>NW_027556291.1:41153681-42353681 GCF_003287225.1 Phascolarctos cinereus
AATCAATCGCCTTCTCACCCCTACACAAGCCTCTTTAGCTAAAAGCAAAAGTGCTGCTGTATTATCTGCTGCTGGAAAAGATCCCTCAGGTAACAGGCATTTGGAATAAGCCTGCAAGCTTTAGCGTTTGCACTTACAAAGTGAGATTTAATATCCAACTTAGCCACATCGCTATTTGAATCAATCGCTATATCATAGCACTGTGTATTTTACATACAACATTCAGTTACAGATTTATTTTATGGCTCCCACTGTAGCATTATAACAGTAGATAGATGAGGCCCCTGATCCCCTAAACTAGCAAACTAGTCTGTTGGCCTATGTGTGAATAAATCTAGAGGAATTTAGAAAGTACCATAGCGCCAGCTGTAGAGGAAATGTAATGCATTACTTCAGTCAGGAAGCAGTGATTTGAAGCACCTACTAGGTGCCCAGGCACTGTGCTAAGCACTGGAGTTACCAAGAAGGGCGAAAGACAGTCCTTGCTCTTGAGGAGCTCACAGTCTAATGGAGGGAGTTTTCATTTTTCCTTAAAAAAAAAAACCACAGTGAACTGCCCTTTACCATTTTAATTAGGGGAGGAAGACTAGGAAAAGTGAACTACTTGAAATTCTGCTGGGAGTATCTCAGTTCTAGGATATGTGTCCTCTAGAGTTCCAGAAACAGCTGTGTATAGCATAAAACCCACTCAAGGTACCTGGTGAAAAATGTTCTTTTGTTCTGATTCACTCTTACCTCTCCTAGATTCTCTTCTCTTTCCTTTTTTACAACCACACTTCCCTTTCATTTTCTCTCTCCTAGCCCTTTTTCTCTTTGCTTTTTGCTGCTTTGATGCCAGTTAGGACACAGAATTCTAGTGCTAATGTTGGTGTGCTTGGGGTTCATTCAGCCTTGCTTTGGGCCCATTTGTTCTGATGCTTCAGCTTGTTTTGAGCCGATTGTGTGTCCCTGACTTTTAGGTCACTTTTTTTTTTTTGCATCTAATCACCATCTTGTTTTGCTCTGAAATGTTAGATATTTCTGACTCTGCTTTAACTTAGCATCATTCCCAAGACAATTGCACAATTTACCTGAGCTTCTACAACTGGTTGAAAGCTAGTCACTGTACTTAGGAATACCAACAGGCTTCCTTTGGCTTTCTTGTAGCATGAAGTGTTGGTCTGAAAGACTGTAATTTTACTTCTGTAGAATTTTGTAGAGATTCAAGTAAAATGCTTTCTCCACCGAAGTTTGATGTTCAAAAATGAAGTTTCCTTTTTGTCAAGACATGCCAAACATTTTTTAATTGGCTACTCTGTGCAAGGTGCCATGCCTAGGGTTTGCATCCCTGAGGAGACAGGCAAAAACAAAATAGCCCCTTCCATCTACTGGAGATTGGCTTTCAGTAGGCAAGAAAAACATGAGGGAAAAAATCCAGGGGTATGTTCTGGAGTACAGAGAATTGTTCAGTTTGGCTAGAGCATTGAATGTGTAGTGAGGAGTACTGCGAGGCTTGAAGGGTAGATAGGATGGCACCAGATTCTGCCAGGCAAAGATGTAACTTCAGTCAGAAGATACACAGTATTCAGTGAAAGTTTTTGAGTGTGAGGATGACCAAGCTTGTGCATCATTTATGTAACGGTCAGAGAGATGCGATTGGAGGGCAGAGGCAGTCTTGGTGGTTTTGTTAGGTTTTCATTAGAGATGGACACTATTTCATTTGCCACGTGTGACATTTTAAACTTGACATTTAATCTTTTGTTCCCTTGGATTGATGTTGAATTATTTTTGGTAATGGATGAGAAGCATAGTAATGCTTTTTTTTTTAAAGTGACAGTTCATTATTTATTAAGGAGGTTCTAGTCAATATTCAGATATAGGAGGACATACAGTTTACTTGTTCTTAGGAAAATATCTCCTAGTTGTCTTATCAGCTAACTCAAAGCAGTTAAAATATGTCTTTATAAGGAGAATTTAAAATGTCAGTACTATTTGTATGCTAGGAGAAGTAATTTGACACTATTTGGAATATTTAATGAATCAAACTTGTCTATCAGTTTGTTTTTTTTAACATGATGTGGCAGTGACTTTGTGTTCTCAGAGGCTCTGCCAGTGAATGCAGTGCTGGGTTTTCACAGGTCCTTCCCGGCTTGAAAGGCTTCAGGTACCAATCTGAAGGTAGAGTATGCGTCTGTCACTTGAGGATCAGGTTCACTAAGTGTAGAGAGGCCACCAGATGATGAATACTTTTGAGCAAAACACCTCATTAAATCAATTACTAAAGTGTGGAGGGCTTGTATACTGCAGCCATCACTATGATCACAGAACCTTGAAGTATGGAAGAACAGTAAAGTATTGGAATGTTTAGCTTAGGATATAAACCAAACGTGGAATTATTTCTATGGTGTGATTAATTTTCCTGAAACAGATGTTTTAGTTACTTACAATTTGTAATTTTTCTATTGACAAGCTGATTCTGAAGTATGGTGTGATTGAGTGAGAAATAAGTATTGTATATAGACTTTGGAAAAGCATCTTATTTTTATCTACAGTAAATAGGCTTGCTTTCATGGTGTCATTATTCTTAGTGTTGCTTTTGAAATACTAATTGTGTGGTGGTGGTGTCTCATGTTTATGACACATTTTCAGTATATGCTTCCCATGCTGTTGCGCGATCTCTTTGATTTCTAATAGACACAATCTTTTTCTCTTTTTTCTTTTCCTGTTCTTAAACTGTTCACTTGGCTCTCTGTTTTGTCCTGTCAAATTCCTAACTTTGTAGAATTTCACCTCTGTCCTCGTTCAGCTGCCTCCAGTACTATCAGCTCTGCAGTGCAGGCCCCTAGAATGCCCATGCGAAGCCGCAGCATTGACAGACCGAAGTCTCCCATGGTAGCCGTTTCAACAAGTGCTATGGGCTCTATACAGGTTTGTTACAAATTTCCTTATATTGAAGATGGGTTTTTTTTTTGGGTCTCCTGAAATATATATTTGCATAAATTTTGATTGGGATGGTTTCGTTATATATATTAAAGTATAATATGATTTCCAAAAAGTAAATTCTTAGTTATCAGTGGTATTTTGCAACAGAATATGGCTAATTCAAATAGTTTTAGCCATTGGTTTAAACTTTTCCCTATTCCTCAACCATTTTTAAAAAGAGTTGCCAAAAAATTCAAATGCTGGCCATTTTGTACTTTAACCAATTTCCCCTACTAATTGTGGAGAAGAGAGTAGGCAATAAGTGAGTAGTGAAGTGATCAAAAGAAATCATAATGATGATGACAGAAACTAAAGAGTTGGGAAAATCTCTAAATTGTATACTGACTCACCCATGAAGAGTTGAGAGTTGGCAGAATACTCATTTTCAGAGAGGCTACCTTCATGGAAACGCGAAAGTGTGTTTTACATACTCAATTAAGTTATCAATGGTGATAGTCCTTTTATTTAAAAGCTGGATGCCTACTATTGCCTTTTAGGGCTTGTGTATATGACTTTTTCTTCCATGCCTCTCTGCCTGTGAGACACACACAACACACACACACACACACACACACACACACACACATACACACACACACACACTTTTCCCCTGTGACCTTTCCAATGTACTGTGATCCTTTTCTGGACATCCCACTCTAATCATCTCATTTTCCAGCTCAACTCTTCTGGCTTTTCACTTTAGTGACAGAGAGCCTGGTATGTGAATCTCTCTTGGAGTTTGCTGCACTGGCTAATGGCCAAATTGGGCCTATTGGTGGCCAAGCAGTGCTTACCTGTGGCCACATTTTTAAGGCCTTTGGCGTCAGTTATACAAATAGCTGAAGTTTGTGAAGACTTATCTAAACCCATTTGCAACATTTTTTGGCTTTACCAAGATTCAGGGCTTATATGTTATATTATCAAGGTTTAGGACAACAGGTTATTTGTATTGTATCTGGAAAGGAAAAGGATTTGAAGGAAAATTATTGGTTCCAGATACCTGATGAATAAATGCAGATGTTTAAGCATATTTAAAAATTCATTTTGGTATTTTGAGGATATTATTTTTGTTTATTTTTTAGCTTTATTCTTTTAGGATGACTTGAAAACTTGAAAAAAAATAGTATCGGAGGCTTGACTTCATTTATTTATTTATTTTTGGTGAGGCAATTGGGGTTAAGTGACTTGCCCACAGTCACACAGCCTAGGAAATATTATGTGTCTGAGGCCAGATTTGAACTCAGGTCCTCCTGACTCCAGCGCCAGTGCTCTATCCATTGCACCACCTGCCTGCCCCAGGGGGCTTGATTTTAAGTGAAAATTTTTTATCCAACTTCATAAATTATTACTGAATTATTGGATTGGACCATTACTGCACTGAGCCACTCTTCAAGCTAGTCATAGTTATAAATACAACTTTTAAAAGATGAGGTACATTTTTGCCAGTATATTGCCAGCAAATAAGGAGAATGTAAAACCACATAGACTGATTAAAGGTACTAAGCAGTGCAAGAAAGATAAGTGCCTGTTGGAAGTAAAAGAGTCCTTTAAAACTGATAAAAAATTCTTTCAGCTTTATCATGCCTTGGTACTAGATGCTCATATATTGGTGAAGAATCGTGATGGTTTGGCATTTAAGAAACTCTAAGTATAGTCTTTTCATGCAGATAGAATGAGTTTTTATTGGTGTTTTTTTTCCGTCATCATGATTATCCCCAGTGTTCCTCCCTTTTCTAGAAAGCTACCACATATTACAAATAGTATTTTTTAAAAACAGTAAAAAGAAAAAGAGGTGGGAAAAAAAATCGTCATGCCTAATCAATGCATTAAGAAGTCCAAAAAGGGGCAGCTAGGTGGCGCAGTAGATAGAGCACTGGCCCTGACAGTCAGGAGGACCTGAGTTCAAATCTAGCCTCTGACCAAACACCTGACACTTACTAACTGTATGACCCTGGGCAAGTCACTTAACCCCAATTGCCCTAAAAAAAAAAAAAGAAAAAGAAATCCAAAAACCCACAAAGGGGTGGGTTGGGGGTGTCCTCTCATCATATCTCTTCATTGATGTCATGCTTGATTTTCATAATTTTGCTACATTCCCTTGGGGGGCAGGGTGTTGTGCATGTGTATGGTTCTTTCTGTTTACGTTGTTGTAGTCGTTATGTGTATTGTTTCTTGCTCTTACTTCACTCTATATCAGTTCATATAGATCTTGCCATGCTTCTCTGTATATATTACATTTATCATTTCTTACAGTGCACTAATACTTTATTTCATTTGTTTGTCCATTCCCTCATTGATGGGGGAGGATTTATCTATTTTGTTGTCAATTCTTTGCTGCCACAAAAAGTCCTGCTACAAATATTTTGGTGTATATGGGGACTTGCCTCCTATCATTGGCTTCCTTGGGTTATGAACTCAGTAATGGAGTATCTGGGTGTGGACATTTTAGTCATGTTGTTCACATGATTGCAACCAAATTGCTTTCCAGAATGGCTGTACCAATTCACTGCTCCACCAACAATGCATTAATGTGCTTATCATTTCACAATCTCTCCAACATTGGATATTGCCATTTTTGTCATCTTTGCCAATTTGCAAGATATGAGGTAAAACCTCAGGGCTGTTTTGATAATGTATTTATCTTATTACAATTGATTTGGAGCCTTTTTTCAGGTGGTTGTGAATGCTTTGCAATTCTTCTTTTGAGAAATGTTTGTTGATATCCTTTGACTACTTTATCTATTGGAGTATGGCTGTTCGTCTTATGTATATTTGTTAATTTTTTATGGATTTTGGAGACCAATCCTCATCAGAGAAGTCTGAGACAAAGATTATTTTCTTATTTGACCACTTCTCTTCTTATCCTAGGTGCATTAATATTGTCTTGCAGAAGCTTTGCAGTTTCATGGGATCAGTTCCCATTTTTATCTTTTGCAATTGTCTTTTTCCCTTGTTTGGTTAAGAATAGATCACTTGCCTATACCTGTGAGAGGTATATGATCAGTTTCTCTTCTGATTTTTTAATATTATGATCTTTAATATTAAGGTGGTATATCCATGTAGAACGTATTATGGAAAGTAGTGTAAGGTATTGGTCTAAGTTGAAGTTCTGCCAAACTGTTTTCCAGTTTTCCCAGCAGTTTTTATCAAATAGGGAGTTCTCTCCTAAGTGTTGTATGTATTCTGGTTTATCGAGTACTGGGTTATTGAGTTCCATTGTTTCTGATTCTCTCTTGTCTAATCTGTCCCATCAGTCTACCTCTCTTTCTTAACCAATACCAGATGGCTTTGATGACTGCTGCTTTATAATGTAGTTTGAGGTCTGGAAGTACTATTCTGTCTTTGTCCTTAGCCTCTTTTCATCATTTCTCTTTTATATTCTAGATCTTTTGTTTTTCCAAATTAATTTTGTTATAATTTTATCAGGTGTTTGAAGTATCCCCTTTGTAATTTGATTAGTACAGCATCAAAAATGTAAATTGACTTTGGTAGTATTGTCATTTTTTTATTATATTGGTGTGGCCCAGCCACAGGCGCTAAATATTCCTCTAGCAATTTAAGCTGTTCTTAGGTAGAATTATTTTTAATATCAAAGCATAGCCATAAATTTTAGGGATTCCTTATTTTGTTTATCCACTCAGAAGGCAGAGGTAGATAAGTATGCATCTACTCATGCTGCAAGACGAGCTCCATCACCATCTGTATCAGGCCATAAGAGATCACCTTCCCCTGCTGATGTTAAGCATCCTCCATCTCCCTCTGCATCGAAGTAAGTAGCTAATATGAAATTGTTCCATGCCACATATTTTGCCCGAATACGTTAATCTCCCTGTTTTAGAATTTGTGTAAAACAGAATATACAGTAGCTTAAATTCAATCCATTTTAAAAGGTGATATTTCAGGATCTCAAGAATTAGAAGGGACCTTAAAAGCCATTGAGTCAAATGTTTTTTGTTTGTTTTTTAATTAGGCTATGAAAACTCACAGATTTTACTCTCTTAATCTGAATATAGGTTGCCCTTCCTAAAATATCTTTTTGAAAGGAAATATATAGACGTATGCACTAAAAAATAATACCAATTATATATAATGTTCGGGTTATACTCAAGCCACGTTTGGGAAAAATTTGTGGCCTATATTCAGAATAATATAGTAATGATAATGCCACCTCATATTTGCATAGTGCTTTATGCTTTTTGAAGTGCTTTCACGTACATTAGCATACATTTCTTTTTTAAAAACCATACTATTTCTTTTTCCTCAGCAGACCATCTCAGAGAAGTCGCCCACCTTCACCTATTTCGTCAAAACAGCAACCATCATCTCCCACTTGTGTGTTAAAACCAGCTCTTAAACTTGTGCAACGTCCCTTGATCACACCAACTGTTTCAAATATTACCAAAAAGGGTGGAATACCTGCAACAGATAGCAAACTAAAGGATATATGTGAAGAAAAGAGAAAACATGAAGGCCAAACATCACCAGCTTCAGAGAAAGAAAAAGTAGCATCTGCTGGAAAGACCAAAGAAGGTATATGATCATATTAAAAGTTTCTTGTGTAAGGAATCAGTTAAAAAGCTTGTTTTGGACATAGTTAACTGAGTTCCAGGGACTCAGTAGAAGAATGGTACCTAGCATGGCATTTTCTTTATGCCAGCTTGAGTTTTAAAAAGAATTTGCCCTTATAGCTCTCATAGATTATGGTTTATCATTAGTATTGTAAATGGACTTGGCTGTGATTTATTATTATTAATAATAACAACAACACTAACAGCATTTGTATAATGCTTTGGGTTTGTTTGTTTTGAGCCTGTTTTGACCAGGCTGGAAGTTCAAGAGCTACTCATAGGCCTGTTTCTCGCAGTGATAAGCATGAGAGTTTTGACCTGCTGCATTTCCAACCTGGGTCAGTTTGCCCTTCCCTTGCCCCATGGGGTCCCCATAGTGATAACCGGATTTAGTGTAGACAATGTGATTGGCTCAGAGATCTGCCAGTCTCAGCGTCCCTGGGAGCAGGGACTACAGGTGCGTTCTACAGTGCTTGGCCACCTTGAGTTTTACAAAGTGTTTAATTCACGGTAATCCTGTGAATTAGATATTGCGGGTGTTATCCCCTTTTTACAGATGAGGAAACAGGCTTTGAGAGTTTAAGGGACCAGCCCATGATCAATCATAAGTTCCTTAGGCAGAATTTAAACTCATGTCTCCTGATTCCAAATCCAGTCAATCCACTCACTGTAATATGCTGCTTTAATCAAGGTAGGAAATTCTACCACACCTAAACTCCAAGCCCTTTGTGGAAAAATTTCGGGTCTACCCCTTAATGTGGAGCCCCCTCGAGGTCCAATCTCTAGTTCTCTTCTCTCGTTACAAAAATGGATAGATACAGGGGCATCTTGGTGGTGTACTGGATAGAACACTGGCCCTGGGGTCAGGAGGACCTGAGTTCAAATTAGACCTCAGGCACTTGACACTTAACTAGCTGTGTGACCCTGGGCAAGTCACTTAACCCTGATTGGCTCACCCCCCAAAAAATAGATGGATGGATACTATCAACAAAAACCCAGGAATAAATGGAAAATAATACTAGATGTAAAGTATTTTGTACTCCTTAAAGCATACTATATAAATGTCAGGTATTACAGTGTTTGAATGGATCCACCATCTCATCCATGTGGGTACTCTCTTCTACAGTGCAGATTGCAGCTCAAATGTGCATGCTTGTCCTGTGTGACTTGTGTCCACATACTCTTGTAAATATTTCACAGGAGTGCACCTAATGTTCCCAAGGCCTCCCCATAGAGATCTCCTCATAATATGTGGGTACCAGTGCGTGACCGTTTTCTATTAGTGGTAACAATTTAAATTATAGTAAATGGTTAAGTATGAAACTGTGAACTTCTGTTGTGTACAGTTTGCTTAAAAATATGTCTATTCCCTTTTACAAAGTTATAGCGGATCACTGGTTCAAAGGGTGTGAGTAGTAGGTTTCTTACTATGTAATTGCTTTTTGCTTTCTAAAAAGATTGCACCACTTTGCAGCTTCACCAGCGGGGTTGGAGTAGGGCTATTTTCCCACAGCCACGCCAACGTTAAATCTTACTGTTTTCAACTAACCTTGCCAACTTGGTGGGTGGAAGTTGATAGCTTACAATTATTCAACTTGCTTTTTTTCTGGTTATTTTGAAGAGTCAGAACTTTTTCATGTGTCTGTTGATAATTGGTGTTTTGTTCTTTAGAGATCTCCTTGTTCATGTCCTTTGACCACTTCTTAAAGATGATGTCAAACTTCAATTAAAAATATTGCTCAGAAAGATTTTCTAGATGCATTACTTTTTGATGTGCAAAAACTTTCTTTTTATGTAATCAAACTCCTCTATTTGTTCTCCTAGAATTTCTTCTGTTTATGTAATATCTGGGCATTTTTTTTGCCTCTACACAGTTATGATACCAAAGATATAATACCTTTATACCTAAGTAAATACAAAGCTATTTGAGGTGAGAGAGCATGCTCTCATGCCTAGGGGCATCAGGAAGGTTTCCCTTAGGAGGTAGTACCAGACATGAACCTTGACAGAAGCTAAGAGGTTAAGGGGAGAGGGAGGAGGTCAGGGTAGGCATGGAGATAGTCAGAAGAGAATGTTGAGTTTGGGGAACAACCAGTCAGTGTGCCTTGTAGATTGTTGGAAGGGAATTAATGAAAAATAAGTCTGGAAAAGTAGGTTAGAGCCAGATTGGGGGCAGCTTGACATGGTGGGCTGAGGAATTCTCTATTTTTTTTTTTTATCCTGCAAGCATTGGAGAGCCACTGAGGATTTTGGAGCAGAAACAGTGATGTGTCAAATACTAATCTGTGTGTGTGCCATTGGTTATATAGGTTAGAGTTAATTTGATCTGTTCTATATTTTAGATCATTTTGGTTGTTTAGATAGTTTTGTTGACCTGTATTTTACATAGTTTTAATAATTGCTTCTTTAGAGTATAATTTGAGATGAAGTAGTACACAAGCCACCTTCCTTTTTTGTCTTCATAATTTCTCTTGATATATTTGACCATTCTTCCACAGAAATTTTGTTATTGTTTTATCTTATTCCATTATTCACTTATCTTATTGATATTTTCATCGATGTATCTCTGCTTTCTCAAGCTTCTTTGTCCTGTCCTGATGACGGTAGAACTGAGAAGGTGTGGAGGTAGAGAAGAAGGGGTTTGGGAAATGTTTCTTTTCTTGTCTCTCACTCCTGCCCTCCTTCCAGTTAGCATCCCCAAGCAACCTCTGTCTTCTTTGGCAGGGGAGCCACACTTCCCTCACCCCTGCCAGAGAAGGGAATTTTTCTTGGGCCCCGGTCATCCTCTAGGGCAGAGATTCTTAACCTTTTCTTTTGTCCTGGACCCCCTGGTCAGGCTGGTGAAGCCTATGGACCCCTTCTCAGAATCATTTTTTTAAGTGCGTAAAATAAAATACATCAAATTACAAAGAACAACATTTTATATAACTCTTTAAGGTTTGAAAAGCATTTTACATAGTTATCTCATTTTATCCTCTTAATGACCCTTTGAGGTAGATGTAATTATTCCCATTCTAGAGATGAAGAAGCTGAGGCTGAGAGGCTAAATGAAAAGAAAGCAATTATGTTGAAATATGGTTATCAATATAATAAAAAGTTCACAAACTCCAGGTTAAGAACTCTACCCTAGGTGAAGTTTTTCTGCATCAGGCCCCTGACCAAACATCTGATCTTTCTTTCCCTTTGATTTGTCATCTGAGAACTTAAGGTATTGAATTCTAGTGGCTTCCAGATTCTCTTTTAACTTTTTTCATGAAAGGGGACGTGATCTTTCTTCATTGGGGTGGCAAGTGTGAGAGCATACCTTTGACTGCCTCTCCAAGACATGATGCATAGAACTCCCCTGTTAAACCTGACCATTAGAAAACCTTTTCCCCCCTAAAACAGATTCTTTGCTTCATTATATTAAAGTATAGACCTTCTTTCTTGCCCTCATGCTTAGGGTCTAAGAGATTACCTTCTACTGTGCTTTTTCTTTTTCTCACCTCCCAATGGTAACCTGCTTTTTATAGGTATAGCCCCAAAGGAAACCCTGTAACAAAATAGAACTGTATCCTTCTGGTGGCAATTAGCCATTTAGTAATATTTTATATGGTGTATGTGACAAGGTCTTAGATACTTAGGTCTTTAGGGTTGTAGGTACTATTAGGGAAGTAGCAGAGTGTAATGTAAAGAGCTTCACTTAGCAGTGAGGACACCTGGGTTCTAGCCTTGACACTGCCTAGATAATTAGGCGATTTTGACCTTAAGCAAGTCACTTCTCTCTGGGCCTCAGTTTCCTTATCTGTGAAATGATGGTCCTTGCTTAGGTGATTTCAACTGTAAATTCTAGGATTAAATCTTCAGAGTCTCAACTAAAGGGATGATTATGCTCCTGGCTGCCAGTTGCCAACACTCAGAATTCTCTGTGGGCAGTAGCAGCTGCAATAGAAGCATTTGCCCACATGAACCACTGCCTCTTTCTTTGTGGCAAAAGGAAAAAAAGCTCTGCAGAAAGAGAAAAATATGTGATTAAAGATGCAGTGTGCTATTTAATTTTGAAATGAATGAACTATAAAACCTACAGAGCAATTTTCGGGTAGAATGCTTTTTTGGTTTGGATGAAGATATGAACTTTTGTTGAAATTGGCCTTCCAGCAACTTTAAAACTCTGTTAAATTTGACTGTTTGCATTTTCTGCTTTTTTGCCCTACATCAGAAAATTGCCATTTTGGTCATATTTTATATTTAATTGACCCTGACAGCCGATTTTGATTTTCTTCCTTTCAGTTAAATCAGAATTTCTTCCATTTTACATTTTTCTGATGACTCATAATGTTAGTAGATTCCTGAATCCTGACATGTCATAAGAAAAAAAGGATCTTGGTTGAACTTAATTGAAGAAAATATGTATCTTCTAAGGGAAGAAAGGGAAGAAAAAATGTTAATACTCTAAATACATAGATAAACTAACTTATGCCAGTGATTTCTTTATATACTCCTTAACTCCTTAATTAAACCCTGCCCTTATAACAAAGAAAACAGGTTAAAATTGGCCAAGAAAATGATACTGTCTGTCAGCATATACACAATTCTGTTCCTATAGACCTCCACCTCTTTACTGAGAAATTGAGGGTATGGCTCATCATCTGTACTCCACAACTGAAGCTGGTCATTTCAAGCATCTAGCTTAGCTAAATATTATCACTTCATAAGCTTTGGGAGGCTTTGGAATATTAAGCCAAACTCAGTAATACCAACCTGTTTCTCTTTGGGTCCTATTTACTCAGGAAAAATAACTCATTTTTATAGTACTTGAAAGTTTGCAAAACACTCTCCTAACAATAGCCCCGTAAACTAAGTAATACAGGCTTTAATTACTCCCATTTTTGCTGATAAGGAAACTGAGGCTTTTGAGAAGTTAAGTGAATTGCCCATGGTCACACAGCTTGTAAATGTTTCCCCTGGAATTTGAACACAGGTCTCCTGACTCCTATTCTAGGCTTCTATCATCATCAACATCATCATCATTAGAAGGCATTTATTACTTGCTCTGTAGGACACCATGGGTATGGTGGATCCAGTGTTACCATTTTCTTTGCACGTTTGAAGGTCTGTCAAGTAGAATGCAAATTAGGCTTGCTCTGTCTGTCTCCAGAAGACAGAATTAGGAGCAGTCAGTAGAAGTACCTGTTTGATTATTTTGGACTTTTTGGAAAGTATCAGACGTAGAACAGAGTACAAAGTTTTATGATTTATCACCTAAGTCAGTGGATGCAGTACTGCTGTGTAACCCTTCTGTTGTTTTTAACTTTGGGCCTGGTATTTCTTGGAAAAACAAATGTTACCAATTCTGGGAAATAACCTCAGGGAGCTGCAGCACACAGTATGGAGGTGGCTGATTAATTTGTGCTGTGGCTGACTTTGGCCATCTTCTGGGATCTTGAGGCAGTCATGACTTAACAGTAACAAGCTGGAGTGTGATTGGTACCTACTGTGTAGAATTCCCTGGAGTTTGATTAGTTCTGTTGCTCTGAGAAGAAAATTTTGACCTAGGAACCAAAAAGATTAATAAAGCCTGCTGGACTTGAGAGGATCGCTGTCTTAGGAGTGTTTATTACTTTATGTTCAGAATCCCAAAATTTCATAGTTGGAAGGGACCTGAAACCATTTGGCCCCAACCTGAGTAAAAATCCTCTCCATGCGTGCCTGCCAGTGATCATGTAGCTTCTACTTGAACAACTTTGTTGATGGGGCAGCCAGTTCCACTTTGGGGCAGTTTGGGCAGTTTTTCATTTTTAGGAAGTTTGAGCCAAAATCTGCCTCTTTGCAGTGTCTACTCACTGAGCCAAGTTCTTTCCTCTGAAATCAGGCAAAGTAAGCATCATCCTTGTTTTACCTGACAGCCCTTGAAATATGTACAGACAGTGATCATGTTCCCTCTAAGTCTTCTCTTTTCTAGCTAAGAAGCTAAAACCTTCTTTAGTTCCTTCAACCAATCCTCTTAGGGTATGGTGTTTAGCCCTGTCACTATCTAGGTTATCATCCCAGCTTGTCAATGTTCTTCTTCAAATGTCTAACTGTAATATTCCCCATGTGGTCTGACTGGGACCATGACCTTTCTTCTTCCAGACATTAGGCCTCTCGTAATGCAGCCTATAGTCCAGTTGGTTTGTTGGGGTTCTGGCCATTTCCAAACCATGCTGACTATACTCTAGCCATTGTCCATCTCTTACATTTAGAGCTGGCAGGGATTTAGAGGCCAACTCTCTCATTTTGCAGATGAGGAAACTGAAGGTCAAAGAAGAGAAATAGCTAGCCCATTGTCACACAGGTAGTAAGTAGCAGAGCCAAGATTCAAATCCAGGTTCTCTGATTCTAAATCCAATCCTTCTCTGCTCTAGCATATTGTTCTTCCCTGTTAAAGTTTTTTTTTTTCCTTTTCACCTTGAGCTTACTCCTATACAGTTATCTCAAAGCAGCTATTTTTATTAGAGATGAATTACACTTTGGAACAAGTTGTTAAAAACTGACACTGGGATTTGGATTGTTTTGTTTTATTTTGGTTCAAGAACAGGTACAACGAATCATGATTCCTACTCTCTTGCACGTATTTTTGAGTCTTTAATGCTTCCATTTGTATATAGTCTCTTAATTTGGGGTTGTACTTCCTGCTAATCCAATTGAATCATTTAAACTTTTATTCAAAATAGAGCCCAGTAGTCAAACTGGAGCAGGGACCACAAGTGGTGAAGAAGCTGCTAAAATTTTGACAGAGAAACGAGAGCTTACTCAAGAACTAAGAGATCGAGAAGAATGGGAAAGATGTCAGAAAGGAGAGGAAAGGTAAGATTCAAACAATCTCTTCTGCTTTACAGATATGGCCAATTTTAATTTTGATTACAGGTGCAAATGTTAAAAACCTTATTCCCTCTTTAAAAAATTTTAGGCAGTAATGATTGAAACTCTCAGTAAGTCATTTGAAAGTCACTTGAGAATGAGTGAGAAGGAACTCCATAAGTATAGAATACATTTTCTGCCCACACCAGTATTTTCACAGAGAGTATACTGATATTTAAAACAATGAAAGGTCTTTTGGCTGTCCTGCGCTGAACTAGGGAGTGGCGTCCGTAGTAGCAGTGGTTATTGTCTCAGTCTCATGCACGTAGTTGTGAAAGTGTATGCATGGAATGTTATTAAAATGAGTACAAATTGATAGGAAAACCTTGCCTGGTCAGGCTGGGCCTCGTGGATGTTCTGCTTTGCTGTTATCACCACATGTCCAACCTCTGGTCTTTCAGTGGAATCTGAGCAGTCTTTTTATCCAGGGAAATCATAACCTGGGGAAAGGGGCATATGGCAACTCAACTGACACAAGACTGCTTTGTCATTTGTTCATCTGAGCTAGGCACCCCCTTCCCAGTGTTGACGCACTTGCCTAACATTATATTAGAAAGTTATTTGGTGAAGGTAGAATTAGAGCAAAGATTGCTGAATGACCTTAAAGGTATGGTAGCCAAATCACCTTTCTCTATCTTAAGAAGGTTCTGTTGCCACACAAACCAAAATATTGGTGCTTGGTCATCCTGACTCTCCCACTGACATTGGTATTTTCCAGCTTTTCCTTTTTAGACTCCACTAGACTCGTCTCCCTTCTCTCTCTTTGTGCTTGTAATATAACTTGCTGTTACACTACTACCGTCTTTTTTTCAACGGAACTCTTGTGTCACATTACAGTTTTTTCAAGATTACAGTTAACTTTATTTTGAAGCTGTCTACTTCCTCTTGACACCTAGGGGATATCTGAATCTCATGAGTAAGCTGGCTTTAACTCCTCCCACAGGAAGCACTACTTCTAGAAAAGTTCTTTTCACTTCATCCACCTTCTCTTGACCTAGGTATCCTGGCCTCTAAGATATCTTGTCCTAAGTTTTGGGATCCATCTTGTTTTGTACTCAGTAGCCCTCTGTCTCCTAACTCCAAGATGTAACTGTATTGAGGGCTTGCCTTCAGCTTTTCAGGTTCCACTTGTAGCAATCCCTAAAATATAATAAAATCCCTCTTTTATACTTTTCAGAGCACTGAGAAGAAACTTCATTAGAAAGAAAGCATTAACTGAGTAGAAGTAAAATACTAACTGTATTATAATTTATTACTAGCCAAAATTACATAGTATTGAACCTCCACTAAAGTCTCCCTCTGATACCTCACTGTCATATGAAAGTGCCCTCTGGATTCTCAAAGGCTGCACCAAGCTAGAAAGGCTTTGAATGTTGGCCTAGTGATGGATTCTTTGTGTCTGTCACTCAAGGACTCATTGTTGTTCAGTTGTGTCCGACTCTTCGTGACGTCATGGACAGGCCCTTCTGTCCTCCGTTATCTCCCAAAGTCTGTCCAGGCTCATGTTCGTTGCATCCAGGACACTATCCACCTCACCCCTCTGCCGTTCCCTTTTCCTTTTGCCTTCAATCTTTCCCAACATCAGGGTCTTTTCCAGTGATTCTTGTCTTCTCATTATGTGGCCAAAGTATTGAAGCTTCAGCTTCAGTATTTGACCTAGTGAATAGCCTGAATTAATTTTTTTAAGTATTGATTGATTTGATCTCCTTGCTGTCCAAAGGGACTCTCAAAAGTCTTCTTCAGCACCACAGTTGAAAAGCATCAATTCTGTATAGTCCCACCCTCACAGCAATACATTGTTACTAGAAAAACCTAGCTTTGACTCCACAGACCTTTGTTGACAAGGTGATATCTGTGCTTTTTAGTATGCTGTTCATATTTGCCATAGCTTTCCTTCCAAGGAACAAGCATCTTTTAATTTCATGGCTGCAGTCACTGTCTGCCAGTGATCTTTGAAACCAAGAATATAAAATCTGACACTGCTTCCATTTCTTCTCCCTCTATTTGCCAGGAAGTGATGGGACTAGTTGTCAAAATACTAGTTTTTTTGGTGTTAAGCTTTAAGCCAGCTTTTACTCTCTCCTCTTTCACCTTCCTCAAGAGGCTTCTCAGTCTTTTTGCCAGTCTTCTCACTTTTTGCCATCAGTGGTATCATCTGCATATCTGAGATTGTTATTTCTCTCAGCAACCTTAACTCCAATCAGTTATTCCATGTTCATTTCTAACTGTTGCTTCTTAGCCTGCATACAGGTTCCTCTGAAGGCAGGTAAGACGATCTGGTACTCCCATTTCTTTGAGAACTTGCCACATTTTGTTGTGATCCATACAATCAGGGGCTTTAATGTAGTCAGTGCAGCAGAAGTAGGTGTTTTTCTGGAACTCCCTTGCTTTCTCCATAATCCAGCGAATGTTGGCACTTTGGTCTCTACTTCCTCTGCCTCTTCAAAAACAGCCTGCTCTTCTGGTAATTCTCGGTTCACATTTTACTGAAGCCTAGCTTGCAGAATCTCAAGTGTAACCTTGCTGGCATGTGAGATGAGTGAAATTGTTCAGTACTTGGAACATTCTTTGGCATTGTCCTTCTTTAGGATTGCAGTGTAAACTGATCTTTTCCAATCCAATGGTCACTGTTGAGTTTTCCAAATTTGCTAGCATATTGAGTGCATTACGTTAACAGCATCATCTTTTAGGATTTTAAATCGCTCAGCTGGAATTCCATTATCTCCACTAGCCTCAGTGTTAGCAATGCTTCCTGAGGCCCATTTGACTTCATTCTCCAGCTGTGCAAGCCCCCCTGCCATGACAAGGCAATGATCCAGGAGAGGCAGTCAATGACTAGCTTGGCTAAATTCAGAGGGACTTGTCACCAAAAGGTTGGCTGTGAAGCAGTGAATTTTATTTTGCCTGTAGTTATTCATAGAGGTTACATTCTGCATTGGTGGAGGGAAGGGATCCAGCACACCAGTAGAATCACAGTACAACAAAGTAACACTAATACAGCATATTTGCAGACTTAAACGATCATTATGGGCCTTCCTTGTTCTGGGCACCAACAGAACCAGCTCTAGGAGCCTCATGACAGCCAGCTCCTTCCTTAGTGTGAGTATTCACAATTAGCCCAAGAAGCATCTCTATAAAGATGTTGAGCACTTAGAAAAGTTTTCTGTAGGGACCCTTGTCTTTGCAGTTACCTGAGGGGACATATGATGGAGGTTTTTGTTTAATTGGCATAGGGAATTCCCTGCTCCAGTGCACATGGTCATATGTCTAGTCAGAGCCAGTTCTGAAACTCAAGTCTTCTGACTTCCTAGTCCAGCAATCATTCTACTGTGTAGCAAGACTGAGCAAAATGCTTTGTGAGCTGGCCTGAGATCTGACCAGATGTATCTTGCACAAGCCCTTTTCAGTACTAATTGAAGCATCCCTGTTTCTCTGGCTTTTCTAGCTAGGTCTAATAGGTTTTTTAAATAATATTTTATTTTCTCTTAATTACGTGTAAAAAAATTTTTTAACAGTCATTTTTTTTAATAAAATTATGACTTCCAAATTTTCTCCCTTCCCTTCTCCCTCCCTAAGATGGTAAGCAATTTGATATAGGTTATATATGTGCAATCATGTAAAACATATTTCCTTATTAGTCATGTTGTGAAAGAAGAAACAGTTTGCAAAAACTTACAGTTTGCAAAAGGAAAAATACAATGAAAAATAAAGTGAAAATAGTATGCTTTGATCTGCATTCAGTTCTCCATCAGTTCTTTCTCTGATGTGGATAGCATTTTCCATTCTGAGTCTTTTGGAATTATCTTGGATCATTGTATTGCTGAGAAGAGCTAAGTCAATCATAGTTGATCATCACACAGCGTTGCTCTTCCTGTGTACAATGTTCTCCTGGTTCTGCTCACTTCACTTTGCATCAGTTCATGTAAGTCTTCCCAGGTTTTTCTGAAATCTACCTGCTCATCGTTTCTTATAGCACCATAGCATTCCATTACATTCATATGCCACAACTTGTTCAGCCATTCCCCAATTGATGGGCATCCCCTCAACTTCCAATTCTTTGCCACCACAAAAAGAGCTGCTACAAATATTGTTGTACATGTAGGCCCTTTTCCCTTTTTTATCGTCTCTTTGGGATACAAACCTAGTAGTGATATTGCTGAATCAAAGGGTATGCACAGTTTGATTGCCCTTTGGGCATAGTTCCAAATTGCTCCCCAGAATGGTTGGATCAGTTCACAGCTCTACCACTAGTGTCTCAATGTTCCCACACCCTCTCCAACATTTATCATTTTCCTTTTCTGTCATATTAGCCAATCTGATAGGTGTGAAGTGGTACCTCAAAGTTGATTTAATTTGCATCTCTCTAATTAATAGTGATTTAGAGCATTTTTTCTTATGACTATAGATAGCTTTGATTTCTTCATCTAAAAGCTGCCTATATTCATATCCTTTGACCATTTGTCAATTGAGGAATGAATTGTATCCTTATAAATTTGACTCAGTTCTCTATATAACTGAGAAATGAGGCTTTTATCAGAGACACTTGATGTAAAAATTGTTTTCTAGCTCTCTGCTTTCCTTTCTAATCTTGCTTGCTTTGGTTTTGTTTGTGCAAAACCTTTTAAATTAAATATAATCAAAATTATCCATTTTATGTCTTGTGCTCTCTATCTCTTGTTTGATCATAAATTCTTTCCTTCTGCATAGATCTGACAGGTAAACTATTCCTTGCTCTTCTAATTTGCTTATGGTATCACCCTTTATGTCTAAATCATGTACCCATTTTGACCGTATCTTGGTATATGGTGTAAGATGTTGGCCTATACCTAGGTTCTGCTAGACGGTTTTCCAGTTTTCTCAGCAGTTTTTGTCAAATTAGTGAGTTCTTGCCCCCAAAGCTTGAGCCCTTGGGTTTATTGAACACTAGATTACTGTAGTCATTGACTATTGTGTCTTATATTTCTACTCTATTCCACTGATCCAACACTTTATCTCTTAGCCAATTCCAGATAATTTTGATGATTACTACTTTATAATACAGTTTGAGATCTTTTATGGCTAGACCATGTTCCTTCAAATTTTTTTTTCATTGATATTCTTTGGCCTTTTGTTCTTCCAGATGAATTTTGTTATTATTTTTTCTAGCTCTGTAAAATAATTTTTGGTAGTTTGATTGGTATAGCACTGAATAAGTAAATTGATTTAGGTAGAATTGTCATTTTTATTATACTGGCTCCTAGGCCTGATGATTTACAAGAACAGTTACTAGACTATACAGGAGAGTATGATTGTGTTACATTGTGTGGTATGATTGTGGGAACTGTAGAGAATAATTAATACCTTCTGAGTGGAGTAAGAAATTGAGTGAGATTTGGAAAGCTAGGTAAGAAGGATGAAGGGAAGGGCATCTTCATAAGCAAAGGCACACAGATGAGAATATGCATAACATTGTTTAGAACTGTTTATCATTTAAATTAGTGGACGGTAAAATTTGAGAGGAAGCCCAGAATACAATAGACAGAAGAAGATCTGAGTCCACTTGTTAGCTGTGTGACCATAGGCAAGTCACTTAACCTTTCTGAGCCTTAGTTGCCTCTTCTGCACAGTAGTGATAAAAACTGTAGCACCTACCTCATAGGGTTGTTATGGGGCTCAAGTGAGATACTTTATGTAAAGTGCTTCGTAAATTTTAACACACTATGCAGAGGCAGTTAGGTGGCTCAGTGGTTAGAGCACCGGCTCTGGAGTTAGGAGGACCTGAATTCAAATTCAGCCTTAGACACTTAATAGCTGTGTGACCCTGGGCAAGTCCCTTATCTATGTTTGCCTCAGTTTCCTCGTCTGGAAAATGAGTTGGAGAAGGAAATGGCTTCAGTATCCTTGTGTGGGAAAAACCCAAATGGGGTCACAGAGAGTTCGGCGTGATTGCAATGACTCAACAACAACATAGCAAAATCGGTTATTATTAGATATTTGTATAAGAATCAATCTTCTCTTCTAAACCAGTTTCCCTGAAGAAAAAAAAATGGGAGTAGTGTGCAATCAAAAAAAAATCTCAGTCCTTTATTACCTCTTCTTCCACAATCGAACTCTTTTGTGTAGCAAATATAGGCACAAGCACAAATTTTATTTATTAGTATTTTCACATATATTCTCATGTACTTCTCTCAACTACCCTGTTAGTATAAATGCTGTCATCCCTGGTCAGCAGATGAAGGCATTTTCCTTATGAGGCCTTTTTCAAGGTCACAGAGTTAGTTTATGGCAAGGCCTAGATTCACATCAGTTCTTTTGACATCTACTCCAGTGATGTAAAAGGGTTGGTGGGGCAGTGGAGGGAGGGAAGAGTGTTAGTGACACTAATGTAAATTACAGGAAAGTGCGAAAGTAGAGGGTGATCCTGTAATGAGGCTTTTGGCTGTGTTTTTAAAAAACACTTCTGGAGCCATATTTTAGGAAAAGGAAATACCAACAAAATCCATTTCAAGATTAGTGAATCTGTAAATTTTCTGCTTCTGTAATTAGGAAATAAATGAGCATATTGAGAAGAAAGCCATTGAAGACGAGGAAAAAAGGCAAGCTGAGTTCTGTCAACTTGAGGCAACAAGGTCGCTGGAAGAACAGCAGCGGAAGATAGACGAGAGCAGGGCCCAAGAGCAGGAGCGTCTGGCTGAACTCCAGCAGCAGGTGTGCTAAGCTCTCTGCCTAGCAAATAGCAGTAGTCCTGTGTGCTCACTAATAATCCTGATGTCTGCTCTGTGTAGCGCATGTCTTACCTAGTACTCTGTCTTCTTGTATGTTCAATGAATTCTATGCTTAGATTTTTTTATACTTTCATTACCCAGGAACCTTAAAAATTAAGCACTATTTGGAAGTTATCTCACACAGGTTGTGTCTGTGACCTGATCTGAGCACCAGACTAAAAGAGAAAACTGAAATCAACTGTTTTCCAAGTATTTTTTAGTTATAATAGTTACTGTCTCAGGCCCATGAAATTAAGTGCTTGTGAAGACAGTTTTATCAAGAAGTAATCATTTGTTGAAAGAAGGAAGGAAATAGCCTCTTTCCTTGAGCTCATAATCTTGTTGGATAGACAAGACACTTAAACAATTAGAGAAGAATACAAGACAATGTGTAATAGAGAACCAAAATGTGTGGGATAAAGTATAAGCGCTGAAGGTCAGAGAAGTGAACGTTATGATCTGGACTGGTAGGAGAAGACTGGAGGAGGTGGCTTTAAAGGTTGAACAAGATTGGAATTGGGAAGATCACTGAGGCAGCATGTCCATTTCAGTTAAATGAGAGATAAGATCCTCTTGAAAGCAGAGATGGGACAAAGATGAAAGAGTGGGGGTTTAAATAAAGAGGAAAAGAACATTTCCAAATCTTTGGCTCATAGCTTAGAGTACAAAGCCAGTGGCAAAGGTCTAGTTGAAATTCCTTCAGCAAATACGTATGTACAATCAATTGCATTGTTCTGAGCACCAGGAGAAAAGGAGAGATAATAAAGTTACTCCCACTTACTCTTGAGCTTACAAACAAGCAGCCAGGCTATAAGATGCACCCACAGATAAATATGAGATGTGTCTAAAAGGAGGGTAGAGTGCCAGGTGATCATGATGGGCACGAGGTGGCCTTCAACCTGAAGCTTAGAAGAGAAGGTGTGATCATAATAGGGAAAGAGGTGGAGATGAGCATTGCCCAGAACAAGGAAGGCAGTTCTCATCTGTGGCTTAGCATGAGCAAAGACCCAAAAGCAAGGAATTACAGGCCATATTTAGGGAACAGGGAATATTCTAGTTTGGCTGGAATGGAGCATAAACATTATGAACTTGTAATGGGTCAGCCTAATTCCCTTGTCTGGCACTGGTCTCTCAGGGATTTTTATTCCCAACAATCCACTTCATACTTCTCTCTTCTTAGTCTTAAGCCTTGCAAAATGGAATTAGCTGTATTGTAGAAATGACATTCGCACTGAGAACCTTTTAAGCACTACTGGGAGATTTAGGAATTTTGGCTCTGATTTAGCATATTAGTGGAGGGCTCAGATTTTCCATAAAAACTGCTATATTGGTGTAATAAGAAAGATTTTCAGTTTTACCATACAATTACAATAAAAGTTGATTCATTCAGAGTTCTAGTAACCCAAACTTTCCTATCACTCCACACTTACAGTGCTGTGATGACTGATGTTCTTAATGATGACCCTAGTACCCTACAAGTGCCTGAGGTACCATCTGGAGTCTCAGATAAAGATGAAATTCTATTCGGTAGTATCATTTTAGCGTTAGTCATATTTTATTGTACCCTCATGTTTTATAGAATTGGTGATCTTGATCTGTGTGTGGTACTCAAGCATGCTCTGCCCAACAGTGCCCCAGCCAGTGTCATCTTGCTGTAATATCATTAATGCATCATGACCCAATGTAGTGTCATTTGACTTCTCACCCAGAGTACTAATTTGATGGCTGACAATACGACTTGGGCTTTTGTTCCAGCAGCATTAGCTTCCCCAAGTGTCAATTTGCTTACAGCTGACATATTGCGTATGATGGATCTACATTGTTCCTGTGGAACCAGCTGCACTCTGTGGCATTGTTTTATCAAATGTCATGCTCTTGAGGGCCCACTTAATGCTCTTGTACAGTAGTCCTGTTGTCACCAAATTCATTGAGTGACTGGATTCCAGAGCTCTTCTTCTACTGCATTTAGAATTCTTGAAACTGAGTGGTGTGTCCTTGATGCTGTTTTCCTACTTATTATAGAAGGAGGAAGCTGAGGCCAAAGCCCCAGGAAGAAGCTGAAAGGCAGAGGCGGGAGCGGGAAAGGATCATGGAGCAGAGTATTCAAGAACGTCTGGAGAGGAAAAAGGTCAGTCAGGTGTTGGGGCAAAGTGTTTTGGTAGAACAATCATTGCTGGGGCCAGCAGGCAAATGCCGTGTCCCTGTTCTTCCCACCTTCTTTTTTTTGGCTAGGCAATGACATTAGGTGACTTGCCCAGGGTCACACAGCTAGTGTCAAGTCTCTGAGGCCAGATTTGAACTCAGATCCTCCTGACTCCAGGGTCATTGCTCTGTCCACTGTGCCACCTAGCTGCCCCTCTCTTCCCACCTTCTTGACAGGGGCCTTGGATGGCCCTTCATGGGAGAAAATGCTCTTCTCTTCCCTTCCTCCTCTGTACTTGGTGGAATATTGGTAGCTGTCTGTGCCGTTGGGGAGGGAGGAGTCGTTATAGTGGTACCTCCAGTAATAGAATCCTCTGGAAATAAAGCTTCTTTTTTTTTTCTTAAAAAGGGCCTTGGCCATGGAAAGAATTGAGGAAACTTAGCACCTTGACACAAGGGCAGTTTTGATAACAGCTGAGGAGAAAGCAATGGTATTGGCTTAGGTATGAGCTTCTTATGGGCAGGCCAGGTCTTGGGCCCTACATTCCAAGGGGTTGCAAGGTTTGGTCACCTGAGGATGAGGACAGTTATCCCTGGACTCTGTGTCCTGAGTGCCCTGAGCAGGCTGAGAAAGTAGGGGGCCACAGTCAACCTTATCTTGGAGGGGAAGGAGGCTGTGTCATGCCAAGAGAATCCAAGTCCTAAAATGCATTCCTAGATTTCCTTTATGATTTCTCCGTCTGTTAGCAAAGTTTCTTACACACAGTGCGTGACACAGGAGCACGTACTCTAAATTTAAAGAGGTAGTTAGGTGCCAGAATTAGAATCAAAGAGATATGAGTTCGAGTCTTGCCTCAGACACTTTGTAGCTGTGTGACCCAAACAAGTCACTCAACCTCTTTCAGCCTTAGTTTCCTTATCTCTAAAATGGGGATAATAATGGTGGTTGTGAAAATCAATCAAATGAGATAGTATACCTGAAATGCTTTGCAAACTTAGAAGCACTATCCAGGGTGTCCCAAAGGTCTTAGTATAGTTGTAAGCTATGTAAGCTTACAACTGCACTAAAATTTTTGATACACCCTATATAAAATATTAGCTACTGTTGTTAATATGCGTGTCTTAGCTGGTAAGATAATTTGAGATTACTTCAAAAACGTCAATTCTTATTTATTGGCAATAATCTTTACTTATGCTAAATAATGATCTTTCTGTTCTGCAAAAACTATATGTGAAAATTATCATTTGGTTTGCTAAATTAAAATGAGAAACGAGGCAATTGGCATTCAGAGTGCTATATAATCAGAACAGTAAGGAAGGAAATTAGGGTCCCAGCTTCTTAGGTCATTTGTATCAATTTGACAGAAGAGGACAATGAAACAGGACGAGGAAACAGCTTGCCAAAGATGATAAATTTAACAACCTCCTGTTTCAGTTCTACCAATTTATTTTTATAGCTGTTTTATAGTTCTGTTTTAGAGATGTATAGTTATATTTTTTTCTCCTAATAGAGAATTGAGGAAATTATGAGAAGAACCAGAAAGGTTGAACTGAATTCTGAGCAGGTAAGCCTCTTTGAGGGGGTGGGGCTGTTCCTGTTGATGTTTATCTTCTTATCTCTCAATCAGCTGGGTCAGATTACACATTCACATGTTCCATATTCAGGTGAACTTGACCTACTTGTTATGTCCCATACACGACCTCTGTCTCCCATCTTTGGGCTGCTTGTCCCACATACCTCAAATTCTTTCCCTCCTCACCTTGGCCACCACCTACAAGAGAATTTTCCAGCTTCTCCAAGTGGTGAGGGTTGCCACTTCCCTCCTCCCAAAAATCATTTTGTATTTGTTTGACATTTTCTTATCTGTGTGCATGTTGCTTGTCCCCAGTAGGATATAAACTTCTTGTGGACAGAGAACGTTTTAATTTTGTCTCTATATTTCCAATGCCTGGCATCTAATAAGTGCTCACTAAATGCTCGTTGAATTAAACTGCATTGAAATGAGGAAGCCTGGGGAAAAGGAACCCCACGAGGACCCTTGATCAGGGCATCTGAACCTTTCTTGGGTCCTGGGTCCCTTTGGCTGGCGATGCCTACTGATGGGCCCCTTCTCAGAATCGTGTTTACAAATGTATAAAGTTCAAAAGGAAACCAATGATGTTGAAATTCAGTTAGCAAAATACTAAAAAAAAAAAAAGGTCATTGATGCCCACTGAAGAACTCCAGCCTTAGAGTTTTAGCTGTCTTGCCATATGAAAATTGTATCAGTACTGCTTACGAATAGCAGATTGAAAATGTGCTTATATAACTCTGGTAGAAATGCTGATGAATTGTAACCTGGACAAATGTTATTCAGTCCAATAAATCGATTAATGTTAACTCACGCTTATATAACACCTTAAAATTTATCATCCATTATGTTTCCTCCCAAACCCTTCCCTCTTCTTAACTTTTCTATTACTGTTGAGGGTACACCTAACTTCCCAGTCACCCAGGTCTGCTTCCTCAGTGTCATGGCTTACCTCATGTATCCAATCTGTCCCTAGTCTTGTTTTCTACCTTCACAACATGTCTGGAATACTGTCTCTCTTCTCTTATGCCACTGCCCCTACCCTGGTGCAGGCCCTCATCACCTCTCACTTGGACTATTGCCAGTGGGACTGCCTGCCTCAAGTCCCTCCCCATTCTAGCTTATCCTGCTATTGGGTGCCAGAGTGATCTCCCTAAAGCACAGGTCTGACTACGTTACCTCCCCTGCTTAATAAATTCCAGGCAGAACTCCCAGATCTCCCATTGGATCCTTTCTACCTTTCCAGTCTCCTCATGCTTTATGTACTTTATGTTCCAATGACACTGGCCCCCTTGCTGTTTCTTAGAAATGAAACTCCACCTTCTAACACTGTGCCATTTTCCAGGCTGCGTTCCCATGCCCAGAATGTTCTCCCCCCTTACCTCTGCTTACGTATTCTTCTGGCTTCCTTCAGAACTGGGCTCGAATCCCATCTTCTGAAGAACTTTTTCAGTTTTCCCTGTTCCAAGTGACGTTTCCCCTCAGATGACTTTTCATTTATGCTCTTTCTCTTGTTTGAACAGGTGTGTGTATGTTGTTTCCCCCATCAGAATATGAGCTCCTTGAGCGCAGGGACCCTACTTTTGCCTTTCTTTGTATGACCAGTGCTTAGGACATAGCTGGCACCTAGTAAGCACTGAATAAGTGCTTATTGACTGAAGGCTTACAAAGCCTTTTGAATCCTAACTCCCACAATTCTTGCTGTGTGATTGAAGGCAAGTTCTTTCACTTCTCTGAGCCTCAATTTCCTTGCTTATGAAATGAGGACAGTGGTTTTACTACCAGTTATTGTACCAGGTAGTTGAGGGAAAGTACGTAGTAATATTGGCACTGTGAAGTTTGCAGTCTGCAATTATGATCCTACTCATTTAACATTGGAGGTTCAGGGTCTCTGAATAATCAGAGTGAGGCTGACTGCTTTGGTCATATTTAGGAATTCATTTTTACTCATCAGCTTTTCTTCCCAAAGGAGATCTGAAACATTAAAACAGCTGTGGAATCTCTCCCTGCTTTACTTGCCTTCTCTTTTGATCATCCTTGTGCCTAACCCAGTTTGGATCAGGACAGTTTTTATTCTACAGGGACAAAGGACTGAAAGAGGAGGGGACCTTCTAGCCCTCCCAGAAAGCAAGTGAAATCAAGATATCTTTTCTTTAATCTCAGCTTGTTAAGTGCTAGAATTCTCGCTGCAAACTTGATAATTTCATGCTCTTTTTTAAAAATCAGAGGCTAAATTTTGTAGTAAGGTGAATGAAGTTGTTACACTATGCTTAGGGGAATAGGATAGGGGTTGGACCTGTGGTTTCACTGGACTAGAGAATTCTTGGCTACCCAGAATTCCCCCTACCATTATAGGTTGGCACCTTAGAGTGCTGCCTAGAGCAGTGGAGTCAGACTCAAATAGAAAAGGGGCAGCTGAACTGAACAGCACGATCCCTGTGTACCATATGTTAACTTAGAAAACCACAATTTGTATTTCTATTTATTTTGGTAACTGTTTAGTTACGTTTTAATCTGGTTCTGCCTGCCGGGGTTCTGTCTCTGACCTAGAGCATGGTGACATGGCCAAGATGTATCCAAGGGGGGGGAGATTTGAACCCAGGTCTTCCTGCCTCTGGGGTTAAGTTCTCTATCTATTACACCACACAGGTGCTCACTTAAAAAAGGTTTTGTTAAATTCTGCATTCAGACATATTCTCCTTAAATATAAGTGAAATGATAAAACTTGCCTCTAAGGTATTGTAGTTTGGAAAGGGCACTGGCTTTGGAGTCAGATGATCTGGCTTGGAATTGAGTTCTAAATCCTCTCATCTCATCATCACCATCTTGCAGGTGAGGAAACTGAGGCTCAGAGAAATGACTTGCCCAACGTCCCAAAGCTGAGAGTCACATCTCGGCCTCTTGACTCTGTGGCATTTCTTTCCACTGCATCATGCTGGCCCTCTGAATGAATGAAGTTGTGATATAAGGGTGCCACGTTATGAAGTGACAGAGCCTTGCAGTGTCCTTCAGAATTGCCTGCTCTTACTTGGAAGTCTCTTTTTGTGATGTGTGAAAGTTTGTATATATTTTCCTATATCTTTCCTGTTTCTGATTCATTGCCCTGGCCTGTTTCTGAAAAACAATGCCCTTGTGTAATTGCAGGCAGTAAGCACTGCCTCCCAGAGAAACTGAGTACCAGGTGTTTTTCTTTAGGACAGAGGCATCTTCCCTTTTGTCATGGAAAAATCACCTGGCCAGTGTCTCAATATACATCACTTTACCGGGTTATTCCCGCTACTTGTGACTGAACCCGAAATTCCAGGGTTGCTTGTCCAGACTGAAACTACCCCTGCAATCCAGCCACTACCATCATGCCTGCTCTCTTGGGACTCATTAAATGCCACATCCTGCCTTCAAGTCATAGGTGATTAGCCTTTAATCTAAATGAAGAAACTACTCAATTACCTTATAAAAGTGAATACTGAAGTAACAGAGATGGTTTAATAGCAAAGAGTTCCTGAGCCCAGTGTTGTGTTGCTTGGTTACAGAGTGAAGAAAAGTCTAAGAATGAGGCTATTGACGGGGATGCTGCTGATGAAGTAGATGGAGGAAATTTGGAAACAGTGGACCCACTGGGTATGCCTCCATTTACCAGTTAGCTCCTGTAGTAATCCTTTAGGATGCTGGGGAATGACTGTAATCATAGGAATCCCACCTCCTGTTTGTAAAGTGCTTTAAGGATTGCAAAGCACTTTCTCCTGCAAAAGTCCTATGAGGTAGTTGGTAGCAGAGGTATCATTATCTCCCATTTTACAGATGAAGAAACTGAAGCTCACTGAGTTTGAAGTGATTTTGTAAGTTAGAGCAAGTTCGTAGGATTTTACTGTATATGTTTTTACTTTGTAGGATTTTATCATATAAAACTTCTCATGCAGCTTAGGGTTAGGACATGAAATTAATCTTTGTATGTAGGTTTGGCAAACTGAGTACATCCTACCCAGAGGACAAAGGGAGTTGTTATATAGAGACTGGCCCCTTTTCATGTTCTTTCTCTGTGATCCCAAACCAGTTCACCACGGAAGTATTCAGGGTCTGAGATCTCATGAAAAAAAGCAGGAGTTCTTTGCCTTCTCTGTCCTGAATCTGGATCCCTTTAGCAGTCTAGTAAAGCCCTTTTCAGAATTATGGTTCATTAAAAATTTACAACCACAAGAAATGTGAGATTTCATTCAGAGGTTAGTGAAAAGATTCAATTTTTGCCCCTGAAATTGATGGATCCCTTGAAATCTACAAATGCCTTGGGTGTCTGTGGGCCCCACGTTAGGAGCCCTTGGTATAAAGGGATATAGTCGAATTCAGTCTTTTCCCACATTCTGTGCAGAAGGGAGGAAATGGACAGGTCTGTCAGAGGCATGTTTTGGGAGGTGGGATCAGAAAGACAATGATTATAATTGGCACCCCATCACATTTCAGTTCTTGAGAGCAGTTCATAGTAACCCTCTTCTGCCCAGTGTACTGCCACATACCTAGAGAGGTTACATCAATATTTGATGACAGGCCTGCCCTGAGGCAGTACTGTCGCCCCTAAGCATAGCTCCAGCTTCCTTATTTTACCTCTCATCTCATAAGATATTGGATAGATCCATAGTGTTTTATTATAGTTGATCTTGAAACTCAGCTGGTTATGCTGTTCATCTTTTTTTTTCTTCACAGCCAATGTCACTGAGATTGACTCCCCTGAGAATGTCAAGACCCCAGAAGGGCTTAGTGCTGAGACGATTCCCACACTGGCTTACACAGAACAAGCTAAAGCTGCAGCCCAAGATGAGACTGAAGGACTCGTCACCAATGCTGATGAGATGGCCAGAGAGCCAGAAAATAGAGGTTGTTTGCCTGTGACTCTGGCAACAGACTCTAGGTCACCTGAGAATGTCAAGACCCCAGAAGGACTTAGTGCTGAGACCTTTCCCACACTGGCTTACACAGAACAAGCTAAAGCTGCAGCCCAAGATGAGACTGAAGGACTCATCACCAATGGTGATGAGATGGCCAGAGAGCCAGAAAATAGAGATTGTTTGCCTATGACTCTGGCAACAGACTCTAGGTCACCTGAGAATGTCAAGACCCCAGAAGGGCTTAGTGCTGAGACGTTTCCCACACTGGCTTACACGGAACAAGCTAAAGCTGCAGCCCAAGATGAGACTGAAGGACTCGTCACCAATGCTGATGAGATGGCCAGAGAGCCAGAAAATAGAGATTGTTTGCCTGTGACTCTGGCAACAGACTCTAGGTCACCTGAGAATGTCAAGACCCCAGAAGGGCTTAGTGCTGAGACGTTTCCCACACTGGCTTACACAGAACAAGCTAAAGCTGCAGCCGAAGATGAGACTGAAGGACTCGTCACCAATGGTGATGAGATGGCCAGAGAGCCAGAAAATAGAGATTGTTTGCCTATGACTCTGGCAACACACTCTGGGTTAGTCACTTTTATAAAATACAGCTTTTTGGGGAGATGGGATGAGATGCTTTCCGTGTAATTATTAATTAATTCACTTCTTTGAATTATTTTTAAAAAGCGGGGCAGGGGAGACATTTGACAGTGGTAAAGCAAGTGGTGCTTATCAGGAGTTTGCTGCAAAGACAGTGGGAATGGCTGAGAGTTCACAGCAACAATACTTTGCAGTTCTCTGAAGACATAGTTCTGAAAGCTCTGGATTTTGAGCAATTCTTTGCTCAAATATCCTTCTGTGGAAGTTTCTGTTTGGGATAGAGTCTTCACTTCTTTTCCTGCCTTTCAGAAACAGGGAAAGCATAACTTCCCTTTGCTTCCTGTTCTCCTTAGTGAGAGGGAAATACTCTCTCTCTCTGCCTTAGATTGCCAGAGTCTAGCATAGCTGTTAAAGTCGCCTTGACAATGTATAAACTGATCGTTTGTTGTAAAACATTTTTTCCTGTCTGTAGTTAGAGTTAGACTAGTTAGTTTGCTCTGATCACTCTGATTTAAGAATATCTAATTAACAGTTGTTCAGTAGCATACAATTACATGCCTGTTACTCTAGACAGATGAAACAGGCAGTAGTCTACTTATCCCTCCACCAGACTTAGTGAACGCCCACTGAGGCTGTGGGAATTGGAATCGATAGTCCTCATAGCCCCAGAACCTTCATGCTCCACCCCTGGCACAACCTCGCCTGGAACCAGTTATTGAGAGATTTCCACACACCACAGAAATCTCTGCCTGTTTCCTTCACTACAGAAGTCGTTGGAGCTCTGCAGGCCCAGCCACAACCCTTGTCCCCTCTTCCTCCATCCCCATTCCTTTGACAAGCTGGAGTTTGTCCTCATTCCCACCCCATTTCCCTGCCACAACCCTTAGAGTCCTCATACAAGTCAGTGTTAGGACTTTGGCAAGGGAGAGATCTCTTTCTGGCATCCCTAATTAAATTCTAGGATGCTTTTTACTATAGAAACCATGGGTCCAGTTTCATTATGGGTTAAAAGGACATTTGGGTATTGGCCTGGAAATCAACCTTCCCCTCTATAATATTTATGGGAATAATCTGTTGCATTGTTTCTGCTATTTGTCAGTAGAGGACCATCTATAATCACACCATACATTCATATTTTTATATTGTCATGTTGGGAGTGCTTAATGAAAGTTAATCAGAGGGCAAATTTTTTTCCAAAGAAAATATTGATATTTGACTAGGCAAGGCATTTAATTAAAATATCTTTCTCTAGCCTTTCTGCCAAAGACATGATTACTCCAAACTCAGAAATTATGGATACCGATGAAGCTGAGCACACCTCAAACCTGAATGGAAAATCTAGCACATGGACTTTCGAGGATTTGATTGAAGTTGGAGTTCATGCCAAATCGAATGTCAGCAACGCTCCTTCCGAAAGTTGCACTCAGAACTCAAGTAAAGCTGTTACATTTGCTCCAGGTCCCGAGTTAGCCTTCGAGGAGGATACAGTGATGAATTCCTTGGCCACATCCGAAGGAAGCAATTCAGGTAATACAGAGGCTTCTTTTTATAGGGATGACTTTTTATAAGTCAGTTGCTTCTTTCAAGTGTAATTGCTCGCTTTGTGTTTTAATGATGATGATAGCTTAGGTTTGTATTGGGTCACCTTCACAAAAGTTGTCCTTTGGTGCCTCAGTCCTGGTGTCAGGGGAACCCCGGGTTGTCAAAGACTATGCCTATGGAGCACAAGCTCTCACAGGGCCTACCAAGCTGGGGAGGCATCAAGAATGGCCCTTGTAATGTACTTAGCATCTGTCTTTCCAAGGACCAGTCCAGCTAAGATCAGAGAGAGGCTGATAACCAGATTTGTCACAGAGTGATCGTCTCTTCAGCCACAATAACTTCCAAAGGAAATGTGCCAAGTTGTGGCGAGACAGTGATCTCCATCAGTAGAATGATGAATCAATCAATGATCTTTGAAGTAGAGCACTTTTACATACATTGTCTCATTTGGTTCCCACAACAACTCTGTGAGATAGTGATTGTTGTCCCCATTTCACAGATGAGGAAACTGAGGTCCAGAGAGTTTAAGTTATTTGCCAAAGGTCCCACGGGAAATGAGTGGCAGAGCTGGGAATAGAACCTAGGACTCTGGCTTCTGTCAGTGCTCTTTCCACCCCAGCTGGCCTCCACATTGTAAATGAGCACAGAACAATGATTGTGAAGTGATTGCTTTAATTCATTCAGGTCATTATTCCTAGGGGTTTGTGGAAATATCTTGATTTCTCTTCTATAAATAGACTGAAAACATTTGTTAAACATTAAAATACACAATGCAAAAGAATCATGGTTAAAATATGCCTTTGAGGTATCCTCTTTAAGCAACACCTCTCTGAATGTATAGTTAAGAAATTGAAGTTCAGAAGAAAGGCTTTTTAACAAACAGAACCAAGGAGCCTTCTCTTTGCTGAAAGAAAACAAGGGTAATAGAAAATTAATTTGCTTGGTCTTTGGAAAGCGTTTGGGCTCTTACTTGTAAGTTTGTACACAGTGGAATAGGAGATTGAGGCCCTCATGGCCCATCGCCTCCTAGAGGAGGCTCCATCAACAATAGAAACTTTCCTTCCGGTGTCTTATTAAATGTTCTTGTTAAAACACAAGTTCCTGGTGCTTGTTGGAATAGCAGTGATGCTATTTTTTTTTAAAGGGGATTGTTCACTCTGTATATTTTGGTGCTTCTCCCCTTCCTTCCCTACCCAGGTACACTCTTAGCAACTCCTTGGCCCCATTTTCAACCTGTGCCTTGTAGCCCTTTAATAACTGTCAGAAGAGTCTTCCATAAGCATCACCAGCAGGCTGGATATCAGCTACCTTCTGCTTGAACACCTCCCAATCATGAGAAAAATAGCAATTGTATTTTAAAAACAAATATACCAGATCCTGACTGTACATAGCACCATTCACAGTAGAGTGAAATCCTATTATAAATGTATCCCACAATTGGTGTTTAGAAGACCCAAAATTAGGAAGAACAAGGTAATAGTTCAGTCACAGAGGTTGAATGTTTGAAGTATGCGGTCAGTCAAATGATAGATAGCAGTGCTATGGTGGGGCTTAAAAAGCTGTGAAAAGTTGTGGCAATATTATAGGTGGTATATTTATATAAGGGAAGGCTGCCATGGGTAACAAGCGTCATTAGTTCCTAATAGACCTCTTTCTTTCTTTCTTTCCTTCTTTCTTTCTTTTTTTCTTCCTTCTTTCTTTCCTTCTTTCTTTCTTTCTTTCTTTCTCTCTTTCTTTCTTTCTTTCTTTCTTTCTTTCTTTCTTTCTTTCTTTCTTTCTTTCTTTCTTTCTTTCTTTCTTTCTTTCTTTTAGCAGTTAGAGTTAAGTGACTTGCTCAGGGTCACACAGCTAGTAAGTGTCTAGTGTCTGAGGCCGGATTTGAACTCGGGGCCTCCCGACTCCAGAACTGGTACTCTATCCACTGTGCCACCTAACTGCCCCCCAATAGACCTTTAAAGCAGGGGTTTCTAACCTGTGGCCCATGGACTTAGAAGGGTCCAAGAACAGATTTCAGGGGATTCATGAACTTGGATAGGGATAGGGAAAATATTATCCTTATTTTCACTAAACTCTAACTGAAATTTGGCATTTCCTTCAGTTAGTTGAGAACCTGATTCTGAAAAGGGGTCCATTGGCTTCACCAGACTGACTGCCAAAGGGCCCTTTGACACACAAAAAGATTAAGAACCCCTGCCCCTCGCCTTCTAAGGAAGAGGAGGAGCCCTGTAACAAGGTTCTTTGTACTCAGTACCTGGGCTGCACCAGCACTGTAATCATGAGGCCTTTTATGGGCTGCCAATACTCAAATAAAAAGGGAGGACTTTTACACCAGGTTGACTATTATCATTTAGTCTTTCAAGAAGGCTTCTTTATTGGAGCTATTAATGGGGCTGTGTACCCAATGAATCTTAATATATTCATTTAGGCCAATAAAAAGTGAATATCTGAAAAATTCTAGTCTTAGCACATCTTAGTGTTAGAAGTAACCTGAGGGCTCATACAGTCCATCCCCCGCTGGGTGCATTAATCCTTTTGACAGTATCCTAATAGGGAGGCAATATGGTATAGTGGAAAGAGAGCCAGCCTCAGAGCCAGGAAGACCTAGGTTCAAGTGCCATCCCTGACTTCCACTGGCTGTGGGTCCCCTTGTCAATTTACTTAATGTCTTGATTTTCCAGGCAGCTCTCTAGGATTAGAAGTTGCAGACAATATGGTAGGAGGAGTCTCATCTAGGAATTCCCAATACCAATGACATCACAGGTCTGCCCCTGTTCCCTAAGGTAATATCCCCAACACGACATCATCCCACTTCTGCTTGAAGGGATGAAGGAAACAAGCATTTTAAATACCTACCACGTGCTAGGCACTGTATCTCATTTAATCCTCACAACCTTGGAGGGTAAGTGCTATTATCTCCATTTTACAGATGAGGAAACTGAGGCAAGCTGAGGTTAGGTGATTCACCCAGGGTAATACATCTTTTAAGTGTCTGAGGTCAGGTTTGAACTCATGTCTTCTGACTTCAGGCCCTGATCTCTGTCCACCCTGAATGCCTCCAGTGATAGGAAACTCAGTACCCACAAAAGTGTCCCATTTTATTTTTGGACACTTTTAATTGTTAGGAGTTTCTTATGTCAAAGTAAAACTTCCCATCTGTTGTTTGCAATCTACTCTCTGGGGCCAAGAAGAAATTTTCACCTTTCTCCAGTTGAAAATCTTTCAAGTACCTAAAACATCCCTCCTGTCCCTCTTAAGTCTACTCTTCCCCCAGGCTAAACGTCCCTACTTTCTTCAGCTGACCCAGTTTGGGTGGCATGGTCCCTGGTGCCCTCAACATCCTGTTTGCCCTCCCCAGAGTAATTTTGATTTCCTTTCTTGGGGGTATTATTGCTTTGGCATCAAAGAGGCTGGGGGGAGGGGGTTGCAAAGGATGAGGACGAGGAGAAGGGGGTTTTGTAGTACTGAAGTGACAAAGAGCTAAGCGGTGAGCAAGATGCCATGTAACTGGAATCCTCTGTACTCAGTCTTTCCTCTCATTGTTTTCTCTTTGGCCAGATCTCTAAACACTCCAATCCTGGAAGTCACCGGATTCCATGTAAAGATCTTTCTTCAGGAAGCTGCTTCTTACCTTTACCCCAGTTCAACTATATTAAAATCAAACTCCCAAGAGAAGGGGATGCTTCTCCACCTGCACCTTGAGTACTTTTGGGGAGTTGTCTAGGTCCTTCTTTGTTACAATGTGACAAGATTTCCTGGGAAAGTGTTATTTCTGTTTCCTTTAATAATTTCATTTAAACTGTCTCTTGCTTGTTGCTTGTTTTATTTTTCCTGTGACATATGAAAAGTGGTGAGGAAGCATCCAAACTGACTTACAAACCGACTGGTAAACAGTGTGCTTTAGAAGGAAAGAATTTGCTTCCAGCCTATTTAAAACCCCTAAATAACATTCATCCCTTTACTGTTAGACTCTCAAAGATTCAATATTGGGAAAGAGCTTACTAGATCTCTCGGATGACCCAAGACTGCTCTCAGGAGCATTGTCACATTGTGTTTAATGCTGACATTTTGGTGGTTTCATAGTTCTGCATATTGTATTTTGCCATAATTTATATACCTTTACTTTCAGGAAAATAGTTTTAAGTTGTAATCTGTACACACACACACACACACACACACACACACACACACACACACACTCTCACACACTCACACTCACATACACTCACATTCACACTCTCTCAACTCACTCTGTCTACTACATTGTGAAATATGAGGCCTGGAGAAGTGTTTGTCCTAGCATGGTTACAATTTATCATGGTTTTTTAACTTTTTCCTTTCAAATTGCATATTTATGTCTTTACGGACATATAAGTGTTATTTTCACATATGTAAAACAGTATCATGGCCATTGCCTTGTAGCATTGGCTTGCTAATTCACAATGGTCTTAGAGTATCTTTTTTTTTTCTTATGTATGTGCTATATTCCCTTACCTATTAAAGGCTGCAGTAAGTGCTATTTAACCAAAATTTTCCTGCCTTTCTATAGCAGGAAGGGATGAATCCTCCTTTGAAATAGCTGCGAAGAAATTCACCAATAGTCTTAAGCCCATGTAATACATACACACATACATATATTCACCACACACACACACACACACACACAGTGGATAAGTGGTTTATGAAAATTGCTTCATCAAGTCCTACTTAAACCATTGCCTGATACTTGAGTATGAATTAATCAGCCTAACTGCTAATTAATTTTTTGAATCACCAGCTTTTTGAGGCAGAACTGTGTTCCTCTCTCAAACTCATTCTCGAATGAGGAGGAGGACTTATCCTTCCTGGATGTTTTAGACTTTTGCCGTTCAGAGTTCAGAGGAATTGTTGGAGGTGAGAACAGTGCCTTAGGTCAGACAGTTATACTTTTGTATGCTAGCTCTTTCATTCTGGCAGAGACAATCGTTGGAAGAAAAAAGATGCAGGTTTTTTCTGCACATAGGTTATTTGTCAAAAAACCTTGTTACAGCTGTATGTATATATGTTCACTCTACTTTACAGATGGACATTCGTTATTTTAACAGTAACATAGTTATTCTGTAAGAATAGTACCACTTCTTAACAAAGTTACAACCAAATACGTCAGCAAGATTCAATAAGTTAGACTCAAATTTCCTGGGTCTATAATTGTTATGTGTTACAACTACTGGATATTTACCTTCCCTATTTCCATGCCTCTTCCCTATCCCTTCCTGTGCAAAATACAGTTAAAACAGCAGCATTGTAGTTCTCTTTGGTTTGTGTCTTGCATCCATAGGATCCTAGGATATAGAGTTAGAAAGGGACTTTATAGGATCCTCATTTTATAGAGGAGGGAAATAAGGCCAAGAAGGGCTAGGGACTCACCCAGAGTCACTTAAGTCAGAAATAACACAGCCAGAATTTGAATTCTCAGTCTTCTGATTCAAATTCCATGCTCCAACTGCATCATTTTTGGTCATACACAATAAAACTTTGTATAGAACTACACATCCAAGATACTTAGAAAATCCCTTTGGAAACTTGGTTTTGTTTGAAATTGGATTCTTGATCAAGTATATATTTGACCAGCTGGTCTCTGAAGCCCCTCCTGGCCCTGGATTCTGTGATTTTCTTTCTGCTGTCCTGATGCTTCTACTACTCTTCCCAGTTCAACTCTAGACTTTTTCTCATAACTGTCAAGTGCAGTCATTTGTTTGTTTTTTTTTTAATTTGGTTGTTTTTACTACATGCTGTTCTCTGGGGGAGGGAGGAGTCCACAGAGGAAAAGAAAAAGATGAATTTGCCTTAAAAGCTTGATTTTTTGTTTTTAATCTTTTATTATGCTTAAGATCCAAAGTAACCCAAATATATCTTAGTGTGACATTGTGGGGATAGGGTACTTCCTGCAGTTCCCTTCAGAGTGCTATAGAAATTTGAGTTACTGCTATCCAAATCTAGTAATTTATTGACAGAGTAATGACGTTCATTGTCCCTTCTGCATAATATAAACATTTATTTGGAATAAAAGGCATGTTGATCTACAGGGAGGTTGCCAATTTGGAAGTCCCTTCAAACTTGCAACATGCCCAAAAACAAACTCTGTTTTTTCCCTCTAAACTGACTCCCTAACTCATCCATTCCAATTGATTATACCACCATTATGCAGTTGTCCCAGCTCAGAAACCTTCCCTCTTTCCGTGCTACCTTAACTTGTTAGCCAGTCTCCCTTTGAGGTTGTTGGATTAGGATCTTCATGAGTGGAAGCACAGAGAACTGAACCTCATGATCTTAGTGAGCTCAGTAACCGTGACTGATGCCCATGTGTCAATATGCTAGACTTAATGTTGTTCAGATGATTTATTGACGCACTTTGTTTTGACACAGGAATCACTTCCCAAGATCTAGTCTCATACCCCATAGGAACTTCCTTTAAAAAAAGACAAGAAGTGGGAGACTGTGGATGTACAGTATTGTGTAGGATGTCTCAACAATCTTAATGCACTTTTAAGCTATCAAAAGTAAATAGCTTAAATACAGTTATCTGTACTGTCTGATTTGTCAGATTTGCTTAACTTTTTAAAAAATTTGTTATAAAGTGGTATGAGTGGTGGAGGAGTATATCCAGGAATGACTGATGTATGCATACATAAAATAAAAGGCATCAAGAAAATTAAAAGTAGATACATGAGAACCAAATTTTAGCAAAGGGTTTTAATCAGGTAGTTTTTGTTGTTTATTACTTTTATTTTGTTTTGTTTTGTTTTTTGCTAGGCAGTGGGGTTAAGTGACTTGCCCAGGGTCACACAGCTAGTAAGTGTTATGTGTCTGAGGCTGGATTTGAACTTAGGTCTTCCTGACTCCAGGTAAAGAGCAGGTAGGTGCTCTATCCACTGCGCCACCTAGCTGCCCTTTTGTTGTTCGTTACTATGCTAATTGTTTTCTTAATGTTGAGCCATCCTTGCATTCCTAATATGAATCCATCTGGGTCATATTGAATTTTTTTTCTGTAATATTTTTCCTGGGCAGCTAGGTGGTCCAGTGAATAGAGCACCTACCTGCTCTTTACCTGGAGTCAGGAAGACCTGAGTTCAAATCCAATCTCAGACACTTAGCTGTGTGACCCTGGTCAAGTTGCTTAAACCTGTTTTTTTTTTTTTATCAGTTTCCTCATCTGTCAAATGAATTGGAGAAGGAAATGGCAAGCCACTCCAGTATCTTTGCCAAGAAAACCCCAAATGAGGTCACGGAGAGTAGAACACTACTGAAATGACTGAACAACAACAATACTTTTCCTAGAGTTTTATTTGAAATATTTACATCACAATTTACTAGTTATATAGTATGATCTATAGCTCTCTCTTTCCATCATTTGGGCATTAGTACTATATTTGTCTCATAAAACAAGTTTGGCAGAGTACTTATTTTTTAGTTCTTAAGACTATTTTAGCATAATTAGTCTTTAAATATTTTGTAGAATTCACTTGTTAATCCATTTGGACCAGGGTTTCTTCTCCCCCTCCCCTCCACCCATCTTTGGTAATTAATTTATGGCTTGTTAATTTCCCCATACCAATGAATAATAGCTTATCTTTATATAGAGCTTTAAGGTTTACAAACTGCTTTACAAATATTATTAAATAATTTTTCTCTTCACAACAATCCTGTGAGGTAGGTGCTATCCCCATTTTACAGATGAGAAAACTGAGGCACACAGAAAGGTTAAGTTGATTTGCTAAGACTCACACAGCTAAGGAGTATCTGAGGCAGGATTGAAGCTCACGTCTTCTTGACTCCAAGTCCTGCACTCTAATCCGCCGTGCCACATAGCTGCCTATGAATGAAATCAAAGCTCCAGTTTCTATCCCTATTTTTTGTAGCACTTTCTGGTAATTTTTATTTCTTCTGTTGTGAATTTATCTTTTTTCTTTTTCACTTTGGTAATTTGATTTTCCTTTTTTTTTTTATCCAGTTAGCTAAAACTTTATTGCTTTTGTGCATCTTCTCAAAAAACAGCTCTTAGTATTATTCATTTCTACAATTTTTGTTTTCCATTTTATCAGTTTCTCTAATTGTCAGATTTGGGGGGCTTATTTTAGTTTTTATTTTCTTGTTTTTCAATTGCATGCTCAGTTTAATAATCTTCCTCCCTTCTTCTAGTTTGTTAACTGTGAAACAACTTTATTACTCTAATGATATAACTTTACTTCTGAGAACTGCTTTACCTTCATTCCCCAAATTTTGCAGTATTGTATTATCGTTCTCTTTTACATGGTTCCTGATTGTTTCTATGATTTGTGCTTTATCCCACTCATTATTCGGGAAGTTTTAACTTATTCTCCTTTTAGGTCTGTACTTTTTGCTTGTATTCCCTATGTTAAATATTGAATTGTGTTATGGACTACAAAACATGTTCATTATTTCTGTCTCTTTGTCTTTTTTTTTTTTTTTACAATTTCTCTGTCCTGGTAAATGGTTTGTCTTTATAAAGGTAGCATGTGATGCTGAGAAATAGGTGTATTCATTAATGCTTCCATTCAGAAGATGCCATAAGTCTTGGAAATCTTAAATTTTCCAACAGTGTTCAGTTCTACATTTTCCTCCTTTAAAATTTTTTGTTAGACTTATTCAGCTCTGAGAGTAACAATTATATATTCTAGTTATTGTTACTATCTGTGTCTTTTGAAGGTTGGTTAGCTTTTCCTTTATGAATTTAGATGCTATGCCATTCAAGGCATATAAGTTTAATACTGATATTAAACTTATCTATGGTACTTTTATATACGATGTAATTTCCATGTTTCTTTCTTGATAGTGTGAATTTTTTACTTTTGCTTTGATGACAAAATTGCAACTCCTGTTTGTTTTTGAATCAGCTAAAACAGGAACTCTTTTCTAGTCTCATATTTTTATTCTTTATGTGTTTCTTATGTGAAGCACGTTTTTTTTTGGTAGTATCTTTCCAAAACTCAGTTCACCTCTGTGGGAGCCAGATAGGCCACAAAGGTGCAAGAGGAAAACCTGAGTCAGTGACGCATCTGGAAGCAGTGCTGTCCTAAGGACACTTGGAACAGGGATAAAGGAAGGGATTGGAGAGAAGATGAGATTTGGTGGAAAGGTGTGCCCTTGCCTTTGGCCTCTTCTGCTCTTAAGACAGTTTGGTCAGCTATTTGGCACCGGGGAAGAGATGCAGCCGTCAAACTGGAGTTTTGGGGATTGGATTTCTGGGGTTGCTGGTGGTGTAGGCCATAGGGCACACCTCTGCCTGCAGTGACCAGAGACATTGCACAGGAGACGTAGGCCTGGAACAGAGATGCAGGCTGCCTACCAATATTGCAGGGATTATCAGTGCTAAGAAAACTTTGGAGTACCAGGTACTGTCAGGTGTCCCTAACACAGAAATAGTGAGTCAGTAAAGACAGAGAAATAGACCTTTCTTCTCATACTTCGTCTTCTTGTTTAAACTCAGAAGTATAGGGTGGTTAGGATCTAGGACACACATACTTCTTCCATTTTCCCCTTCCCATAACCTGAGGGTAGTTTGGTGAAGTCTGAGAAGAATACCAGGAGACAGTCGGGTTAGACTGGTTTTAGGTAGGGGCACCAGATTTCTTTCTTCTTGGCTGTGTATATAGCAAGCTGGATGACCACAGAAGGCTCTTCCTGAGTCTTACGAATGTTCAAGGTTGGGAACGAAGGACTGAAATTGAGAAAAGGAAAATTCTAGATGCAGGATGGGCAAGTTTGAATTAAATGTTTATTGAGCACCTACTATGTGCAAAGCACTGTGCTAGGTGTTGGCAGAGATAGAAGAATGAAAATGACATCGTCCCTTTGTCCTCGGAGATCAGCCACAGGTGAATGACTATACATGTCAGTGGCTCATAGAATTTTCTCCTTGGTCTGGGGTTGTGGGTGGTGCAGTGTGGACCTTAAAGATCATCTGTTCCCACTCACCCCTCTTGTTTTAAAGATCAGTAAACCAAAGCCAAAAAAACCAAAGTAGAGTCAGCTCTTCGCCCTAATTCCTCAGTGGTTTTACGAGTTTTTCAAAAATAGTAGGTCTGGATGTGGTATAACATGCCCGTAAATTACATGGTCTTCAAGACTGAACTCGGATGATGAGAGCTCACTTTTACCTATTAATTTGCAGTTCACAAAATGATTTGCTCACAACTCTGTGAGTGAGATGGACGGTACAAGTGTTTTTATCCCCATTTTATTGATGGGGAGAAGAGGCAGTTGGCATGGAGGATCAGGAAGACCTGGATTCAAGTCCTGGTTTGGCTTTATGCTAGCTGTGTGGCCATGGATGTTGTGCCTAATCATTTCTGCTCCTCAAACATCTCTAAAGTAGGAAGTTACAGAGGAGCTGCTGGCCTGTATCAGTGGAGGCAGTTTGCACACTGGAAGTTCTTCTCCCATACTCCAATAAATGCCATGTCTTCTCTCTCTCTCTCTCTCTCTCACACACACACACACACACACACACACACACATTGATTTTCCTACTCTGATAATCCTGAGCAGGATTTTATATTGGCCCTTAGGTTGATATACAGAAGCTAGCCAGTATGTTTTTGTATTTGATTTTGTTTTTTTAATTCAGGCACACAAAGTCCATGAGAGGGGCAAATGTAAAATTCTGCCATTCTCTCTTATTTAGGGAGTTTATCCATTCACCTTTAAGATAATAATTGTTAGATTTATATTTTTTTCCCTTCTTTTCCCTTTCTCCTGACTCTAAATTCTGTTTAGATTTTAGTCCCTTAGATCCCGTTGTACTTTGATGATGCCTTGTCATTCTTACCTGGGTCAACATTTTTTCGACAATAACCTTGTCTCTTGCCCTAGAATTGTTCCTTGCTTAATATCCTTTTGAAAACTGCACTTATTTACTTTTCTTGTGTTTCTCATTTGGAGTGCTTACAAGTTGAATTCTCTGCTCATTTCTGGATTCTTTTGGAGGAATTACTCAAATTTTTCTTCTTGTTGAAGGTCTGTCTTTTTTTTGTTAGTGATTAGGCTCAGCTTTGCAGGATGCGGGGGTGCATCCTAATCTTCTTTATTTTGTGGAATATATTCCACTGTCATCTTTGATGTTGAAGGACACTGTTTTCAATGTTACCCATGATCTAATTTGCCAGATTCAGTAGGCTTTTCTCAATCCTTCTGTTTCTGGTTATCCCTATAGTTTTTGACACTGTTAACCACTCCTTCCTCCTGGAAACAGTCCTCTGTGTGTTTTCATGACGGGTTTCTCCCATTTCCTCCTTCCTACCTGACTGACTGATTCTGTTCAGTTGAGTTTGCTGAATCATGATCTCTCCCCTCTTATGTAGGCCTCTGTCCTGGACCATCTCTTTTTCTTTCTGTCTCTCCTTTGCTGATGTCATGAATTCCCATAGATTCAATTATCATCTTTATGTAGATGGATTCCAAATATACATAATTCCCTCTCTCTCCTAAGCTCTGTTTCTGAACCACCAGACTAGCCTACTAAATGTCGTATAGTAGTCTGAAACATTTCCTGCTTTTTCTGTTTGTTAGGAATAGTACCATTCTTCCAGTCTTCCTTGGTTTGTGACCTTGGAGTCATCCTTGAATTCTCCTTCTCTCCTGTCAGTTTTTTCCCCTTATATCCCATTCTTCCCACTTATGGACTCCTTAGCACCTCTTGTCTGGATTACTGCAGTAATAGCCTCCTAATCCAGTCCACCTTTCCTTCAAAGAGGTGCCAGATTGTTATTTTCAGAGCACAGGTCTAGTTTTCTAGGTTTCTAGCACATGCCACCATACTGCTCAAGAAGTCAGTGGCTCACTATTGCCTCTAGGATCATAGGTTATAATTGCTGGCATTCAAACCCTTCACAAGATGGATGCACTCCATCTTTCCAGACTGATTTCCCATTACTCCTCTTTACCTCCTCTACATTCCTGCCTGATTGACTGACAAATGGTCAATTCCAGAAAAATCTCCAGATGTAATGTAACAACATCTCCCTGCCCTCACCGCTTTCTGATTTGGGATTCCCTGGATCATTCAAGGCTCATCTCAAGTTCTACTAGGCCTTTGCCTATTTCCCCTTGCCCCCAATTGTTAGTCCTTCCTTGCTAAGAAAATGACTATTTACTTCATATTTGTGTGATTTCCCCTAGTAAAATGTAAACTCCCTTAGAGAAGAGCCCATTTCATCTTTGTGTCCCATATGTCACATGATATAATACCTGGCATGATTTTGTTTGTATCCATGATTTCACTGGTGTCAGGAACGCCCAGTGAGGTAATTCTCTGCACCAGTGAAGATTGGCAACTGTTATTCAAGTTAGAGTCTTTGAGAACTGCTTGGGGGCATTGAGGTTGGTACTTTGCCCAGGGCCTGCTCTATTACAGCACTGCCATACAGTGGGTGCTCAATAAATGTTTGTTGAATCCAACTTAGTTTCTTAGAGATGAGTCACAAGCCTATGCTACCGAAATGACTTTTTTTTCCTTCATAGCAAAAGGACTTTCTTTTTAGATGCTTTCATTATGTCTCTGACCTTTAACCAGTCCATGTCTTCAAGTTTCTTTCAGTCAGTAATTTGACATCCATTTTCAAAATTGATGGAAATTTTGGTGTATTCTTTGCTAGTTCGATAGCCAAGGTTTTTAATTTCTTTTTCCCTAGGAGACTTATGAGTCTTAAACTCTGTGCAGTCAGCCTTCAAGGGGCTTTGTCCTGCAGAACTCATTTTCTTATCTAATGGGTTTCCTGGAGAAGTAAAAATAGAGCCCCCATCACTGAAGGACTTTCAAGCAAAGGCTGTTGGGAGGTGAAGGATAGGACTGGAATAAATACTGGCCAGCATAAAGGAAATCATAGAGCCAAGGGCATCTGAAGAAGGTCGGCGTGATTGGGTCTTATTGATGTGATTGGATTTTTTAAACACTAAAAAAAAAAGCAATAGGCAAGTTATTTATACTTTATTTTCCAGATGATAATTTGGGAAAATAGATGTTAAAGTCATTGATAACAAAATTGTGATGGAGGGGCACTAGGATGGATCTACTTCTCTATAGCCCCTTTCATTACCTGTCTCAATGACAAAATGGTTACATGTTTTTTTTATTGCCTTGTTAAAATTACAATATTATTGCAGTTACTGTTCTCATAAGTGTGGGGGGGGGGCCGCGTGAGATTCTGGTGTTTCCAAAGTGTTAGTACCCAACAAAGCAATGGCTTTCCAATTTTGAGACAAAAGTGGCCTCCCCCACTAAACATTACAAAGTCAACTGTCCATTTCTCCTTATCAATAGACAAGGAGCAGAAATTAATGTAAAAATACAATGGCTGTGGCAGTGTAAGCTAGTGCTTTTCCTACTATTTCTATGGGATACGTTTCCAAATTGCATAAACAATCCAAAAGGTTAAAATGCTTTCATGCAGGTTTCGTTAACTTGACTAACTATATTGATAACATGTCAAAGCAAAATCTGGTTAATAAAAGCATCTAAAAAAAAGCGATCTTAGTAAACTAAGCTAAGCTTTCAATGCTATTTGCCATGCTGTAATTAATCAGAAATAACCTAAACTACTTTATGAGCGCACATTTTCAAAATGTCATGCATGCTTCAGAAGAAAGCGCAGGAACACATGCTACACACAAAAGCCAAAAGCTATTAGCAACAGAAAGCTTACTTCAAATCAGAATTCACTTCAAAAACATGAGCCTTTCTATAAAATGCTGCATTAGTTGCTTTTAAAATGCAAAGGCTAAAAAAGAGAGAGATAAGATTATACTTTGCACAAGGCAAAACCTCTCATGTCATTAATACAAGACCCTCTTTAGCTCCCATTAGTGATTATGGTAAAGGCAGCTACTACTATGCTTTGGATTACAGGTCTATTTGCGGATATAATGCTATCAGGTATATGATGATTAAAGCCTATGTTGTCCTTCCTGAGAATCATAGCAATGGGCCCAGGAGGTATGTTATTTGTTCACAGCATTAGCTCTATCTATGTGGCAAACTACAGTTTTTTAAGGTTAGGTTTTTTTTTTTTTTAAAGCAGCATGCATAAGTGTCTACCTACTAAGGTTAACTTAAAATCTATTTAGTAATAATCTTCATACTTAACTAACAAAAGCAAAGTTTAAATGGGATTGCTGCAGAGTGTTAATTCCTAGGACCAAAGACGGTCACCATGCACCTTTTTATGAGCCATTCCGTAAAATGAGAGAAAAGCTAAGATTTGTGATTTTTTTTGAAGTCTTACTCAAATGAGAGATATAGAGAGCATTTGAGAGTAGGACTCAAGCTCCATTCTCCAGGACAGATGACCTTGTCTGGTTACAGCTTTTTGGCACAGTCGGGGCAATAGATCTGCTCATTGTGGCAGACAAACCGCTTGTTAGCCAGATTCATGGAACACTTTTTACAGTGGAAGCAGTAGTCATGCCAGGATTGCCCTTCATAGCTGACCACACTGGAGCCTTTACCAAAGCCTGTTGGGAAAAAGAAAAACCACCAAGAAAGGTGTGAATTACAGTCACCAGAAACCCCAGCTCCTCAAAATGGAATCTTTAGATTCAATTCTCAGACAGCCCTTTCTAAGCCTTATCCACCTCCCCTCTCCCTCTTTCGTTTGGCAGATGAGAAAACCAAAGCTGAGGAAGCAGTGACCTTCGCATGGGCCAGGGCTCTTTCTGTCCTACTGCACTGTGGGTCCCCATTTACCCTCCACCATCTTCAGGAGGAACAAGAAAGAAAGCTACATTTGCTGAAAAGTCACAGTCCCCAGAGACACAGGGCAGGCTAAGCTGTGGGGTTCAGCTCAGGTGCAAAGAATTACATGAAACCTTTGGGGTTTTGAGGGGATTTGTATTTTCCCACTTTCCCTAACCATCTCAACAGTCGGGACTTTAAGGGCCATTTCTAAACAATCAAGCTAAAAGCTTTCCTCTCTGAAGCAAATCAGGACACCAAGTCTTTTTACTTCCTAACTCATATCTTTTTCTCTTTTCCCAAAGCTTTCAGGCTTACTGCTTGGAAAAAAATAAATAGAGCAATGAAGTTGTGAGCCAATAGGATGTCATTTTTGTTGTTTTTAAAACACTAGTGGGACTTTAAAAATTACCTAGGCCATTCTGCACTGAATTAAGGGAAGAGAAATGAAATCTGGTCTCCTTTTACAAACCATAGTTGCTTTAGTCACACCCCTTTCCCCTACAATAAGAAACCAGAGGGCAGGAAATTGCTCCTGAAGGTTAATCTCACTCTCTAAGGCCAGCAGAAGGGCCCTCCGAAAGGAAGCATTTTGCTGACGACTTTCTTTACTTTTCAAAAATGTCCATTGTTGTGGCCACTGTGTTACCACCCTACTTCATCAAAGTGGCCACCAGGAGGCAAACTTAGACTGTTCTTTTAATATAAGAAAAATCACTCCCCCAAAAGGAAAAAAGCAGCTATTGCTCTACCTCTTTACTGATACTAGCTTTGGCCCTGAGAAAGCCAGAGTTTCCCATGGGTGGTGGTGGAGTACACTGAACTCTGACTCCTGTGCCCCAACCCAAGGTCTGACACGGCACTTTTCCCTAAAGATTTCCAAGATACTTTGAACTAGGCCATACTAGTCAAGGGCCAGGTTACAGTGGGAAGCACTTTCACCCAACACAAAGTCACTGTTCTGGGTAACTTTCCTTATCTCCTATAATGCATATAACAGGCACTTCAGTGACTACTGAATAGAAATGATCGTTATCACTGAGGTATTTTAAATCCCAGCTTCTCTTCCCCTAAATTCTTGGCAGACTTTTTGAGTGCCTTTTCTCCTCTGACAAGGATGCTCTCTGCCTGTCCAGTTCCTACTCATCCTTCAAGGCTCAGCTCAAGTACCAACTCCTTAAAGCCTTTTCTCATCTTCTACCTAATGGCTGATTAAAAAGAAAAATTATTCTACATAGTACAGAATGTATCTACAAAAATTAAAGGGGAATAAGGGTGAATCCTGATTATTAAAGAGGAAAAAAAAAATCTAACCTAAAATTTTCAGATATCTTTATCCTCTAGAACTGACAACAACCCTTCTCTTATTAACTTTCTATCCTGCATTGTTGCTTGTGTGGCTTATCTTGGTTGGATAAGATGGTGCAGTGGATAGAGTGCTGGGCCTGGAGTTAAGAAGACTCATCTTCCCGAGTTCAAATCTGGCCTCAGACACTTATTAGCTGTGTGACCCCTGGGCAAGTCACTTCACCCTGTTTGCCTCAGTTTCCTCATCTATAAAATGAGCCAGAGAAATAAATAGCAAGCCACTCGACTATCTCTGCCAAGAAAACCTCAAATGGAGTCATGAAAAGTCTGACGTGACTCAGCAATAAAATGGGGGAAATGCTTGTCGTGCCTCCTTGACAGGGTGGTTGGGAGGATACTTGGACACTGGGTGGTACACAATCTCGTCACTATAGATGCTACCTCCACTAGTAGAGTGTGATCCTCAGAGAAGACAGGGACCTACCTGTCTTTCCATAACTCTTATTTTGGAGAAGGAAATGGCAAACCACTCTGGTATCTTTGCCAAGAGAAGCCCAAGTGGAGTCACAAAGAGTCAGACGTGACTAGACGACAACAACAGAGTCACTTCCAGCTCCAAATCTAAGATCCGCTACTAAACTGTCAGGTTCTTAAGGGTAAAAACTCTGCATCACTCAGCACGCAAAGAATTCCTGACTGAAGAGCTGTAAGCAAAGCACTTGGCCAGGTGCTGGAAATGTTTACATTATGTCACGTATTCCCAAACCAAGCACTCACTTTGGGGACTACCCAAACACCATTGCTCTCCTCTAGCCTCACTAATGTTGGGTAGCTGGAAAGGATCTTAGATCATCTAACCCAGTCCTTACAGCAGGGAAAAGTAAGGCCTAGAAAGTAGTGACTTGTGCAGGGTTACACCATGAAGGAGTAGCAGAGTTCAAGTGCTCTTCCCACTCTCCACCACATTCTCAGGCTAGCACTGACCCCTAGAACCAAGGCGGTGTGAACAAGGAGGGGAAGGAACAAACATGAAAAATTTCCCGGGTAAGAATTATCAACCTACCTGTGATGGGGTTCTTACATCCAGCACATTTCTTGGCAACGAAGGACTTGTAGCAATCCACACAGTAATACTGATCCTCCACAGCAGTGAAGCGCTGTCCAGCCAGCTTCTTGCTGCAGGTGGCACACACAAAGCACTCGCCATGCCAGGGCTGATCCTGGTAAGTGATTCCTCCAGAAGTGATGGCCTAGACCAAGAAGTCAATGTCAAAGACTGACTGCCCCCCCTCTGGGACTATGTGAGTACCATCAGACTGGGCCTTTGTATGTCTACACTGACAGGTAAGGACTGCACCCACTCAAGCTTTGGTACAGGACCAAACTGGGGGAGCTAACAAAGAGCCTTCTCACTGCCCTGGCTGTTGTGGTAAGAGCTGGTTATAGCACAGGGAATACATGCCAAGGAAAATATCTGTGGGCTTACCAGTAGGGGAGAAAAATTGTTAAATTAGTCTGGGTTAAATCTCACCTCTTAAAAGAAGTTACTTCTCCAGCTTTCTCATTACTCCATTTCAGCCAGACTGGCTGAGTTACTGTCCCCAGATCTCATCCTTCACACTTTCCCATGCCAAAAATGGAACCTTGTACACAGTAGTTGCTTTAATAAATGAAGTAAGGAACCTCCTTGAAAACATACCTTGTTGCACTTCACACAGTGCTTGGCAAACTTGGTCTCATGACAGGTAACACAGTAGAAGTCTTCACCCTTAGGGAAGAAGCTGCCAGTTCCAATGACCTGTTTGCAGTTACTGCAAGTGAAACAATCCTTATGCCAGACATTCTTCTTGTATTCCACATTTTGGTCTCCTATGGAAGGAAGCAGTTGAATTACCATTGTGTCATCCAGTAAAACATTTTTATTCCATTCTGGAAATCTTCCCTCTCTCATCCCTACTTCCACTAATAGGGGGAAAGAAGGTGGAGGAATATTCCTTCCAAAATGCTTCAGAGCAAGAGATTATGCTTCTTGGGGCAGGGAAGAGACAGGCTCAAAGTTTTTCAGAAACACTGGAAGAGAGAATAAACTTAGGACTGTTTCCTGGATTCAAATCCATATGCTCACATAATCAATTCACGTCTGAGCCACGAGATGCTCCCTAGTAGCTGGCAGGCTCTAATTTGCTCGTTCTTAACTAGAATTTATATGAGGTACAGTGCCACGAACGGGGTAGTTGCCTCGAGGGGTAGGCTAACATTGGCATGAGGGTGATTTCACACACATTATCCATGAGATGCAAAGCTATGTCTACAAGCCCTCCTTCTAATGAGGTGTGCAGCCTCTTTTTCCTGAACGCTTTCAACCTTGGAACCAAAGGACGACCGGCTGTCCTGTTGAATGCATACGCCCCCTGCCTGACCTCTAGGCTCAGAATATAATCGTTTATCTGAGGTAAGTACCTGCAACAATTTGCTTGAAGCATCCTTTGCACCTGGGTGAGTCCTCACGAGTGGTGCACTTGTTACACAGGATCTTATTTTCTTTGGACACAAAGGTCTCATTGGCCAAAGGATGGTAGCACTTGGCACAGCGGAAGCAAGAGTCATGCCAATAGCGGTTTTTGTAATGCACTTCCTAAAAGCACAGCAAACCAGGATGAATAGTAAATCTTCCCTGAGACATCGACATTCCCAACCTGTGAATCTTTTTCACATTTTTATTTTACCACCAGAGAAACAATCATCTTTCAATTACAAATTCATTATGGCCCAAGGTGTTGGTTTTTAACCTTTTTCCGTGAGTTGGCCACAAAGGAAGAATGGAGAGAAAGAGAATGGAAGTACAGGTGTAAGTTGGAACTATTTAGGATTATTCAGAAGCAAAAGGCCATTTCAATTTCACATTGTTTTTCCCATTATGAGGTTATTATTACCTTGGAAACCCAATGAGTTTCCTACATTTCATGCAAGAAACCCAGCACGTGTTACCTCTCAATCTTAGAAAACCCCAAATAGTTAGAACCCACTAGAAGGTATCTGAATTCACCTAGGTTCTAAGAGATTTGCAGTGAGGCTCTATAACACCAAGTACATTTCCACCGGTGCAGGTTGCTCACATCTGAAAGCAGCCCTCATAGGTTGAAATGGCTTTAGAAAGTGATTTTAATTTATTTATACAGGGTCAGATCAGCTGTCTAGCTTTTGTACATAGGCACTAACATATAAGTATAATCTCACCTATGTAGAGGAAACAGTGTGGCCCTAAGGAGAAGGGCACCCCTCTAGTCAGGAGACCCACTGGAGTCTAGTCCTAGCTCTTTCAGGAACAAGCTGGGCGATCTTAGGCCACAGATGGTAGAATAAGAGAACTGGAAGGGACCTGAGGGGTTATTTAGTCCAAAGATGTCAGCTGACTCCCCCCAAAGTTCCATGGAGTAGTACAGAGTGGGGAAAGTGGGTTCAATTTGATAATAGGGGACCAAGGTTTTGAATCCTAGCTCTGTCACTTGCTGCCTATATGACCTTGGGAAATAATTCACTTTTGTGGGCCTCAGTTTCCACATCCATGGAATGGGATAATGCTAAGGTCCTCGGGATGGTAGGACTATGGCTCCCGGGGTAATCCTTTCCCCACCACCATCCCTTTGTATCTCTCTGAATTTCAGTGTCTTCACTGGGCCTAGAGGCAAGCCTGGTGATAATGATAAGTAACAGAATAGAGGTTCTACAAATGCAGGCTATTAAGCATTAGGCCAAGCGCTGCACTATGCACTGTGGAAAAGAACATTATTTCGATGTTCTGTGACTGTGGGTGCCTCCACTGGTAGAGTTTTCAATCCCTCTACCGAGAAGTGTTCTGTGGCCAATCAGGTGAAGAACCTTGAACTTGTGTTCCACTGATGCTACCCTTCAATAGAAGGAAGCCAGGGGAGAGTTTTTCCCATTAGTGTTATTCTTTTTTTTTTTTTAAGTGAGGCAATGGGGTTAAGTGACTTGCCCAGGGTCACACAGCTAGTGAGTGTTATGTGTCTGAGGCCGGATTTGAACTCGGGTCCTCCTGACTCCAGGGCTGGTGCTCTATTGGCACTGCGCCACCTCGCTGCCCCTATTAGTGTTATTCTTACCTTGGAGTCAGCCCCAATGGGTTTCCGGCATTCCACGCAAGTGTTGGCGCAGAACTTGTCAAAGCATTTCACACAGCAGTGACGGCCCTCCTTCTGTACATACTTCTTCCCTTGCAAAGGGTCCCTGCAGTAGTGGCAGTCAAACTTCTCAGACATGGTGCCCACTGTGTAGCCTCCAGGACCTGAGGGGGAAATGAAGGGAAATAATGAAGCTGAAACACCAGGAGATTCAGCAGAGGGGCTGTCACAGGCAATGAAGGCACAGATCCTGGCTGGGTGCCTGAGACTCTTTTAGTCTGATACCTAGGCAGAAAGATCCCTTGAATCCCTTCATATAGGCCAGCTTCCAATAGTCCTCCAAGATTGTGGCCTAGACTCATTCAAGCAATAAAAATGTAACGTGTAGTTTCACGTCCTTCAAGGTTTAAGAGTGGGCTGGGTTCACCAGCATACACTGAGGAGAGGTAGGCTTTAAGATATGCCTGAAAAGAGGGGACAGATACTTGACTAGTGTTTTCCCTATACCAAGCTAGGTGAGCCATGGCTTGCAGGTGGGGCTTAAGGACGCAAGTAGAAGAAGCTGGAAAAAAGCTGTACGCCCACAATGAAAATAGGAAGATTTCAGGGAGAACAGATGGATTCCTTTATATAGAGATGGAAAGGGAGGTAAAAGACGCCAGCTACCTTTAAGTCTTCCAATCAGGTCCTCTGTGTCTCACTTTCCCCATGTCTGCAAAACGGACCTGATTAATACTAATTGACCTAGATAGGTTTCCTGCAAAATTTCACAAGAGTCACACAGAACAAGACGGGGACCTTGTGAGGTTGTCTTCCTGGGCAGAATATTTGAAACCATACCAATAAGATCATCACGTAGAGCCTTCGGGGATGATTGCTGCGTCTGTCCCTTTTCCAAAAGCAATTCCACAAAAACATGTTACTGCCTAATAAGGAAAACTACCCATATGCAAAGAGTACCCCTTTCCCTGCCCAAGTGCACAGGTTCCTCATGGGCCTATCCTCGGCCCTTGAATCTTCTATTCTCTCTACGCTACCTTGGCAAATTCCATTTCTTCTCATGGTTTCAATTCCCCCATTCTGCAACACAGCCTTGATGTTTTTTGAACTTCAAACTTAACACTGTTTAAAAACATCACCTAGATGGCCCCTTAAACAATGTTCATCATCTTTCTCCTAGATCTGTTTTTCCTTCTGTTTCTGTCCTGGCATCACCTGCTCCATCTCCTGGAATATTCCTGACCTTGGAGGCTTCCTAACCTCACAAATCTTCCTTCTCACATCCACTTATATCTATCTTCGAGTCTCCTCTCTAAGATCAAATATTCCAACAAAAATGAACAAAGAGAAGTGGAATAACCCTGTATAGCTGCTTGCGAAATAGATAACAATAATAAATCTATAGAAGGACTGCCAATTAGCAAGCTTCTTGGTTTCCTCACCTACGAAGCGGAGACAGTGATACCTGCCTTGCCTACCCTACCAAGTTGTGGTCATGTGATAAATGCAAAAACATTTTATAAAACATAATCTGCCAAATACATGTGAAAAGAGTGTTTACATGATATATTTTAGATATATTTTATACCATATACTATTAATACTAGTCTGGACATTTTGCATGTGAATTACATTTTTCAAAATACAACTCCCCTTGTCCCTCCCCCCCAACTTCCCAACCAATTCAGTAAGCATTTTACTGAGCACCTCATTTGTGCCTGGCGGCATGCTGAGGGCTGGGGATCCTCTGCCCTCAAGGAGCTTTTCATTTATCTCATGCCCCAACCATCCAAAAGGTCCCAAACCAGAGAGAGAGAGACATAGAATTTGCTTTAAACAGACCTGCCTCCTGTGTTCTGCCTTCCTCCACAGGGAATCTGCATGCATGAAGTATATACCAGCTATTTAACTTATCCAGGTAATTCAGGAATTAAGCAGCTTATTTGCTTGGACTCCATCTACTTCTTTATGACGCAACAGGCATGCAATTCAGATGGAAAGAATGAAAAACAGATAAGGCCCAGTACTCACCACTGATTTCCAGCTACATTGACTGCCCTAGTGCCTTCTGGTTTTTTATACAAACACATGCCAAAGTTGTTTGGTGACGTTGCCATGGACAACCAAACTGCACAGAGGGAGCTCAGGAAACCACACCCTGTCTCAGAGTTAACTTGGCAAAAACTGCTTGAACTCTCCTTTGGAACCAAGGCCAGAAAGTGAAACCACTGGAAATGCCAGTGTTTCTGATCGGTAAATAGCAACTTCATAAGGATGATAAACGTTAAAACACTAAAGGTCAGCTAAGTGCTGTGCATACATTTTTATCCTTAGACAAATCAGAGTCATAGATTTAGATTTGGGAAGGACCTTAGAGGTCACCTAGTTGAACTCATTTTACAGATGAGGAAACTGAGGCTTAGAGGAGGGAAGTGATTCAAGGTCTTACAACTAAAAGCTGAAATTCAAACCTAGTTTGAAAAGATCCAGATCTTTTCCATAATGTATCCAGTAGACCCTTATTCAGTAGCCCAGCACCATTCTCTCTTTGGGAAAGGTGTGTAAGGTGGGGTGGCCTGCCCTAAGGTGAAAAGTACAATAGTTAAAGTATCTGAAGGGCTACCAAGGTGGAAAGGGGATTCAACTTGCTCTGCTTGGCCCTAGAGGGTAGAGGAATTCCATAGTGGAACGGGGCTGTCTCAAGAAGTAGTAGCTTCCTCATCACTGAAGGCCCCCAAGCAAAGCACATAATATTTGTAAAGTGCCTGGCACATAGGAGCTGCCATGTAAATGCTGAGCCCCTTCCCCATTCAAGCAGAGGCTGGACACCCACTTATTCAAAGATGTGCTATAGTAGGGATTCTTGGTCAGTTACAAGTTTGATTAGATGGCCAATGAGGTCCCTTTCAATTCTGTGATTCTACCATACAATCTATAAATTACACATACATAGTAGTAATAACAACAGTAAGTGTGATTTCATATATCTTGTGATTCTGTGGCCAAGTGGGGAAATAATCCTGCAGTTTAGAGCATAAATCAGCCTTTGCAGCCTTTGCCAATGATGTAGTTAGGACAACACAGGCTTGAGCCAAGTACAAAGAGCAATGAGAAAAGATGGGAAATGTGCCCCAATTGATATAAGAGTAAGGAGATGAAATCACTATTTGAAAATTATTAAAAACCCAATTAACAGAAGATAGGAGGAACCTTCAATTCTAGACCCAGTTTTGATCTTGGACAAGTCCCTTCCCTTCCCAGGGCCTCAGTTTCCCCACATATAAAATAAAGAGTTCATGGCATATACAGGGTAGAAAGCCAGGAGTCAGGCCTGCCTTTAAGACCCACCTCTGACCAATCAATTGGCAATGTGAGCCTGAGCAAATCAATCACTGGGTTTGTGCCCTGTGTCCCCTACCCCCAGGCAACTAAGCTTCTCCAAATGAATTTAGTGGAAAAAAACACTTGGTTTGGAGTCAGAGGACCTGGTTGTTAAAATTGTAGATCTAGAGCTGACTCATGTCTCAATGAATTTTTGTCCCAGAGCCTAAAAAAGTCATTCAACAGTCAACAAGCAATTATTAAATATTTACTGACAGACACATGGTGGGTGGGTACTTAATAAAATCCCACTTGTTGATTGCCTGATTCACAGAATCACAGAATTTGAGAGTTGAAAGGCACTTGTGTAGCCATTTGGCCCAACCCATGGGCTCCGTGCTACAACATGCCCCCAAATGGGTCATCTAACGACTGCTTTAAGACCCATTCCATGCTTAGATTCCTAAAATCTAGCCACTGCTTGGATTCTTATAATCTAGCCACTGCTTACCCATGTTCAGACTCCTTAAGAGTCTGCCCAACATGGATGTTCTAATAAACCTAGTCTTTGGCTGAAAAAAAAAAAAAAAGACCCATTCCACTTTTCCAAACTCACTGTTTGGAAGTTTGTCCTGACATCAAACCTAAATCTACCTCCCCCTGTGCCTTCCACCCACCGCTCCCAGTTCTACCCTCTGGGGCTAAGCAGAACAAGTCAAAAATCCCTTCCATATACAGCAGCCTTCCAAATACTTAAAGGCAAGATGTAGTCTTAGCTTTTATATTTCATGATTCTATCCACAAAGCAGGGGAAGGGGGCAGAAAGTGTAGAGGAATCAAAGGAAAGGAAATGTGAGCTGATTTTTTTAATGATCTCTTTTGTGTCATAAAAGGAGTGAAATATCGATGTTCCCCCAATTCTAGATAATTGTGAAATGAAGCAAGTAGCTGGTGACGGTCGTCTCAGAGGCCACTTGCTTCACACACAGACTCATTTATCAAGCCCTCAAAGACACTCCAACTTTTCCCTCTGAGAAGTACAAGTCGTTTTGACAACATGCTCCTGAAGCTTGTTACAACTTTAGCTTTTCCCTACAAAGACCACAAAAAACATTGCCTTTTATGCAACTTGGATTGAGGGAGAGAGAAGCTAATCTCAGACCAAATAACCAGCAGACCTCAGCAATGTTTTCTGGAAGGACTTTTGCTAGGGCAGGCCTGGTGGGTTGTACCAGCCCTGAGAAGGTTCATTTGATGCCTAGGTACTCTGAAGATGACGGTGAAATTAGAATCTAGCTACTTACACTCTTTGGAAATCTACAGAAAGCATTTCAAAAAGTTTTTTCCATTAGCCTTTTGTGTGTGTGTGTGTATAAAAAGATAAGCTCTTCATTTCAGGGGTCATATATATACATACATGATAAGCTCTTCATTTCAGGAGTCATCTAGACCAGTCCTCTTCACTTTCTAGTTGAGAGAAATTGAGTCAGACGTTAAAGACTTTGCCTGAAGTCCTAAAGCTAACAAGTGGCCGAACCAACATTTGGATCCAAATTCATGGGCTGACTCCAAATCGAGGGATCTTCACACATGGAAAAAAGGGAAAACCTCTTAAAATTCATTCTTGTGACTTTCCTTGTCACCTAAAATCCCTGCACTGAGATTATGCAGTCACCAAGGGTTTGCAAGCTTCTGGTTCAAAGCCAAGGGGAGAAACAAATATCCAAGAGCAATAAATTATTAATATTTTTAAAATACCATTTGGCAGGAAAATCGAATTTGTCAGATGAGAGACTTCCTGCTATCAGTCAGTGACCACAGCTTCTCACGCTTTTAAAGAGCATCATCTTGGCTCACACTGGAAAATTCCCTGTTCTTTTTAAGCCATTAATAAAAAGTGCAGATGACTCATTTTAATTGCCCTTTCGATGCCTTTATAAAGAACAAGTTGATTTCCAATCGTTTTCAGATAAAAGTACTATGACTGGGGCACTCCCTGGCTCATGAGACTCTGGTGGGTCATCCTGACCCATCTGGCCTTGAATTTCAAGCCCGTCACAATCCAGCTCCAACTTCTCTTTCCAGACCGATTTCTCCCTTTCACACCCTTTATGGTCCATCCAGTCAAACTAGACTCTTTGGTATTCCTTACACACAACATTCTATCTCCTATTTACAGGTCTTTGAATGAACTGGCCCCTATTTTGTGAAATGCTTTCCCTGCTCACCTTTGTTTCTTGGAATTCCTACCTCCATTCAAGGCTGAGATCCAGTGGCAATTCCTGATGTCCCCAATTGTTAGCAGTGGTTGCTCTAAATAAGTTACTCTATACTTCCCTTCTATTGGGTAATGACTTAGCTGTGTACATGTTTCCCACCAGCATAATGTATGCTTCCTGAGAGCAGGGACCCTTTTTGACTTTGATAAATTCTTGTTGAATTGAATTGGGCATACAACAGCATCCATTACAAAAGAAAGGAATGTTAGAATGTGAAGCTATGCAAACCAATCACCAGCCAATTACCAGCCTAGACATAAGACCCTGTTTCACTGCCTCCTATCATTTGAAGGGAAAATGAACTGATCCTACCCCCAACAGGCGAAGTCCCAGCCAAGTGGTACTTGCCCAATACAGTAGTGGTTCCAAGTCTGCTGCCATTTCCCAGCCTCTCTCATTTCAGGCAGCTCTACCCTCCACTCCCTCTATATCCATTGGGTCCTCTGGTCCCCATTCAGTAACCAAGACCTCTTTCCCCCCAGCTTCCTCGCACTCTTTCTATCTTACCCTCATGGAAAGCTGACATCCTCTAGAAGACTCCAAATCCTGTGTTGGGTGTTCCTCTTATACCTGTGGCACGGGTGAAAGAACAAGCACAGTCCAGGCCCTCCATCCATCCAAATCCTTGCTGCAGCTATCTACTAGCCTCCGGGTCATTTATTTTCTCAGGGAGTTTAGTACCTGCATCACAATCTGTCCCCATTCCTGCCCTCAACTTAGGGATTTCAGTATACACGCTGATATACTCTCTATGTGCGTGCTGATGACCTCCTTGTTCATGAACCTTCTCAACTCACTTGACCTCCATCTTCATTTCACCTCAGCCGCACACATACTTATCCAATCATTCAGGCAAGAAATTTGCACAATTGCTCAGAAAGTGACTAAAATGTGTACACCCTCTGATCTAGAGATCTCACTGCCACACATATATTCCGAGAAGGTCAAAGACAGAAAGGTCCCACAAACACATACAGTGGCACCTCTGGCAGTAGCAAAGGAGTAGACACAAACACATGTCCCACAATTGGGGAATAGCTAAACAAACTGGGGTATGTAACTGCAAAAGAATAACACACCTCCCCATAAGAAATGATGAATAGAAGGAACCATGGATACTTTTGCTGTTACAAGGGATGGCTCTCTGGATGGGGGAGAGAAATATTCAGCATTTTTACCTGGGCAAATTGCTTCCCCTCCCTGGGCCTCAGTTTCTCCCTCTGTAAAATGAAGGGATTGGACTAGGGGGCCCTTTGGGATCAAGCTCTAGGATCCTATGAGCCAATAAGCCAAGACAGGCAGAGGTCTAGCAGCTTTGACGAGAAAGGACTTCAATGCTGATCACTCCAATGCTCTTTGGCCAAATCATTCGGCAAAGAAAAGAAGCGACAGAGAAAGTCAAGTTATTTGAGCACAGAAATGTCTGGCAGTTCCTTTTTCTTTTATCAGAAAAGTAAAATAACAGAGAAGGGAAAGAATGGATTTTTTTCTCTTCTCTTTGGCTCACTTTTCTTGTCCTCCAGTGCTTAATTAGACATTTATCCTTTGTGAAAGGAATTCCCTTAGGAATCTATAATGCTACGAACTGAAATGGGAAGCCTCTCAACTTGCCCAAACTTTCAGATGTATTAACCCTGGAGAAAAAGATGTTATCGATCACCAAGTGAAAGTAGCCACAAAAGCCAATTGCCATATGGCAGGTATGAGTACTGGGAGATGAGAGGAGAAGCTGCCCCAAAGTGGACTAGCCTCCTTAAAAGGTCATGGGCTTCCTCCTCCCTGGCTTCATGGTCAGACAGAAGGGAGATCAGATGCCTCTGTAGAATACTAGGCAATTTCCTATCTAGACAATGAGGACAATCATCACTATTAATAATAACAGCTGATATTGATAGAATGTCTTAAGATTTGTGAAGTGGTCTCTACGCCTTTATCTTATTTGAGCTTAACAAAAACAGCTTCACTTTGATCCTGTCATTTATTACTTGTGTGATCTTGGGCAAGCAATTTAATCACTCTGTGCCTCAGTTTCCTCAGCTATAAAAATGAAGGAGCTGGACTGGATGACCTCTAAGGTCTCTTCTAGCTCTAAACCTAGGATCCCATGAACAATGCATTGAGATAGGGTCTGTCATCATTCCTACATTTCAGATGAGGAAACCCAGCCTGGAGGGCTTAAGTGCCGTGCTCAGAGTCACATGGCTGGTCAATGTCAGAGGCAAGTCCAGCAATTATCCACAAGTGTTCCAGGCCATCCTTATAAGGGGCAAGATATTTGTTCCAAGACATCAACTAGCACTAGTACTAGCAGCATTCTGTACTATAGATTTCAAAAATAAGTGGTAGGATGGTTTCATTACCACACAAAACCTCCCACCTGTACGAACATTAGCAATCCTATGGACAACGCACCCAAAAGTCAATGTGAATGTAATAGGAGGGCGATGGCAGTGGCCAAGTTTCACTTCAGTGAGTCTCTGTTTCCCTTCTTCATCTCTGCTTTTTGGTAGGAGAGAGGAAGTCTAGGAAAAGAGCCCAGGGCTGAACAGTCAAATGACCACCCAACTCCAACAATGAGGAACACTCAGGAAAATGGCGCTGCTCTGATTCACTGAAATCATCTGGCTGATGGTTAGCCAGATGCTCTTTTCCGTTTCAAATTGTCTTTGACATTTGAGTCCTCTTTCCTGCTGAAATGATGGCATCTTTCTTGACAGCTCACCATGTCAAAGGGACACAGGCTTTCGTTCCTTACACCCACTTCTCATTCTGGAGAGCCCAGTATGAAGATGTAGTAGGTATAGGATATTCTGCTTATCTGTACAATACAGACACAGTTTATTTGGAATCAGAGGAGTTGCATTCAAATGCCACCAATATTGAGTCACTCGACCTGTCCAAGCCTTGGTTTCCTCATAAAACGAGAGGGTTAGACTAAATACACGCTAAGGTCCATTCCAGTTCTAAACCTGTGATTCTAGGAGCTCGTTTTCTTCAGCTTCTTTCTCCTAAAATTGGAGCACTACAAGAAATTCTGGTCAACTGAAAAATCTGGTTAATTGAGGGTTTACTGTGAAACCCCATCACCAGCTCCAAAGAAATGATCTGAATCAAAATGGCTGAAAGCAGTAGCTAAAGCCAGGGATGTGTAAATTCTGCTGAGATACCAAAATGCAAATGAGAGACCATGAAACAGGAGTTCAAGGCCTGGCACAGAATAATAGCCACTTAACAAATGAATGGAGGCCACTTCCTATAAATCAGGATGAGGAACAAAGGATGGGAATTATAGGGAAAGAGAACAAGTGTTCATTAAGCACCTACTGTGTGTCAAGCACTATGCTAAGTGCTTTACAAATATTATAGTGAAGTATGTTTTGGCTGGATGTCAAGAAAAATTTGCTAATGATCAGTGCTATCCCCAAGTGGAAGAGGCTGCCTCCAAAGTGGTGGGTGGCCTTGAAGCATAAACTATACGGTTGACCACTTAATATGCTAAGGATATGCTATCTTTAATCAATATCATTCTTCTTCAGCTTTGAGTTGGAATGGATGAGGACCAAGGGTCCAGCCAAATTTCAAATGTCCATGATTCCCAAGATAATTATGGGTGAGAACAGTCAGGGCTGACCTTACAGATATGGGCTGGGTCCTGAAGGAGAAGGGAACTCTAGGAGGTTGGAAAGCATGAGCAAAGCTTAGGGCCAGGAACATCCAAGGTATGTGTGGGGGACAGTAAAGACACTAGGGGACTTATCTGGGGGCAGAGGAGGCCCCAAAATCCCCTCCACAAGGTGTGGTCTATATGGGTCTGTGGCCCAGAACACCAAGCAGAGGAGTTTGGCCTTCAGCGGGGAGTTGACTGGGAGTCAGTGTAAGTTCTGAGCAGGGGTTTGGCATGATGAAACTAGCATTTTCAGAAGACTTACAGGTTAGGAGATTCTGAGCTGGGGGGGGGGCTTGAAAGGTCATCTAGTTTAATCCCCTACTGTACAGAGAGGTCATGTGACCCCATGAAGGTCACATGGGTAATCAAGTGGCAGATTCAGGGTTCAAACTTGGCTCCTCTTACTCTGAACACAAGTTTTTCTCTAGGCTATACTGCCCCAATTACCTGCATAGGCTAGGAGGAGGATGAGGATCAGAATCAGCAAGATCGGTTAAAAGGTTGTTATAGTAACATAAGGCTGAGTAGAGAAGGCCTGAGACAAGGCTGGTGATGGCAGAAACTCTCTAAACATCTGTTAGGCACATGGAATATGCTTCTATTCCAGCAGCTCCTGGAGGCCAGGGTTCAGTTCTTGTACTTCACCTAGCAGGGTCCAGTATGGAGAAGACACCCAATAAAGGTTCATTGTCTGACAGACAGCAACACTAGGTGGCTTTTAAATGCCTTTCCTTAAATACCAGAGGCAACATTCCAGTTCAGAGTCCTTAGCCTGAGGGCCCGGACCTTGGCCCTCTTTCTTTTCCCTAACTTCTAACTGATACTGAGCATTTCCTTCAACAATCTCCAAACCCAATTCTGAGAATCAGTCCACAGACTTTACCAGGCAGCCAAGAGGTCATTCTGGATGGCCACACGCTACTCTAGTAGGTAGAGGTCCAACCCAGAAGTCAGGAAGGTATGGATTCCTGTCTGACACACGTAAGCTGTGGAACACGAGCAAGGCATCTCCCTTTTGGAGATGCCTTGCAGATGTGTGGTTGGGGGGGGTGGGTTATGGTGACTCTACAGGGCCCACCTTAGAGACAAGAAGATCCGGACTCAAGCCATGTCTCTGATGCTTACTAGGCCCAGCATTACTCCTCAAAGCTCAGGCGACTCCAGATTACAGAAAACACACACAGATACACACAGACAGACACCAACATCTGTTTGGGGGCAAAAGAGCTTAGTGGATACAATTTGCTTGAAATATGAAAGACGTGGGTTCAAATTTTCTCTCTAGGGGCAGCTAAGTGGCACAGTGGATAGAGCACCGGCCCTGGAGTCAGGAGGACCTAAGTTCAAATCCGGCCTCAGACACATAACACTCACTAGCTGTGTGACTCTGGGCAAGTCACTTAACCCCATTGCCTAGCCAAAAAAAAAAAATTCTCTCTCTAATATTTATTAGCCATGTAACCATAGGCCCTTGGCCTCATCTGTACAATGGGCTAATAGCAGCTGGAACACCTCCCTCCCAGGGTTGTGAGGCTCCAATGTTATCATGTATGCAAAGTGCTACAGAAATGTTAGCAATGATTATGAACACTTTTTGTTATGGAAACGAACACTTCTCCAGGGCTTTGTTCCCCCCCCCCCCAAAAAAAAAGCCAATAGGAGAGTTTTTGAATTTAGGTGTTGGGAGTCAAATCCACAGCCATCTCAGGGTTCAGTAGATTAGAATACAGTTGGAGATAGACCCAAGTTTTCTACTCAGTTGTTCAGTCCTTTTTCCAAAAGGACAGCCTGCGTTTCTTTCAATGGCTTTTGCTACGGAGATATCATTCCTCACTTAACTAGTAAGTTTCCTCTTTAAGAAAATTCCTGAAATACATCCACCATATCTCAGTTAAAACAAGCTGAATTGTGTGTATGTAAATAATATTACAATAGATGACTTTTCAGGTAAATCCTTCATTTTGGGGGACTGAACTCGTGATTAGAGAATAAATAGATACAAAATGCCCTCCCCAAACACACACACACACACACACACACACACACACACACACACACACACACACACTCATGTGGGGCAGTGATACTTATCTTCTCATGTATATCATTTCAAGTGACCCCAAATATGAATATGTAAATGTGATTATTATAATCAATTTGTTTATAGTTTTTCTAACTATGTGCTTTCCCCCAAGTAGCTCAATGAGTGGGAATAGATATAGAAAAATCATTTTCTGCAGGTTATTTTGGGTCTGCTAATTGCTGTATCCCACATCAGTGTGCCACTCACACTAAAAACAAATATAGGTCTCTAATGAAAGAGCATTTACATTGCTTTACTGAAAATATCCAACAAATTATATTAAAACCTCTGGTGATGAAAAGGGCAGTTGTGCAGCAGTGGTGGTAATGTACCTGGAGACTTAATAAAAATGGAGTGGACCTTCGCCTATGATGAGGTATGACCATATACCACCAAGACTAATTCCACGAGACCCACATATGGGAAGGTACCTGTGGGGCACCATCAACACCAAGCAAGACTCATGCTCTTGAGTTTTCTCTCCTTTGAGTGACAGCTGGTGTTACTAATCGGGGTACTGGGCTATGCTAGGATTTCATAGCTCCTCTCCCTCTTCCCCTTCCCCATACATACCTCCCCCACTATCCTGCCATTCCTACTGTTAGTTACTCCTTTAGCTGCTCTCAAATTCAGTGATTTAAAAGCATTGAAGATCCCTGTTCAAATATAGGTATGTTATCTAAAAGGAGGACCATACACATTAGGGTTACCATACCATTAGCATTCATTAACTCAATGAGAATTAAGGTCTTCAGGGACCGGGCCACAAGAAAAGTAGACTTGCCTGGGAGGGGGGGTGAGGGGGTGAGGGAGGTAGTCAATGGAGCCTACAGCTCTGGATGCTAGTCACAGGTTGTGGGCTGGAAGTAGATATCATCCTTAGAGGTCAGTCCGCCTAACCCCACCATTTTACAGATGAGCAAACTAAGACCCAGGGAGGTTATGTGCCTTAATAAGTAGCAGTGCCAGGATTTGAACCCATGTCCTCAGGTTTTCAAATCCAGCACTTTCCATTGTACCATACTGAAAATGGCATTTTAATTTTTTTTCCTGTGGTGCTGATTTTTTTTTTTGGGGGGGGTAAATAGTATTTTATTTTTTCCAATTACATGTAAAGATAGTTTTCAACTTTCATTTTTTATAAGATTTTCAGTTTCAATTTTTTTTCTCCCTCCCTCCCCTCCAAGATGGCAAGCAATCTGATATAGGTCACATATGTGCAATCATATATATATATTTCCACATTAGTCATATTATGAGAGAAGAAACAGAACAAAAAGGAAAAGCCACCAAAAAAAGAAGTGAAAATAGTATACTTAGATGTGCATTCAGCCTCCATAGTTCTTCCTCTGGATGTGGATAGCAGAAAATGACACTTTTAAATGGAAAGGACTGATATTAAGCTAACTTCTATACTATCAGCCACACTCAGGGGCTCCATTTTAAAAGAATCTCCTTTTAAGACACAAATACCCTGGGGAAGGGGCACATCCTATGCCTTTATTAATCATGAATGCCTTAGAATTGTTTCAGAGTTTAGGAGAAGCCAAAGGAGCCAGAGCAGGAATGAGACTCAGGAGAGGCTCTAACAGGCAGTAAGGGAAGTGGCAGGGGATTCATTTTATTGGGAACGTGTCCAATCACCTCCACCAGCTCATAAGCCACTGGCATCTCCCCAGTACCTACCTAGCAAGACGTGTACAGTTGTTGTTCAGTCACATCCGACTCTTCAGGTCCCCACTGGGGGCTTTTAGGAACTCGATAAATGTGTGCTGTTTGTTGACTAAGTGAGGACAGAGAACACAGACTAAGTTTACCTACTTCACAATTTTGCTCGGTTCCCTTTGGTATTGACAGTTTAGAGGACTGTGTCTAATCTCAACTTGTTCTCTCCCCTAACACCTAGAGAGCCCACTGTTCTGGGCCCAGCAGACACTTGAGGCTCATCTGTCTTTACTGTTCTAACCAATTCGCTTCCTCTCTTGGGGCCTTAGTTTCCTCACCTGTTAGCTGAGGGGGTCAGACTAGGCTCTATAATGACTCTTTCTAGCTCCAAGGTCAAGGATCCTGTGAACTAAGCGAAGCAGGCCAATTGCTTCTCAAAATATAGCGTTAAAGAAATCCCTCCCACTAAATGCACTGTGGTTGTTTTGGGGGTTTGTGTATTTCAGAGGAAAGAAGAGCTGGGCCTGTCAGAGGAAAAAAAAGCATGCAGACAATCGCAATGCTCTGGCTATATAACTGCCCCCAAATTATTTATAAGGGATAGCAAGGGTGGGCAGAGACTTAGTGGGGAGCCAAATGCCTGAAACATTTTGCATTTGCCTTTATCAACTCCATTAACTCCACCGTGTGTCAGCCCTGGACAGCTCTTTAAAGCTAAAGGGATTTGATGGCTGTGTGAATGCCATAAGTAACTGTATACCAGTGGGCGGGCGGGCCGGCAGGCCAGCCACTAGGGACATGGCTTCCTTTGGCCCTATGACTTGCCTGTCAAAGCTCAAGTGGAGGAGGGAGAACTATTGAATGTTGTTCATCAAACAAGGAAGGAACCGTGTTCTTATTCTCAAGGGCCTATTTTAAGCACAGACACACAAAAGCCACTAGCAAAAGTTAGGCAGTTGTTCCATGTAGACCACACCTAATTTAGGGTCACATTGCATCCTCTCTCCCATTCTATCAAGTTTCTGAATTTACATTCCTAGTACAAAGCTAGAATTATATTTCCTGAAATAGGTTTTTCCCCTCTAATTTCACAGGGGAGCTGAATACAAGTTGATCCAATTTACTCCAAGAATGAATGGCCCGTTCAAGCTGTACTTACCCCTTCTGGATTTATAGAGGCCACAGTCACACCTGGGGACCTGGTATAATTTATAACCCAAAATGAAGGCATGCTGGAAATGTGGCACCTTTTAAATCAACTTCAGCATTTAATAACTCAGCTATTTAATTAATAAATGAAATCAAATGTTCCTCCACCAATTACCAAACACCAAAGGTGTACCAAGGCAAGTCAGAGCTGAATAATTTCCCCACACCCAAAGACTGTGTATATTAGCTGATTAACACAATCTCAAGTATGTGGTCCTGGGGTCCAAAGAGTGGCTCCTTTGTAATAAAAGGCGTTGCTTTTATGCACCTAGGAATAAGGGAAGCATTAACCATTAATGCCTGCAAAAGGTGGCTTAGGATAGTGTTAGTAAGGGAAAAAAACAGCAAAAGAATTTTCCATAGCATCCTGTCTTATCTAACTAGTTATTGAATAGCAATGTAAAACTTGGTAAAACAGCTGTACCATGAAAGTGGCACAGATTTCCTCTTTCTTCTCCTCTAATCCTTGCCATCCAACTGTCTTCCCTGGACCTCTGGCTCTCAGAGAAAAAGTTGCTTTTTGGGTAAAAAATGGCACAAAGGGGCTGTGTCTTCCCAAAAGACTCATCCTGGAAGGGGAGAAGCAGCAGGCTGACTTCGGGGAAAAAAAAACAAACAACCTAACAAACCAGGATGGCCCCTCAATCACCCTGTGGGACCACTGCCTCCATCGGATAAGTGCATTGACATCCATTCCTCTGCCTCCCTGCCCCACTCCATATTCCAGTCCCCTTCTAGAAACTTTACAATCAGCTTCAAAGTCAAAATGAAGAGGAAATTTTACCAAAAGTAAAAATACACACAGAACTAGATTGCAAACTTACTCAAAACAAAAAACAAACCAACAATGTCTAAGCCCTTGCCCTCTGGCTTTACAAGAAGATGTCTACATCTTTTGATTAGAATGAATGCAAAAATCTGTTATCATATTTGCACGTTTGAAATTCATTGATTCAACAAGTATTTCTGAGCTGCCTACTGCATCCAAGCCCTGGGGATAAAAAGATGAAATGAAATCTCTTCTCTATCTGTATCACTCAGCATATGACCTTTGCCTGCGTGATAACAATTCCCTAACTAATACTAACTCTAAGGCAGGCAACATCAATGATGAAATCTACAAGCCTAAAATCTTTGAATCCTCCCATTTTTCCCAGTCAAGTCCATTTCCTGATGTAAATCACCATTGTCAGAAAATCATATAAAAGAGCACCCCAGGCTCTCCTTACCCGAGTGTCTCTGGGAAGCCATGCTTTAGAGAGCAACTTCCCCAGCAGTGCCCAGGTCACTGTTGCCACTATCTCAGCTGATAAGAATATGGCTCATTTGATAACATACATTTAAGGGGAGGCTATTAATACAAAAATAACTAAGAGCAGATGTCCCCACCCCTCCCAAGAGATCACAACCTTAATCCCACTAGAAAATTCTTACCATTTTAGGTGATCCCAGGGAGAAGAATAGGATCCAGTAAAAATACCAAACACTACATATAAATACCTGGGGAACAACTCAGCATCCAAATTAGCTCCAAGGCCGGGAGTGGCCCCAGAGAAAGCCGTCCCTCTCCTGGAGTAACACTTGGCCTTGGCCTGGGCATAGTTCATTGCTAAGCCAGCCTTATTAATTTGCTTTATAGATCCAAAGTGTTCGGCTCTACTCCACAGAAGTAATATATTTTTGTTGAAAATCATTTTAGTGTATAAACTCGACTACAGTTAGTACAATAAAACTGGGATTTAGACAGAACTATAAAGATTAGAGATGCTTAAACTCACAGCCTGCCTACTATGGATACCAGCGCATGAGAAGAAAAGCCTAATACGGGGAAAATTCCATTCATGGAAAATGCCTAACTTCTCAAGTATCCTTTAAAGCAGATAACCAAAGGGGGCATATGCTATGGGTACGACACAGACATCTCAGGTCCCAAACAAGCAAAATGAAGCTCTACTGGTGAAAACAGCAGCTCCATGGACTGTTAGAGCTTTTTTTTCCTAAAGCCACCCCAAAATTGAGCTCTTTGGGCCATGGCTTGGAACCAAAGCAGAAAACGTTCTTTTCCTCTCATATTAAAACCACTGCATGTACGTGTGGAAGGCTTTGTGCAGTTGTGGTCAGACCTGGAGATTCAGAACGATAATGTAGTGATTGAGGGGCCAAGGACAGACTAAAAAGATGAGTTGGGAAAACCAAAAGCTTGGCTGAATGCTACAAAATCGTCATCGAATCACATAATAGGTATGATGAACATGCCCTTGCTCACCAACTCCTGGAATACCAGAATGGGGAACTATTAGATTCCTTGAAGTTATTTGTCTATCTCCCCCAAGTGCATCATACATAATAGCTTTAAAAATGGATTTCTTTTGTCTTTACAACAGCTTGATTTCTAAATATAATCCCCCTCCCCTTTCCTACTCAGAGAACCATTTCCTTGTAACAAAGAATAAAAAAGAAAAGTGGGGAAAATTGGTTTAGCAAAACAAACAAAGCCATCAACTGTCCAACAGAACATCCAATGTACAACACCCATAGGACCCCACCTCCACAAAGAGAGAGGTTCCTTTGCTTAACAAATGTCAGTCAAATGAATGAATGAATTCTTTGAAATTTGAAAGCTCAATTTAGGACAAATAACAATGACAACTTTATCTGAGTGTAGGAGTCAAAAGTAAAAGATTCTTTAGAGGTACCATATCTGATTGGTCACCAAGTCTCGTCTACAACATCTCTCACGACTGTTCTCTTCTCTCTAGTTCAGGCCCTCATTGCCTCTTAATTGAGCTCCTAACTAGGCTTCCTGACTAGTCTTCCTGTGTCCAGCTTCTCTAATCCCTCCTCCACAAAAAACCCCATCTTCTCCCATTCAGAAGGGACATCAGAGGCCATCTGATCCAACCCATACCTGAAAAAACCAATCAGCCCTCCAACAAGTGATCTTCTAGCCTCTACTTGGGAACCACTAGGGAGGGGGGCCCCATCACCTCCCAAGGCAGCCCATTCTACTTTGAGATAGCTCTAATTGGAAGGAAGGTTTTCCCGACACCCAGCCTAAATATGCATCCTTGCAATTTCTACCCATTACCCACTGAGGCCAAACAGAACAAGATAACCCCTCTTCTATGAAACAACAGCTTTTTGAGTACTTGAAGAAAGCTACTGTGTCTCCCCCAAGGATTTTCTTGTCTGTGCGGAACATCCACAGTTTCTTCAGTCGATTCTCATATGACATGGACCTGAGGCCCTTCACTATTCTACCTGACATTCTGGATATTCTCTGGCTCATCGATGTCCTTAAACTTGAGTGTCCAGAACTAACCGTGCCACTCCAGAAGTGGTTGGACCGAGACAGAGTAGAGGAGGCTTCTTTCTTTCCACGGGTATGCCTCTTTTACTGAAGCCTGAAATTGCATCAGTCTACTGGGGAGCCCCTCATTTGGAACTTGCTTTTGCATACAAATTGTTGTCTAGCCTCTCCCATTTTACACTTGGAAAGTTGGCTTTCTGAACCCCAAGGTAGAACTTCACATCAACCCCTCTTGAGTTGCCTTTGATTTGATTTGGCCCAATGCTGTAGCCCACTGAGATCCCTTGGGAGCCCAATTCTTTCATCTGCTTATGTCAGTCATCTGCTTCTTTGCTTTGAGTCTTCTATAAATTGGGAAATTAGCCTTTCAAGAGCTTCGTTTTAGCTCTCAGCAAGACACACATCTTTGTGTGCAACCAACAGCTTTCAAGATGCCCCTCTGATGTTCTGAACTCTAAGATGCTGAAAATGTTTTCATGTAGGAGCCAATTTTCCATTTTAAGCTGTGAGTCAGAAGTATTTTCTTTTAGGAAATAAAGTTCCTTCTTTAAGCACCAGATGCATTTTTTTTAAGTACATCAAATAGGCTAAGGAAAATGAAGACAAAAGGAAGAAATGAAGGAAAACTGGGCTTATCACCTGCATAAAGTTCATCTAACTTGGAATGTCAGGGTCAGAGAAGACCATAGACAGCATCCAGTCCAATCCCTTCATTTGCCAGAGGAAGGTCCTGAGGCTCAGAAAGGGGGAGTGACTTGATCTCAGAAGATCAAGGAAGAACACTGGGTGGAAGTTGTAGAGTGGTCAATTTCAGATCAACATAAAGAAGAACTTCCTGACAATGAGAATCATCCCCAAGTGGAATGGGCTGCCCCATTATAAGGCGTGTTCTCCAAAGACTAAATGACGAAGAGTCAAGGATATGGTAGAAAGAGCCTTGTTTGGGTCCAGTGGGAATTCATGATCACCACAGTTCTTGCGTCATCTATGAGTCTATGCTTTCCTAAGGTCACAGCCGGGAAATCCTTAGCAGAGACAGAAGTGGAATGCAGGTCTTCCGACTGCCACTTCAAGGCTCTTTCCTCTCCATTCAGTTGACCCCATCAGAAGTATAGCTGTGCTGCTCCATGAACCACAAGTATCCCTGATAGCCTGATACTCGCTGACCACAAGGGAGTTGGTCACATCCAAAGAGACTGTGAGTTGGGAGCCTGCCCTCAGAGTAACTGAATTTGCTTGGCCTTGCAATTCACACCTATTAGGTAACTATGGCTCTTTGGAAAAGACATGATTCATGACCTCTGCTTGATGTTAACACCTGACCTACCTCAACTGCTGCCAATTTCCACAATTATCAAACTACTCCTTTCCCAAGACAAGAAAGACCAGGGCCCTTGCATAGTCAGAAGCAAACTCCTCAGGCAGACAGTTGGCAAAAGTCACATTTCTCATCTTGATGTACTGGTTTGCCCAAATCTTCTGTGAGACAGAATCTGAAGCATCTCTGGTCTCATTCAGACCCTAAGCCAAGCCCATAACACAGAACCAGCCACTGATTTCATTGGCAAGGCTGGTTCCTTGATATTTCATGGAAGCATTCCAGGAATCCCTCCAGTTTTTCATACCCTGATGTATTTCAGAATCACTTTTCCCCCAAACATAATGGTTCATAAATATTAATCCTAGACATCCAAAAAACCCCTCAGTTCGCTCCTGTGTCAACTTGCCTGAAAACCACATTAGCTCATTGTCGACATTCTACCGTTTCACTACTTTGACCACTAAATTATAAAGAGGGCTGTCTGGTACCTCAGTAAGCAATGCCCTTCCTCACCCAGGGAGGGGGAGAAGGGGAACCCAAGACGCAACTCTGACTTCTCTCAGACAGTGTCATAGTGAGGTCACATTACAGCTACGATTGTGGGGCTTCTTTCCAAAGTCTGCCACCTCCCAAGCACCACTGGGAGGATCAAACTCCAAACATCCAGGGCCATGCAAGCCCACAAGTCAAACACAGCGAATTCAGCAGCCCACTTGGCGTGTACCTCCAGAGTTCCCAGTTGACATCCCAGCTTCTGGTTCCATCTCTCCTTTAGGGATGCAAGGTCCAAATACTTGGATACTTCTTGGACATTCCTAATGTCCCAGAACAAAAGGAGAACGATACAAGGTCTTTGTGGATTTTTCTTTCACCTTTTTCTTTCTCTCCTTGTACTACTTGGCTTCATGCCTTCAATTAATCAATTTATTCACTGCTTTTTCTCCTCCTGACATATACCTCCTTACTTGCTAATAGTCATCCCAGAACAGTAGCCCAGTGTTTGTTCCCTGCTGGTCCACTTGGGATTTCCCTCTTCTATACTCTCTAGATAATAGGAATTGGTCATTCTAATTAGGACCAATTCATCCCATTCAAGCTTGATGTCCTTCAAGGTAAAAACCAAACAAGACCAAATAATGGAAGGAAGATGGAAGGGTAAAAATTCTCCATTTCCAGCTGGTCACTAGTCTCCTCCAGGGCTGTTCCTACTCACAGACCTGTAGCTTCATTTCCAGTTCCCTACTCTTCAGTCCCAGAATCTGCAGCCTCACCTTCCCTCCCATGATGAAATGGTCAGGCTAGCCACAACCTACTTTCTTCTCAACTGTAGGTGAATCTCACTTCAATCTACTGTGTACCCAAAGACTCCAGCAACTATTAGGGGCAACTACAGGGTCTAGAGAAAAAGGAAAAGGTGAAGGATGGAGAAAGGAACAGGAAGGAGCCTTCTGAGCCTCTAGTTTCCTATTGTTCCCAATGGGAAAAAGCCTTAGCAAAACCTTTTCTGGTGACTGGAACACATCTACCACAGTCTCCTTTTCTCCCTCGGACAATGCTGGATAAACATTTTTTTTGGATCCCCTTTTCTAGACTCCATACAGAAACGCCCTCCCCCTTCTTTTCTGCCAATTATCTGGGTCAAGTAAAAATTGGTTAAAGCACATCCTTCATTACAGTAGTTACATTTAAATCTCCTTCATGAGATCTTGAAAAACATCTTGATGAAAACTGGGAAACACTCTAGTCTCAACAGAAATACCTCTCACTTTACCTTGCCCCCAGAAACAACCCGTTTGGGGTTTGCACCCCTCTGTGCACCAACTACAAAGTTGTGTCTTGATGATGGATCCTTAGTAAATGAAAATTGTGTGGTTCACAAGTCCTATCAAGAAGCCAGGGTCATCAAATTATTTTGATGGGGATAACACTTCTAATCGAGGTAGTCTTCCTAAAATAATTCATCTTCAGAACAAAAATATGTATACAGAAAAACCACTACTAAATCATTTATTAATTGTTCTTTTCTCTGAAACACACTAGCTAGCTGTTGGTCTTTGGTGGAAATGTATACAAACTAGAAAAGAAGGTACTAGAATCTTCAGCCTTCAAACATCAATCAGAGGTCTGAAATATCCACAACAGGTGGACCCAGTGAATGCCAGGAGCAACCAAGATTGCAAGGGGCTTTAGAATCATGCACAGGGTAACATAGAAGCAAAACAGAAATATCACCAGTGGATGGGAGGAACAGATGAATAGAATTTTAACACTGAAAATAGGACAAAGATTTCTCTCCTTCCCCTCTTCTCAGTTTCATCAAGCCTTCCTTTTCCTTTGCCTGGGAGTCTATATTTATATTTTATTTTCCCTTTCCTTTTACATCTCTTTCTTGTTTCTATTCTCTTTTTTTCCCTGAACTTCTCTCCTTATATTCTGTTCTCTGTCCCACTTTTTTCTGAGGTTTGCCATTTTGAGGTGGTTCTGAAAGTATCTGATCAATGATGCAAACAACGCTGCTTTGCCCAGCAGAATATTTTGAGGTCCCTGCTGGGCTATTTTTCGTCTACCTTGGAAGGATTCTAGCCATCAGCGTAGGGAAAGGACAACCAGCTTGGAGGAATGAGGGCATTCAAATCTGTTCCTAGTCATTGGCATCACGTATCAGAAATGGAGGGGCATTGGGTGTGATGCACATTTAAATGAAGATTACTAAAACCCTGCTTTGTCCTGATTCCCAACCCCCCTGGGGATCCCCCCCCCTTCTTTCATGCAGGGTCTCTGTTACTGCTCTTCTATACGTGTGTCCGATGTAGTCAGCATGCCAGCTCTTAGAACATCTTGATGGATGGAATAGAAGGGCCTCTTCCTGACCTACACATTGACAGAAATAGGAGAGGGCAAAAGCTGTGCAGACCTTTTTTGGTAGGAACACTTAGGGTGAGAAAAATACTCTGGAAAACACGAGGCTGAATCACCCCATATCACAGTACATGACTCCATCCCTTAATTTTGCAGTTGGACTCAATCACTCAATAGATGTTGTTGACTGAGTGACAACTAAAAGACCTACAAGCAATCAGAGGCAGTTAGTTCCCAACTAACGAACAGGCTCTGGTCCAAAAGATTGGTTGTTGCCAATTTAAAATACATTTTTCCTTACAAAATAAACTGCCCATACATGCCCACAGGGTCGAAAGTAAAGCCTCTTTAAGCCACAATATGCTGGAAGTATATACAGTACGGAGCTTATGGGAGTCCCCAGTCTACAGCTGAAAGGGACCTGAGAGGCTCTTGAGTCTAACCCGCTCCATCCTCATCTTCTGGAGGAGGAAACAGGCCCACAGAAAAGAAGTGAGTTACTTGTCCAAAAGCACACAGACAAGTGACAGTGCTCGAATTTGAACTTGGGTCCTTTGACTCCAAATCTGGTTCTCTTACCATTGTATTCTACTACCTCCTTCGTGGCCCTGAGCAAATTATTTCCCCTCTTCAGACCTCCAATTTCCTACTATGAGGAGGACTGCACTATCCAATTCACAGGAATGTTGTAAAGAAAGCATTTTCTAAATTGTAAAGCACCAAGGACGTATACACAATTCTCATCACTTTCTCCCCAATATTTGACTGCCAATACCAAGTGTCATTTGGAAAACTGTCTTTTCAGAGTGCACTTAACATTAACATCAGCCTGAAATGTTCTAGAAGATTCGACTACACCCTAGCTAAAAATACTCAGGTCATCCATACAGGCTATGGCAGATGTCCCTAGTCCACTTCCCAAGGTATTAACCAGTCTCTGGAAAGAGGAACATGAATTCCTCTGTCTAAAGGGTAAGACACTAAACTTGTACCTCCCACCTGGCGTTACAAATACCCTTTTTGGCTCTGACTCTTCACCCAAGGCAACTCGCCAAAAAACCTCTCCATCAATCAAGAGCTGTGATCATTTGAAGCAGGTGCCAAGAAATTCTTTTAATAAGGCTTCAATTCTAACCACAGGATATGTATCAAGTTGGGTCCTGGAATTTCAGTACCTCTGTTTCACACAGACTTTCACTGTCCCATCCGTTTTGAGAACAAGAACTACCAGAGTGTCCCCGCTTCCAGGACTACTCTTCATGAAAAGTATTCCTGAATAATTGCTCCATGACCACTTTCCCTCAGGGACAGTATGGTGCAGAGAATGGATGGAGTGCCCAACTGGGCAATCAGAATGATCTGGGTCTCAAGTCCAAGTCTGCCACATATTGCCAGCCCCGTGCAGCTAGGTGGCACAGTGAATAGAGCCCTAGCCCTAGAGTCAGAAGACCTGAGTTCAAACCCGGTCTCAGACACTTACTAGCTGTGTGACCCTGGGCAAGTCACTTCATCCCGTTTGCCTCATCTGTAAAATGAGCTGGAGAAGGAAATGGCAAACCACTCCAGGATCTTTGCCAAGAAAACCCCAAATGGGGTCAAGAAGAGTCAGACACAGCTGAAAAATGACTGAACAACAACAACAAACCACCCCTGTAACACAGGCAAAAAAACACTTCCCCTTCCTAAGCCTAAGAGAAGGAATTCTCTGTAAAACTGGGAGAATACCTGCCTCTAACAATGACCATAACATCCAGATTTCAAACCAGAAGACATATTAAAATCATAGAATCCTAGGTGTAGAGCTAAAAAGGACCTCTCAAATCACCACATCCAACTCCTTCATTTTACAGATGAGGAAACTGAGGCTGAGGGAGAAATGACATACCCAAGGCTACACGGAACTAGAATTGAACCCAGATCCTCTCACTCCAAATGCAGTGTTCCTTCCACCATAACATACTTCTTCTTTCAAAGTTGTGAGGTAAGCAAGATATGAACTAGAGCTATTATGATCCACCCGCAAGCTTCTCCTACTTGAGGTTACCAGCCAGCCACCCTCTTACCAATCACAAACCCACAGAAATATCTGAAGGCTACAGTAGCCACTTCCTGGCATTTTGGAGAGCTTAGGGTCAGCTAATGAAGTTTGGGGACATGTGCCTTGAGACTTGGAAGCCCATCACTTTGGGAGCTCCATGTGCTGGCGGCACTAACCCTAACCCAGCAGAGCTCCTTATTTCAGGTCTCCTCTTTTGACCACAGTCCCCACCCTTCTCTTCCTTCTTTCTTCTGGATTACAGTCTCCCTTCCCTTCTAGGGACCTTTCTTAATCTCTAGGGACTTGGAACTTTACAGCCACACTCCAGAGATCCCCAGTGAGCTATGCTCCACTCTGCTCCAGCCAGGCAGCTGCCTTCCAACGCCCGCTCTGGCATTTAACTGCAGTTCGAGGGCTAACTCTATGCACGTTATTGCCTCTCTCTGGGTCTGTTTCCTTAGCTATAAAAATGAGGGGAGAGAATGAGTAGACTAGATGCTCTCTGAGCCTCCTCCAACAAAGCATGCTGTGATTTTCTCAGCAAATCTTATGGTTCAAAAAAGTGATAAAGAAAATAATTTGGAACTGTCTAATACAATTCACTCAACTGTTTAGCCTTCCAATCACTACTAGACAAGGACTTCCAATCACTACTAGACAAGGAAGTCAAGGACAGAAAGAAAGGTCCCAGGGATACCAGCATATCTATAGCAGCAAAAAATTAGAAACAAAATGGGTGCCCACCAATTGGGAAAAGGTTGAAAGGATAGTTTTTAGTTGTTACATGAGAGAATTCAAGAGTAGAGAGAGGAAGAGTTATTAGCAAAATGATTCTAATAACCCTAATAAACATAAAGGCATTTATGTTTTCAAAAGTGATCCAGCCTGCTAGCTATTATCTTTATCCATGGATTCAAAATTCCAATCTGTCTTAACCTTGTCCTAAATTTTGCCATAGATTCTTTGGGTTGGGTTATAAGGTTTTAATTTTCTTTTAAAACAGTAAATGTTCACCTTCTAAGCCCTACATCATTAAAGACATCACAAGAAACATCGGCCCCCATTTGGATGAATTGTATATACTTTGGCAGGTTCAATCTCGGTTTATCTGGGCATGGAACGCGTATAATCACCTTCTGATACCCACCCAGCCCACACCCCTGCTTCCCAGCTCCACAAAGATTACTTGCTCAAACATGGACAGAGAGAGTTGGGGGTCATCTCCTGGGACGAATATGGGCAAGTCTTTTAAGGTGCCCAGGGGCAACTTCTGCTCTTACAGCTGCAAAACCCCCTTCTCATGTTCTCCATGCTGGACTTCATGTTCCAGTTGCTCTGTTTCATGTCCCCGATACTTGGCTTGGGGGTCACATCGCTGGACTTTGTGTTGGCAACAAAGCTTGCCCTCCTTGAATTTCAGCTGTCCTAGGGGCAGCCTGCTCTTCCAGTAGCTATGGGAAGTCTCTGTGTCTCTTTCTCTCCCTCCCATTCTCTCGCTTCTTCTGTCTCTCTTCCTCTCTCTCGCCATCTGTCTCTCTCCCTCCCTCTCTGTATCTATCTCTCTCTGTCTCTCTCTTCCTCTCTCTCCCTTCCCCCCTCTGTCTCTGTCTTTCTCTCCTTCCCCCCCTTCCTCTCTCTCCCCCTCCCTCCCTCCCTCTGTCTCTCAGTCTCCCTCCCCTCCATCTCCAGCTGCTCCATTTTCAGCTCCAGTGATCTAACAAGTGTTTCTGAAACACCTGCCTTGAGTTAGGTGCCCCCCCCCCCAGCTTCAATAATGACCCCTTTGATTCAGACTCTGAATCATGAGGAAATTGACAGTGTGGAAGTGACAGAGCCCACAAACCTCCTTTCTTTCTCGGGCAATTCTGAATCACTCCTTAATGTGGCTTTGTTCATAGAAACAAGCTTTCCAATGGCCCTAATCCCTTGGATGCACACACACACAGCCCCAGACCTTAGTTCGGCCAATTTATCAACCAAAGAAAGCATGCCCCCTCCCCAAGCTGCAACTACAGGTACTCTAGCCTCAGAAAGGAGCTTTGTGGCCGACCTCTCCTAGAAACTATTGACGAAGTAATTAGCAGCAGCATATGGCCTGGTGGGAAAAACTGGGGCCTAAGAGTGAGGACAGCAGGGTTCTAACCCTGACTTGGCTGCTAATCACCTGCAAGCTCAGGCCAATTATTTGATTTCTGAGTACCTCAGTTTCCTCACCTACATATGGTGGTGGGGTGGGGGGGAGGATTTAAATGTGGTCTCTGAATTTATTTCCAGCTCTAAGATTCTATAAGTCAAAGTTTGATCTCCTTTTCTTCAGATCTTTTCTCTTCTACCTGGCTTGGCAGAAGCCAGAAGAAGAAAGATTATAGCTATATACTGTGTCTCTACCTTTGTTACCCTGAAATCCTGTGATTATCTTTTTTTTTTTCAAACAGACAAATCCTTTATTTCCTTCCTTGATCTTGGATTTCTGTCGTTTGAAGCTTAAAGCCTGTTATTCCTAATTACAGCAAGTAGCCCCCAGCAACCATCTCATATATGCTCTGCTCAGTTACAAAATCAAGTTCATCAGAACACTGAAAAGAGAAATTAACAGGGCTTTTAATTGAAGACACAAAGTGGTCTTTACCACAATCACCCCGAATTATTTAGTCTCAGTTAGGTGTTGTGCCAAATGCAAATAAGAGATGTATAGAACTTCTAGGTGGTCTTGTTTGCAGATGGTAATGTGCTGACTGTCCTGTGCCCCAGAACATGCCAGGGCTTCCTCAGTGGGATACCGAGCCACTCAACAGAGATCAGTTCAGAGAGCTGATGCTTTATACATGTCACCCGTAAGTCTTTTCTCTTCCTTCTTCATCCTGCCGACCAAAATGTCAACAGGGAAGAAGGCCGAGAAATAGAAAGTTGTCCCTGCTGTTGTAAAAAATCAGGAGGCCGAGAAATTGGTCAATCCTTTGTTCTAGCAGAGGCCCAAAAACTCTGGCTCTGGTCAAGGCATCCCTCCCCAAAGGAACCTCTGCCACTTTGTCAAATGGCCTTGATATATCCAACTGAAGTGCCAGAGGTCTAGTCTTTATAAGCACCTGAAAGTGCCACCAGCAATTAACCAGTTCACCCAAGCTTTGGATCATTAGACAGCTACTCAGCTGATTAAACCAGCCCTTAAGTACGGATGGGAAACAAAGCAAAAAGAACAAAGGCTACTTGGTTGAGGCCCAGCAGAAAGCTGCAGGCCAAGGGGGGGCCCCCCATTAAGAGGCCAGCTATCCTCAGAACAGGAGGAAACAAAAAAGCTCAGCTACCTGGCAATGCACATGCGACTGGGCCCCACTGAGTTCCATCTTCTTCCTTGCCTTGTGCCCAAAAAGGGGTGGGGGGGAGTTCTTTATTGTCTCCTTAAAAGTACAGCCAGATGAGGCCATTTAGTTCACTGAAAGTTGTGCTCAAGCTATGGAGCCTCACCAAGCTGGACGACATCAAGACAGACGTGGTGACAGATCTTGTAACTGACATGGGTCCGAAATCAGCAGGGAAAAGGCAACTGGGTTAACTGTCTAAGTTTGTCTTTTATCCACATAAAAATAAAAATTGAGAGTGAGAAAGAGACAGAAAGTGACCGGAAAGGACAGAGAGCTTCCTTCAAGCCTCAGCTAATGGCCCACCTTCTACAGGAAGCCTTCCTCAATCCTCCTCAATCTTTGTGCCTTCCCTCTGAAACCACTCCCCAATTTAGCCTGTTTATAGCTTGCTTGTACATACTTGTTTGCTTGTTTGCATTTTATCTCCCCTATGAGACTGAGCTCCTTGAGTCCTGAAACTGGGGGTTTTCCCTTTCTTTGTATTATCAGCATTTAGCACAGTGACTGGCACATAGCAGATGCTTCATAAGTGTTAGTCAACTGACTGACTGACATTCCCTTTCATTGCCTGTTTTATTGCTCTGTTCTAAAGAGCCTGGACAGGAAGATGGGGGGTGGGGTGTAAAATAGAGAGTTGTGTCAACCACCTTGTCTGGTGGGAAAACCCATTTCCATTCCGAGCTCACTCTGGGGCCTGGAGATCAAACTTCTTCTCTACCATCCAAACATGCTCCACTCTTAGAAACTCTATCTTTTTCTTCCCCCATTCTTCATCTATGTTCGGGTCTATGGGTGAAGCAGGCAAAGCCTGAGGAGGCTCCTCAGGGATTGGTCCTACCCGCCACAAAAAGAAGGAAGAAGGACAGTTGCCACCTGGTTGGGCTGGGGCCATGCAAGGCCACAGCTTACAAGGAGATGCCAGCGACATGATCATACTTGTTCATACTGGCACCAGTATGGCCAATGGATTAGCAAGGGGTAAGCCAGGAAGCCCAGGAGGCTGCCTCGGTGAGAGGTGATGAAGGCTTAACCTAAGGCAGTGGCCATGTAAGTAGAGAGGAGACAAGAAGAGGAGAGTCTATGATGTACCACTGCTGAAACAAGCTGTTCTGTAGAAACCTCCAAATCACTGACTCTTGAAAGCACTGTCACATCTGTCCAATTAGGAAAGATGTCACTTCAAGCACACCCTTCTATTACCCAAACCAAAGCAGCCACAACATCAGTCCCACTGAAGGGTTTGTGCTCCTCACCTTGAAAAAGGCCCTCATGACCTCCTTGGCTGACCAAGTTAAGGCTGTAACAATATGGTAGTTAACTTTCAGGTGAGTCCATGTTATCTCCTCAAGCTACTAAAATTGGTGGCTTTCTCTATTGGGGATTATAATGAAGCAACAGGAGCAGACCCGACCAGTCCAGGACACTCTCCTGGCAGCGCCTCACCTATGTATGCTGCTATTTGAGCACACAGCTCTGAGTCATAGGTCTGACCTTAAAATGACAAGCTGGAAAAACACCATATTCTTAGTTCATATCATTCTGGCAGCCTCAGCTCCTACATCAACATCAGAATATTAAAGTCATCCTCTGACCTTTCTCCCACCCCCCCCCTCAAGTTTTCAAAGCAGAGGAGACAAACATCTATATTCCCAAATGCAAGTCTTTTCTCATCTATTGGTTCCTCTCTTTTTTAAGAAGACAATTAAAATTCAATATGGTTTATTAAAGTTGGGAATTTGGTGTTCTTGCCTAATTCTGGCTCTGTCACTGACACGCTCAACTAGACTATACCTGTCATTTTCTGTGTCTCAGTTTCCATATCTAGGAAATGAGAAAGGAAAAAGTAATTTATCTCATGGGAAACATTTTCAAAATTCATTGGGGGAGTTGGGGGGGGGGGTGGAGACCATAAATCATTAAGATACTGTGAACCAAAGGTGCTCCATGATCACATGCGCTCTTGATTAGATGTTGGACCAAGGACTCACCAGCCTGCTTTTTGTCAATCAATCAATCCAACAAGCCTTCAGAAGTGCTAGGCCAGGCACTGAGCCAGCTGTGAAGAACAGAAAGACAAAGAAAGAGTCCCTTCCCTCAAGGAGCTTACACTCTGCAACCAATGTGACAGCCCTGAGAGAGTGGGGCAAATTTTAAACACAAAGAATTCTAATTAACTTTCCATTTAAAAGCATTTATTAAGCCTCATGCAAATTGGCAGATGTACAAAGTACAGGGGGAATCTTGATCCAGGGTATGGGGAACAACAAAATTAAAAGAAAAGGCTTCTGAGTCAAAAACAGTACGATCAAGATCAACTAAGTTAATTTTGCAAAAATTGTTTTTGTCTAATTAACAATAGCTTCAGAAGCAAATAAATCCATTTAAAAACTTTCCAATGGGGGCAGCTAGGTGGTGCAGTGGATAGAGCACCGGCTCTGGATTCAGGAGGACCTGAGTTCAAATTTGACTTCAGACACATAACACTTATTAGCTGTGTGACTCTGGGCAAGTCAACCCTATTACCTAGCCAAATATTTAAAAAAAAAAAACCAACCTTCCAATGGAAAAGCTGTGTGTTTTGCCATGTGAAAAAAAAAAAACAACAAAAACTGGGTTAGAATCTTTTTTTCTTAACTTGCATTCAAATGATACTTGTTTGCTAAATTGGCTGGCATGTTGATTATTGCATCCTGCACCCTCAGTCACCAGCACTCTTCTCTAATTTTCAACATCTCTTTTTCCATTGGCTCCTGCCCTGATGCCTACACACAGGCCCAGATTTCCTTCATCTTTAAAAAACCTTCCACAAAAATATTTATTGCAGCTCTTTTTGTGGTGGCCAAGAACTGGAAATCAAAGGGATGCCCATCAATTGGGGAACGGCTAAACAAGCTGTGGTATATGATTGTGATGGAACATTATTGTGCCCTAGAAAATGATGAGCAGGATGATTTCAGAAAAACCTGGGAAGACTTACATGAAATGATACAAAGTGAAGTAAGCAGAACCAGGAGAGCATTGTGCACAGTAGCAGCAATATTGTTTGATGAAGAACTGTGAATGACTTAGCTATTCTCTGAAATACAATGATCCAAGACAATCCCAAAGGACTAATGATGAAGCATATTATTTGCCTCCAGAGAAAGTACTGATATTGATTAAATACAGACTGAAGCAAGCTATTTATCACTTTCTTTTTTTTTCTTTTATTCAAGTCTTCTTGTACAAAATGGTTAATATGGAGATTTTTTGCATAGTTGCACATATATAACCTATATCTGATTGCTTGTTGTCTGGGGGGGGAGGGGAGGGAGGGAGGAAGGGATGGAATTTGGAACTCAAAACTTTAAATAAAAATGTTGAAAAATTGAAAAAAGAAAAACCTTCCACTGTTTGACCCTACTATCCCCTCAAGCTACCATCCTATATCTCTCCTCCATTTCACAACCAAGTTTCTAGAAAAAGTCATCTACATTAGTTACATGCATTTACTCTTCATGTACTCACTCCACCACCCCTTACATTCTGGCTTCCAACTTCACCACTCAATTGAATGCACCAACTGCATTCTCCAAAGTTAGTAATGATCTCTCAAATGCCAAACCCGATGCCTATTTTCAGTCCTTATTCTCCATGACTTCTCTGTAACATTTAACACTTTTGATCCCCGCCCCCATTAGATATTCTCCTCCTGAGCTTTCTTGACATTGATATCTCCTTGTTCTCCTACCTTACCTGGGTGACCATTTCTTCTCAATCTCCTTTGAGGGAATCCCATCCATATCCTGCCCCAAACAATGGATGTTTTCCAAGGCTCTGTCTTAGATCCTTTCCTCTTCTCTTTCTATTCTCTCTTGACCCTCTTGACATTAGCTCCCAAGGGTTCAATCATTATTTCTATGCAGACTACTCCCAGATGTGTATATATCCAGCCATCCCCAAGTTTCTCTCCTGAGCTCCACTCCTATATCACCAAGTGCATATTGGATAGCTCCACTTGGATGTCTTGCAGGCATCTGACTCAACATGCCCCAAACTTACCTCTCTTCCTAAGTCTCTATGATTGTTGAGGGCTCTACCATGGTTCCATTCAACCATAATCACGATCTCAAAGTCATCTTCCATTCTTCCTTCTCCCTCACTCTCACACATCTGCTCAGTTGCCAAATCTTACAAGCTGTATTTCTATATCTCATATCCATTTTCTCCACTCATACACTCATCACCCTAGTGGTGAAAGTTCTCATCAGCTCTAATCTGGATTATAGCACTAACCCCCCAATTAGCTTCATTGCATCTAGCTTCTCTTTCCAATCAATCCTTTCCACAGACACCAAACTGATATTCCTAAAGCACAAGACTGACACCATGTCACTTCCCCTGCTTAAGAAGCTTCAGTGGCCAAACTTCTCTCTTCACAATCTGGCTTCCACCTCTTGCCATGTGAATTTAATATTACTTCATTCATATATTTCATACTCCAGTCATACTGCTCTACTTGATGCTCACCCATACAAAACACACTGGACCTTGACTCCAATATTGTGATGTCATTAGTCTTCAAAAATGAAGAATGAACAACAACAACAGGGCCTGGCACAAAGGAGATGCCTAATAAATACTTTCTGAATGAACAACTACTCATATTTATAAAATACTTTGAGGTATACAAAATACTTTTATTGCAACTATGTAAGGTTGAGAGTTAGAGCGTTATTATATCCATTTTTCTTTTTTTTTATCTTTTTCCAAATTTTATATATATTTAAATTTTCATTTACGGTATTTTAATCATTGTTTTCTGGTCCTGTATACTTCATGCTGCATCAGTTCATACAAGTCTTCCCACATTTACCCAAATTATTTATATTTATTTTTCTTTTTCTAAAAGATTCATTAATTTATTTTTAGTTTTCAACATTCACTTTCACAAGATTTTAAATTCCAAATTTTCTCCCCATCTTGTCCCTCCCCCAACCCCAGACAGCATGCATTCTGAATATCCTTTCCCATAATCTGCCCTCCCTTTTATCCCCCTTCCCCTGACTTTTCTTATCCCCTTCCCCTTCTATTTTCCTGTAGGGCAGGATAGATTTCTATGCCCCATTGCCTGTATATCTTATTTCCCAGTTGCATGTAAAAACAATTTTTTAACATTTGTTTTCGAAACTTTGAGTTCCAAATTTTCTCCCTTCCTCCCTCCCCACCCACCCCCATTGAGAAGGCAAGCAACTCAATATAGGTTATACTTGTGTAGTCATGCAACACACTTCCATAGTAGTCATGCTGTGAAAAACTAACTATATTTCCCTTAATCCTATTCCGCCCCCCATTTATTCTATTCTTTCTTTTGACCCTGTCCCTCCTCAGAAGTATTTGTTTCTGATTACCCCCTCTCCCAATCTGTCCTCCCCCTCTATCATCCCCCCATTCTCTTATCTCCTTCCCCTCTATTTTCCTATAGGGTAAGATAGTTTTCCATACCCAATTGAGTGTGTATGTTATTCTCTCTTTAAGCCAGATCCAATGAGAATAAGATTCACTCATTCTCTCTCACCTTCCCCCCACTTCCCCTCCACTATAAAAGCCTTTTCTTCTCTGTTTCATGTGAGATAGTTTACTCCATTCTACCTCTCTCTTTCTTCTTCTCCCAGTATAATCCTCTCTCACCCCTTAATTTTTATTCTCTAGATATCACCCCTTCATCTTCAACTCACCCTGTGCCCTCTATCTATCTATCTATCTATCTATCTATCTATCTATCTATCTATCTAATCTATCTATCTATCTTTCTATCCATATAATTTTTTTCCCCTCCAACTACTCTAATACTGACAAAGGTCTCATAAGTTACAAATATTATCTTTTCATGTAGGAATGTAAATAGTTCAACCATAATAAGTGCCTTATGATTTTTCTTTCCCGTTTACCTCTTCATGATTCTCTTGAGTCTTGTATTTGAAAGTTGAACTTTTTATTCAGCTCTTCTATTTCACTGAATATCCATTTCTTCCCCTGAAGGATTATACTCAGTTTTGCTGGGTAGGTGATTCTTGGCTATAATCTTATCTCCTTTGCCCTCTGGAATATCATATTCCGAGCTCTCTGGTCCCTTAATGTAGAAGCTGCTAAATCCTATGTTATCCTGATTGTGTATCTTTCTCACTCTTGCAATATTTTCTCCTTGACCTGGGAACTCTGGAATTTGGCTACAATATTTCTAGGAGTTTTCCTTTGGGGATCTCTTTCAGGAGGTGATGGGTGGATTCCTTCCATTTCTATTTTACTCTCTGGTTCTAGAATATCAGGGCAGTTTTCCTTGATAATTTCTTGAAAGATGATGTCTAGGCTCTTTTTTTGATCATGGCTTTCAGATAGTCCAATAATTTTTAAATTCTCTCTCCTGGATCTATTTTCTAGGCCAGTTGTTTTTCCAATAAGATATTTCACATTGTTTTCTATTTTTTCATTCTTTTTTTTTTTTTGGCTTTTGGTGAGGCAATCGGGGTTAAGTGACTTGCCCGGGGTCACACAGCTAGTAAGTGTCATGTGTCTGAGGCTGGATTTGAACTCAGGTCCTCCTGACTCCAAGGCGAGAGCTCTATCCACTGCGCCATCTAGCTGCCCCCTATTTTTTCATTCTTTTGGTTTTGTTTTACAATGTCTTGATTTCTCATAAAGTCACTAGCTTTCAATTGCTCCATTCTAATTTTTAAGGAAGTATTTTTTTCAGTGAGCTTTTGGACTTCCTTTTCCATTTGGCCAATTCTGTTTTTTAAGTCATTCTTCTCCTCATTGGCTTTTTGGACCTCTTTTGCCATTTGAACCTCTTCAATACTTTTTAAGGTGTTATTTTCTTCAGTATTTTTTTGGATCCCCCTTTAAGAAGCTGTTGACTAGTTTTTCATGATTTTCTTGCATCACTCTCACTTCTATTTCCAGTTTTTCCTCTACTTCTCTTACTTGCTTCTCAAAATCCTTTTTGAGCTCTTCTATAGCCTGGAACTGATTCATATTTTTCCTGGAGGCTTTGGATGTAGGAGCTTTGACTTTGTTGTCTTCTTTTGGTTGTATGTTTTGATCTTCTTTGTCACCAAAGAAAGATTCTATGGTCTGACATTTTTTGCACAGTTTGCTCATGATCCCAGCCAATTACTTGAGTTTTAAACTCTGTTAAGGTAGGGGTCTGCTTCCAGTGTGGAGAATGTACTGTCCCAAGCTTCGGGGGCTTTGTGCAGCTGTTTTCAGAGATACTTCTAGGGACCTGTAAGTTTTCAGTTCTTCCAAGGTGGTATGATCAAGGGTGAGGTGTTTACTCCTTCCTTGGCCTATGCTCTGGTCTATGAGTGTCCACACGCACTCTTTTCTGCCTTGGAACTCTGAGGAGGATTCTCTCTGCACCATCATTACAAGCTCCACCACACCAGTGTTCCTCCTCGCCCCAGGATCACCACCCAAAACTGTGACCCAGATCCAAGCACAGGCAAAGCAACAGAATCCTGCCTCAGCACCAGCAAGGAGATCCCTGTAATCCCCCTCTGATTGGCCTCTCAATTCCCCCTCAGTCTGTGGGTCAGAAGCTCTGGAAGCAGCTGCCGCCCCAGGGCTGTAGCCAGGACTGGGGCTGGGACCTAGCTTCTCTCTCACTGTGGTCACAGACTTTTCCTACTGACCTTCTAATTTGTCTTTGGCGTTTGTGGGTTGAAAAGTGTGGAAACCACCACAGCTGCCCATGATTCAGTCCTCTGAGGCCTGGTCTTTGACTGCATGCCCATGCTGAACTGCATTTCTCTCCCTGCCCAGCACAATATACCTTTCAGATCAACCATCCAGGTTGCCTTGGGCTGGAAATTTGTTTCCCTCTGTCTTTTTGTGGGTTCTGCTGCTTTAGAATTTGTTTAGAGCCATTTTTACAGGTATTTGGAGGGGTTTGGGGGAGAGCTCAAGCAAGTCACTGCTTTTACTCCTCTATCTTGGCTCTGCTCTCCTATTTTTTTTCATTTTTTAAAATTCTGAATTTTACTAAATAAAATGAACATTTTCATATACAGTACATTGGGGTACAGGAGAGAACTGTACATGAAAGTAAATAATAAGAACTATTCTCCAACAGGTAAATGGTCAAAGGATATGAACAGTTGTCAAAAGAAGAGATGAATCTGTCAAAAAACACCAAAAAGAGTTCCAAAACTCTTATAGGAGAAAAACATTGTTAAAAATAGATGCCTTTTGTTTTTATATCACATATTCCTCTTTTATCCATTAAACCTTCCTTCCTTTGTGACAGAGATTTAAAAAGAGAAAGTAGTTTAACAAAGCCAACCAACACATCAACCATGTTTGACAAGGCATGCAATATTTCACAAACATGGTCCTCACCTCTGCAATTAAGGAAGTACATTTATTTTTTCAAGTCTTTTCTAGGCCTTGGTCAAAAGCGTTTAATCACACGTTTTATTGTTCTGTGTACATTGTTTTTCATTATGCATATAGTTTTTCTAGTTTACCTCACTTTCCGTTTGGTCATATGTCCTTTGATGCTCTTCTGAATTCTTTATTTTTGTAATTTCTTATGATGCAATAATTCTTACATTCATGTACAATTTGTTTAGTCACACAACCAATCAATAAGCATTTAGTAAGCATTTACTGTATCTCCAACTGATGGATACCTACTCTGTTTCCAGCACCATGAAAGGTGTTGTTATGAGTATTTCAGTATAGATGGGTTTCATCTTTCTCTTTTTGATCACCTTGAGGCATACACTTAGTAACGGGATCTAAGTCAAAAGCTACTTGCTATCCTTCCTACATAACAATGATAACAATTATTATTAACATTTATGCCTACTATGCATCAGGCATTGTGCTAAGCACTTCCTAATTATTGTCTCATATATCCATTTTTCAAATGAAGAAATGAGGCTCAGGGAGGGGAAATAATGTGCCTAGGGTCATAAAAGTAGTGTCAAGAGCTCGATTTGGTGGAGTCATAGGACCTGGGTTCAGATCCCACCTCTGAGCTTTATATTACCTGCATGACCTTGGCAAAGTCACTTACTTTGCCTGAGCCTTTTTCCCACAGTGGTAAATGAGGGGGTTAGACTAGATGGCCTCTGGGGTCCCTTCTAGCTCTAGAGCGAGAAGCCTATGATTCTATGACTTAAAGGTAGATTTCTAGTGACTACAAGGCAAGCAGCCTTTTCCCTCCTCCAGGTTGTATAGCCTGCTAATGTAATGCCTACATGGATTTATAACTATATCTATCTATGTAATATAGGTATTTGTAAATATCTACATATACCTCTAAGCAAGCTAGCCACGCAGTAGCTCAAAAGAAACATGAAATGCACAAATTTAGAGCCATCTCCACTCCAAATGTTCATATGGACTATTTGTGCCCGATGTGTGGCAGAGCCTTCTGAGCTCATATGAGTGTGATCAGCCACAGTCAGACACACTGTACCTCGACCCCAACACAATGATGTCATTTTGGTCCTCTTCAAGCACAAAGGACAACAACCAACTATATACCTGTATCTCTATATCTCTCTATGTCTCTTATAGAGAACATTTTTCCAAACATTGACAGAGTATCATATCTCCAGAAAGACTGCAGCCTCCATGTAAATCATCTAGTCAACTCCCATCTCTTCCTAGGTTACAGAATTTAAAAAACAATCATGGGCATTTCAGGTGCATTTAAGAACAGTCAAAATGTTCAAACTCTTAAGAGCTTTCATTTTAATTCTTTCTAAGGCTATGGAAGTATTAGGCTCATGCTATGATTAGGACAAAATCATATAATAAGCAAAGCTTCATACACTCTTGGCATTTTGCTTTGATCTAAGAATCAAAAGGATGTTTGCAGAGGGTATTTTTAGCTGCTTGAAGTTTAGGGATTTTGTCCTTCACTCTTTATAAAGAAAAGAAAAGCTTGAAAGCCCTTGAACAATTGGATGAAGTAAATTAAATTAGGGTTGGCCAGAAGATTCTTTTCTATTGATGCCTTTGTTTCATGCTAGAGGGGAAACACACACACACACACACACACACACACACACACACACACACACACAAAACCCTATGAACATTTGTAATTTGTTCTGTAGTCGACTTGGCATGGGATGGCTGAGCAACAACTTGAAGAAGAGAGTTAATCCTTTTGCAAGCGAGCCAGGACAGGGTCTATTTTCATGCTGTTATGATGGTAACTTAGGGCACACAGAACAACAAGATCAAATAGCAATTCCCTCTGGAGTTGTAACTTTCTAAATGCAGTGATTGGTAATTCATCAAGATTATTGTTTGACACACATAATTTTTACACAATCATTTGCACTTCCACACCCACCTTTTATACGAGAGACTCACATACTTTACAAACATAAATCAGCCCTCAAGGCACCACTTTCAGGAAAGAGGGCTCAGGTGTTAATAGGTAAACTGAGGCATTAAAAAAGATTAAATGTCTTGTCTTTGAGAGAGAGGGGATAGGACTAAGAATAGGACTTATTCTGTCACCTGTTCTAATCATAAATCCACAAAACTTTCCACCTTCCCATCTGCAAGAGTGTCTACTACCATCAACCAATTCCAATACATGTTATTAACTCTTTAGTAATGAAATTCAATTTACAAACTGTTGTGTGAAAGTAATAATTAGGGCTTTTAAAAAGACTATTTGAAAGCAAAAAGAAGAATGATACAGTACTTGCAGTTATATATATAAAGCATACATATGCACACACATATGTAGTAATCTACAGACTACATGAAGGCAGAAAGAAGAAATAGAGAAGGAATAAAGCAGTGTAGGGACACCCAGAAGACACCTGAGATAGAATTCTGGCTCAGACACTTTCTAGCTGGGTTACCCTGAGTGAGTCCTTCTCTCTGGGACACAACTTCCTCAGCTGTAAAATGGTGATGAAAATAATATTCATTCAACTACCTCACTGGGTTTTTAGGAGGAAAGTGCCTTGTAAGCCCTGAATCACAATTAATATAGCTAGATATAGCTATGAATTTAAAACTAAAGTGAATTCATACGTATGTTGTTATTTAGTGGTTTTTCAGTCGTATCCAACTGTTTGTGACTCCACTTGGGGTTTTCTTAGCAAAGATCCTGCAGCAGTTTGCCATTTCCTCCTCCAGCTCATTTTATGGATGAAGAAACTCAGGCAAACAGGGTGAAGTGATTTGCCCAGGGTCACACAGCTAGTAAGTATCTGAGGCCACATTTTAACTCAGGAAGAAGAGTCTTCCTGTCTCCAAACCCAGCACTCTGTGCACTATGGTGCCACCTACCTGCCCATGTGAATTCATGTAGTGATCAACAACAAATATTTATGATGTCTACTATAGTCAGAGTATTCAGAGATCATGTAGGCATGGGGACTTTGGATGGGCCTGGGAGTCAAGAAGACCTGGGTTCAAGTCCTGATTCTAACCAATACTAGTTATGTCATCATGGCAAAGTCACTTAGTCTCTCAGTGAGCCAGGCAACTCTTGAAGATTTGCAAGTGAGGGGTAAGTTACTGATTTCCATTGGTGGAAGGAGCTTCTGCACCAAAGAGGCTCTTACAACAATGAAATTATGGGTCCAGACCAAAACAAAAATTACCCATGGCATCCAAAGAGTATTTCATCACATAAAGCTGTGACTAGCTATACAGTTTACAACTTATCATTTAGATGCAAACTGATTTCTTCACAAACTTGTGCTATTATACTGCGTGTATTTTTTTAAAATCCACAACAAAACCCCTTCATCATACCATGTGGTAATGCAAATCTGTATTATTGTCCGTGACTAGAAAACAAATTATTTTGTAAAAAGTAAGCAAGTCAATTTCTCAGATCACAGAAGAAGCTGCTGACAGAAGACAAGCTAGCTTTTGCCACCTCATCTAATCTTGCACTGAACTTGATGAGTCCTTGCTATTTGGGAGGGGCAGAAAAGGGGGTATTCTTTGGATGGGTGAATGTTTTATTGTTCCTCCTGTGTAATTTCTCAGGGCAGCTAGGTGGTGCAGTGGATAGAGCACCAGCCCTGGAGTCAGGAGGACCTGAGTTCAAATGTGACCTCAGACACATGATACTCACTAGCTGTGTGACCCTGGGCAAGTCATTTAACCCTGTTTGCCTCAGTTTCCACGTCTATAAAATGAGCTGGAAAAGAAAATAGCAAACCACCCCTTTATTTGTCAAGAAAACCCCAAATGGGGTCATGAAGAGTTGGACACAACTTAAACAACCAAACAACAAAAGTATAATTACCTGTAGACATTCCTGTACTACTGAGAAACACAACCACCAAGTTCCTCTCCCCAAAGTTTTCACATGATAGTTTTTTTCTCTACAGCTTAAATCACATTTCAATGATCTGGAACCATCCAAATTGTGAATTGCAGAATATACACTATATCTATGCCTGCTCAGCCAACAGACAGCTGGGAACTACAGTGGAAGCCACAAGATTAGCCCCTACAGGGGCTGGGACAAACTGTCTGGATGTGTTTCTAAGGATTCCCTGCTAACGAGACCCAGAGTGCTAATGAAGACTTCCAAAAGGAATTATGCCCAGCCAGCCCTGGGCCAAAATAGAGGCTGCATGTGATTCTACAGACTGCGAGGAAAGGGCATAATAAATGCAGCTTACAAGGACTGAGGGCTCTGTCCCACAAACAGAGGCAAAAGGAACACCTGGAAATCTTCCATCTTCACTCGCATCTCATAGTTTCAGCAATCCCTGGATCAGCCTTTTGTACCTAGCATCCTGACACTGGTTGGGTTTGGGGTTTGATACAGAAATGTTATGTTATGTGCCCCTCTGCCTTCCGAATGCTTTTGTTGGGGCAGCTAGGTGGCACAGTAGATAGAGCTCTGGCCTCGGAGTCAGGAGGACCTGAGTTCAAATCCAGCCTCAGACACTTGACACTTACTAGCCGTGTGACCCTGGGCAAGTCACTTAACCCCAATTGCCAAAGCCAAAAACAAAAAACCCAAATGCTTTTGTTGTTTTTCAGTCATGTCCGACTCTTTTCTTAGCAAAGATACTGGAATGGTTTGCCATTTCCTTCTCCAGCTCATTTTACAGATGTGGAAACTGAAGCAAACAGAGTAAAGTGACTTGCCCAGAGTCACCTGGCTATTAAGTGTCTGAGATCACACTTGAACTCAGGTCCTTCTGTCTCCAGGGCCGGTACTTCATCCACTATGCCACCTAGCTTCCCCTTCCAAACACACCCAAATACATGTGGCTGGTGAGATTAAATTGTGACATTCTTACTACTTATGAACTATCCTACCCCTCCCGAGATAAAGGAAGGTATTTGGAAAGTTCTCTCTAGTTTACAAAGAACAACTGGTTAATGAGAAGTCCTAGTGGGACAGTGTGGAAAGAGCGCTGGGCTTGGAGTCAGAGGCTGGAATCTCAGCTCTGCCACTGACTGTGGAGCCTTGGACAAGTCACTTCACTTCTGACCTCCAGCTCCCCCTTGGCAAAATCAGGGGGTTCAATTAGATGACCTCTAACTTTCAGCCCTAAGCTGAATTAAAAATGCCACATTAAAAATACAAGGTGGGATGGTTTGATTCCAGAACAAGATGAAGCTTTAAAAGAAGTCAACATTTGTTCCAACTACCCTAGCACTTTTTTTTTTTTTAGGCAATTGGGGTTAAGTGACTTGCCCAGGGTCACCCAGCCAATAAGTGTCAAGTGTTCGGTCTGAGGCCAGATTTGAACTCAGGTCCTCCTGACTTCAGGGCCGGTGCTCTATCCACTGCGCCACCTAGCTGCCCCCTACCCTACCACTTTTGACTGATGCTTCCAGTAAATCCAAAAGAATATGTTACATTTTATTTTACAATGGGGGGGGGGACAACTTACATAAAAGTGGGCCATGTCCAAGAAGCCACCAGCAGGGGACAGCCCCAGCACCCCCGAGGCTTTTCTTCAGGAGTAGTTCATTGGAATTAAAGCTGAAAGGGACTTTTGAGGTCATCTCATCTCCTTGCCCACTTTTCAGATGAGGAAACAGACTCTAAGAGGTTAAGCAACTAGGTGCCATGATGCAGTGGATGGAACTGGGCCTAGAGTTAGGAAGACCTGAGTTTAAGTCTAGCCTCAGACACTTACTAACTGTGTGACCCTGGGCAAGTCACGGAACCTCTGTCTGCCTCAGTTTCCCCATCCATAAAATGGGGATGATAATAATAGCACCTACCTCCCAGAGCTGTTGTGAGATAATACTTGTAAAAGCTCTTAGCACAGTGCTTGTCTCATAGTAAGTACTATGTAAGCCATCGTTATCATCATCATCCTTATTACTGACTTGTCTAAAGTCAAATAGGTATGACACGTGGTAGAAGCAGGATCTTAATGGAGTCATCCTCTGACTCCCAAACTAGTCCTCCTCCTACCATTTTACACTGTTGTGAAGCTTCTGTCTCAGGATGGGAGGGACCAGAAGAGGCGACCATCTCCAGAAGCTGGAGGGCTGAGGGCCTTATTGTCAGGGAGCCTTCCAGCAAGCCCAGACACTATACACATATTGTGAGAGACCTGAGCTGAGCAAGGTGGGCGCTCAGCCAGCAAGAGACCTTTCCAAAGGTCTCCTAATCCAGCCAGACACGCTCTTCTTACCAAAGGCTGGGCAGCTTCCCTGCCATTGGTGCCAGGTCCCAGCCTCTTAACCACTTCTCCCCTTTTATGGCTGTTTCATGTTTACAGTTCACACTCATCGGCTTCTAGATGCCGAAAGGTACTAGGAAAAAAATCTAAATATAACAGATGGGTAAATGCACATGGAAACTGGAAACCCAAATGCCACCCCACCCTTCACAGCTGAACGGCTTAATGCCTCCTGTTTCAGTGCCACATTATCATGGCAGACCCTGGGTCTTTCTTCCTTTAACAAGGGCATTTCGCAGATTTTGAGAGAAAGAGCAGGGCAAAGAGGAAATTGGTTCTATCCTATTTGCTGCTAGAGGAGAAGTCACAGAATCTTAAGAGCTGAAAGATTCCTTAGGGAGGGCCTGGTTAGTCATTCAACAAATATTCACTGAGTGCCTACCATGAACCCCAAGCCTCTCATTTTCTGGAGGAGTAATCTGAGGCTCTGCAAGGTCAGCTGACTTGCCCTAAGTCAGACAGCTAGGTGGGAAAGAGCCAGGTCTATATCTTGATTTGTTTCACTCCAAGTCCAGTGGTATTTCAGCTGTGGTACAGTGGCAAGAACACTAGTGGGGCAGTCAGAAGACCTACAGTCAAGCCTATCTTCAACTTTTATTAGCTGTGGAACCGTTAGCAAGCAAACGAGCCTCAACTTTCTCACTGAAGGGTAAATATCTCACAGGATTGTTGTATCAAATAAGATTATATTTTGTAAATCATAAAAAACTAGATTAAGTGGAACTATTATTTCTATTATTATTTTCCCTCTTGTTAACGAGTTAAATCTCCATACCTGTACTTGACAGCCCCATTCCTGCATTCCCTAACTAGGCCTTTCTTTTTTCCATTCCCAACTCCCCAAGTAGCCCAACTCTAACCTTCCACCTTTATTCTCTTCAACTATCATTCAGTATGAGCACCGATTTCAAGATGCAAGGGACCTTAGAGGTCATCTGCCCTCTCCCCACCAAAGCTTTACTGATGGGGCATCTCAGCCTACAGAAGTGAAAAGACTTACCCAGATGAGTCAAAGGGACAGGCACCAGAGCTGGGATTCAAACTTACATCCCCGGGCTCCACATGCACCACTCTTTCTCTTGTTCCACATTACATCCTAATACTTTAGATTCATTTTTGTAAACAATGGCTCTTGTCTCTCCTTCTAAGAAAACTTGCATTTTCTAATACTAGTGACCACGTTCCTATATAATCGAACCCATTTTATACTGACAAAAAAGCCAAGAATCTCAGAGTTAGATATTCATCCTGGAGAAAAAATTAAAATACAGATTTAATCACCAGGTGGCGACACTGGCCACTTGCCTGATCCTGTCCAACAACAAGGAACTGGCACTGGCAAACCCATGCTCACCCAGTGGCTATATACTTCCCTTAAGACAAAAGAGTAATATAAGGAAACAAAACATCTTCTCTGGTTCTCAGAGAATGGGCTCCCCCTCGCCACCTCTTTTGTGGGTGTCAGTGCTCCGCTGGTATATCTAGCAGTATAGCCTAGGAATTTATTCATTCTCTTGACTCAGTGCTTATTCACTAGAAAAACTCTTCCCTTTTTTCTATGATGCATTGCCATACAATCACAAAATGGTAGGTCACACAAGTGTAACTTAAGTATATACGGTAGTTTACTCAAACCATACAAATTAAAGGAATAAGGTCAACTCTACTAAAATGACAACCATACAGGGCACATACCCATGGCCTCTCACAGACCTAGACAGCCCTGACCCAGTCCATAGGCATGTCCCAAACTCAAGAGTTCCTCAACGCAATTCAGGTATTTGGATTCAGACTTCCCTGTCAGCCACTCCCACAGGGATGAGTAAACATCCCTGATACCATTCTACTCTTGGCCTCCTCCTGCAGGGTAAATATCTATCTAGTTAGTTGAGGTGACTTGGGACCAGAGGCACTGATTCCTTTTCTGGTCTGTTTTTCCTACTTACTACTTTATCGCTGGCTAGAACTCCCAAACCAGCCATTCAACTGCATCTTGCCCCTACTTACCATGCTACTTGTTAATTGTTAGTAGAATTGAGAACAAGCCTAGGCAGAGAGACAGATCCCCCCCCTTACCTGGCATTCTTTCTTCTCATCTTTGAATTCTTCCCTCCCCAAATTTGAGCACTAGACATGTCCTAGATGACTTCTAGCCCCAGGTTGATCCTCTCCCCTCCTCCCTTTGGATCTTTTCTTTTAAAAAGCTTTGAAGACATATCTACCTTCACCAGCTTTGTGGGTGGGGTTAACCTGAAACACAAGGCCCATGACTTGTTCCCTTCTCTTCTTCTGCCTGCTGTGGAGCTGGGGGGGGGGGAGTTCATTCTCTCTCTCTCTCTCTCTCTCTCTCTCTCTCTCTCTCTCTCTCTCTCTCTCTCTCTCCACATACATATACATGCTGAGAGGCAAAATCACAGTGGATATAGAAAGCTAAGAGTCAGGAAGATCAAGGTTAGAGGGTCCCATTTCTGACACATACTGGCTGTGTGACCATGGGCAAGTCACTTAACTTCTCAGTTCCCTAGGAAACTCTCTTAAGACTAGAAGTTACAGAATAGTTGATCTACACTGGTAGAAGAAGCTTCAAGAGTTCTCTCCATACACATACATATGCATGCCGGGTTAGTTAGCAGGTATATATATGGTTCAATAAGATTGAAAGAAACTAATGGGGACCTCTTTTGAGTCTGAGAATTAGGTAAATTTCACATTAATGTCACTATCACTTCCTGGCTACCATCATAAAAAATGTAAAAGTTTCAGGCCTTCTGGTGGTATAGCAGTTGAATGTCAATAAAATATTAAACCACAATGCAATAAGGTGGGAGGCATTGTTCCATTTGGATTTCAGAATCAGAGGATTTCAGAGTTGGAAACGGCAAACAACCGTATATCTGATAATTGGTCATCCGGCCTTTGCTTGAAGATATCCAATGAAATGGAGCCCACTAACTCCCAAAGCAGTCCATTCTACTTTTGGAGAGCTGGGGTCAGAAATTTTTCCTGAACCCAAGCCTAAATCTGCCTCTGCAACTTTTATCCACTAGCCAAACCTTCAAATGTGCTTTCATAACATCATCCCCTAAAATTCTTCTCTTCTCCAGGATAACCATCCTCAGTCCCTTCAATCAATTCTCACGTGGCACAAACTTGAGGGTCTTCACCAGCCTCTTTGCCGGATTATAAACATCATTCTTAAAGTACAGTATCCAGAACTGAGGTGACCGCTCAAGACGTGATCTAACGAGGACGGAGCACATCAGGACCCTCACCTTCATATTCCTCGATGCCATCAGCCCTTCTTATTGTAGCCTAATTACATCGGCTTTCTTGGCCACCATAGCATGCTATCAACTCACATTAAGCCAGCTTGAAATCTTGCAATCTCCACTCTTTTTCCCAGGAGGTGTTAGTCACACCCCTTCCATTGTGTACTTGGTAAGAACAATTTTCAAAGCAGACTTTACATTTATCTCTCTATTAAATGTCAAAATATTTCTGAATCCTGTTGTCCAGTGTGTTGGCTTTGCGTCATCGTTAAATTTTCAGATCATGTCATCTAGGCTTTTATTCAGGTCATTGACATAAATATTTAACAGTTTCAGGCCAAGCACTGGGGTATGATATGGCGGACCTCCCTTCAAGATGACATTGAACCATTACTCTTTGGGTCTGACCATTCAACAATTCCAAATCAACCTCATTGTACTATATCTCTAGACTCAGTCTAGACTATAGCTCTCCTACATCTCCTTCATAAGAAGAGAGATTTTATCAAATGCTTTACTAAAATCAAGGTAAACTAGACCTGCAACACTGTCCTGATCTAACAATATGGGTAACCTTGTCAAAAAAAAAAAAAGGCAGCGGCTAGTCCTACATGACCTATTTCTGGAGGAGGCCATGCTGGCTTATGGTGACCCCTACTTCCTTTTCTAGATGTTTACTAATCATTCCTTTAGTAATATGTTCTAGAATTTCACCAGGAATCTAAATCAGGCTTACTAGCTCCTAGTTTGCAGGCTCCAATGACAATATAACTTCCACTTTCCCCTCCATTGACCTTGAGCCAAATGCACTCCACTATGTTTCCCCTGCTCTGGTGCCTACATTTCCTCATGTAAGTACATACTCTTAATATACAATTCTACACTGTACCTACTACCTATCTTTGCTTCTTTTGACTAAAATATGCCCTACCAGAGCCAAGATTAGACCCATGGTTTCTTCCAATGGCGTCAAGAATGCAAGTGTTGAGGAAATGGGGAGCGGAAAAAAGACCAAGACTGTAAGCCCATGTAAAAGCTCACACTGAAGCTAGACAGCATAGTAACCCTTCCATGCAATTCAATTGGTATCAACATTGTACCTACAATATGCCTAGCACTGCACCTAGGTCTTGTGGGAGATACAAGTAAAGCAGAGCAATCATCTCACTGGGCAAATACCAAATACCAAAATTAAGGTACTTCCAAATAGCTCAACAGATAATTCAAGAGGAACATGCTGCCTGGAAATTTAAAAAGGAGGCTTAAATTGAAATCACCATTATCAACTAACTTGTCACAAAACCTTTCAGACATCAAGCTCCCCACTGACAAACACAGGAACTGAAGGTCAAAAAGAATCAGTCCAGGATTTAAATTTAATGCATATATAAGAAGGAAAACACAGAGCACTAGCCCTGGGAATAGGGACAGCTCTCAGTGCTAGGCAGCATTGACTGTTGGTGTTCCCAGCCCCTTCATCTCAGGCCTTGATCTATCTCAGCATCACTAAGACCATCCTGGAAACCTTTGCTCTAAGGAGCAAAGGGCTTCATCCATGGACTTGTGTGGCCTCAGGGCAAATGATTTCTCTTGGCCCTTTAAATGTAAAATGCAGATGGTAATACTTGCACTCTGTGTGATCTATGACCCCTACCTCCTCCCACCTCAACCCCAAATAAAACCTTTCCTCAGAATTTATAGAAAAGAGTGGTATTGCTTTGGCTATGACACCAATGTAGCGGGCTATAACGAAACTTGAAGCATTACCAACATAGTTGGTTGTACACGAAGTACTCTGAGCCCTTCCCTGAAAGACACTACACAAAATGGGATGCTAGTATATGGCTAATGTTTTAAAGCTGTTTTGTTTCACTCAGTTCGTGTGTTTTGGAGAGGGAGAGGGGAGTTTTCCCTTTTTAAAAAAATCTACAAATTTCCATAAGCAGCTTAGCAGTTCATGTTTATGTTTTCCCTTTCCAGTTTACATAACACTTTCCCCCACTATGGCCCCAGGACATAGGCAGGCAGTACAAGTGGTTCAGAGAGGTTAAGTGACTTGTCCACAATCACACAGCAACTTAGTGAGTGGAGCAGAGATATGGATAAAAATCTCCTGATCCCATGACTAGGGATCTTCCAATTACAGCACACTTCCTCTAAGCCAAAAGGCATACCCAGGATGCTGGCCTCAGACACTTAACTAGCTGATGTCAGGCAGGCAATAAACATTTATGAAGTACTTACTGTGTGCCAAGTTGAGCCTGCTTCCTCATCTGTAGAATGGGGATAACAGTGCCTAGAGTGAGGTTCAGATGAGATAATGTATATATAATGTAGCTCTTTGAAACTCTTCAAAAGCACTACAAATGTGGGGTGTTCTTATTATTCACTCTTTTCATCTTCATAGCATTCTTCCCCTTCAGAGCAAGCCCGAGAGGCAGTGTGAGAAGACGGTCATGGAGCAAGGATGCATAGACCAAATGAATCACAGAATGGATCCCTCAGGACCAGGACCAGAGAACCACTCAAGAGGCCAAAAGCTCAGGAATGAATCAATGGTGAGGTCACTTCAACAAAGATGGAAATGGTGAGCCTCGGATCTGGTCTACACAGATGAGAAGCAATGACAGACCATGGTTCAGTGGAAGGGGCATTGGATTTGTAGTCAAGAGTTGGATTCAAGCCCCTGCCATGTCACCTGTGTGACCTTGGGCAATGCATATATTTTCCCTGGACCTCAGTTTCCTCATTGGTGAAATAGAGGTTTGGACCAGTTGACCTCTAAGGCCCCATCCAGCTCTGAAGCTATGATCCTGTGACTATGAAGAGCTGAGATACAAAAACCAAAGGAACAGAGAATAAAAAACTGCTGTGAGTGTGATATCAGCAGTTACCAATATATACTTGATAATAACACAGGATAATAAGCCTCCTCAATTATTTGTTGTGCTTTAAAGTTTTAACTTTTTGATTGCTGTAAAAATCTTGACTCTAGCAATGTTTATTGGCTCTGGCTTTAATCTAATAAATTATCCAAGTTTATTATTGTTTGAGGTGTGAGCCAAGGTTTCTAACCTAGAAATTAATGAGCATTCAGGCATGGCTCCCTTTTACAGCTGAGCATCTGCTGTTGGCTTCTCAAGTCTTTGTGTTCTGAATAGGAGAGTTGATAATGGAGCCAAACAAATTTCTACTCCCATAAAGGTTTTATGATGTTGGAAAAAACATCTTTGATTAAAAAAACAATAAGCACTCACAGTTCCACATTGGACTTAAATTGCACTGAGGACAGAGCTAAAGGATAACATTTTACATTGAGGGGAGAAGGGGGTGATGGAGGGTGGGCGAGGTCTCTCGCCTAAGCTCTTGCGCAATTCTTTATTAATCATTTACTGGCTCTTTTGTTTAGATTTCAAATAAAATTCACATGGGAGCTTGTTCCTGTAGAAGATAAAAGAATCTGCAAGTAGATAAATGACCCATGAATAAATGAACACAGCATATTGGTCTTAAACAAAGTCAACAAACAGAAAAGCACCCTGGCTTAGGAAGTTTCTCAATCTACTAAATATAGATTCTAGTTACACTCTGCATGACAGGCAGGGGAAAGAACAAGAAGGAGTTTGAAAAACCAATTTGAAAGGACACTAGTCCAAGATATTCAGAGGATCGCAGAATTTTCGATGTGGAAGTGGCTCAGTGGTGGCAGCCACCTAGTCAAACCCATACCTGAAAAATAATCCCTATTATAACACATCTGACAAGTGCTCACAGTCTTCCCTAGAACAGTTCCAGTGGAAGAGAAGTCACAAATCAAAATCAATCAATGAGCATTTATTAAGTGCCTACTGAATGTTACACATTGTGTGAGGTGCTGAAGAAATAAACAAAAACCAGTCCCTGCTCTAAAGGAACTTACATTCCATAGGCAGAGTGCGTATAGATAGATACATATATGTATACATATACATATACATATATGTAAGTAACAACTAGAAAGTCTATACAAAGGAAATCCAAAGTCACTTGGAAAGGAGGGGGCTCCATGTAGGAGGCCACATATGGATGGAACTTTGAAGTGAGGTAGGAATCAAAGACGCAGAGGTGGGGTTAGAGTACAAGAAGACATGAGAAATGGAGTGTTATATGTGGGGGAATAGCAAGTAGGTCAAGGGAGGACATGTAAAATAGGCCTGGAATGGCAGACTAAACCCAGACTGTAGAGATCTTTAAAGGCCAAACAGAAGAGAAATACAATTGATATGTAAATGACATGTGATCAGGTGGAATAGCATAGCTCCTAATAATTTCTTTTATTTCTTCATTGGTTGTGGATTCATTTTTCATTTTTTATACAAGTAATTTGGTTTTCTTCTTTTTTATATCAAGTTAGCTAATGGTTTATCTATTTTATTGCTGTTGGTTTTTTTCAAAGAATTAGATCTAGTTTTATTTATTCATTCAATTTTTTTTTGTTCTCAATTGTGTTAATCTCTTCTTTGATTTTCAGGATATCTATTTTAGTGTTTAATTGGAAGTCTTTAATTTGTCAGTTTTCTTGTTGCTGGATTTTTTAGTTGCATGCTCAATGATTGATCTGTTCCTTCTCTCTTTTACTGATGAAGATGTTTGGAGATATATAAATTTTCCTAAAAGCACTACTTTGGCTGCATCCCCCAAATTTTGATACGTTGTCTCATTGTAATATTGATATAGCACCCACTCTGTGCCAGGCACTGTGCTAAGTGCTCTATAATTACTATGTCATTTAATCCTGACAACAACCTGGGAAGCAGGTGCTATTGTTAGACCCATTTTATAGATGAGGAAACTTGCCCAAGGTCACACAGCTACTAAGTGTAAGAGGCATAATTTGAACCCAGGTCTTCCTGACTCCAGGCTCAACACTATCCACTGCTCCACCCAGCTGCCTTGGACACTCTTTCCAAGGATACTTTTTACTGCCCACCTTTGTTGAATTGGACTCCGTTGACCACCCTCTCCTGGAAACTCTCCTCTGAGTTTTCATGACACTACCTCTCCTAGTTTACCCCCTACCTATCTGACTGCTCATCACATATATCATACCCTCAATTGTTGGCGTTCCCCCAACGTTGGGTCCTAGGCCTTCTCCTCTCCCTCAATACTTTCTCTCTTGGTAACCTCATCCTCTCCCAGGGATTTAACCATCATCTCTGTGCAGATGACTCACATAGCTACATCTCTAGCTCTAGTCTCTTCATGTCACCAGCTGACTATTGGACATTTTCAACTGGCTGTCTGGGGGACATCTCAAACTCACTGTGTCGGAAACACAACTTGTTATCTTTTCCCCTCCAGGGGTGGGGAACTTGTGGCCTCGAGGCCATATGGGGTCCTCTAGGCCTTCAAGTATGGCCTTTTGACTGAGTCCAAGTTTTACAGAACAAATCCTTTTATTAAGGGAATTTGTCCTATGAAGTTTGGATTCAGTCAAAGGCCGCACTTGATGACCTAGAGGGCCCCATGCGGCCTTGACACTTTCTCTCCAGTCTCCATACTTTTGCATTGGCTGTTCCCCATAAGAAACCTGGACAAAAAGTCTTATTCTGGGGCTGTTCAATGTACCAGTTCAAGTCATATTTAAACTCTAAAATATAAATCTATAAATTCATGTATATAGAAATGAACAATTCTATGATGAATAATAAAGAATCTTTTATTAAATTAAAAATAACTCATATTCAATTTAAGAAACAATGGACCTAGATATTCTCTCAGACAATTCCTTCAAAATGACCATACAATCCTTAATGTTGAAGACTCTCTGGATCTCAAAATTAGAAGGTAGCTTTGTTTTGAGGTTATTTAGTCAAACCTTTGGCCCATGCATTTGTAATGACATAATCCCAAATGGACAGAACAAGGGGACAAGACTCAGGGGGACACATCACACTTGTCTTCAATCACTAAAAGGATGGTCACCTGAACAAGGGATAAGACATTATGTTTCCGGGGGGGGGGGGGGAGGGAAGCACAGGCAGAACAAAAAGTAAGTGAGTAAAAATGGAAGCAGGACAGATTTACACTTGAGATAAAGAAAAAAATTCATAGCAATATAGAGTTGGAAAGGACCTCACAAGTCATCTAGTTTTACTCCCTCATTTGACATATGAACAGAGAAGCTAAAAGATGTTCTCAAGGTAACACACCTAGTTCAGTGACACAAACAATTAGAGCAACCCAAAGTAGAATGGGCTGCCTTGGGAGGTAGTGAGCTGCTCATCAGTATGGGTTTTCAAGTAAAGTCTAGATAACTACTTATTATGTATGTTGTAAAGAAGATCCTTGTTTGGGTAGGTTAGAATACCTGGACTCTAAGTTCTTTCATTTCTGAGATTCTGTAAGTTAATTTATGGGTCAACTCTTCTGATCTACCTAGGAATTCTTCATTATCTCTAATAGGCTAGGGCATGGATGAGGAACCTATGGCCTCAAGGCCGCATGTGGCCCTCTAGGTCCTCAAGTGTGGCCCTCTGACTGAATCCAAACTTAACAGAACAAATCCCCTTAATAAAAGGATTTGTTCTGTAAAAACTTGGACTCAGTCAAAAGGCAGCACCCAAGGATCTAGAAGGCGATGTGTAGCCTCAAGGCTGCAGGTTCCCCACCCCTGGGGTAGGGCATTAAGAGATATTTCTCAAGCAATGAGACTGGATCACATTTAACACACATACTGTTGATAAGTGCCTCTGGCAGGAAAACAAACATAGCATCAATCTTAGAAAGTCAATCACCAAGCATTTATTAAGTGCCTACTATATGCCAGGCACTCTACTAAGCACTAGGGATACAAAGAAAAACAAAAAACAGGCCCTATCCTCAAAGAGTTCACAGTCTAATGGGAGACAACAGGAAAATAACTATGTAGGTTCAAGTGTATACAGGATAAGTTACAGAGAATCAACAAAGAGAAGGCACAAGAATTAAGGGGGATTGGAAAGCCTTCTTGTAGGAGGTGGGATTTTAGCTGGCACTTGAAAGAAGCTAGGAGACAGAAATGAGGAGGCAGAACATTCCAGGCATGGGGGACAGCGCAGGAAAGTGCTCAAGAGTAGGGAAATGCAATGTTTTGTGTTACTTGAACAGCAAAGAAGCCAGTGTCAATAGATTGCAGAGTATGTGAAGGTAGTCAGGTATAAGAAAACTGGAAAGGTAGGAGGGGTCCAGGTTATAAAGGGCTTTAAAAAACAAATTGAGGATTTTATATTTGATCTCAGAAGTAAGGGGAAGTCACTGCACATTAATGAATAGGGGGTTGCCTTGGTCAGATCTGAGGTTTAGGTAGATCAGTTTGATAGCTGAATAGAAGATAGAGCAGAGTGGGGAGAAACTGAAGGCAGGGAGACCAACCAGAAGTTCATTGCTATAGTCTACACATGAGGTGATAAGGGCATGTACCAGGCTGGTGCAGGGTCAGAGGAGAGAAGAGGGAAAGGGTATAAGCATTTATACTGAGTCTACTACGTGCCAGGCACTGTGGTAAGTGCTCTTACAAATATTATCCCATTTGATTCTCACAAAAACCCTGAGAAGTAGATACTATTAATAATAGTATTATAATAATAATAGTATTATCCCCACTTTACAGTAGAGGAAACTGAGGAAAATGGAGGTTAACTGACTTGCCCAGAATCATATAGCTAGTAAGTATCTGAGGTTGGATTTGAACTCAAGTCTTCCTGACTCCAGGCCCAGCGTTCTATCACTGCACCACCTGACACCACAGAAGAGGGAGTACATAAGAGACATTATGAAGGCAGAATCAAACAGGATTTGGCAACTGATTGGATGAGGCTGGGGTGGGGGGGGGAGAGTAAGGAGTTGAATAACACCTAATTTACAAGCCTGGGTAACCGGGAGGATAGTGGTGCCCTTGATAGCAACAGGAAAGTCAGGCAGAGGGGAGGGATGAAAGTGAAAGATAACAAGCTCAGTTTTAAACAATGTTGAGCTTAAGCTGTCTGTGGCATAACCAGTTGGAGATGCAAGGCTGGAGCTTGGAAGAAAGGTTAGGATGGGATCAAGAAACCTGAGAATCATCAGCATAGAGATAGCCAAGTGAAATAGTATAGAGAGAAAAGAGAAGACAGCCCAGGACAAAGCCTTGGGGGACACCCTACAATCTGCAGGTGTAACCAGGATGAAGAATCAGCAAAGAAGATTAAGACATTGACTCTAGATAGCTTCCTCAAGGACTTTAGCTACCAAAAGGGAGCCGAGATATAGCACAATAGCTAGCAGGGATGGACAGATCCAGTGAAGGTTTTTTGGGGATAGAGGAGATATGAGTATGTTTGGGAAGGGTGAGGAAGCAGCCAGTAGAGTAGGAGAGATTTAAGATTAGTGAGAGAGTGGGGATGACTGAGATGGAGAATCTGGTGGAGAAGACAGGATGGAAGGGAACCATTTGTACATATGGAGAACATTAGATTAGATTGTGAGCTCCTGGAGGGCAGGGATTGTCTTTGGCCTCTTTTTGTATCTGCAGCTCTTCGCTTGGGGCCTGGAAGATAATATGTAGTTTTAAAAATGCTTATTGACTGACCCACTGAATGTAGAGGGGTTAGCCTTAGCAAAGAGAAGAACCACCTCTTCACTTGAGACAGGGAGGGAGGAAAAAGTGGGAGAAGGCAACTTCGTGGCATGAGATGAGGAGGGGGGATTATTATTATTATTATTAGTTATTACTATAATTACTACCAAGATCACTGAAACAGGGTTAGGATTCTCCAGTGGAACTAGTTCTGCCTGAAGATCATCACTATCAGCTGCCAGTACAAGCTGCCTATTTCCTGATCCTGCTGGACTGTGAGCTGCTAAGCCTGCTCATTTAATCCTTTTTCCTCTCATCATCTTTTACTTGATCAATCAGTTATACAAATACACCCTGGAAGATACCAAGGTTCCTGATTCTCACCTAACAGAATGGGCTTGTTAGTTGTAGAAACTCCCTGGTCCCTTGTATGTCACCTGTTTCCTACATATGTCCCATGTGAGACCAAGTATCACAAACACCAGATTCAGTCTATTATCCATAAACCAGGAATCCACTTTCCAAAGAGCCTACAAAAATCCTTCCCCTCTGGGGCAGCTAGGTGGCGCAGTGGATAGAGCACCGGCCCTGGATTCAGGAGGACCTGAGTTCAAATCCAGCCTCAGACACATAACACTTACTAGCTGTGTGACCCTGGGCAAGTCACTTAACCCCATTGCCTAGCCAAAAAAATCTTTCCCCTCAATGTGGAGTTCCATACAACAGCGAAATAGAATTCCTCTATTTCTATTACTATGAAGTAAGCTTCAGCATTTATCCCGCATGAATTCAAATATCATTGATTAGAAATATAAGGAACCCAAACAGAAATAAACCCCATTCCCCCAAATAAGGAAGGTCGTTCAGGGAAATAGAAGACAAAATATTACCGAAATACCCTCCCTAATGTGTTCACTGTTCCCCTTGAAAAATGGCTGCAGAATGCTGCTACAGAGACAATGACATACAGAGGGAAATGTAGTGCTAAAGCCAGAGGAAACCAAATAAAAAAAAAAAAAAGAAAAACAGACAAGAAGGAACTGGCCTAATTAAAAGAGAAAAGTACACTTACAGCAAGGAAGAAGCATATTGTAAAAGACTAAATCTGGGAATGAAGCTAAAGAAGAAAAAAATCACCAAAGCACTCAAAACTGAACTTAAGTTAAATACGTTCCTTTCCCAAACTTCCAAAGTACTCAGAACACTGCCTTGGAACCATTATTAAAAGGCCATTCAGATGCTATTTAGCATGCACAAGATAATGCCCTGCAGTTGCTGGTACTGGTGAATATTAATAAACGAGTTTTCAACAAGTGATGAGGTCTTTTCATATTGGATTATGAGATACCCAACTCCTAACAAGACAGAGAGAAAAAAGGAAAGAGAAAAGAGAAAGGACAGGAGAACAAAGTGGTCTGAGAGATCACCATCAACATTTACAGGGCATCTACTTGGTGTAAGACTTTGGGGGAAAATACAGCCTTGTCACTTACAACAATCTGAAATACCCTTCACGACTTGGAGGCTCATGTCCATATGATATTATGACACTGGGGTGTATGGGGTGTTCAGGGAGAAGTAGCACCTCTGGTATGAGGGCTTGCTGAGCCCTTTTCAGGGCTGCTCATCCACCTCAGGGGATGCCTTCACCCAACTCTCACTTGTGGTTCCAAGAAGCTATAAGCATGCACTGCAGCCACACTTTAGTAAACCTGTCTGATGGGCTAAACCAGGTTGAGGGTAACAGACCTCAAACCTGTCAGTGAGTTGAGGGGGGGGGTGTCTACTCCAAGCATGTGAAGACTTCCTCCAGCAGAATGGGTGGATGGAACAATTTGTTCCTATGGCCATGAAAGCGGCTGAAGCAGGTATTGTGCAGTGCTTAGAGCTTGGTGAGACATCGAAGACGCCAAGGTCATCCACTGCATCCAGGGCCATTGCCTGTCATCTTGACTTCTGTTCTGTCACCTGACTTGGATGACTCAGGAAGAAAGAGTGAGGCTGACGACTTCATGCAACTCTGCCTCACTGAAATCCAACTCACCCACAAGTCAAGACAGCACCCATGATGTCACTGGTCCTCTTCGAAAAAGAAGAATGAACAATACACTGCCTTCATGTACACTTAGGTTTCTCCCTGTCAAAAAAGATTCTCACTTGACTCTGCTGTCTGGCTTCCAACTAACACCCTCAGTTCTTTTCTTTTCTCTCATAGTCAATGTGTCACCCATTGCCTCTTTTTCTTTACTAACTCCCTTTTTTACTTCACCTACTTCTTGACTAAAACTCTTTCAAAGGTGACCAACGGCCACCTGTACACCAGAACCAATGATATTGTCTTTGCCTTCCTTCTTCTTCACTTTTCAATGGTGTCTGAACCCATGGCAACTTTGAAAAGAATGAGAAACCTAAAACTCTATTTAATAAGTAACACAATGGTCAGAAGTCTATACTTCAATGAAACATTATTGTCACGAAAGGAAGAGACACAGATTGAGGAAAAAATTGAATCAAAGAAAAAATGGCAGAGACATTGATACCTTGGAGACAGAGAGGAATAGAAAAACAGACCAACAAATGAGAGAGAGAACAATATACACAGCCACTGAGACAGACAGACGGACAGACTTTCATAAAGTAATATCCCCATCTTGTGGCTTCTCAGGATATTGTATATGAAGATCCAAAATCCTACTCTGTGTTGTCACAACTCTAGGCATAAAAAGGGTTATCACTTCCTGAGACTTGCACTGTGGTCATGGTAAAACTGCTGAAGAACAAAGGATTACAAAGTCCATGGCCTGCCATAACTTATCTTTATTTTTTCTTAAACTATTACAATTAGTCTTCCTTACCTCAATATTCCACCTTTGGCTCCTCACACCACTCAAATCCTCCAAAGGAAAATCTTTCAAATATACTCTATTTCACTCCTCTCTCATTTCCTACTGACCTCTCTCCCAAATTTTATTTTAAAAATAAGTTTATTTCTATATACATTGTTAATGTCTTTCACTGCCCCTTTCAATTAAATAACAAAAATACCTCTCCTCCACAAAAAAAAAATTGCCATACTAAACATAGTTTAGCAAAACAAATTCTGACAATAGCCATGCCCCCAAAATGTGAGTTTCTCTCTGCATTTCAAATTCCTTACCCCTCTGACAGAAAGTGAGTGGAGTGCTTCACCTTCACTCTTGAAGCCTCATGTTTTATGATTGCACTGATCAGAGTTTTGGAGTCTTTCAAAGTTATTTTTCTCCAGAAGGTTGTGGTCATATAAATTGATCTCTTGGTTCTACTTAATTTGCTTTGCATTAGTTCATAGAGGTCTTCTCGGTTTGTTCTGAAACTATTCGTTTCATAAATTCTTACAGCATAATATTCTATTACATTCATATACCATAATTTGTTTAACCATTCATTCCCCAATAGGTCACCCTTTTAATTTCTAATTTTTGGCTATTACAAAAAGAGATTCGATAAATATTTTTTGTACATATAAGTCATCTTCCTTCCTTCCCTTTGGGATATATGCCTACTAGTGGAACAGCTGGGTCAAATGGTATATAGAGTTTTGTAACTTTTGGGGCACAGTTCCAGACTGCTTTCCACAATGGCTGGACCAATTTACAGTTCTACCCACAGTGCACCAAAGTGTTTTTTCTCCCTGTAGCTCCTCCTACTTTTTTCATTTTCCCTTTTTGTCACCTTTGCCGGTATGACATAGAACCTCGGAGTTGTTTTAACTTACATTTTTCTAACTATTAATGATTTAAACTATTTTTTCATATGGCTGTTGATTGTTTGATTTCTCCTTTTGAAAACTGCCCATTCATAGTCTCTATTTACTTTTTTGGGAATGGATCTTAGTCATAAATTTCCATTAGTTTCTTACATATCTTAACACCTTTATCAGGGAAAATTGCTGCAAAAAACTTTTCCCAGTTACCTTTTCCCTTCTGATTTTAACTACATTAGATTGTTATGCAAAATATTTTAAATTTTATATAATTAAAATTGCCCACATTCTCTCGTGTGCTCTTGTTTACCACTTGTTTAGTCATGAACTCTTCTCTCATCGTCAGATCCAAAAGATAATTTCTTCTTTGCTCCTCTAATTTGTGAATGATATGACCTTGTATGTCTAAGTCATGTATTCATTTGGAATATCTGTGTGAGGTATTGGTCTAAATCTAATTTGTGCCAGATTATTGTCCACTTTTCCCAGATGTTTTTGTCAAATAGTGAGTCCTTCCCCCATTAATAGATCTTTGGGTTTATTAAACACTAGGTTATTGTGTTTGCTTCCTTCTGTATGTTTTGTACCAAAGCTGTTCCATTGACTGACCTCTCAATCTGTGAACTAGCACCAAATCTTTTCAAACTGTTCTTCAAGCTATACAACCTGAGATCTGGTACTGACAGACCCCCTTTCTTCCCACTTTTTTTTCATTATTACTCCTGAGAACCTTTTGTTCCTCCATATGAATTGTTATTGTACTTTCTAACTGCATAAAATATTCCTTTGGTAGTGATTGGTACAGCCCTGAATAAGTAAATTAATTTAGATAGCAACACCACTTTTATTACATTGACTCAAATTACCCATAAGCAATTAATGTTTCTCCAATTATTTAAGTCTGTCTTTATTTCCACAGAGTGTTTTATAATTGGATTCATATAGTTTCTGGGCACATCTTGGTACACACATGCTTGCAGTTGTTTTGAATGGAATTTCTCTTTCTAGCTTTTCCTACGGAGTTTTATTGATAATATATAGGAATTATGGTGGTTTATGTGAATGAGTTTGCGAATTCACTGGATTTATTAACTGGTTCAATTAGTTTTTTGGTTGACACTTTAGAGTAAATCAAACCATCAGCAAAAAGCAACAATTTTGTTTTCTCCTTCTCAGCTCATTCTTTCTATTTCTCTTTCTTGTCTTACTGCTGTAGTTAGAATTTCTAGCACTATATTAATTAGTAGTGACAATAACGGGCATCCTTGCTTTACCTATGATTTGACTGGAAAAGTCTCTAGCTTTTTTCTATTACATATAATGTTCGATATTGGATTTAGATGAATACTATTTACTATATTAAGGAAATGTCCATTTAGTCTTATGATTTCTAGAGTGTTTAATAGAAACAGGTGCTGAATTTTGTCAAAAGTATATACTGATATAATCATAAAATTTTTATTATATTTTTAACATGGTTTATCCATACATTGAACCAGCCCTGAATTTCTCATATAAACTTAACTTAATCATAGTGTATAATCTTTCTAAAATGTTGCTGTAAACTACTTGCTAATATTTTATTTTAATATTGGTCTTTTAGATATTTTCTTTCTTTGCCTTCTCTCTCCCTGGTTTAGGTATCAAGACCATGTTTATATTCTAGAAAGAGACTGGAAGAATATTTCCTTTTCATATTACTACAAACAGTTTATGTAATATTTGAATTAATTTTCTTTGAATGCCTGAGAGAATTCAATTGTAAATAAATCTGGCCCTGAAATTTTTTGTCCAATTTCTTTTTTCTGATATTGAGTTATTTAAGTAGTCTATTTTTTCTTTTGTTAACCTGAGTATTTGATATTTTTGTATGTATTTACCTATTTCCTCCAAGTTATCAGATTTGTTAGCATATAACTGGGGAAAATAGTCTGATACTTTCCTTTATTTCTTCAGTTGTTGTGAATTCTCCCTTTTTCATTTCTGATATGAATAATTTGGTTTTTATTTTTTAAATCATATTAGCTAACTCTTTATCATATTAGTTATTTTAAAGAAAACAGCTCCTAGTTTTGTTTATCAATTCAATAGTCTTTTTGCTTTCAATTTTATTAATCTTTTTAATTTCCAGACTTTCTACTTTGCTACTCTATTGGAGAGTTCTGATTTATTGCTGTTCAAAACTTTAGGTGTGTGTCCAATTCATTGATTTATTCTTTCTCTTACTGATAAATGTATTTTTTAATTGAAATTTTCCCCTAAGAACTGCTTTAGCTACATCTCAGAAGTTTTATCTAAAACCATGATTGCTACCCCTGCTTTTCTAAGTTCAACTGAAACATAATAGGTTTTGTTTTAGCCCTGCATTCTAACTCTATGTGTATCTTTGTGTTTCAAGTATATTTCTTGTAAACAACATATTGTCAGATTCTGTTTTCCAATCTATTCTTCTGTACTCTTCCTTTTCATTGGGTGAGTTCATGTTCAGGATTACAATTGTTAAATGTGTATTTCTCTCCAACTTGTCCTCTTATACTTTTTCCTTTCTTTTCTCCTACCCTTCTCCCTTTATGAATAAGTATATCTGATGGATATGAGGTAGAACTTCAAAATTCCTTTAATTTCTATTTCCCTGATTATAAGTGATTTGGAGTATTTTTATGGTTACTGATAGCTTGGATGCTCTCTTTTGAAAATCCTTTGAGCATTTATCAACTGGGGAATGGCTCTCATTTTTATAAATTTGATTCAGTTCCTTATAGATCTCAGAAAAAAAAATCTTTTATCAGGCAAATTTGATGTAATTTCCCCCCCCCTCCCAGTTAACTGCTTCCCCTCTAATCTTGGCTGCATTGATTTTCTTTATGCAAAATCTTTTTAAAATTTTTTTATTCAAAATTGTCCACTTTCTCTTCTGTGATCCTGTCTATCTCTTGTTTGGCTATGAACTGTTTCCCCATCTACATCTGAAAGGTAAGAAATGTGAATAAAAGAAATAACAGGTTGGCAAATATGACAAAAAAGAAAATTTATAATTTCTGGAAGGACTATGAGAAAACGGGCATATTATTGCATTATAGGTTGAACTATGAATTGGCCCAGCAATTCTGGAAAGTAACTTGGAGCTATGGCCCAAATGTGATACCCTTTGATCCAGAGATGCCACTGCTGGGCTAATACCCCAAAGAGAGCAAAGAAAGAGGAATTTGTGACAGGGGTTTTCTTCAATGGGGGGAGTGGAAGTGAAAAGAAGAGAATGCTTGTCAATTAAAAAAACTGAGAAAAAATTATTAATAGTCCTAAAAATTATTCATTTAATCCTTGTAGTAAAAAAAAGTTCAGGTGATCACAAGTCTATAAAAGACAAATTCGTATTTTGCCAACAAACAAAAACCTACTAAGAAGCACGGTGACAGTTGACTGGAAGGTCAGAAATTCCTGGATTCAAGACCTGCCTCTGGCACACACTAGCTGGGTGTACTTGGGCAAGTCACTTCATCTGTTAGGGGCAGCTAGGTGGCACAGTGGATAGAGTACCAGCCCTGGAGTCAGGAGGACCTGAGTTCAAATCCAGCCTCAGACCAAACACTTGACACTTGCTAGCTGTGTGACCCTGGGCAAGTCACTCAACCCCAACTGCCTAAAAAAAAAAAAAGTCTATGTTATGGATGACTTGCCAAACAACAAGGAGAGAGGGAGTTTCCAATCAGTTAATATGCATTTATTAAGCACTGACTATGTGCCTGGCATTGTGTTACATACTGAGGATACAAAGAAATGCAAATAGATGGTCCCTGCCCTCAAAGAGTTCGTATTCTAATAAGACAACATGCAAACAACTATGTACATACAAGATACATACATCTCAGAGAGAAGGTATTAGCAGTGGAGGGGACCAGGAAAGAACTCTTGCAGAAGATGGGATTTGAGTTTTCCACACTGATGAAATCATAGATCTAGACCAAAGGGAAAAAACCCTACAAAATCAATAATGAAAATGTCTAATACAAATATTTCCAATGTAATTATCAATATTGTTTTAACTGGGTAGCAATAGGTCAAGGAATCCACACTTGGGCAAAGTCATGTTTGTATTATAGACTGCATTGTATTTAACTACATGTTCCAAATGATTCTATGATGAAAAAGCTGCCAAATGGAAGAATTTCAAAGAGCCTTTCATTAGATGTTTTATCTATAATCAATTTTGTATGATACCTCAAAGAGAAGAGTATGAAGCTATGTACTTGTGTGGAAAAACAAACAGCCACACATGAGAGCCCAGGGTGTGATTGCCTGAACTGTTCAATGAACACAAACAAACCAACTTTTAATAAATGGTGTGTGAATTACCAAGTTGACATTTGCTTTCAGTTGAGGTATTCAGGGGTCCTTTGCCCAGCGGCGGCCCCTGGCAATAAGCCTCTTGCTTTATTGTTTGCACATGCTCCTGAGGAGGTAGGGCAACTCCCTGGGCCAAATAACCCAGTTCCAATGGGAGCTGAGAGCTCCTCTCCTGGTTTCATGCTGGCTCACTCAATGGCCATGGGCTATTCAGTGACAAACTGGAGCATATTCACAGAGTTTTTACAGCTGTTAAAAGGGACAAATTAGAGGAGCTCAGTCCTCCACTTAGCAAATTTTCTAACCAAGTCAAAATAGGAAATCACAAATACATCACCATCAGGGCTTCTAAGCAATTTTGTATTGTTCTCTCAGTCTGTCCATCTGTTTCTCGTATACACATTCACTAACAGTAATTCAGCAGAATCTCCTTAATTATCCAACCTGAGAAACAAACTACTCTAAAAATAAATCCAATAACACTAAAAACTTGTTGATTTACAAATTGGTGGTATTCCTGATGTTGTTATAAGATTAAATCTATGCTCGAGAAAGCCTTGTTCAAAATTTCTTCTTATAAGGAATACCAGTTTTGTGAGCATTTCTAATGAACTCCTTCTGAAGTTTCTAAAATTCTAAAAAAAATTGCTAGAGAGAAATCATTCTAAATAATTTCACACAACACTGCTGAGTAGCTTCCAGTTAATAAGAGGGATGACATTTCTCTTTTCTTTATACCTCCTCCTGATTGAGCAGAATTTAGTTCTGCGGAGAAGAGGGCAGCTTACCTTCTCAGTGTAGGAATGGCCTACCCATCCATTTTCCTTCTTTTTGCTTCTGTTGTAGGAAGGAAATAGAACTTCAAATAAGAACTTTGAAAGAAAAAGAAACTGACAATTGTGAAGAATTATTTCTGCAACATGTTATAAAAGGGGGAAGACAAAAAAAAGACTACAATGGAGTTCAGGGTGAGGTGGAACAGATCATTCTAATCAAAATCTGTGTATAAACTACGCTTAAAGTACACTGTCAATTAAGGATTAATGCTAGAAAGAATTAAATTGTAATCAGGTTTTTTCCCCCCAAACATAACCCTATAACATGGGTTCTTAACTTTGTATTATATATTCCTTTAGCAATTTCGCAAAATCCATGGACTCCTCAGAATTATATTTTTAGATGTATAAAATAAAACCCATAGGATTACAAAGGAAACCAATTATATTGAAATACAGTTATCAAAATATAATTTTTTAAAGTTCATGGACCCCAAGTTAAGAATTTTGCTAAGAATTTTATAATTTACTGCTTTATGGCCTGCTATGATTAGCTATTTTAATAGGCTTTTAAAAATACCTTTTAAGTGCAATGGAAAATACAGCTTGAGCTGTGTAAAAGCATGTTATCTTTTAGCTCTGGAACCTATCACCACCTGGTGGCAGTATACCCCAATTGAAAGAAAAGTACCTAAGGTTATGAAGCAATGGCAAATGGTAGTCCCCTTCTCTTCAGAAAAACTAGAAACTACCTCAAAGAGGGGGACTGCAATGATTCTGAAGAGCTATGATGTTATCATTGTAGGCACTCCAATGATATAGATCACAAGCCTCGTATTATTTAATCGACTGTGTGCTGTAAAAAACCATCACCCTTGGACCAGTCTCTCACTGGGCCTGTACTTTTGGTAGCTCTGTTAATCCTTATCTCTATTTGTATAGTCTTCAATATCCCAGGATTGCCTTCCCCACCAAGACGAGGCACCAGAACAAGACTTTGGCAGAGATGGTTCAAATATTATCCTGCAATTCACTATTCCCTGGGATCTAAGAATGTTGTGCCATCCAGCACCTTCTCTCCTTCCTTCCACTGCACCTGAGTGGAATTTCTCCTCTCCCAAAGAGAAAATGAAGTGTCTGCTTCCCCAGTGGGTTTGCAGCAAGCACTAGAAGACAGTGGCTAAACGCCGTGGGCACAACAATGCTTGAATTGTTTTTAATCTAATCTAGGAGCTCTAGACAACCTCTGTTGTGTGGTGGACCCCTTCTCAGAAGGTCAGTCAATCACCTAGCATTTAGCAAGTACCTACTATGTGTCAGGCACTGTGCTAAGCACTGGGAATACAGAGAAAAGCAAAGTCCCCACCTCCAAAGAGCTCACAAGTTAAAGGGGGAGACAACATGCTAACAGCTACGTACAAACAAGTTACAGAAAGGATAAACAGAGGGAAGACACTATTATTATGGTGGGTTGGGAAAGGCTCCTTGCAGAAGGTGGAATTTTGACTGGGATTGGAAGGCAACCAGGGAATCTAGGAGGTGGAGATGAGGAGGGAGAACATTCCAGGCATAGGAGACAGACAGTGAAAATGTCCAGAGCAGGGAGACAGAGTGTTGCGTGCAAGGAACAGTGAGGAGGGAGGCTGGGCTTATGGAAGCACAGAGTATGGGGGGGGGGTTCCAGGGAAAGAATGAGGTGTAAGAAGACTGGAAATGTAGGAAGCGACCAGGTTATGAAGGGCTTTAAAAGCCAAACAGAGATTTTAACAATTTGAACCTGGAGGTAATGAGGAGCCCCTAGAGTTTACAGACTAGATGTTTAAATCAAATACATAGGATTACAAAGGAGACCTATTCTATTGAAATGATTGTATTCTGAAATATGTACTGTATACTGGGAGGGCTGGCTGTGGGCCCTTGAACAGCCTTCAGGGATCTCTGAGCGGGTTTCATTCTCTGAATGAGAACTGAGGGACCAAGTTACCCTTTTCAGAAGAAAACTGAGAAATTATCAATAAAACCAGGCCTTCCTTTGAAATGGCTCATGGCAAACTCATCCTGCTTTGTCTTATCTACCCCTAATATAGAAAAAAATGACCAAGATGTTTTATATATTTTTTCCACCCCTCTGTTTATCATATAACTACCACTGGCAATAGGGCCAGCTCTCCCATTATCAAGCTCTATCAGCTCAAGCACTCAGCATTGTTAGGGGAATGAGCTCATGGCCTATTTCAGTTTTAAATTAACATTTGGCAGTCACCCTGGTAATCAAAACAAATGACTCAGTCGTTTAGAATAGATTTATTAGTTGTGTCCTTTTTTCCTTCCTACTTTAACATCTCTGGAATATTTTGCCACAGGAGAGTAGAGATCCAGACTAACATGAATACATAAGCGTAATATTTGGAGGTGTTGCTATGGTGATGAGGTGACATGTGAATATCTAAGTCATCTCCAGTCCCTAACAAGAGGATTGGGAATGCAGACTGGTGGGAAGATGCATTATGGAATTCATGGCTCAGAGGCACTAGGAAACAGGTGCTGTCTGTGCTTTTCCCTTCATTGATTCACATACAGTACACCATAAAAATGTTGCAACAATTCCCAAGGACTCTTTTCTCAACCCCTCCATCATCCTCCTCCAAGCACCACCCTTGCATGCTTCAAAAAGCCCAAGTGATACTGGTCATGGGTTTGGGTTTTCTTGCCTTCCCAATGGATGGGGGAGGGAGAAGAAGAGAATTCAGGACCGAATAGGATTGCACATAGTAGGGAGTTAAGGAATATCTGTTAAAATGAAAAGGAAAGGACTTTGTACACAATAACAGCCACGTTATGCAATGACTAAGATTGTTAAACTGAACCCTTCTCAGCATTACGAGGATCTAAGACATTTCCAGAGGCCTCGGAATGGATAATGCTGTTCACATTCAAAGAAAGAACTATGGAAGTTGAATCACTATCACTTATTTTTATCTTCTGTTGAGTTTTGTTTCATCTTTCTGACGGTTCCTCGTATTGGTTTTAATTTTTACTTACAACTTCACTAATGTGAAAATATGTTTAATGGGTACGTAAATGTAAAGCCTATATCAGGTTGTGCGCCGTCTTGGGCAGGGTCGGGGGGGAGGAAAAGGGAGAAAAATTTTCAATTCAAAAACATATGGAAAAAATAAAAAAATTTAAATAAAAAAATAAAATTTAAAAATAAATAAATAAATGAAATGAAAAGGGAAAAAAAAGCCTAAGTTAGGGTTAAGGGAAAAAGGAATGTGCACACATTTTTCTAATCCAGAGGCAGGAAACCTCAAACCTCCAGGAAATGCATTTTTACATCCACTACAAAATGGGTCAAAGGATAATGGTTTCCTTTTCAGATGAGGATGGTAACCTTGTTGTTCAGTCATTTCAGTTGTGTCTGACTCTCCGTGACCCCATTTGGGGTTTTCTTGGCAAAGATACTGCAGCGGTTTGCCATTTCCTTCTCCAGTGCATTTTACAGATGAGGAAACTGAGGCAAACAGGGTGAAGTGACTTGTGTGGGGTCATACATCTACTAAGTATATGAGGCCAGATTTGAACTCAGGAAGATAAGTCTTCCTGACTCCAGGCCCAGCACTCTATCCAATAAATTTACCTAGCTGCCCCATGAGGATGGTGACTATATACCAAGCCAGATCAACCATCTTCTGGCTGGTTACTAGACATAAGCACCGTCCTCCTTCTGAACAGCAGTAGATCCCATTAAATCAAGAAGGCAGCTTAAATAGCTGCTCCCGTTATTTTGGTTGTCTTAATAACGTAATCATATTGATGACAAGTTGGAGGTTGGATCCACTATGCCAATGATTATTATGGATACTGGACACAATTGATGTGACTTCAAAGTGGCAGGCCAGGAGGAAGAGGGCCTATCTGTCACATATCACCAAAGTGGTGCTTAAAGCTGAAAGGCCTTTGCAGTGGCAGCCAAAATTGGACCAAATCCTGAAGTTGCTAACATCTGTAGCTAGGCTGGAAGAAATTGTAATCAAATGTGCATTAATATTTTGCTCCATCCACCTTCCTACAAGCTCAGTGTAGACACTTGGGGCATTTCCAAATACATCTGAAAATAAACTTCCTTGCAATAGCTGAATAACATACATATATATCTAATAATAATATATACACATATCTAATAATAACATATGCACATATCTAAGCTTAGTCATCCTAACAAGTGCATTGTAACTTCCCCAAGGAACTCTGCTCATACTTTTCTTGTCTCCCCGACTGAACTTAGCAAAGTGACAGGCCAGTAATACTTCAAGGAGCCGTGGTTTCATTGGGGCAGTTCCTTCCCCCACTGATATGGATCACAGCCCCTCTGTGCTGTAACACAACATTGTTCATGAATTACGATAAGAAATTTTAAAGTTGTCACTAGTGGCCAAAGCTCTTCAGACTCATGGAGGCTGGTGCTTCAATGGTAGACACCTTGTCCTTTATCAGTTTCTGTATTTGAAGCTTTTCCAGCTTGGTAGCACCTGACAAAGCTTGGACTCTGTCAATCTAGTCTTCGAGAACTTTCAAGAGTCACCTCAATACCTCCATGAGGCAATGAAGGGGAACTTGAGTAGAGATGGCCAATCACTCAAAAAGGCCGGGGGGCAGAGATGATCATTTTTCTGCCAGTGCCAAGAATAGGGCCTTGCACATAGCAAACACTTACTATTTGTTGGATGTACTTGCTTTCACATCAGTTTCTGACCTTTACAATTACACTGGCTTACAGAAGACTTTCATACATTCTTGACAATAATAATACTGTCATTGATACAGCAGGTAGGTACATTCCAGAATCAGTGCATGCATCCCAACTAACCCTTGGCAACTACTTAAAAATACCACTGATTCAAACCCAACCAACCATAACACCTGAATCACTCCTTAAAGCTTTTTAATTAAGACTGACCTTTTTGAAATTGAATTTTCCTGGGAAAGGATGTAATCAATAGAAGGGCTCCAGATGGAGGGAACAAGAATTAGAATAGTTTACCTCTCATGGCCCCAGCCCTGACCATTCTACCCCCTCCTCCACTCCCATCTGCCAGTTCAGGGATAGGAGTGGGAGGGGAAGAGGCTAGGAAGGAAAAGGAGGCAAGGAGAAAGACACGTTCACTACGTGTCACCAGAGTACTCTGCCAGCCCACACCCACCTGTCCAGACTTAACCAAAGCGAACACTACTGGCTGGGAATTTCCCAAGATCATCTGCCCCATATCACCAGGTCTGTCTAATCTCCAGGGCCCTGGTCTAGCCTGTTCTGCCATCTGAGTCCCAGGTAAGTTTACAGATCACAGAACTAGATGCTAGAGATGACCTCAGAAGGTCACCTAGTCCAACACCTTCATCTTATAGATGAGAAAACAAAGGGCCAAAGTCACATAGCTAGAACAGGAATGGATCTTCTGACTCCAACCCCACAATCTTTCCTCTGTACCATGCTGTTTCAACACATGTAAAATCATTCTTACAAAAGCTGATTGAGGAGGCAGCTAGGTGGCACAGTGGATACAGCACTGGCCCTGGAGTCAGGAGGACCAGGAGTCAAATCCGGCCTCAGACACTTGACACTTACTTGCTGTGTGACCCTGGGCAAGTCACTTAACCCCAACTGCCTCACAGAAAAAAAAGCCTATTGAAAAATTCATTTTCAAGAAACCATCATGTAACTTAGCCCATCATATAAAATAACCATAAATCTCCTGTTCAACTACTTGTAATTCACCTTCCTGACCAAGACACCTGAACTATCCACTCCTCTAGAAGACCAAGACTTGTCCCCAGCTCCACAATGGCTTACTTCTCATCATGAGTCTTTGTACCTCTCTTCCCCAGGACCCTCTAAAAGACAAGAGAGAAGGCAGCTGAGGAAAGAAAAAAGCACAAAGCAGACATTTAAGGGAGACGACTGCTCCCATACCCAATAGTTCTCAGTCAGGGACTGATGCAGAATTCTTGCTTTTCTCTTCTCCATCATTTAACTTGTTCACCTTGACCTCCAGGATCTCACCTGCAGTGACCAATGAGAACTGACTGACTCTACTTCCCTTTATTATTATGTAGATCTGCCTGGCCTTAGCTTAGGTGGGGAATATTAGTTAACTTGTGACATGTGTTTGTGTGTACTCATTTTCATTTTTTTTAAAATAAATTTTTATTGCTGTCTTTTGTTTTTATATAATCTACATTTCCCAATATATCCAGCTTCCTCCTCTCCCATCCCAGAGAGCCATCTCCTATAACAAAGAAAAAATAACCCTACAAAACTAACCAACACATCAGAAAAGTTTGACACAAGCAATGTTCCACATCCATAGTCTCCCACCTCTTCCAAGAAATTGTGGAAGTGGCTTCCCCTATCTCTTCTTTGGAGCCATGTTTGCTCACTATAATTTCATGGCATTCAGTTTCAATGTTGTTCTTTCCATTTTACATTGCTTTAGCCATTATGTCTATTTTCCCCCCTGGTTCTGTTTACTTCACTTTGTATCAGCTCATAAAGTCTTCCTATGTTTCTCTGTATTCATCCACATTTGCCATTTTTTAAGAGTGCAGTAATAGTCCATTGCATTCATGTACCACAACATGTTTAGCCAATCTCCAACCAATGGGCATCTTTCCCCCCCAGTTCTTTGCTACTATATGCAATACATATTTTGATATATATGGAAGGGAGAGGTTCTTCTACCATTGACTTTCCTGAAGTATATGAGCAGCAGAATCTCTAAGTCAAAAAGTATGGACATTTAATCATTTTTCTTCCCATAATTCCAAACTGCTTTCCAGAATGATTAGACCAATTATTTCATAGTTTCAATGGTGCATTAGTGGGCTCAGATTTCCACAACCCCTCCAACACTGTCTTGTCAACCTGTGTGAATTTTTTTCAGCCTTCAGTGTGGTGTTCTAGTTTTTACCAGACATAACACAAACACATTAACAATACTGTGCAAGTCAAAAAATGATGATGGAATTGAAAGCAGAAGTATACCAACTAAGCTGTGATGACAGAAAAGCAATCAAATCCAGAGCTATACACTGAGAGAACAGTCATGCTTTAAATGAAAGCATGTTCATGTCATCCCGTCCTACCAGAATCCATTGGTGAAATTAGACAAGCCCACTATTCCATAAAGTGGCTAAAGCCTGGGCTGTGAGTGGGGAGGATCATCTTTAGCAAACTATTACTAGAAGGCTCTGAATTTAGTTATACATTTTTCTTATTTGAACAGCCAATCTAGCGTGGTAACCAGAAACACTGACTTAGATCAAACAGGGAAAAGCTTTTCAGATAAGCACTATCAGAAGCAAATGATTTCTTAAAGCATCCCATGATTTCATTGGGGCGGATACTCTCAGGACTGCTGCAGACTGCAGGCTCTCTAAGACTTTTAGAGGAAGGCTCTTCACATGTTTCTGTAGCTGAAGGCTTCATCACCCAGTGGCCATCATTTTATTAAGAACCTGTCTGAACTTTGGTTAGACCTTAACTGAACTTTGGTTAACTTAACCAACTTAACTTTGGTCCTCACAAAGAGAGGCATGAGGGGCAGCTAGGTGGCACAGTGGATAGAGTGCCGGGCCCTCAAGTCAGGAGGACCTGAGTTCAAATCCTACCTCAGACCAAATACTTGACACATACTAGCTGTTTGACCCTGGGCAAGTCACTTAACCCTAATTGCCTAAAAATTAAAAAAGAAAGAAAGAAAGAAAAAGAAAAAAAAGAGAGAGAGAGAGAGAGAGAGAGAGAGAGAGAGAGAGGGAGAGAGAGAGAAGAGAGAAGAAAGAAAGAAAGAAAGAAAGAAAGAAAGAAAGAAAGAAAGAAAGAAAGAAAGAAAGAAAGAGGCATGCAGTCCATTTCTGAGAACATACTAGAGGCTTTTCCATTCTGATAAGCCCTGCCAGAATTTGGGATTTTTGCAGGCCCAGCTCTCAAGAACCCAGGATCACCTCCATACCACAATAAGGCATCAGAAAAGGGCATAAGTGGGAGTATCAGAAATCTCATGCCTTGGCCATCCTTCAACATCCTTCTGCTGGAAAGGGGCTTTCATTCCTCAAAAAAATGACTAGATATAAGAGTTTAGATGAAAATTGCCTTTTTCTTTTGTAATTCCAATGAAATCTGGCTTTAAGTATAAAACTATCAATTTAATAAGGTAACAGCTAGATAGGCACTAAGGATGTGCCGAAAAGATTTATGAAATCAGAGAACCGACTTCACGTCCTTAAGTAAGAACTGAGGGGTTACACTTGATTTTAAATCAACCTGACTGAAAGCAGCAGTTAGGAAGATGCTCCATTTTTCTACAATAATCTTCAGACCAAAGCATGGTACTGTGGGAAGACAGAAGGTGTGGCAATCTAGTCCTAGCTCTGCCGTTAGCTAGTTGTGTGACCTTGGGTAAGTTATTTCCCCTCATGGGCCTCAGTTGCCTTCTGCCTAAAATGAAGAGGTTGGGTCAGATGATCCCTAACTTCCCTAGCAGTTCTAAAATCTTATGCCTTTGATGGTATTCATAAATCAGGGAGAAAGAGACATTTTTTGTAAGGTCCAAAATATGCCCTTTCAAGTTAAGATTTGTTTTGATAATTCTTCAAACTATTTTTTAGCTCCTTCAAAAAACGTGATTTAGCTCTTTATTTTATTTATCAGAACTAAGTGACTCAGATATTTATATCATTAAAAAGTGATCCATCCCCAAATTAATAGGCTAATTTATTTTTAAACTTTATTTAAAAGAGCAAGTTAATATAATCTAGATATTTCCCTTTAACCACACACAAAATTATTTTACTTTCATTTTGATGGGGAAATCCTGTATTTCATCTTTATAACAAAATTTGTAGGCTCACTTTAAGGACATAATTTAGCTAGATCAACAAGAGAAATTTAAAACACTGGGTTACAGACGTTAATTTACCGTTTATGCTGAGTCCACCGTTAGTGCACAAAGCTCCTTTCGAGGCACCATAAAAAGTTTTTTCGTCTTATTTTTGTCCTGAATTATGCTTTCATCAACATGTAGAACTCCTCCACTGATGCAGATTGGGAACTTAGCTGTAACATGTCATCTTACAGAGCACTGAGAGGTTAAAGGATTTCTCTAGGGCCAGACAGACAGCGCGTGACAGAACTTGGCCCCAGGTCTTCCGGACTCCAGTGCCCACTATGACCTACTGCCTCTCAGTATACTGGGCACAAAAAGATGAAAAATGTTCGTTCTTGTCCTAAAGAGTTTACCTTCTACTCAGGAGCTACAACACTCGCAATTAAATACACTGTGGCACTGGCACATTTGGATGTATTTGTGCCCCGAGCAGAAGCCTCTCTATACCTCCATTGGGTTTTTATAAGATGGTAAGAAGGCTACCAAAACAACAGTTTAAGGAGCTAAGGATTTAGCTGGTTAGCATCTGCTGTTACTCCACCGTATCTAGCCTCACAATACTTCCTGGACCTTCTTGCATTGGCTCACCAGAGAGGTAAGCATCCCTGCATTGTCACTGGTTGGCTGAGCTATGAGTCTACATTAGCCAATCAATTAAAACCATCACCAACTATCCCAATTCCAATCATCAATTCAGCCAGTGAAATTGGTGGCAAGAAGGCACAACCTCCCCTCTCTGGTCTGATGGGCCACATAAGCATTTCGTGGGTTCAGAGCTGCAGCACTATAATCTCACCACAGCTAGCTGTTTCTGTTCCATCAGCAAAAGTCCTACCCAGAATATCAGGATAACTATTAGGAATCTTTTTAGATAACTTGAAATTAGTTTCTAAGTCTGTGCTAACAATCAAGTAATGCTCTTCGAAGGAAGTATGCAGTGCTAGGCCTCAACTTCTCCAACTCCAAAATGAAAGAGTTTAACTCTAAGACCTTCAAGGTTCCTCCATTGATCCTAAATCTTCTGATCCTAAAAAATTGTCAAGCAAGTGCTGGGGTGGTAATTGCTTTCTCTACAATATCTCTCACGCACATTCCTTTCTCTCCATTCACACAGTCACCACCCTAGTTCAGGCCCTTATCACCTCTCCTCTATATCAAATATAAAGTCCTCTGTTTGGCATTTAAAGATCTACTTCACTACCTGGCTCCATCCCACCTTTATACCGTATGATCAAATCATAGCAATATACTTACCAATCCATACACAAAACATTCCACCTCCCCTATCCTAGCCCCAGGCCTGGAATGCTCTCCCTCCCACCTCTGACTCTCACAAGTCTTGGTTTCCTTTAAGATTTACCATGAGGGCTACCAACTCCCTTTTTCTGGTCCCTGCAGCTGCTAGGTATCATACCTTCTAGGGTTACCTTCCATTTACTTCCATCATAGAGGAATTTATCCTCTGTGTTCTGATTGATATGTGTTATCTCCTCTATTAAAACGTAAATTCTCATTCTACTATTAGGCACATACCCCAAGATAAGAAGAAAGTCCTTAAATATACCAAAATATTTAGAACAGCACTTTTTGTAATAGCAAAGAATTGGAAACAAAACAGATGTCCCATCACCTGTGGAATGGCTAAAGAAATTGTGGTATGTGAATGGAATGGAATATTACTGTGCTGTAAGAAAGGATGCATGTGATGAATACAGAGAAGCATGGGAAGACCTATATGAACTGACACTGAGTGAAGTTAAAAACCAGGAAAACAATATAAAGTGACTACAACAATGTAAATGGAAAGGACAACCACACCCACACCCACACTCACATACAGACACACAAGTAAATGTTGCAAAATCATAAAGAACAAGCATAGCTCAAAGGGGAGAGGGGACATCCCCATGGCACCCCTTGCAGAGGTAGAAGGTCCAAAAGTGTTGCACATCATTTTTTTTTAATGCTATCCATTTTGGGGGGGGGTAAGGCAATCAGGGTTAAGTGACAGGGTCACACAGTTAGTAAGGGTCAAGTGTCTGAGTCTGGATTTGAACTCGGGTCCTCCTGACTCCAAGGCCAGAGCTCTATCCATTGTGCCACCAGCTGCCCCACATTGCACATTATTTTCAAACTTTTTCAAAATATTGATCAGTTACGTTGATTTTTCTCCCCCTTCTTTTTCTTCTTTTTTTGTTTTTGTCTTTTAAAAATACATTTATTATATAGGATGACTCTCGGCGGGGGGAGGAAGGGGAGAGATAGAGGGGGAAATGATGATGTAAAAAAAGACATCGATAAAACTTATTTTTAAAAAATATAAGCTCCTTGAGGACAGGGACTGCTTTTTCTTTTTCTTTTTCTTTGTATCTCTAGCACTTAAAACAGTGCCTAGCACACAGTGAGCACTTAATAAATGCTTATTGACTGACAGTGAAGGATGAAAAACTGTAACAATTAACTGATTCTTGGTCTTCCTTGTATATTTATGAAACAGAAAAAGTAACCAGCTTTTCCACTTTTTCAATTACCATAACTTCTCAAAAAGGCAGTGGTGGGGGAGGGAAGGAAGACTTTTTTTTTTTACACATGCTAAAGCTATTTCTTCTAAAAACCTCAATAATCTCTGATCAATAAAGGGGCTAAAGTGATATTCACCAGTTTACTAGCCTTGTTTTCTTAAAAATCTCATCATTAAATGTATTTTTTTTAGCCTGAAAGTTACATATGGCAATTATGGAAGGATGATTGGTGAATGTCCAAATTTCAGTCAACTTTTCATCTTCAGTTAAGGTCTGGCCATAAGATATTGTGTATGAAAACCTCCTCTGGTTTCCAACTTGATGAACCAGCTCAGAAAGCAGAAGCAGAGGAAGATGATTGTGTTGTTCACTCATTTAGTCATGTCTGACTCCTTGTGACCCCATGGACCATACTGTCTGTGGGGTTTTCTTGGCAAAGATACTGGAGTAGTTCGCCATTTCCTTCTCCAGTGGATCAAGGCAAACAGAAGTTAACTGACTTGCCCAAGGTCACACAGCTACTAAGTGTCTGAGGCCAGATTTGAACTCAAGTCTTCTTGCTCCCCATTTCCTGACCTCCATCTGATCAGTACTTTGACATTTCTCTGGCATTCATTTCTTTTTTTCCATACCTGCCCCAGTACCCAGATTTGGGCCCTTATCATTTTGTGCCTGGACTACTGTGTGTAACTGATCTCCATGAATCCAATCTCTCTCCTCCATGCCCTGAAAACCACTGCCAAATCGATCTTCCTAAACCACTTGCCAAAACCATGTAACACTTTTGGTCAAAAACCCTTGATTTCTTCAATTGCTAGAATCCAAGCTTACTTCAAATCCTACATTCAATACTTGCTGGCTGTGTGACCCTGGGCAAATCATTTACTCTTTCTGTACCTCAGTTTCCCCATTTGTAAAATGATGAAATTAGACTCAATGGCCTTGAAGGTCCTTTCCAGCTCTCAATCCACAATCTATGAATGCTGGATGTCTCCCACTTGGACATTCTATAAGCATCTCACTCAACATGTCCCTCTATATCTACCTCTCCTGCTGACTTCTATATTTCTCTTGAAGGCACCTTTACCATTATTTTAAATAAAAGTCTTTTTAAAAATAACCAATAATATCCCCATATTTTTCTTTCCAGACCTGTGATTATATTGGTGTGGCAATACCCTCCACCAATGAGCTCTCAGAGGTTGAGCCCATGATCACACAAGGAGTGCGTATCTGAGACTAGCCCTTTCTCCTCACAAGATTCCTAAATATTAGGTTTGAATGATGACACTGTAAAAGAATGAAGTTTCCCTTCATCCTTGAATGGATATCCACTGATGTAAATATTTTTCCATATCATCCTTGAAGACCTCACAAGGGGCTTCTATCCAATGGGCCAGGGCTTTCCTTGAATCCTCCTGATAGAATTATCAGTGGAGTATCTGGACTGCTCACTGGTCATCTCTTGCTCATTATGTAATCTGCCCTTTTTTTTTTGGTCATATATTTTTCTAATGATATCCTATATGTCATTTCTCTATTCCAATTCCTTGTTTATAAGGAGCTACAACCTACTCCCACTCACCTCCATCATCCTTTGGGTGAACCTCTATTTTAATTCTTTAAAAACTGTGGGAATCCACGGAATTGACACCTTTGAGGAACTTTAGCCCAAATACACAAACTCTCTTTGATACCTGCTTTGGGCCTTGCAGAAGGACCAAGAGGTGAAGGGAAAGGGAACAAGCATATTTATTAAATGCCTACTATGTGCCAGGCATTGTGCTAAGTGCTTTTATAGATATAATTTCATTTGATTCCAACAGTGGGCCTATATTTAAGCCTCATTCTCATATATAACCCTGGGCCTGGATGTCAACACCAGCTAGAGTCGTCAACAGATAATGAACCTTCTCTTTCATTTCTTACAAATTTACTTTATGACTAAGGAAATAAAAAGAAGTGGGCCATTCAGTGTAGAAGCAACATTCAGGATCTCTCACTTCTTGGACCTGAGAGGTTTGGTATCACATCACAAGAACTGCTTCAGAAGAACATATACCCCATTTCAGCTTTCACAAAGTGGGGTTATTTCACCCAACTGTAATTTCCTTTCTATGGAACAATTCTGTGAGGATTTTAATGAGTTCACAATAAAGTTTATCTGAAGGCAAAATTCTCAAGTATTCATCTCCAGGCAATCAGGAAATGGTCCTGTGAATTCAACACTGTTCCCAAAAGCTTTCTTACAATATTATTTTATCTTAAAAAATACAGGAGGAAATTGTATCTAGGATATCAATCTGGACTTTGTACAAAAAAGTTTAATAAACTAAGGCTAAGCTGAAAAGTGGATTTCAAATGGGCATCTGATGCATTTCTGGTTCTGAATGAAATACTCTGCCCACCCTTTGCCTGACTTGTCAAGTGGATGTGATTATAAGAGGTTTATTCCTTAAAGTGGAAGATGGACTCACTGTACTGGCTTTCAATCCAAAGTCAGAAGACCAATGGTTCAAGGTCTCAAAAAAGGCTCAGAAAAAGAGCTGCATTCAAAGGCATTTACAGGATTTAGAACTTAAAGGCACCCTTGAGAGACCATCTAATCCAAGAGTACTTAACCTTTTTTGCTTCGTGGACCCCTTTTGCAATCTGTGAAGGCTTTGGACACACATCTCAGAATCACATCTTAAAACACATAACATAAAACACATAGCATTACAAAGGAAGTCAATTATATTAAAATATAGCTATCAAAATGTTTTCAAAAACAAAGTTAAGGACCCCAAGTTGAGACCCCTTGATCAAGTCTAACCCCTTCATTTTATGGTTAAAGAAATTAAGGCCCAGACGTGGGGCTGAGGCTAAATGCCAAGGTCATAGTGGCACCTGGAGATACAAATTCTCTGACCTTAAGTTCATTCAGTCTGAGGGGCCAATGGAAGTCCTTGAAGGACAAGGCAGAGCGCCAAGGAATGTCAATGAAGCATATAATTTTTTGAAATATTTGAATTACATTTATTTATAGGGCATGGTCAAGAAATTGCTAAAATATTCAATTTCTGTTCACTGTTCACTCATATATATCCATCAACAAAAATAATTTACATTACAAACCTGTTTTGTTGATTCCTACTATTTAGGCCCTGAGAACCCTGATAAATAGTATAGGTAGAATTAGCCAAAGCAATGAGTAGGCATGTGATTAAACACGGCAAACAGACATCTATAGTCAAGGGCCAATACAAAAATGATACACATAAAAGTAGGCTTGGCACTGGTCCCTAGAAAATATTATACTTCGTGTGTGTGTGTGTGTGTGTGTGTGTGTGTGTGTATGTGTGTGTGTGTGTGTGTGTGTGTGTATAAATGAAGGAAAACACAGCAGCAATTACACTGCATATAAAAATAAGACAAAGACAATACCTAATAAATGAATGAAGTATTTATTAAGCACCTACTAGGTGCAGAGCACTGTGCTAAGAGCTCGGGATACAAATAGAAGAATCAGACAGCCCCTCCCTTACAGAGCTCACACTGTAATGGGGGAGACAACACCTAGGGAAGGTTAGATGGAAAAGTCCCATTATCCTTAAGGCACAGTGGCAAAGCAGATGGTAAGACCTTTTCTTTAATGTCATTTCTACTGATAAAATCCTTAACTTTTTTTTTTAAGCAATTGGGGTTAAGTGACTTGCCCAGGGTCACACAGCTAGTGTCAAGTGTTTGGTCTGAGGCCGGATTTGAACTCAGGTCCTCCTGACTTCAGGGCCGGTGCTCTATCCACTGCGCCACCTAACTGCGCCTTCTACATATAAAATCCTATCAGTTTCTGATGTTGAACCATTTGATAGGGTCAAAGACTTTGGTGGCAAAAACTTTCTTTTCTGGGTCTTCAATAAGCTGTGGCTATCTGTAGGCCCTACACGAGCAGTGGCCAGGCTACTTATCGCCATGAGTTTGCTTCCCAAGATAGCTGAGGGCACTAAGCTGGAAACCTCACTATTCCAAAGCCTCCTGGCTTTAGGGTCCTTGGCTGTCTCCATCAGTGACTTAGGGAAGATTGTAGTCAAGGTAGAGGTGGTGGTGGGTTTGACCTGCCTAGCACATGGTATCTCCTGTCTCTGAGCTAGAAGCAGTACAGATAGGCAGGGATGGAGGTGGGGGGGAGGGTACCGCCACTCCCAGGGCTCCTGTGCCTATCTACCTATTGGGGGCAGCAGTTGTGATGAGAAAGGTAGGCTCCCTCTCAACAGTGGTTGTGGGAGCTAAGCTGGAAACAGGTCTGATGATTTGAAGGGCACTGCTATTCTGAAGTCTCTTGGGTTCTGGGTCTGAGGGTGTCCCCATCAGGGTATGACGGGAGATGGTGGTCAAGGTGGTGGTGGTGAGTTTGACCAACGTGGCAAGTGCTACCTCGTCTCTCCTTCACAGTGCTCTGCTGGTTTCCCTGGCCGATGTGGGCAGTTGGTTAGTAGTTAATGGGGACAACTGGACCCTTCTCCATAGGAGTTGCTTCCCAGGATAATGGCTGTGAGGGCTAAGCTAGAGGCAAGAATGTTGGTCTGGGGGGTGCTGCTACTCCCAGGGCTCCTGGGCCTACATGCCCATCACTGACAGTTGGTCAGCAGCCTCCTCTCTACAATGATTTCTCCTGGCTGCAGCGGCTGTGTTGGAAGCAGGTCTGGTGGTTGAGGAGGCACTGTTATTCCCAAGACTCTTGGGCAGAGGCCTGGACTAATTCCATCAGGGTCTAAGGGAAAATGATGGTCAAGATGGAGGTGCTAGATTTGACTTGCCTGACACATACTATCTCCTGTCTCTCCCCCAGGTATCTGGATGCTTCAACTAGAATCTAATAACACATTTGCCTTAGACTGCAATGTCAACACAGGTTACACTTACATACAATCTGCACATTACATGTCACTCATTCCATCATCAGGTATGGCCTGGCTCAATGAGTAACCGCTTCTCCCATCGTTCCTTAAGCCTTTGGTCACTAGCCAAATAGACATGGCACTTTTCCCAGGCACTCCCTGAACCAGTGGATGACACAGGCCTACTGGCCTTTAATAAAAATAATAGCTAGCATCTCTCTCTCTCTCTTTATCTATCTATTTATCTATCTATATATGTGTTGGGGGGGTGGTATTGCTTTAAGAGTTGTAAACGTTTGATTCTCACAACTAAGGGAGATAAGTGCTATTATCATCCCCATTCTACAGATGAGAACACTGATGCACAGAGAAGTTATAACTTACCCAGGTTCACACAACCAGTGTCTGAGGTGGGATTTGAACTCAGGTTCCTTCTGACAAGTCCAGCAGTCTATCCACTGTACCACCTAGCTGCCTTTAATCCCAATCCTGATTTTATGGATAGACCAGGTTAACCATCACAGGTTCCAGGCTGTGCCCATGTCTTCTATTCCCTAAGTATCTACACAACTTGAGTATTAGAGGCAAGGCATCTATGGATTCAGTCCTATCTTGCCTCCTGCCCTTATTGGAACAAGAGTCCTCCTGGAACTGGGATGGACTTTGGTGAGTTTCCAGACCCTCCCATGGGCACTAATAATTAATTTTTTGCTCATCTGAGTCATCAGCTTTGTTAGAAATCTCTATGAGTGATGAATAGACACATCTCCAAGTCTGTTTGGTTGACTGTCCACTGCTCCTTTCCTCTTGTTCACTAGAGAATGTAATACCTCAAGAGGCAATAGGCAGTTACAGTGCATTGTCTTTGTAGACTCCCAACCATTTCCTGGGGTCATTTTTTTTGGGGGGGGGGCTAGGCAATGGGGTTAAGTGACTTGCCCAAGGTCACAAAGCTAGTTAAGTGTTATATGTCTGAGGCCGGATTTGAACTCACGTCCTCCTGAATTCAGGGCCAGTGCTCTATCCACTGCACCACCTAGCTGCTCCCCTGGGGTCATTTTCTAGACTGCTAGGTTGTATAAATTTTCAATTGATTGGTATGGGACGGCTTTTCATATGATTCCTATCTTGTGTGTTCCCTATACAACCATCAAGAGGTGATTCTTGACAATGAACTCAGGCGTCATGTCATTCCTGGTCTAGATCAGAGATGTCCTGAGTTGAAACCAGAGCTAGGTGTTAGACTTCTTTCAGCTGATTTCTCAACTAGGAGATATGCTGGATAAAAGTCTTTATGTGCACTCCATCATCTGAGACTCCAAAGCACACATCAAGAAGCAAGTGTGGCTGTCAATCAAACTTCAACAGGTGTGGAGTGTGGCATTATCCTTGGAAGCATGGATGGAAGTGTCCTAGAAAAGCTACAATGATAGAACTGACCCTTTTGCTCAGGCCTGAGGGTCCCCAGCATGATCAGTAGGAGACACTTGAGTATGTACTCAAGGCTTGTGTCTGGCCTCCTTGAGGGAAAAAAGGGTCAGTGCTCTTGACCTCTTGGTTCCTGCCAAGGCCCACACCTCCTTAAATGGTTTGCTTACCAAATGTCTTCCTTGGTCAGAGTGGATCCTGGCAAGGAAGCCATATACACAGAAATACTTGGCCTACAACACCTAAGTAACTGTAGAAGCTTTCTGTTTTCAGCTTGGGTATACCTATGCATCCTGGGTAAAACAGTCCATCACCAATAGGATGCTGCTTCAATTCTTCTTAGCTCATCACAGGGATAGAATGGCCATATACACAAGCTTGAACAGCTTGCTAGTACATATACCCTCCAAGTATATGGTACAAGTTGGTAGCATCATGATTTGAACACATCATGCACAAAACATACTTCTCAAGAGATTTCTGTTGTCATCTCCCTTGACTTGCATCCAAAGCCATCATATATAGCTTGCCTGACAACAGAATACAATACTCTGAAAAGCACCAAGTGTTTCCAGACTGTGCTTCACATGTCATCCAACTATCTACCGCAGAAGCCTTGCCATCTGGCCTGAGGTTCTCTCCCCTCTCCCCACTGGGGAGGACTAGACCTCTGAAGACCATGAATCTCCACCCCACTCTTAACTCCCAGGAGTTAATCTACTCAGCTTTGGGAACTGTCCAGTGGCTATGCTGTCATGAATGGTGAGTATGAATGTAATCTAACCCACCATATCTAATCTAGCAGGCCCCAGGCCATGCTTCAAAGCCCATTCAGCCATACACCCTGGGAATCTTGCCATCCTCCCTACCAGATGCAAGCACTCATTCCCCCCACCTCTTGCTTTGGGAACAGTAATCTAATGCTAGCCACCATGGGAGGCAGGCCTCCCAGATCCCACATACATACTCTAGCAAAACATTGAAGTTCCTACCAGGCCAAATAATAACCAAGCAATCCAATGAGAAACTATAGTGAGTGGCATCTTCCCCTCTGCAGCCCATGAGACATAGGAAAGGACCCTCCCCTACAAACCTCCAGCCAAGTCCACACTGGTACCTCAAAGCACTGAGTACTGTAGTGAATTGAGTACATGTGGCCTGCACAGCTCTATGTCTGGAGGCAGTAAGAGCAGAAAGATGTACTGGAAAAAACTCCAGAGTGTCCAGAAAGCCCCAGAATGGGAGCCCTGGGGAGAAATAGTGGGCAGACACTAGTGTAAGGCACAAAGGTAGTGCTCTAGAGCTCAAAGTGGGATGGGCCCAGGGTCTCTGAGGTCCCTAACACTCTGTTCTAAGACACCAGAGAGAGCCCTGAAGAACCTCAAAGATCCAGAGTGGGGTTGAACCCTGGGAGGTAGAGGTCAGCACAAGAATCCAAGGTATAACCAAGCAGAGCTGACCACCTGACCCAAAAGTGCAGCAGGAGCTAGAGCTTGGCTCTGGCAACAAAGCCTTGATTTAGGACCTAAAGCTGGAGAGGAGTACATTCAAGAAAATATCACACCCTTTATCAAGAATTATTGCAAATCTAATTCCATGATAACTGTAAGCAGAGACTTAAGGGGAAAAAAATGGGTAGTCCCCAAGGACTACATGAATACTTAGAAAAATGATGCAAAAGATAAAACTTGAAACAAAGCCTTTGGAGTAAAGAACTGGTAGAATAAATAGCTAAGAAGAAAAAGTAGCAAACCTTACCCAAGAAATGGAATCCCAGAAAACCAAAATAGACCAAACAAATCAATGACTCCATGAAACACTAAGAAATGTTAGAATAAAATCAAAAGATTTTAAAAAGCAGAAATTGTTAAGATACCTGATATCAAAAACAACTTGACCTAGAAAAATAGGTCAAAGAGTGGGAATTTTAAGAATCTTTGAATTCCCTGAAAACCATGTTTAAAAAAATATGAAGCCTGGAAACTATATTTCAAGAAATCATCAATGAGAACTGTCCAGATCTATCATAATCAGAAGGCAAAGCAATTGAAAGAATCCACTGATCACTTCCTGAAAGGAATTCCACGGGGAAAAGTTCCAGAAATGTCCTAGCCAAAATTCAAAGCTCCTGGGTCAAAGAAAAAATATATCACAAGCATCCTGAGAGGCAGTTTAAGTACCAAAGAACTACAGTGAGGATCAAACAAGACCTGGCAGCTTATATGAAAAACTAAAGGAGATCTTGGAATACAATATTCTAAAAGTCAAAAGAAATAGGCTTACAATCAAGAATAACTTACCCGGCAACATTCAGTATAATCTGAGGGGGGAGTAAAATGGACATTTAACAGAAGAGTTAAATAATATAAACCGGGGACTAGATGGTTCTTTTCCAAAGGTTTGAGGAAAATAAGAAGGAAAGATAGGAGGGAAACATTAGTATAGAAAGAAGGAAGAAGGGGGTAGAATTTTGTATTTTTCATTATTAGCAAGAAAATTTCATTATCAGAAGAAAATGTAAATATGGTGGAAGGGATGAAAGGAGGGAACGGCCATTAGCTGAACCTCACTTATTTGAAACGGGAACATTTCACATACACAGAGTTCAGTGTAAAATGCATTAAACTCAACCCAGAAACAACAAGGAAAAAAGAATTATGAGGGAGGGTATAAAAGAAAGAAATGGTCACAAACAAAATAAACTTCTTTATCCTGAAGGATTAAAAAGGGAGGAAGAAAGCAAAACAAAGAATCTAAGGGACGTGGTACAAAAACGTGGCATATGAATTAATGGAATATTGTTATTGCACTGTAAGAAGTGACAATAGACAATTTCCAAGAATCCTGGGTAGTATGAACAGATGCAGAATAAAGTGAACAAAGACAGCAATGCTGTCAAGAAAAACCACTTTGGAAGACATAAGGATGCTGATCAATGCAATGGCCAGGACCACATGTCCAAAGGATTTCTGAGGAAGCAAACTACCCACTTTAGGATAGAGAAGTGGTGGGCACAGGGTGAGGAAGGAGGTATACATTTCTGGACACAGCCACTGTATGGATTTGTGTTGCTCAGCTAGGCATATTTGGTAGAATTTTTTTCCTTTGTTATTTCTGGTTAAGAGGGGGAGGTTAGCATAGTGATGCCAAGAAACAGGGAGAGAGAGAAGGGGAAAGAGTCAAAAGAAAAGGGGAGTGGGGGAATGGGGGAAAGGAAAAGAGAAAGAGGGGGAAGAGAAAAAGAATACTCCATTATAATATTTTTTAAATGCAGAGAACAAAACAACAGAAGTACAGTCAAGCAAGACAGTTTTGAAGTGATGGGTAACATTGTGTACTTTTAAAAATAACAAGCTGTATAAAGATGGAGATTCACAATTTCACATATAATCCTCTTTTTGTATTCTGCTATGTGTGTGGATTTTTTTTTTAGTGTTTAAGGGCAGAATTTTAAATTAAGGAGGGAATGAATTGACTGGATCATGGGACCACTCACTTCACCACCACTGTGAAGCCTACACTAACACTCCCTTCTCCAGCCACTGTTTTTTTCCCCAACTGGTGGCACTCCTCTGGACTTCCCTATCATGCCCCAGGAACCTCTTCTTCCTGCAAGATCAGATCAGCCTTGGTACCCACCCCTTTTTCGGAATACTGTGTCCCTCAGGTCCCTCTGATGGGGGGCGGGGCAACAAAGAGCTCCTCCCCAAACCTTCATTTAAAGAGTGTGCCCAGGCCAACCATTTCTTCATATTCTATCCAGCTGCACTCCTCTGCATTCCACCATCATGAATTCACCAGGTACCTCCCCTATGGACCCCTCTTCCTTTCCAGCTTTCTTTTGTGTGTTGTCCTCTCTCATTAGACTATAAGTTCCTTGAGGGCAGGAATTTTTACTTATTTGTATTTCCAGCAATCTGTACAGTGTCCAGTACATACATAGTGTGTACTTCATAAATCTTTACTATTACCCTATGTGTTATCTCTACCTAATAAAATGTAAGCTTCTCGAGGGCAGAATAAAGGCCTCCACTTCTGTTTTTCTATTTCCTGGGCAGCGTCTGGCATGCAGTAGGTACGTGATAAATGCCTTTCTATTCATTCATTTCATAAGGCATTCATTCAATGAACTCACCTCCAAGATCATGAAGTCTATGTGTACCTTGAACCAGCAGCCCTCCACATAATTCAAGGTGCATTACTGCATGTCTTTGTTCTAAAGAATCAACACGTCAAGTGTTCATTTTGGCATACAGTTGCATGTATACAATGATACCACAGATGGCCATACTTAAAACATGCCACCATACCATAACTTTTTGAAAGCAACTGGCCTAGTATATTAAAAAAAAAAAAAAGAAAAACGTCAAGAAACCATACTGTCCAAACATATCTCCAAAAGTACCAAGGCTGTTTCAAATGAGAAAATGGGGGTATTCCAGCTTTTATTCAGTTCTCTCTCCTTCCAAAAGAAGCTATTAAGGGTTCAAAATAGGGCACTAGAGCCTCAACCACTATTTCCATTTTTTTTAGTGAAACAAAAAACACAATTAGTTCATTTATTTCATTTAATACAATAAAATAATGGCAAGAGAAGTAACATTAGAATATCCTCTTCATAAACCTAGGGTACACTCTCTAGAAACACATGCATTCTCAATGACCTGGACATATGGAGGGGCACATAATAAAGAGATGTGACCAAAGCACATGCATGGAGGAGCTCCTATAATCACAGAAAGGCAGCATACGCTGCTGTGTGGGCATCACTCACAGCAGGCAGCGCACAGAGCAGAGCTCCACAGCTACAGAACTCATCCAAGGGCACCAGGATAGAAGCAGCCTTGGCTAGGCAGCACATGGAGAGGAACCCACAGCAGACAGCACAGCCTCCTGCGCAGAAGCGCGTGGGGCAACACGTGGGGGAACACCCACATGGGCAGGCACCAAGCGTGGAGGGGGAACTACATGGGCAACCAGCACACGAGGAAGGGCACACAGCTGGGCAGGCAGCACACGGGGACGGGCTCCCCCCCTGAAGCATTCACGGAAGGGCACACGTGTGGCCACGCGGCATACAGGACAGCCCTGTGTGGAAGCAATCGTGGAGGAAGGCCTACGCGGCTGGGTAGCAGAAGCAGCAGCATTCCTGCGTTGTGGAGGGGCACCCATTTGTCCAGGTATCACGGGGATCGCCCAAGCAGAAACAGCAGTGGAGTGGTATACATGTTGCCAGGCAGCATGTGAAGTGGGGCACACATGTGAAACAGCTCTAGGCCAGGGGACACATACCTGGAAGCTCTCAGGCAGAAGCAAATTGGGAGGAAGAACGGCGGGCATGCAGCACAGAAGGGGCGGCCCCCACAGAGGCAGCACAGGGGGTGGAGGAGCCACCTGGACTGGCGCCAAAGGGATCATGGAAGGGCCCACGTATACAGGAAACATTTGGAATGGCAGAGGTGTGAGGCTACGTATAGCCAGAACACACAGGTGGAAAAGCAACATATACCTCACACCCTGCAAGACTGTTAATGTTTTCTGACGTCTGTGAACTGCTCCTGCTGTCTGCTCCTCTGCTCCTGAAAGGCATAAAATCTTCGCTGAGCTCAGTACTTCACTGTATCCCGTAGTTCTTAGGCAGGGCTCTGCTGGGTATGAAGGGCACAGAGTATCTCCCTGCTCTCAGTTTCCAGGCCTCAGCCAGACTCCATCAGTCTCTCTGAGCCTAGAGCCCAGAGGTTTTTCAGTCAAGGTCCTTCCAAACCCAGACATCAGACTAAGGAGAAATCCTTAGCTGCTTTCTCTCCACCAGGAAAGAAAGCTGTCACTTCCTTTAGTCTTAGCTACATGGGGCTTTGAGAATCTTTGCCTTCAGGAGTCAACCTCTCTTAAGAGCACAGACTAAGCAGCCAGATGGAGCCCAAAGCTTTTATGAGTCTGTCTGTGAACTTAGGCCAAGAACAATGTCTCTGTCACAAGCACCTATCTGACTCAGGGTTAAAAAATCCCTTTCTGATTTTCAGTCAATTGTGGACTGGCATCCTAAAAACCTTTCCTCCCCTACCCCCTCCCAAATAGTCTTTGCCACCAGAAGCCAAATTACTTTTTTCTTTTTTAAACAGCAAACACTAATTAGCCTAAGATTCCACAGGCAGTTAATATGTCTTGGAACTTTTCTGCACCTTACAAGGAGCAATGTTTCTGTCCAAAACCTCTATCTGACTAAGTTTATAAAATCCCCTCCAACTTCAGTTAATCCCCGAGTGATATCCCAAATGGCCTAGGTCTCAGGTCCTTTTTTTCTTAACTTCTTCCCGCCAAGATCCACTGGCTCCCAAGTAAATGAAAGGGAAAGAAGGACATTGAGTACTGTTAAACATCTAGGTGGATAAGAGGGAAAATATCCTGTATTTCAATCCTTTGTTCCAAATTCCTGACTTTTTTTAGGAATCCATGTGCAGCAGCAAGACTTCAGGGATTGGAGCAACCCTAGGTAAGGAGAAAGTGCAGGAACATCACAGTGACCAAAGGGTTAAGTTAAGTAGGCTGGTGGGGAGTCTTAAACAAGAATCAGCCCCTGTTCAAGGACAGCAATCCTAAAAATGTACCTGGTAGCTTACATAAAGCTGTCTGGACTTTTGATAAAAGGAAGGAAGAAATGAAAAAAAAAAAAAAGAAGTTCACGTAATTTTGTTGCGTGTTTGAAAGGAATAGCAAAAGGTGCATAGTAGGTTAGCAGTTTCATGTACAATTATCTTTTTTATTGTTCTTTGTCATAGAAATGCTTGCTTTATTCCATAAATTAGGGGGAAAAAAGTAGGAGCAAAATTTCCAAGGCAGGGGGAGAGAGGACAAGGAAAGGAATAGGATTAAGGGGACCTCAGGCCCTGGTCTGGCAGAGACTTTTCCATGGGAAACAAAGCAAAGCAATACAACTCTTTTGCAGAGGTGGGGGAAGATGATTGTGTAACACTATATAAAATGGAGGCCCTGGTTGATGTGTTTCTAAGTTCTGTTGAATTCTTCTCTTCTATAGTCTTTTTTAAAAATAAAGGATGGCTTTGTGGGAAGGCTGGACTCGGGGTGGATATACTAGGAAATGTAGATGTTATTAAAACAAAAGGTATAAAAAAACCGATTTTAAATCTTAGCAACAGATAAACAATATAGTTTGTCTTCTGTATTTGCAAGGAAGCTTAATTGTAGCTTGTTTTTAAATATGTGTGTATACCACTACCACCCCAAAACCATCCACCCTAAATCCTGCAAACAAATAAGAGCTCAGAAAGTCACTGCCAACAATTGGCAAACAACCATATCCCTCCTGTCACTTAACTGGGCTTAAAACCCGGCCACGTGCATTAACTAGCATGCTTGCACCATTATCCATTCTATTTACCATCAATTTTTCTGTTGTTTTTGGTTTTTACCTTTCCTTTCTTTGGGATGATCAGGGTTGGAGGATCCAGATCCCTGATTCCCTCAGTGTGAAAGCCTGGGCAACTCTCCTTTGCAGCTTAAGAGTCTTGGAGAGTTTGCAGGGCTCTCCAAGGTGAAGTGATTTGCCCAGGGCCACAGAGCTAGAATCAAGCAACAAGCTTTGTTAAATGCCTACCACGTGCCAGGCACTGTACTAGATGCTATGGGGGTTGGGGATAGGGGAAGAGACAGACAAAAACCATGAACTAAGTCATTCCTACGCTGAAGTGGTTTGAGTACATGCCTGAGGAAAGGCTTGGAAGGAAGGCTTGCCCCTTAGCCACAAAACCATGTTTCTTCATTCTCCTCTACATTGGCCTAGGCAAAGTCAACTTATGTGTCTTTTTCTTCTGGTTCTGCTTTTTTTACCCTCCATCATTTGACAGATGTACGGAAGCTTAACCTGAAACATCATTCTGTCTATCCAAAGAACCTGCCCTTTCCGGCACTTGGACATGCTTTCCAGTATCTTACACGTCCCTCTAAAGGTGAACAAAGTTGACTTTTGTATGGGGACACTCCGACCCTGTCCCATTCAGGAATTTGACCACAAGAGAGGGGCAGATAAAGCCATACCAAATGCTCACTTCATCAAGAGGCCAAGTAACTCCGGGTCTCCCAAGTCCGCTATTATAAAACGGGGGAAGGAGAGGAGGAGGAGAAGAGAGCCAATAGGCTCTAAGGTGCCTTCCAGTTATAACCTTCTATGAATCCAAATACTGACAGCACAAATAGCTCAATGCATACACTAACTCAGAGTGAATGAAGAGATTGTTAATTAGCCAAAGGCAAGACCTCTATACTGCCCTAGCCAAAAACCACTCTGAGGAGAAAACTTTTTATATCTAGCCACCCATAACGCTGCATTCAAAAGAAAGCCAAAAAGCCTGTGGAAAGAATCCTTGGAAGAACAGATATGTATTTTTTAGCATGGCCCCTTATTTCACAACTAAAGAAACTGAGGCCCTGAGGTACAAAATAATTTGCCCACATTCACAGAGCCAGTTAAATGACTGAGAACCAAGTCTGGTTTGAATCCAGAGCTCTTCCACTCTGTCTACCTAGGATGCTCCCCCTTCCCCATCTCTCTGTCTCAGAATTCTCAGCTTCCTTCCAGGATCAACTTGGGTACTACTCCTCTACACACACACAACCCTTTTCTGCCCTTGCCCTACGTCGTCATTTTATATTTACTTTAATTGACCCCTATATCCATTCCCCCAGGAGAAGAGAAACAGGAAGTCATAGCTAAAAGCCATGGATTATGCCAGAAGATAAAGAATTAGCTACCTGCGGTCCAAAAGGCAATGCAGAGGCATGCACAAGCTTAGCATATTACCAAAACTGAATTGGGTGGAAGGAGCATGAAAACTACCAGAGAAACATAGGGTCAGAAATGCATGTGGGAAGCCCCGGGGTACTGGAGGGAAGATGACAGCTCATGGGTCCCCCAGGAATCTGCACAATGTCAGATGGTCTAGAGGGGGCCTCCCAGTACCTTGGAACAGATACAGAACCTGGACAAGAGTCACACAGGATGAAGGGTTGTGAACAGGCCGCAATCTGTACCAGTGGCGGGAGTGCCCACATGTCTGAGACCAGAGGATCAGGGTGACCTTCAAAGGTCAGGTCATCTCGTCTAACTCACTCATTTACGGACAAAGAATTGCAGTGAGCAGCAGCAGCACCAGGATTCAAATTCAGGTTTTCTGACTCCAAAACTGGCATTCTTGGCATTGCGTCACACAGCCTCATCCTCTTTTGCACAGGACACGATCTGGATTCCTATCTGGTAGCCTTTGAGGATTATCATCCCGCCCTAAAGGCTTTATTTTTATTAAAAACCTAACACCCACATCTAAAAGCAGTACAACCAATTAAACCTCCTTAGCATTACAGTGAATGTCAGCACAAAAAGGGTCATCACCATTTTTTAGTCACTCCCTTTAAGTTCCTACCAGGGTTCTTGTTCACATTGACAAAAGCAATTTTCTGTTACATTGCGAGCTCATTGGCCATTTGATGTCTCTTTTACTTCATCATCACGTATAGTGCTGTTTTGTTTACTTGATTCACTGTAGTTCATTCAAGTCTTACCAAGTTTCTCTGAATTTCTCGTATTTGTTGTTTCTCATGGTGTAATAACATTCTTTTATATACCACGCTTAAAGGTTCAACCATTCCCCAACATATAGATACCTACTTTGTTCCACTTTATTACCACAAACAGCACTGCTGTAAGTATTTTGGTAAATATGGGCCCTTTCTTTTTCATTTTGGTATACAGGAGACCTTTATTTCTCATTCTGGTATACATGGGCCCTTTCTTTCTTACTTTGGTATCCACAGGTCCTTTCTTTCTTATTTTGGTATACACTTTATTACCACAGACAGTACTGCTGTAAGCATTTTGGTAAATATGGGCCCTTTCTTTTTTATTTTGGTATACACAGAACCTTTCTTTCTTATTTTGGTATAGATGGTCCCTTTCTTTCTGTTTTACATTTCCTTAGAGGACATTGCTGGGTCAAAGATATGAAACAGTTTACTAACTTTTTTCAGAGAATTCCAAACTGTTTTCAGATGGTCTGACTACAGTGTTATGACTGTTGGCTGTGGGCCTTCATTCTCAAACAGCACCAAAACAACATTACTGCGTTAGAGTCAAGTCACAGTGTGTCCCTCTGTGGCTGATCAGACCAACATGAGCTTGGAAGGCTCTACCACAGGTCAGCCCAAGTAGTCCACGTGCACATTTGATGTGGATTCTCTAAATTTGCCCATCTCGCATTTCTTTTGAACTACTTCAATTCTGGTTTGCTCCTAGAGCACAGCACCCTCTTTGATGAGGGCACAGTATAATACACAGGACCCAACAGGAAGTTAGGCTCCCTAAATTGGTGGAACCCTTCCAATATCCTGTTTCTATCTTTTATCCTCTTTGCCAATTTGATGCATGAGGTAACACCTCATGCTTTTGTTGGCTTTAATTTGAATTTCTCTTAGTAGTGAGTTGGACTGATCATCTTTATGGTCACTCACAGGTTTGCATTTCTTCTTCTGAAACCTGTATCTTTTTCCCATTTATCACCCAAGGAATGGCTCTCAGTCTTATAGATTTGGGGCAATTCTCAACATATCTTGGACACCAGACTTATCAAGATATATTTGATGCAAAGGATCCTTCCTCCTACTCTTCTTACTCTAACCGTATTGATTTCATTCACTCCTCACTATCTTCCATTTCAAATAATCCCTCTTCCTGCTATAGCCTCAAGACCATCATTGCCTGAGGTTTTCTGGTGAGATCCCTGGTTGTATTCCTTCCCTAACCTTTTCCCCATGCCACTCTGAGGGTGCTGGTCCCTGCCCCAAGATGAGGACACTGGTGGCCTACCTTACGTTGGAGTTGTTATTACTGGCTCCAGTGTGAGGAGCTTGAGGGACTACCTCGTAAACCCTTCCTCCTGCTCCCTTGGGTGTCTTCATTTAAACCAGGTGGTCCTCCCTCTAAAAGCACCAAATACAAGGCCCCACTGCTTTCAGCACTGACTAGCCAAATTTTCCTGCAAAGCCTTTTTAGTCCCTGCAGAAGAAATCCATGCACTCGTGTTGCTGTTCAGTTGTGTTCGACTCTTCTTGGCAAAGATACTAGAATGGTTTGCCATTTCATTCTCCAGATCATTTGACAGATGAGGAAACTGAGGCAATAATCCCACTGCTGCGAATATATTCTGAAAATATTTCAATCATGCCCTCTGTCCTCCACCCTCCCCCAAAAAAAAAGCTATTGAGAGTTTTTCATGGCAGCAATCCTTGTCCTTACAAAAAACTGGGAAGTAATCTAAATATCCAACAATAGGAGAACGGTTCAATCCATTTGGACACATTCACATAATGGAATTGACTGATGAGTATAACAAAGTAAAAAAAAACTGGACAGACTTTAACGAAATAATATCAAGTGAAAAAAGAGGAACCAAAAAGAGTATTCATTATGACCAAAGGGTAAAAAGTGAATGGGAATGTATGGGGAAAGACTCCCTGGGAGATGACTCAAACATTATGATCTGTTTTCATGTTAAAATGACTTGACAAAGGAAATTTAATTAGTTGTGCAGGCGTTTGCATTCAATCTCAAATTCACAGTACTTTTAAATGGTCTCTTTTTTTATATTTAACTTTGAAAATAAATGTTAAAAACAACCAGTTAAAGGCAATTCATGGTGATCCAAGAACTGCATCATCTCTAGTTAATAACGTTGCATTTCAAATGTTACACAGGTAGTCTCCTACTCTACCTAACATATTCTGTGGATAAAAAACAGGTAGGCAGCTGGAAAGCATTTGGAAGACTTCATATTCAAAGGATTAAAACAGGGGTTCTTAACCTGGGGTCCATGAACTTTTTCAAAAAACATTTTAATCACTGTATTTCAATAACACTGGTTTCCTTGGTAATCCTCTGCATTTTATTTTATGCATTTACAACCCTAATTCTGAAAAGTGACCCATCCATAGTCTTCATCAGAATTATGGCTTCCAAAAGATGAACAACCTCTCTTTTAGAGCTTCAGAGCAGAGGTATGCAAGCCCCTATAGCACCCGGGGTGTACTGAATAAGGGATGTGGGAAGGATAAGCTCTCTAGGGTAACATGACATAGTCCAACCAATATACAGCAGGAATCACTTCTAGAACATTTTCAACAAGTGGGTCCTATTAATCCTCTCCTTGAAACCCTCCAGTGATGTGGCCATTCGCCACAAGCCCACTCCACTTCTTGACCTCTAAGTGAAAGGAAGCTTTTCCTTAGATCGGGCTCAAATGGATTTTTTTAACTATGCTATATACAACTGCACTAAATGAGGACACCTCCCAATATCCAATGGGCAGAGGAAATAAGGGAAAAGATTGCAGTATGTTAAAGGAACTCTAGACAAGGGATCTTTTGGAGGAATCTTAAGAAACAAATCCTGAGAAAAGGAAACTCCAGCTAGGGAGGGGAGAGGTTAGGTCACCAGCCCAAGGCCACTGAAATTACCATGAAGAAAGACAAACACAAATAAAGAGACTGATCAAGTGTCCAGGGCCCATGAGTCCAAAATACCTGTGGTCTAGTCCAGCAGGGACTTCCAAGATCTAATTACTTAACCTATCTGTGAGTTATCTAAATTCCTTCAGGGGACTCCTGTTTTGTCCAAGTAAAGTTGGTAATGTGGAGATAAAGTCTGAGGGGAAGCACTAGCTAGCAAAAGAAGGCATTAATGCCTTCAAGCAAGAGATTACCTCCAATTTATCCAGCGTATGTATTAGAAGCATCTACACACCCAAGTCTTGTATGTACATAATTGTAGGTGGGCAGCCTCTCCCATTAGATAGGGGACTTCTAGGGGACAGGATCATTTGGCCATTGTCTCTCCAACACTTGGCCCAATGCCTAGCACATCTCAGGCCTCAATAAATGCTTGGTGACTCAATGGGACTTAGCACAATCACTTACACATAGGACTTGCTTTAGAAATGTCTGTCAGGGTAGACTAGAAACTGCCTGTCTACCTTAGTAGAGACAGTTAGGAGGCAAAAGTGGTTAGAAAAAACCAGCTGTATAACTACTAATACTTTACCAACACACAATAAAAGCCTGTAAGGTAGGTCTGGATACACATACAAATGTATAGTTAAACTTCCATATGACCATAAGGATCACAAGAGTTTACAGAGTCAATAAATAAAAAAATTGATTTCTGTAAGTACACTTTATATTGTAAAAATGATTACATTACGTAAGTATAGGCCAGGGCTATGGCTGTAAAGCACCCACCCAAATGCCTAAGGCAAAGTAAAATGGGGAACAAGAAGAGAAGGGACAGTACTCAAAAGATTGTTAGTCTTAAGGGTCAAAGCTTTACACCTGAGGCCAGAATATTCTCCTAGGGGTTTGATTTGTAATTACTTATCAAAGAGATTTTTAAAACTCAGAAAAAAACCTGAAATACTTAAAATTTTCCCTGACCCCCCCCCCCAAAATCTGTTTGGACTGATCCTTCTCTTGCAGCAAGTTTCAGGGTTACAGTTTAAATTAATTAAAAGAAACTGAGTCTCATTCAGAAACCTAGACTTCATTTAAAAAAAAAAAGACACTGCTTTTCCCTCAAAATGAAGTTTGAGAACACTGGGCTTAAAATATCAAAAGCCCTGTGCAGACATGAAGTAACATGGCCTAGGAAAAGGTCATTGGTGTAACCAGGGAGACACGGGTTCAAATCCTGCCTCAGACACATGCTAGCTGTGACCAAGAGCAAGTAACCTAACAGTTACCCCCCCCATTAGTTTTTGCAGTAGCCAGAGCACTGTCATCTCAGTTTCCTCAACTGTAAAATGGGCATAATAACAGCACCACCCTCCCTCACAGGGTTATTGTGAATATCAAGTGAGATAATTTTTATACAGCCCTTGGCATTGTGCCAGGCACATGGTAGTTAACGTATAAATGTTTACTCCCTTCCCCTTAGCTTAACAATGAGTATAGCTGAAGGGAGTTTCTATAATGTAATTCTCCAAACTGATGAAATCAGGCAGGTCCAGATGCCTGCCCCCCCCTGCACCCCCCCAATTTTGGTTTCAAAATCTATATTGTCATTTTAAACCATGTATTTATCAATAAGGTGTTTTGCACAACAACCTGACCTATAGTATAAATATCATAATGCAGAGGATTCTTATCTTTTTTGGGTCATGGACCCTTTGGCAGCTTGGTGAAATCTATGGAGCACTTCTCAGAATGTGACTTTTAAATTCAGAAAATACACAGGATTACAAAGTAAACCAATTCTGCCAAAATCCAGTTACTAATTTTTTTTTTACATTCACAGACCTCAGGTTATGGACCACTGTCTTAGGGTGATGAGGACTGAACCCATGATTTCATGCATCTAGGGAATTTCTGACTGTGGAAACTTAGCACCAATACAGGTTGGTTGGCACCTAAGCAGCAGAAAGTAAGCCCTGAAGCCAAGTGACATGTATTAAGGCCCACATCTGACACACATCAGCTGTGGGACCCCATGCTCTTGACACCTATTAACCTTGGTTCTCTAGGCAACTCCCACAAACAGATCTCCTGGAAAAACACCATCACAAGCCAAACAAAAATTTTAAGACAAAGCAAAGATTGAAATTATATTTTTTAAAAAATGGTAAATTTGTGTGTATATGTATGTATATGTACTGTATTTACATGCATGTATAAATGTATATGCATATATTTGTATACATATTTATATACATACACTCAGCACAGTAAGTAGTGATTGCTTAAAATCTATTCTTAAGCAAATAAGAGGTCACAAAGGCAAAATTAGTGCTCCCATTGAGCTAGGGGTGTAAGGATTTCCTGCAAGACTATTTCTAAAGATCACAACATTTTGCCTTGGAAACTAAACTTGTACCATTGTACAAATGTTAACCTTTTTAGGAAGGTTTTCATCTAACCCCAAGACAAGAGGAATTACTTCATCAGGCTTAACTTACAGAAACTTTTCTTTTTTAAACATTCCCTAGATACGATAGCTCCAATCTGTAAAACTGAACATTCTCCAAGTTCAACTGACAAGGGGCTAAGATAAACATGTTTTTACTGGATTTTAAAAGTAGAGTATACCCCAACAAAACATGCCACTGAATCGAGATCACTGATTTTTTTTCCCTTAATGTTAGGGATCCTCAAATCTCTGCCCAGATAAATGAGAAGGTGAGTAGAAAGAAAAGTAGAAGGAAAAGAAAGCACAGCCTGCCTGATTGGACTATTGTGAGAAAAATGCCTGAAAAGTACTCTAGAGGTATGAATTATTGTTCAACAATTAGAGTCTGCTCCAAAAACTTAGGACAGGACAACTTCCTTGGATGCCAGGCCTTCAGAGGGGAGACCATCCTGCTGCCCTTTGAAAATCTTGGCTTTTCACCCTAAAACCCACTAATCTTGGACCCACTGAAATGCATGGTCTCGAGCCCATACAGGGTTCTTTCTCTGCAGCTCTCACTTGCTCTGCTCTGTACACGGCTCTGGGGGATGGAAGAGAAAAGTAAGGGACGACCCACAGCTCTATGGCACTGGGTAAGTCTCCTTACCTTTCTTAACCTCACAAAAACAACCTCAGGAGGAGGGTGGTCCAGACGCTGGACCCCCCCCCCCATCTTTGCCCAATATGAAAATGAAAGTCAGAAGATCTGAGAAGCTCAGGGGAGTTGACATGCAGGAGAAAGAAACAGCGCTTGGGATTTGCTGGGATTCGGTGGCCCTAGGTCATACCAGATGCTTACTTACTAGGAACTGGGTGACCTTGGACAAATCACTTGGGCTCCCTGGGCCTCAGTTTCTTCCTCCATAAAATAAAGGGTAAGGTCCTCTAAGTACCCACTCGTTTCTAAAAGTCAGGATGCATTTCATGGCAGGGCATTCAACCTCTGTGACCCTGGGAAGTTGACCGTCTCAGGGTCACTCGAGTGCGAAGGAAGAAAGGTAGGACTGGAATCCAGGACTGCCTGGCTCCAGGTGCCAAGGCTTGGCACTCTCGGCCCCGACCTACCTGGTGCTGGGGGTGGGGTGGAAATGAAAAAGGGGATCGGCCCAGAGACACCATCCCGGTTCCAGGGACCCTCTCTCCTTGGTCCTACACGGGAGGAACCCAAAGCACAAGCCCGAAGCCACACACCCAGGATCCTCACCGGCCCCCTTGGCCCTCAGCCCAGGACGACCCCTAGTCACCCCCTCCCATAACCCCCTCCCACCCACGGAGAAAGGAGAGGAGGCCAAGCGGGCTTACTGTGGGTCCGAGGCTGGGAGAGGGGCACTACTACTGCTGCTGCTGCTGCTGCTGCTTGAGGAGGAGCCCTCAGAGAAGGAAGGTCAGGAGGCGGCCACTGCCCGGACGATGGACCACAACAAGGACCTCGGCGCCCCTGGAGTGAGGAGCAACGGTGCGACCAACGAGTAAACCCAGGGGCACAGGGGGCGGGGACGGGGCGGGGCGGGCCGAGCCGGGCCGGCTGGGCGGGGCGGGATGCGGAAGAGCGCCCCCTGGGGCTGCCCCGGGCGCAGCAGTCCGCGCTAGAATCCTCAAGCACGTGGTCTCTCTCCTCCTCCTCCCACCGCGGGCTGCCCCACCCCTTCCCTTTCTTTCCCTTGCGTTCTAGTGCTTTCCATGACTGCTCACGCGGCATCCCAACCTCGAATAATACTCGGCACACGCGGCAGAGGGGAAGGAAGGAAAAGGGGGCAAAGGCTTGGCAGGCGGCCCTAGGCTGCCCCGCGGGCTGCTCACCAGGTGGTGGGAGGCTCTGTTCCGTCAGGTCCCCAAAGTCTGGGGTGGGGGTGGGGAGCTGCCTAACGGCTCCCCTCTTGGGGGAGGGGCGCCGCGCACCCTGAGGAGGCTGCCCTGAGTTCTGAAAACACCGCTCAAAGACACAAAAGGGAAATCCTCAAGTGAGCTGTAGCCGGGGCACCAACGGCACCCCAGGAGGACCCATTTGGGCCTAGGACTACCCACCCACCCATCCAAGCCCACTCCTGCTCTACCCATTTACTTACCCACTCGGGACCGCCCCCCCACCTATCCACTCAGGACCTTCTCCCCTTCCCCCCCACCTGCCCACTAAGGCCTATCAGCCCCAAGACAGATAGGCTGAGGCGCCTCTCCATACCTACTCTACTGCTCTTCAATGGCGGAAGGCGCTGGCGGAAGGCGGGGCACGGTATATATAGGGCACCAGCGCCCCTATTCAGAGGTGGAGCTACTGCACATGCGGACAAGGGCTCAATCATCCCTCCCCCCACGGGCCCTGGCCACGTGTCTCTGCTGGGTCTTGGGCCCTGTTCCGGGATGCCACATGGGCTCTTTGTGCTAGGAGCCGACTGCCAAGGGCTGCGATCCTAGTGAGCTTCAAGACCCTCCAGCAGTCTGTCCTTTTATGGATAGGGAAACTGAGGTGTCGCCATGCTGCTTAACCTCAGTTTTAATGGGTGACGTTTCCCTGGCCTTGTCAGCACACATCCTCGGGGGCTGAGGTCCATAGGCTGAGTATACCTTCATATGAGACCACAAGCTGAGAGGGCAGTCCTGGGCTGGCATGGACAGAAAAGGACACTGGGTAGCCCAGCAAAGGCAGAGGGAGGAAAGGCAAAGACAGTACTCCTTTTCTTTCTCCCCTCCCCCTCTGGAGGCGGTTTCAACACCTGCCAACAGAGGGAGGGAGGGAGGCCAAAGCACCTGAGGGTCCCTCAGGCAACAAGCATTTATTAAGCACCTACTGTGTGCCAGGCACTGTGCTAAGAGCTAGGGATTCAGAGAAAGACAAAATCCAGTCCCTGCCCTGGGGGACCTCACGGTCTGATGGGGGAGAAAACACATGGGGTACATTGGAGATCATCCACAGCGGGAAGGCCCCAAAAGTAAGGAGGCCTGGGAAAGGCTTCCTGTAGAAGGTGGGACATTAGCCGAGAAGTGGAGGAAGCCAGGAGGGAGAAAGGAGGAGGCCCCGGGATAGGGAACATGCCAGCAAAAAGGCTCAGACTCTGGAGATGGAGTGTCCTGTGCTGGGAAGCCAATGTTACTGGATCACAGAGGATGCTGGAGAGAGCAAGGCCTAAGAAGATAGGAAAGGTAGGAAGGGGCCGGGTTATGAACCTCGTCAAAAGCCAAACACAAGATTTTGTATTGATCCTGGGGGTAATAGGGAGCCCCTGGAGTTTAGGGGCTGGGGGGAGGGGTGACCTGTCAGACCCAGGCTTAGGGAAGATGCATTGGACACCTAAATGGAGTATGTACAGGAGTGGGGAAACTGCTTGAGGCAACATGCCAACCTGCAGGTTCTTGCAACAATCCAAGAGTGAGGTGAAGAGAGTCTACACCAGGTTTATGGCACTGTCAGAGAACAGAAAGGGGCAAATACAAGATATGTTATAAAGTCAGAAATGACTGGAATGAACAAATGATAAGATATGGAGGATGAGAGTGAGGAATTGAGGATGACATCTAGGTGGTGAGTCTGGGTGACTGGCAGGTAACTCAGAAGTTAGGAAGACGGAAGGGTTTGGGGGAAGATAAGCTTAATTTTGGACATGTTGAGTTTCAGACATGTACAAGCAGTTGAAAGTGGGAGAATCAGGAGAGCGGTGTCATAAAACCTAGACAGAGAAAATCAAAAAAGAGGGCAATGGACAATGTTAAAGGAACAGAGATGTCCAGAAGGATGAGGATGGAGAAAAGTCCATTAGATTTGGCAATTAAGATATCGTTGGCAACTTTGGAGAGTTGCTTCATAAATGCTTACTGATAGGTTCAACCAAGGTGTCCTGGTACAGGGACATTACATAGAACACTTCCAGGGGCAGCTAGATGGCACAGAGGCTAGAGCACCAGCCCTGGAGTCAGGAGGACCTGAGTCCAAAGCTGGCCTCAGACACTTGACGCTTACTAGCTGTGTGACCCTGGGTAAGTCACTTAACCCCAATTGCCTTGGGGGGAAAAAAAGAACACTTCCAGCTTCAGCCAACTTTAGACAATAAGGGATCCCCAACTCAGGACAACATAGGGCAACGCATCCTCAAAACTCAGCTCAGGATATCTGGAATATTATATCGAGGTCGGGATACCAGAGTTCAAGAAGTACATTGACAGGTTGGAGACTGTCCAGAGGAAGGCAACCAGAATGGTGAAAGGCCTTGAGTCTACATTGTGGGAACATTGGTTAAAGGAACTGGGAATGCTTGGTCTGGTGAAGAGAAGACTCAGAGGGGATATGAGAGCTGTCTTTAGTTTGTATGTATCTTATATTTACTTATTATCTGTGAACATGTTGTTATAACCCTTCCTCCAGTAGAATATAAACTCCTTGTGGGTAAGGACTACATGACTTTCACATCCCTGGCATGTAGCACAATGCTAGGCACTGAAAAAATACCTTGATGGATTGATTGAAGTGTTTAAAAGGCCGTCATATGGAAGAGGGATTGTTGTTGTTGTTCCGTCCTTTCAGTTGCGTCAGATTCTTTGTGATCCCTTTTGGGGTTTTCTTTTTGTTTTCTTTGCTAGGCAGTGGGGTTTAGTGACTTACCCAGGGTCACACAGCTAGTAAGTATCAAGTGTCTGAGGCTGGATTTGAACTCAGGTCCTCCTGATTCCAGGGCTGGTACACTATCCACTGTGCCACCTAGCTGCCCCTCTTTTGGGGTTTTCTTGGCAGAGATACTGGAGTAGTTTGCAATTTCCTTCTCTAGCTCATTTTGCAGATGAGGAACTGAAGCAAACAGGGTGAAGTGACTTACCCAGGATCACACAGCTAGAAAGTGTCTGAGGCTGAATTTGAACTCAGGTCTTCCTGACTCCAAACCTGATGCTGTATCCACTATGACACCTAGCTGCCGGAAGAGGGATTAGGCTTGTTCTGTTCGGCCACAGAGTGAAGAACAGTGGGCCGATGTTTCAGAGAGGCAGGTTTCTATTCAATGTTAGGCAAAGGTTCCTAATAATTAGAGCTGTCCCAAAGGGAAATGGACTGCCCTGGAAGGTAGTGGTCTTTACCCTGGAGGCCTTCAAGCAGAGGCCAGAGGATCAACTGTTCAATTTATTGTAGTACACAGGTTGGACTAGATGCCGGCTAAGGCACCATCTCTGAAATACTGTGGTTCTATGACGTAGCTGGGCTCTTCTGGTGACAGGCAGGAGTATATACAGAATCCAGTGCCCTCAAAACAAGAGTGGAAAGTCAAGTGCCAACTTCTTTCTCCCCTGTCCCACCCCTCCCCCCAAACACAGGGTATAATAATAATAATAACAATAACAGTAACAATTATATAGCATTTACTCTAGGCCATGCACTGTGCCAATCAATGGCATTAAGGTATTTGTGTCTATCTGCCCGAGGCAGTGAGCAGCATTGATTGCCCTGACCTTCTAGAACAAGGATTTGTATCTCACTCTTTGGAGGCTTTTGGAAAGTTCAGCAAAATAAAATAATAATAATAAAGGGACTAAGTGGATTTTTAAAACATGTTTGTTGTTACATTTTGGTAGAATGCTTCAGCTCTGACAAGGAGGTGAGAATATGGGGCCTGGGGTCAGCCTGAAAAAAAGAGTCTCCCCATAAAAACTTAGAGCAGCATTGCAAATGATAATATTTTTCCAGCTAACAGAATATTTTTAGTCTATTCTCCCTTCAGGAAGTAGTCACCTCATACAGTAAATGATAATGCCATAGATAGGCTCAGGTATATATACATTGGTAGAAGGATGGCCATACCAGGAGTGTATCTCAGGACATCACAGATCCTTTGTGTATTTGTATAAAATGCGGATGATAATAGTACTTGTAGTGCCTACCTTGATGGGTTGTTGTGAGGAAAGTGCTTCACAGACATTAAAAATACTTTAGAAATCGGCTTTATTTTATCTATTCTTTTTTCCTTCCCTAAAAGTGTTTGAATGTAGAAGTGTCCTGCATAGCCCCTTCATAGTGGTGATGTGATATGATGAAAAGATCTCCACTCTGAGCCTCAGTTTCCTCCTTTGTAACATAAAAGGATTGGATTTAGATGACAGGCATTTTTTTCCCACCTAAGATGAAACCAGCTGGAGAGGGGGCAGGAATGATGCTACAGACAGAAGATGATAGGGGGAAAGCCATGAAGCCCACGCAAGGCATAATCTTACAAAGGGTGTAGAGTTACACCAAGAGAGGGTGCAGCTCCATCTTTCTGCTAGCACAGGACCCTACTCTCTTGCCCTCTCCCAGGGCCAGCCTCCCTCCTCACCCCTTTCAAAAGCCTGGGACCGGTGGACCACTAGGTTTGAGGCATGGGGACAGAAGTCTTTGGTCCACAGTAGGGAAGAAGGGTGTCCCTCACCATGCTGGCATTGAGAATGGCCTTCTCTGGTTGGGACTAGCTTTGATTCTCTAATGCTCCTTCCAGGTCTAAAATTCTATGCTTCTTTGTTGCATAAATAGACTTTATGTGCTCAGAAGTTTTTGGAAGTCTACCTGGGGCCCATGAACTTGTTTGTTTGTTTTTTTGAATATATTTTGACAACTATATTTTCATACAATTGGTTTCTTTTGTAATCCTATGTAGTTCATTTTATGCATTTAAAACCATGAATCTGAGAAGGGGTTCATAAGCTGCCCCACACTGCCAAGGGGCCCGGGACCACAAAACAAAGTTTAGAACTCCTGCTCTGGACCTTTGGTGGAATGGAAAACCCACCATGTTTGGAGGCAGAGGACCTGGGTTCAGGTCCTAGCTCTGCCAGTGCTACCTGTGTGTCTCTAAGTAAAATCCTTCCCCTCTCTGGCCCCCTTTTTTCTCATCTGTAAGACAAGGCAGCTGCCTTGGATGGCCTCAGAGGCCCCTGTCAGCTCTGAATCCCTGACTCTAAGTAACTTGATCTCCTGGGCAGGGGGAAAAAAGAGACTGTTCAAAATCGCTAGTGGATTAGGCCCTGCCTGCTGCTCCCTATATGGCCCTATTTCCAAATAAAGTATTGCCACACTTCAAACTCAATCCAATCTGGATGCCAAATCACAGTCATTCACCTTCCATTTTGCTTCAATTTTGCCAAAAGCATCCATCAATAAGCAATATAAATTTTCTTGTTCCTCCGAATTCAACTACTGGTAACACTGAGCTGACTCAGAGCACTGTTTAAACAGGAGCCGAAGGGTACAGCACCCTGGATTAAGAAAACCATTACCCAAAGCACAGCCTCGCCCTCCCAGCCTGAAGCCCAGCTACCTCCCTGCTTTCTCTATTAACCCTTCCCCATGACCTTCTGTCCTCAGCCCCAGCATCTCTGAAAGGGAAGATCACCTTTTATAGTGTTGTGACCTGATTTTGAAAGGCTTTGCTGGAATTGGTGGTTTTCACTTTTTGGATTTCTAACCCATTTGTTGAATATTGTTGTTAAAGAGTAGGGACTGTCTTACCTTTCTTTCTATCCTGAGTGCTTAGCATGTAGTAGGTGCTTAATAAATGTTTCCTGACTGACTGAAATAAACTGGATGTGCACATGTATTCCTGAGACATGTGCTTCCAAGTGCAGAAGTGTGGGGCAGTGGGAAAAGTACTGGATTTGAACACCGAGGCCCTGGGTTCAAATCCTGGCTCAGCTGCTTACCAGCTGTGTGACCTTGGCCAAGTCACTTAAAACCTCCCTGGGCCTCAGTTTTCTCATCTGTAAGATGACAGAGGTGGACTAAATGGTCTCTGAGGTCCCTTCCAGCTCTGGCTCTAGAAACCTCCAGTTACTTTTCACCAATTGATATTTCAGTTTTGTCTGGTCACTTCACCTTGAAAGTCACAGGAGACCATACTACAAGGAGGCCTGAGAAAAGTACAAAAGTGACAGGGCCAGGCAAAGTGCCCTGAGAAAACCAAGGGTTTGATGGACACACATGCACACACACGTGGACACATACATATGCACGCTTGCGCATGCGTGCGCACACAAACCTCCTTAGCAGTACTGAGGTTCTTGATAAATTGAATTGAAATGTCAAGGAGGGGACAACTTTTCTCTCAGCACTAAACAAATCAGAGCTTGAAAACTGATCTAATTTTAGGATTTCCAAATGCAGAAAGACTCAGGGTAAACCCAATCAGCTCTAACCTACCTTGGCAGGCAACGTGGGGCCAGGGAAGGAAATAGCTCTGAACTCTGAAGGATGCTGAACTTGGAGTCACTGGGCCTGAGCTTTGACCCCAGCTTTGCCACTTACTGCCTAAGTGACCTTGACCAGGTCACTTGCTCTCTCTGGGCCTCAGTTTCCTTTTCTGTAAATTGAGGGGGTAGAACCAGACAACCTCTAAGGTTCCTCCCAGCTTCAGATTCAGGATCAGTAGCTTGGCAGCTCTTAAGTGTCCTTTCTTTTGCTGCTTTATATGGTTGGGGGGGGGGATGTAGGAGGAAGCCTGAAGAGCACATGGTTCCAGGAAAGCTCTTGGTCCCAGCTCTGGTGTCCCTGTTGATGGGTCACCAGGGTCATGCTCCAGTTCTGAGTGTTGAGGTCTACTTTCCCTAAGGTGAATCCTGGGAAATAGGTGAAGCTGCCAGGAAGGCTCCTCCCAGTCCTAGATAGCAGTTTATGTTTCATGTTCAGATACTAGGGGGAGTGAAAGAAAAAGAAAGACACACCCTGAGGGAGCAGGTTGTAAGGAAAGCATTGTGTTCATTAGCAATACTCACAGGTCAGGGAGTCGTAAAGTTCCGGAACTTGGGCTTGAGGACTGACTGGCTTGGGTGCCTTTGTTTTAACTGGCTTATCTAGATCAAACAGAACCTAGGGTTTCTCTAAGGGAGACTGATAATGAGTCAGGGGACTGCAAGGGATAGGGGTGCATTTGTTTGCCTGGGACTTTCCTGCCTGTGCAAGGTGACTTAGTATTCTGGTGGGTGAGTCTCTGAGAGCTAGCTGGCCAGGTATCTTCACAGCAGCTCAGGGGAGAGAGAGGCCAAGAAACTGGAATCCATCACACTAGTGAATTCTTGAACAATTAAGCATAAAAAGTCCAAGCTTCCCATCCCAAACAAAAGAGATTCTGCAGAAAAGTGGAGAGCATTGTAGGGGTGGAGTGTTCTCTAAATGCTTCCATGTGTTGTGTGCTGCTTTACGGGGAGCCCCTAAGAGATGTCAGATGATGATGGCATCCAGAAGAGAGAAGGAAAAACAAAGCCGGGGGGGGGGCTAAGGTGGTGGTGAACAGACTGAACGTCAATTGAGACGGATACATTGCAAGCCTGTGTAGTTATGTGCAGACGTGGCACATCAGTCACGCCTTCAAGATAGACTAGCAGCCCATGAATTCTACATTATACACTGTTATGGAAACTTAGTCGCTAAGGGAAATAAGGCTTGAGCTATGCAATAGTACTCCTCTTAGTAACGTACCATTTAGCCAACTAGAGGTTTGGACACAGTTTATTTCCTAGGGCCCGTGCAGTCCAGCACACAGATAATAATATTAGCTCACATATATGCCGTGGTCTACTGTCTCAAAGTACTTGTACACCGATTATCCTATGTGAGGTGTTATTACCACCCTTTTTGAAGAAGATGATGATGATGATGATAAAAGCTAACATAACATAGTAGAGGGTCAGCCAGTCTGGAAGAACTGGATGATAGCAATGTTCAAGTACTTGAAAGGCTATGCCTTGGGAGAGAGATTAGCTATTCTCAGCTTCAGAACCATCAGCAGCACCTAGTGAATTGCAAAGAAGCCAATTTCTCATTAATATCAGAACAAACTTCCTAACAATGAGAGCTGTCCCAAAGTAGAACAGGCTGCTTCAGGAAGTAGTGGCTTCTCCTTCAAGAAAAGCCTGAAGGACCACTTATAGGACCTTATAAGGACCATAAGTATGTTGTAAGAGTGATGGTTTTTTCAGCTACTAGTTGTCCTAGGTGACTCTTGAGATCCCTTTCTACCTCTGAAATGATTTGATTCTGGATTCTGATTAGGGATTTAAGGCTTGCCTATGACAAATACTTGCTATATGATCCTGGGCAAGTCACTTAATTTCTCAGTGCCTCAGGCAATTCTCCAAGACTAGAAATTACAGAGGAGGCAAGGAATTCAAGAGTGAAGGATGGCACATCCAAGGATAAAGGTTGGGCAACCATAGAGTTAAGACTGTGAAGGGAGGAAATTAAGGTTAGAGTATGGGTAATGTTGGGAGAACAGAGAAGGGGATGAACAGAATGAAAATAATGGTGAGGATGAAAACATTTAGAAGGGATGAACTAGAGGGAAAGATGGAAGGACAGGATATTATGAGCAGAGAGGGAAATTTCAGCATTCAGGATCATGGAAACAGAACAGTTATATAGGTGATGGTAAGATTTAAGGTATAACCATCCTTGTAGGGCGCCAATGCAGAGTGAGGGTATATAGGCCAGGGTTATTAGTGAACTAACTGGGAGTCCAATGTGTTTGAGGAGATGATCAAGATGCCAATTGAAATGCCTAAATATGAAGACAGGTTGGAATGGAGAAAAAGCCTGTGAACCAGTTACTGAGCTGAAAGGAGGGAGAATGACCTGGAGGCTAGCATAGCACAGAGGATCATCAGTTAGAGCTGGGCTGGGATATAGAGGAAGGGATTCACTCTCAAAGAAGGAGAGGTTGCTGAGTGAAAGCATCAGATCTACAAGTGATAGTGCTGAGCAAGTAATGTGCCCGTTCATCTTCTCAGCCCAGGATGCCACGGAGTATCAGGGCAGGAGTGCCTGCAACTGGAGAGGGTGACCAGGGATGCCGTCTTAAGTGAGATATAAGACAATGAGGTATAGAATGAGAGGAACTTTGTTAAGGAACAAGGTTTCAGAGGACATAATGAAAAGAGAGGGCAATAGAGGAGGATAGAGACTGAAGAGAGGTATGGCAGAACTGGATGGGATGAAAGAAAAATGTGGTAGCCTCTTTCTGTCTTGACAGAAGGCAATGCTGAGTCTTGGGGGCTGAGGAAGGAACGTTTGTGAGTTTATTTCACCACAGGAGAAGAGAAGGATTCTGACTGAGATCCTCACCCTCTATGGGGTCTTGTGGTATTTGAAGGCTGCCTCATCTTATTTTGTCTCCAAACCCCAGGGAATGGAAGGACCTTGCCTGTAATTAGTCATTGGTCTGACTGACCAAAGAGATCTGACCGACAGATTTAAATCTAAAGTCATTCATTAAAATTATTCAAACGACCTGGCTAGAACTACCATCCCCAAATCATGAGGAACAGGAACATAGCACTGATCTCAGAGTCAGAAAAACTGTATGACCTTAGACAAGTCACTTTATTGTCCTGGACTTCTTCCATAAATGAGAGCATTGGCTTAGATGCTTTCATAGTTCCCTCCAACTAGAGCAGTCTATGTGTCTGCCTGCCTTCTATAAGTAAACTCCTTAAAGGCAGAAACTGTTTGTTTTGTCTTTGTATCCCCAGGGCCTTGTAGGTGCCTAGAAAGCACTGAATAGAAATGCACAGGAGGGGCAGCTAGGTGGCACAGTGGATAGAGCACTGGCCCTGAAGTCAGGAAGACCTGAGTTCAAATCCAGCCTCAGACCAAACACTTGACACTTACTAGCTGTGTGACTCTGGGCAAGTCACTTAACCCCAATTGCCTAAAAATTAAAAAATTAAAAAATTAAAAATTAAATAGAAATGCACAGGAATGGAAGGAAACTTAACAGCTAGTTTCATTCCCCTCATTCTACAGATGAGGAGACTGCAGGCCAGAGAAGTTAAGAAATTTGATCACATAGCTGGCCAAGATGGGATTCAAACCCAAGTCCTAGGATTCCAAATCTAGCACTTTTTCCACAGAACCACCTTGATTCATGTTGGGTGAATTCAACTGAACTGAGTTTTCTTAAAGCAGGACTCACCAGGATAAATGATATCTTTGGCCCTTGCACTGAAACAAGTTCACTTTGGAAACCTCAGTTTAAAAGCAGACTTGTCAAAAAGCAAATATAACTTCAAACATTCAAATGGCCCATTTTCCAGAGAGAAACTTTTTAAAAACTTTTTTTAAATACAAAGAGCAAATGATATTTCCAGTAAAAACAGTTGTTTATTGGGTGTTCCATAGGTTTGGGCTAATAAATGTTAGTTTCTATGAAAAAACTATTCATTTGCAGCTTTGTGTCATGTATCTTTAACAAATCTGGAAAGAAGGCAGCGGGATGGGGAGGGAGGGATGCTGGACCTGGAATCAAGCAACCTGGACTCTATCTGCAAAGCCACCTTAGGCAGGTCTCTTCCCTACCCTGGGCCTCTGTGAAATCAGATTTGTACTAGATGGCCTCTGGGGTCCCTTCCAGCTCTGAGAGACATTCTATGTTCCATAACTATGAAAGATACATTGGCAAGGGTGCCCAGGGTGGCCTCTAAGGGGCTATGTGCAAGTTCTGTGCCCAGTGCACATATGGGAATTCATCCAGTCTGACCCAGTCTATCAAGTCCCTACTATGGGCAAGGCAGTGTGCCAGGCACTGAGGAAACAAAAACCAAACAGTCTCTGCCTTCAAGAAGCTTATAGTCAAGGGGGACAGGGTATATATAGCTACAAACGGAATTACTTAAGGAGGGGCAAAGGGGAACCTCTGGCAGGATGGGGAAGGGTGCAGCTCCTGCTCCTCCCTGAATGTAATGCTTCCAATATTTCAATATCAGTGGATCTGATCCTGACATTGTTAAGGGAAGTAAAGAATGTGTACCACTAACCAAGAGCTCTCTGACCTTGAAAGGAAAATAGCTGTTTCCATGGAGACATTCACCCCCAAACAAACACACCAATTACCTCCTCAACTATTGGAAGCTCTAACGGAAGAAGTTTCACATTTGCTTTTCTCATAGGGTGGGGTTGGTTTGGGTTTTCTTTCTCCCCATTCCTCCCCTCCCCTTACAATAGTGGTAAAGCCATCAGTGGAGTCAATTGTTTCTACATGACTGGAATCTATGAGTGAATGCCTTTCTAGGGTTCATCACAGCCTGCCCTATTTTATAAACATCTCGGCCAAGAAAAATAAAGCAACCACAGAATCTTTACAACCTTCCATTTTAAAATCTCAGAAATAACTATTGAGAACTTTTGTACCTAACTGGATTCCTTTCAAAATACTGGAGGTGGGAGTGGGGGTGGGGGGCAGCTAGGTAGTTCGAGTGGATTGAGCACCAGCCCTGGAGTCAGGAGGACCTGAGTTCAAATCCAGCTTCAGAAACATGATACTACTTCCTAGCTGTGTCAAGTCACTTAACCCCAATTGCCTCACTTAAAAAAAAAATACTGGAGGTGCCTTCCCCAAAAGGCATCTAGTTAGTGGTTGGAAATTTTCCTTCCCATGCGGCCCCACTACAGACCTGTTTCCATTCTATCAGTGGCCCTAGAGGATGGCCAGGCAAGACTAACGACATAGCTATGTTTCTTGAAATCTAGGGACATAAAATATATATTGTCCATTGCTTAGGTTTCCTAAAGAGTTCTGTGAATTCATAGGGTGCCACAAATGCCCTAGATCAAACAATGCTCCCCTCCAGCCCCAAGCCACAGGCAAGGATCCAACCAGGTGGATGAAGGCAGCTAGTAACTAATTAGGCATGACAATATTTGGCATATTACTGCAAGCCCAAGTTGCTTTCCTTCTGCACTGGAAGATGGCTAGGTAAGATTGATAAAGCAAACAGTCCCTTTGATGGCACCAAACCATATTCTTATCTCTACTCTGATCCTTCCTCCCCCCCAAAAAAGAAATATTATTATACAAATCAAGGGCATCTGGTTTGAAAATACAGAAACATCTGTAATGCCAATGGAGATTTTCACAGGTGAATAGCTAGAGTGAATGCAAGGTACATTTCTTGCTCTAAAGAACTTAGACTATTTCCAAGGTCCCATCATCCTTCACTTTTAGGCAATGAACTTTGGTCAAAGTGAATCGCTGCACACCACTTACAGTGCAACAGAAAAGGGCACTGGGTCTGCCAGCCAGATTGCCTGACTCAGCTCTGTACTCTGTTGTCTGTGTGACCTTGGGCAAGTCCCTTTATCTCTCTGGGACTCAATTTCCTTCTCTACAAAATGAAGAGAGTGGGCTAAATATTGGTGTCAAATGCAAATAGAAACTGGGTAGAGGCCTGAGGTGGGGGGGAGGGTAGAATTACTCCATACTTAAGTATCCCTGTGGGCCTTATATTGGCTTAGCTTCAAAGTGTACTGTTATCTATATTTTATTATATTTTTATTTATTTTGTTAAATATTTCTCAATTACATTTTAATCTGCTTCAAGTGCACATGGGAGTTCTGTGAGATCTAACTTCACTTTCAGCTTGGACAAGTCCCTTCATCTCTCTCCCCCTTATTAAAATGAAGGGAGTTATTGACAGGATCATCCTGAACCTGAGATGACTAAAGATCCATGCCTGTCTGGCCAACATATTGTGACCTTGTGAGTGACTGAGACAGTGCAGGCCTCAGGTGAAAGTGAGAAGTCTGTTCAGCAGTCTGTTAAAGTGTCTTTACCTTTCAGGGAGATTTTAATGATTGTAACAGGTTAACGTTTCATGTTTTGAGTATTTGTTAATGTGCACTTAGGAGTCTTCTGTATTTTAAGCATTTCTTTTGTGATGGAGGAAATAAATAGCTGTCCTATATCCACACACACAAAAAAAATGAGGGGAGTTAGACTAGATGGCATCTGAAGTCCCTTCTAGAATATTTTCCAATTAGATCTTTTATTTTAACATCTGAATTTTGTAGGGAGCCCCCACAGGCTGTGGTGGAATTTGAGAAGATCAATGGAGGACGAGACTGAGTGCCAAGAAGGCATTGTTTCTCAGTTATAGTGGGGCTTTCAGACTGTAAAAAGATGCCCTATAAGCATATTAACAATTCAAAAAGATGTATTGGCAACCTGCTACATGAAAACAGTTGGACTTAGGTCACTGATCTATTATCTAATTCATTTTTGAACATGAAAGATTTAAGTTTTAAATTGTTGGCTTAGTGGTACAGAATACCAGCAGAGCCCTCTCATAAAGGAGAGGCACTGTGACCTAATGTCTACAGGGCTGGACTTTGAATCAGGAAGACCAGGTTCACACCCCACCTCTGACACTTAGGAGCTGTGAGACCAATTAACTTCTTTGAGTGAACTTCAGTTTTCTTATCTGTAAAATGGAAATAATAATGCACATACTATCTACCTCGCAGGACCACTATAAAGCTAAAATGAAAAAATGTGTGGAAAGGCTTTGTAAACTTTAAGCGCTTTATGATGAGGATGGGAGCTAGACCCCAAAAAGGAAAATCCCTGGACTTTCCCACAGTGGCCTAATTTCTGGCATTCCCCTGAGGCTATAATCCCATCAACTGGCCTTTCTTTGTGGCTATCTCTGTTACCCTTAACCTAGCCTGGCGCTCCATTGTCTTACCTCCCTGTGCCCCCCCCCCCCACCACAGTTTCCCACCCTTAATCCTATCTAAACTCCATTCTCCCTTGGCCACCCCTGGAGTTCTATTACCTCAGACTACTTGGCCACTTCTAGATCCCTCCCATAGTCTTTCTGTATATAAGGTCCATCTTGCCTCCATTAAAAGGCTCAGATTCTTATAATCTAGCCACTGCTCAGACTACTAAAATCTAGCCAATAGCTCATAGACGCTCAGATTCCTTAAGAGTCTAGCTAATATGGCAAATCTTCAATAAACCTTGTTTTTGGCTGAAATAAGGCTTGGGTCGAATTCTTTTTGGGCAGGACCCGCATCTCATGATTTTGGGATTCCAGGACCCTTAACCTCTAGACCTCATCACTTTATAGATGTCAATTATTATTACATAAACCCATCTATCTGGGCAGATTACTGGAGAGGCTGTAGACAAAAAGACTCATTGTTTCACCTAAGGGTAGTAGTGAAACCCCAAGATAATTAAGTTAGGTATCAGATTTCAAGACCCTCAAATACATTATCACATATGAACCAGTTCAACTGTCATGAGACATACTGAGCAAAGACTTGTATTCAACTGTAAAAGAAGAAACTCATTACTTTACTTTTAATAGATTCAAAATTTTGCATGGCCAGGCGATAGAATCCAAGGAATCTGCTCCCCTTCAGTCTCTGGTTTGATAAGATGGGGAAGGTTATGAGATAGCAGGCTGCAACAGTGCTTTGGGAATAGCACTGACTTGGGAATCAGGAGACCTGGGCTTCAGTGTCCATTCAGTTCCTCATAATCTGTTTGACTTTAAGGGAGCCTGAGTTTTTCCATCTGTTAAAAAAGAAAATATTGGACTAAAATGATTTCCAAGGCCCTTCTAGCTCTAACATTTTTCTAGCTAATCTTTAGTCCAATATGTTGCATAACAATTGCTGGATTTCCTCAGTAATTTAAAGTAACCTTCACTGAATGTTCTGTTATGTTAATGTGAAGTGGTTTTTTGGGTTTTTTTAATGAATAGTTGGGAAAATACTTAGAATGAGAGGCCTTCAGTTTCAAACACACAGGACCACTGATAAGCCCACTGATATGCCCACAATGAGTACCAGGTCTCCAAACATTGTTGCTGATAACCAGGCATCACAAATGCAGCCCTACAATCTCTAAATTTATCTACATACTTCTGCATTCCTATGATATTATGAGAAAGTTAACTTAAACAGTATGCCCTATCCTTAGTATGGCTGCCTTCTGTAGTAGGAGAAGGGGGAGAGGCAAATCAGAACCTTCCAAAGTAGTGGTTCTTTAGAGATATCTATTAGGTGCATGGAGATGGTCCCAGCGCCCCAGCTTAACGGCCTGCAGACACTCCCAGTGAATGCTCAATCATGGCAAGCACTTTCAATAAGCTGTCCTGCTGTTGGTTTGGCCATCCTTTGCTTCAGCTCTAGACTTTACTTCTGTCTCTGCTTCAGTTTCTAAGATTTAGGATCATCCATCTAGACCCACGAGGGACCTCAAAAACCATCTAGTTCAACCCCTCTTCATTGTACAGAAGAGGAAACCAGGGCCCAGGAAATTTAAGGAAGTTATCCAAGACAATACTTTTTTTTTTAATTTAAATTTTTTAATTTTTTCCATACGCTTTTGAGTTGAAAATTTTTCTCCCTTTTCCTCCCCTCCACCCTCCCCAAGACGGCGCACAATCTGATATAGGCTTTACATTTACATACCCATTAAACATATTTTCACATTAGTGAAGTTGTAAGTAAAAATTAAAACCAATACGAGGAACCATCAGAAAGATGAAACAAAACTCAACAGAAGGTAAAAATAAGTGATAGCGATTCGACTTCCATAGTTCTTTCTTTGGATGTGGACAGCATTATCCATCCCGAGGCCTCTGGAAATGTCTTAGATCCTCATAATGCTGAGAAAGGTTCAGTTTAACAATCTTAGTCATTACATAACATGGCTCTTATTGTGTACAAAGTCCTCTTGGTTCTGCTCACTTCACTCAGCATCAGACCATATAAGTCTTTGCAGGTTTTTCTGAAGCAAGACAATACTTTAACTTCATACTCAGAGTTCTTTCCATTGCTGCCAATTTACTCTACCATTGTGACTGCTGACTACTAAGCTATTATCATGCATTCAGCAAGCATTTACTAAATGTCTTTTATTTGCAGATACTGTGCTAGATGCTAGGGTTACCAAATCATAACAGGAGTTGAAGTTTCACAGTGGGGACAGTGGGGATTGGTACTGATCCAGTCATGCTATCATTTAATTAAGCCCAACAAATAATCCTGCTTTGGGGTGGACTGAACCATTCAATCCACAAACATCTCTTAAGAGTCTGCTATGGGGGCAGCTAGATGGTGCAGTGGATAGAACACTGGACTGGATTCTGGAGGACCTGAGTTCAAATCCGGCCTCAGACACATAACACTTACTAGCTGTGTGACCCTGGACAAGTCACTTAACCCCATTGCCTAGCAAAAAAAAAAAAAGAGAGAGAGAGTCTGCTATGTTCTGGGTGTGAGGCATCACAGTGCAGTGGAGAGAGAGAAGACCACAGAGTAACAGACACTTCAAGTCTTGTCTCTGACTTATGTTGATTGGATGGATGACCCTGGCCAAATCTCTTAACTTCTCAGTGCTCAAGTCGGCTCTCTAAGACTGTAGGTTGCAGAGCAAGTGTTGATTTGCTTGGATAGAGGGAGTTTCCTCACTGGATGCTCCCTATACCAATGAAATCACATCCAATGGAGCATGCACAGTTATTATTTCCAGTCTGCTTGCCCTGTGAAGAAGAGGAACCCTTCAAATGAGTGCTGAACTGAAATGCTTACACAAGGCACTAACTGAATGATTTTCACTCTTTCTTGCCTGGTTAGTTCAAGTAAGAAAGACATACCAAAAGCCTCTGAGTAAGGAGAGAGACCTCAGGCTTTCATCTTTTTGCCCAGACCAACATGTAGCCCTCGATTACATGATGCCTTTCTTCTTTGCCTCTTTTTTGCTCTTAGGTGGAATATCAGACTAAGCTACAACCTTGTGAGCTTTGCAAGGTCGGGAGAGCAAGCCCCAAAAGGTCTGGAAGGTAGAGGCTATGAGAGATTTGGTGGACAACCAAGCCAGGTAAGGAATAAAGTCCCAAGTGACGTGCTTGACCCAGTACAGTAAGTGTTTATAGGCAGCCAGTAGGTAACAACAGTAACTCATTCACCAGCTGTGGCATGTTTGGAAATGAACTTGGTGTGGCAAATGCTTTGTAGCAAATTCTTTAAGTCTGAGCCCACTATTCCTGGGGATCAAAGTGGTATGGGGGAGAGTGTGTTTCTGGGTATTGAGGGAAATGTTTGTAACATCTGTTCTTTTTTTACAATTTATTTATTTATTTTTAGTTTTCAACATTCACATACTCCATATTCCATAAGATTTTGAGTTTTAAATTTTCTCCCCCCCCTCTTCCCCCCTCCCCAAGACTGTGCGCAATCTGATATAGGCTCTACTTATACATTCATATTAAACATATTTTTACATTAGTCATGATGTAAAGAAGCATTGGAACTAACGGGAGGAACCACGAGAAAGAAGAAACAAAACAAAACAACAAAAGAAAAGGAGAGCAAATAGTATGCTTCCATCTGTGTCCTAAGTTCTTTTTCTGGATGTGGATAGCATTTTCCATCATGAGTCTTTTGGAGTTGTCTTAAATCTTTGCATTGCTGAGAAGAGCTATCAGCTCTATCAGTCTATCAAAGTCAGTCATCACACAATGTGGCTGCTACTATGTACAATGTTCTCCTGGTTCTGCTCACTTCACTCAGCATCAGTCCATGCAAATCTTTCCAGATTTTTCTGAAGTCTGCCTGCTCATCATTTTTTATAGCACAATAGTATTCCACTACATTCATATACCACAACTTTGTGTAACTTCTGTTCTTGCTATATCCTCTCAGTAATATCCCTTTGTGAAATCTAATTGATGTTAATTGGTTAAATGACATGGGAGCACTAATTCCTAGAGGATATCAATGATGTAAGGGAACTACTAACTACTAATTGATATTGGACAGAACACACTGGAATGGTGGCTTGAGCCAATAGCAAAGGAAAAAGACCCCAGTGGTCTTCAGCAAACTCCTAGAACCCTTATTATTCTGGGAGATATACATACATACATATGTACACATATACACACATACGCATACTACATATAGTGTGTGTGTGTGTTTCTGTATATATAGCAGTTTCTGTGCTAGAATGAACTATCAAGGATCTAGTTGACCTTGCTGTCCAGAATCAGTAAGGTGAATTTCCTCATTAGCTGAGTGCTCCAAGCCTCTAATTCCTAAGCTTCCTATGCATGGGGGACGTTGACACAAAAGATTTAAGTGGAAGAAACAGACTTGAAATGCTCTCTCAGAACCTTTCAGAGAAGAGGGGCACAATACAAACAGGAAGGGAGATGTTCCAATGGCTAGGTCTACTCCAAGTTCTGACTTGGTTAAACCCTGTCTGTGCTGAGACCTTACCCAGATTCTGGTCTGGGTCTCAAGCCATCGCTCCTTCTGTAGTAGTGGCAGAATTTGGAGAGTTGAGAGCTGGGGGAGAAGTGTTAGTGTCATAATCCAAGAATCAACATTATGAAATATTCCCGCCAGCTTAAATTGGAGGGCCATCTGTCCCATAACTGTTTCTAAGGTCCTAATGGGACATAATCTCTGCATATAGTACTGAAAATGGACCATTAGAAGGGTGAATCCATTAATTAAGCACTATTCAAGGCCCTGTACTGGAAGTTGAGGAGGCCATACATAGTGCATGTCCTCATGGAGTTCCCAGTTGAGCATCACACAAGATCAAAACACCCAAAGGAAAGCTCTGTTGAATAATCACACTCATGGGCAACATAAACCAGGTGATATGGCATATGATAACATGAGATTAATGTGGGAGATTTTGTTTTGTCCTTCAGCCATTTCCCTTCCATCTCCCCCATCCTCTCAGTTATCTTTAGTCTCTCCTTGTCTGCTGACTGTTTCACTACTGCCTACAAACATGTCTATGTCTCCTCCATCCTTAAAAATCTCTGAATTGATCCATCTGTCCCTGGTAGCTATCACCCCATATCTCTTCTCCCCATTGAGGCTAAATTCCTTGAGAAGGATGTCTATAATGGGTGCTCCTCTTCCTTTCCTATCACTCTCTTTAATTCTCTGGAGTCTGGCTTTTGACGTCATCATTCAACCAAGACTACTTTCTCCAAAATTACCAATGATCTCTTAATTGTCAAATCCAATGGGTTTCTTTTTCACCTCTCTATACCCTTTGACATTGTCGATTACCATCTTTTCCTTTATACTGGCCTTCCTCTGTTTTTATGACACTACTCTATCTGGGTTCTCCTACCTATCTGACCACTCCTTCTCAGTTTCCTTTGTTGGATCTTCACATAGGTCCCACCAACTAATTGTGGATATCCCACAGGGCTGTGTCCTAGGCCTTCTTCTCTTCTCACTCTATACTACTTCACTGAGTGATCTTATCAGCTCCCATGGTTTTAATTATCATCTCTATGCTGATGATTCTCAAATCTACCTATCCTGCCCCAGCCTCTCTGCTGACCTCTAATGTCTCATCTCCAACTGTCTTTCAGACAGCTCAAACTGGATGTCCAGTAGATATCTTAAACTCATTATGTCCAAAACTGACCTCATTATCTTTTCCCCTAAATCCTCCTCCTTCCAAACTTCCAATTACTGTTGAGGGCACAACCATCTTCCCCATCACCCATGCTTGCCACCTAGGTGTCATCTTCAATTCCTCACTTTCTTTCATCCTCCATAGCCAATCTGTTGCCAACTCTTGCCTATTTTACTTTTTTAACATCTCTCACATATACCTCCTTCTCTCCTCTGACACTGCTGCTGCCCTGCTGCAGGCCTTCATCGCTTCATGCCTAGACCATTGCAATATCCAGAAAAGCCTTTCCTGATACCTCTCAATGCTAGTGCCTTTTCCTTTGTTGATTATCTCCAGTTGATCCAATCTATGTTTTGTTTGTCCCTAACAACTGTCTTCCCCATTAGACTGTGAGCTCCTTGAGAGCAGGGACTGTCTTCTGTCTTTCTTTGTATCTCTAGCACTTAGCATAGTGCCTGGCACATAGTAGGAGCTTAATAAGTGTTTATTGACTGACTAGCAAAAAATGCAGCAGACTTAGCTAGAGGGCCACTCAGTGCTAGTTGTAGAAAATGTCATGGAAGTTTACTTTCAGCTTCTAGCTCCTTGGAATTGGATTCTACTCCTTTGTCGCAACCCTATACAGCTTGCTGCAGTTGTATATTATGTCCAGGAATTTAAATGGTTCCAAGAATTCAAATCCTGTTTGGACAGTCCATTTGGATTGATAAACACAAATGAAGTGTGAGCAATAAACAACTATGCTCCAAGAATAAACACTGAGAAACAAAATATTTGCTGGGTGATGGGGGTGGTGAGCACGGGGAAGAGTGGAGAGGAGTGTAGAGAAACAGGAAAAAGATTTGTTTTTAGGTTTTAAAAAGTGGAACATTCCATCCCTGGCCAGAGGTCAATTTCCTAGAACATCACTATCTTTGGATCTATAAGTGGCAAGATTTCGTATTTAAATGTTAGATCTGAGAGGTCATCTAAATCAACCACTTCATTTCTCTGCGGAGGAAACTAAGGCCCAGAGAGGTACAGTAACTTGCTCAAGGCCACACAGCTAAGAATCTGAACACAACTAGAATCTGAATCCAAGTCTTCATTCTCCAAATCCAGCACTCATTCTGTTATATTATTCCTTCACCAGTGCAGAATGGGGTACCATTACATTTTAGTAGACCAGCTTAATGAGTTGCCCTAGCTATATAGTTCTCTTTCCTGTGGTATGATGAATGATCTTCTCCCAGCTGAGCTAAGCTGGTCCTCCAGTGACATATACAGCCCAGAACTGGGCCCATCCTCAAAGTCCAGCTGGGCAGAAGATGTCTGAGCTTGTGTCTTGCTGTCATAGCCTTTGCAAAGCCAGGATCCATGAACCCAGGGTCCTTCCCCATTGAGGGGCACCAGAGTAAAACTTCAGAGGAGAATACCATTAAATATACACAGATGTTTATTATACATGACTGTGCTTTTGGAATGGCAATTGGCAAGTTACATTTCCTCTATTTTGCTTCTCCTGCAGTTCCTTATATTCTTGAGATACTCCATACCTCTACACTAGCATCTCCCAGTACTGTCAATATGTTTACAATGCCAAAGTATGCTGTGGTCAAAATCTATTTTGAAGCTCCTTTTGTTTCATTCCTAGTGATACCTAGAAACTGGGGAACCATTCAGGATTCCTGTGCTTTTCCAACATTAGCCTTAGTGCAAGTGCTATTTTTCTCCTAATTAGCCATATTCTTTGGAGTTTCCAAAGGTCCAGAGAAACAAGGGGTCAGCAGCTAGAGGAACAATCCTATCAATCTAAAAGTAATAAACAGATTAATTATAGACTGAATTTAATTTCCTGCTAAAAATGGCATCTCCATCAGGAGAGATCATTCTCTGCTTCTTTCCTCACTTCCCCCATATCTATCACCCCTTCTGTGAATCCATTAAAAATAAGCTCCTTTGGTTTCTGAGAAACCTGAGAAGACTTGTATGACCTGATACTGGGTAAAGGGAGCAAAACCAGGAGAACAATTAACAAAATAACAACAAAATCATCAAGATAAACAACTCAGACTTAAGATCTCTGATCAAAGCAATGACCAACCACAACTTCAGAGAAGGCCATCTCTTGACAGAGGAGTGTTAGACATTTTTGGACTTGGTAAACATGTGGATTTGTTTTGTTTAACTGTGCTTATTTGTTTTAAGGTTTGTATTTTTTTTTATTTGAAGGGTAGGGTGGCAAGGAGAGGGAACTAATGGTAGAATTGCCAAATAAAAGAAGAAAATAAAGAAAAGAGCATCATTGAAGCCTTTTTAAAATGCACAGAAGGAAACCAGAAAAAGTTCTGAAGGAAACACAGATGATAAGCAGGACAGCTTTGACAATATCACATTGACCTTATTTATCTACTTTAAAAAAACCTCAAGCTTTTTGTACATTTATAGAAATTATGGTTTCACACAGAGTTGTACAACCTGCTAAGATGTAAGAGGAATCAATCCCTACTTTAGTTCTTTCATAGTAAGATTGCCTCAACTGCAAAGAGAATGAGAGGATTGAATGGAATAGCCAGAAGCAACATGTATAGAGGCTTGGTTTTAACTAGTTAACCAGCCTTATGTAGCTAATTGATTGCCCAAAAAGGGAAGAAAGAACCCTATTTGGTCTCATACAACACAGGAGAACAAGGGGTACATTGGTAGGGTGAGTTACAACCAAGAATAGATGTCACCCCAAGGAATCTCTTCCTGATGGGGCAATTGGGCAGTTACAATTATATATAAAAACAATTTGTATTTTTTAAAAATATTTACTTTTTTTCCAATTACATACAAAATTTTTTAACATTCATTTTAAAAAAAATTTCGAGTTCCATATTTATTATCCCCCTCCCTTCCTCCCTTCCCCTGTCATTGAGAAGGCAAGCAATTTGATATAGTTTATACATGTGCAGTCATGCAAAACAAATGTTCGTGTTAGTCATATTGTGAAAGAAAACACAAACCCCAAAAAAAAACTTCAAGAAAAATTAAGTACACTTTGATCTGCATTCAGATCCCTTCAGTTCTTTCTCTGGAAGCGGATAGCATTTTCCATCATAAGTCCTTCAGAACTGTCTTGGATCATTGTATTGCTGAGAATAGCTAAGTCATTCATTCACAGCTGATCATTACACAATATTGCTGTTGCTCTCTACACTGTTCTCCTGGTTCTGCTCACTTCACTTTGCATCAGTTTATGTAAGTATTTCCAAGTTTTCCTGAAAGCATTCTGCTCTTCAGGAAATTGGGTAGTTTTTAAAGCCTCATCAAGCTGTTGTTGTTCAGTCATGTCTGACTCTCTGTGACCCCATGGACCCTAGCAAGCCAGGCCCTTCTCAACTCCACTATCTCCTGCAGTCTGTCCAAGCTCAGGTTCATTGCTTCCATGACTTTATTTATGTATCTCATCCTTTCCCCTTCTCCTTTTGCCTTCAATCTTTCCCAACATCAGGGTCTTTTCCAATGAGTCTTGTCTTCTCATTATGTGACCAAAGTATTTAAACTTCAGCTTCAGTATTCGTCCTTCCAATAAATAGTCTGAATTAATTTCTTTAAGTATTGACTGATTTGATCTCCTTGCTGTCCTACACAAAAGTCTTTCCTGGCACAATTCAAAAGCTCCAGTTCTACAGCACTCAGCTTTCTTTATAGTCCAACTCTCACAGCCATACATTGCTACTGGAAAAACCTTAGCTCATCATAACTCATCAAGCTACAGCAATCTCTAAGATCCCTCTAGCTATCAATCCTATCATTTAATGCAAACCCTTAAAGGCTAAGGTGTAATTAATGATCAAATCTGGCAGTTAGGATGAATAGAATGCAAGGTGTCCTCAAATCAACTTTTCAAGATAAATGAATTTAGGGAGGGGTGGGTTGGAGGTGGGGAGACCTAGGGAGAGACTTTGGAGCTCAGGATATAAGGTCTCATGGGGGAGAGACTTTGGGACAATGGGGGTGGGGAGATGTAAAACCACCAAGAGGCTATCAGGAGGGAAGCAGCTCCAAGAGAAAAACTAGGTAGGGCCCAAGCCAAGGAAGAGCTCACCTGGGAGGGTAAGAAGTCCACCTGGAGTGCAGCCATCAGAGGGCCCTAACTGCCAGCTTCCTACTTTAATGAATTACTTGTGCTAACTAGGTGAAAAGCACAATTGCTGCTGTCAGCTACAAGAGCACAAATACTGTCAGAGCCCCCTACATTGTGAATCCTTGGGGGAGAGTTCCAGGGGGCCAGCCCAAGCAGAAGTTCTGCTTTTGGGGTTTTCATCTTCCAACTCCCAAACTGCAGTATGTAGCTCTCTGTCCTTTGTTCAGACTAACATGTAATTAGATTAATGCCTTTGTGAGGAGAAGTAAAAGCATGGCTAGATATCAAACAATTGACAAGCATTTATTAAGCCCTCACTCTGTGTTAGGCACCGTTTTAGGTCTGGGGATACAAAAGCAGAAATGAAACATTTTTGAGGATACTCCAGGAGCTTCCATTCTGCTGAATAGATAGGTAGATAGAAAGAGATATAGGTAGGTAGATGGATAGATGGATGGATAGATAGATGGATAGAGGTAAGTAGGTGGCACTTATAATAGCGAGGAACCTGGCTTCTGTCCTTCCATACACTCCTTCCATAGATAAATAAAGAGATCTATGTACTAGAAACAGAAGCAAGCATGCCATGAAAGTTTGAGGCCACTCATTTAACAGAAGCAGCACCACAGAGAGGTAAAAACATTTGCCCCAGGCCACATGAGGTAGGCAGTTAGCAGCAAGAGTGAGAACCAGACCCCAGATTTCCCTATCCAGAAGGATGATTTTTTTCAGGCTCATCTGACCCATTTTAAAACAGCTCTCATTCACTGCAATGTGACTTCATGGATGGCCTTTGTTACACTGGCCAACCTGTATCTATTATCCGAGGGTCTTACCAGAAGGGATATTTAGTTTGTGTAATCTGCCTTTCCATGGGAGGCATGCTATCTAAATTAAATCACACTTTCATTTCTTCCAAGAGAATAGAGTGGGCAATAGCTCAATGCTTGCAATTAATAACCAACCCTAAAGGGCAGTAATTAAATACACCGTGTAGTCAACGAGTATTTCTCATAGCCAACAAGTACATTTAGATTTAGAGTTTCTACTGCATTCCTCATATTGGTCTTTTTTCATTATTTCTTCTCTCTTTTTTTCATCTTTTAATTCCCACTTAATTTCCTTACCTGATTTTTGTACTTTCTCCAAGCTCTGTAACTTAGCCCTGTGATTTCCTTAGCATTACCATTTATTGTTTGGCTTCTTTGTGTGTCATTTGTCTGAGGATATCTCTGAGGTTATCTTGGTAGCAGAGAATCTTGGATTTGTAACTAGAGGGGACCTTAGAGTTGATCTGGCCCAACACTTTCCTTTCCCAGAAGAAGAAACTGAGGCCCAGGGAGGAATTGTCCACAATCTTACAGGTGACAGCTGGAATTTGAACCCAGGTGTTTTGATTTCTAATTCACTTTGCTTTCCACTCCCTCCCCAGATTACACAGGTTTTTTTCCCTTCTCCACTGCTTCTGGTATTTTAGGTGATCCCAGTCCCTCTGTAGCATTTTAAAAGTGTGTCAGTGCTCTCTGCTTTGCTCATTTTTGTCCAATGTCTAGACTATGCTATGCAGTTGGATGGAAACCTGGAAGTTGGTCCATCATACATCTGTCTTGGTCAGACACTGCAGATGGATGATGAGCTGGGCCCAGAATTAAAGAGGAGGATGAGAGTAGACTGGATTGCCTTTGGGTTTCCAGTTTCTTAAATGTGCATGTGTTTTTTTTAAATGTTTCTTTCTTTGAGCTTTGCTCTTTCGTGGGATATGTGAGGGGCCTGGCTTCCTTCCACTCTTTCCCTCAGATAAATTGGAAATCGAATGCAGAGAGAGGGCCCATTCCAAACCCTGAGCCCAATTCTTTCAGGCTCAACAGACATTCATATGTGGTTATGGCTTGAACTGGTTTTGCATCTAATGCTACGTGAATCTGTCAAATAACATTGGTCTGGAGCTTTATTGCTTAGTGTGTCTGAGAATATGAATTCCAGACATCATGAGACTTCAGAGCTTCCAAGAACTAGGCTCTTTTGCTAGCCTGTTTTTCTATCTGAGGAAAATGTAAGACAAGGTTTTGACTTTTGACTCTGGTAGGAGAGGCAACCTGTGACCCAGGTACCACTAAGAGGCAGGCATTTAAAGCAACCACTTTTAAAAAAGATAAGCTTTATCGATGACTTTTGTATACATTCAGAAATGACTATGCTCTAGAAACCATCACTGGTTTTTCAATTACTCAGAGTTTAGCTTCCTTTTAGTAATTTTTTTCATTTCAGTAGTAGTTGGCCTTTATGTGGTGTTTTAAAGTTTGCAAAGCACTTTATATTCCTTATTTTGTTTGTGCCACACAATAACCCCGTGAGTGTGGTATTATCTATTTTACAGATGGGCAAACTGAAGTTCAGAGAGGTCAATTATTATCAAAGGACATCAGGAAATAACTTGAATGAAATGAGACTTCTTCAAAGTCTAAAGGTTTTATGGGCCATAGAATTGGTGTGGAGAAGCAGCATAAACAGCCACTTGGAAGCAACAAACCCATACCTACCATACAAGAACAGCTAAGCACACAGCTGCTTTCACTAGGGTGAGCGAGGCTGATTACACAGAATCCTAAAGGCAACTTAACATTAACCACTTCTCCCTCAGATATCTTGGTGTGCCAGGGGAAAGTGATTGCTGTGTGGGTACTGTACCTTTGGCTCATGGGAAATTCTCTGGGGGACTCTTTTTGCCCTTTTGTAGTCTGGGGAGTCCCTTCCTGCTTCTTCATCTGTGTGAGTTTTGGACATTTCCCAGGATTCCCATGCCACTGGGTCTGGCCCTGCAGTAGGCTGTCCTGTCTTGATGTGTACCTGAGAATGAGTCCCTTTGACAAATGTCATTTGTCTGTGTTCTGCTGTGGGTAAAGACAGGGAGTAGGGTACATGTGGAGCAGCAGAAGGTGGTTGGGTCACAGCAAGCACAAATGAGGTGGCAGTGATGCCTGACTGAAGGCTCTTGGTGCATTTCTGAGCTGCCCTTGTTTCTATTCTTGAGAAGGCACACCAGGGAATTTAGAAGCAAAAGGGAGGGAGAGAGCAGGGGTTGAGGGTCACATTCAGCTGACAGTCTGGAATTAGGTGGCAAGCGGAGAGCTGAATGTAGTCAAATTCCAAGCAGATGATAACATCCGAAAGAAAGTGGTCTCCAGTGGCCATACTCCCAATGGTGAAAAAATAAGGGAAGTGAAAATGGACTAAGGAACCAAATAATGTGACAGTGGGAAGATCACAGGACTTCACAGGAATCAAAAGAGGCAGAGTAAGAAAGAGAGTTGGTTTTGGAGTTAGAGGGCCTGGTTTCAAATCTTTTTTTTTTTTTTTGAGAGGCAGTGGGGTGAAGTGACTTGCCCAGGGTCACACAGCTAGTAAGTGTCAAGTGTCTGAGGTCAGATTTGAACTCAGGTCTTCCTGAATCCAGGACCAGTGCTCTATCCACTGCACCACCTAGCTGCCCCCTAGTTTCAAATCTTGACTATGCTGCTTACTTCCTGTTTGACCTTGAATGAATTGCTTCACTTCTCTGGGCCTCAATTTCCCTACCAAACAAAGGAAGGGGTTCAAGACCCCTGGAAGGTCTCTTTCAGCTCTAAATTTGGATTTGAGTCTTCCTTCTGCCACTTGGTTATGCGACCTAGAGGAAGTCCACTGCCCTCTCTAAGCCTCAATTTTGTCCTCAGTAAAAGTGATCAGAGGAGGGGAGGGCTTGATAAACTCTAAAGTCTCTTCTGGCTCTAACATGCTAGACTTTTCTTACCATATTTACATATCTTTGTATCCCCAGCATTTAACACAGTGCCTGACACTGTGTGTAAGCCATCAATCGGTCAGCCAACATGCATTTATTAAGCACTTACTATCTTCCAGGAAGTGCATTGAGTGCTGGGGATATAAAGAAAGGCAAAAACATACTTCCTGGGGCAGCTAGGTGGCGCAGTGGATAGAGCACCGGCCTCCTGAAGTCAGGAGGACCTGAGTTCAAATCTGACCTCAGACACTTGACACTTACTAGTTGTGTGACCCTGGGCAAGTCACTTAACCCTGATTGCCTAAAAAAAAAAAACAAAAACAAAAAACCAAAAAACACAGTTCCTGCCCTCAAGGAGTGAACATATGTTCTAATGGGGGAAACAACATGCAAGCAAGCATGTACATACAAGATACATACAGAGTAGATGGAAGCTAATCTCAGAGGGAAGGCACTAGCAAGTAAAGATAGGGCAAGCTGGGAAAGGCCTCCTGCAGAAAGTGGAATTTGAGCTGTCTTAAGAAGACGAGCTTAATGATTATTGACTGACCAACTGACATTTCCTCCCATATGCATGCCTATAACAAACTGCCAAGAAGCCTTGGGGCCTGGAAGATAGAAAGGTGGCCTTGGAAACAGGAAGTCCTGCCTCTGACACACATTGGCAAGTTATGTGACCTTTCAGTGCTTCTAAGGCTATCAGAGAGCAGGTGTAGATGTCTGTTGGTAAAGGGGTTTTCCTCATGGGGACTTAGCAATATTTCTGAGAATCATCACTGATCCAGCACTTCCAAAAGACATTCCAGCTTGGGGCTTCTTCCATATTCCAGCCCCTTTTGGAGTGCCCTCATTCCCCTTGCCCAGCCTAACACTAAAGCTGTCTTTTGTCAAACGTCAACTTTTCTAATGTTTTATTGCTGCCTCTTTTTTTTTTCTATCAGTCATTTCCAGTATACTCATGCCCCCTTGAAGTGAATAGCCAGCCCTCTTACAACAAAGAGAAAAACCATTCGGCAAAACCAGCTGATGCAGGGCTTCCAATATTTCACACTTAGAGGCTCTCTATAAAATCCCATCATCTCAGCCACACAGTTTCCCTGATTGTTGGTGCTATTTACCAGTAGAATCACATCCATCTTGGTTGTCAGCATCACCTCAAATGAAAGGCGGCGGCAGCTACTGCTGGAGGCTAATCATTGCCCTCCCTGATGGGCTAAGTCAAAGGGAAACTGACATTATACCCCCGGAGAGTGAGGAGAAAAGAGAAGATACCAGTTATTCTGGGAAGCTTCTCCCTTCCATGGAGAAGGACTAGTCCAAGGGTGGGGAACCTGCAGCTTTGAGGCCACACGTGGCCCTCTAGGTCCTCAAGTACGACCCTTTGACTGAATCCAAACTTCACTGAACAAATCCCCTTCATAAAAGGATTTGTTCTGTAAAACCTGGACTCAGTCAAAAGGCCACACCCCAAGACCTAGAAGGCCACATGTGGCCTTGAGGTCACAGGTTCCCCACCCCTGTACTGTGCCTGCAAACTAGCCCCTTTGGTCAGATAAGCCAGAGGGCTTCTCCAAGGGGGAAGCCCGGGGAGGCAGGGCATCACTAGGTCGAAGCAGGTGAGAGCTATGGTGTCCATTTGTTGGGGATCCTCCAGCAGGGATTCTAGGACAAGTACAGGTTGGACTAACTGGCTGCTGAGTTCTCTTACAATCTTATGATTCTGTGATGATTTTATGAGGTAGTAGTGCAGTATGGAGGAAAGAGCACTGAATTAGGATTCAGATAAACCTAGGTTTGATTCTAGTCCTGCGACTTGTGACTTGTATAACACTGGCCAACTCCCTTCCCCACTCTGGACGTTTTCTTCTCTGTCAAATGAGATGGTTTGGACTAGGTGGTGTCTAAGATCACTGTCAGCCCTGTCTATGATTCTGAAATGCAGGGAGTGAACCTTTGACCTTGGCAGACCAACAAAATGACCACACTATTATGTGGCTTAAAGTGAATTCTAATGCCAAAATTTTGTTGGTATTGGATATACCATCCTATACACACGCACACACACACACACACACAAACCCTGGAGCAATAAACACCTCCCCTCTTATAAGAACAGCAACAAAAAAAACCCATGATGGAAAACCAACTGACAGATTATTCAACATTCCAAATCCAGAGTTCCAGAGTCGAGTATTACACAGTTGACTTAATTTCCTTGTAGTATCTGGCCTCTTTAGCTGTTGCCTGCATATAAACCTCCCATAACAAATACAAGTTGTTTTTTAGCTTCTGCTCCAAAGTCATCCTCTTGACTCTTCTTGACAACTCGTCATTAAAAAACATACATAGATGGTTTCATCTCCCCTCCCCCCTTCTTCTCTATCCCTCCCTGTGTAGGTCTGTGGTTTCATGGCAATTAAAGAAAAAACAATTCTACATGTTCTTTGTGTTGGGGGGGCACTTTTGGGAAGGAGGGAAGAAGGCATGGAAGAATAGGCAGGTGGCCAAGCAACCTGAGTCTGGGAATGGTCAGATTAGTGGGAACCCCACAAGTGCCTTCTACAGGATCTCAAGAGGCCCTTATTCTGGGAGAGTTTGGGTCAGCAGAGTGGGGTTGGGAGATGGAGAGGATTTCAGGGTGCCAGGGAACTTCCCTCCTCAGAGCCTCATTTGCCTTTTTACTTGGGTAGAGGGAAGAACCAGGAGCAATTAATGGAAGTTAAAAGGAGATAGATTTAGGCTTGCTGTCAGGAAAAGCTTCTCAACAATTCAAGCTACCCCAAAGTGTAATGGGCAGTCCCAGAAGGGAGTGGGCTCCCTCTCTCTGGCCTTCTGCCAGAGGCTGTCAGGTCAATAGAGTGGAGATTCTTCTCTAGCCATGGGTTAGAAAGCTTAACCACTAAAGTCCCTCCCAACTTGGGAATTCTGTCATTCCATGAGGGTGCCTTCCAAAGCAGAAGGAAGAGGCAACATGTGATGGGAGAAGGGAGGGAAGCGGGGCACAGTTCTAGCTGTTCTATGGAGATAGAGTCAGGCCTACAGGTCTTTCCTCCCTCCCCCATCCTCCCCTTGCTTCCCAGAATCCCCTATACATCACACAGGACAACATAGGTTCCACATCTGGCCGCTTTAATCCAATTCATGGTGGAAAGTTGTTGGTACTACATTGGGGTTAGGGATGGAGGATGGGGTGGTAGCCAGAAAGAGGAAGGGAATCCCTTCCTTGCAATTTGAAGCAGCCAGCACAAAAGAAAGGCTAGAGCCATGCTTGCTATAACAATATTTGTATCTGGTTCAGCCTGGGTTGGACTTGGTAGATTAGTATTGCAGAGTTCCCCGCTGCAGCAGTAGGTAATGACGTTATAAGTGACTCCCATATAATCAACAGGTAGCTCCTTTCCGAAGTTGGTTGCCTCTACACAGCCCTTGATGATGTGAGAGATGCCTCTGGCAACACTTCAGCCCTGGTAGCAGTCTTCTTTTTTGCCACAGTATGTTGGGATGCCCACACACTCTGGGGTGTCTGTCAGATCACAGTAGTAGCAGCCACTTGGCAGCTACCAGCAGCAGAGTCAGGTGCCAAAAAGAAGGCTCAGATATAAAGGAATTGTCTGTAGCCCACAACAGGTCTCAAGGTGGGCTTAGGGAAATCAGTAGCCCAGTGACCTTTACTCCCTTGGGGCTCTCAAGGCACTTGAGAGATCTCTGCCAAGTCTAAGAGTCTATTCTCCAGCCTGAGGGCAATGAATATATAGTTGACAGTTTTCAAGTTTCTGCCCTCAAACTTCTGTCCTCTTCCCTTCACTTTTGTTCTAGACTGCTGATCCCTGGGACCTCTGAGAATCTTTTCTTTTGGAGGGGTTTTTCTCTCTCTGTTAGAGAGAAGTTGAGTGGGAGTAGAAGGATGGTAACCTCCTCTTTCTTAGTGCTTCCTCCACCAGACCAGTGCTTTCCCTCTAACCTTTACACTGCTTTCCAGGTCCTGGGAAAGGGAGATTGCTTGATCTGACTGTTCTTATGACTTAGAGTAAGGGTGACCTCACAAAGCCTCCCCACCCCCACGCATCAGAAGCTGTTCTGTGAGGTCACTGGCTCTTGCCCCTCTTCCCATCTATAGCCTAGAAAAAAATGGTTTAGTTCTCTCTAATCCACCAAGGTCTACCCAACTGCAGAATCATTCAATATAGAATTTCACAGTTGGGAAGGACCCTTGGTGGCCATCTAGTCTGGCCCAGAGCTGACCAATAATCCCCTCTGGAATATTCCCAACACTGAGGAAGACCTACCTCCCAAGGCAGCCCTTTCTACTTTTTAGTAGCTCTAATTGTTAGGAACTTTTTCTTTCAATCAAACCTAAATCTGCCTCTTGGGAACTCCCACCCATTGCTCCTGGTTCTACCCTCTGGGGTCCAACAGAATAAGTCTAATTACTCGCTAGTGCTGAACACCATTTCAAAGACTTGAGCCCAGTTACCTTAAGTCTCCTCTCTAGGGTAAACATGTCCAGTTCTTTCAACTGATCCTAATACTGGGCCTTCAATTCTTATCTGAGGAAAGACTAAAATTTTGGTGAATTGGGGGGATATCATCATTGGGGGATGAGGGTGAGGTTCAGCCAACAGCTTCCTAAGAAGGGTCTGCTGGAAGAAGTAAAATTAGGCCCTTTTGTAGTGGGTGAACTAGGAGAGAAGACACACATGGAATGGAGTGGATAAGAGGCCACAGGGGAGGAATCAAGTTGAACTGGGAATGGTTATGAGCAAAGATGGGGAGGTGGTAAGTGGCAAAATGGAACCATTAAAGATTGGGTGGCAGAACCACAGAGATGGAGTGAAAATGCTGGGACTGGGGAGCTGGGGAGTGGGATATGGGGTGGGAAAAGTAATTGAGACCCAGCTTCAAATAAAAATGTTTTCATCCCTGGAACCTGGTGGCTTCTGTGGTACACCCTCAACTAAAGCATCTAAGATTCCAGCCTCATCAGGTACCCAGCTATCTAGGCCCTAGGCCTCCACCTCTTTAGGAAGGCGCTGCCTAGCCCCATGCTGAGCCTATGATATGAGACCCCCTGATGGGCAGAGCCACTTCTGAGTCACTGATTCACTACCCAAATGCTGTCTGGCAATAAAGGAGCCAGATCTAACTCTGGTGTCTCTCTATACTGCATTGTCTTCCTTGGTAATCCCCTCTTAGGCTGGCTGGTACAGACTGGCTCTTCTAAACCAGGATCATAGATTTAGAGTAGAAAGGGACCTCAATCTAGTCCAACTTCTTTATTTTGTAGAGGAGGAAATTGAGGCCTAAAGAGGTTAAGTAAGTGACTTACCCAAGGTTACATAGATAGTAAGTGGTAGGATTTGAACCCTGGTTACCAGTGATCTTTAGTTGCCAAATCCAATGGCCTTTACTCTACTCTCATTCTCCTTGACTTCTCTGCAGCCTTTGACACTATTGATAATTCTCTCCTCTTTGACACTCTCTTTTCTCTAAGTTTTCAGGACATCCCTCTCTCCTGGTTCTCCTCCTACCTCTCTCTTTCTTCTTTGCTGAATCCTTCTCCAGAACACACTATCTCACTGTAGGTGTCCTCCATGGTTCTGTCCTGGGCCTTCTTCTCTTTTCCATCTATACTATTTCATTTGGTGATCTCATTAGCTTCCATAGACTTAATTACCATCTCAATGCTGATGATTCTCAGATCTACCTATGTGGCCCCTAACCTCTCTGCTAACCTCTAATCTCACATCTCTAACTACCATTTAGACATCTCAAACTGGTTGTCTAGTAGACATTTAAACTCAACATGTCTAAAACAGACTTCATGATCTTCTCCCTAAACTCTCCCCCACCCTTACCTTCGCTATTACATAGAGGGCAACACCATTGTCCCAGTCCCTCAGGCTCCCAACCTAGGAGTCATCTTGGACTCCTCACTATCACTTCACCTTCGAAACATCTCTGTAATATACCCCCTTCTCTCCTCTGATACTGCCCTCCACTCTAGTGCAGCCCCTCATCACCTAACACCTGGACTACTGCAGTAATTGCTAGTGAGTCTGTCTGCCTCAAGTCTCTCCCTCCTCAATTCATCCTCTATTCAGCCACCAAAGTGATTTTCCAACCATGTCACTACCCTCCTCCATAAACCCCAGTGGCTCCCTATTGCCTCTGGGAATCAAATACAAAATCCTGTTTGGCATTCTAGCCCCCTCCTACCTCTCTAGTCTTCTTACACCTTATTCCCTCGATGCATACTCCCTGAACCACTGAAACTAGTCTCCTGGCTTTTCCACAAACAAGACACTCCATCTCTCTGCTCCAGGCATTTTCTCTGGCTGTCCCTTATGCCTGGAATGCTGACTCTCCTCTGCTCCAAATACTGACTTACCTGGCCTCCTCTAAGTTCCAACCAAAGTCCCAAAAGGCCAAGGTCACTTACTGGATCCTGGGCCATTACCAGTCATCTAGATTTTTGTCTTGCCACTGGACTCTGATGACTCTGGGGGAGAGAATGAAGCTGATGACTTTGCACAGCTATCCCTCACTTAAATCCAATTCATGGGTGTCAACCTCCAGAGTTCAGTCTAAGAAAGACAAAGAGAATTAGGTAGTATGCGTGTTTATTTCTCTCAAAGTGGGCAGGCATGCATGCAGAGCTAAAGCCAGATTATAAAGACAAAAAGAAACCATAAAGCTGGGTGGGAATGACAGTGCCATGGCCCAGTCAGGTATTGCCACAGTCCCTTGGTTCAGTTGCCACTTCCCAGGGGAAGGGCCATTTCACAGAGATCATGAGATGCCTACAAGAAACAAGGAAGAGGGTCAGGCTAAAAAGTCCCCAAGGTTCTGGAACTAGGATGCTTGTGCTAGTTCTGGTCCGTTAGAGCTGGTATGAACCAGCTTAAGTCAGTTCTGTGGTCATTGACACAGCAGAAGGAGTTCCCAGTTCAGCGAGAACACTGCAAAGGATCTCAATTCTTGCAAGCTTCAAGGATGCTCAGTTTGCCTCCCGATTGGCTGATTCTGATTCCCAGGCCATTTGGGCTTCCTCTGGATGGTAAGGGAGCTCAAGCAGAACAAGGTGGTTAGTAAAGTCATTAACCATTCCATTTCCACATAGGCAAGTCAAGACATCACCCTTGTTATGTCATTGGTCCTCTTCAAGAATAAACAACAAAGTCCCACCTTCTAAAGGAAGCCCTCTCCAACCCCTCTTAATTCCATCGCCTTCCCTCAGTTAATTGTTTTCAGTTTATCCTGTATATAGCTTGCTGTATATAGGGAATTCTTTTTCAAATATGAGTTGGACTAGATGGCCACTGAGGTTGTTTCCAACTCAATACAAGTTACAAGATAGATAGATAGTCAGATGGGGTAGGTGGAATCAGGAGAGGAGATCAAGGAAGATTTCTTGGGGTATGTGACATGTTCTTCCAAGATATATCTTCACAATACAATATGGTTATGATGCAGTTTAGGAGTTCAGGGGTCCTGGAACCCCAAGCCTTCTTTCAGCCAAAAACAAGGTTTATTGAAGATTCACCATATTAGCTAGACTCTTAAGGAATCTGAGCATCTATGGGCTATTGGCTAGATTATAAGAACCCCAACATCTTAATGGAGACAAGATGGACCTTATATACAGAAAGACTGTGGGAGGGATCTAGGAGTGGCCAAGTAGTTTGGAGTGACTGGAGGAGGGGTCTAAGGACATCTGGATGGGAGTAGCCAGTAAACCCCTGGACAGAACTCCTGGGACCTGGACAATGGAGCCTAGCTAGGATTAAGTGTGGGAAATGGCCAGGGGCCACAGGGAGGTAAGACAATGGAGGGGAGATTGGGTGTAGCCACAATGAAAGGCCAGTTGATGGGCTTATAGCCTCAGGTGAAAGCCAGAGATTTGACCATGTGGGAAAGTCCAGGGTTTTTCCTTTCTGGGGTCCAGATCCCAACCCTATCAATACTATATAATAGTGTATCTAGGACAATGTGTTGTGGTCATTAATTGATGCTTCCAGTGGTCCATTGCTAGTTGCCTCTACTACATATCATTCAGTAATTATAACATGGTTTGGTCTTTTGAGGAGGAAGGCTTTACAATTTTGGAAGTAGCTTGGGGGCCCTATGACTGTAACTTCAATTTTGAAATCAGTTCTGCCCAGCAGATTTGAAAAGACCTAATAACCATCCTTCTCTCACTCTCTCCTAATCTTAAATCTGACTGGAAAGAAAACCCATCTAGCTCATGATAAAAGTTTTTCTATCCCAAATAAGAAAGGCATTCCAAGATTTGAACTCCACCATTGGAATTGAGGCAGAACCAACTGAAAAGGCTCTTGCTGCACACACTTTTATGGGCCAAGGCAAGCCTGTCCAGAATGCAATACTTATTTTATGGCAAGGCTACAAAAATATTATCATAGGTGTCTCTGGCTCTCTGCAACTACACAAAATAGTAAAATTCATTCTATCCTTAGAGCAGCAAAAAGTCATAAACAGATAAAACTAAAAATAAGCTGATTGAACTGACTTCAGTGATATTTAGTAAATTGTAGAGGCCAAGCAGAAAGATCATCTAATTAATTCACCTTGTGAAATAGTCACTGTCCTCTTTTAGCCAGGGGGCTGACCCTAAAGGAGACCTCATCTCTCTGTCTCTCTCTCTCAAAATGACACACACTTGTTTCCAGAGTCTGTACCTGCTTTAGACCCTATCCAGGAATTAGTTCATGCCACCTTCCTACCTGCAATGCCCTCCCCTAGGTGGAAATGTGCTGGATTTGGAGTTAGAAGACCTGTGTTCAAATTCTGGCTTTTCCACAGGCTATCTGAGGGACCTTGGACAATTCATGTTACTTCTCAGGGCTTTCCTTTCCTCATCTTTAAATAGTAAAAATATTATTTTTAGTAGCATGATACAGTGGAATGAACATTGACCTGAGTAATGTAATGGGACTGATGGGGTTGGGATCTAGGCCCCAGAAAGGGCCCACATGGCCAAATCTCTGGCATGCGCCTGAGGCTATAAGCCCATCAACTGGCTTTTCATGATGGCTACACCCAATCTCCCCTCCATTGTGTTACCTCCCTGTCGCCCCTGGTCATTTCCCACACTTAATCCTAGCTAGGCCCATCCAGATCTCCTAAGACCCCTCCTCTAGTCACCCCCAAACTACTTGGCCAGTCCTAGATCCCTCCCACAGGCTTTCTGTATATAAGGTCCATCTTGTCTCTATTAAGATGCTTAGATTCTCAAAATTTAGCCACTACTTACCCATGCTGAGACTCCTTAAGAGTCTGCCCAATATTATGGATGTTCTAATAAATCTTGTCTTTGGCTGAAAGAAGCCTTGGGTCAAATCCTTTCAGACAGGACCCATGTGTCGTGATTTTGGGGTCCCAGCACCCCTGAACCCCTAAAACGCATCATTTTGGTGGCCCATACAGGGAAACTGCCTAACCCCAAGTTCTTCTCCAGCCAAGATTGGAAGGTATATAAGCCTCCTCCCTCTCCTCCTTTCTTGCTCTGCAGTTGGGATTGCTCTCCAAGCACCAAGGCTTAGAGGTACTTTTCTGGCAGACATTTACAAGGCTGTCTCTCACTCTGCGTGACATCAGGCTCTTGGTCCACTGGGTCAGTTCAAGGCCATGGACCTGGGTACACCTTCCACAGCATAGAGGACAAGGATCAACACCCTATCCAGAAATATATGGTCAATTCTGTTAATTCCCTAGGGAATTTGGGGAAAACTGCAGTTGCTTTTTGGTTCCCTGAGGCTTGCTTACCCCTTTCCCTCTACACCCCTGAATTCTCCTTTATGGAGGTTACAGGGGAAAGTTAGAAGAGCTAAAAATATCTTGGCAGATTCTGGAGGTTTTGTGATTGATCATTAAGGAGTTTAGAACTCCTCTTTACAACTCCGGTTCTTATAATCTAGCCATGGTTCAGATTCTTATAATCTGGTCAATAGCTCGCTAATGTTCAGACTCCTTAAGAGTCTTCCCAATATAATGGATGTTCTAATAAACCTTGTCTTTGGCTGAAAGAAGGCTTGGGTTGAATTCTTTCGGACAGGACCTGCCTTTTGTGATTTTGGGGTCCCAGGATCCCTGAACCCCTGAACCACATCAGGACCTGAGTTTGAATCCCACCTTTGCCACTTACCACCTGCGTGACCTTAGACGAGTCACTCTGGGCCTCAGTTTCCTCACCTGTAAAATGAGGGTGTTGGACTAGATGCACTTTAAAATCCTTTCCAGCTCCAGGTCTGTGACTATTATCTCATTCTCATCTTTTTGGATAGTGTTCAGATAGAAATGGCCCTATATATGAAGAACAAGAAGAAAACAACCAGACCTGTGATTTCATTAGGCTATGTACTCCCAAGATGAGTAAAGTGCCTCAAGGTAGAGTGACACCTTTTCTTGTAGTAACTTACAGTCTCAAAGAGTTGCCTAGAGCACTAAGAGGTGAAGTGACAGAGTCACACAACCAGTGAATCTGTGTCTTCCCTGAGTCTGAGGCTTGGTCTCTATCCACTACACCATAGTCACCTTTCAGTAATAAAAATAATGATTATTTATTATTACTTTGGCTGACCTTAACAACATGTTAGAGGAATGCAATTTGATAAAAAAAATAATCACACACAGTTCAGTAGTGGGAACTGGGGTGGGGGTGGGGTAGAGAAGAGGAGCTGGAGGTTCCCTCCCCAGTGGTATTTGCAATTCAATACAGCAAATGTTATTGAGAACCTATTCTGTTTAGGGCAAAGTAGTCCCCTAAGGAGCTTAGTTTGACTGGGGGCAAGGTCTAAAAGGATAAATAAATACTAGATAATCAGAGGAGCAAGAGAGAATAAACACCTGGGAGAAGGAAATCCAAGAAGTCTTCCAGGTAGAGGTGATGACACAGGCTGAGACTTGAAGGGAAAGAGGAAGAAGTGGATTTCTGGGAAGGGAGTAGCCTGTCCAGTCACTCATTTCAGATATGGTGGGGAATTTGGGGCAACAACGAGGGAGACCATTTAGAGAGAGTACCCAAAAGGGAGAATATGTGGGAACTAGACAGTGAAGGGGCCTTCAATGCCGGGCTGAGGAGTTTGTATTTGATTTTCAAGGCAATGGGAAGCCCCTTAAGACTCTCCCCAGTGGAGCATGACAAGGGTCACTTGTTAACCCCAAAGCCCAAGAAGTGGAATTTTCCTTTAGCGGGAGAGATTTTGTAAGCTCTCATAGCCCACAGCTGCCTCACCAGTCTTCCCACCCAGAAGGCCAGGCCCAAGGTCGAAATTCTTGGGCTTCTCCCAGCTTCTGCTTCCCCAGTTGAGTCTGAGCGAGACCCTTAACTTCTTGTTCTTATAAAAGCACACATGCCTCCATGGCCAAGCTTTGCAAATTGTTCCTTTGGGAACAGAATCCTGATAAGCTTCACATTCTCCGCGGGCCCCACATACCATGCATTTAGGGGGCAGGCCCACTAACTTTCTGGCCTGAAAATGAGCCGTCGGGCCTGGACCTTCACGTGCCACCTGAAGGCTTCAGGAGCACTGAGAAGAGAACTCTTAAAGATCCCTCGGCACTTGGACACTGTGTTCAAATATGAGATAAGCTCCTTAAAGATCCTTCCACACTGTAACCCGTTTTAAATTCTGAGAACACTTAAAGATCTCTCCACATTCAGGCACTATTTTTCAAATCGGAGAAGAGAATTCTTAAAGATCCCTCTACACTTGGACTTCATTTTCAAACCCTAAGGGCCATAGACAAAGAGTTTTTCCTTTGTAAAATGAAGCACTCGAAAAACAGGGAGTAATGTGAATGCCCAATGATTGGGGACTGGCCAAACAAACTGTGGGATATGGATGCAATGTAACATTACTACGGCATATGAAACAAGAGCTGGAAGAATTCAAAAAACCACAAGGAGATGTGTATAAACTGTCTCAGAGTGCAGTAACTCAGCCAAAATAGCATACACAGAGACAGGCACAGTGCCTGGTACAAAGTAGTTACATAATGAATACCTATAGATGGATTGATTGACTACAATAAAAAATAACACTAAAATGAAGCCAATAACTGAATAATCCCCCATCTTGGCTCAGAGAAGAACTATAGGTACAGAATGTTGCATACACTGTGAGATGTAGTTGCTTGTCAAATGGTTTTGTTTATCTTTTTAAAAGCAAGAGAGAATTCTTGTAGAATTCTGTAGAAACTACTAATATAAAAATGAAAGGCACCAATAGTACCTTGAGCAGCAGTGCTGGGGGAAAAAAAGCTTCATTTGAGTGCAGCAATTTGCCCATGGTCACACATGGAACAAGTTAGTAGAGCTGAACTCCATTCCAATCCAGCACTCCCAACTCTACTGCCAAAGCAGTCTACCTATTCTACCTTTCAGAAGTAGAGAAGCATAAGGGATTGCTTATCTGGAAGTGGTGAGGTTCAATTAAAAACCAAGGCAATTTACTAAAGGGGGGATATGCAGTCCCAGAACCCTCTCTTTGAACAAAAACTTTTCTCCAGCTTCCCATAAAACCTCAGCAGCTTAATCCCATGAAGTCATCCAGAAATACGCCGGGTCACTGACAAGGTCACATGACTCAGAGCAAAATGGGACACTCAACTCCTAAACTATGCAGATTCCAGCTCATCTCAGCTCCAGCAGACCAGAGCCATTTAAATAGAAAGCAATTCACAGAAGCACAGGATCTCTGGATTGGAAGGAAGCTCTATGGCATCGAGTCCAACCCATTCCTGGCCAAGAATCCCCTCACCAGCATTCCTGCTGAGTAGGCCTCCAGCCTTTGCTTGAAGACCACCAATGAGGTGTCTTCCAAAGCATCCCTTTCCATTTTGGGTCAGCTCTCATTGTGCAGAAGTTTCTACTTATATAGAGAGCCTGGATCTGCCTCTCCATTCCCTACCCCCCCCCCAACCATTGCTCCTGGCTCTACCCTCTGTGGCCAAGCAGAACAAAACTAAAAACCTCCTTCCAGGGATAGCCCTGTACCTTCCTAAATCTTCTCTTCCTCCAGGCTAGACATTCCCAGGACCCTTTAATGGATATTCCACAAAATGTGACTTGCTCGGTTACATAGCTGCTAAGTGTGAGAGTCAAGATTTGAACTCAGATCTTCCTTCTCCAGATCCAATGTGCTCTTTCCACAACACAGTTCAGGCAAGATGGACACCTACCCAGAGTTCTCTCAGAAGCACTGAAAGATGAAGCAACTTCCCCCTTTCCTCTCTCCCTCCCATAAAACCCATCACCAACTGCTGCTGGCCCTTGGACCCTCTCCTTCCCGCCACCTCCCCCCCTGCCAACTGTTGTCCCACTGCCAGCTTTATAATGTTTTTGTCTCTTAGGATGTAGGCTTCTTCAAGAAACTCATCCCAGATGTCTTATCATGACTTGCAGGGGACCATGGGTTCCTTTTGATTCTGGGCCAATGGACCACAATCTTTGGCAGAGCCTCCACCAAAAAGAGTGGGCTTTAAGTATGTGCTCCATGATCTGATCTGCATCGCATGAGAAGTTCCTAAGCCATACACCAATGAAATCAAAATCCAAATTGTATAGAGGTGTTCTGAACTCAGTAAATCAAAGAAGGCCCAGGCAGTGGGACTGAATCACTCACTCAATCAAAAGTGAAAACAAGGTGCTTTAAGGTTTGCAAACCTTTTTTCAGACCCCCAACTCCTTTAGCACTAACCTATTAGGAAGAGGTTTCTGATCCCTCCTCAAATACTTATTAGCTATGCAACTTCAAGCAAGTCACCTGACCTCTCTGAGCCTCAGTTTTCCTCATCTGCTTCATGGGACTGTTGGGAGGATCAAATGAGATAAAGAATGGTGAAAATAAAATTTTAAGCTGTAGTCAGATCAGGGGAGTGACTTTCCCAGAGTTACAAAGCCAGTAATTGTCAGAGGCAGGATTGGACCCCAGGTCTCTCCTGCCTCCAAGCCCCAGTTTCTTGCCACTACCCGTGCTGCCTTCCTCAAATATATTGTTGACAGACATAGTCTAAATCCAGTCCTGCCAGTGGAGGGGGGGGAGAATCCCATTATCCCATTATCCCCCCTGCTGTTCTGCTCCCCATGCTGTACCTTGGCTACAACGTGAGCCAGCCAACAAGCCTTGTTGGATGCTAGCTGGCATCAGGAGATAGGGTGACCACCACCCTCCCCACCTTCATTACCTGGGCTTTCACTCACCCACTGGGGACAAAGTGGGATTCTGGGACAGTTTGGGGACATGATCTGAAGCCAAATAAACAGCACTGGCCTGGAGACTAATCTCAGCTCAGTTGTTAACTGGTTACATGATCTTAGACAAGTCCATCTCCTCTCCAGGCTTCAGTTTCCTTCTCTGTCCAATGAAAGAATTGGAAGAGATACAGGGTTAGTCACCTGAAGTCCATGGACAGAGATCTCAGGGATTTGGATTGAAAAAATGGCATCTTTATTTTCACTAACTTCTAACTGAAATGTAGCATTCTGGAGGCTCTACCAGACAGACTGAAAGTGGGGTCCAGGACACAGAAATGGTTAAAAGCCCTGGCCAATTGATGTCTAAACTCCTTTCCAGTTGGAAAAGTCTGTGATTTGGTCTCTCAAACAAGTTAGGGCATAAAGGGTAGGGGGGCCTTGCTTCCCTAGACCTGGAATACTTTTCTAGCTATCTGGGCTAGCTGAAACTGTTTGCTGCAATGGGAAAAGCCCTGCACTTTCTAGAAGCCAGAAGTCAGGAGACTAAGGGTAAAGGGTAAGGATTCTAGTCTCAGCTCTGCCACTACCCAGCTGTGTGACCTTGGACTAGCCCCTTTCCCTCTCTGGGCCTTATCAAATGAGAGAGGTTGGGCCAAATGAGACCTAAACTCCCCCTTGGCTCTTAAGTTCCTCTCTCCTTTTTACTGAGCATTACACAAAAGTACAAAAAGAAAAGTATTTAAGATCTAGGGAAGCAACTCTCCCCCCTCCTACCCCGCCCCAAGCCCCTAACCCTGGCAAGAATGCCATCCCTGCCTTCTGACTTGGGAAGGAGAAATGATGGCCAAATCAAAGCAAGCCATCCATGTGCTTTTTAAGTCTGTAAAATCTACATTCCCCACAGCTTGTGCAAACAGGAAGACAATGAATGTTCACACATAACCTTAAAAGTGGATGTGGCTGGACTATGCAATGCAACTTGCCCAGTTAGGAGATTTTGCCCATAAAAGGCACTGCATGAGGCTTCCTGGGACATGCAGCATCTCTCAGCCAGAGACAGTTTGGCACCTCTCAGAGAAGGCCAACAGAGCCTCTTTCAGAAGGGCTTTGTCCACAAATAACCCCAATTCTGCCACCTACGCTTCCATCTAAACATTTAAGGGAGACTCCAGTAACTTTCCCCTCCCCCTTAGCCCCTGAGGATACAAAGATGCTACATTCAGTTCAGTGCCTGAGAAATACCAGGCAGTGTGGTGGAAGAGTCGGAGCACTGGCCTCCGAGTCAGGAAGTTTGTTGTTCAGTCATTTTCATTCATGTTTCAGTCATGTCTGACTCTTTGTGACCCTATTTGGGGTTTTCTTGGCAAAGATACTGGGATGGTTTGCTATTTCCTTCTCTAGCTCATTTTACAGATGAGGAAACTGAGGCAAACAGGGTGAAGTGACTTGCCCAGGGTCACACAGCTAGTAAGTGTCTGAGGCCAGATTTGAATTCATGAAAATGAGTCTTCCTGACTCCAGGCCCAACACTTTATCTACTGTGCCACTTAGCTGCTTCAAATCCTACTTTGGACATTTAACCTCTGTAAGCCTCTGTTTCCTCATCTGTAAAATGGAAATAATTAGAGTACCTACCTCACAGAGCCATTGGGAGGCTCAAATGAGATAGTGTATCAACATTTCAAAGTGCTGTATAAATGTTAGCTACTAGTCATGAGGCCCTGTCCTTGGTGCCAAGGACATAGAGACAGATACAGCCCAACCACTGCTATCACAGAGGTCGAAAGGGTCTTAAATGCTAACTTGTGGAAAAAGTCAGAGGCCTTAGAGCTGGAAGGGAGCTCAGAGAGCATCAGTCTTCTCTCTCTCATTGGTCAGTGGAGGAAACTGAGGCTTCGAGAGGGAAGGGACCTGCCTCAAGGTCACAAAGCAATTCAAACCCAGGCTTTCCAACCCCATCCAACCCTTCCCAATGATTGCACTATATCACGCTTCAGATATGAAAAAGTATCTGTATCTGAGCAAGCATGACATTAAAGTACTAATGGTAAAGCATGCACCTCACCTCTCAACAGAGAGGAGGGAGTCTACAGATGTGGAATGAGACATACATTGTCAGACATGGTTGTGTTCATTTGTTTTGCTTGACTGGACTTATTTGTTGTGAGGGAAGCATCCCTTTTGGGGTAGAGGAAGTCATTGGGAAATGACAGTGAAGTAGAGATGAAAAAAGAGCATCCATAAAACTTTTAAGTATGTGAGCCTAGGAGCTGCACAGATAAGGCAGTTAGGTGGCATTGCAATGAATGGAGCCCTGGGCCTGGAGTCAGGAAGTTTGTTATTGTTCAGTTGTTGTTCAGTCGTGTCTGACTCTTTGTGACCCCATTTGAGGTTTTCTTGGCAGAGATGCTGGAGTGGTTTGTCATTTCCTTCTGCAGCTTATTTTACAGATGAAAAGACTTAGGCAAACAGGGTCACATAGCTAATAAGTGTCTGAGGCTGGATTTGAATTCAGGAAGAGGAGTTTTTTTTTTTATTCCAGGCCTGGTGCTCTATCCACTGTGCCACCTACCTGCCCTGGAATCAAGACCAGAGTTCTAATCCAGGCCCAGATCCTTAACAGCAACTCTGGGCAAGTCACTTCACTTCTGCGTGCCTCAGTCCCCTTTGTAAAATGGGGATCATAATAGTACCTTGCATACAGAGTTGTTGTGAGGATCAAATGAGATACTTGTAAAGTAAATATATGTGTGTTTTATATATATATATATATATATATATATATATATCTGCTTATTACTACTTTCCAGAAAACAAAATGATTAGATGTCCATTGACTAAGGAATGGCTAAACAAGTTGTGGTACATGAACACAGTGCACTATTATTGTGTTGTAAGAAATGAAATATGATGACTGCAGAAAGCATAGGAAGACCTATGAACTGATATAAAAGCAGACCCAGGAAAACAGTATGAAAGTGGAAAACCAAAGTTGAATGTCATGAAATTATACAGACCAAGCTTGGTATATAAGATATGAGGATGTACCTCCCCTCTGCTTCTCCATAGAGGTAGAGGACCATGGGTGTGGAAAGCTGCATATAAAGGCAGACTTTTCCATAACTCGGTTAGTTTCAATGAACTATTTTCCCTCCTCTTTTTAATTCTTTGTTATAAGGAATAACTCTTTGGGAGGAGGAGAGGGAAGGGAACATTTGGAAATGTTACAGTCTAGGTGATATCAAAACAAAACATATCAATAAAAATTAAAAAAAAAATAACCAGCTTAGGGAGGAAGACCATAACTGTGGCTTTTCTTCTCTGCCACTGACTTGATAAGTGGTAACCTTGGAATGGGAAACCTGTAGAGAAACAGGGTGAAATAGCAGATAGAGAACTGGGTTTAAATCCAGCCTTTGAGGTACACTAGCTGGGCAAGTTACTTAAGGTGCCCTAGTCAACTTTCCAGGATTATGAGGTACTGATCAACATTGGTAAAGGGTGGTCCCCAGCACCAATGAACTCAGTGGTTTATCTAAAAGAAGTACCACCATCAATTGCCCAAGCAGCCCTATGGGACATCCAGGGCTCCTAATGGTGTTGGGGGCAGGAGGAAATGGATGAGAGCTGGAAAATTCCAGCCCCCAAACAAAAGTAGTACAACCACTTCACTTCCCAGTTGGCCTTTGCTTGACGCTGTTGGTGGCCTCTGCCTCCTGCCTCCCACATAAGGATGCCGGGAGGCTCGTCAAACAACAAGGCCTTGACCTTTCCAAGCTAACGCTGTCAGCTGGAAGTCCATTGCCTTTCTGCCTCCAACGGGGGTGGGAGAAGCTAGGGGTGACAGCAGAGGAGAGGAGCCTGCCTTCTTGATGGGTGGAATTGGCTCATCTGGGGAGCAAAAGCATATGGTGTTCATCTACCCCTTGCAAGGAAGGAAGCTGTGGGGATTAATGAGCTTTGGGTAATTTTGAGTTAGAAAGTTTGAGAGCTAGAGAACTCATTGGAAGCCCAATAAAGGCAGGCTGGGGGTGGGGGAGGCAAACTAATGCCAAGGAACTGAAAGAACACTATACACAGTGACTATAATGATATAAAATGAAAAGATCACTGAAAGGAAGCCCAACTCTGAGCAATCGAAAATACCAGTACAGATCCCAGAAGACAGATGATGAAGCCTACCTCCTCTCACCTCTCAGGAGAGAGGTAGGAGACTCCTGGGTCTGAATGGTGCAAACGCTGGGGGGAAGTTAAGAGTGATGTGTGAGAGAGTGTATTTCCAGAAATGACTGTGATACAAAACCAGAGGAAATAATAAAACCTATCAAGCAATAATGCACAGAAGAGGACAATGAATGCCTACATAGTGATTTAATTTGGTATAGATTTCCACTATGGCATGCTATAGTAGAAAGTTTGTCACAGCATCATGGGTGCCTAGATCTGGAGCTGCAAGGGGCCTCATCCATCTCAGACGGTCACTAAACATTTATTAAGTACCTACTACGTGTGCCAGGAACTCTACTGGAAATATAAAGAAAGGCAAAAGATAGTCCCACCTCTCAAGGAGCCCATAGTCTAATTGGAGAGACAACATGCAAACAACTATGTGCAAACAAGCTGTAGACAGTGTAAATTGGAGATAACCAATAGATAGAAGGCCCTAGAAGTAAGAGGGATTGGGAAAGGCTTCCAGTAGAAGGTAGGAATTTAGCTGGGAGATGAAGGAAGCCAGGAAGGCAAGAAACAGAGATGAGGAGGGAGAGCATATTCCAGGCAGGGGGCACAGCTGGGGGGAAAGGCCTGGGGTCTGGAAACAGAGTGTTTTGTCTGAGAAAATACAAGGAGGCCAGTGTTACTGGATTCCAGGGTACATGGGAGGTTGTGAAGTGTAAGAAAACTGGGAAGTGGTTGGCAGGTTGTGAAGGGCCTTAAAGGCCAAATAGAGGGTTTTATATATGGTCCTGAAAGTGATAGAGAGCCACTGGAATTTATTAGATAGGTAGGGGGTGACATGGTCAGACCTGAGCTTTAGGAACATCACTTTGACAGCTGAGTGGATGATGGACTAGAGTTGGGAAGAGGTTTGAGGCAGGGAGACCAACTAGTAGGCTCTTGCAATAGTCTAAGACTGATATAATGAGGGCCTGCATGATGGTGGTGCAGCATCAGATGAGAGAAGGAGATATAGGATTTGGCAACAGATTGGATAGAAGGAGTCTAGGATTACACCTGGGTTGTGAGCCTGGGTGAGTGGGAGGATGGTGATATGCTCAATAGAGCATATAGTTTCTGCTGGACTACTTTCCAATTTTCCCAATAATTTTTTTTTTTGTCAAATAGTGAGTTCTTTGGAAGGAGAAGTTTGGAAGGGGAAAGGGTATGGGCAGAGGGAGATAATGGACTCAGTTTTGAACATGTTGAATTTAAGATATTTAGGAGATATTTAGTTTGAGATGTCCAACAGGTAGTTGGAGGTGTAAGACTGGAGACCAGCGGAGAGGTTAGGGTTGGATAAGTAGATTTAAGAATCATCAGCAGCTAGGTGGTACAGTGGATAGAGCTCCAGCCATGGAGTCAGGAGAACCTGAGTTCAAATTTGACCTCAGACACATGATACTCACTAGCTGGGCAAGTCACTTAACCCCAATTGCCTTAGAAAAAAATATATATAAAAAAAAAGAATCATCAGCATAAAGATCTAAATAATTGGAGAAATAGTAATTGCTCATGGGTAGGCTGAGCCAATATAATAAAAATGACAATACTACTTAAATTAATTTATTTATTTGATTCCACACCTATCAAACTACTGAAAAGTTACTTTATAGAGCTAGGAAAAAATCATAAAATTCATTTGAAGGAACGAAAGATCAAGAATATCAAGGGAATCAATGGAAAAAAAAATGAAAGGAAGGAGACCTAGCAGTACCAGATCTCAAACTATAATACAAAGCTGTAATCATCAAAACAGTTTAGTACCGGGTAAGATCAGTGAAACTGATTAGGTATATAATATACAGAAGCAACTTACTACAGTAACCTAGCGTTTAATAAACCCAAAGATCTCAGCTACTGGAGAAAGAACTCACTATTTGACAAAAAATTATTGGGAAAATTGGAAAGTAGTTCAGCAGAAACCAGGCATACATCAATAGCTCACACCATATACCAAGATATAAAGGGTGATATCATAAGCAAATTAATGTAGCAGGAAAGCAGTTACCTGTCAGGTCTATGGAGAGGGGAAGAGCTCGTGACCAAACAAGAGGAAGAGAGGTTCACAGGAAATAAATTAGATAATTTTGATTATATAAAATTAAAAACCTAGATCATATAAAATTACAAATAAAACCAATGCAACTAAAATTAGAAGAAAAGCAGGAAACTGGGGAAAATATTTGCAGCAAGTTTCTTTGATGAAGGTCTTATTTCTAAAATATAGAGGGGACTGAGTAAAATTTACAAGAAAAAACAAGCCATTCCCAATTGATAAATGGCCAAAGTATATGAATAGGCAGCGTTAGGAGGAAGAAATCCAAGCTATCAATAGCCAAATGAAAAAATTCTCTGAATCACTAATAATTAGAGAAATGCTAACTAAAACAACTCTGAGGTGTCACATCATACCTATCAGATTGGTTAAGATGACAAAAAGGAAAATGAAAAATGATAGAGGGGATATGGGAAAATAGGTACACACATACACTTGTTGATAGAGCCGTGAACTAGGCCAACCATTCTGGAAAACAATTGGGAACTATGCCCAAAAAGCTATTAAACTGTGTATATACTTTGACCCAATGATACTGCTACTAGGACTATGCCCCAAAGAGATAAAAGAAAGAGGAAAAGGAGAAAAATATTTCTAGAAGCTCTTTTTCTCATGGCAAAGACTGGAAACTGAAAGGCTGCGCATCAATTGGGGAATGGTTAAACAAGTTATGGTGTATGCTTGTGATGGAATACTATTGTATTGTACTGTAAGAACTGAGGAAGGGAGTGGTTTCAGAAAAACCTGGGAAGACCTGTATAAGCTGATGCCAAGTGAAGTGAGTAGAACCTGGAGGACAAGGCACATAGTAACAGGGCGCATTGTGACAGTAATCAACTTTGATCAACACCATGATCCACCACAATTCCAAAGGACTAATGGAAACATATTATCCCCAACCAGATTGAGAATTAATGGCTTCAGAGTGTGTACTGAAGCATATTTTTTTCCTTCCTGCCTTTCTTTTTTTGAATGTGACTATTGCAGGAATTTGTTTTATATAACTATACAGATTTGTAATAGGTTTTGTTTGCCTGCTCTTTGAGTGGGGAGAGGTGAGAGGGAGAGAGAATTTGGAGCTAAAAAAATGAATAAAAACAAAACTATTACAAATATGTATAAGTCATATAAAAGTCTCTGTTATTTAGAAAGAAAGAACGAACAACTTACCAGCCTACTGCTAGGAGAAGATTAAGGCAGAGGGGCATGCCAGCAATTGTGAGGACCCCAGAAAAGACTTAATGGCTTTTCCTCCCAGGAGATGTCCAAAAGAAAGCTTGTCTCAGCTCCTGTTACCCTCTGTAGTTGGGTTATCAGCAGAAAGAGGGCCAGTCAGAGGACCTGGCTTTGGATTCCAGCTCTATTACAAACTGTGTGACCTAGGAGAATGCCTTTCCACTCCCTGGACCTCAGTTTCCTGCTCTGTAAAATCAGGAGTTTGAAGTAGGTGACCTTTTGGCTCTAGAACCTATCATTCTCTGAGCTCTTCTCCCAGCAGCTTTGTATCCCTGGCACCTAGCCCAGATGCAGAAGGTAAGTTTCATCATCGGTCTTCTGGAGTCATGACTCCTCATTGATCAAAGTTCTGAAGTCTTTCACAGTTGTTTGCCTTTACATTTTTTTGTGGCTATCATTTAAATTGCTTCTCCTGGTTCTGTTTGTTTTGCTCTGTATCAGTTCATCTGGGCCTTCTCAAGTTCCTTTGAATCCTTCCCATTTATCATTGCTTAGGGTACATTAATATACCATTGCATTCATATACCACGATTTGGTCAGCCATCCTGGATAGATGAACATCCGCTTTGTTTCCAATTCTTTGCCACCACCAAAAGAGCCACTATGAAGATTTGTCCTATGTTGGTCTTTTTCCTCTGCCTTGACCTCTTTGGAGTATATAACCAGTAGTGATATTGGCAACATCAAAGGGAATTCATAGTTAAGTGGCTTTGGGGTATAGTTCCAAATTGCACAACAGAATAGTTGGGCCAACTCACAGGTCCACCCCCAGGGTGTCTGCCCCCTCACCGCCCCTCCAACATCTTGTGCTATCTTGGTCAATTTGCTGACATGAGATGGGATCTTGATGTTGTTTTGATTTGCATTTTTCTTATTATTAGTGATTGGGAGCCATCTTGTATATGCTCACTGATAACTTCTATTTCTTTATTTGACAACTAATTATTAATATCCTTCAACCACTAATCTATATCAGGGAATGACTCTTGGTCTTCTATATTGGTATGCATTTTCCATATATCTTGCCAATTTGGTCTTTATCAGAGATATTTTCAGCAAAGATTTTTTCATTGATTTTTCAAGGCGACTCCTTCTGTGTGCTTTAGGGAGTGTCCTCAAAGCTCTCAGACATTTTCTGATTTCCTGAAATGACAGCTGCATGGTGGATTAGCTATAATAGGTGATGAGTTCATAGAGCCTACTCTCTTGGTCGGGGACCCTGTTTTATTCTATCTAACCAAGGAGGAGAAGAGCACCAGGAACATGGCATCTTTCACAAATGAATATATAATGATGGTCACAGACATTTCTGAAAGAGAATTTCCTTTAGTGCTCCTAACAATGGTGTGATTCAGTGTAATTCAAATAATTCAGGTCTTTATCTCTAATTTACAAATCAAGTAACTGAGGGTTAACGGAGGGCCAGGACTCACACAAGGCCACACAGCTAAGATGTGGAGGAAGTGGGATTCAAGGCAGAGTTTGGATTCCATGCCTAGTGCCTTTTGGAATGACACCATGGTGTCTTCGCTTTTCCCAATGATCATAACCCAATGATCAGGAACCTGAAAGAGGCAGAGTAGAGTACTAGACTTTGGGTCCAGAAGACCTGGATTCAAATCTCCCCCTGGTTCATTTACTAGCTATTGTATATTTCATTTTTTTTTCTTTACAAGGTTACTAGACTTGATTCAAGACTGTTAGGAATTAGAATTGGAATTGGAATCGAATTCTAACTTGGCTTCCTGTTACCTGTGTCACCCTGGACACATCACTTCCCCTCCCTGGGCTTTGGATTCCCTCTCTGGAAAATAAGGTGTTTGTACTAGATGGCATCTGGGGTCCCCTCCAGCTCTAGAAACTATGATCCTTTGTGTGACCTTAAGCAAGTGACTTCTACTCCCTGGGCCTCAGTTTCCTCTTCTGTCAGAACAGGGGGTTGAACTAGATGACCTCTGAGGTCTCTTCCAGTTTTAGTTCTAAGATCTTATATTTGACTTTGGTCAAATCACCACCCCTGTGAGCCTCTGTTTCCTCATCTGTAAACTGATGATTTTTTCAAATTAAATTGCCTCTAAGGTACCTTCCAACATTAAATCCACAATTCTGTAAATTTTGCTGAGCCCCAGTTTCTTCATCTGTACCACAGGGGTAAGAATGCCTGTAGTACCTCCCCTCCCTATTCCCAGGGTTGTTGGGATGCTTAAGGGAGAGACTTATGGAAAGCACTTTGCGAACTTAAAGTAGTTGTGTAAATACCAGTTGTTGCTGTTGACTTCTAGCCTCCCAACCAACCATGTCCTTCTCTTTTTCCTGCAGTTCCATATGGCCTTTTAAAATCTGTCAAACTCTGGACACAAAGCAGACAAGGGAAACAGCTATAGTTTCTAGGTCTCTGATGGGGGCCTCTCAACAAGGTCTGGGCTCCAGGCAGCCTGCCTATCTCTGCCACTCTAATCAAGCAGGTTAGTTCAGTCCTGGTGATAGCAAAACCTTGCCATATCTCCCCAGGACAACAAATGAGACTGAGGCCTAGAAATATAACTCACAATGAAGGATTGCTCTCTCCCCACCTCCCCCTAGTGATTCTGGAAAAAACCTACTCCTTCTATTGAAGGTTACCAAAAGGTATAGTCAAGAAGCTGTTTGGCTTGGGGGGATAGTGCCCCAAACCAGAAGCAGTCAATCCAGTAGAGCTCATAGATTCATAGTCTCAGACACTCCAGGGACCCTCATTTTACAGAGGGGAAACTGAGGTCCACTGACATGCCCAGAGTCACACAGGTAAGTAACAAAAACATCTCAAACTTGAATTTGTCATTCATTCAAGGTAGGTAGGCAAAATTTCTTTTTTCCTAGAGCTCTAGAGGCAATGAAATCTTCATTTTGGATACAGTGGCTGGATAATCTGGTGAGATGTCTCCAGTGAAAAGATAGATGTTCAAAATATGCCCCCCTCTCCCCTCTTGGAAGAGGTGGGGGGGGCCTATGGGTGCAGAATACTGCACATACTGTCATACTCGGTAGATGTAGTGGATAGTTTTACCAAACTGGGTTTTTTTCTTCTTTCTTTTTTTAATCCTTTGTTACAAGTGATGGTTTGCTGATTAGTTCTGGAAATGAAGATGATATAAAAACAAAGGCTAACAACAAATATTTTTTGAAAAAGAAAAGACTTCCAGAAAACAAAATTTCAGGCAGGCCCTGAACTCTGACCCTGACTCAAGTCAGTCTTTTGAGTATGGCATAGTGGAGAGAGTGATGGATTATGGAGTCAGGAAGGCCTGCATTGAAATCCTACTTACTTAGCTGTATGACCTTGGACAAGTCTCTTCCTTCTCCCAGTCTCCATTTTTGCATCTCTAAAATAAGGAGGATGGTCATTAGAGGCCAAGATCACTAGACACTGGCAATCCTTCCACAAGATCGAAGGAGCAGATCTTACTTTCTAGTTTAGCAATATTAATTAATTAAAATAGGAAGTTACCGATTGGGGGTGGGCTGGGGAGCTGCCCTGATCTTTCCCTTTGCTGGTAGCAGACAGATGCTTCCCATCACTTGTTCTCAGAAGGGTCTGTAGTACTTGCCTCAGGTCCCCAAATCCTGAAGTTATTTATGGCTTTGGAGGTGAGCCCCAAACAATTCACACATGTAAGGAAAGTGTTTTGCCAACCTTAAGGCACTTGATAAACACTAGTTATCATTCTGATGTGGCTAAAGCCGTCCCTTCCCCCCATAGCCCCTGGTGTTCCCCCCCTCACTGCTCCCAGCCCCCATTCTTTGCTCCAGGACCTCTCCCAGCTGTCTTTGCTTCTGACTTTGTCCCAAGCTAGTCCAAGGCAAAATCTGTGTAACTTCTCCTTATCATGTCCCTGAACTCAGAGCCTGTCTTTGGAGCCTTCAGCCATCCCTTTGTTCTGGGTCTGGCTCCACTCTCACCTTCCTGACTGTGACCCAAAAGCAACACTAGATTTACATTTCTATCACTGCCTCTCCTAAGCCATAGGACTCCAACAGAGATTTTCCAAATGTCACATATAAGCCCATGCTAATATAACTCAGTGCAGTGGAATTTATTTTTTTTAATTAGTACACTCCAACATGACAGATAAGTGAGCTTTTATTGCAGATGGGATTATTACCTGTGAAATGTTTACAGGGTAAATTTCATGCCAGAACACTGGGGTACTGACAGTCCCCGACCTTCCTCTGTTAGAGCATCTCCATGGTTCCGAAAATGAGCTGTTTCTCTTAGTTAGACAGGGATCTTCTGGCCTTTTAAGACAAAAAGTAGTCTGAATGTTCTGCCTAAATTACATAAAAATACAGCTATAAGGTAATGTCAAGTGAAGAAAGTGAGTGGGATGCGTAACAAAAATAGAAGAAAAACATTAAATTTGGAGATTTTTTAAAAATTGGGTAGCAGTAGAAAATGAAGCCCCACAGGAATTTGAACCCAGGATCATCGTGCTTCCTAAGCAGTTGCTTCATATCACTAAGCTATGAGGCCCACTATTGACCTTGGACAAATCTCTTCCTTTTCCAGGTCTCCATTTTTGCATCTCTAAAATGGGGAGGATGGTCATTAGAGAGCAGGATAACTAGACACTGGCAGTCCTTCCACAAGGTAGAAGAAAAGGCACGTTAGCACTTTTACACCTTTTGGAGCCTCGCTCCAAGCCAAGAAAATTATTTCAAGTCTTTTTTTTTTTTAAGATATATATTAACTGTATCATTGTAGGCAAGTCATTGCATCTTTGAATCTCCAAGTGGCAGAGCAAAGTTTTCTCATCCCTAGGTTCTCTAAATCAATGAAACCCCAAGTCCAGTCCCTATTCCCTTACCTCTATAGGATTAAGTAAACACGGAGCAAACTATGTTTCTTGAAATATATATGGAGGGGCAGCTAGGTGGCACAGTGGATAGAGCACCGGCCCTGAAGTCAGGATGACCTGAGTTCAAATACTGCCTCAGACCAAACACTTGACACTTACTAGCTGTGTGACCCTGGGCAAGTCACTTAACCCCAATTGCCTTTAAAAAAAAAAAGAAATATATATGGAAAAATCAAGTTTCTCCCTTTTTAAAGGCTCTCAGAGATCTGAGCAAAATTTCCATTATTGCTACTATAAGACTCTTCCACTGAGGTCTTTCTCTAATGACTTGCATGGTACAGACGTGACCTAGGATTTCCCAAGGGCAGGGCAGGCAAGCCCAAATGGGGTGGTAGAAAGAGCATGGGGCTCTGACACTTACTGACTATGTGGCCTTGGCCAAATCACTTCCTTCTCTGGGCCTCAGTTTCTCTGAAATGGGGATAATACTTGTGCCAGAAAAACATGGGAAGACTTGTCTGGCCTTTGGTAGAATAGAGTGAGTAGAAACAAGAGAACAACATACACAAAGCCTTGAATTAAAAAAACAATAAAACAAAGCTGGATGTATTGAAATTTTGATGGCCAATATTGATCCTGTCAAAGAAACATGCCTTTCTCCTGTGGTGGGAGACTGAGGAACTGTGGGTAGGAAATGTTTCCTAGGCTGCCAGATGTGGTGGTCAGAGCTTAACTGATTTTCCTTATTGGGGGTGGGGGGAGTGAGGAGGGGAAGGCAGATCTGGAAATGATTGTGATCAAAACAAAAGATGCTCTTTTAATTGCTCTAATGGCCTATTCCTTCTTTTTTTTATTAATTTATTTTGATTTATCAACAATCACTTCCATAAGCTTTTGAGTTTTAAATTTTTCTTCCCCTCCCTCTCTACCTCCCTCCCTAAGACATGCAATCTAATATAGGCTATTCATATACATTCCTGTTAAACATATTTTCACATTAGTGATGTTGTAAGGAAGAATTAGAACCGATAGGAGGAACCACCAGAAAGAGAAAACAAAACAGAAGGAAAAAAAATAGCAAATAGTATGCTTTGATCTGCATTCAAACTCTATAGTTCTTTCTTTGGATGTGGATAGCATTTTCCATCATGAGACCTTTGGAGATGTCTTAGATCCTTGCGTTGCTCAGAAGGGCTAAGTCTATCAAGGTCAGTCATCGCACAACGTGGCAGTTACTGTGTACAATGTTCTCCTGGTTCTGCTCACTTCACTCAGCATCAATCCATACAAGCCCTTCCAGGTTTTTCTGAAATCCGTTTGCTCATCATTTCTTATAGCACAATAGAATTCCATTACATTCATATACTACAACTTGTTCAGCCATTCCTGGCCTCTTCCTTCTTAACCTGGCTCCTCGCTGCTCTCCAGGTCTGACTGACACTGTTTCCTTCTGGTTCTCTTATCTGTCTGACTGCTCCTTCTCAGTCTCCTTGGCTGGATCTTCATTCTGGTCTTGTCCATGGGTATCCCTCAAGGCCTTCTTTTCTTTTCCCTTTGTAATCCACACGATATTGCTTGGTGCTTTCGTCAACTCCCATGGCTTCAGTGATCATCTCTATGCAGATGATTCCCATATCTCTACCCCCCTAGTCTCCCTCCCAAGCTTGTCCTGCATCAGCAATTAGCTCTTGGCTATTACAAACTGGATGTCCCATTGGTATCCCAAACTCAGTAAGTCCAAAACAGAATTCCTCATATGTCCCTGAAAATCCTCCCCTCTTCCCACTTTCTCTGTTGCCATTGAGGTCACCACCATCCTCCCAGTTACCCAGGCTCACAACTTGGGGGTCATCTTCAACTTTTTTCTCACTGACCTCACATATGCAATCTCTTGTCAAATCTGGCCATTTTAGTCTTCACAGCATCTCTTATAGATATCTCCTTTTCTCCACTGACATAGCCACCATCTTAGTACACTTCCTTAATACCTTTCACCTGGATTTTTATGATAGCTTCCTAATTGGTCTCCCTGCCTCAAATCTCTCCCTGTTCCAAACCACCTTTCACTCGGCAGTCAAAGTGCCGGTCTGACCATGTCGCACAGCCCCCTCACTCACTAAATCCAGTGGCTCCCTATTGCCTCTGAGAATAAATCTAAACTCCTCTGTTTGGCATTTAAAGCTCTTTACACCCTGGCCCCTTCCTACCTTTCTAGTCTTCCAGTACTTTGCTCCCTTCTGAGCACTCTGCAATCCAAGAATGCTGGTCTACTTGCAATTTCTCTAACAAGATTCATACTTCACCTCCCTACTCCATGCCTTTGCACTGGCTGTCTTCCATGCCTGGAGTGCTCTGCTCTCTCCATTGCTCCCTCTTACTTTCCCTGGCTTCCTTCAAGACAGATCAAATCTCACCTTTGGCAAAAGGCTTCTTTCAGTCCCTCCCCCCAGCTGTGAGTGCTTTCCCTTTGAGATTACCTTTCAGCTACTCAATAAATATCTTGAATGTATCTATTTCCAGGTCATTTCCTCCATTAGACTGTAAGTTCCTTGAGGGTAAGGACTATCTTTTGCCTCTTTTTGTATCCCCAGGGTTTAGCACAGTGCCTGGCACATAATTGATGGATGTATCTAGTTGTTTATATGCTCAATCCCCCATTAGAGTGTAAGCTCCTTGAAGGCAGAGTGTGTTTTTACCTCTCCTATTCCCAGTGCTTGACACCTAGCAAGCACTTAATGAAAGTGTGTTGACTGACTGACTATACTAAATTACTCCCTGGCTAGAAAAGGTTTCCAGTAGAGGGCCTGATGACATATTGCATGTCTATCAGTTATCTGGGGACCTGCATCTGTGGCTCATTACCACCAGCCAGCAATGGATTCTTTAGGAGAGTTACTCACTACCCATGGCAAGGTCGTGAGCTTTAGCAATCAGTGGCTGCCTAAGGAAAAGGAGGCTCATTCAGAGTATCTAAGTGCTAATAGACTTCTAGCTGTAGTTGTCTCTATTTTGAAAAAGAGAAAGAGAACCGAGTCTCCGGGCTCTAGGACAGTGAGCTTGATTCTGACTCTTGGCAAAAATTGGCTGATCTAATTTTAAAGATTGCTTAGGGAATGTATAGGAAAGGCAGCAGGTCCTCATCAAGAGCAGGTGGTGCTACACTACACTAACCCCATCTCCTCTTTTAACAGGGTTTCTAGACTTGGTGAAAGTGCTAGATTTGGAGTCAGAGGGCCTGGGTTCAAATGCTGGTTTTGACACTTACCTGTGTGACTTTGGGCCAGTCTGTACACTTCTCTAGGCCTCAGTTTCTTCCTCTGTAAAATTAGGGAGTTGGACTAGATCGCCTTTGAGGTCCTTTCCGGCTCTAATGATGTGGACTTGTGCCTAGATTTTAGCAAAGCCTTCAACAAAACAAGATGAAAAGTTTGGCTTAGGCAATACTCTTGTTAAGTTGATTTGAAGCTGATGGGATGATTAGACCCAAGAGTCATTGATGGTTTGAGGTATATTTGAAAAGAGATCTCTAGTGGAATACCCCTGGGGACCTGTGCTGGATCTATTCAAATAATATAATAGGGTTCAATAACTTGGCTTCAAAATGACCACTTCATGAGTGCGAGATGGGAGACGGGTAGGTAGGCAAAAAAGCTCTGGGGATTTTAGCGGACTGCATATGCCGTATGAGTCAGTACAGTGGCACAGTAGCTGTTTTAAGAGAGGTGTAGGGGGCAGCTAGCTGGCGCAGTGGATAGAGCACCGGCCCTGGATTCAGGAGGACCTGAGTTCAAATCTGGCCTCAGACACATAACACTTACTAGCTGTGTGACCCTGGGCAAGTCACTTAACCCCATTGCCTAAAATAACAACAACAACGATGAAAAAAAGAGAGAGGTGTAATGATAGTTCCACCATCCCTTACCCTGGGCAGACCATGTCTGGAATGCCATATTCAGTTTGGGGCAGGGGAGGGGGTAGGTGCTACATTTTGGGAAGGATTTCGACAAGCTGCAATCATATGGTCAGTTTGTTCTGAATAATAATAACAATAATAACTAGCATTTACATAGCGTTTTCAAGTTTGCAAAGTGTTTACAAATATTATCCCATTTTTTTCCCTCACAACAACCCTATGTAGTAGAGGCTATTATTTTCCCCATTTTATAGTTGAGAAAACTGAGGCAGATAGAGGTTAAATGACTTGCCCAGGGTCACACAGCCAGTAAGTGTCATAGGCTGGATTTGAACTCAGGTTTTCCCATCTCCAAGTCCAACAGTGTGGCCACTATTCTACTTTAGTAGTCAGACTTTATGGTTTTCCATCTCCTGGTGACCAACCTTCTGGAGTTTCTCTGCACTTAGCTGGACTGGGCCTCAGGTGACAGATACACAGTTCATCCCTGGATTATTGCCAAAGCCTAGCCATCTTAGTGGGAAGGTGCTGCCAGAGCTGGAGTACCACTGGCATGGCCTTCATATCCGGGGCTCCCCTCCATGCCAACATTAAGTGTTGGGATGGGGTGGGCTGGCTTTAGGGAGAATTCCTTTCATAGTAGTGACACAAAGTTTATTGAAAGCATTGGGCACTTTAAAAATTCAAAATGGTGATCTTCAGCTCCATTTAAAGTGTGTGTGTGTGTGTGTGTGTGTACTTGCTTCATTCATTCATTTATTTATTTTTATTTTTTGCTTTTTGGTCTGAACCCATGCTTTCATTAGTAGGGGAACATTTAGTAAAGAAAGTCCTTCCACAGATGCATGTAGGCAACTCCTCTATAACTTAGTCTTAGAGACTGGAACCTGGAGATGTCTACTTGGTCAGAGTCACCTACCTGAACCCAGTCTTCCCATCTCTAAAATCATGCTTTCTCTCTCTCTCTCTCTCTCTCTCTCTCTCTCTCTCTCTCTCTCTCTCTCTCTCTCTCTCTCTCTCATCTCACAAAACTCCTTCAAAGTATTTGACCTTGGCTTGCTTTGGGAATCCTAACTGTAGGTCTCATGGGTCTGGGTGTTACTGACAAAGAACATTCCATCCCTGGAAATGGTCCTAGCACAGCTCATGGCCACAAAAAAACTTTACCCTGTGTCTGGAATGGACTTCCTCCTCTCCTCTGCCTCACAGAATCCTTCTCTTCCTTCAAGATGCAGTTCAAGCACCGCCTTCCTCAGGAACCCTTTTCCTGACCTCATCTGCTGCGGCTTCCCCCCAAATTACCTTGTATTTATTTGGTGTGTATATATATGTACATACATACATACATGCATCTGTAGCCATATGTAACTATACATATCTCTAACTCTATATACAACTTGCTATATAATTCTACATATACTTGTATCCCAAGCACTTGGCACATAGTAGGTGCTTTAACAAATGTTTGCTTGAATCTGGTTCAAATACCCAGATCTCTTTAGCAAGGAAGTGATATAAGTGGAAAGAAGCCCTGGATCTGGAATCAAGAGAACTTGGGTTCAAATCCTCTCCCTCCACCCCTTCCCATTCCCACCAACCATCAGTGCCCATGTCATGTCAACTGTAGGCATCACTTCATCTCCCTGGGTTCTCTGTAAAATGAGGTTATTGGACAAGATGTCTTTGGAGGTGCTTTCCAGCCTAAGGTCTATGGTCTCATGACTTCCCTCAACCACCTTCCCTGGACTCAGGCAGAGAGGTGGCCTGGGCCCTCTGTTGTAAGCCCCACTTGCCAAATCCCAAGAGGGAACAAAATCAAAGAAACCAGGAGAAGGGGAGGAAATTTTTATATAACTGAAAAACCAAAAATGACCCCAGAGAACTGATGGCAAAATGTGCCTGCCTTGAAGGGCCAATGCTTCCGGGACAGAATATCTACCTATTGCCTGACAAGGGCACATTATAGGGCATTATTGCTTAATTGTTTTTCTTTGTGACCAAGGAAGAGTTAAATTCCTTGGAGATTAGGAGAGGTCTTTCCAGAAATGACTGATTTAAAAACAACAGGTGTCAATGAGTTTATTCTCTACAAAAACTGACAAATATCTGAAGTTAAAAAAACAAAACCCACCAAAGATGCCAGCATGGCCTAGGGGGTCGGTCACTTTGCCTATTACCATAGGCACTGAGTATTTCTGCCTGATGCTATCAGAGCCATCCTTTCTAACAACTATATTGGACTCAAACCTTTTCCTTTTGCAGCAAAGGAATCATTTAGTTTCTGAAATCTGTTTCAGGCTTTTATTTCGGATGAATCAGGAAATGATACAGGCTTTATTCAAGAAATGAACTCATTATTCAAGGCCCAGAATCTTTTCACAGGGCAATGAAATAGTCAATGTGAACACAGTTGCAACAATGCTCAGTAGCTATGGCAAACCACACCACAGTTGACAAGTTTCTATTGGACTAGACAAATACACTACTAAAATTTTAATTGTACCAACATTTTTATATATGCAAAGAGCAAGAAATATACTTGTTATCTCAGCCATGCTTAAAAACAGTCACTTTTGTACCTGCCTGGGTACGGAATTTCATCTCTCCTGAAATTAAAATCGAAGCATTTGCAGCTCATTTCAGTGGGCCAAGCTGGCCCCCAAATCAATCTGTCAATTGCTTTGAGTCCAATTTCTTAAACAGCTCCACTGTGTGCATAAGCAAACACTCCCTGATGTACAAATACATATCAGACATTTGCCGGTTCACGAGTTTCATCTTCTTGTTTTTGTCTGCTTAATCAGCCCTCTTCCCAAAGGTGCAAAAATAAAGGATGGCAGAAAATTTAAAAGGAAGGTAGCATTTGTTCCTTCTCACTAAGAAGAAATGGCTTTGCAAGGCTGTTATTTGTTTTTCTTAAATGACAGCGTTTTCTAAGAGAAACTCCTAGGACATTTCCACAAGTCCTCTGAGGGAAAATTAAGGGAGTATGAATACCAAAAACCAATTACTCTATGGCCACTTGGGCAAATTCGAACGAAGGTGAAACCCCAATGGTCCTTCAATAATCCTTTCCAAGAGGGAAGTGTTGTGTCACACACTCAGAGGGGAACAGTGTGAAAGCAGTTGGTCAGATGGGCCCCTCAGACTCTACTCCAAAGGAAAATCCAACATCTCCAGTCTACTCTTCTCCCTCTCCCAGAGTTTGGAAGGGCTCTTCTATCCCAGTTCCCTTTTTGCCCCAGGTGCTGGTATAAAGTAAAACCTTCCATGGGGTGACATTGGAATAGCGAGCTTCCCTCCTCTCCTTCCATAAGTTGGGATGTAGATTTGCCCAACTAAAAAGTGATGAGTTCATGAAATAGGTGTCAGTGGCCCCTCTCCCCCAGAGGTAAGAACCAGCTCAGTGGGAATTGACATTTAACGGAATTCTAACAATTCAGAAACCGAACTCAGCCACATGACAGCATAAAAAAGTGGCAGATCTTTATTGAATATCCTTTCGAAACACGTATAATAGTATGGGGAAGCGATACAGCACCTCAAAACACACAATGACAAAATCTTTGACTACACGAAGAAGCAAACATCAGAGAAATGAGTATGTCACAGAATTCCTGCATGGCAGGAAGGTCACTAGCACTATGGTACCAATGGCTACATCAAAAGCTAAAACTGCCATAACTAAGTGCAAACCTCTACTACATACACAAAAGAGCAGGGGGCAAGAATACAGCCTGCTTGGAACAAACTCGCATAGGGACTCTAGAACACGAAGAGATCAGTTCTAGCCAGGAGGAAAACAATTTAAGGCAATGTTACTCAGATCCAAGGAAACAAAAGAAAACAAAAAAACATTGAATTGTTTTTCCGAAACATAAGTAGTCAGTGTTTGCATTTGAAAAAGAGTAAAAACAAAAAAAAGAGTTCTCAGTCTTCATTGCAAATAATTTCCATCATCATAAACTGAATTCGAAATTGTAAATTTTGTTCTATGCTCCTCCAAGGAAAAAACAAAAACTTTCAAATACATATGGCAGCTCAAGTATTTCATATTAAAAAGGAATAGAGAAATAAAGACAACTAGACACAAAGCATGCTAAGGAGTTCTCAAAGTGCAATGATTTTTAACTACTGAAAAGGCAACATTCTTCTCCCTTTCAGTCTGCAATCAGTTTTGGAAACGTGACTTGGAGATGAAGCCAAGTTCCAGTTTACCCAACAGCAGTTGGGTCCCATTTCCACTGGATGCTGGGAGTGGGCACAAGTGCGATAATAGAGCTATAAATTAATTTTCATTCTCAACTACAGTATTACACAAATGACACTTGGACATGGTCAACTTGAGGGTGCTACGTCTAACTGCTTACAGCGAGAAAAGCGGCTTAAATAATGCCTGAAAGAGAAAGGGCTCAACCACAAAGCTTGCTTTATGCATCACATACATGACCAAAACTTAAGCAGCAATTTAGCATCTAAAGGTATATATCTGAGGCAGAATATTTATATGTTTCAGGAGAGGCCTATTCTATTATTCTATTATGCCCACCCTCCCACAGAATGTGCTTGCTATGTAGATCTTTCACTACGGTTAAAGAGCTGGGTTCAATACCCTCCAAGGTCCTTACTGACCAGGAGGAATTTTTAAATATTGTTTCAAAGTCACTTTCCTCTATCCTTTACAAAGGGCATGGACTGTGCCCATCAGTCTGGCTTGTCCTGGCCCAGAGAAACATGTGACCTCTCCACCCCCCCCCCCCCCCCCCCCCCCGGTGAAACACAGTCAGAGCTGAAGCCAGCCAGCACAGTTCTGCAATCATGCTCTAGACCAGAAAAGGCAGGGCCCATGGAGTGTCGCTGAAATCCTATTATCTGAAATAGACTCTGCCCCCAAACTCTTCTGGGAAAAAAAGACACCACCCCCTCCCCCATCTCAAACTAAACCTATACTCCCCAAATCTGGTCTTTTGGTTAAGTGTCAAGTAATGAGAAGAATGAGTAACTGGGCCTCTTTTTGTACTGAGTTAAGGAAGGTAGCAGGACCCACACTATCACTATGCAGGGGAGCTGGAAACGATGCCACTCCACAAAGTGCAGGCAATAGGGGATTTTTTTAAAGTTGAAGAACTGCTTGTTCACAGTCTGTCCTGTACAGAATATATATATTCTTGCTATGCCATATAAACAGGATTTATACAGCTTAAACGGTCAGATACATGCATTGGACTTGGTAGGTGGTACACATTTCTTCACAATTGTGTATGCGGATTTTACAGTCAGGTTAGTGAGCAACAGACATGTTAAGCGGGCCCATGCCTCGCATTATCTAACATATTTAGTGGGGGCTCAGAATCATCCATTGGAAGAACCAGGCGGGTTCCCCGAATTACAAGTTCATGGTCCCCAAATGCAAGTTCTCGATCCAGGACATCTTCAGAGGTGTTTCCAATAAGCCTCCTGGGAGCACTGGCTGACATGGAGTCAGTGCTAACAGTAGAATCACCATACGTCAAACTAATGTCGCCATCGTTCAAGATAAGATCAGAATCATCATCTTTCAGCTGTTCCTGATTCTAAACCAAAAGATAAAACAAATGTTACTTTCAAGACAATTTTCTTATCAGAAGACCAAACTGCAAGAGTCACAGGTGAGCTAGGTCCATGAAAAATATTATTTACTTTCACATAAGCAACACCTAGAAATAAGTTATCCCTGATACACTTAATTGTGAAGACACGATAAAGAACAGCAGGCAGCCTCAGCACCAGACCATCGATCTCCCAGGTCAACAACTGAAGGTTCTAATGATAACTGTCTTTAACTGTAAACTGCTTTGCAATGAATAAGTACCTTACGGCAGAGAGAAAATGGTAAACAAACAAAAAAAATCATGGGGCTAAGAATCAGTTTGCCACCCCGTACCTTCCCCCTCACGGTTCCTGGTTCTGCCTTCTTGGGCCAAGCAGAACAAATGATTTTTCTATGTCCTAGTTGCCAGGTATCTTGCCATCCTGGCCACCATCCTCTGGATACAACATCCCTCTAAAATGTGGTAACCAGAACCAAACACAATCCTGTAGAGGCATACAATCCCTCAGGGGAGAAAGACACTTTGCAAACCCAGGTGTGAGTTATTACCATCAATATCTGACCACATCCATCTTGGCTGAGATGATACCCTCCGTTTCTTCAACAGTTGGGAATTTCTTGTCCCGAAACAGCTGAGATAAATATGCTATTCCATGGATTCTTTTTAGAGGGTAGGTCTGGGATTAGAAGGTTGGGTTTCAGATGTGAAAAATAAAACTACTTAAAAATCAGACTTCTTTCCTAAGTCTGGTCCATGCATCAGTTACCTAAGCTCTAATGCTTAGAACTGAATGCAAGGACACACAAACCCCAAACTGGAAGCTAAAGAAACAAAGAGGGGGTTCTAGAGGATGCCTTGACATGCTCATGGCTCCAACAAGAGGAAAGAGAAGTTGTGTCCAAGATCCACAAGAGTAAAAGCGCACACCACCACACATCATCTGTTACTCACAGGAGCTTCACAAACAGCAACTGAGATCCTCTGGCCACTTCGTGGATGAGGATGTAAAAAACACCTAGCCCAGGACACATACTGCAAATCTGGACACCAACCCAGGTGCCACTAGAAGACTTCAGGTGCTCCAAAGACAGTGTGTGGTACTGCTTTGTTCCTACAGCCCATTAGACTTTCAGTTGGAATCACACACAAAGGTTTCTGGCATGCTCAAATGGTCCATTGACTAAGCAAAAGGTGCTCACTTCCTTAAAGCCCATGCATGCTTTGGTGGTTTAAAGAGAAAAAAAAAAGGTCCAGGGACCAGATGAGATGAAGTTAGGTCAAGCAGAGCTATCAGATGAGAACTACTTACTTCATAAGCTTGAGGGCTGGTCAGACATCTTGCGAGGGGTCCACAGAAACTGGGGAGTGTGGAAGTAAGAGGTGGCCCGCTGTGGGTCAGGAGCGGTTTCAGATAGCTGTACTTGTTAAGGGAGAAAAAACTTCAAATGTCCTTATTAATCATGCCAAAATGCCCAGCTTATTTAATGGAAGAAATCAATAACCAGAAAGAGAGCCTGAATCATTTTCAAGTTACTCCTTAATTAACTAAGGAAGAGAAAAGGAAAGGTTCTGCTAATCAATTCATCATCTGGAGAAAGACAGTAGCTTTCATCATGTGACCTATGAATCTGATTAGCAAGTGGTGAAAGCAAGCTCTCAATCAAAACCTGAGTGGAAACCTTATAATTACTGCTCAAAAAGTTGTCAAAGGGGAACTAAGCTAATCCCAAAGACCTCTCTAAATTGTTATTGTTTAAAAATTACATACTTCCATCACTAGTTTAGCTTGAATATCATTTGTTCTCTTCAAAATGAGTATCAAATTCTCATGAGACAATGAGCAACCCAGAAGAGGAAATCACAGTACAAAGTAGGAAGAAACTGCATTCACTCAACTCTACCCCCTCTTCAAATCATTTTTCAAGGACTCAGCACTCAGAAATAACTAGATCGTTATACAAGTCTTTATCACTATTTAACCCCAAGAAACAGACTAATACCTATTAGTACTTGTATGAAATGCAACAGGTTGGGACAGCAGTCAACCTTTGAAATTCCCCTGTGAATACAGTACTGCTCCCCCCTCCCAAGGCAAGATACTGTTCAGAGCAAGAAAGTCAGGTTTTTCAAATAAAATATCAATTCCCTGGGGCAGGCAGAGTCAGTCTCATCTGCCTTGTATCCCTAGTGCCCACACAAGGCCTGGCACATGAAAGGTACTGAATAAATGCTTGTAGAATTGTCTGTTGTGAATGAGGATTTCATGACCGCTAGGTTTATAAACCTGAGGTAAAAACTGCCAAATTCTGGTTAAAAGTACCCATTTCTTCAAATATCCCCACATTCCAACAGATGTTCGTTCTCATCAGCTTGGCCATCCCCACCAGTGATGAAGATCACATGCCATCCACTGTGCCTATCCTGTGGGCCTCTTGTCCAGGTCTTCTCCTAAATTTGCCACAAGGAGGAAGGATAAGGGAGGTGCTACTAGATTTGTTTGGGGGCCATCCAATTTAAGGAGAGAAAAAAAAATAGAAGGTCAAACAAGCCGATCTGCAATTCTCACTAGTCTCACTGGAACGACTGAGGTGACTTAAGTCTTGGTGCCCAATAGAAGTATACAGAAAACCATGTTGTCCTTCTTTTAAACAGCATGTCTTTACACGAGGATGATTTCTGTCACTTCATACCACACATTAGCTAGAGTGTACACTTTGGTTAAAAAATAAGATTTACACAGAAGGTACTCATACATTTGTTCAATGAAGTAAAATGGATGAAAAACATTAAAGATCCAGAAGGGGCCTATGTCCCAAATGCTGGTAAAATTGCTGCTTCTGATTTAATTAACATTTAAGCAATTTTGCAAAGCCAGGGCTCGCTCCCTAATGGAAGCCTTAATGCACCACAACAACTTATGTGTTCTGGCTTCTTGTAGCGATTTGTTTTAGAAGCAAGAGTCCATTATGGTACGATGTACTGCAGGCCCTTGGCCAAATGGACAAGGGGAAAAGATGAGTGCTTGCTCTCTTTTCAAGGCTTTCCTTGTTTAATTCAGGGGTTCTTAACCTGGGGCCCCTCTGGAGGGAATTAAAGGGGATCCATGAACTTGGATGGGGAAAAAAATGACATCTTTATTTTTACTAACTTTGTTTCCTCTGTGGTCCTACGTGTGTTATCTTATGCATTTGCAAACCTGATTCTGAGAAGTTGTCCATAGGCTTCACCAGACTGCCCAGCGGGGTCCAAGGATCAAAAAGGGAGAACAACTTTGGTTCTAATGTAAGGATGCTAGATTTCAAGCCAGAGGAATTTAGCTCAAATCCCAGCCTTGGTTTGAATCCCAGTGTTGTTATGTGCTAACTGGGAGACCTTGGAAACTCACCTCACCTTTCTGGGCCTCAGTTTCCTCATCTGTAAGATGAAGGGGCTGGACTGGATGGCTTCTCATGCACAGAAGGGATGGGGGACATCATATGTGTTTATGTATTTCCTAGGTGTGTCTGAATGCTAGATGACACCAAGTTCTGATAAACAAGGCTTGAGAAACCCAATTATGAAAGTGAATTTTATGATCCTTCCCTCTGTTCAATTGTCAGCTTAATCTGCAGGAAATTAATTTTGATCAATATCAATAAAGGACTCACTCAAGAAACATATGGTTTAAGCAGCCCATGAAGAAGCAACACTATCAAAAGTGTGTCTAGGAAGGACTGTAGTCTGTGTTGAGGGGCACGGGTTAGAAAGCTAGGAAATAACTGAAATGGTCACTGTGGTGGCCATAACAGCTGGAAAATAAGGCTTATGTGGCCCACAGAGTTAGAGTTAGAAGGATCCTTAGAGATTATGGTATTCAGAGCACTGGCCCTAAAGTCAGGAGGACCTGAGTTCAAATCCGACCTCAGACCAAACACTTGACACTTACTAGCTGTGTGACCCTGGGCAAGTCACTTAACCCCAACTGCCTAAAAAAAAAAATTATGGCATTCAACTCCCTCATTTTACAGAAGAGAGAACAGAGGCCCAGGGAGGAAAAAGGACTGACCCAGCTTAACAAAGCTAATAATGGACAAGGGGCAAAATTCGACCCCTGGTCCTTGAACCCCAAATCCAGTGCTTTGTTACATTCCACTGCTATTTCAGAACTCTTCCTTTGAGAAAAGATCGGGAAAGGCACTTGCACTGACAAACCAAATTCTTTTTTTTTTTTGGCTAGGCAATGGGGTTAAGTGACTTGCCCAGGGTCACACAGCTAGTAAGTGTTATGTGTCTGAGGCTGGATTTGAACTCAGGTCCTCCTGAATCCAGGGCTGGTGCTCTATCCACTGCGCCGCCTAGCTGCCCTGACAAACCAAATTCTTAAAGCTTTTTTCATCATCCTCCATTTTTTAGTCCTGACCAATAAAAAGCCTCCCAAATGACATCCACAATGACAAAAGGGGATGAAAACTGCATACTGCCCAATTACAGATTATGTGTGTCTTTCTGCACACGCGTTGGACGGGCAGATGGGTCACTACACACAGGGAACTGAACAGTGCTTTCAATAATCCCAAACTGTTCAATGTCACAAAATCCCATCTCTTTTTTTACATCAGTAGTGAAACTACTTGTCTATAAATTACGATCTCCAAAGAATCAAAATCACAAACAATCCCAATAGCAATGGGGAAAGATGGCAACAAATACTAGTAGATTTGTAGTCAAACAACCTGGGAGTCCTAGCTCTGCCACTGACTATCTGCACGATGATGGGCAAGTCATTTTTCCTCAAGGAACCTCAGTTTTCTCATGGGTAAAGTGGGGAATGACAACATCTCTCAGCATTGTTGTCAGTTATCAGATGAAAACGCTTACAAGGAGAAGGGAAAATGGTCTTCCTCTTCTGTAAGAAGAACTAAAGGTAGGCCTTGCTCTCTCCTCAGAACGGGGGAGGAGCAAAGCCAAGAGTAGCCAAGTTGGAATTCTCATTGCCCACCCTCCACATCCTCCTCATTTTAAGGATACTTATGGTCAAAGTTGTACCAGATCCTGAAGAGCCAAGCGCTTTCAGCTTTTGTGTTCCTTCTTTCACTCTCTGGGAAGCCCTGTGACCAGAGGAGAAAGAATAGGCCAATGGAACAACTAGTTATTGACACCCATTCCCTCTCAAAGATTCAGGAAGAAAAAATCCCCTACTGTGTGCTATTTCGAAGGGTCATTTGGATGTGACTTGGCATTCCTCTTTGCTATTCGCACTGCCACCTGCTGGGTTGTAGCCCTGACCACCTCTCCACCCATGATAGAAGCTCTGATCTACCAATGGCCTAGCAAATGTGTCCAGCAGTGGGCCATGAGGATTGCCCAGAGAGCACACAGTCTCCTCAACAGCTGGCTATCTTAACAATTAGCAAGGTGAAGTTCATCAACTGATTTCTTTTCATGCTACCATCGAGGCAAACAAACCAAGGCTTGGTTTAGACCAGAAGAAATGTGTTTTGAAACTAAATACAACACAAACCATCCAAGCTCTTCTCATGCTGTATTAATATGAATAATTATATATAATAATATTTTGCACCTGTCATCCAGACATTCAAGTAGCCCTTAACAGAGAAGAAATATATGACTCTGTACTGGGCGATGGGGCTTGGTAGATAGGAAGCAAATGATCATGAGAAAGAAGTAAGTCTGTTAGAAAGCAGGGTTTTAACTGAATAAGACTCTACAGGTTTATTCCTATACCTCAAACAGCACTCAGAAACGTGCATGGCATCAGGACAAGGGTGGGATACAGGACCAAGAGATTCTAGTGCCCTTGAACAGACAGGCTGGAATATTTCTGGGGAATTCTGAAGGGCTGCTGCTGCTCACCCAGTTTGGAAGTGAGGGTAGCCAGACAGCCGAAGGAAGGCTTCCAGCAGAGTCCAGCCTTCATGCACAAACCCAAGTGGAAAAAGACTCCCCTTGCCAGAGCCCTGCTCTCCTCTCCAAGGGTGGTCTAGAGATAGGAGAGCCATCACCTTGGATACCATGACCCCAGCTATGCTCTGCTTTGGTTTATATCAGGCAGTAGGAAAGGCAAGGAACAGCTTTGTTTAAAAGCTAATTAAAGGAGCTGAGAAACCAAGCTTTGGTGTGATGGAGGTTTTACTCACTTTCATTACAGGTAACTTCACATCAGACAAAAACATCCATGCATACTTACCAGATGATCCTGGTCTGAATCAACTCCAACCCTAAGGGAGGAAACACAAACGTCAGATGAGAATCTGGGCTTTTAAACCTGTGGCAGCTCATTTTCTTAACATAGGCAATGTGACAGTGTACAACGGAGGGAATTCTAGGCTTGGGATGGGAAGGACTAGGCTAGAGCCCAGCTCTGCCCCCTGCTTGCCACCTGTGGCTCCTGGAAGTCACAACCTCTGTGGGCATGTTTCCTCATCTGTAAATTTTGGGTTTTGCATGGACCTAGGATCAACCTTCCCCAATTTCTCTTCTCCAGTTATTGGTGTACTTTGCCACCTTAAACTGTTTTCTATTTAGGCATCTGTCCACATGTTTTATCCCCCAGTAAAATGGTGATACCTCAAGGCCTGAGACAGGTTTTTATTTTTTCCTTTGTAACCCCATGGCACAATTTGGTGCTCAATAGAATTGATTTCATGAGTGTATGTGGAACTCTCAGGGTAGGAACCCCTTCCAATTAAGCAGATGGCAATTTTAATGAGCTTTATTATTTTGTTTTCTTTTTTGGTCTATGCCTCTGATTTGCCTGGCATAGGAAACTCCTGGTGTGGAAACACCCTCCGCTCATGAAGATCAGTAATTTAGTCTTGGAGAGTTGTGTGGGCTATTGGGAGGTTAAATGACTTTCCCAGGGTCACACAGTCAGGCTGTGTCAGAGGCAGGACATTCTTGAACCCAAGGCTTCCTGACTCCAAAGCCAAAATACCAAGAGTCATACATGCCTTACCAATTTCAAAGGGTTTTTGTGGGAGCAAAATAAAAAAATGTGAAGCTATCAATAAAAATAGCTTGGATTCCAAATTTGGCAATGATTGCCAATCTTACTAAGGGAAAGAGAGAGAGGAAAGAAAGGAGTAAGTATTTGTTAGGCACTCACCAGGCACTGTGCTAAGCACTTTACAAAGAGTATCTCATTATGCTCCTCAATCTCTTAAACTAATATCAAAATGACATTTCTTCCCTGGAAATTACATCAGAACAAGGAATGTTACTGTCTCCCCTTTAAAAGAGGGTACTTTACTGTAGATGGCAACCCATCTGAGGCAAGATTGGAATGAAGGGCTTCCTGACTCCAAGCCCAGCACTCCTATCCACTACACCACAGCTGCCTCTATTGTCACTTCAATAATTAAAAGGATTTGATGTCACCGGCAGTCATTTCCATTTCGGCAATCATTTGGTGTTCTGTGTGGTGGCTTGGGGAGGAAAAAGAAAAGACGACGGAAAAAAAACAACAAAGAAAAGTATTTAGGGAAAGGAGATTTCTTTCTAGCCTCATTTCCACCATTATTAAATGCTGCAACAGAAAAATGTCTAGCTCTCTGCCAAAAGCTAATGGACAAGCCAGCCATGGGGTATCGTGGTCATTTCTGACTGTCTAGGATGTGTTCAAAATGATGGCTAAAACCACAGAAAAATGACTGTTCCATGTGTTATTGTGGGACTAAAGCAAAGCCTGGAGGAAGAAACAGATCAGAGCTCTCCTTCAGATGGAGTGGATTCTAACGAAGGTGTGGCCAGAAGCTCACTGTTCGTGGTTTTAAAATGTCAAAAGTCTGCAAGTCCATAATCTGCATACTAATAGCAGATTCTAAGCAAATCCATGAATGTAAAGTGACATCTAGTGGTCGTGGAGAGTCATCACACAGGGTCCAATGTCTCCAAATCAATTCCATATTCGGTAAATACCTATCGCTGGCACAGTACTGGGTTCGGCACTTGGGAGAGGACAGGAGTGGTTTTAAATCTGCCCTCAATGATCTTATGTGGAGGATAAAACTCATACACATGAAATAGAAAGTACAAGATCACATAAATTCAATTGTATGCTATGGGACCCTGCAGGGGCAGGGTAGAGCCATATAAAGGCAGGCAAGAGTTGAAACTCAGTTTTTAGGGTTGTTTGCATTGACTTAACCCTTCTATCACCTTTAAAAAAAAAGACCTTGCTAAGGAATTAGCTTAAGATAATTTAGGAAACTATAATTACCCCTTTAGTGATAACAAAAGTAAGTATTAACATTTCACTCAATAGCTTTTCAAGGGAAAGAAAAGAGCTTAAGGTTGCTAATTTCTAAAAGCACCATCACCTGAAACAACATTCAGGGTACTTCCCATTTGCACAGATGTACAAATGACTGTCTCGGACACAGTAAAAAGCAGGTGTCACAGTGATTGATCTGGATTAAGAAAATAATTCACCAGGATTAGGTATGGCTAGATTGGACACTTGGTTTTTAGATCCTTTCCCAGAAAGGAAAAGAAAAAAATAAAGGAGCTAAATTGGACTTCTTTTTTTTTTAATGGACCATACTGTTTTCTCTAATCAATGTCGTAGATTTGGGGAGCTCAGTAGGTTCCTAGGGCATATGAAGTCTCAGTTAGTACACATAGTTAAAACCTATAAAGGCTTTAACAACCCAGGCTGCTGTTTCCATAGAAACAGATGTGGGACTGGGGAGAAGAGAGGGAGCTTTCAAAGTAAGTACATTTTCAAATATTAAAAACAAAAGTCTTCCAACTTTAACCTTGGAGTGGTTGGTCACAAACAATGCTGCTCTTTGGGTGAAGTCTAAAATTCTTCTACAAACTCACAGTCAAATAAAGAGTCTGAATTGTAATTTAATATTCCACCACAAAGGCATCTAGTTTTTCCTTACCGGATGTTCAGACATGACAACATGGCCGTGGTGCCCCCACCAAAGACCCACACAGTAAAAAACACAATCAGGAGCGTGGTGCTGAACATCATCTGCCTCGCATAGGTGGCAGTATCCCGAATGGCCAGGGCAAAGGCCATGGCACCACGAAGGCCTGAAAGGAAACAAGGGATTATTTTATGCCATTAACCCATAGACATTGGGAGCTACAAGAAATCCACAGAAGCAAAGGGATTTCGGGGAAATGGGAAGCGACAGAAAATAACTTTTTTTTTTATAAAGTCTAGTACACAGTACTGACCATCATTCATCTTCATCCTCCCCACCTCACCTCCCAAGTTCTCTTCTCCCACTGTCTTACCTAACAATGCCAAGTAAAACATTACAAGGGGTAGTTAGTGTCAAAGTATGGTGGAGTTTGGTTACAATAGGTCAATGATATTATTGCCAAACCACACTTGTTGAGACAAAGTTGCAAAGTTAAGTAGGGTAGAACTATATTCCCACTCCTCTATAAACCCAGTACAATAAAAGCTCTTTGTAAACAGGGACTGGTTCATTGTCTTTGTATCCAGAGCCCCTGGACCGGTGCTTTGCACAATAGGCATTTAATCCAACAAAACTAGGAACTGAGAGCTAAAATGAGGAAAAATAACAATGGTGGAGAAAGAGGCATAATTCACCACGAAATGATATCAATCTATCAACTTTTAATAAGCACCTACTGGGTACCAGGCACTGTGCTAAGCTCTGGAGATACAAAAAGAGGTAAAGGCAGTCCCTGCCCTCAAGAAGCTTACAATTTAACAGACTTTTCACTATAAACTTCTAACTTTAATACTCAAAATACATGAAGGTTCTACTCTTTCATCACCATAAGGAATTCTTCACACTGCTGCCTCCAACAACTGTAGATGGCAACCCATCTGAGGCAAGATTGGAATGCAGGGCTTCCTGACTCCAAGCCCAGCACTCCTATCCACTACACCACAGCTACCTCTATTGTCACTTCAATAATTAAAAGGATTTGATGTCACCGGCAGTCATTTCCATTTCGGCAATCATTTGGTGTTCTGTGTGGTGGCTTGGGGAGGAAAAAGAAAAGAGAATCACATACTTACCAGCAAACATCATCATGTGTTGAAAATTTGATCCGATCTTATTTCTTCTGCCCAAATTAAGTAAAAGGGACAAGGGATAAATATTGGCAGCTCTTCCCAAGAAAATGGCAAGCTAAACACATTAACACGTTAAGGATCAATTTCTTACACTTGTTTAAACTTCTTTGTTAAAATGATGCTAATGGTGATGGCAGAAAGTCTGAGGCACTGAACTCAAATTCTAAAGCAAGATAAATTATTAAAAGGGACAGTTTGTGAACACCTGGAAGCAGGTAATCACTAAACCCCAGCATGGTTACACTGAGAACAAATCACTCCAGCCTAACCTAATTTCCTTTTTTGACAGGATTATTAGACGAAGGAAAGGCTGTAGCTACAGCTGAATTTCAGCAAGGCACTGGATGAGATCTTTTACGATATCCTTGCAGAGAAGATGGATAGATGTGGCCTGGATGATAGTACAGTTAGGTGGGTTCAGAACTGGCTGACTGACCAGAACCAAGAAGTCTTTCTGATTAATGGAGCAAAGACAACTGGAGGGAAGTCTCAGTGTGAGGCTCTGTTCTGTTAAGCATTATCAATGATTTGGATTAAAGGCAAAGCGGGGAAGGATAGTTAATATACTGGGATCCCAAAAGATCGACAGGTGGAAATCATGGGCTGAATGAAGCTAAGAAGATTAATTTAAATAGTGCTTGTTGTTTTGTCCTTTTCAAAGAGGGCCAATGACACCATGGGTGATGCCTTGACTTGTGCGCAAATTGGATTTAAGTGAAGCAGAGCTGCACAAAGTCATCAGCCTCACTCTCTCTTCCTGAGTCACTGAAGTCCAGTGGCAAGACAAAACTCAAGACAACTGGTGATGGCCCAGCATGCAGTGGATGACCATGGTGTCTTCCATGTGTAACCAAGTTCTAAGCGCTCCACAGTGCCTGCTTCAGCCACATTCATGGCCATTAGAACAAATTGTTCTCATCTGCCCATTTTGCTGGAGAAGTCTTCATGTGCTTGGGGTAAACACCCCCCTCCCCCAACTTAACACTTGCATTAAAAGAAAAATCAATTGTACAAAAATAAGACAGAGGACATGTCTGGAAGGCAGTCCTCAGAAGTTCTATTGGACTGGAAGCTCAATATGAGCTAGCAATATGATACGAAGGCTAAGAGTTTATAATTTAATTAATAAGGATAATAATAGTTTACAATTATATGGTTTAAAAATGCTTTTCTCATCACCCTGTAAGGTGGCAGATAAGGAAAACGAGATTTAGAGAGTTGAAGAGTGTCTTAGCAAAGGCCACACAGCTAATACATATCAGTGCTGGGACTCCACCTTGGGTTGTCCGACTCCAAGGCTGGCCTAGCTTTCTAGAACACCACAATGTTTCTAAAAATACAGAGTTCAGAACAAGCCTGCTGCTCTGGTTGGACTACAGTTGGAATCATGTGTCCAGTTCCAGGTACCCCCACATTTGGAGTAGGACACTGATTGACAAGCTATGTATCCAAAGGAGGACAATCGGCATGAGGAGGGGATCAGATGAAAGAACTATGCATATTTGCCTGCAGAAGCTAGACTATGATGACAGCCTTCAAATAGATGAAGAAATAAAAAGAGGAAAAAAATTTTTTTTAAAAATTAGATGAAGAGCTCTGATCCTTCTTGCATTTGAGACTTGTTTTGCTTGACCCCAGAAAGCAGAACTAGGGCCAATGGATGTAAGTCACAGAAGGAGAATGTGAATCAACACAGGGAAAAACCTTACAGCTAGAACTTCTAGGGCTATATCCCAAAGAGATCAAACAAATGGGAAAAGGACCCACATGTACAAAAACATTCATAGCAGCTCTTTTTGTGGTGGCAAAGAATTGGAACTTGAGAGGATGCCCATCAATTGGGGAATGGCTGAGCAAGTTGTGGTATATGAATGTAATGGAATACTATTGTGCTACAAGAAATGATAAACAGGCTGACTTCAGAAAAACCTGGAAAGACTTGTATGGTCTGATGCTGAGTGAAGTGAGCAGAACCAAGAGAACTTTGTACACAATAACAGCCATGTTATGCGATGACTAATATTGTTAAACTGAACCCTTCTCAGCATTACGAGGATCTAAGACATCTCCAGAGGCCTCGGGATGGAAAATGCTGTTCACATCCAAAGAAAGAACTATGGAAGTCGAATCGCTATCACTTATTTTTACCTTCTGTTGAGTTTTGTTTCATCTTTCTGATGGTTCCTCCTATTGGTTTTAATTTTTACTTACAACTTCACTAATGTGAAAATATGTTTAATAGGAATGTAAATGTAAAGCCTATATCAGATTGTGTGCCATCTTGGGGAGGGTGGGGGGGAGGAAGGGGGAGAAAAATTTTCAACTGAAAAGCATATGGAAGTGACTGTTGATAAATCAAAATAAATTAATAAAATTAAAAAAATAAAAAAATAGAACATTAAAAAAAAAACCAATTACAGCTAGAAGAGGCTGCCTTGGGGGCTGGGACAGTAGCTTGCTTTCACTGAAGGCTGGATGCCCAGCTATTGAGGATACTGCACTAGAAGCTGGGCATGGGATGGCCTTTGAGGCCCCTTCTAGCGTTAAAAATTTTAACTCTACAAACTTTCTGGTTGTCAGTCACCTACCGAAAATCCACTAGAAGATGAATGAAAATCTGTTTTAAAAGAATTATACTAAAAAAAAGTCCAAGAGAATACCAAAATTGACTCATTTTATTTGATAATTTTGGCAGAATGAAAGTGTTTCCCTGCCCCATTTATTAGGCATTGACTTCTATTCCCTCTTAACTGTCCCTTCCTCAAGATTCAGAACAGGGAACTTTAATTACTTTGCCCTTTTAAGATCTGGAGTGGCCCTGATCCAAGTGTAGCCGCCTGTATGGCTGGTAAGAAAAGGCCTACCATCCGAACAGAAGAAGTTCAGCTAGAAGCGTATTTTCGTATCTTTTCTGAAGGCCCAAGGAACACAGAGCTCAAGTGAGAGGAAAAGATATTTGACAATTCCACCTTGTTTCCACAGATTAATTACAGAATTGTTTTTGTCACTCTGCTATGCAGGAAAAGAGCACAGAGAGAAGTCAAAGAGGCCAAGGGAAAAGCAAAGCTCGGGGCCTAGAGTGGCCAATGAGAAGGCCCAAGTAAACACTCTCTTAGGATGATCAAAGGACAACCTGCACCTCTGAACAGAGGGGATTATTTTCAGATTTTGTTTCCAGCTTGGTTACCTGCTTCTGCTTCATTCGGTTTTTCTCACGGACTGGAAACATATTTATTTAGTGGGCTTCTTGTCCAGTTTTTCCTCTTCCTTGGTAATTGATCACCTGTTTTATGGCTGAGTTTACAGACCAGCATTTCTGGAACAAGAGCAGTCCCTTCTTTACCTCCCTCACTACACATGGCTAGCAGGGTACACTTTTGAGTCTTGATGCTGTTGGTGAGGCCCTTCTTCATATGATCTCCCTGCTGCACACCCTGATACCTTCAGAGATCTTGCCATTGCCTGCAATGCCCCTATAGCCCTATCTCACCTAGTGCCCTATAAGGGAAGAAAAGAGGGAGAATGTGAAGGGAGAAAGCTGAGGAAAGAAGGAGGCTGGGAAGCAGTAAAGACATGTGCCAGGCACTGCGTTGGGTGGACCCCATCCTATTCCTATCTCCACAGGACGGCTGCAGTACCTCTTTGCTCGACCTATCTGGTTGCCACTATTCTCACTGGATCAACTACCCTCTTCCCAGACTCTCAGGGTGAGAGCAATGAAGAGTGAATGAAGAGTAGGGGGAGAATCTAGCTGCTCCTGATCACCATCCCTCCAGCTGCTATCCCTGATCCACATTTGTCAATGTGCATTTTTTTTTTGGTCACTTGTTGAAAGGTAGTGAATTTGTGGTTGAAGACGTGCTTTAGAAATCACTATTTCTTGGAACAAATTTGAGAACAAGGGTGAAAAATGGAAATTCCTGGTATTTTTGGTCTGAAGAAACGGTATATACATGTATTATCAATGCATTCTTGTGCCCTCCCTGATCCAAATCAGTGAAATTGCAAAATGCTTCCCCCAATCTTGTCAAACAAACAAGGATACAAAAGCACCCACCACGAAAGTAGGGTTAAAGACGTGGTTCTGGAAAGTGAAGAGTGTCAGCCCCATGTATGAGAAGATGAAATTTTCCGCCAAGAAATTGAGAAGCTCAAACAACTAAAAAAAAAAAGGTTTTAAAAATATTTCCTAGGAAAAATATAAAGTTACATTATCTTCAACCATGCTTGAATCACATAAGACAAGTGCTCATTCACATATCCTAAAAATTGACAGGAGACTGACAAGCATGTAGAACTGCCCGCTCTAAACCCCCAAAATTTCCAGGAGTCATCTCTGATGATCAAAAACCTAGCTTCCCCCTTTCCAACTTCCTGATTTCTGCCAACCAATGGCATCATTTTCCTAGTCATCTTTGGATCATCATTACAGAACTCGGCTGGGCACAGGACATGGAAGGAGAAGAGTTTTCCACTTCCTTGTTGGAAATGTTTCTTGGACCCTACCTCATAAATGTTGCTATCACCTGAGTGTAGACCAGGGTAGGGAACCTGTGGCCTTGAGGCCACATGGGGCCTTCTAAATCCTTAAGTGAAGCCTTTAGACTGAATCCAAATTTTATAGAACAAATGCTTTATGGTTGGCTTCTCACCATCCTGGGAGCCAGGCATTATAAGAGGTAGAATCCGCATTTTATGGATAAGGAATTTGAAGCTCCAAGAAATGAGGGGATTTGTCCAAGGTTTCCTACCTACTAAGTGTCAGACAGAGGTGGGATCTGAACCCAGGTTTCTCTCTTGCTTCCAAGGCTAGCACTCAAAAGGCTCTGCTATGATGCCTCAGGATCAAGGTTCAAGCTCATTATCATGTAATCATACTTGGCTAGGGGACACAGCCTATAATTGTGCCCAGTGGTATTATCACTTATGTACGCCTTGTCTCCAAGGAGATGATTATCTCCCTGAAGGGTGGGAAGGGAGGCAATCACAGCTTAAGCTACTTTATATTCTCCACAGTGGCTAATGTATATTTGTTGAGAGACTAAATTCAAGGCCTTCCATGGAGGGCTCCATCCTCTACCTTTTTCTGATAATGCTGGACTGACACTTTTTTTAATCACCACTCCCTGGCATGAGTCTTCTGTGGTCTTTCTTGCCCTGTCATTCACCACTCCCCAACTCCCACCCCCAATCTTACCATCCTTCAAGGTCCAGCTCAAGTTCTCCCCCTTCTACGAAGCATTCCTGACACATCCACACTACCACGAGCCCTGCCTTCTATAAAGGCCTATTACCACACATCATGTCATTATTGGACAATCAGGATCACACACCGTCTGTTTGATTGTATGAGTCTTTTCTCATTACCTGGGCTATTAGGGAAGGACTCCCCTCTCTCCCCCACTTCTGTCTCTCTCTCCATCTCTCCCCCATTTTTCTCTCTCTTTCTCTCTCTGTTTCTGCCTCCCTTTCTGTCTCTCCCTCCTTCCTCCATCCATCTCTTTGCTTCTCCCTGTGTCTCTCTCCCTCTCTCTCCCCCATTTCTCTCCCTCCTTCCCTTTATTTCTATCTCTTCCTCTCTGTTTCTGCCCCTCTTCTCTGTCTGTCCCCCATTTCTCTCCCTCCATCTCTCCCCCTCTCTCAGTCTCTCTCTTTCACATCTACCCACTGTGCCTAGCAAAATGCTGGCCTCACAGGTGAACTAAATTAATCTGTAAAAAGGAGGAACCCAGGTTTAAAAAACAAAACACTGATTAAAAGTACTTTGTCTCTGAGTTGAAAGGAAAACCACTGTCTCTTGGAGCTATGAACTCAATTCCTTAACAAGAAAAATGTCTTTGCTGCTGCTTCACTAATGGTCCTAATCACTTAAGCAGCCTGAGAACACTTACTCTCTCCACACGGCTGTAATCAAGTACAAATTTGTATCTGGCACATTTTTCATCCACTGTCCTCCCTCACTCATTAGCCTGCAAATTGGAGGGCCCAGGCTCTGCCTGAGCCCCACAGATACCCTGCCCGTGGGATCACTCAAGATGCCTCTGTGGAGGCTGTTCCATCACTACTGGAGCCCCTTCCTGTTCCCAAGGCCGAAGCACCCCTGGAGATGTCAGTGATGAGACAACAACGGAGAGGGGAGGCATGTTAGCCTTTCCTGGACCTCCCAGAAGCAGCCCCTTTCAACTTCTTCAAAGCTGCTACAGATGAAGAACTCCAAAGGAGCCGGGAGGCTCATGGTCCTGTCCACCCTGACCCCACCCTGACCCCACCCACCCCAGGAAGCGACAGTTAGGAGCCAGGCCAACAAGACTTAGGACCTGGAGTTGGTTTGGGCAGCCAGTCCAAAGAAGCAAGCAATTCTGAGCCAAGTTCCAAGGTCTCTCTTACCTGTTTGGTTCTATGCTGCGAATCCGGCGACAAGTTATTGTATGTGTAGTGTGCTTGTGTGATGCCACAAAACAAGACTGCTACTACACCTGCAGTGAGGACAAAGTCCAGCTTTAGCTAAGAAACCCGTATTAGCAAAGAGGAACTTCCTAACTTTTTTATGATTAGTTCCCTTAATTCTGCAACCCTCCCATATTTCATGTGAAAAGTGATTTTACTTTCTAAAGCAAAAATGGGAGGAGAGATGGGGGGGAAGGGGAGGAAAGGAGAAGGGGAGAGGGAGAGCAGTCAGCCCAGCCATTTCCTCTCAGTGTTTAAAATCACAAAGGTAACGTGACCTACCAGTGAAACCCCAGGCTTCGGCCAGAAGGAAAGTACTCCAGGACATCAAGAAGAACAGGCCTGTTTCCAGCAAGTGGAACTCTCGAAGTTTGGTGAACTTCGTCACGTAAGACTGTTAAGGTTGGTCTCAAAATGATGAAATGCACTTTAATTCCAGCACAAAAAACTGGCAAGTTCCTATACAATGCTCATATGCTTTCTCCACCCCCCCCAATGTTATTAAAACAAAGTCTAATTAATGTAATAAAAAAAGCACAAAAAAACCCCATACTGAACAAAGTCTAATTAATATAATAACAACAAAGAACAAAAAAAATGCTGGGTCTGGGTCTCAATCAAGGCTTCTTAACCTGGGAGTCAGTGAACCTAAAAAAAATCCTTTGATCACTATATTTCAATATTGGTTCCCTTGGTAATTTTTAAAAACAGGGTTCTGAGAAAAGGTCCAAAGGCTTCTCCAAAAGGTCCAGGATACCAAAGGTTAGGAAGCCCAGGGACAGTCACCACATGAAGAAGCCCTTAACCTCCTGGAGAAAGGGACCCATAGTCTCTCCTTCATAACGGAAGCTTATCCGTAGGCATACTATTTCTAGTCAATCAAAGTGCTTTTTAAGCTTCAAGTTTCTCCTTCAAATATGTGGAGAAAAGGACAGAATGAAGAGATGATAGCAGCAGATCACAATAAACTACTAGTGAGCTCGTGTGTCAAGATGGCCTCCAAGCTAAAACTTCGTATCTGTATTAGCCTTTTGGATTTTCCAAAGCATTTTCACAGCTCATTTTATCCTATAACCACCTGGTGAAGTAGTTGAAGCATTGCACACAAGGGGAAACTGAGGAACAGATTAAATGACTTGCCTCAAAAATGATTGCTTCAGGCTGGTTACCCATCCAGTGTGGTGCTCAAATGGTTCTGTTTACTTACCTTCCAAGAGACAAAGAGCACCACTTCCCCCACAAAAGCAAACTTAAAGTATATTTGGAGATCCTTGCCTTTATAAGGGAGAAATCTTAAGCAAAAGGCATGAATTATTAACAAAACTGAGATCCCAGCTACATGGACTTGAACAAGTCCCTTCCTTTCCCTGGGCCACAGTCCCATGTGTGAAGTGAGAGGTCTGGATCACTATTATCAGAGCACTGGGCCTGGAGTCAGGAAGACCTGAGTTCAAATCTGACCTCAGACACTTCCTAGTTGGGTGACCCTGGGCAAGTCATTTAACCTGTCTGCCTCAGTTTCCTTATCTGTAAAATGGGGATAATAACAGTACTTACCTCCCAGGGTTGTTGTGAGGATCAAATGAGATAATATTTGTAAAGTGCTTAGCACAGTGCCTGGCACATAGTAGGCACTTACTTAATAAATGCTTATTCCGTCCCTTTCTCTCTCTCCATCCCCTCAGTCTAACATTCTAGGAGAAGATGAAAGTATTCAGACTTCTCCTTACTCAAGCTACATACGTGGCCTACTGGCTACCACAGCCTTACATTTCCTGCTTTTCTCATTAACCAAAGTGCCAAAGAGTTACATCCTACTCTGGTGGGAAAGAACCAACAGGCATTTTAAGACTGAAAATGATTGTATATACATTCACATCAATTTGTTCTGTAACCTTAGAAAAGGGATCGGGGGTAGAAATGTACCAAATTCACCTTTTCTTTTTTCTTCTTTTTTTTTTTTCAAAATCACCTTTTGCTGTAAAAGTCACACCTACACAAGACAAAAACTACAAAACCTTTTCACTGGTGCATAATTGGTCAAAGTTGTTATGTAGTCTTTTGAAAGAAAAAAAAAGCAACTGGTAAGATTCAGCAGTCATAGGACAATGACATATGCTTGCATTTCAAACCCCCGAGAATAAGCGCTGGACACAGAAGCACCTTCCCAAAAGACCAATGATAGCCAAAAAAACCCTCAAGAAGACCAATGAAAGGATATCAAAGCCGTGACCACTCCTGTGGCAGCTCCCATGGCAAAGGAACCACTGAATATCCCCAAGAAGATTCCAATAGACTTAAACATGGCTGTCACATCAAACGTGTGGCTATTGTCTCCAGCTGGCTGGTATGCCACAATGGAACTGAGAAAGGGGGAGAGACCTCACTTATTTCTTAAGAAGTGAAGAAAGAGACTTTGCAACTCTGATGTGAAAATGAATGTTCAGGATGGGGGGCTGGCTGGCTATTTGGCTTCAAGTTATTGAAATAAAGGCAAAGACTCCCATGTGCATACAAAAAAACCTCAGCTTTTGGCTTAAATGTCAATTCCAGTTATAGATTAAAAAAACCACTGTCATATTATGTATGAAAACTGGATTAAGCCTTTAGCTCTCTCTCCTTCCAGCCTCTAGAATCAGTTATCTGAACACAGAGCAGGAAGAAAGTTCTATTTGAGCGCTCTTAGCATCTGAGTGCCTCACAACCCTACATACTAATGTGACCGAGATAATGAAAACTGGGTCCACTTATTCTGAGCAGAGGCATCAACACATCAACACTGCTCGATATGCAAACCTGGTTTGCCTGAAGTACTTTTCAGCCGTAAGAACCACCCCCAGAGCGACACAGGGGAATGAACATTTTGTAGAGAGGAGGACTCAGGGAGACTGCTCACTGAGCTCAAGCAGTTATAACAATCCACTTGTCAGCATCTCCAGCAAATCCATTTCTCCCCACCCCACTGGAATATTAACTACCCAAGTCACTCTGTAATAGGCAAGCCCCACATTTAACAGGAAGCCTTCCCTACCTCAACTTTCTAACCCAAATTGGGGCTGAACAGGACTTTGGCAGCACTCACCCTTGGAAATAGACACAGATTTGAAAAGCAAACTAGGTCCCCAGTGACAAGGCTCTCTATTCCTAAATCAGGTTTGGATCCAGTTAATTAGTTACTAGAGGTATAAAAAAAATTCCTGTCAGATCATGGTATTAAAGAAGGGACATCAGTGAAAGGTAGAAGAGGGGGTGGCCAGGGAGCCCTCCAAGCAGACAAAACACATGTTCCGTTTATCCTCCCTGTGGTTACTGCAATATGCTTCTGATTACAAGTGTAAAAACATGCTTAGTATATCGTATAGACAAGACTCTCTTTATATGCACCGGTTTAAGTCAATAAAATGTGCTTAAAAACCAAACAAAATATACGAAAATTGAGGCAAATAGCAGTCAACATTAAATTTCGTACTCGGACTTAAAACTAAAAATGTACACAAGGGGGTGAAACATAGTCTTTGATGGTGAGACATTATATTGCTCAAATAACTACATAATAACCTTTAAGGAACTAATGTATGAAGAGTTTTTTTTTTAATGGCATGGGCCACTCCACTACAAAGAGATACACTCAGGATAACAGCATAGATAATAGCTGACCAGAGATAAGAAAGGCCTGCTTCCTTTCCCGAGGGATATTCTCAGAGTAATGGCTCCAATAAAACACCTATAATTTGGCTTGAAAAGGGTGTTCTTCCTCAGCTTTCCCCTTGTCAAAGTATAGGTGATCAAAATGAATCATCCTGATCATCTATATACTCATTTCCAAGGAACCCAAAACAAAATGTCACTGGAAAATGAAGATTAACCATGGGTTAAAAGCAGAAGGAGGGCTTTCTTTCATTACAAAAACTGGCCTCCAGACTGAAGTTTTAGCTCAGGTTTTCACCATCAGGCAGCACCTTATCTGACAGAGCATAATCTGAGCCACCTGAAACTAAGTCTTTCTCAATGGCTTCCCTTACCTTTTCTTACTTGTAAAACCCAGCCCGGGGCCCTGCTCCCCTTCCTCCATTGCAGAGGATGCTGGTGATAGTGCTTGGCCCAAACTGTTTTTATTCCCAGCCATCCCAGACTCGGGATTTTGTAACTATCCAAAAAGCAAATGAAGGGTGCTGCTAAAGGCGTTAGCAAGCACTCTAGCTGGTGATGCCCTGGGGCCAATGAAACCCTGACACGGTCTGTTTCTTTCCTGCTTTGAGACAGGAATTCATTTAACCAACTGGGTTAAGACAATCATGCAGCCTCTCGAAAGGCAGTGGGGTGTGAGGCAAAGAGCACCAGCTTATGGAGGCTTGAGTTTCTATCCTTCAATGGTCAAGTGGCCACAGAATCTGCTCATCTATAAAATGGGGAGAACAGTAGCACTACCTCCAGGGAGAGGGGGAAGAGGAGGGGGTGGGGTAGATGAGGAAAGCACCTTCTCAACCTGAGTCTTAAAGAAATTTAAGCTATTATTATAGCTGGTGTTTTTCAAAGAGGGCATCTTCAGACACACCCAGCCAATGTCAAGTGAATTTTTTAAAAAAGTTATCCTTTGCAAATATTTGCATTTCTATGTCAAACCCCAAAGCTTTAGAAATAATCTTTGAAATCCAACTTTACAAAATATTATTTCTGACTTTAAATAGGAAAAAAAGCCGAGAGCACATCTGAGCCAGAACTGAAGTGTTTTTGCCACATAAAGCCCCCACCCCCCCACTCTCAAGCCCTGAGGCCAATGAGAAAGACAGACTGTTTGTCAGTGACAGACATTTTCCAGGGGCACGGACAAACAAGAAGTTAGCTCTCCCCTGTTCTCTTTGAGGTCAGCATCAGTGAGCTGAGATATACAAGTGGTCCAGAAAACAGAAATCTTAATAAGACTGCAAGCTCCATGAGGACAGTGGCTGGTTGCTTATCTAAACTCTGTATCTCCCTCAGCAACTAGTACAGTGCTTTCCACCCACAGCAAGTCCTTTAATAAACATTTGTCTGGAGGAATATGTTGTTTTTAGCAACTTAGAAAAAAACACAGCTAGAAGCCTTAGAATTCATTTTTCCTTCTTCCAATTAGTGCACAGTTTTGACTCTGCATCTAGATTCACCAAATGAATGAAATTGTTTAAATCTCTATAAAAAATTAGTCTTATGCTGTATTTCCTGAATTAACTATAGTCATTGAAATCTATTGGTCCAACTTACTGCCAAGTAAACCCAAATCTGAAATGACAAAACTTAACAGGAGGAAATGAAACCAGTATGGGAGAGCCAATGCCCAAAGAATGATTTCCCATTTGGCAGCAAAGCAAAAAAGGGTATTTAGGATGGTTAAATTAGTTCTTCTATTATATCCAGAAGATGAGACTTGAGGAAGAAAGGGAATGAAAGGAAAAAATATATGGGGCTTCTGTTCCCTCCATTCTCTCACCCCCACATATGGAAAGAACAGGTCCAGAGTACCTTGTGGAACTTAATTGGGGGACACAGAAACTCAGTGTACTGGAGGACCCCAGAATTCCTAAGCTATGGGCTATGGGAGGAAGAAGGAGACCAATCAGCACAGCCACTGTAATCTAGAAATTATAGCAATAGGAGGTAAGTTAGGTGATGCCTATGTGTTTGTATTTTATTCAAAGTAATTCTGCAGCTTACGAACATTTTGATTCAGATTATATTTGGTTTAGACAGGTGACTTTTGCCTCCTATGCCCTAATACTTCACATAAAGAACCCAAGTTTTAAGAAACAAAAACCCCACACACTTACGAAGACAGCACTATAGCAACAGCATCATTAAGGACACTCTCCCCAAAGAGAAGCGCGTAGAGTTCAACGTCAACTTGAAGTTCGTGGAATATGGCGAGAACAGTCACTGACAAAGACAAGAATTTTTTAAGTTTTAAGAATGTTCATTATTGATACTCTTGCCACAACTGCTTTTCTTTTTCATAACGAGGACTTGGTTTTTGTTCTCAGAAATTCACTCCTTACTTCACGAAAAATTCTGAGACAATTTATAGCATAAATTTAGATGCATGCCAACATTTCCTTTTATATTATTACATCAAAAACACCATTCCCTTGATTGCACACAACAATTCCTTTTTCCATCTCCAAAGCAGCTTAAAATAAAAGGCTTGTGTTTTATGAATACTCAGGAGGACTGAGTATGACCATACAAAGAACATGAGTTTCAAACATATCTCTTCTTCAGTTTCTTTTCCATCTAGATCTTATTCAAAGCTTTGTCTTACACCAAGTAATCATCTCCTTTTCTACGTTGTAGAATATTGTTTGTATAGAGACAGAAACAGAGAAAGATAGATAAATACAGAGAGAGATAGGACAAGGCAGGTTTTTGGTTGGCATCAAAATCTTCCACCAAGGATAATGGCCAGGAAAACAGGTGGGCTGTTTACTATAACAAGAAGTCAACTCTACTGATTCATCGCTGCTTTGGGGCAAGAGGGAGGGAGGCAGGAAAGAAGTAACTCATCCACATTGAAAAAACTAGTTATATGGAAACCCTAGAGAAATAAGAGGAGACTGAAGTCATATGTATTATAACCTCCGCTGCTGAGTCACGCACGGCCCACTTGCTGCATAAACTAAGGCTACCATGAAAGATTAATGTCGTCCAAAAATGCTAGTGCCTCTTCCAAAGGCAACTAAAACTGAGAAGCAGGCATTTTGAAAAGACGCAATTTCCCTTGGAAAACACTTCAACTGGAACGTACAGATATCATAACAGCAAAGCAAAAGGATACAAGAGTAACTTCCAGAATATTAAACAGTAACCTATGGCTCTCCTCTCTCAAGGTGAGCTGCTGCAACATGACAAGGCTAGCCCCATGGGCCAAGGAAACGAGTGAGGAGAATGTCTATCTAGTTCAAGGGAGATTCAAGAAAAATGGGTTTTGTGTGAACCATCCAGCTAGCTACCTTTTTACAAGCAAAGTGAAAAAACTGGAGGTTGAAACAAGGCCAAACTGATCACCCTGAATAAGTAATCTGACTGCCTTAAGATTGTGAATAGTATGGGCAATTCTCTTTCATTAAGGGAGGCCTCGAAATCTGATAGCTTGCTGGCTCCTGGAAAGAACAACCAATCAAATGGCTGGCTGCAGAAAGCCATAAGGTTTGAGCCTCCTGGGCTAAGATAACTTTGTACTGACACCTGTACATATGAACATTAAGAAGAAAGCCCTGGAGATCTTTGAGAAAATCACTGGAGCTCCATCTTTAAATGCTAAATGATACCAACTGCTGGCCTCAAAACATATCCTGCCTGATTTTAATCCAAGGTCAGCTTGTACCAGAAAAAGGACACATTTTCTTCCTTCCCCATAAAGCCCATAGAGTTTCTCGGAGGTAACCTTAGGATTTACCACATACTGAGGCTTTAAGATAGTGAGAGAGCTCATTCACAAGGTCAAAAGGCAAAGGGGAAAAGCTTCTTCCAATGGAAACCAAAAGGTACAAGTTTCTGACTGGAGGAGTCAAAGCTTCAGCCTCTGTGCTTCCTGACTCCTTTATCCCTTGATGGAATGTAGCCGTCCGCCATACTGCCGCTGGAGGAGGAGAACTACAATCCCGTTTGCTCTAATTAAACTGACCCTGCAATAGGGTGGACTGCAAAGGCACAAGGGAAGCACTCCTCTCTGTATTAAACACCTCTCAGTAAGCATGAATCCAATCTTGGAGAAGCATTTTCTACCAGGCAAACAAAAGCCTCCCAACACAATTAAACTGTCCTCAGTAGAGTTAAAACTGTACCTGGTACAAATGACTTGCAACTGTCACCTCACATCCTTTGTTATTTAGAAACTCTAAAGCCAGAAGTTGCAATTGCAAAGATTTTAGGTGACTACTCTCCTAGGAATGTGGAAGAACTGTTTAGATGTCACCAATTTAATGAACATATTTAACCCAGTTCCTACTTTCAGGCAAAAAGACACGTACCACCATGAACGGTACTAGATAAAAAAAAGATCCTTTGAGTCCTAAATAGCATCCAATTTAATGGTCAATAAGGTACAAGTAAATCAATGTGTGTGCTTAAGCCACAGAGAATCCTAGACCATGGTTTTACTGCTTGGATTGAGAAAACCTACAAGAAAAAATGAAACGCATAAGCCACACTGCAAAAAAGGAAAGCAGGCACAGAATGCTGCTCCTAGAAGGCATACCTGGATCGGTTGCAGATACGATGGCACCAAACAACAAGCAGTCAGTGAAGTAGAAGTCACCACCCAGCTGTCCTGTTACTTTCATCAGGGTTACACAGCCATACATAATTGACCTGTTCGGTAAAAATATTTACAACTCAGACACACACAAACTGCTGCTCATTTAGAGAATTGAGAGGGGAAACCTAGCTGAATATCTTCTAGGTGATCTGGACTCTGAAAACATGTTGTCGCTAGGACATGGAAGCAATGATATTCTTTTGAGGTCTTTTGAGAAGCACGAGCGAATGCATAATTTAAAACATTGCATTGCAAACATTTCTAGACATATTCAGAGATACAATGATATACAAGACATATATGCACATACACACACAAACATATGTACATGTATGCATATATTACATATAGACAGATCTTGAAATCCAGGTTTCAAGGTTAAATATCTCAGGCTACAAATACTTACCCTATCACAAAACAAGAAATGGCTGTCCCAAGAAAAGCATATGCTAGGATTGACCCAAGGTTTCGGAAAAAATGTCTCTAAAAAAAACAAGGTCTCTGGTTACTCAATTTGCCCAACATTTGTAGGATATATACCAAATGGCTGACAACAAAAACTCGGGATTCAGGTGTTAATATACCACACATTATGGCTGTTATAAAAGGGATATGTCTAAAAAAGCAACGAAAAGAAAAAGATGAGAAGGGGCTGTAGAAAAGCTAGTCATTAGAAAGATTCCCAAGCACACATGCACAGGAAAGTCAACTGAATTCAAAACGCACTTCTTAGTAAGCACCTACTATGTACCATGCAAGTACAGAAGCACCTACCCGTTTCAGACTGTATCCCGCATAAAATATAATTGGAGGAAGTAATATATTGAAAAATACTTCAGGATCAAAAGTTACCTGTTTAAAAAGGGGGAAAAAAAGGTTTTGAGTTCTTCAAAATGAAAATATTTTGTAAGATCTCACACTAAGCACTCTGTAAATTATTAGAGCGATAAATTAAAAGCTTCTACTATTAAATGGTAAGAATGTCACTGTATTGCCACTTCCTCATTGAAACAAATAAAATTCTACAGAAAGAAACTAAGGAGCACAACATTGGCTGGTCTCCAACAGAGAAAACTTGAGAAGACATTAAGTTCAAAGGAACACTGTGACAAGCACTCAGTGGATTCTACTTTTATGGATACTTGGTTATTTTGCTGAGCAAAGGGCAGGAGATGGGAGAAGTCAAGGGAAACAGGGTGGGTAGGGATGGGGCAGGGGGAGGAGAAGAGAACTCCAGCAAATGTGACATAGAAAAGCTAGGTGCAAGGGGCAAGAGGCCAAGGTTGGAATGGGAAATGGAGGCAGAGGCAAGCAACTTCTGGAGTGTATGTGTGCTTGTGTATATGTGCACAGTGGCGAAGGGAAGAGGGGAGTGGCAGGAGAGTCTCAAGTCAGTCCCCAACAGAATCCATACACTCAATACTCTATCATGGGAACTGATGTGGCAGTACACGTGGTGAAATAAGTGCTGGAAAGATGGAATGCACATCCTTTCATCTCAGTAGAACTTAGCCTACGTTTCCAGACGTGATTGCTTTGCCAGTCAGTTGTATTTAACTGTTTTCCTTTGTTCCAAGGGAAGGTTCAATGTTGGAGGGAAGAAATATATCAGGAAATGACTGGTTTAAAAAAAGAGAGAGAACTGGATTTGAATCCCAGTTTTTGGCACTTACTGGCTATGTGATCTTGGGCGAGGCACTCCTTTAACATCTCTGAGCCTCAGTTTCCTCATCTGAAAAATGGGGCTAATATTCGTATACTACCTACCTCATAGGGTTGTTGGGAGGAGTGTTCTTTCACAAAATGTCAAGTGCTACAGCATGAGGAGTTATTATTTTTAAGCACCTTGAAGCATTGTAACAATTGAATCCAAAAAAGATTAAGTCAGAAAAGCAGGTTAGAAATATTTAGAACACTGGTCAGAACAGAAAACTTAATGAGTTAGACCTTAATCAGAAAATGAAATTTCCCAAGCCTTATAGTTAATCGACATTTTCCTGTGTATATTAAAAGAGTGCACTGAGTCTTTTCTAATGTGTTAAAGACATGGGTCATTTTTGCCTTCTGTATCACACTGCTGCTAGAATTTTTTTAAAAATCCAAAATATACTGACTAGAAGCTTACCTTCCTAAGCATTTCATTATCTTGAACGTTATTGAGTTCATGTGAACTGATCTCTCCTTTCAGTGTATATTCATAAAATTTTCCACTAACATTCACTAATAAGGTAGCCGGACTTGTCTGCATTTGACAGCTTAATGTCACATTATTAACATCACTCGGAACATGAACGCCATATCGAAGAACCAAGCCCACCAAAAGCCCTGGAATTTAAAAAGAGAGAATGCTGTAAGCTCCTTGTGGGCGTCAACCGGTTCCTTAAATCTCCTAAAAACTTCATTGGTTTTCAACACACACATACATACACACACACACACAAAATCAATAATGTTAGCCAAGCCTGAGCTTCTTAGAGTCAGTACTCAGACTGAAATACAAACATGTTTGAAATTACTGCTCAATTCCTAAGTCGGAGAACCTGACATCCTCATAAGAAGGGGATGGACAGATGGGTAATTTTCCCCAGTGTAATATCACAGATCACTAACCCCAATATTTCTAGAGCAGCATATAAGTAACAGAACAGGAAAATTACCTAATGAGAAAATATCTTACAAATCATCTTTTCATAGAATCCACTGCATGACTTCCCCATTTCATAGTGCAATCACATTAAAAATTAGTTTTCCGCCTCCACCCATGATTCATTTGACAGGTTCCCCCTTCCTATACTTGTACGTTTGTGGGATTTTTTTTTTCAGCCAAAATGTAGAAATTGACATTTATCCCTCTTAAATTTCATCCTGTTGGTTTCAGTTCATTGTTCCAGTCTGCAGAAGGAGAAATCAAGATTCAGATGCCCATGATGAGACATCTTACCACTCTGACATCAATCACGGCCAAAGCAGATTACATTTTCTAGTCTTTAAACACACACACACACACACACACACACACACACACACACACACACACACACACAAAACCCCTTGATCTGCCCATTTCTTTTAAGGCTGCTGAATTAGACCTCACCATCTCACAAGACATAGAGAACAGTCAGAAAAAGAGGCCCAATTCCTTATCTTTGTTGCCCTCTGAACAATCTTTAATGAATCATACTAAGTGACCCTTAGGTTGCCTGAAGCTTAAGGCAAAGGGGAATGTTCCTCCCCTGCCTTCAATCCTTTATATTACTATTCATAAGCAAACTGACATTCCTTATCATAGTGGAAGATCAACTTAAGGCTTAACTTAGCTTAACAATTTTTGGCTGTGATGATGCTGAATTCTTTAAGAAAGCTCGCTAGTAGCTGAACAAAATACTCAAATGCTTAGATTTCTAGGGTGTAATATGGACAATCAGTTGATATAAACTCTGTTTTTCAGAAAAAATACCCTTACTTTTTCAAGAGAAAAGCAAAGAGTTAAAGGGTCCCCCCCTTAAATAGTATTTCTAGAATTCAAACAGAAAAACTGACTTAAAGCTAGGGAGAAAAAAATCAGTGGGTTCAATCTTAAAATGTTGGAGGGTGGGCATGAAGAGAATAAAAGTGTCAGTAGTTAAGATGGTATGAGAGGTGAAAGAAAAAACTGGAAAAGATACTCAATTGGATTAAAAGAAAAACCCAAACCAAGCATACTGTGTGCTGTAACCTCTCATCCAGGCTCACACTAACCCTGTGACTGAGAAGTAGACAAATATCACTAATCTGAATTTTACATATTGAGAAACCTTGAGAGGTTAGAGAGTAATCAACTGTCAAGGGAGAATAGTCAGTAGAGAGCCCTACATTTGGAATGGACTCCTAAGGAGTCCCCAGCCCAGACTGGAAAATGACCCCTATCTTTTAAGGCCCAGACTAGGTGGCACCTCAGGGAGCCTTTCCTGAACCTGCCAGCAGGAGCTTCCCCTTCAGTTCTCCCAGGGCACTCTGGTCCTCTCCAATGCACTTCAGTACAAACTAGGAGGCTCTTTTTTTTACCTGCCTTCCATCCCCCTAAACTTTAAAAGGGTAAAAACCCAGCCCTATTCCTTCCTTCTCTCCTCCAGCTTTGTGTAACGCTTGTTGATGAAAATTGAATTAGGCAACACAAGAGGAAAAACGCCCCCTCCCAAAGCAGGGAGAGGAACAGAAGTCCTTTCCTTGCTTCTTACTGATTTTATGTCCTCAGCAAATGCAATAATTAATCCTTTCAACGGAAATTCTCTAGTTCTGTGAGCTTAACCATTTATCCATTTAGCAAAGGTTAACAGTGACCCATCTGGTTTTTTTTTTCTTTCTAATGCAACATTTTAAAACAATCAGAGAACGATTTTATGCTTGCAACATAAAACCGAGCCTTTAAAGCATTCCTTCCAGCCTAACCCAGGAAAATTCAGTCCTCCTAGGAAGAATTTTGCATTTGGCATATATAGCCTTATGTCACTGATATTTTGTGTGTGTGTCTTCATTCTGTCCTGTTAACTAGACTGCCTTACAGTTTTTGGTTATTTCCTGTGTTTAGCACACTGTAGGTACCCAACAAATGTTAATGATGATACAGAAGATTGAACATTATAGCATGATGTATAAATCCAGATATCTACATCATTTACTTGGATAAAAAGATTAAAAGTGAAAAGACATAAAATATGCAACATCTAATTTTATCCAAAAGCTAGGGAACATGGTAAACAGAGACTTAAAAAAAATCTTAGACTGCCCAATTTCTAATGCTTTATACATGACATTCACAGATCAGATCCCGCAGTGGGATCCTGTCCTCAAGAGTCTTTATAAAGGAAGAGATGCAAAAGTTAGCGAAGTTTCCAATCTAAGAAAATCATTACCTTACAAGTGAAAATGAGTTGGTGTGTGTGCATTTTTCTGAAACTCACAGAGAACTACCTTTTCTTATCCTCCTTGAGATACACACTCAGAGGTAAACATTTCATGAATGGAGTGGCTCTTCGGGAGCCAAAGTGTTCAACTGACTTCGAGTCTGAGGCAAAGGGGCAAACATTAGCGGGCTCCCTGCCACAAGCCACAAGTGAGGGGAAAAAAACAATCTCACCTGTATACTGTGCAGAAGGGATTATTTGTCGACAAGGATCTCTTCAGACATAAACAAAGACATGTATACGCAGTGATCACTCAGTGGAGTCATCTTTGATTAAGACAGTCAACAATACCTCTCTAGAGGCCCCAGTTTAGGAATGAGATGGATCTGTTTCTCCCAAGGGGGCCATTTGCCATTACTGCCCTCCTTACCCGTTAACCAAAAAGAAAACAGAAACGAAAAAAAGCCAGACTAGAAAGCCACTGAAACCACTCGTAAAGGGTTAATAATCTCATGACTGCAGATGTGTAGTGTTTATAATTAGTTTTAGATTAACCGTCTTGATCACTATGTAGTAACAACCATCCTGGGAAAACTTTTAACTCTTTCGTTAGCTGATCTGAACCCGAACCTCGGGCGTGGGATTCTAACAAATTCATACTAGAATGCAGCCAACAGGTTGTTAAGTACACACAGTCAATTGTTAGGGATCTACAGATCGGTTCCCCAAGGTCCCGCGGCTTTAAGTTTGACCACGCTAGGAGAGATAAAGATGTGCCCTTCGTCCGCCGCGAGGGCAGAGAGCCGAGTGGGTGCGAGAAGACAAGTAGAGGTCGAATCAGTTTTCCGGAGAACACCAAAAACTGACAAGGGGACTCCTCCAGCCCAGATCTCCACACAGGCAGGGAACCCCGACTCAATTTCAAAGAGGCTGCGATAGAGGCGCGTCTTCCCACCCCACCCTCCCCCATTACCCGGTTAGGCAGCCCTCCTCCCCGGGGTCCCCAAGAAGCCGCGATCCCGGGCCGGTCCCGGGCCGAGGGATGAGTCCCCTTTCCCAAAGGGAAGCGAGGCAGGAAAGGGAGAGCAAAGGGCAGGATGGGGAGCAAAGGGGTGGCACTTGCCGTAGATCATGGCCAGGCCAGTCTCGTGCAGGAAACGGGCCCGTCGGTGCTTGAAGAGCCATATGGTGAGGATGGTGAGGGTGAGGAGCAAGATGAAGATGAGCAGGTTGGCGCTGTCTTGCCGGTGGCTCGCCTCCGCCTGCTTCTCGGACACGATCTCCTCCTCCATGGCCCCTACGGCTCCGGCTCCGCCACCGTCCTGGGCACCCGCCCAGCCACAAGCGCCAACAGCCAACAAGAGCCAGAGAAGCCGCCCGCGCGCGGGGCTGCGGGAGCCCGAGCTGCCGCTGCCGCTGCCGCTGCCGCGCACGGGAACCCTCCGCCAGGCGCTCAGTGCCATGGTTTCCCCCAGCCCCAATGCCACCGCATCCGCCCCCCGAACCAGATGCCGTTTGTTGTCCCCGGCCACTCCCGAGGGCTCATGGGAAGAGGGGAGGAGACTCGGTAGAATCGGCCCAGCACAGGCTGGCCGAGCGACCGCCCACTCCTCGCGGCCAGAGCTCTTAAAGGGACCGCCACCGCATCGGCCCCCTACAGCCTTGAGTGGGAGGAAGGTCATGGAATCCAGCCCCCTGCCTCTGGGAAGGGCAGCATCTCGCCTATAGGCTCCATGCCCTATACTCCATGGATTAAGCACCCATTGTTTGGGTACCAGCCAGGCAAGAGCCACAGTGATATCATTTCCCTTACAGACCCCATGTACATGGAAAAGAGGCAGTGTGGACCAATAGACAGCAATTCTGGTTCTGGCCCAGCCTCCAACATTCCATTTGACCTTGGGCAAGTCCCTTCCCATCTATGGGTCTCAATTCCCTTCTCTGCAAAATGAGGACAAACAGGAAGATCATAGTGTCAGAGCTTAGAGGTCATCTAGTCCAACTGCCTCATTTTACAAAGGGGGAAACTGAGGCCTAGAGAAGGAAAATTACTTGCTCAAGGTCCTACATTTAGTAAATGAAAAAGTACTGTTATAACACATGCCCACTAACTCCACAACCCTATGATCCCTTCTAGCTATTATATTCAATCAATATTAAAAAGTTTCACTCCCCTGCTCCCCCCACCCCTGTGGAAATCCACAAATATACTTCCCTTCATTCAAAGAATTATATTGGAAAGCTCAAGATCTATTTCATGAACCCTCTAACAAGGAGAGCTATCTTGGAGTAATAACAATAGCTAACACAGGCTCTTAGGATCCGCTAGAAGGTGCCATAGAGACCATTGAGTCCAATGTCCTCATTTTATAGATGAAGCAACTGAAGTACACAGGGAGATTAAATGACCTGCCCAGTGTCACAGAGCTAATGAATATCTGAACCTAGTTATTCCAGATTCCATGTCCACTGCCGTATTCATCATCCCACACTGCCCCCTCAACATTATATAGTGCTTTAAATATATTATCTCATTTGATTGGAAGATAGTAGATTGACCCTAATGGGAGGTCTTTGGGAAGAAATGAGATAAGCAATTATCAGTGGATTCTTGTTTAGGCCCAGGTTGGACTAGATGGTCTCTCTGTCTCTCTGTCTCTGTCTCTCTCTCTCTCTCTCTCTCTCTCTCTCTCTCTCTCTCTCTCTCTCTCTTTTTGCCTTTTTGGTGAGGCAATCGGGGTTAAGTGACTTGCCCAGGGTCACACAGCTAGTAAGTGTCATGTGTCTGAGGTGGGATTTGAACTCAGGTCCTCCTGACTCCAAGGCCAGAGTTTATCCACTTTTCCACCTAGCTGCTCTAGATGGTCTCTCAAGATCCCTTTCAAACTCTGAGATTCTCTGATTTGCTCAAGGTCCCACTGATAGTAAGTGGCAGAACCAGGATTCAGAAAAGGTATTCAAGTTCTACATTCAGATCCTCTTTCCACTATATATAGAGTTCTCTACTAAAGGAGAAGAGACAGCTAGGTGGGCGCTGCACCTAGATAGATAGAAGGCAAGGCCTGGAGTCAGGAGGACTCATCTTTGTGAATTCAAATCCAGCTTCAGACATTTAGTAGCTGTGTGACCCTGGACAAGTCACTTAACCTCCTTTGCCTTGGTTTCCTCATCTGTAAAATGAGCTGAAGAAGGAAATGGCACACCACTCCAGTATCTCTGCCAAGAAAACCCCAAATGGGGTCACAAAGGGTTAAACATAACTGAAATGATTACAACAATAATGAACATAGTTGGAAAACCTTCTAGACAATCAAAGTAAGCTGAAATGCCAGTTTGATGCGGGGGGTGGGGTGGTGGGGGGAGTGTAGAAACCAACTAAAAAGTTACAACTGAGATAGTAAGTAACCTAGAAGAACTACAAAACAATTCAAGACAGAGAGTACCAAAACAGACCAAAAAGAAGGAGTTTCCTTTGAAATGTAGTCCAAGGTCTCTAGAAGAGAAGTAAGCTGGGAATGCAGTCAATTAGACAACTCGAAGTTCAAATGAGAACTAAGTCAGAGAGGAAAGAGCTTTCAGCTGTAAGCATAGGCAGCTGGATGGAACAATAGGCCTAGAGTCAGGAAGACTTCAAAGTCCAAATCCAGCCTCAGACACTCCCTAGCTATGAGACCTTAGGCAAGTCACATAAACACTGCCTGCTTCAGTTTCCCCAAGTGTAAAACAGAATCAAATGGGCTAATATGTGTAAAGAGCTTTGCAAATCTTAAAGCCCTATACAACTTATCAAGGGCTTTCACTGGGCTAAGTCCTGGGGATGCAAAGAGAAAAGTAAGCTAGTCCTTGCTCTCAGGAGCTCACAGTCGAATGGCAGGAAACAACTCAGATTCAGCAGCAAGGCAGATGAAAAAGTCCCGTGGTCCTTAGGGTGCAACAGCAATGCAGATGGTAATACTTCTCTAATGTCATTTCTACTAATAAAATATCAGTTTCTGATACTGAACCATTTGACAGGGCCAAGGACTTTGGAGGTAAGAATATTCCCTTCTGGGCCTTCAATATCTTTGTTATGTAGTCATTGCAGGGACAGTGGCCAGGCTGCATTTCACCAGGATTGCTTCCAAGGATGGTAGCTGAGGGCACTGAGCTGGAAGCATTGCTACTCCAAAGGCTCTTGGGTTCTGGGTCTTAGGATGTCTCTATCAGGGTATGAGGGGAGATGGCGGTCAAGGTGGGAGTGGATTTCACCTTCCTGGCACTTGCTGCCTCCTATCTCTTCCTCAGGGAGCCAGGCCGCTTTAGCTAGATTGACCTCCCTACCCTGTGTGGGGCAGTTCCTTGGCAGTTAGAGTGGATGACTGGTCCCTTCTCCACAGGGTTGCCTCCCAGGATAATTGTTGAGGGTTGGGCTGGAAGCAAGAATGGGGGGGGGGTGCTGCTACTCCCAGTACTCTTAAGCCTTCTGTTGGTGACATTTAGCAGCTGTTTCTGTTGGTGAAGAGGAAGGTGGGCCCCCTCTCTACAACAATTTCTCCCTTCAATAGTGGCTGTGGGGGCTGGGTTGGAAGCAGGTCTGGTGATTTGGAAGAGCATTGCCATTTCCAAGGCTCTTAGACCCAGGATCCTAGGCTGTCTCCATTAGGTGGTCAAAGTGATAGTAGGTAGTTTGACTTGCCTGGCATATGCCGTTTCCTTCTTCTCCTTCAGGGTGCCCGGCCATTGTTATTATTTTTTAGAATTATTATTATGTAGCCAGGAGTAGGAACAGACCCTACGTGAGTTCATGGCTAGGGGATAGAGAAAACTCACCTGGGGGAAGGAACAGTAAGAACAAGGGTATAGGCCAGAGGACTCCCAAAATCAGAAGTAAGGATTGAGGAAATGAATTCCTGAAGAAATTTAGCAAAATAAATGCACTGGCTTCAGAGTGAGAACTGGGAAAACTTGAGAAATTAAGTCTGAGAGCAAGATTAAAAGTAGGGAGTCAGAAATACAATTCCCAGGGCAGCTAGGTAGAACAGTGGATACAGCACCAGCCCTGAAGTCAGGAGGACCTGAGTTCAAATCCTGCCTCAGACACATAACACTTATTAGCTGTGTGACCCTGGGCAGGTCACTTAACCCCAATTGCCTCACTTAAAAAACAAACAAACAGAAATACAATTCCCGAAGACTGATGATGAAACATGTTTCCCACCTCCTGATGGAAAGGTGACAGACTCAGGGTGAAGAATGAGAGTTTTTTGGACATGGCCAATTTCAGAATTTGTTTTGCTTGACTATCCATGTTTATAACAGGGGTTTTGGTATTTCTTGCATTCTCAGTTGAGATTGGGGAGAGGTGGGAGGGAGAGAATGCAGACCTGAAAAGACAATGAAACGGAATTTTTAAAAAAGTTGGGGGACAGAGAGAAGGAAGTATTTAATAAGATATTTCTTGGTTCCAGTGAGCATGTAGGAAAGGAAATGTAAGGCCTCTGGCACGTGATAGCTCTTCGAATACTTGAAGTCGGCTCTCATTTTGTATTGCTATTATTATAATAAAGGACTAGACAAGGGCACACCAAGGGAGGTAAGTCTCCCCAGAATGAGAGGACAGTGTAGACCCTGTCAGGAGGCTGTACTTCTATTCTGGGTAGGGCCTTACTCAAACTAGTGCTCTGGCAATCTAGATTTGATATTGGAACAAAATGAAACACTCGAGTGTTGTTTCAGCAGTCAACAAAAGATTTACTTAGCCCTAGTGGAAGACACCACGTGGATTCAGCTGAGCTAAGTTTCTTTGCCTGGATTGCCCATTATTTTTCCCCAGCCAAGCATCAGAGCACACTTGAAGCAACTTTGGCTGCTTTTGCTCAGGTGACCAGAAAGTGACGTCACCATGCTGGGCCTTTAGTCCCCTGAGCCAATCAATCAAGTGTCAAGGATGAGTTCAATATTTTTTAAGGAAAAATGAGTCTAACTTCCATAGAAGCAGGGTTAGATATTTCTTCCACTACAACTTTCTATAATCTATTCACTTTAACGAAACAGATTGTAATCCATTCATATCTGTCCATCCCATGAGATTCTTGTCATGTCCTCTTGTAAGTTTGCATAGATCCATCATGCTGAGGGCCTTCTTTCAGTTCTCCTGACATCACAAAGGTACCAGTAGAACTCTCGGGCTATCAGTTATTTCTCCCTCTTGCCACACGGCCAGCCCATCTTCCTTTAAAACCATACATTTCTTTGAAGATATCCTTTACACTACTTTTCCTGCCTAATTTTTTGTAATGTCTTTTTTGCTATTGCTCTTTGGATGGTCCTTAACTTCAGTTCTATAAAGACTAGATTGTTCCATGACTCCAAGCCACATGACACCACCAGAAGAATGTTGGCATTTTTTAAAAAAAGAGGTCTTTATTTCATAGAGAAAGTTGAGATCTGCAAAAGGATTTTTCCCAGTTTTGAAGGTATCTGAAGTGGGAGAAGATACCAAAGGTGTAAAAAAAACCCTCATATATTACTACTACCAAAAAAAAAAAAAGGCAACCAAGAGTACATCTTGGAACCTACAGGCCTGCTTTCCCATCTATATAGAATTATTATGAGAATGATCTATATACACATTAAAGGCAGCCTTAATGAGGGAGTTAGAAGGGAACAAGCAAGCTTCTGCAAAGGGTTTTCCACAGTAGATCACATCTTTTCCATAATATGATTGACTAAAAGATAGAGGGAATACAAGATCTCATCTAGCTTATTGCTTGGTGCGAATCAAAAGATATTTAATTTGGCAAAACAAAACACTGCTTTTGAGGCTCTCCTTCAGCAAGGTGTTTCCCATGCACATGCTAAAATTCCATACGATTCCCTTAAAACAGTAACAACAGAGCATACCTTTTTCAACAACCCTCTGACCATTAACATCGAGCGAGGTATACAGAAAGGAGACCATGTTCATGAAAGGCATTCACCACTGAAGGGAGATCTACTGAAGTCCAAGGTGAGGAGGGATTGATTCACTGTGGATGATGAAATCCTCCAGATGCCACTGTTCGTGAGTAATTATTATGTTGATTACATCAAGACTTTAGACATGGAAGAGCCTCCTGTGTGAGATCCAGATTCACTCAAAAGAGTTTAGCCAAACTAGCCACATAGGAAGAAACAAATGAATGAAGAATGCATGTTGTCCAGACTATGATAAGCAATTGTATGACTATCCCATTGAGTTCACATACCAGTATAAATGTGTGTTATAATATATAAATATATATGTATGTAATAAGCACACACACACATTTTAGACATACATTGCAAATGGAAAATGAGTTGGAAAAAAGAGAAGAAAATTAGTTGGACCCAGAATTGAATAGAAGAAGGAAAGCAGAAATTGGATTGCTTTTAGGAAATTGCAAAGACTTAGATAAATGTTAATTTGCTAAAGTTAACCCCTCCCCCCTACACCTTAATTAAGCCATGGCAACTGGTGCTTCAGCGCACCAGAATTTAGAGGGCAGTGACTGCACTTGCAATCCCTCAAAAGTATAGAAACAACTGAGCTTAGCATCTACTTAGCAAGAATAATCAGTTAAAATGGGAAGCTACCAGATGGTATACAGGCAGCTGCAACCAACTGCCGATTGTCCATTTCAAATTGGATGTCCTGTAGCCGTCTCAAACTCAACATGCCCAAATGAGGGCTCGTTATTTTTTTCCCCCAAACCTTCCCCTCTTCAAAACTTCCCTGTTACTGTTCTGGGCACCACCACCCGCCCAGTCACTCGGGCTTGATACCTCAGCGTCATCCTTGCTTGCTCTCAGTCAATCTGCCATAAAACCTTGTCGATGCTTTCTCGCCATCATTCACATATTTCAGGCCCACATCACCCCTAGACTATCGCAATCGTCTGCTAAGTAGTCTCCCTGCTGCAAGTCTTTCCCTGTTCCAATCTATCTTCCATTCAGCCGCCAGGGTGATTTTCCTAGAATGCAGGTCTAACCTTATCACCGCCCCCCCCCCCGACTTAATCAATTACAATGACTCTCGATTCCCTCTTGGATCAAATATAAACATCTCTGCTTGGCATTTAAAGCTCTTCTCAACAGGACTTCTTCCTACCCTTCCACTTTCTTACACTTGACTCCCTGAAAGCACACTTTCCCTCCTTAACTTTGCCTCTAAGAATCCCTGGCTTCCTTCAAGACTTAGATCAATCAACATCTTCTATAGGAGACCTTTCCTGGCTCCTCCGCCTGCTCCTGTCCTCCCTGATAAAGTTACCTTTTGTCTCCTCAGTATATTTTGTATGTACCTATTTCTGTGCATTTGTTCCTCCATTAGAACACAAACTCCTTGAAGGCAGGGACTGCTTTTTGCTTTTGCTTTCTCTCCAGCACTTAGCACAATGTCTTCCACATAGTGTGGGCAGCTATGTGGCACAGTGGATAGACTACCAGGCTCAGAGTCAGAAAGACTGCAGTTCAAATCTATCCTCAGATACTTACTAGCTGTGTGACCCCGGGCAAGTCACTTCACTCTGCCTCAGTTTCCTCAACTGTAAAATAAGCTGGAGAGGGAAGTGGCAAACCATTCTGGTATCTTTGGGGGTCATGGGGTCATGGAGAGGCAGACATAGCTGAAATCACTAAACAACAATAGCTACCTCACAGTAAATGCTTAATTAAAGTTTGATGACTGTACCTCAGGTAAGTTTGTTGTAGGCTCAATTCCATCCCAATCCACGTGGCATCATTTAAAGACACATTTCATGCCATTTACCCTGGACACACTTCGTGCTATTTGCCCCAGGCACAAAAATTGTTAGTTATAGCTCTGTAACCACCCCATCCCTATATTTCTGTATAGGGCTTTGTAGCAGAGAACTTTAAAAACATCTAAGAAGACTAGTATGCTACTTTGGGGAAACTAAAAAAGTGTTTAACCTCTTCTGCAGGCCAGACTGGGGTATAGGATATTTAGTCTAGGTAGATGAGGTGGTCCCCCTCTGTAGACAAGAAGTCAGGGAATTACGAGAAGATAGTGGCATGTTAGGACTTAGAAGAATCTGGATACTTAACTGTTTGTTAGGAGTGAGCCTGAGTCAGGCCCATACCTTGGTGGTTTCGGGTCAGTGGTAGTACAAAATAAGATCCAAATAGGGAATCTGATGGTCAAAAAAAGGGAGGTTTATTTAGCCTTGACAGAGGAATAATACTCAGCATGAATATAGTAGCACTTGACTTGGTGGGACCAGGTCCCTCTTATCTCCTTAAGGAAATCTGTTCTGTGGTCAGCAGGAGAGGCTAGAGTGACTCATGTTGCCTCAGGGTGACCACCACCTATGTGGGGCAGGGACTCTACAGTCTCCACCTGGAGTCTTTTTATACCCTTATTTGATTCAGGAAGCCAAGTCAATAAGGCCAGAGGCTATTACAAAGCTGTACCAAGGGAGGCACAGCTTGAACCTTGGCTCTGTGAGCCAATCAAGGCCCTGTTGCATTTCATTGCCTTTTAGGGGAGAAAAAAATTATCTAAACCCATGTTGCAGGGGGGTGGGGAATCCCTAGTAGAAATTGGTCCTATTATACTGGCTAACACCTTAATAAAGCTCTAAAAATGAGCCAGAATGAATAATGATAAAGAAAACCAAAGAGAATCAGCTACAAAGTCCTTTATCAAGTCAAGGATTGTAAAAAGATTGCCAGAATCTTGCAGAAATTTGGAGCAGAGACAGACTAGGGTAGGTCTAAGATAAACTGTGAGCAGCCCACTCCCACAGCAGGAAGTAGGTCCAGTCCAGGCTTAACCTAGGGTAAACCACGGACCCAGTCCATGGCAGGAGACAGGGCCAGAGGAGTACCCAGCATAGGGGAATCTAGGAGGCCCATTCATGACAGGAGAAAGAGATTTATCAGGATTCAGCAACCTAGGCCCCAAAAGGAAACAAAGCAAGACAATTTCTGCAGAAGGCCATCTAACTCAGGATCAAAAAGAGCCTACCCATTCCACGAAAGGGTAAGAAAGAGTACTTTGACTCCCCAACACAAGACCCTAACCAAGGTTGGAGTCCAAGTAGAGCCAAAGAAAAAATAATGTCCTGGCCACAAGGAGTATAAAAGTACCTGGAGGAAATGGAACAGAGATACAAATGGCATAGCTAGGGACGAAAAAATGGCAAGGAGAGTCAATACCTTAGAAAAGACAGGGGTAAACCTCACCTAAGAATTGAACTCTCTGAAGGTTAGAATGGGTCAAATAACAAATGACTTATGAGACAATAAAAAATATTAATATCAAATCAAAAGACTGAAAAAATGAGAAAATATAAGGTATGTATTATCAAAAACAACCAACCTAGAAAACAGACCATGGAGAGAAAATCTAAGAATCATCAGACTATAATGCGATATCCAACTTCGATAGGCTTAGCTCTTCTCAGCAATGCAATGACCTAAGACAATTCCGAAAGATTCACAATGGAAAATGCTATCCAAATCCAGAGGAATGGAGTCTGAATGCAGATCAAAGCATACTATTTTCTTTGTTGTTGTTGTTGTTGTTGTTTCTTTCTCATGGTTTCCCCCTTTTGTTCTGAGTCTTCTTTTACAACACGACTAAATGTGAAATATGTTTAATATGATTGTATATGTAGAGCCTATATCAGATTGCATGCCATTTTGAGGAGTGTCTTGAGGGGAGGGAGGGGGGACATTTAGAACTCAAAATCTTATAAAAGTGAATATTGCAAACTAAAAATAAATTAATTTTTAAAAATAAAACAACAACAAAATCATCAGACTACCTAAAAATGAATGTACCCCTGAAAAAAAGAAAGCTCAGATACAACATTTCAGTATACCATGCCCTGATCTCTTACAACTAGAGGGCAAAGTGAAAAATAGAAAGAATCTACTGAACTTCTCCTGAAAGAAACCCCAAACTGAAAAGTCCTAGGAACATCATACCCACATCCAGAGCTTCCCAATCAAAGGAAAAATATTTCAAGCAGTCAAAAAGAAATAGTGCAAGTACTGAGGAGCCACAGTCAAAATCACAGAAGATTTGGATACTACCAATAAATAGGAGAAGAGATCTTGGAATACAATATTTCAAGAAGCAAAAGATAACAGCTTATAAACAAGAATAATCTACTCAGAAAAACTGAGTATAGTCTTGGAGGGGGGTAAATTGATCTTTAATGAAATAAAGGACTCTCAGACATTCCTAAAGAAAAGGCCAGAACCTAGGAGACACTTTGAAATGGAAATTTGGGAAATAAGAGAAACTTAGAGAAAGGGCTACAATTTGATCAGTTAGAAGGTACTGGCTGATGACAAATTGTTTACCTGCTGATGGGGAGAAAAGAATGAAGTGTCCTCTCAGAACTCTAATGTCTTAAAGGGGTCATAGAGAAAGTTAAATGGGATAGGCAGAGTGCTTAGGGGCAGTTTTGTTCTGTTTTGATGGTATTAGGAAAGTATATGGGAGGTATAAGGGACTATATTGGTGAAGAAAGGAAGAAGTAGAGGTAAATCACTACCTCATAATAGGAATACATCAAATAAAGGGTATGCAAAATGGAGGAAAGGAGGACTGGCACATCACATGGACCTCACTTTCATAGAAACTGGACAAAGGAATGTAGAATGTACAAACACACTCATGCAAAGATCATGTTATAGAAATACATTAAACTCAACAAAGAAATAGAAACAGGGAGAGTGGGATTTGGGGAGAGTGAGAGAGTGATTATCAGTGAAATAAACCCCTACATCAGAGAGGGAAGCATGAATGGAGAATTAAAAGGACAGGAAGAAAAAGTAAAAACTTATCATCAGGATATGGTAAGAAGAGAAGAAGAATAGAAACAGATCATGTCACTTATAGAGCACAGGTGTTAGGCAATCGCTTCTTTCCACCTTAATCTTTGCAAAGAAGATGAAGATAAAGAGAGGAAAAAGTACAAGAAGATAGAATAAAGGTAAATATACAATTAAATGTGAATGCAAATGAAATTAATTCACCCATAAAACAGAAGACAGCAGAATGAATTAAAAAGCAGAATCTAACAATATGTTGTTTACAAGAAACATACATGAAATATTGAGATTTACATAGGATTAAAATAACTGTAGAATCTGTTATGCTTCAAGTGAACTAAAAAAAGTAAAATCTAGTCTTCAAGTGAACTAAAAAAGCAAGGGTAATACGTGTGATTTTAGATAAGGCTAGACTTAAAATAGTAATAGTAAAAATACACTTGATAAAAGGAGATAAGATTTAGCACTGGTTGAAAAATAGGTCATTCACTGGAACAGATTAGGTATACAACATACAGAAGCAGCCGAACACTGTAGCATAGTGTTTGATAAGCCCAAGGAACCCAGCTATTAGGGTAAGGTCTTGCTATTCAACAAAAACTGCACAGTGAACCGGAAAGCAGTCTGGCAGAAATTAGATATGGACCTTGATATACAGCTTACAATCTATAGCCAGATAAGCTCCAAACAGATATATGACTTAGTCATAAAGAATGACATCATGAATGAATCAGAAGAACAAGGAAGAAATTACCTTTTAAATCCATAGATAGAGGAAGAGTTCATAATCAAACAAGGAATAGAAAGAGCATCAAAGGAAAAATGGACAAATTTGATTGTATATAGTTTAAAAGTTTTTGCACAATAAAACCAATGCAGTTAAAACTATAAGGGAAACAAGTAGCTGAGGAAAAATAAAAACTTTTATAGGAACTATGTCTGATAAAGGTCTCACATCCAAGAAACTTAAGGAACTGATTCAAATTTACAAGAACAAGAGCCATTCCCCACATAGATAAATGGTCAAAGGATGTAAACAGGCAGTTTTCAAAGGAAGAAATTTAAGCTATCAATACACATGAAAAAATGTTCCAAATAGTTAGACAAATGCAAGTTCCCACATGACATCCATCAGATTGGCAAAGATGACAATGAATGTACTATTTGTGGAGCAAGTGAACCTTTTATGCTACGCCCCCCCCCCTCTCCCCGCCCCAGCCAGGAAGCTGCATCAGGGAAACTGGGGCCACTCAGGTCATATAGAAGGAAGAAGGCAAGGAAATCAGGGATGCTGAGTCAAGAAAACCTTCATTCTATCACAGCCACTAAACTATGCATAACCTTTGCCCCAGCAATTCCATTATTAGACCTATACTTCAAAGCGATAAAAGAAAGAGGGCAATAACTCACATGTTCAAAAATATTTATAGTAGCTCTGTTTATGGTGGCAAAAAAATGGAAATTAAGGGAATATCCATCTATTGAAGAATGGTATATGAAAATAATAATGGTATATGAAAATAATGGAATACTATTGTGCCAAAGGAGGCTCAGTGGATAGAGTGGCTCAGTGGATAGAGTACTGGGCCTGGAATCAGGAAGACCCGCGCTCAAATCTGGCATCAGGCACTTACTAGCTGTGTGACTCTGGGCAAGTTACTTAAGCTCCGTTTGCCTTAATCTACTAGAGAAGGAAATGGCAAACTACTCCAGTATCTTTGCCAAGAAAACCCCATAGGGGGCAGATAGGTAGAGCAGTGGTAGAGCACCAGCCCTGAAGTCAGGAGGACCTGAGTTCAAATCCCACCTCAGACCAAACACTTCACACTTACTAGCTGTGTGACCCTGGGCAAGTCATTTAACCCCAATTGCCTAAAAACAAAAACAACAAAAAAAGAAAACCCCATAATGGGGTCACAAAGAGTCAGATACAACTGAACATCAACAACATTGTGCCATAAGAAATGACAAAATAGATGAATTCTGAGAAACCTGGGAAGAATGATATGAACTAATGCAGAGTAAAGTGAGCAGAATCAGAACAATTTATACAGTGACAACATTATGGAGAAAAACTACTTTGAAACCCTTAAAAACTGATCAATGCAATAATCAAACATAGTTCCAGAAGACTGACAGGAAAGCATGCTACCTACCTTTTGAAAGAGAAATGATGACTTAGGATGCAGAATATGATGTACATTTTCAGACACAGTCAAAGTGGGAATTTGTTTTGCTTGACTATTTGTTACAAAGGCTTTATTTTTCCTTCCCCTCCCCCCAATGTGGGGTTGGGTTGGGAGTATGAAGATATAGAGGAACAGGGTAGAAAAAAAGAAAAGAAGGAAAAGAGGGTCATTGGAACATCAGAGAAAACAGAAGGAAGGACAGACAAGAAGGACAGTTCTGAATATTGCAGGTTGAATTTATTATAAAGAAAAGCAAATTGTACATTTAAGAGATCTGAGATTTCATGTACAATCCTCCTTTTCTGTTCTCCCATGTATATGGAAATGCCCATCTTATTTGGTGTTTGTTAAGTTCAGAATAAAAGTAAATATTTTTTAAGAAGTCAAGAAATTCTACAAGTTTACTGAGAGTTCCAAAGTCTTGCTACTGCTTGTTATCTGGGTAAACAGTTTATGCTGGCAGCACTTGCCCTGAAAATCCTCTGGGCACAGGTCTCACACTTCATGTATGTCTTTCCTGTTATTCAAGGCCAGTAGAATCTATTTTACAACAGATGCAGGGTTGTCATCTTGGTTCAGGTGTCCAAAATCATCACAGAGGGCTTTCATAGCTATGAGTCCATATGTTTTGCACAGCATTTCATTACCTTCTTATGCATTCAGTAGGATTTCTCATGATGGAGTTCCAACTCCTATCATTCTTGAAACAGTGGTTTGCCTTCAGGGAAACTAAGCTTGATTTCCTTAGTATCATTCTGTTCCCTCTTAGCCAATATTACTGCTCATTCATTCATCCATTCAACAAGCATTTATTATTCAACATAGAACTGCATCCTGCAGCTGGGCTTACCTCTCTACTCATCCATGTTCGACCGTGGTAAGGAGAGTTGGCTCAGAGCTTTGTAAATGACTTCCACTAATGGTACACTGTCTGGAGGAAATCCCAGAATCTCAGCTGTGCTTCCCTGTGTCAGGGACCCTGCTGCCTTCATATCACAGATGGCCCATATATCCTCTCTAGGGGTCACCATAGTCTCTGATGCCTACAGGATAGGGCATCTGCAACTAACTAGGCTGCTGGCAGGATGAATGAGACCTTAGGGGAAAAGCCGAGAGGCACATGGAAGGAGCAAGTCATAACACTTAGTCACAGATCTGATACAGGAGAGGGAAGAGAGAGGCGACTATGGCCACATCCAAAGAGGAGCTTGATGCTCTAGGTTTTAGTTTTCACATCTTCAAAATGAAAGACTGGACTAGATAACCTCCAAGGTCCTTTTCATCTTAACATTCATGATCCTCATGCTGTCACCAGCCCTAGCTGGTTCTCATCTCCTGCAGTCTCATTGCACTGCAGTCATTCATCCAAGTCATCCGAGCACGAATTTCTTCAATAAACATTTGTCAGGCACCTACTACGTGCAAGACAGTGTAATGTGTTCACTTGAGAAACAAGGACAAAAGTAAAACAGTTTCTGCCCTTCAATGAGCCACACAAGGAAGTCCAATGGAAAATATATTTTTATTTATTTTATTAAGGCAATTGGGGTTAAGTGACTTGCCCAGGGTCACACAGCTAGTAAGTGTCAAGTGTTTGGTCTGAGGTCACATTTGAACTCAGGTCCTCCTGACTTCAGGGTCAGTGCTCTATCCACTGTGCCACCTAGCTGCCCCAGAAAATATATTTTAAAAATCCAAATGGCATCATCCAGTGGGGGATCAGGAAAGGCCTTGAGGACACCTGAGAAACTTTTCAAAGGAAGGCAAATAGTTTAAGAGCTAGAGAGAGGTGAGAAAAGGACATCCCAGGCATAGGGGCAACCTGTATAAACATACAGAGGTGGGAAGAGCAGGCAGCTGGGTTCATTTTTAGCTAAAGCTAGATGCACAGAAACATTGCATTTGCTTATGAGGCTTACCCTGACAATATTGTATGTTGTGAGATCATTGAGAGGTTTTACAAAAATTACAAATTTTAATCAATTGTCAAATCTAGCTTCTAAAACTCCTAAATGACTTCAGTTCATAATTCACAGGTTCCCAGATTTCGGTGTTGGAAGAAACCTCAGAGGCCATCTGTCAAAGGGCTGCACTTGAGGACCTAGAGGGCCACATGTGGCCTCGAGGCCACAGGTTCTCCACCCCATATCTAGTCTGACGCTTTCCTGACTAAGAATGCCATCCCCTGCAAATATCCCAGACAAGTTGGCATCAAGCCTTTGCCTGAAGACATTTGGTGAGGAGAGAGTTACTACTGCCTGAAGCAGCCCAAGTCAGCTTTGTGAATTCCCTAATTATCAGGGAGATTTTTTTCTGACACCAGCCTAAGTTTGCAATTTCTCTTTGCAATTTCTACCCATTCTTCCTAGTTCTGTTCTCTGGGGCCAACAAAGAGAACTGTGGAATGAATGAATGAAAAAGCACTTATTAAGCTCTTACTATGTGCCAAACTTTATGCTAAGCTTTATACTCTAACCACTGCGTCACTTAGCTGCCCCTTATTCCTTTTTTTTTTTTTAAGACTGGGTCTCCCTATTCCAGTCTGGAAGTGCAGGGACTTCTCATGGCTCTGTCCCATTCTTTGACTTGCTCCATTTCTGACCTTTTCCTTAAGCACCCTGGTGGCCTTGGCTCCTGGTGGTTCATCCTAGTAATACTGAATTTAGCACAGACACCTGATGGGCTTAGATATCTCTGTCTCAGAACTCTCGAGCACAGCAGATGTACCAGCCTCAGTTTTCCTAGTAGCAGAGATTACAGGCACACACCACTGAGCTCAGCCGGAGTTTACATTCCAATGATAGAAGCAAAACCCATAGCTAATAGTGGCTAGGGAGAAGTACTCTGGCCCAGAAGGTAAGGGAATGGTAACTGGGGCTAGTAAAAGGAACATTAACCCACTCTCTCTAGGAGCAATTGCAGAGTTGACTTACCCCCTGGTTCATGGTTCCAGAAGTGGCGGGATAGGGGAAGCTGGTGAGGAGGGAATAAAGTGAAACATAGCTGAGGCTTTCCAGAAATCCTGCTCTGGGAGAGGCAGTTACCAACCAAGTTGGAAATGGGAATGGGGTTGGGGTAGAATGACCTAGGAGGCACGGTCTCGAGTGGGAGTTCTGAGAGGTTTGGTGAGGAAGCTGTAGAAGAGGGATTAGGTTTATTCTGCTTGACCTCAGAGGTTTAAGAAAAAAATAATAGCTAACATAGCACTTACTATGTTCTGGCCTCACAATTATTATCTCATTTGATCCTGACAACAACCCTGAGAAGTAGATGCTTTTATTATCTTCATTTTATGGAAACTGAGGCAGGCAGAGGTGAAGTAACTTGTCCAGGGCTGTGTGACCCTGTATTTGAGCTGTATTTGAACTCAGATCTTCCTGACTCCAGGTCCAGCCACTCTTTCCACTATGCCACCTAACTGCCCCTGGGCAGAAAAGCTTCCTAACAGTTACTACTATAGCTCTTTCTGTGGTGGCAAAGAATTGGAAATTGAGGGGATGCTCATCAATTGGGGAATGGCTGTTGTATGTGAATGTAATGGAATACTATTGTGCTATAAGAAATGATGAGCAGGAGGACTGCAGAAAAACCTGGAAAGACTTACACGAACTGATGCTGAGTGAAGTGAGCAGAACCAGGAGAACGTTGCATACAGTAATAGCCACCTTGTGCAATGACTGACTTTGATAGACTTAGCTTTTCTCAGCAATACAAGGATCTAAGATATATCCAAAAGTCTCATGATGGAAAATGCTATCCACATCCAGAGAAATAACTATGGAGTCTGAATGCAGATTGAAGCATACTATTTTCTCTCTTTTTTTCTTTCTCGTGGTTTTTCCCTTTTGTTCCAATTCTTTCTTCACAACATGACTAATGTGGAAATATGTTTAATACGATTGTACACGTATAGCCTATATGAGATTGCATGCTGTCTTGGGGAGGAGAGAGGGGAGGGAGGGGGAAATTTAGCACTCACAATCTTATAAAAATGAAAGTTGAAAACTAAAAATAAATAAAATAAATTAATTTAAAAATAGTTACTGCTATATAAGTGAAAAAAGTTTTCCTTATTAGGTAATGAGTTCCCCCTCACTGGAGGTCACTTTCCATATGGCAGCATTTTTAATATTTTCAGACAATTCTGTTCTCCCCTAATTTTCTCTTCTTTAGACTAAATATCTTCAGTTTCTTCATTTGATCTTCATACTGCAGGAATCCCCCATTCACCCACCCCCACCCCGCCAGCTACTCTCCCATTTTATCAGTGTCCTTCCTGAAAGGTGGCCTCCAGAAAGGAACCCATTATTCCAGATGTTCTCTGATCTGGGCAGATTTCCATAAAATTGGCCCTTCCCTAGTTCTGAATACTGTGTCTTTGACTGCAGCTTAAAATCAAATTATATTAGCTTTTTTTGGTTAACCTCTCCTTCTTTGAAATTCATAACCTTACCAAATTTTCCACCCAGTCTAGATTTCAGGAGCTGTGGTATATTTGCTCCCCTACCACCTTCCAAGCCATTCATTGTATTCAATTCATCCCAGTGTTCTCTCCAGTCAAGATCTTGACTCTGTCACCAAGCATGTAAGCTATCCCTCTCAGGTTGGCATCATCTACAAACTGAATTACATGGCATCTATGCTGTTATTCAAGTTACTGATAAAACTATCAAACAGTACAGATTCCTGGGACTTCTGTCCAAGAGGAAATGAAATTATTCAATGGCTATTCTTTGAGTCCATATATTCAAACGGTTCCTAGTTTACCAAATTGTACTATCATCTAGCCAGGGGTGGGGAACCTGTGGCTTTGAGGCCACACGTGGCCTGATAGCCCATGGCATTCTGGTACTCCATCTTTTCTTTAGGAATGGCAAGAGAGATTTTGTCAAATGATTTGCTTTAAAAAAAAAAAAAGACTGGGGCAGGTGGCGCAGTGAATAGAGCACTGGCCCTGGAGTTAGGAGGACCTGAGTTCAAATGTGACCTCAGACACTTGATACTTACAAGCTGTGTGACCCTGGGCAAGTCACTTAGCCTCATTGCCTAGCAAAAACAAACAAACAAACAAACAAACAAACAAACTATACATGTAGCATTTCCTTGATCAGTCTAGTGACCCACTCATAAAAAGAGATAAACTCAATCTAGCATGACCTGCTTTTGGTGAAGCTGTGCTGGCTCTCGCTGATGAAGATTTTCTTTTCTAGTAAAAGTAGTAAAAGCTTATGTTTACATAGCGCTTTGTTTTCAAAGCATTTGGCTTTGAAGAAGCCATTTTTCAAGAAAAAACTCATTTGATCTTCAGTAACCATCCCTCTAATACATTGTAGACCTCTGACAGGAATAGAGGTCAAGCTTACCATTCTGTTATTTGCAGACAACATTCTGTCCCCTTTTTTGGAAAATCTGGAAAACATTCACTCTTCATACTCCAATCCCCAAATCACACCTTTTTAGAACTGGAAAGGGACCCAAATGGTCACCTAGTCTAACCGTATCTTAAGAATTCCCTCTACAACATCACCAATAAGTGGTCATTCAGCCTCTGCTTGAAGACCTATATTGACAGGGAGCTCACTACCTACCAAGAGGCCACACGTCCTTCTTTGCAACTTCTACCCATTGTTCCTGGTTCTGCCCCCTGGGGTAAAGCAGAATAAATCTAATCTCCCATGCGACAACCCAGTAAATATTTGCAGACAGCTACCATGTTTCCTAATTCCCTCTCCCCCCTACACCTCCTTCCAGATCTTCCCTGTTATAGGCTAAACATTATTCTGTTTTTTATTTTTCCCCCAAAATATTTTTTATTCTTGCATAACATTTGTGTTTCCAATTGTGAATAAAAAAATTAGAAAGTAGTTACAAAACAGCAATGGAATAGACAAGGAGCAGGGTGCCTCACACACAGCAAGGCCAAATCACTCCCCATCTTCCCCTTCTTCCTCCTTAGATGAAGTGGATAAACATTACTCTTTCAGCCGGTACTCATATGGCATGAATTCAGGCCCTCTCTTAGACAACCCTGCGATGCCTCTCATGTTCTCAATGATTTTTCAAAGATCATTGATGGCCTCATCAATCACATGGGCCTGATGAAATAGTTTATATGCGTTATCGAGGACAGCAAGGTGCTCTCTTTCTATTTCCTTCCATAATTATCATTGGTATCACCTCTCAGCCATTTTTCTTCTATCTTTTCCTGTTCAAAGATGATTCTTTTTTTCTCAGACAGGTGAAAGGTTTATTCTCCATTCTCAACACAGCAGCAAGAAAGGGGACTGGAGGGAGGTAGGCATCGACCAGGTGGGATTAGAGCATCAGAAGCAAAGGACAACTGGAGCTGGAAGAGTCTGGGGGGGAATTCAGTCCTGGGTTTCGTCAAGTAGCCATTCTGGAGCAGCACTGGGGAGGACTGGAAGGCTCTTTGGGTGATGAAAGCAAGCAGGGAGATCTAGAATGAAGGCAGAGGTAATTCTAGAGGAATGCCATTCTCAGCCAGCCTGGGCAGAGAAGGGCAGCAATCAAAAGTAGGCGTCAAAGCTGACTGTGAAAAAGTTCACTTTGTACAGTTTGACCTTGTGGGCACAGTGGATTCTTCACCACCAACCCCACGTACAGCCCGCTGTACATATGGTATAGGACAACCTGAATGGCTCCTACACCCAAGTCTGTGTTCATTACGACCCTGACCCCAGCGGGCTTCTCATAGTAATGGAGCCTGTAGCGGGCTCGTCAGGAAGGCCAGGAATCCAGTTTTCATGTCCACAGGTGACATCCTGCTGACAAAAGATCAGATGCAGAAGAGCATTCCATGCATCACCTTGAACTCCTTCTCCTGCTTCTTGTGGTGCCATTCACTGTAGAGCAGGCAAACCCCACCTTGGTCAATCCAGTACAGGTTGTGGACAGTCATCTGAGAACCATGGTGGGGGCAGGGGGAAGAGGGGAGGGTCCTCTGTCCCCAAGATTATTCTTTGAAGCAGAGAAAACAGAAGCAAAATAGAAGCTGAATGGCTTTTTGTCACTTCTCATTATCCCACCTACCCCAAGCAGCATTCCTAACCCAAATCAAACTAGGTCCTGATCACCTGGATGAGCATGAAGGGAAGGCGAGCCTTCATTTTGGACACTGAATGCTTCTTCCTATGGAAATTATGGGCATGTCCCTTGGTGCCTCCTAGAAGATATGCCTTAGCATCTGCGCTTGCCCCCCAAGATGAACCGGATGGCTCAGACTCCTGGAACACGGAGTAGTCTGAGTCAGGGGACCACTAGGTCGGAGTGCTGCATATATTGTCAGATGTTGCCACTGCATTCTTGTAAGGGAGGGTTAAATCTGGGGGAAGGGAATGGGTTGTCCCCTTCCCCACTCCAGAAATGACTTTGATATGATGAGGAAGCAGCAATAGGGGCAGCTAGGTGGCACAGTGGATAGAGCACCAGCCCTGGAGTCAGGAGGACCTGAGTTCAAATCTGGATTCAGACACTTGACACTTACTAGCTGTGGCTGGGCACGTATGGGCAAGTCACTTAACCCCGACCGCCTAAAAAAAAAAAAGAAGCAGAAATAAGACTCTGTTAAGTAAAAGAAAGTGAATGAGTCACTGGGATGTTGTATGTTGCCTGAATTGCAACCCCAAGTGTAATTCCCATCTGAGGAGAGTCCAAATCACAGAGCAGCGCTCTGAGTTTGGGGGAATGAATGTGTTGCTGGGAAAAGTGATACCAAAGAGAAAAACAAGTCTGTGCATTTGGCTTCATTGCCTCTGGGCTACTGTGAAAACTTTTATGTGTTTTTGCATTTTCTACAGAATGGAACAAAGGTTGTCCTGTACCTAATATATACATTTGCACCTTTGGTACTTGTGGACCCTTTCCCTTTTTTCTCACTTTAAAAAAAATAAATATAATTTATTAATTTTAAACATTCTTTTAAAAAAAATTTTGAGTTCCAAATTCTCTCCCTCCCTCCCACCCTTCTCCCCTACCCACTGAGATGGCAAGTAATATGGTATCAATTATAAATGTGAAATCATGCAAAACATATTTCCATATTAGCCATATTTCAAAAAAAAGCAAGAAAAATAAAGAAAATGAGAAAGTTATACTTCAAGTTACACTCAGAATTCATCAGTACTCTGGAGGTGAATAGCATTTTTTCATCATGAGCCCTTTGGAATTGTCTTAGATCACTGTCTTGATCAGAATAGTCAGGTCTTTTAAAATTGATTTTTTTTTAACAGTGATAAACAGTTTTTATTCAGGCAATGAAACATGAAAAAATATATTAGTACTTATTATAATAATTCCATTTGTGTAAGTATAACTCTTAAAAATATTTATCTGACATACAAAAAGAGAAATTATTGTACATATAAAATTTATGTAGATGATCATTACCCATAGAATGCAATCCTGGTAGGAGTCAAGCTGCTTTCGCTCCTCCCTATGGGAAGGTAATCAATCACTCACTGTATGGCAGTCACAGGGGCACAATGGAAGCAGGTGGTCACTTATTGGCACATTTGTTACTATATCTATTGGCAATGTACTCATGCTGACAGCGACACTGAGGAACATACTGGCACCTTTGAGAATTAAAAGGGACATCTGGATTGTACCACAAGGAAGAGAAGACTCCAGGTTAGACTGAGTTAAGACTTGGGGGTTGGCTAAAATTGATTATTAATACAACATTGCTGTTACTGTGCACAATGATCTTCTGGTTCTTCTCACTTCACTTTGTATCAGTTCATATGGGTCTTGCCATGTTTTTCTGAAACCACCCCTTCATCATTTCTTATAGCACAATAGTACTTCGTCACAATTATATGGCACAACTTGTTCAGCCATTCCCAACTGATGAGCATCCCTTCAATTTCCAATTCTTTGTTGCCACAAAAAGAACTGCTATAAATATTTTTGTACATGTGGATCCTTTTCCTTTTCCTTTGATCTCTTTGGGATACAGACCTAGTAGTGGTATTGCTGGGTCAAAGAGTATGCACAGCTTTGTAGCCCTTTAGGTATAGTTTCAAATTGTTCTCCAGAATAGTTGGACCAGTTCACAACTCCACCAAAAGTCCTTTAGTGTATCTGTTTTTCCCTCATCCCCTCCAGCATTTGTCATTTCTATTAGGTATAAGGGGTTATCTCAGAGTTGTTTTAATTTGCATTTCTCTAAGCAATAGTGATTTAGAGAATTTTTTCATATAACCATAGATAACTTGGATTTTTTTCTTCTGAAAACTGCCTGTTCATATCCTTTGACTGTTTATCAATTGGGGAATGGCTCTTATTTTTATAAATTTGACTCAGTTCTATACTCAGTATATATTTCAAAAATGAGGCCTTAATCAGAGATCCTGATTCCATGCAGCTGCGTGTGCTAGTGCTCCTCTCTGCCCTGAAACTGTAACCTAGGACTGTTTCTGGGCAGCAGAGTTGCCAATCAGCTCCAGCTATACAGTAACAGCAAAGAGTCCCCTGTAATCTCTTTCTGAGTAGTTGTCTGACCCCTTCACTGTCTCTGAGCTGAAGAAAATAATGCCTTAAAAAGCAGAATTGGCCAAATGGAAAAAAAGTTATAAAATCTCACTATTGCCTCTGCTGCATGTGTGGGCTCCAGACAGAGCTCCACCAGACCTCCACCCTGGTATTACAGATTTCTCTTGCCTACGTCTTAAGTTTTCTCAGGCCTGAAAAATATCTTACCCTGAATTTTTGTCAGGGTAACTCCAAAATTGGATTTGAGGTATTATTTTAAAGTTGTTCAGAGGGGAATGTTGGGAGGGTTCAGCTGGGTAGCTGCCCCTAATCTGCCATCTTGGCCTTGCCACTTGTGGACTCTTTCACATACATCTGTAAACCAATGCTGCTAAGTAGCTTGTATCACCCATCACTTTCTTTTTAAAAACTTTTATTTTATTTTATTATTTTTGAATAATAAGCACTTATTTTCTCTCCCTCTTCCCATTTGGAAAAAAGAAAAGAAAAACAAAACCTTTGTAACAAATATGCCTGGTTAGGCAAAACAAATTCCCACATTGGCCATGTCAAAAATTGATGTCACTGTATCTCAACCACCTTCTTTTCCATGAGCCTTTGAAAAGGGGCATGTGCCCCAAAAGTATGTGGCGGTACATGTTTAAACTGGCAGACTCCTATTGGACAATATGTGTCCTCATCTTCTGATAATACATCTGCTGATCTGCCCAACAAATGATCTCAGGTGTTCTGAACTTGTGACATGGTGTTATCGATTCACCTTCATTCTTTTATTCAGGATTCAGGCATTCACACACTCATTTAATCTTGGTGTGTGATCTTTTTCTATACTATCACTGACTTCCTGGCTGTTCCATGAACAAGACATTCCATTTCTCAGCTCCGGGCATTTTCTCTGTCTGTCCCCCATGCTTGAAATGCTTTCCCTCCTTTGCTCTGACTACTGTCTTCTCTGGCTTCCAACTAAAATTCTACCTTCTACAGGAAGCCTTCCCTAACCCCTCTTAATTCCAATGCTTTCCCTCTGTTAATTATTTGTCATATACATACATACATATGCATGCATGCATGCATGCATACATACACATATGCAGAGCACATATATGTATATACATACATGCACACATACATACATGTATGTGTATATAGGTATATATACATACATGCATATATGCATGCATGCATATATGCATGCATGCATACATATACATATATGTATGGGTATATATGTATGTGTGTGTGTATATATACACACATATATATGTCTTGATTAGTTTACATGTTTTCTCCCATAGTAGATTGTAAAGTCCTTGAGGGGAGGGACTATCTTTTGCCCCTTTTTTATCCCCAGTTAGTTAGTACCTGGCACATAGTAAGTACTTAATTAGTGTTTGCTGACTAATTGATTGATTAATATCACCACGGGTAAGGCATACAGACCACAGCACTCTATGATGATACCACTGACTAACAGCTTTTTCCTCATCTTTGCTTCTTAGAATCACTTTATCAAATGCTCAGTTCACGTGTCATATCCTACAGGAGACTTTTCCTGATCCTCTTAGTTTATAGGGCTCTCTCTCTCTTCTCAAATGATCACATATCAGTCTATATGTTGTATCATGCCTCCCCCTCTCTCCCCCAGTATAGTATAAGCTCCTTGAGAGCACAGACTGTGTTTGCTTTTGTTTTTGCATCTTTGGCACCTAGCACCATGCCTGGTACATGCTTGTTCTTTAATAAATGCTTTCCCAATTGGATTGAAAGTAATTTGCCCCAAATTATCTAGATAGTAATAGCAGAGCTGAGATGTATAGTTCTTTCCACTTGGCACAAATAACTTGGGAGACTTGGGCACTTTCACATTATGTAAGCCACATCAAACTTCTCTGCTTGGCCAAACCTCTCAAGTTCTGAAGAAGCCGGAATGTTAATTTATCAGTGCGCCTCAGCTTTGGCTTCCTTTCCACTTCTGTCAGTCAACAAGCATTTATTAAGCACCTCCTATGTACCAGGTACTGTACTAAATGCTGAGGATACAAAGAAAGGCAAAAGAGAGTCCCTGTTTCAAGTCCACTGAGGGAGACAATGTGCAAACAATTATGTACAAACAAGACACAGACAGGATAAAGTGGAGATAATCAACGGAGAGAAAGTACTAGAGGGGTCCGGAAAGGCTTCCTGTAGAAGGGGGGATTTTAGCAGGAATTTGAAGGAAGTCAGGGAAACCAAGAGGCAGACAGAAGGAGGGTGATGATTCCAGGTCTGGCGGATTGCCAGTGAAAATGCACTGAGTTGGGAGATACAGTGTCTTGTTTATGGAACAGCTGGGAGGCCAGTGTCAGGAGATCAAAGAGTCTGTGTTGGGGAGGAAGGTATACGAAGACTGGAAGGTAAGAGACGGGGTTATGAAGGATTTTGAATACCAAATAGAGGGTTGTATATTTGATTCTGGAGGTGATTTGGGAGCCACAGTGGCTGACTGAGTAGGGGGAGGTGATATGGATAGACCTGTGCTTTAGAGAGATCACTTTGACAGCTGAGTGGAGGATGGGCTGGAGTGGAAAGAGACTTCAGTCAGGCAGCCCTGCCAGTAGGCTATTACAATAGCCCAGGTGTAAGGTGATGAGGGCCTGCACCAGGGTGGTGGCAGTATCAGAGGAGAGAGGAGAGCATCTGTAAAAGATGTTATGGAGGTAAAATAGACAGGTCTTGGTGACAGATTGTATAGAGGAGGGTGTGAGAGTGAGGAGGCAAGGATGACACCTAGTTATGGGCCTGGGTGACTGGGAGGATAGTGGTAGCCTCAACAAGAATAGGGATGTTAAGAACAGAGGAAGGTTTTTTGGGAAAAGATAATGAGTTCAACTAGGCTTTTTTTTTTTAAAGAAGTCCTATTAATACATTCCCAAACTAGGAAGAATAATGACATAACCTTCTCACTGCACCCAGTAGGAAAGAACTTCCTTTTCTATTCCTGGGAAGCAGCAAGACCTGAACATCTTTGGTTAAAAAAAAAAAGTTGAAAAATGTTTTTTCTAGTTCTGACAATGGTCAAAATGAAGGTGGCATTTCAGTGTAATACAAAGTGCTATTGTGATTTGTAAGGTAAAATTATACTCATGGTCCTTAGAGCTGGAAGGGACCTTGCGGATCATTTCATTCCACTCTTCTGTTTTTAGACAGGAAGAAACCAAGCCCTAGAACAGTGAAGTGGCTTTTTCAAGGACACAGAGGTTATAAGTGGCACTTACGTAGGTCCAATCCCATTACTGTTAATGCTATTATGGAACTGCCGATAACAATGGCCACAATACTTGCATGCAGTTGGGATAGTACTTCATTGATCTGGTTGAAATGAAATTCACTATTGTGAATTTTTCTATACAACAAATGGATTTTCTCCAGTCCTTGTCGAAATATAACTGCTGTATTCTCTCACTAAAGATCGCAAACACTTGAGTGAAACTTCGATAATGGAAGAGACAGACTCCTCATCCATCCCCATAGCTTCATCCCTTCTGTTTATATATAACTATGTATTGATTAGGATGTGAAGAGGGTCCTTAGAATATCTATCCAGTACCCTTCTGAGAATTATGCTCACTGGCCCTAACCAATAACCAGGGAAGGGAGGAGAAGGGGGGGGGGAATCTAGAGACCCAGATGTAATTACTCCTTAAGGAGCAGAGAAAGAAAAAATATATGCCACCCAAGTCTCTTCCTACCCCCTCCAAGTCATCAGGAGCTGCAAAGGTATAATGAACTGTTACTTGTATAATGACCAAAGGTCTCCAGTAGGATTTTCCACATAACTTGCAAGTTCAAAGACAATTTAAGAAGCTGTTGGCATTTTGTGCTCATTGATGTGGCTGGCCAGTGAGTATTGGATATCTTCTTGAAGTCCTGATAACCAATCAAGATTTATGTTTGCTAGGGCTGGACTCCCAGTGGGACTGGCACTTGAAAGGGCTGCCTACCCTTTGGAACTTTGGGAAGTACTGAGCTTAAAGGGTTTAAATTTGCATTTTCTAATTGATTGACAGAAATCTGGTCAGATTTGAAATGGCAAGTTAACAGCCAGACTTCTTTCAGTTCAATTCAATTCAACAAACTCCCCGATCTAGAAATCTAATCCTAATCTTCTAAGCTATGGCTGTAAAGCATGGAATACCACAGCCTCCAAAAATTAAACCCGTGGGTCACCCAAAGGGCAATGGAGACACGCACATGAGAATTAGTTACTTTCTTTTCCTTTTGGGGGATCTCTAGATTTGCAATATTTTTTTTTTGACACTGTCTGGTGTTTCCTTTGATTTATTCAAATCTCTCTAGCTTTAGTTCTCAAAATGGGGGCTATGTATCCGGTCCTGGCTTTGCTTCCAGGTGCACTTTGCTTCTGGGTCAGGTGGTCAGCCCTGTATGGGCTCACCTTGGGTTCCTGTGCTGACCTCCACCACCTGGGGTGAGGCTTTACTGGATCTCGGAGGCTCAGAGCACTGGATCTTTAAGGCCCTCTCTGGCATTCAGTACCAAGTGTTAGGGATCTCAGAACCTTGGGTCTTGGCTGTCTGAGGATTGCAGCACTACACTGGGTTGATCACTATCAATTCCAGGCATTTCCAAGGTCCCCACTCTGGAGCTTTCTGACAACCCTAGGCCCCTCCACTCTTTCTGTCTTGGGACATTGAGCTCTTCAGGCAACATGTGCCTCTGGCCAGTCTCTGGTCATGCTACTCAGAATTAACTGGCTTTGTTTTGGCTAGTGGCCCCCTCTCCTAACTGCCCCAGGGATTCTGGCTGACATCTTGTGCAGTCCTGACCTGAAAGAAGTTACATACTGTACCTTCTCATTGGATTTTTTTCATCATTGTTCAGCCTGATGAAGACTTCAGTGTTTTGCCACAATAAGTACATGGGAACCTACCTCTTGTTCAGGCAGCCATATCAGCAAGAAATACTTTTGCTCAATTTTCTATAATCGTAACTACAGATGTATTCAACTTTCTGATAACCATACAACAGCGTTATGCTCTTGTGTTTCCAAAACTTTTTAAAATGAAATCTAGTATTTTGTTGACCTTTTGGGACAAAGTAACAAATTCCATAGGGAGCAAAGTCTCCTTTGCTGGATCCCCCTCCAGAGCACCCTCTAACTATAGGTGTTTCCCAAGGTCCTGCCCTGGGCCCTCTTCTCTTCTCCCTCTATACTACTTCACTTGGTGAGTTCATTAGCTCCTATGAATTTAATTACTGTCTCTATGCTGATGACTGCCAAATCTACCTTTCCTGTCCCAACCTTTCTGTTGACTTCTAGTCTCCCATCTCCAACTGCCTTTGAGACATCTGAACTGGATGTCCAGTAGACATCTTAAACTCAGTATGTCCAAAACAGAACTCATCATTTATCCCCCCTCCTCCCACTTACCCTATTATCGTACAGAACAACACCAAACCCACAGACTCACAACCTAGGCATGATTCTGGACTTCTCACTCGCTCTCATCACCCATTTCCAAGCTGTTGCCAAGGTCTATCTATTTCAATTCACAACAACTCTTAAATACACCTCCCACTCTCCTCTGACACTCCCCAGTGCTCTAGTACAGACTCTCATCACCTCACACCTGGACTACTGCAATAACATGGTGATGGGTGAATCTGCCTCAAGTCTCTCCCCACTCCAATCCATTCTTCATTCAGCCACCTAAGTAATTTTCCTAAAGAGCAGATCCCTTTGTAACCTAGTCCCCTCCTACCTTTCCAGTCTTCTTATACTTTACCCCCTTCCATGTATTCTTCTATCCAGTGACTCGGGCCTCCTTTCTGTTCCATGAACAAGACACTCTATTTCTCATCTCTATCTCCTCCTTCCCTGGTTTCCTTTAAGTCCCAATTAAAATCTCATTTTCTATAGGAAGCTTTTTCCAACCCTTCTTTATTCAAGTACCTTCCCTCTGTTAATTGTTTCCTATTTATCCTATATATAGCTTGTTTGTATATATTTGCTTGTTTGTTGTCCCTCGTATTAAAATGTGAGCTCCTTGAGGGAAGAGAATGTCTTTTGCCTTTTTTTGTATCCCCAACACTTGGCCTGACACACAGTAGGAGCTTAATAAATGTTTATTGACTATCACAGATCTAGAGTAAGAAGGAGACTCAAAGGCCACTAGTTCAATTTTACAGATGAAGAAACTGAGGCATCAGGAGATTAAGTGACTTGCCCAAAGTTACATAGGTAGCATTAGAGGCAGAATTTGAACCCAGATCCTCTGATGCCACAGTCTTTCTCTTTCCATTGTTAGTTAATATCTTCAGGGAAATATAACTCCAAGCTTCCTTTTCTTTGTTGTAATTGTGATCTATAGCCTAGCACCTCAAGCTTAGAGCTTATATAGATTGCAGAAACAATCCTCTCCTTGGCTCATGCTATTCCTACTCAGAGCTGACCATGAGAAATCTCAGAATATAGCTTGAATTTAACTCACAGCTATATCAGCAGAAATGTAGGTAAAGGAGTAACCAGCTCGCACATACGCTTTCAAGATAACAATGCATATCAGATGCAGGACAGCCAGTATCCCAATCCACAGAAAATTCAGAAAACCAATATAAAAAGGATTCACAGTAGCCAATTAACAAAAGACATGGTTCTCTTCCCTCTCCAGTGAGTTCTACCTTTCTCTAAGGTCTTAAAATGCTCCAAACTCATAGCTCTACCATGTCATTTGGACTTCTCTAAGAAGGGGAAATAAACTTGAGGTTGCCATGTAGGATTCTGCCACTCCCTCCAACATTCTGATGAATCCTACCTACATACCCAGGAACCCACACAAACATCCAACCTTATGTGACCTGGACCCCCTTCTGGAAGGAAATGAACTTGGGGTTACTAAAGAGGCAGCTTTCTTTCCAGTTGGACCTGCAGTATTAAAATAATTCATGATAACAGCAGAGAGCAAAGACCAAGTTTTTTCCCCCTTGTACTGTGACTTAGACTCCTCTAACTCGGGAGTTATATGCATGGTTCCTTGGAATGTGAAAGGATGGGAGTGCTGTGGGAGGAAGGAAAAAATAGCTAAGTCAGGAAAACTGGAAAGAGGCATTCTTTCTTTTTATTATCCCAAAGTGTCTCTGATATTGGTTTGTGACCTTGAATTCTTTTTATGTTTCAACTTTTTCCTTTAGGGTTTTAAACTAACATTTATAGAACAATTCATTCAGGGCTTATTTAATGCTGAAACAGAGGTTTCCAATATCAGGGCTTTCAGAGTTTGTGGATGGGTCAGCAGGCAGATATAGGTGGAGTGGAAGAAGCTCTCACTACAAATTTGCAGACATAAGTAAATACAAGATAATCTGAAGAGGGAGAATACTAACAACTGGTGGGATTAGGAAAGGTTTCACTAGGGAAGTGGCAATTGAGTCTCAGTTCTAAAATGAAGATTTTGAGACACAGAGCAGAAGAGAGAACAAGAGCTCAAAGGTGGGGAAGAGCAATAGGCCTGTTTGGTTAGAACACGGTGTATGGGCAGTAACACCTATATTGTAACTATTATCAACTGTGAAAGATTTAGCTACTTTTTATCAAGACAATGAGCTAAGATAATTCCAAACCACCGGTAATGAAAAACTGCTATCTCCAGAGAGAAGACTGATGAATTCTGAGTGCAGATTGAAGTAGACTTTTTTCATTTTCTTTATTTTTCATGCGTGTGTGTGTGTGTGTGTGTGTGTGTGTTTTCTTTTGCAACATGGCTAATATGGAAATTCACATGTATAATCAATATCATATTTTTTGCCTTCTCAAGGGGTGGGAAGGGTGGGAGGGAGAGAATTTGGAACTCAAAACTTAATTGGGAAATATTTAACAAAATAAATAAAAATTTAAAAAGAACATGGAGTGTGTGAAGGGGACTGCATGAAGCAGCCTCATCAGACTAGGCCCCTTCCCTCAGAAGGAGGAGGGAAGATATATAGACAAAAACTACCAGAAGGATTGATGAATCCTTGGGAACAACCAATGATCAATAGAGAAATTATATCAATTTCTCTTTGAACACTATACTTAGCTTACATGTGATCACTGTATTCAAAGGCACTTGGTGTCTGTTTATCCTAGACTGGTGCGTTTGTAAAGGGTAGCACCTTTGTTTACTCCTGAGTATAAAATAACATAAGTTCCAATACTCAGGAACTACTCAGGTCAGTCTTCAGTCCTGGCAAGCTAACTCCTAGGTGGACCTCATAGGTGTTGTGGCATGTTCTCACTCAGAACAAAAAAGGCCTAAGTGGCTATGTCACAAACTGACCCAAATTCTTGCTGTACTTTTGTTTTGATATCAATAAATTATATTTACTGGAGGTTCCTGTGAATGTGAGCTGGGCTTCTCCTCCCTAAATCTCAAATCAAATTGAAATATTATGATAAAGCCTGGAAAAGAAATTTGGAGCTAGACTATAGAGCAATAGAAGTATTGGACTTGTTTTATCCTAGAGATTATAGAGAAACAACAAAGCTTTTTGAGCAGAGCAGTGTGTATTAGGTGTATTATTTTGGTGCTGTGTGAAGGACTGAAGAGGGAAGAGGTTGGTAGTGTCTTCAACAGAAACAAGGGAGTTTGGAGGAGTGGTGGGGTTTTTGGGGCAGGGTAAAGGTGACCAGTTTTAATTTAAACATGCTGAATTTGAGATACTGACAGGAATTCCTGGCGGGGAGAAAGATTAAAGCTAGATTATGGAGATTTGGAAGACGTGATAATTGAATCCAAGAGCATTAATGAGATCATCAAAGGACAGAGAAAAATGGATTGGATTGGAGAAAGAATAGAAGGTAAGAAGATGTGTTAAGAGTATATAGTAAAACTTCCAGGTCACAAGAACATGATAAAAAACTAAATAGTTTCTTTGATTCTGATGACTTCTCAAACTGCTCCAAAACAGGAATTATGCACAAGAAACAAAATAATTTTGGCTATCTCCATGATCTAGGACACAAAAAACCCAAACAAGGTAAAAACCCGATGAACTAACAGCAGAGAAAGCTAATCCCTAACTCCCAACAAGCTCACTCAGCTGTCCCTCCCTCACCTCATACCACTTGGGCAGGGCTGCACAAACCAACTCAAGGACTTGCAACAGAACTCTGTGCTGCAAAAGAGCTCAGAAAACTGAGGAACAGAGGGAACTGAGTCAGAACATATGTGTGTGTGTGTGTGTATGGCTGTGTAGCACTCCACTAAGCTTGAGGGAAAGAGCCTAGCTTCTATCCAGGGCTAGGGCTGTCCCCCTAGAAGTCATCTGGGGAAGAAACTGAGGCCAATGAAACCTGAATTTCCCAGTATGGGAGGATGCTGAAATGGCTTTGCTAAGAGCCCAGGGAAATGGCCATCAAAGGGAAAGGGTCACAGAGTGACCAACACGGGAAAACAAAAGGGAAAAAAAGACAAATTATCAAAGACATTAGGAGAAATAAAACTCAGTTAAAGATCTGTGAACAACTAGATGAACCAACAGGGAAGATATCAATAACAGAAGGGAATATGGCCCCCAGATCAACTAAAAGAATCTAGACATCTATGAAGAAATATTGTAAGACAAAGGAAAATGAATCAGCACCTGATGAAGTAGAGGACCTAAGGATTCCTAAAAGAATATGGAACCACAGCAGGATGCTCCTGAATAAAAAAGAAATAAGTATTGTGAAAGTGGATTTATGGCCTGCACAGCAGAAATAACAGAATAGAAAAAACTTGAATCCATGCTGTTAAGTCTCAGCAAAGAAACAAAAATGAGAATAACTGAATGGGAATGCAATAACATTAAAAGAAAGAGTGCTCTCCATGCAAACAAAACATTCATATTGATGACAGGATGTGTGGAGACAACTTAAGATTTAATTAGAGGGCTCTGAGAAGAACACAAGCCAAAAAAACCTGAGCAGCATAATGCAAGAAATAACATAAGAAAACTGCCCAGAACTTCTGCACCAGAAAACAAATTGCCAATTGAAAGAATCCACAAATTGCTTCCCCAAAAAAGATCCCTATGCTGCAAACCTAAAGACACACAGTGGTTAAATATAAAAATTCCAATGACAAACAACAAATTCGAATGACAAGATTCTTCTGCACCCACCAGAAACACAGGAGGTAATAGAATAATGTGTCCCAAGACCAAGGGGCTCAAGATACAACCCAAGGTGATGTACCATGCAAACCAGAACAGAACCATTAATGAAAAAAGATGGACATTCAATAAAAAAAAAAGTGGTGTTCAAAGCATTTCTAGAAAGAAAAACAAACTTGAACAAATGATTCACTTTTCAAATACACAAACAACAGAAATAAAAGAAAGGCAAACAAAAACAGAAACCAAATAACAAGAGAGACCACTAAGAGATTTCTTTCTAAAAGTACACAAGGAGACAAGGTAAAAACAGAAGTGATAGTGAAGAAACATGCTTGAACCATCATAGACTAAACATCACAACACTCTGCCTATAGGCGATGCAATGTTTTTGTGGGACTAAATTACAGAAGGGGAGGGTGCCTGAAATGGAAGGGGACAGAAAGATGCTGGAGGGGAATGTGTTACGTACCCTAATCAAGACAAAGATCAACAGTGAAAGAGAAATAACTCCTGTAGTCTCTCAGGAAGAAGAGAGGGTACAGGAGAATGGGTGAGGCGACAAAGGGAGGGACTGAAATGGGGAAAGAAAGGGGGAAGGGAAATCTTGTTTCATTGTGGGGAGTGGGCACCATTGATAAAGGTTCAGATAGGGTAAGAGAAATATTCTAAAAGGGAGGTCAAGACTTCACAATAAATATAATCTGCAGGGATTTGGTACTTAGAAAGACCACTCATTCTGCTCCAGGAGAAGAGAAATAAGAACTCTTGGGAAAAAATGATACTTAGAAGAGTGGAAAGATATGGACCTAGATGATTACATGACAAATGGGAAAAAAATGACCATCAGGAAGGCAAAGGTGAACTGCACAATCAGGAACATAGGAAAATTCATACCATGGGACAATACCCCTCTACCACCTGCAGGAATAGGTATTTCTAAGAGTGATGCACAACAGAAAAAGGGAGCTGGGGGCAAGATCTATAAGGCAATAACAGAAACTATTTAGAAGAGGGCACTCAAAATAGGTATCTTAGAAGCTTTAATTCCATGAGAAATACAAAGACTAAAGAAGATTAAATAAGTATAAGAATAAAAGTCTAACAAAAGTCTAGGATAGACTGAAATGGAAGATAAAAAGAGAATGACAGAAATAAGTCCTTTTTAGAAGGTATGATTAGTTTAAAAAAAACAACAATAAACCAAACAAGGTAAAGGGGATAAGAGAAGGGGGATTTTAGCTGACTACTTAAATGAGAGGAAAAAAGACAGGACGAATTAAGTAACTAGATAAAAGGAAGAAAAGGGAACAACATAAGCAACGGGGGGTGGGGGTGAAAGGAAGGGGAAAAGACACATGGTAGCCAAGGGCAATACTCAATTATAATACAAACTTATACCATATTATAGAGAAGGATGACAGATCATTATGTACAGTATCCATTCACTGCACCACTGTCCGCCTCCCCACAAGAGTGACAGGAGATTTCAGTATCATTCTCTCGGTTTTAGATTAATCTAACAGAAAGAGAAACAAAAGGGACAACATAGAATTGAACAAATTGTTGGAGAAACTAGAGTTTAAGACTTATGGTATTATCTAAACAGAACTTCTAAAGAACATATGTCTCAGTATCATATGGAAACTTTTACCAAAACCGACCACATGTTAGGGCATAGAGACATTGCAAACACACGCAGAAAGGAAGAAATAGCAAACACATCCTTTACAGACCACAATGCAATAAAAACAGTAATCAGTTTGAGGAGCATAAACAAAAGGCACAGACCCAATAAAACCTTAGTTTAAAAAAAAGAGATTGCAGTAATAGCCCAGAGTATGTCAGCCTATACTAGGTTGATGGGAGGAAGGATATGGGAAAGAGATTGTGGAAGCAAAATCAACAGGCCTTGGTAACAGATTAGATGAGAGGTAAATGAAACATACCTTGGTAGCCCCAAGGTCTGAAACCTGGGAAATTGAAATGAGTAGTGGTCCCGAATAGAAAAAGTGAAATCAGAAAAGGAGTAAGTTTAGGGGGTGATTGATAAATCTTATAAGGAAAGATCTTCCATATCGCTTGTATGACTCTAAACATTGGGCTATAACCCAGAGTGTGGTTATCTATGTTGACCTGAGAATTTAGCCAGTTCTCAGAAAAAGATGTGCTCTGGGAACCTGGCCAGTTCATCAGAACATATCAAGTTAATTAATATTCTAAGATGTTTTGCCCGCTCCAGGAAATTGGCCAGTTCCTGGACCAAGTGAAAACATCTGCTAGATTGATGGACACCTTTGGCATGGGGCTTTCTTTGTTAGAGGCCCTATTTAAATCCTAATTGGGAAAGCTATCTTTGGATTCTCACCTATGGAGAGGATGCTCTGCCTGGGACTTTCCCAATCAGGACCCTGAAAGCTCTACCCTGGGGAATCCCCAGCTTGGACTCAGGTGCTGGTGCTTCCCCGAACTGGTGAAGTTTTCTTATATTATTGCTATCCTTTGTACTCTCTCTCTCTCTCCTTTTTAAAGGCAATTGGGGTTAAGTGACTTGTCCAACCTAGGGTCACACAACTAGTAAGTGTCAAGTGTTTAGTCTGAGTTCACATTTGAACTCAGGTCCTCCTGACTCAGGGCCCGTGCTCTATCCACTGCACCACCTAGCTGCCCCTATCACTTGTACTCTTAGCCTGACTATAGTTGTATTGCTAATTGTATGTTGCTGTAAATCTAGCTTTTCTATACCTATATTATAATCTTAATTAAAGCTACCTTCACTTCTCTCTCTAGGAGTGTGTCTTATCGTAGGAGTGAATCCAAACCACATTTTTCTTCCTTAATCATACAGGGGGAAGGATAATAAGCCCACTTTTGGACAGGATGAGTTTGAGACAATTCCAGTGGAAGTGTCCTATAGGTTGTTGTAGATACACGGATCTGGTGCTTTTGTAATGGGGTCTGGGCTATCATTTGAAGATGCCACTGATGGGGGTGGGGCCCAAGACAAGATCTTCACCCTTTGCCCCAAAGGGAATCTGACTCACAGGCCCCAGACCCTCATCTCCCTTTGAATGCCTTAGCCTTACCTTTTAATCTTATTCAGATGTGCCCTAAAAGAATCTGGCTCCCTTTTGTCTATAGGCCCAGAAAGGCCTTCTCTGGTCTCCTCTTATCTCCTTTTGAAAGTCCTAGCCCCACCTTGATTTTGTGCAGATGCCTTTCAAACTTCTGCCTTCCTGTTCCCTCCATTAGCTTTTCCCATTGTCTATTCAATCTTTCAGACCTCCCCAATTACAATTCTTACTTAGACCCTTTTCCCAACCCCCTTCTCTGGCCACCCAAAGTTACTTTAGTATTTAAGATCCACCTTGGCCCTCATTCAGATGCTGAGAATCTCAGGCCCACAAGGCTGAGAACCTCTCATGCCTGCTTGTCTTGACGGGTGTCACCTGGTCACTGTGATTTATCACTAATAAACTTTTCCTCTGGCTGAAGATTTGAGTTGAATTCATTCAGCAGGGCCCCAAAAGTCCTAGACCTCTTCAGCCACAAGCCATTTACACTGAGAAGAGAGGTTTGCCTATGTATGTCCCCCTCTTAGGAAATAACAGATCCTTCGGAAAACATTGTGAAGATTAACATCGACTTGATGCTGTACTTTGAGGAAGAATTTCGTATCATCTACAAATTTAGAAATTTCACCTTGTGGTTTCTAAAAGGTTAAATAATGCCTGTTCTCATTTGCCATTATTAACCAGCGGTAGTTACCTAGAGAGACCTATGTTTTTGCTTCCTCTCTTTAAGGTGGTCCCTCAGTCACTACATTTTGTTTGAACATTGTTTAGTCTGGCTCTTTGCAAACGATTTTTTGGTGATGTGCTGCAAAACTCTAGGCAAATCTCTTACCTTCTCTGAGTCTCAGCTTTCTCCTGTCAAATGAGAGTCAGGGAGAGGGGCAAATGAGGAGGCTGGGCTAAGAGCTCAGTTTTCTCTTTGGTCAAATAAAGGGGAGGAGTTTGAACTAAGCCAAGGATTTGAAACCTATATGTGTCCTGGACCCCTTTGATAGCATGGTGAAGCCTCCTTTTAAAACACTGAAAGAAATGCTAAATTTCCGATAGATGCTGGTGAAAATAAACATGTCATTGTTTTCTCATCCAACCTCACAGATCCCTAGAAGGTCCCCAACTTAAGTATCCTTGCTCAGAGACTCGCCCCTATCTACACGTGGCTTCTCGAATGACCTTGCGCAGACCAGCACTCTTGGCCACGTGGATTCAGAAGGTAGCAAGCCTGGCTCTCCAAGGTTGGCTGGCCAACTTTCGCGCCCCCCGCGGCCGGCCCCGTCTCCTGGACGCGAGACCCCGCCCCCTCCTCTAGAAGTAAATGCCTTTGGCTTGGGTAGCGGGGCTCACTTCTTCCTCCCCTTTCCAGTGGCTACGCCCCCTTCTGCCCCGCTCCCCACATTCCTATCTCCGGCTACACCAGGTACGCGGTCTTAGCTTCTCTTTTTCTCCCGTCGCCGGGGTTGTGACGTCATCTACCCGCGCCGCTCGGCGCTTCCGCTTCCGCCTCCCTAGCTCTCGCTGTAGCGCATGCCCGGCGGGGCTCATGGCTGCTCCTATCTAGGAGCTGGGGGGGAGGGGGTAGTTCGGCTTCTTTGCTGTGGCCTACGCCGCCTTTTCCGCTGCGGGGCTGAGTGCGGGGCATGAGTGCGGGGCAGCCGGGCCAGGAGGCGGGAAAAATTCGTGGACAGCCTGGGGGAAAGGCAGCGGGGCCGGCCCAGGGAGGGAAGGGGCGGGGGCGGGGCGGCCCTTATGGGCCAGCCTTCCTGAGTGGGGCTCACGTGTGGAAGCGAACCAATGGACTGACCGATGCACGAGTAATAGGGCGTTCTGGAAGGGGGCTTGACCGCGGCAGTGGACTGGTGGGGAGGGCTGGAGGAAACTGATGGAATCCTGAGGCAAGAGATAGAGAGAGACACCGAGACTGAGAGAAAGAAAGTAATAATAAGATAATAAATAAATAAGCCCGAGAGTTGTAAAGGGGAGGTTGAGCCACCGCGAAGCTGAACGAGAAAAGGAGACAAGACCTCCAGATAGCTAGCTGATCCTGCGGATGGACGACCTAGGGCTGGGAGAAGAGACAGTAGCCACGAGGGAGAGACAGGGAGAATTTTCGAGGAGAAACCTGACAGCAAATGACTGTTGAATTGCATTAACATTTGGGGTCCAGAAGAAGGTGTAATGGGTCTTGAAACTCACTACAAAGCTAGTAGCTCTTAAGGTGTCACGTTGCCAGTGGGGGGGGGCGTGGGTAAGGCCAGGAGTTCTCCAAACTCTTTCAAAGTTTTTTTTTTTTAAAGAATGTGTTACTACACAGCTGTAGAATTTAACTCTAACGTACCCATGTTAAAATTGTTTGGCATGGAAGTGACCTCAGTGTTCTCCGGGGCAGTGGCATTAGGGATCAGCTCTGTTAGATTCAGTCTACCAAAGTGGAAAGGTTTCCTGCCCACCGAATATCAGCATAGCTAAATCCAAGGAGGTTTGTTACAAGGTTATGAAACTTGGAGGCCACAGTATTTCTCAAAGCCTAACTTCTATTATGAAGGGATTGTCAGCTGCGTCGGTAGAGGGCGCACCGATACCGAGAAAATTCCATGTTCTTAAAGTATTAAAAGTTGTGAAAACTTTTGTGTTGGGCTTTTAAGACCTCTTATTTGATTTGATTTAGAAAGTAATTGGTCCCTAAGTATTCCCTTTACAATCTAATATTTTTATCTCTATCTTTGGTTTTGGATTTTAAAGAAGTAGTCAATTACAAACAAGTATTACTGGTAGCAATCCTTGCTGTTGCTCTAGTAATACTCAATACTTAGTAACATTTGTTAAAAAAAAAGTTGTGATAAATTAAGACTATAGCACTTCAAAACTTGGATTCTGTGCTCTACAATGCAATATTATTCATTTCTGAAAAAGAATCCTAATGGTGATCAAAATAGCTCTTAAAAGTCAATTAGACTTTAAGCCTAGAGGCAGAAAAAGGCAAACTTTGTTGTCAGGAAGAAACTCTGAAATGGAAGGCTCCCTTTTAACCCAGAGTATGATTTTTGTTTTCAATAGTTCTTAGAATGATGCTTGAGTTTTAATATAAATTCTTGCCATGAAGACACATGGGTCCAAACTCCATCTCTGATGACTACTACTCAAATGACCTTAAGAAGTCATTTCTTTGTGGGTCACAGTTCCCTCATCTGGAAAATGAGAGAACTCTAGGTGGCCTCTGAAAAGGCCCTTTGAGATCTAGTCTGATTCTGTGACACTGAAATTATGACCGTTAAAAGTCTAGCAGAGTGTGGGGGGAAAAAACCTGTTCTGTCCAATGCCTTGACTTATTCTGCTCTATTCAAGTGTGACAGAATGGGAGAATCATTTCTTCCCTCCCTTTTCCTTCATCTCAAGGATGCCAATTTTCATTTCCCAAAATGTTTTAATTCTACTTAGAGTGAGAGATGATATTTGCTCTGTATGCTAATTATTGTCTATTATACTATATAACAAATACAAGTATGCTTTTTTTATCCCCCAAATTAAGTCTCAATGTAAACATTGTGTTTAAGTGAAGAAGCTTTGTGAGTCTTTACCTACATTGGAATACTTTTTTTTTTTTGTATTTTGCCAGGCAGTGGGGTTAAGTGACTTGCCTAGGGTCATAAGCATCAAATGTCTGAGGTCGAATTTGAACCTAGGTCCTCCTGACTCCAGGGCCCGTGCTCTATCCACTTCACCACCTAGCTGCCCCTGGAATAGTTTTTTTTTTTAAATGCTGGTGTTAGTTTATATCACTAAGATCTACTTTCATACGCTAATCATATAATGTGTCAAGTTTTTGTCATGTTAGTTTTTCACAATTTTACTCTTAATAAATCTAGTTTTTTTAATATGAACCCTATGATGAGGAAGTTCAATTATATAAAATAAGGTAACTTGCAGTAGAGGAAGCATAAGAAACCATTAGAGCAAGAAACTGGTCATCTAGATGAAAATTTCTGCCCATCATTGGCGCAGGGGGAGGTGGGGGAGTACTGAAGTCGGGAGTCAAAAAGTTGTCTTGAAATAATTGAGAACTGTATGTGTGCCTTACCAACTAGTAGAATAAACAAAATTATTTTCTTTTGTTTCCATTTCAGAGTTTCTTCCTCACAACAAAGAAAATCATTTCTAGATGTCTGGCTCATACTTGCCCTGCCCAAAACTTGTCTCTCTTTTTACAAGGACACAGAGTAGGTTGTGATTACAAAAATAAAATATATCATAAGATGAAGGAAATGTGGGGACCACTTTAGAACACAGAAGCTTTTGAAGAGCCTGGAATTAGCAGTATTCTATTTGGCATGTGAATTTGCCAAGCCTTTATTATTGATTAGAATATTTTAAGAGAAGAAAACTGGCTTCAGGTGTTACTCATCTGCTGCTTTTTCTAGATTGTTTTTATATGTGTTTAACAGAAAAGGAAGATGAAACACTGCCGATGGATGTAAGTTTATGTTCCATTAAAAACAGATTTTGAAAGTTGAGTCTCTTAGCTTCTTGTTTGGTACTTTTATTCCATTAAAGTCTTGCTTTCCTAAACAAAAAATGATATATTTATTCTTTACTCAAGTTTTCATAGTTATGGTAGAACCCGAGGAACAGGAAACCTCACAAAAGTTCTGTTTTGGTCTCCCGATCTAGTGCTGCACTTGAAATAGCCAACTTGGACATTGCTGTCTTTCACTCTCTTTATGATTAAAAAGGTCCTTATGTGTCTTCGCTCTAAAAAAAAAACCCAAAGAAGTATGTGCCTAATTTTGTTTTTTATTGTCTACAATCAGATAAGTAATGCAGTGATGTCAATGGCTTCATCATCCTATCACCCTTTGCTGTGTGGTATTTAATATTAATTGGTATGATTTCTTGGCTATTAAGGGAGAAAAAGATACTCAGTAATGCAGCTGGGATTGATTCCTATTGCCTGTTTTTGTTGAGTAAGCTTACCTCTTAAAATTAGAAATATCTATGGTGCTGATTCATTAAGAATTGTTTTTTGGAAGGCACATTCCCTTGTTTAAGCTTCCAGACACATATACAGTGAATAACACACTGGGTCCTGCAGGCAAGGAAGCCTTGAGCCTTGAAGGCAGGTCTCAGAACTGAAGTACCTATACCAAGAAAATTCATACTTGCTGATTGTTCTCAATAATTATGTGAGACTCTGGACAAGCCACTGAGTCTCTCTCTGGCTTTTTCATTTCTCATCTGAATTAGATGATTTTAAATGCCCTTCCAGCTCTGAAAGTCAAGGAATACAATCTGTTTGTACTTACACATAGTTCTGCAAACACTGTTGGTGTTCACAGTTACCTGTTATGGTATCGTACACATTGCTAGGGAATTCAGAGATACAGACACCACTTTGCAATTGAAGAATAAGTATGTCTTTTTTTTATTGCTGAGTTTGATTATAGAAAAGTAGGGTTGGGATAAAAATATGATATTAAAGCACTCAACACAGCAATTAACACATAGGTACTTAAAAAAGATTTATTGTTTGAATGTGTTTCCCAAAGGCCTGGTTGCTTCCCTCTGGATGTGCTGAAACTTTGAAATAGGAAGAATAGGAGAAAGGAAGGTGAATTCGCTAATGGAAGAAAGAAGGGAAAATTCTCCAATCATTGTTCTATTAAGAGACCCGAGAGCTCAGGCTTACATTTTAACAAAAATATTTTTATTCTCAGCCCTTGAACCTCAAAAGTGGAAAGAAAAAGAAAGAAAGGAAGGAAGGAAGGAAGGAGAAAGGAAAGAAGGAAGGAAGACTGAAGGTAATCTTAGGACAGGGTTTGTCGAAACATTTTGAGGTGGTTTTGTAAATTGTCTGGCAGTAAAATATCAATGCTTAAGAGCAAGTTTTGATATTAGGATTCTTATTCGTCATTAGAGTTGTCTTCTTGGCTTCAGTAGGAAGTATCTGTTAAGCCCTAGTTCTTAGAGCCAAAACATGTTTCTAGGGCTTGGGGAAGATTTTAAAATTTAGCCTATGCAAAGAGAAAAGAGTATTTCCCTTGTGTTCCCCCTCCATACCTCCTTACTTTTCAAACAACAACTTTTGAAGGCAGTACCAATAAGAGATCAGAGAAGAGATTAAAATAGAGTGGCATTAAGTAGATGGTAGCATAAGTCATGAAGCCTTTGTTAAGCACTGACTATGTGCTAGGCACTGTACTAAGCACTGAGGATACAAAGAAAGGCAAAAAAAAATAGAGTTCCTGCCCTCAAGGATCTCACTCTCTGATGGAAGAGACAATATACAGACAACTGTGTACATACAAGAGATACTCTTAGAAGACACTAGCATTGAGGGGACCAAGAAGGCTTCTTATAGAAGGTAGAATGTTAGCTAAGACTTGAAAGAAGCCAGGGATGTCGAGATTCAGAAATGTGGAGGGAGAATGTTCCACACATGGAGGGCAGCCAGTGAAAAAGCAAAGAGATGGGAGATGAAACAGCAAGTGGGCCAGTGCACGGAGGTGAGGTAAAATGGGAGAAGACCAAAAAGGCAGGAAGGAAGACTCCCTTCTCCTTGATACTTTCTGGGTTTTTAGGACACTGCTCTTTCCTACTTCTCTTCCTACCTACCTGCTCCTTTTCAATCTCCTTTGCTGGATCTTCATCCAGGTCGTGTCCTAATCATCACTGTCCCCCAAAGCTCTGTCCTGGGGTTTCTTTTCCTGGAGCCAATTATCTCTATGCAGATGATTTCCAGAACTATGTATCCACTCCCAGTCTCTTTCCTGAGTTCCTGGCCTGCATTTACCAACAGCCCTTTGACCGTCTTGAACTGGAAATTCCATAAGCATTGCAAACTCAACAGGTACCAAACAGAACTCTTCCTCTTTCTCTGACCAACCTTCCCTTCTTCTTAATCTCCCTCTTGCTGTAGAAGGAACCACCCAGGCTCACAAGCTGGATGTCATCCTCCCCTCTGTCTCTCTCCTGCCCCTTTTCTACCCCTCCCCTTTTCCTAACCACTTTTCTCTTCCTCCCTTCACAGTCTCCCCCTCCCCTATCTCTATTCCCAGAGGATATCTCTGGTTGGCTTTTAAACCTTTCATAACCTGGTCCCTTCTTAGCTTTCCAGTTTTCTTACACCCTACTCCCCACTATGTACTTTGGGATCCATTTAACACTGGATTAACAACATTCTTATTGTTTCTAGTGCAAGACATTCCCATCTCCTGACTCCAGGCATTTTCACTGGCTTTTCCCCATACTTTGAACTCTCTCCTGCCTCATCTCTGCCTGTTGGTTTCCCTGGCCTTCAAGCCTCATCTAAAATCCCACCAGAAGGCAAGAAGCTTTTCCCAGTCCTTAATCATGGAGCCTTTCCTCATCTCCAGTTTATCTTGTATGTATCTTATTTGCACATGGTTGTTTGCACGTTGTCTTCCTTATTAGACTGTGAACTCCTTGAAAGCAGGGACTTTTTTTTTGTTCCCTAGTGTTTAGAATAGTGCCTGGCACATAGTAGGCACTTAACAAATGCTTCTTGATTTGACTGCATGGGACCAGGTATTGAAGAACTTTAAATGCCATAGAACTTTATATTTGATCCTGCAAAAAAGAGAGAACCATTGGAGCTCAGGGGGCAAGGGACTGACTTATATTTTTGAAAAACTACCTTGGCAGCTGAGTGGAGGATGGACTGGAGTGGAGGGAAACTCGAGCCTTATGATACCTTGTTGGTTTAGTACATTGGATTCCAAGTCAGAAGATCAGGGTTCTAGTCTTAGCTCCATTACTTATTAGATGTGACCTTGGACAGATCATTTCCCTTCTCTGGGACACAGTTTCCTCCTGTGTAAAATAAGGGGATTGGACTAAATGATCACTAAGGTCTCTTTCATCTTTAAATGAATCTCTTCAGTGGCTTAAATCCTAACAGGCTGAGCTGATTTTGTTTATTTTGTTACTTGTGGAGATGCTAGAATAAAATAATAAATGAACTAAATAATAAATAACATAAATAATAAAAATAATTTTAAAATGTGAGGGTATACTGGTTTTCAGAACAATTTTCTTGTATATTAAAATATATAGATAACTACATTCTAGTTTCATGGATAAAATAGAAACATTTTTGAGCATGTAGCCGCTTTTGTACAGTTAAAATGCTTATTTCCACTTAAAATTCTTCTAAACATTCACCAAAAATGTTAATTACTTTCAACCATCATTCTCAAGGCTGGTCAGTCTGGGTCTTTCCCCAAAATGGAGGCCTCACATTAAGGAACCACCCATCTTTTTATGTATTTAATCACTGTGGGAGAGTATTGTTCCAGGCTGCCAGGACAGTAAGTTCTTCAAGCCACATTAAATCGTTGCTATCATCTAACTCCTTTCGAAAGTTAAGAAAGCTGGAATTTCTGCATTGTTAATGTTTTTATATAATATAGTAACAAGCTAGGATACAAAGATGGAATGTTGCAATTAGTGGTATGAACTTCTTTTTAAAATTTCTGGAGCAATATTGATTTTGTTCTTCTAGGTTTTCAAACAGAACTAAGGGTCTTTTTTGTTTTGTTTTACAATGTGAATGCAGTGACTCCCACATGAGGCAGTGTTAAGTTATTGCAACAATTGTGCCATGAAATGGGTCTGACCTTTTCATACATTAATATTTTTTGTGTGGAAATACTGTATATGCTACTGTGTTTTACAGCAGAAATGACAGAAAAAGCTGGTGGTTTCCATTTCCTAAGCTTAAATGTTCTTCACTGAAATGTATTTGGAGACCAAAATGGTAAATCATCAAAACCCCTTGAAAGTGGTTACACTTAAAAATTTTCCAGTTTGGAAAAATTGATTACTGACTTTTTCCCACATAGTTATATCCCTCTAACTCCTCCAGATAACTACTTTCCCCCCTACCCCTCTGGGACTCCCATGTCAACAGCTACATTGATACTGGGCACTTGTGTGGCAGAAACTATTGGTCCTAACAAAAAGGTATCTATTGAGCTCAATTCATTTATGTTGATCTCTTTGTCTGTAAGAGCATGTGTTTATTGGTTATGTTGTTTTTGTCATTTTTAAAACTATACTGAGAAAAGAATTGGTATTAGAGTTTAGGATTAATGTTTTTCTAACCAATTTTTTTCTTGTTTGGTATTTTTCTTTTTTTTTTTCTCAGTTGATTTTCACATTCAGTATCCCAATTATCCTTATAGTCACACTGTGAGATCTAGGTAAGATGAGTATTACCTTTTCACTATTCACATGAAGAAACAGTCACAGGGAGCTTATAGACTAGCCAGGTCTTTTATGTCCTAGATCCGTCTTCCTTATACAAATTATACTTTGGAGTCAGCCACCAACTCACATTTTTTCCCTTCCGTAGAGGGTCTGTTACAAATCACTTCAGTGAATTTTTTTGTGTGTGTGAAATCTGAGTTTTCTATTAGTTCAAACAATTTAGTACAACACAATTTCAGTGCAAGAAGAAAAAAAATCCTCAGAGAGCAACGTCAGGGCAGTAGGAAGAAAAGTCAACTGAGTGAGAGATGGGAGCTTCTGCCTTTAGTGCTGGCAATGCCACTTAGGAGCTGTGTGACCTGGAGGAAGTTAATTCACCTCTCTGGGCCTCATTTTCCTCATCTGTAAAATAGGGATGTTCAAACTTTTTCACTCTGGAAATTTACTGTATACAATTTGATCTGTATGGTCAAGTCCTGTAACTTATAGCTTGTTAGGATATGTGAATATGTAGAAGGAGGAGGGAAAGAAAAGATGCTTCAGTGCCTCCTACCAGCCTCCTAATATCAGGACCCCATGGTGGTGGAGGAAAGTTTTTTTCTAAGAAATATCCCCAGGCTAAGTTCCCAGTTACAGCCATGCCATTTATTACTAAAGATACAGGATGGCTATGTGATTCGAGTAGAGGGAGAATTGTTATCTTCCCTTGTTAACTAATCATTAAATGATATTTAAAATAAAATATATATGATGTTGCATAGCTTGGTTATAGTAAGCTGTCCTGTTTTTTTCATTCACATTGTCCATTTCTGAATGTGAAGATATGTTTAACTTTATTTCTATATTATGGTGTAAACTAATTTTACCCTTTAAGAAAACTTGGCCAGCTCACTGATCTGATCTTCAGGAAACTTCTCATAGTTTACTTTTCTCTACCAGAATATCATTTTCACTATAATTTATAAACCCAACTGAAAAAAAAAGGTGGCAAGTTTACAGTCTTACAATATTTTCTTAGGTTTAAAACCATCAACACAAAACTGCAACTTTTCAACACTGCCTAGTGGCATTGATCCTACTTTGGATATGAATCAGGCTAGAAATGGACTCTAATCTCAACAGAAGGAATTTAAATGCAAAATATGAGAATGAAAATGTGACTTTCAAGTCACATTTTTTTCCAGATATGAAATCATCATAAAAGATTTTTTCATAGTGCATTGAGGTGGGCAGCAAGACTCTGAAATGTGCTCTTACCTTTTTTCCCCCAGGAATATGCAATATGTGATAGTTTATTTTTTAAAAAAGCATGTGGAAAGTCATATGAAGTTTCATGTTTGGCTATAGTTAATTTATCTTAAATGTTTATCGCTGAAAAATTTCTCAAGTTGATCTTCTAATATATAAAAAGTATTACTATATTATAGTTCAGAGGTCAGTTGTTCATCCATCATGCCAACTCAAGCTATGTCCTCTTGTCCAGTGCAGCAACATACTGGTACCCGAGAGCAACATAGTTCAGGATGTGAACTTAATGGTTTGTCCATAAATGCATGCAAATTAGATCAGGTCATTTAAAAAAGCCAATATGATAGATGTGTTAACCAGACTCTTGTCAGGGGAAGAGAGAAATATAAGAATTCAAATATAAGAAAGCAAAGTATGGGAAAGAAATCACTTACATTGGGTACCATGACTGCTTCTACCTTCAATCAAGTGTTAATGAATACTACCTCCTTCTCTTCAACTTGGTCTCAGATGTCTGTTTCTCAAAAATGTTTAATGCTATGTGACAGAGGGAGAAATAACATCTTAGGAAATATTTTGACAACGAAAATCAGTGGTTGGCTGTCAGTACCTTAGAAGAGTGCTTAGATGTGATGGCTACAGTTAGGCCAAAGCAGTTTGTCTTGGGGGGATGATGTCCTTTCTCTTAAAACATCTTGGCTATTCTTCAGAGTTCGATACTTTTAAATTGCTTGTTTAATCAGGAATATCCCCCTAAAGATTTAGCAAAGTGATTATCACAGACAAACAGCCAGAGGCAGGTGTAAGCTTCTGAATTTTTTTTTTAACTTACACAGTTGTAAAAATTAGTGTCTTCCAGAGGCTTGAAAATGGCAGGGAGAATGGGGGCACCATGCCAGATTGAATGAGTATAAATGTCAGTTTATAGCAATAAAAAGTAACCTGTTAATAGAGCTGTCCTCAATATATAAACAAATAAATAAATAAAGCAATAGAGACACAATTTAGGAGATTATGTGAAATTCTTGTATTATGTGATTACTCAAAGAGCTGCAGAATGCCTGAAACTAAATTAAGCCTGCAGCAAACAATTTCAGTGACATTTGGCAATGTCTATGTATTGTTTTCTCTAGACCCCTCTGGTACAGTATTACTTACCTTTTTAGAAAATTGGGGAAACAGTTTGATACTCCGGTGAGCTTAGAAGCATACCGAATATTTAAAACGAAACAAAACCAAAGTAGCTATCCTAATTGGGGAGCCGATATGCTGTTTTACTAGATAGCCCTCGTTTCTGTTTCAGAACAATCTGTATTTTGAAACATGTGCCAGCACCATCCTGGCTATATCTGTCCTGTTTGTTGGTATATTGAGTGATCTTCCTTTTGAACAGCCCTAGCTATATCACAAAGCTAACCAGGTTTTGGCTTTTTCCTCCTTTTGTCAAATGACCTTGCCATGGCCAATAAGAACTAAGATCCTTAACCTGCTCCTGAGAGTATTTCTTCATCTCCTTGTCTAGCCCCGGGTCTCTAGAAACAATGTACAAGTGGTTTTTATGGCAATATTTCTTCTCGAGCATTAAAGATGTTTTCACTAAATTCTATCCTGTTTCTTTTTCCAGACTTCTAAAATCTTAGATATCAAGATAAGATAGCTTAGTAGACTCCTAGTAATATATAACACAGGGAGGCAGAATGGTATAGGCAGGCAACAAGCATTTATTCAACACTTCTATGAGCCAGGCATTGGGCTGAGTGCTTTACAAATATGCCATTTGAGTTCTGGGAGGAATTTATCAATAAGAGAAGCAGGGCTGACTGTTGGAAGGATGCTCCATGGTGAGAATGCAGATGAAGTACGATGTCCAAGTCAGAAAAGTCAAAGGCACTAGCCAGAAGAGGGATTAAGGTTCATTATTGTGGTCCCCTCCCCAAAATGGAGGCCCCAGGAAGAACTCAACAGTGGGAGGTGGCCAGCAAGAAACCAGTAGAGGTTTTGATGGTGAGACTAGCTGAGTCATAGAGTCTAAGTCCAGAAGCTCAGAAGCAGAGTTAAGAGGGGAATGAAGGTTGGCCACCTGGGTCCTTATGCAAAATGGAGGGCCCCAGAGGAATTCACTAATGGGAAAAGAGGGCTGCCATCACAAAAGGGTATTCCAAGGTAAGGATGCTGTTGAGGCATAGTGTCCACGTCCAGAAAGTTAGAAGTACAGCAAAGAAGATTAAGGTTGGCTAGCTTGGGCTCCTTCCAAAATCGAGTGTCCCTAACCATTTTCCCTAGGAGCCCACCAATGGAGGAAAGGGAGCCTGGATAGGAGAGGGAAGTTCCTGGGTGAAACTGCAACTGAGGCATGAAAATATGAAGCAGAGGCAGGAGGGCAATGAAGGCTGGTCAGTATGGGCCCTTCCCCAAAATGGAGGCCTCAAAAGGAACTCACCATTGAGAAAAGGAGAGTGGCTTGGTAGAGGGATGTTCCTGGGTGAGACTATACGTGACACATGGTGTCCAAGCCAGGAAAAGATTAAAGGTTGGCTGGACTGGGCCCTTCCCCAAAAAGACTCCTAGAAGGACTCACCAATGGGGACAGGCACTGATATGGTGGAAGGATGTTCCAGAGTGCAACTGAGACTATGGTTAAGACATGGTGTCCAAGTCCAGAAATGCAGAAACAGAGACTGCAGGGCAATGGTAATTGGCTGGCCTGAGGGTCTCCTGAGAATGTAGACCCTGAGAGGGACTCATTAATGAGATACCAGGGTCAGGATGGTAGAGGGAAGTTCCAGGGTGAGATTGTAGCTGATAACATGGTATCCAAATCTGGAAAGTTAGAAGCAGAGCCAGGAAGGGAATGAAGGTTGGTAGGCCTGGGACCCTCCCCAAAATGGAGGCCTTGAGAGGAACTCCCAATGGGAGCCTAGAACCAGGAGGGTAGAAGGATGTTCCAGGGTGAGACTGAGGCCAACACGTAGCATCCAAGTACAGAAACTCAGAAGCTGAGGCAAAAGGGCAATGAAAGTTGGCAAGGTTAGGGATCTGCTCAAAATTCAGGCCGTGTGAGGAACTCACCAGTTAAAGAGAAGGGAGAGGGTGGTAGACAGATGTTCCAGGGTGGGACTGCAGCCAAGGAATGGTGTTCACGTCCAAAAATTGAGAAGCAGAGCCTGGAAGGGGATGAAGGTTGACCTGCCTGGGCTCTTCCCTATAATAGAGACTCCTGGAGAAACTCACCAATGGGAGTGGAGAGCCAGCAGGATGGAGGGATGTTCCAGGGTGAGATGGCAGCTGAGGCATGGTGCTCAAATCTTGAAAGGCAGAATTGGAGCCAGGAGGGGAATGAAGGTTGGTAGGCCTGGGCCTCTCACCAAAATGGAGGTCTTAAGAGGAACTCACCAATGGGAGATGGAGGCTGTTATCGTGGAGGGATGTTCCAGGGCACAATTGAGACTGCAGTCAAGGCATATCATCCAAGTCCCGAAACTCAGAAGCTGAGGCAGAAGGGCAATGAAAGTTGGCAAGGTTGGGGATCTCCCCAGAATTGGGGCCCTCTGAGGAACTCACTTGTTGAAAACAAGGGTGAGGGTGGTAGACAGATGTTCCAGGGTGGGACTGCAGCCAAGGCACGGTGTCCATGTCCAGAACTTGAGAAGCAGAGCCTGGAAGGGGATGAAGGTTGACCTGCCTGGGCTCCTCCCCATAATAGAGACTCCTGGAGAAACTCACCAATGGGAGTCGAGAGCCAGCAGGATGGAGGGATGTTCCAGGGTGAGATGGCAGCTGAGGTATAGTGTTCAAGTCTGGAAAGTCAGAATTAGAGCCAGGAGGGGAATGAAGGTTGGTAGGCCTGGGCCTCTCACCAAAATGGAGGACTTGAGGGGAACTCCCTAATGGGAGTCGAGAGCCAGTGGGATGAAGGGATGTTCCAAGGTGAGATGGCAGCTGAGGCATGGTGTTCAAGTCCAGAAAGGCAGAATTGGAACCAGGAGGAGAATGAAGGTTGGTAGGCCTGGGCCCTTCTGCAAAATGCAGGCCCTGAGAGGAACTCACCAATGGGAACCAAAAGCCAGCAGGATGGAGGGATGTTCCAGGGTGAGATGGCAGCTGAGGTATGGTGTTCAAGTCCAGAAAGGCAGAATTGGAGCCAGGAGGGTAATGAAGGTTGGTAGGCCTGGGCCTCTCACCAAAATGGAGGACTTGAGGGGAACTCCCTAATGGGAGTCGAGAGCCAGTGGGATGAAGGGATGTTCCAAGGTAAGATGGCAGCTGAGGCATGGTGTTCAAGTCCAGAAAGGCAGAATTGGAGCCAGGAGGAGAATGAAGGTTGGTAGGCCTGGGCCCTTCCCCAAAATAGAGACTCCTGGAGAAACTCACCAATGGGAGTCGAGAGCCAGCAGGATGGAGGGATGTTCCAGGGTGAGATGGCAGCTGAGGCATGATGCTCAAATCTTGAAAGGCAGAATTGGAGCCAGGAGGGGAATGAATGTTGGTAGGCCCGGGCCTCTCGCCAAAATGAAGGCCCTGAGAGGAATTCACCAATGGGAGTTGAGAGCCAGGAAGGTGGAGGGCTGTTCCAGGGTGACATGGCAGCTGAGGTATGGTGTTCAAGTCCAGAAAGGCAGAATTGGAGCCAGGAGGAGAATGAAGGTTGACCTGCCTGGGCTCCTCCCCATAATAGAGACTCCTGGAGAAACTCACCAATGGGAGTCGAGAGCCAGCAGGATGGAGGGATGTTCCAGGGTGACATGGCAGCTGAGGTACGGTGTTCAAGTCCAGAAAGGCAGAATTGGAGCCAGGAGGAGAATGAAGGTTGGTAGGCCTGGGCCCTTCCCCAAAATAGAGGTCCTGAGAGGAACTCACCAATGGGAGTTGAGAGCCAGCGGGATGGAGGGATGTTCCAAGGTGAGATGGCAGCTGAGGCATGGTGCTCAAATCTTGAAAGGCAGAATTAGAGCCAGGAGGAGAATGAAGGTTGGTGGGCCTGGGCCCTTCCCCAAAATAGAGGTCCTGAGAGGAACTCACCAATGGGAGTCGAGAGCCAGCAGGATGGAGGGATGTTCCAGGGTGAGATGGCAGCTGAGGCATGATGCTCAAATCTTGAAAGGCAGAATTGGAGCCAGGAGGGGAATGAATGTTGGTAGGCCCGGGCCTCTCGCCAAAATGAAGGCCCTGAGAGGAATTCACCAATGGGAGTTGAGAGCCAGGAAGGTGGAGGGCTGTTCCAGGGTGACATGGCAGCTGAGGTATGGTGTTCAAGTCCAGAAAGGCAGAATTGGAGCCAGGAGGAGAATGAAGGTTGACCTGCCTGGGCTCCTCCCATAATAGAGACTCCTGGAGAAACTCACCAATGGGAGTCGAGAGCCAGCAGGATGGAGGGATGTTCCAGGGTGACATGGCAGCTGAGGTACGGTGTTCAAGTCCAGAAAGGCAGAAAGGCCAGGAGGAGAATGAAGGTTGGTACCTGGGCCCTTCCCAAATAGAGGTCCTGAGAGGAACTCACCAATGGGAGTTGAGAGCCAGCAGGATGGAGGGATGTTCCAGGGTGAGATGGCAGCTGAGGCATGGTGTTCAAGTCCAGAAAGGCAGAATTGGAGCCAGGAGGAGAATGAAGGTTGGTAGGCCTGGACCCTTCCCCAAAATGGAGGCCCTGAGAGGAACTCACCAATGGGAACCAAAAGCCAGCAGGATGGAGGGATGTTCCAGGGTGAGATGGCAGCTGAGGCATGATGTTCAAGTCTGGAAAGGCAGAATTGGAGCCAGGAGAGGAATGAAGGTTGGTAAGCCTGGGCCTCTCACCAAAATGGAGGCCTTGAGAGGAAGTCACAAATGGGAGTTGAGAGCCAGCAGGATGGAGGGATGTTCCAAGGTGAGATGGCAGCTGAGGCATGGTGCTCAAATCTTGAAAGGCAGAATTGGAGCCAGGAGGAGAATGAAGGTTGGTGGGCCTGGGCCCTTCCCCAAAATAGAGGTCCTGAGAGGAACTCACCAATGGGAGTCGAGAGCCAGCAGGATGGAGGGATGTTCCAGGGTGAGATGGCAGCTGAGGCATGGTGCTCAAATCTTGAAAGGCAGAATTGGAGCCAGGAGGGGAATGAAGGTTGGTAGGCCTGGACCCTTCCCCAAAATGGAGGCCCTGAGAGGAACTCACCAATGGGAACCAAAAGCCAGCAGGATGGAGGGATGTTCCAGGGTGAGATGGCAGCTGAGGCATGGTGTTCAAGTCTGGAAAGGCAGAATTGGAGCCAGGAGGGAATGAAGATTGGTAGGCCTGGACCCTTCCCCAAAATGGAGGCCCTGAGAGGAACTCACCAATGGGAACCAAAAGCCAGCAGGATGGAGGGATGTTCTAGGGTGAGATGGCAGCTGAGGCATGGTGTTCAAGTCTGGAAAGGCAGAATTGGAGCCAGGAGGGGAATGAAGGTTGGTAGGCCTGGACCCTTCCCCAAAATGGAGGCCCTGAGAGGAACTCACCAATGGGAACCAAAAGCCAGCAGGATGGAGGGATGTTCTAGGGTGAGATGGCAGCTGAGGCATGGTGTTCAAGTCTGGAAAGGCAGAATTGGAGCCAGGAGGGGAATGAAGGTTGGTAGGCCTGGGCCTCTCACCAAAATGGAGTTCTTGAGAGGAACTCACCAATGGGAGATGGAGGCTGTTATTGTGGAGGGATGTTCCAGGGCACAATTGAGACTGCAGCCAAGGCATATCGTCCAAGTCCCGAAACTCAGAAGCTGAGGCAGAAGGGCAATGAAAGTTGGCAAGGTTGGGGATCTCCCCAGAATTGGGGCCCTCTGAGGAACTCACTTGTTGAAAACAAGGGTGAGGGTGGTAGACAGATGTTCCAGGGTGGGACTGCAGCCAAGGCACGGTGTCCATGTCCAGAACTTGAGAAGCAGAGCCTGGAAGGGGATGAAGGTTGACCTGCCTGGGCTCCTCCCCATAATAGAGACTCCTGGAGAAACTCACCAATGGGAGTTGAGATCCAGCAGGATGGAGGGATGTTCCAGGGTGAGATGGCGGCTGAGGCATGGTGTTCAAGTCTGGAAAGTCAGAATTAGAGCCAGGAATGGCATGAAGATTGGTAGGCCTGTGCCTCTCACCAAAATGGAGACCTCGAGAGGAACTCACCAATGGGAGACAAGTGCCAGTAGGGTAGAGGGAGGTCCCAGGATGTAGTTGAGACTGTGGCTGAGGCATGTTGTCCAAATCCAGAAATCCAGAAGCAGAGATAGGAGAGCAGTGAAGGTTAGTTTGTCTGGGGGTCTTCTCAAAATGGAGCCTCTGAGAGGAACTCATCACTGGGAGATGGGGGCCAGCATGATGGAGGTAAGTTCCAGGGTGGGACTGCAGCTGAGGCACAGTGTACAAGTCTATTAAGACAGAATCAGAGCCAGGAGAAAAATGAAGGTTGGTAGGCCTGGTCCTCTCCCCATAATGGAGGCCCTGAGAGGAACTCACCAATGGGAACCAAAAGCCAGCAGGATGGAGGGATGTTCCAGGGTGAGATGGCAGCTGAGGCATGATGCTCAAATCTTGAAAGGCAGAATTGGAGCCAGGAGGGGAATGAATGTTGGTAGGCCTGGGCCTCTCACCAAAATGAAGGCCCTGAGAGGAATTCACCAATGGGAGTCGAGAGCCAGGAAGGTGGAGGGCTGTTCCAGGGTGACATGGCAGCTGAGGCCTGGTATTCAAATCCAGAAAGTCAGAAGCAGAGGTGGGAGGAGAGGGAAGGATGGCTGGCTTTGTCCCCTCCCCAAAATGGAGGCCTTGGGAGGAGCTCAACAATGGGATAAAGGGGTTAGTATGGTGAAGGGCTGTTCCAGGGTGGGACTGAGGCATGGTGTCCACATCCAGAAGGTCAGAAACAGAGCCAGGATTAGAAAGAAAGTTGGCTGGTCTGGGCTCCTGCCCCCAATGGAGGCCAAGGGAGTTACTCACCAATGGGCTAAGGGGGCTGGAATGATGAAGGGATGTTTCAGGGTAGGACTGCAGTTGAGGCCTGGTATTCAAGTCCAGAAATCCAGAAGCAGAGTCAGAAGGGGAATGGTTATCCAGTCTGGGCCCTTCCCAAAAATGACAGCCCTGAAAGCAATTCACCAATGGGCTAAGGGGGCTGGAATGATGGAGGGATATTTCAGGGTAGGACTGCAGTTGAGGCCTGATATTCAAGTCCAGAAAGTCAGAAGCAGAGGCAGGAGGGGAAGGAAGGATAGCTGGCCTTGTCCTCTCCCCAAAATGGAGGCCATGGGAAGAACTCACCCATGGGAGACTGAGATCAGCCTGGTAGATGGATGTTCCACTCTGAGAGGTCCACTGGGGTACATGGTTGTTCCTAGGTGAGGAGGCCCTGGACACTGAGGGAAATTCTAGGTTGAGACCACAGCTACTTGGTGGCCCAAGTCCAGAAAGCAACAAGTGAAGCCTGGAGGGAAGTGAAGTCTGGCCAGCGTGGGTTTCCATCCTAAAATAGGGACCTTGGGAGGAATTCACCAGTGCAAGAAGAGTGTCAGCACAACGGAGGGATATTCCAGGGTGAGAAGGCCCCAGTCACTGGTGGAGGTCCCTGGTTGTGGCTACAGCTGAGGCATTGTCTGGGAAGTCAGAAGCAGAGCCAAGAAGGTAATGCTACAATGAACAGCATATTTGATTTGGAGTCAGAATAGCTGGGTTGAAATTTAAATTCTGGTACTGTCTGTGTGACCTTGGGTAGAATCTTTCACCTCGATGAACCTCGGTTCCTTCTGTATGAAATGAGACAGGTCGACCAATGGCCTCTAAGATCTGGCCACTCTATATCTGTAATCCTAGGATTAAGAAAGCATCTTTGAGTTGCAATGTCTAATTTGTTAATAGACCTATGTTATACAAATTAATAAGCATTTATTAAGCTCCCATTAAAGTAAATCAGTGTGCTAAGTACTGGGGTACAGAGATAGAAGGAAAAGTTCCTGCATTTCATGAAATTGATTCATTTTGAAATGGAAAACATACTTCAATATGCTTAGACTTTGTCCCTCAATTACACAACAGGAAAAAGATGATATAAACATGCTCCAGGTAGCCTAGCAACCAGAGTTCTTGAGGTCAGTACATTTATTGTTACTTCAAATTTACATCGGCTGTGACCAGGCTAATCAAAGATACCCCAGTAAAAATGAGCAAATCAAGTGTGCTTTAGAAGCGGGACAATACTACAATACAATGGTTTTCTTTCCATCATTGGTGAGTAAGAATCTATTTCCTGGCCATAAGGTGCATTGCTTTGGAATTCTGGGAAGGCCAGTGAGATTCCAGCAAGAAAACTAAGTTGCTTTTGATGTCCCTCAAACTTCAAAAGATACAAAAATGTCAGCTTTACCAAAGATCAACTGGGCTTGGTACAAGTTATCAAGGGGTTGTATCTATAAATGGGACATCTTCAGGAGAAGTACATAGGTCTCCCCTGTGCTAGGTTTTTAAACTTGGGGTTCATTATTGTTTTTGAAAATATTTTGGGACAGCTAGGTGGTACTGTGGATAGAACACTGGCCCTGGAGTCAGGAGGACCTGAGTTGAAATCCGGCTTCAGACACTTGACATTTAGTAGCTGTGTGACCCTGGGCAAGTCACTTAACCCCTGTTGCCTTGCCCGAAAAAAAGAAAATATTTTAATTATATATATTTCAAGTTAGCAAGCATTTCTCGAGTTCCTGCTATGTGCCAGGCACTGTGCTAACTGCTAAGGATATAATGAAAGGCAAAAAATAGTCTCTGACCTCAAGGGACTGAGGGACTCTTCTCTTAACATAAGAGGAAGAGGGAAGAAGGGGAGAGACAATATACAAAGAACTGTGTACAAACTAGATCTACATGCATATATACATAAATGTTTTATATATATTAGTGTGTGTATATATATATATATATATATACATATACACATACATATACATATATATGTATATGTATGTATGTATAACAAATTCCAGATATTCTTGGAAGGCAATAACATTAAGGAATTTTATTTCAATATAACTGGTTTCTTGTATAATCCTATGTTTTATATTTTATACATTTAAAAACATGATTCTGGAAAGGGGTCCACAGGCTTCGCCAGACAGAACCTTCCCAAAAGCTTAAGAACCTCTGCTGTAGCATATTTGTTGTTTTCTAGGTAGACAAAAGCATTTTAGATAAATTGGACTGGCCATATTGCCATTAATACTAAGCCTGACTGAGAAGGAGAGCCTCCTAGCCTCTTCCCTCTAGCCATCCAGTAACAGCCATTCCATTCCCTTTTCTCCCCAGGATCTTCTGGGGCCTCTTAGAATTCCACCTCTACCAGTTGCGTCAAATGAGCATGCTCCTGTATAGGTATCCCTCCACTCCACCCCTACCCATTTCAGTCTTTCCAGCAGAGGCAAATACCTGGGTTTGATGAAATACCTGAGCTCATTCCTGAATGATTCATAAACTTCCATCCCATTAAATCCTCTCCCAAAACTTCATCATTCCAACAACCACCAGTATTTCATGCTAAAGTTACCACCCACTTCTAATGTGCTCTCTGGAATGCCTGCTCTATAGGTAACATACTTTATTATTACTATAGGTAATAGATACTTTACATTGCTATAGGTAACTGCTGTTATCTCAAACCTCTCACTTTCTCCCTCCCTCCATCTTCTTCCACTCCCTGAGATCTGCCTCCCTCCTGATGACACAGCCTTCCTGGCCACCTTTTCTACTCTTTCATTCATATACCCTGACTCCCTCATGGAGGTGAGAAAGTTGGAGTACTCCTTGCTCCCCATTGCCATTTCCAGGCCCTGTCTCTACCACTGAGATTCATACAATCCATGTTGACCATCCAATCAAGATTCTAGTGGCTGTTGTCTACTGAACTCTAGGACGCTCTCCTTCCTTCTTCAACAAGTTTAGCATCTGGCCCACAGTCTCTCTCCTCCCCAACTCCTGCTCTCATATGAGGGGACCTCAACAGACATATTGATAGTCCCTCAAAAACCTTCAACTCCCAGTTGCTCAACTTACTCATATCCCACGACCTCCTCCTTCTCCCCCCCCCACAGACTCCAGTCACACACAGAGATGGTCATACCCTTGATCTTGCCATCATCACAAATACACTGCTTCCACGTTCATGAGTTCTGAAATTCCCTTCCCTGATCACAGTCTGTGGTCTTTCCACCTTTCCCTCTGCATTTGTCACCCTAAACACTGTTTTGGTCCTTACAATGACCTCCAATCCCTCCACTCCTCTGTTCTTTCCCAGGCTATCACTTTTGCAAGTAGTTACATTCTCCTCCCTTCCCCATCTTGATCCGTGTGAACCAGGTCAGTTCCACCCTGTCCTCTTCTCTGGAGTCCCTTGCCTCCTTTTCTTATCAAGGATCTTGCCTGCTAATCCCCAGCCTTGGATACTCCCACCATCTGCTGCCTTCACTCCTCCTCACTTGCTGCTGAACCAAGCTGGAGAAAATCATGAGACCATGCTGACTGGGTGCACTATAAATTTATGTGCCATAATCTCAACTGGAAATCCTTTTACCCTTCCCTAATAGATCTGTTGTGGTCTGAGAGGTTGAGACCCCTCAAAGACCAAAGTACAGGATGGAGTCGTCTGGAATGCATGCACAGACTCAAGCACTGTTTAAGTCAAGCTGGCAAAAAGTTTATTGTTACACTTTTCAGCGGGCAAGGATTCTTAAGGAACCTGTGAGAGACTAAGGATGGAGCTAGGGTTTATATGGGAAAGGGCGTGGGAAAGGAACGCCAGGGATACCGATTAGGTAATCTAAAGGTCCAGGTGTCTTTGGGACCTATGGATGGGAAAGTGTAGGCAGTATACCAGACAGGGAGGGAGATGTCACAGGCATGTATCTTGGGAATCTGGCAGGAGGAAGAGTCCTTGGGCCAGCCAAGGACAAAACTCCTTGGGCTGGATAAGCCACCCCTCTCTCTGTCCTGCTTAGAGAATGTTCTGCAACAAGGGAAAGTTTTCTCACAAGACAGGAGCTTACTAAGGAATTGGGAGGCTTCCAGAGACATGATCTGAGGGCTGGGGCCTGAGCAGCCCAGCACTCTCTCACCCAGCTCTGTGTAGCTGCACCAGGGAGAGAGAGAAGGGTCTTGCTGGGGCCCATGCATGAGTAATTGCTAGGCACGGTGTCCTTGGATTGGGGAGAAATTGTCAGAGGCAGTGTTTCTGAGACTAGGGAGAAATTGGGGTCCAAGTACAAGCACAAGGGCCCAAACACAAGCACCCAAGCACCCTATCAGATTCACTGGGCTGCTAAGTGGTGCTGCAGTTGATAGAGCACTGGGCCTGGAGTCAGGAAGACTCCTCTTCCTGAGTTCAAATCTGGCCTCAGACATTTACTAGTTGTGTGACCCTGGGCAAGTCACTTCACCCTGTTTGCCTTGCAAAATGAGCTGGAGAAGGAAATGGCAAACCACTTCGGTATTTCTGCCAAGAAAACCCCAAATGGGGTCACAGAGAATCAGACATGACTGAACAACAGTAGATTCATTATCCTGCTTACCACAGCTGCTCTTCCAAACCTTTTCATCCTTTCCTAAACTTCTCTGGGTTCCCTTCCCCTCCCCCCTCAGCTGAGAACCTTGCCTCATATTTCACTGGAAAATGGAAAGCATTTGCCCAGAGCTCCCTCTTCTCTTCCCCACCCTCATCTCACATCAGTCAGATGCCTTCTGCCACTGTCTCCTCCTTCACCTCTGGCTCACATGAAAGGTGGCCCTTCTCTTTGCCAAAACAAACCCCTTTACATGCACAAAGTGAACCCATTCCATCCTGTCTTCTCCAGCAGGTTGACCCCCCTGTCATCTCCCCCCTCACTTATCTTTAATCTCTCCCTCCTACTGACTGCTTCCCCATTACCTACAAACATGCTCATTTCTCCCCCAACCTCAAAAAAGTGACTTCTGTCCATCCCCACTATCTATCATCCTACATCTCCCCTCCCTTTTGTGGTCAACCTCCTTGAGAAGGCCTTATACAATCTCTGCCTCTGCTTCCTCTGCTCTGCCTTTCTTCTGACCTCTCTGCAGTCTCTGACACTGTCAATCTCCCTCTTCTCCCTGATACTCTCTTCTCCGCAGGTCTTTGTGACACTGCCCTCTCCTTCCTTCCTAGCTGTCTGATGGCTCCTCCTCAGTCTCCTTGGCTGAGTCTTTGTCCAGGTCATGTCTGTTCACCGCGGCTGTTCCCCATGCCTCTGTCCTGAGCCCTCTTTCTCTTCTTCCTCTATACTATTTCACTTGGTGATCTCATCAGCTCCCATCAATTCAACTGTCATCTGTATGCAGATGATTCTCAGATTTATGTAACCACTCCTAGTCTCCCTCCCGATTTACAAGCTTGCATCTTTGACTGCCCTTTGGACAGTCAAACATGAAAACTGGATTCCTCATAGGCATCTTCAATTCAACATGTCCAAAACTGAACTCATCTTTTTCTCCCAAGCCCTCCCCTCTTCCTAACTTTCCCATTCACGTCAAGGATACCACCATCCTCCCAGTCACCCAGGCTCACAATCTAGGTGTCATCCTCAACTCCTTCCCCTCCTTCCCCACCTCCAAACTGTTGTCAAGGCCTGTGGAGTTTCTCCCTTGCATGTGGCTCCTTCTCTCCTCTGACTCTACAGCTGCTCAGGTATAGGCCCTCAACACCTCAGGCCTGGGAGGACTATCACAATAGCCTTTTGTTTGATCTTCATGCCCCAAGTCCCTCCCCACTCCAGTCCATCCTCCACTCAGCTCTTGTTGTTCAGTCATTGTTCAGTCGTGCCTGACCCTTTGTGACCCCATTTGGGGTTTTCTTGGCAGAGACACTGGAGTGGTTTGCCATTTCCTTCTCCCGCTCATTTTACAGATGAGGAAACTGAGGCCAACGGGGTGAAGTGACTTGCCCAGGGTCACACAGCTAGTCAGTGTCTGAGGCCAGATTTCAACTCAGGTCTTCCTGACTCCAGGCCTGGAGTCTATGGAAGTTCTAACTATCCACTGTGTCACCTAGCTGCCCCACTCAGCTCTGCAGAAGAGAATTTCCTCAAGAGCAGGTCTGACCTTGTCACCCCCTCATACAATCAACTCCAGTGGCTCCCTGTTACCTCCAGCATCAAATACATAATCCTCAGTTTGTCTTTTAAAGCCCTTCATGATCTGACTCCCTCTTCCCCTTCCATTCCATCCTTCTTACACCTTGCTCCCCTTCACATACTCTGGGGTCCACTGCCACTGGCCTCCTGGATGTTCCAAGCACAAGACACTCCATCTCCCAGCTCAGTGCATTTTCACTAACTGTCCCTCATGCCTGAAATGTTCTCTCTCTTCATCTCCATCTCCTAGCTTCCCTGGCATCCTCCAAGTTCCAGCTGAAATCCCACCTTCTACAAGGTCGCTCCTGGTCCTGCTTCCCCTCTGTTGATGATCTCCAGTTTATCCAGTATATGGCTTGTTTGTGCACATAGTTGCTTACACTTTTCCTCCCCCATTAGACTGTTCTTTGTATCTCCAGTGCTTATTAGCACAGTGCCTAGCACATAGTAGAAAATGCTTGTGGACCTGACTTAACTTAATATAATTGTAATGCCACTGATACAAGTTTTTGCCTTAAGAGAACCCAATTTTTGGATTTGCAGATAATGGGGACAGGGATTATTGAAGTAGTTGATGACTTGACTTTAAGAAGAAGTTATCCAGGGAAGATGGTTGTGTTCTAGAAGGCAGAGGATCTCATGTTGGCTGCAAACATTCCAGTGGGGTTTAGAAATGCACCAGGCTACTAGGTGATTGAAAAGATTACTTCCACTTCCCCCACTTAACTTAGGAATGCATAGGGGGATCCTCTACCCCCACTCCAGTCCTTTGGAGATCCTGGGATCAACACACTGCCACCAGAGCAGGTTGAGAGCCTGAGGGGCCCCAGAGGGCAGACAGCAGGCAGCCACTCAGCTACTCCTGGAGCCTTCGGGCCAGGCTCAGCACTTCCTTTGGGGCCAGACCCCACTTGGACCTTCAGCCTAGGCTAGTGCCTGCAGGAGAGGGCCTCCTGAGCATTCTGAGCAGATTCAGCAAGGCATTTCCTTCTCAAGCTGAGCAGGAGCTGAGCCTTGCTCAAATCCTGGCCACCTAAGGCAGACCCTAAAGGGAGCAACCTCAGGGCATTCTGGGTAGGTCCAGCACAGCACTCCACAGAACAGAGCCTGAGGCCAGCCCAGTCCTAACAGGACCCCAACCCAAGCCTGGCCTAGCTGAGAGGGCAGCCTTAGGATTTTCAGGGCTGGGTCCCTCTGGGCTCCAATGGTGCTTTGAGTGAAGGGTCCTGGGTATAATCCAACTTGAGCAGTCCTTTAAGCCAGTGGTGGGAGTCAAGGCCCAGGGCCCAGCAACATGGGGGAAAGGATCCCATACAGGTCCGGGGTGTGGAATATATGGATGTTACTTCTGCATGTCACTCAATCAGAGGTTGGAGTCAGAGAAATAGTTTTTCCACAAAAAGCCAAGTTGAAACCTTAAGGAATGCAGTCTGGGGCTAGGTGGAAGTTGAACAAAGGGAATTATATTAGAATAAGAAAACATTCTTGGTGGTGAATAGACTAACAGGAGGGAAACCAGTTCTGAGGTTAGGGGTAGATTAACGTCAAAAGGGTTGTCCCCAAGTAAGGGCCAGGGTCTCTGAATTGTGGAGAGTGGGAGATGTAATTAGGGGGGAGACTCACGTGGGGAAATTAGATGCTTCAGATAGGCTGTAACCTCTATAGTACCCAGCAAATGGGGAAACAGGGGAAGGAAATTCAAATGGAGAACAGGGAATAAAAAGGTGTGCATTTGTTGATACATGTGGTCTCACATGTGTGCTCTCACACATGTGGGACACCCAGCCTTCCTAGGTCAGTCAATAAAGCTTCTTCCTGATTCAACAATGGCTTCATGGAATTCATGATATTGATATAGATAACAGCTGGGGACTAGTCTGGAATCCATGAACCTCCCAAGGAAGGAATGACCACTGAGCAATGGGAATTGAATGATCCTATGTATCCTGCGGGGGGGGGGGGTTGGCATCCCAGATCATGGATGGTTTAAGATCCTAGGGACCATCCTAAGGTTGAGTAAATATTGGGGCTACAGGAGCATGAAGAAGATCCACATGGGAGGTCTTGTCAAAAGGGAGACAAGCATCAAGTTATATATTTACAAGATATCCTAGGGAAGGATGTAGGAGGGAATAAGGCGCCAAATAAGAGAACTGGGGAGAAGTCCTCTGAGAACACTCCTCCAGATAGTCTCTAGGGAGGATGTGGAAAAAAGATCAGTGCTGATGTCTTTTGACCAGTCAAGTTTACTTTAAAATTAGAGTTGTGTGCACTCTATCTTGTCAAGCTGGCTATCTATGTTTGTAAATGTTTCATGTTTGTGGTGAAAATTTTTAAATGTAGCCAGAAAAACTTCTAAGGAACTCCTAAGGTCAGTAATTAGAGAGAGAACATTGGGAAAGAGCTCCCACCTTAGGCTCTCACCAACACTGGCCAAGTTGGGATTCCTGAAAGAAAGAAAAGAGGTTTAAAAAAAAAAGAGCTAGAAAGCTTTTCTGTCTTTTGAACATTAGCATTATCAAAGCTGTTTGTGGAGAGAGTGGGGGAAATACAGGTCTCTGGATTTGCAGGCCTTAGCTCCCTTCAGATTTTAACAGGGCACAGAGAAGCAGACCAGAAGTGAGGTGAGTGTAATTATTTTTTTTTTAATTTGGAATAAAAAGGAAATTGGAGGTAGTTGGGATAATGTGTTTGAAAGATTAGGAAAGAGGAGTCAAGGTTTTGAGCGAAAATGTGACAGGTAGAGAAAAAGAAAAATTATATATATAGTTTGAGAGTGGGTGGGAGTGGGGTGTTCCGAGGCAAGCCCATGTGCTCTAAGTTCCCCATCCTTGGATGTTTGTTCTAAGTGGCTTCACCAGCTTCAAAGGGGTTTAAAAATGTGAAGAAGTTTGATTCTGTTTTGGGTAGAAAAATTGAAAATGAAAATTTTGTAGCTTGATTTAAAACCCAATGAAGTTATGAAAGGCCATCCACCTCTCAGGATAAACCTGTAAAAGGGCTTTATTAAATTTGGCCTTGCATAAATTTTTGCTATGGTAAAGATATTGGTTATTGTGATTGGAGATTGTTACATAAAATCTTAAAATGTTTTCCTGGGCCATTCAATTAATTATTGGAACTTTAGAGGCTTTCTGCTGGGGTGGGGGTGGGGAAGAAGAATTATTCAGAGCAAGAATTGTCACCATCTATCTTTTTAAGGGAATATATGAATTTGTGGAGAATATTTCCTTTTAAAGAGCCAAGAATATTGGATTTAAAGTAAAAATGTTCTTAAATATTTATCATTAGCAATTATAAATTCAGATCTGATTTAAGTTTACTGTTCTGTAAAGGAAAAAAATAATAATGATTGTTATGGGATAAAAAAGATATAATGATTGTAAATTGCTTAATACATGGCATATGTTAGATATGACATTATTATTATTTCTCTAATTTAATATAATTTAAAAAGTACCAAGAGTAATAAGATCAATGATTTCTATATGTGATAATCCAGAAATGCAATTATGTTATCTGAAGTTTATTGTGTGTGTTTTTAAAACTGTATTGTATTTCTAAAACTCTCTTAGATTGTAAAATTTGAGGGACCATTGTGAGGTAGAAATGGTGTTAAAGCAACTCTTAATCTGGAATGGGTCTTTTAAAAGGATGTGATAAAAAATGAGATAATTTGAAAACTGTTAAATATCTAGTGAGGTATATTTGATTATAAGCAGGTAATAATAATATTGATATTTACTATGACAGCAGATTTTTCATTTGAAATCTTGACTATTATAAAAATATATGGTGGTTTAAAGTTATAATTTCAACATATTAATTATGAGATAAATGATTTTCTGTACAAAGTGATTTGGAAATGCATTCATCTAAATTGATAATGGATTGTTTCAAAGTTTGTTACTACCACGATAGGGCCTCAATTAGAAAAAAAATGTGTGAATTTATGGATAATAATCTTTACCTTTAAAGTACTAAGAGTATTGGGCTCTAGAAATTAAAATATACTATTGGGGTTTAGAGGTTAGGAGTGATGGGACCCAAAATCACGACATGTGAGTCTTTCCTGAAAGTATTCGACCCAGGCCTTCTTTCAGCCAAGGACAAGGTGTATTAAAGATGAGCTATATAGGCCAGACTCTTAAGGAATCTGAACATTCATGACACTCGTAAGGACGAGTGGGCATGGGGAGGTCTCAGCCCCTAGATGGTGTCCAGGAGGGATCTTGTATGCAGAGGATCTATGGGAGGGATCTAGGAGTGGCCAGGTATCTTGATGGCAGTGGCCAGTATTATGAATCCAGATTTGATTTACTCAGTCCAACTAAATTAAGGTCACCTGATAGTAATTAATTGGTTGTGTTTCAAGTTTTAAATATATGATAATTGCTTATGGCGTGGTTATGTTTCTGAATTTTCTTGTATGATATAATCTGGTAAATAATTGTATCAGCTATGTTGTTAGAAAAGCAATTTCTCTTATAATCTAATGTTGTTAGATTACAAATTGTACTGTCAGAGAAAGAGAAAAAGGAATGGGTTGGGAAGCTGTTAGGCCATTCTATTTGACCCTGTGTTGTAACATTTTTTTAAGTACTGTAATTTAAGAAACATGAACTTCTAAGTTTTGTCTATATTTAAAGGGAAGTTTCAACTAAGATTATTTGGTTTTCACTTATGAAATTTAAGATTGTTAACTAAGAGGGGCAGCTAGGTGGCGCAGTGGATAGAGCACCGGCCCTGAAGTCAGGAGGACCTGAGTTCAAATCTGGCTTCAGACACATAACACTTACTAGCTGTGTGACCCTGGGCAAGTCACTTAAGCCCCATTGCCTAGCAAAAAAAAAAAAAAGAAAGAAAAAGAAAAGATTGTTAACTAAGCTATTTGGAGTTATTGTTTAACTTAAGTACTTGTAAAAGTACTTTTGTGAAAGGAAACTTGGTAATTATGTAAAGAAAAGACTTTGTAAAATCTCAGGAATTTTGTGTCATGGAATTCTTACTGGGTAAATGGCTCATTACAAACACCTGTTTAGAATTTAGGTAACTAGGAATTTTGTGGTAATTAGGAGACTGTAAACTGTTTTTTAGGAAACGGAAATACTTTTATGAAGAAATATTTTGGTGAAGTCTTTGGTGTGATTTTTTTTTAGAAGGCCTACTAAATTTCGATTTGCAAGCTAGTTTTATTGCAAATAATAATTTGATATTGATAACAATTATGTCCAAACTTACTGTGAATTTTGAGTTTGTTTCCTAGGTTTGTATTTTCTAGGCTTGTTACGGCCCTGGACTGGTCTTCATGGGTGCTTTCTGAGAAAGAGAGTCAAAATCAGCAACTCAGTGGCAGCAGCATCAGAGGTCTAAGGCTTGTGATTAATACTAAAACAACTATTGTAATGAGTTGTAAGTGGGGGAGATCTTGCTGTTCTGATCTAAATTCATTCCAGGGCCTAGCAAGGGTTAGAATTAGTGTTTTCTATAAATAAGCTTGAGAAACAGAGAGTCAAATCTATTAGAGTAGCAGCTTATGATCTTAATGGAAATTTGATTTTACTCTGGATGTTATTAGGAACTAGAACATGTGTAGGAAGGCATGCAAACTACTTAGGACTCACTTTGGAGATGTTCCCTAATTAATGTAATATTATAATCACACCTGAAACCCTGATGAGGGGAATTTGCTATCAAAGATCTTGGGGGCTATTAATGAACATTATTCTGAGTCTAACTCCAGGTATGGTTAACAAGGAACTGATTGAGCTACTGACTCAAGATGCCTGCAACCCTGTGAAGGGTTAGTGAGCTGCATCTATGAACTGCAGAGGGTACTGTCATGGGAAAGTTGGGAGAATGACTTTTCTGCGTGGCTGAGGTAGGATTCTCCTGACTCAATTTTCCCACTATGACACCTAGCAGTCTTTAAGCCTGGCTAAACACAGTTGGCTATTATATAACTTCTGCCTAGAACTGACATGAAGCTAGGGAAGCATTGTTCCCTTACTTTAGTTATGTCCCTATTCTTTCATGGCAAATTTCTATAATCATAAGTTTTGTAAGCATAATATCAAATCTATTAAATAATAGATTGATGTGGGAACATATTAGGTTATTATAGTAAGATGCAAGTATAAGACTGAATTATTTGGCCTAGAATTTTAGAATTAAGTATCACTCTTGAAATCTATTACTAGTATATTCCTATATAAGTCAAGGTCCTTTAGTTTCTTATAATGGTATGGGGATAATTAGGCCAGGAGCTTGTGGAACCAGGACATTATTCTGTTACTTAGTTAATTCTTAGTTAATATCAAAGTTGTCTCAGTTTGTTACAATTAATGTTAAAAGAAGAATGGCTTATGGCCTATCTTGTAAATTACTTAAAAGAAGCATCCATTTTAATTAAGGATTACTTATTTGTACATGACCAGAAGTTGGAATTGTTTTATTACTTGATATGTACTGTTTTAAAATTGATTACTATGTATTGGAATCTGTTATTAATTCCTTAGTGAAATCTCATCCTCCCGATGGGGGAATATGAATAAGAATGAATAATGAATTAATGCAAGGTATAAAACTAGAAGTAATGCAGAATGTAAAGCTAGGTTCTAATTTTTCTGTTACTTTTCTAATTTGACTTTCTTAAACATGACAATTGGCCAAGGTTCCAATTTTGGTCTTATAATAATGGAGACATAAGGGTTGAGTTAACTTTCATTATTCGCCCTGGTTATTGGTAAGGTAATTTAAAAATTGTGTCAAGATCAGTCTTGTAGGAGAGTGGACACAAGAAAGAGGATCTCTACAAGAAGACAGTCTGCTGGACACTGCTCGAACAGCACTTAGACCAGAAAACATCACTGGATGATGTCCAGAACACCAGACAGCTATATGAGAAGAGACTTCTGAAGCCTTAAATGGACAATTTATCGTTACTTTTGGGTCTCTGTATCTGTACTTACTAAGGTGACCGCCCCTTTTTGATCTGTCAATGCGTCAATCAATTTCTCCCTTCCTTCTCCCATATTGTTATAAGTCCCCAAAATCCCTTGATGAAATATTGCCCAACAGCACAGCCCCAGATGGAACCATTAGACCTTGGCATTGCAAGGCCAACCACTTTAGCTGAGGAGTTGGCAGAGAACTCTGGGATAGATAATTAATTAAAGGGATGGTTAGAATCATGGTTTGGCAAATGGAAGGGAATGGTAGTTGATAGCTAGGATATTGACAGCTGTAGGCTGTTGCATAATACCTTGTGAAGAGACCGAGGTGAACCCTAATTATGATCAAAACTAGAATACATAATGAATTAAGATGCAGATGCAACACAGTAAAAGAAAAGAAAAAGGGAAGATTGTGGAATATATGGATGCTGCTTCTGCATATCACTCAATCAGAGGTTGGAATCAGAGAAATCGTTTTTCCACAAAAAGTCTAGTGGAAAGGAATGCAGTCTGGGGGCTAGGTGGAAGTTGAACAAAAGGAATTATATTAGAATAAGAAAATACTCTTGGTGGTGAATAGACTAACAGGAGGGAAACCAGTTCTTAGGTTAGGTGTAGATTAACATCAAAAGGGGTGTCCCCAAGTAAGGGCCAGGGTCTCTGAATTGTGGGGAATGGGAGATGTAATTAGGGGGGAGACTCATGTGGGGAAATTAGACACTTTGGATAGGCTGTAACCTCTATAGTGCCCAGCAAATGAGGAAATGGGAAGGAAATTTGAATGGGGAATAGGGAATAAAAAGATATGCATTTGTCATACATGTGCTCCCACATGTGTGCTCTTGCACATGTAGGATACGGGGCCTTCCCAGGTCAGTTGATAAAGCTTCTTCCTGATTCAACAATAGCTTCATGGAATTCGTGATATTGATATAGGTAACACAGGGGAGGCCCCAGGCAGAGCCTAGAGTCCTTGGACAAGGTGACTAGTTTGGCTCTTTATTCAGTTGCAAAGCTTGACCCAAGCATAGGGTCCCACCAAGAGCAAATGAAGGAAAACTTGGGAACAAGATGAAGAAATACCTTAATTTGAGACATGACCAGGGGGTAAACTGGAGGAGGATTAATGCCCCAAAGGGGAAAAACATGCCCTAGTCCCAGAGACTGTCAGAGTACCTGGTAGAAACGAAACAAGAGATACTGAGTGGAAAAGCTAAGGAGGAAAGGACAAGAATGTATACCTAAGAGGAGACTGAGGAAAACCTCATTCAAGATCTGAGTGCCCTGAAGATTAGAATGGGCCAGACAACAAAGTATTTAATAATATAAGAAATATCAAAACAAAACAAAATTGAAAAAAAGAAAATCTCAGAAATAAATAAAAATAATAAATGGCCTAGAAGACAGGTGAAAGAGAAAAAAAACCCTAAGAATCATCCAGCTTTCCAAAATTACAAAAAAACTCTGCCTATCATATTTCAAGTCATTGACAAACATTTATTAAGCACCTACTATGTGCTAGGCACTGTGCTAATAAGCACTGGAGATACAAAGAACAGTCTAATGGGGGAGGAAAAGTGTAAGCAACTATGTGCAAACAAGCCATATACTGGATAAACTGGAGATCATCAACAGAGGGGAAGCAGGACCAGGAGCGACCTTGTAGAAGGTGGGATTTCAGCTGGAACTTGGAGGATGCCAGGGAAGCTAGGAGATGGAGATGAAGAGAGAGAACATTTCAGGCATGAGGGACAGTTAGTGAAAATGCACTGAGCTGGGAGATGGAGTGTCTTGTGCTTGGAACATCCAGGAGGCCAGTGGCAGTGGACCCCAGAGTATGTGAAGGGGAGCAAGGTGTAAGAAGGATGGAATGGAAGGGGAAGAGGGAGTCAGATCATGAAGGGCTTTAAAAGACAAACTGAGGATTATGTATTTGATGCTGGAGGTAACAGGGAGCCACTGGAGTTGATTGTATGAGGGGGTGACAAGGTCAGACCTGCTCTTGAGGAAATTCTCTTCTGCGGAGCTGAGTGGGGCAGCTAGGTGACACAGTGGATAGTTAGAACTTCCATAGACTCCAGGCCTGGAGTCAGGAAGACCTGAGTTGAAATCTGGCCTCAGACACTGACTAGCTGTGTGACCCTGGGCAAGTCACTTCACCCCGTTGGCCTCAGTTTCCTCATCTGTAAAATGAGCGGGAGAAGGAAATGGCAAACCACTCCAGTGTCTCTGCCAAGAAAACCCCAAATGGGGTCACAAAGGGTCAGGCACGACTGAACAATGACTGAACAACAAGAGCTGAGTGGAGGATGGACTGGAGTGGGGAGGGACTTGGGGCATGAAGATCAAACAAAAGGCTATTGTGATAGTCCTCCCAGGCCTGAGGTGTTGAGGGCCTATACCTGAGCAGCTGTAGAGTCAGAGGAGAGAAGGAGCCACATGCAAGGGAGAAACTCCACAGGCCTTGACAACAGTTTGGAGGTGGGGAAGGAGGGGAAGGAGTTGAGGATGACACCTAGATTGTGAGCCTGGGTGACTGGGAGGATGGTGGTATCCTTGACGTGAATGGGAAAGTTAGGAAGAGGGGAGGGCTTGGGAGAAAAAGATGAGTTCAGTTTTGGACATGTTGAATTGAAGATGCCTATGAGGAATCCAGTTTTCATGTTTGACTGTCCAAAGGGCAGTCAAAGATGCAAGCTTGTAAATCGGGAGGGAGACTAGGAGTGGTTACATAAATCTGAGAATCATCTGCATACAGATGACAGTTGAATTGATGGGAGCTGATGAGATCACCAAGTGAAATAGTATAGAGGAAGAAGAGAAAGAGGGCTCAGGACAGAGGCATGGGGAACAGCCGCGGTGAACAGACATGACCTGGACAAAGACTCAGCCAAGGAGACTGAGGAGGAGCCATCAGACAGCTAGGAAGGAAGGAGAGGGCAGTGTCACAAAGACCTGCGGAGAAGAGAGTATCAGGGAGAAGAGGGAGATTGACAGTGTCAGAGACTGCAGAGAGGTCAAGAAGATCAGGGTTGAGAAAAGGCCATTAGGGTGACAGAGTCAAGATGGCAGAGTGAGAAGAAGCACTAAAGTCAGGCTTTCCCCTGATACTTCCAGAGAATGCACCAGACTGAATTCTGATCAGGAAGGCCAAAAAGAAGTCACAGTGAGTCATTTTTCCGCCCAGGAAAGCTTAAGGAGAGAGAGAGAGAGACAGACAGACAGACAGATAGAGACAGAGACAGAGAGAGAGACAGAGAGAAACAGATAGAGAGAAAGAGAGACAGAGATCAAAAGACTCTGGGAGAGGTCTGGCCAGAGTATATGATTATGTGACTGGTGGTGGGAGTAGGGAATATAGATATAAAAATATTAAATAGAATATTTGCAAGGGAGATACAACAATATATCACAAAGATCATACACTATGATCAGATTGGATTTATACCAGGAATGCAGGGCTGGTTCAATATTAGTAAAACTATAAGCATTATTGAACATATTAACAGCAAAAAACAAAAATCATATGATTATTTCAACAGATGCAGAAAAAGTTTATGACAAAATAACAGTCCTTCCTGTTAAAAAAAAAACACTAGAAAACAGGAATAAAATGAACATTCCCTAAGATGATAAGTAGTATCTATCTAAAACTAAGAGCAAGTATTATTTATAATGGAGAATAAGCTAGAAACTTTTTTAACTTCAGGGGTGAAGCAAGGATGTTTATTATCACCATCACTCTTCAATATTGTGTTAGAAATACGAGTTATAGCAATAAGATAAGAAAAATAAATTGAGGAAATAAATATAGAAACAAAACTATCATTTTTTGTAGATGATATGATCATTTATTTAGAGAACGCTAGAGAGTCAACTAAAAAACTAGTTGAAACAATTAACAACTTCAGCAAAGTTGCAGAATGTAAAATAAACCCACAAAATCATCAACATTTCTATATAAAAAACAAAACCCAGCAGGAATGAATAGAAAGAGAAATTCAATTTAAAATTAATTATGGATAGGATAAAATACTTGGGAGTCAACCTGCCAAGACACACATGGGAACTATATAAACACAATTACAAAATACTCTTCATACAAATAAAGACAGCTCTAAATAATTTTTAAAAATACCAATTGCTCATGGGTAAGCTGAGCCAATATAATTAAAATTATAATACTACTTAAATTAATTTATTTATTCAGTGTCATACCAATTAAACTACCAAAGAATTACTTTATTGAGGTAGGAAAAAAATAAAATTCATCTGGAGGAACAAAAGGTCAAGAATACCAAGGAAATCAATGAAAAATATTGGGAAGGAAGTAGGCCTAATAGTATCAGATCTCAAATTATACTAAAAAGCTATAATCATCAAAATAATTTTGTACTGGGTAAAAAAAAGAGAGGTTGATCAGTGGATCCAATTAGGCACACAATATATGGAAACAAATAAGCACAGTAATCTAATGTTTGATTAACCCGAAGATCCCAGCTATTGGGGTGAGAACTTACCATTTAACAAAAACTGTTGAGAAAACTGGCAAACAGTCTAGCAGAAACTAGGTATAGACCAACATTTAATGCCCTATACCAAGATAAGCTCAAAACGGGCACTTGATTTAGACATAAAAGGTGACATCATAAGCTAATTATGGCACACAGGAGAAATTATCTGTTAGATCTATAAATAGGGGAAGAGTTCATGATCAAACGAGATAGAAAGGTTCACAAGGAGACAAAATGGATAATTTTTATTACATAAAATTAAACCATTTTTGCACAAATAAAACTGATACAGCTAAAGTTAAAAGAAAAACAGGAAACTGGGAGAAATATTTGCAGCAAGTTTCTTTGATAAATGTCTAATTTCTAAGATTTTGTTCAGTCAATTCAGTTATCCCCTACTCTTCATAACCTCGTTTGGGGTTTTCCTGGCAAAGATACTGGAGAGGTTTGCCATTTCCTTCTCCAGCTCATTTTACAGATGAGGAAACAGAGGCCACAGGGTGAGGTGACTTGCCCAGGGTCACACAGCTAGTAAATGTCTGAGGCCAAATTTGAACTCAGGAAGAGGAGGCTTCCTGACTCTAGGCCTGACACTCTATCCACTTAGTCACCTAGCTCTAAAATATGTAGAGAAGTGATTCAAATTTACAAGAAAAAGCCATTCCACAATTGATAAATGGTCAAAGGATATGAATAGATAGTTTTCAAGGGAAGAAATCCAAATTATCAATAGCAATATGAAAAAATGCTCAAAACCACTAATTATAGAAATATAAATTAAAATAATTCACATCATACTCATCAGATTGGCTAAGATGACAAAAAAAGGAAAATGACAAATCTTGGAGGGGCTGTGAGAAAATAGGTACACTTATGCAAACTGTTGGTGGAGCTGTGATCTAGCCCAACCACTCTGGAAAGCAATTTGGAAGTATGCCCAAAAGCTATTGAATTGCTCATACCCTTTGACCCAGCAATACTGCTACTAGGTCTATACATAAAGAGATAAAATAAAGAGGAAAAGGACCCCCATGTACAAAAAATACTCATAGGAACTCTTTTTGTGGTGGCAAAGAGTTGGAAATCACCGGTATGTCCATCAACTGGGGAATGGCTGAATGAGTTATGGTGTATGCACGTGATGGAATGCTACTGTGCTATATGAAATGATGGAGACAATATCAGAAAAACCCAGGAAGACTTTTATGAACTGATGCCAAGTGAGAATAAGTTATACAACAACAGCAATATTGTGAAGATAATCTACTTGGAAAGAAAAAGAATTTAAAATATTTTTGTCAATGAAATAAGAGTGCTAGAGGGGAAAAATGGGGAAAAAATCGAGAGTTTTGGAAGAAAGAATTGGAAAGGGAATTAGCAGCTTGGCACAAGAGATGCAAAACTTTGCCCAAGCAACAAACTCCCTGCTACTCACCTCCTGATAGAGAAGTGAAGGACTGAGAGTGCAGAATGAGACTATATATAATATGGCTGATGCAGCAATTTGTTTTGCTTGAACTATATATATTTGTAACAGGGGTTGAGGTTTTGTTTTTATTTTATTCTTAATGTGGGGGAAGAGTGGAATGGGAGAGAGAGAATGGAGATTTTTACTGATTAAAAAGTATGCAATTATAAAACTGTGCATACCCTTTGACCCAGTAATACCACTACTAGATCTGTACCTCAAAGAGATCATTAAAAAAAAGGGAAAAGGACCCACATGTACAAAAAATATTTATAGCAGCTCTTTTTGTGGTGACAAAGAATTGGAAATTGAGGGGAAGCCCATAAATTGGGGAATGGCTGAACAAGTTGTGGTATATGAATGTAATGGAATACTGTTGTTCCATGAGAAATGATGAGCAGGCGGATTTCAGAAAGACTTAACACGAATTGATGCTGAGTGAAGTGAGCAGAGCCAGGAGAACATTGTATACAGTAACAACAACATTGTGTGATGTTTGATAGACTTTGATAGATTTAGCTTTTCTCAGCAATGCAATGATCTAAGACAATTCCAAATGACTTCTGATGGAAAATGCTATCCACATCTGGAGAAAGAACTATGGAGTCTGAATGCAGATCGAAGCATACTATTTGCTCTTTTTTTGTTTTTTCTTTCTCATGGTTTTCCTCTTTTGTTCTGATTCTTCTTTCACGTGACTAATGTGGAAATATGTTTAATATGATTGTACATGTATAACCTATATCAGATTGCAGGCCATCTTGGGGGGAGAAATTTAGAACTCACAATCTTATAAAAGTGAATGTTGAAAACTAAGAATAAATAAATAAATGATTTTTTTTAAAGCATGCAATTAAAAAAAAAAAAGAAAAGAGGGCAGCTAGGTGGCGCAGTGGACAGAGCACTGGCCCTGGAGTCACTGGCCTCTGGACAAGTCACTTAACCTCAACTGGTTCACAAAAAAAAGAAAAGAAGAAGTGAGAATGGGGACAATAGAGAGAACAATCTGCTGGAGAAGATGGGATGGAATGGGATGACTTGTGGGTGTGGGGGTTTGCTTTGGTAAGGAGAAGGGCCACTTTTTCATGTGAGATGGGGGTAAAGGTGTATAAAGTGGCAGAAGGCATTTGAGTGAGGGAAGAAGAGGAGGAGGGGAGAAGAGAGAGCCCTTGGTGAAGGGCCTCAATTTGTTCAGTAAAATATGAAACAAAGTTCTCAAATGAGAGGATGAGTGAAGGGGAGCCATAATCTGACAAGGGACGAAAGGTTTGGAAAAGCTGCTGTCATGAGTAGGATTAGCAAAAAAGGACTGCCTTGCCACAATATTTCTTTATAATTTCAAGAAATTATCAAAGAAAATTTCCTAGAACTCTTAGAACCAGATGGCAAAGTAATAACAGAAAGAATCCATTGATCACCTCCAGAAAGAAACTTTAAAATGAAAATTCCCCAGAACATCAGTGTCAAAATCCAGAGCTTCCAGGAAGGAGTGGGTGAATTCCAGGCTCTCAACAACAGGCACAGTACCTCCAAGGATATGAGCATCTGAACAGTCACCATGAAAATGAGATTCTCCTCTTTATACTGGATACATCCTTACTTTTCTGCAGGAACTTTCTGGCCAATATCCTTGTCTGGCTCTTCCCAGCATTTTATTATGTAACACTGACATAATATTAACAGTGGGCTGGGGTCTTGCAGCACAAGAACTTAATTTCCTGAAGGTCCCTTTATCATTACCCAATAACCTTACCAAATAAACAGGAGGGTCTTGAGTTTATAAGATCATAGATTTACTGTTGGAAGGAACCTTAGGAGCCATCTAGTTCAACACCCTTATTGTATAGCTATAAAATGACTGGTGAGTTTTTACCTTCAATTGCTTGGTCTTGTGCCCACCACATCACTTCCTGGCCATCTCCAAGCCATGGTGCCTTCACTCTGGCTTTCTCCTCATACTCCTACAAGAGCTTAGATTCCCACCCCTTGGACTCTGGGTTCTTATTGGTGAGCATTCACCTTATCTTACCTACTCCGACGTCTACATGTAACTCCTGAGCCATCTTGCATACATATACTTGATACGGATATGTGCCCCTCTTACAATTCTTACTCCCCTGTTTGTGTTATTGTCTCCTGGTAGAATGTAAGCTCCTTGACGGCAAGGCCTGTCTTCCTATATTTATATCTCTGGTGTTTAACCATGCTTAATAAATGCTTTTTCACTCATAAAATTTATAGAATGTAAGGTTCTTAAGAGCAGGAATGGTTTCCTATTTGCATTTGTATTCTCAGCACCTAGGACAGTGACTAGCACATTGTTGGTAGTTTGCTAACTGATGACAGGTTGCACAGGTGCCAGAGCCAATTGTTAAATTTTCAGGATGAGCATTTATACCTCAGAAATTAGCAAATACTGCAAACTACGGCTTGGTTTATTGTTTTGTTGATTGTCGAGGCTTAAGAAAATGATGGAGAAAATGTTAAGAATGCAGATTAAAGTTAAAAGTATGTCATGCATACTTCTTTTTTTCTGGAGACCCAGTTGTCAAACATTTACCAGCACAGTGCTGATTCTAAGTAAGGAAACAGAGGCCCGGAAAGATGGAACAACTTTCCCAAGGTCATGCAATTAAAGTGAGAGAGCTGGGATTTAAATCCAAGTGCCTTGATTCCAGATTTTGCATTCTTGCCATTATGACGCAGAAAATAGCCAACATGTAGAAGAGAGAGTTGGGTTTCTGAACGTTCAGCTCTTCAGCTACCTAGTGTCCAGTTAAGTTGAGAATGTGTGTCAATACAGGTAAACATTATGGTGTAATTAAAAATAACACTGGAGTAGGAGTCAGAAGAACTGGGTTCTACCAATGTGATCTTGAGTAAGTAACTTACATTTTCTAGGCTTCAACTGACTCATCTGCAGAATGAGGGCATTGGACAACATGATCCCTGCCAGGCCTAGAGCTCTAAATTCATGCATGATCATCATAATTTGCTCAGAAATTATGATAATAATATGATCTTTTAATTATATAGCACTCAGAGTCATAACTAACAATTTTTGAGATAGGGGAGGAAGAAAAATTCATTTTAACTGCAGCCAGTTGGGAGGGGGCTAGGGAATAGGAGGTCATTGTACCAGGAGGTTTATAAGTAGCTAAAAGGAAAGAAAGCACCCTCACAGAGGCTGATGTTACAACTGAGCCATGGCATGGGGTTAGGTTCTAGGTACCATCAGCACCCTTTTAATTTTCCAAAACTTGTCTGTTTTAATCTTTTGACCACTTATCTTTTGGGCCATGGCTTTTGGTCTTACATATCTCTTTCAGTTAGTTATTTATCTTGGATACCAAATCCTTATGAGAAAAATTTGACACAAAGATTTTCCCCCATTCCACTGCTTCCCTTCTTATCCTAGGTGAAATAATTTTGTTTGTGTAGAAGCTTTCAGTTTCATGTAATTAAAGCTATACATTTTATAATTTGTCATAATGTTTATCCCTTTTTTGGTTAAGAATACATACCCATAGCAGGGGCGGAGCCAAGATGGTGAAGTAGAGGAAGCAGCTGAGCTTTCCTAACATTCCCCTCCAAACAACTTTAAAATAGCACCTCAAATCGAATTCTGCAGTGGCAAAGTCAACAAAAGGTTGGGGTGAGACGTTTTTCCACCCCAAGACAACCAGAAGGAGAGGTCTGTAACACTGGAATGGGGGCTGGCCCAGAGCTGGCAACACCAGCTGTAGGCCTTGGAGGAGGCAACAGGAACAGCAGCAGCAACAACTTCAGGAGCTCTCAAGACAGAGAGGGTAAGGAGATTGAGCAAATGGTCAGAAAGAGACTATAGGGGACCCTTGTGCTAGCACTGGGCACAGGATAGGGTACTGTTTGGCAGCTTCATTGCTCCTACTCACTTCCAGGTCACAGTTCCAGGATGGAGAGAAACACAGTCACAAGGGATCATGTTCCAGAGGAGCAGTATCACTTTCAATCACAAGGGATCAGAGGCCCTTCCTGGGTAAGGACCAGAACACAGACCAGGAGAGCAGTGACCACACTTCTCCCCAGATCACATCACCTTGGAAATGTCAAAAACTTCTAAATCCTCAGAGCTAGCTCTGAAAATAGCAGTATAAAAAGCCTGAAGCATGGGACAGTGTCCTACCCCCACTCCAGGAACAGAGCCCAACAGAGCCCAATGAAAAGACAATTAAATAGCTTGGTTTTAAAAAAATCACAAAAATACTGAAGAAAATAACACCTTAAAAAATAGAATTGGCAAATGGTAAAAGAGGCACAGCTTCACTGATGAAAATAATTCCTTAAAAATTAGAATTTGATGAGTTGAAGTTAATGATTCCACGAAACAATAAAACCAAGTCAAAAGAATGAAAAAATACAAGAAAATGTGAAATATTTCAGCAGAAAAACAACTGACCTGGAGAATATATCAGGAAGAGGCAATTTAAGAATTATTGGACTACCTGAAAGCCATGATAAAAAAGAAACAAAAACCTAGACATCATATTTCAAGAAATTATAAAGGAAGGGCAGCTAGGTGGCACAGTGGATAGAGCACTGGCCCTGGATTCAGGAGGACCTGAGTTCAAATCCAGCCTCAGACATATAACACTTACTAGCTGTGTGACCCTGGGCAAGTCACTTAACCCCATTGCCTAACAAAAAAAAGAAAGAAAGAAAGAAAGAAATTATAAAGGAAAACTGCCTCAATATCCTAGAACCAGAGAGTAAAATAGAAATTGAAAGAACCTACTGATCATTTCCTGAAAGTGATCCCAAAATGAAAGTTCCATAGCCAAATTCCAAAGCTCCCAGGTGAAAGAGAAAAGTATTACAAGCAGCTAGAAAGAAGCCATTCAAATATCATGGAGCCACAGGCAGGATCACATAAGATTTAGCAACTTCCACATTAAAGGAGTAGAAGGCTTAGAATATGACATTCTGGAAAGAAAAGGAGCTAGGATTACAACCAACAGTAATCTGCCCAGCAAAACTGAATATCATCCTTTTGGGGGAAAATGGATATTTAATGAAATAGAAGGCTTTCAAACATTCCTGATGAAAAGACCAAAGCTGGATAGAAAATCTGACATAAAAAGGTAAACTTTAAAGAAAAATCATAAGGGACTCAGTAAGGTTAAACTGTTTACATTCCTACATAGGAAGATCATACATGTAACTCCAAAGAACTTTATCATTATTAGGGCAGTTAGAAGGACTCTACATATACAGAGGGCATGAGAGTGAGTCAATTATGTTGGGATTATCTAAAAAAAAATAGATAGATGAGGAAGGGGATACACTGGGAGAAGGGGAAAGGAAGAAGAAGAATGGGAAAAATGATCTCACATAAAAGAGACACACAAAGACGAGCTTTTACAGTAGAGGAGGAAATGGTGTGGAGGTGGGCAATGCTTGAACCTCACTCTCATCTAAACTGGGTCAAAGAAGGGAGAATATATATACATACTCAACTGAGTATTGAAATCTATCTTAGGCAACAGGGAAGTAGGAAGGGAAGGAGATAAGACAAAGTGGGGAAGTGATAAAAGGGAGGGGGGATTAAGAGGCAGCAGTCAGAAGTGAAACAGACTTTTGAGGAGGGACAGGGTAAAAAGAGAGAAAAGGATAAACAGAAGGAGGGAAATGTACAGTTAGTAATCATAACTATGAATGTGAATGAGATTAATTTACCCATAAAATGGAAGGGGATAGCAGAATGGATTATAAACTAGAATCCAACAATATATTGTTTACAAGAGACATACACAGAAACAGAGAGACATACACAGAATTAAAATAAAGGGCTGGAGTAGAATCTCTTATGCTTGAGCTAAAGTAAAAAAGGCAGGGGTAGCAATCAGATCTCAGACAAAACAAATGCAAAAATAGACCTAACTAAAATAGATAAGCAGGGAAACTACATCTTGCTAAAAGGCACCATAGACAATGAAATAATATTAATACTATACATATATGTATCAAATGGCATAACATCCAAATTTTTAAAGGAAAAGTTAAATGATATACTGGAAGAAACAGACAGTAAAACTATATTAGTGGGGAACCTCAACTTTCCAGTCTCAAAGCTAGATAAATCTAACCATAAAACAAATAAGAACGAAATTAAGAATATGAATAAAATTTTAGAAAAAATGATAGACCTATAGAGAAAATTGAATGGGAATAGAAAGAAGTATATCCTTTTCTCATTTGCATATAGCACCTTCACAAAAATTGGCCATTTATTAGGGCATCAAAACCTCACAACCAAATGCAGAAATAGAAAATGAACATTTTCCAGACCAGAATATAATAAAAAATACATTCAACAAGGCCATGGAAGCATTGATTTAATTTATTAAATTAATTGGAAACTAAATAATCTAATCCTAAAGAATGAGTGGGTTAAAGAACAAATCATAGAAACAATCAATAATTACATTAAAAATGATGACAACAATGAAACAATATCCAAAATTTGTGGGATGCAGCCAAAGTAATACTTGGGGGAAAATTCATATCTCTAAATCCATGTGTGAATAAAAGAGAGAAAGAACAGATCAATGAATTGACATGAAACTTAAAAAAAATAAAAACTAGACAAAGAACAAATTAAACATCCCCAATTGGACAACAAAATAAAAATCTTGAAAATCAAAGGAGAGATCAATAAAATTGAAAGTAAAAAATGTGAAATAATAAATAAAACATGAAACACAAATACAATTAATAAATTATTAGTTGATTTAATTAAAAAAAGAAGAAAACCAAACTACAAGTATCAAAAATGAAAGGGTTGAATGCACCACCAATGAAGATGTGATTAGAGCAATTAGTAGGGGGTATTTTCCCCAATTATAGGCCAGTAAAACTGACAATCTAAGTGAAATGGGTGAATATTTATAAAATTATAAATTGCCCAGATTAACAGACGAGGAAATAGAATACTTAAATAACCCTATCTAATAAAAAAGAAATTGAACAAGCCATAAATGAACTCCCTAAGAAAAAAATCCCCAGGACCAAATGGATTTACTAGTGAATTCTACCAAACATTTAAGGAACAATTAATCCCAATACTGCATAGACTATTTGAAAAAAATAGTTAAAGGAGTACTACCAAATTCCTTTTATGACACAAATATGGTTTTGATACCTAAACCAGGGAGAGCAAAAACAGAGAATGAAAACTATAAGCAAATTTTCCTAATGAATATTGATGCAAAAATCTTATTTATTTTTTCTTTATTTTTAAAAATGATTTTATTTTGTTAAATATTTCCCAATTACATGTAAAATTTTTAATAATATTTTTAAAATTTTGAATTCCAAATTATCTCCCTCCTTCTTGCCCCTCCCCCTCCTTGAGAAGGCAAGCAATTTAAATCAATTCTACATGTGAAGTCATACAAAACATATTTCTGTATTAGTCATGTTACAAAAACAAAACAAAAACAACCAAAACCAAGAAACAAAATTAAAAATAAAAATAAGTACAGAAAAAAAAGAATGCTTTAATTTGAATTCAGAGGTCATCAGTTCTCTCTCTGGAGGTGAACAGCATTTTGCATTATGGATCCTTTGGAATTGTCTTGGGTCATTGTTTTGATCAGGGTGGTTAAGCCTTTCACAGTTGGTCATCCTTAACAATATTGCTGTTACTGTGTACAATGGTCTCCTGGTTCTGCTCACTTCATTTTTCATTAGTTCATATAAATCTTCCCAGGTTTTTCTAAAACCATCCTGCTTGTCATTTCTTATAACACAAAAGTGTTCCATCATAATCATACACCCCAACTTGTTCAGCCATTCCCCAATTGAAGGATATTCCTTCAATTTCCAATTCTTTGCCACCACCAAAAGGGCTACCATAAATATTTTGTACACATGGGTCTTTTTTCCCTTTTCTTTAATCTCTTTAGGATACAGACCTAGTGATGGTATTACTGGGTCAAAGGTATGCACAGTCTTATAGCCCTTTAGACTTAGTTCCAAATTGTTCTCCAGAATGGTTAGATAAGTTCAACAACTCCACCAACAATGCATTAGTGTCCCAATTTTTCCACGTCCCCTCTAGAATTTGTCATTTTCCTTTTCTGTCATGTTAGCCAATCTGATAGGTGTGAGGTAGTATCTCAGACTTGTTTTAATGTGCATTTCTCTAATCAGTACTAATTTAAAGCACATTTTTGAATAATATTTTATTTTCCCCAATTACCTATAAAAATAAGTTTAACATTTATTTCTTAAATAATATTTTATTTTTCCCAATTACACATAAAGATAATTTTTAACATTCACTTAAAAAATTTTTGAGTTCCTAATTCTCTCCCTCCCTCCCTCCCTCCCTCCCATCCCCCTCTCCCCATGATGGTAAGCAATTTGATATGTTATACATGTGCAATCATTCAAAACATATTTCCATATTAATAATGCTGTGAAAGAGAACATAGACCAAAACAATGAAAAATATGAAGTAGAAAATAATATGCTTTGATTTGCATTCAGACTCCAACAGGTCTTTCTCTGGAGGTGGATAGCATTTTTCATCATGAGTCATTTAGAATTGTCTTTGATCAATGTATTGGTGAGAAGAGCCAAGCCTCTCACAGTTCTTCATTGTACAATATTGCTGATACTCTGTACAATGGTCTCCTAGTTCTGCTCACTTCACTCTGCATCAATTCATGTAAGTCTTTCCGGATTTTTTTGAAATTGTACTGCTTGTCCATTATAATCATATACCACAACTTGTTAAGCCATTCCCCAGTTAACAGACATCCTTTCAATTTCTAATTCTTTTTTTTAATTGGAATTTCTTTTTTTCTTTTTTTTTAAATATAAATTCATTTATTTTTAGTTTTCAATATTTACTTCCACAAGATTTTGAGTTCCAAATTTTCACCCCATCTCACCCTCCCCAACCCAAGATGGCATGCATTCTGAATATCCCTTCCCTAGTCTGTCCTCTCTTCTATCTCTTCCCCCCTTCTCTTATCCCCTTCCCCTTCTATTTTCCTGTAGGGCAGGATAGACTTCTGTACCCCATTTCCTGTATTTCTTATTTCCCAGTAGCATGTGAAAACATTTTTAAAAAAACATATGTTTTTAAAACTTTAGGTTTCAAATTTTCTCCCTTCCTCCCTCCCCACCCACCCTCATTGAAAAGGCAAGCAACTCAATATAGGTTATACATGTGCAGTTATGCAAAACACTTCCATAGTAGGCATGTTGTGAAAAACTAATTCTATTTCCCTTAATCCTATCCTGCCATCTCATTTATTCTATTCTTTCTTTTGACCCTGAACCTCCTCAGAAGTATTTCTTTCTGATTACCTCCTTTCCCAATCTGCCCTCCTCTCTATCATCCCCCTGCTCTCTTCTTCCCTTCTCCTCCTATTTTCCTGTAGGATAAGACAGATTTCCATACCCAATTGAATGTGTATGTTATTCCCTCCATAAGCCAAATCCTATAAGAATAAGATTCACTCATTCCCTCCCACCTTCCTCCGTTTCCCCTCCACTGTAAGAGCCTTTTCTTTTCTGTTTTTTTTTGTGAGATAGTTTACTCCATTCTACCTCTCCCTTTCTTCTTCTCCAAGTATAATCCTCTCTCATCCCTTAATTTTATTCTCCAGATATGACCTCTTAATCATCAACTCACCCTGTGCCCTCTATCTATCTATCTATACATACATGTAATTTTTTTCCTCCAACTACCCTAATACTGACAAAGGTCTCATGAGTTATAAATATCATCTTTCCATGCAGGAATGTAAACAGTTCAACCTTAATAAGTCTCTTATGATTTCTCTTTCCTGTTTACCTCTTCATGTTCCACTTGAGTCTTGTATTTGAAAGTCAAATTTTCTATTCAGCTCTGGTCTTTTCATCAAGAATGCTTGAAAGTCCTCTATTTCACTGAATGAGCATTTTTTTCCCCTGAGGGATTATACTGGGTAGGTGATTCTTGGTTGTAATCCTATCTCCTTTGCCCTCCAGAATATTATATTTCATGCCCTGTGGTCCTTAAATGTAGAAGCTGCTAAGTCTTGTGTTATCCTGATTGTGTTTCCACAGTACTTGAATTGTTTCTTTCTGGCTGCTTGTAATATTTTCTCCTCGACCTGGGAACTCTGGAATTTGGCTACAATATTCCTAGGAGTTTTCCTTTGGGGATCTCTTTCAGGAGGAGATCAGTGGATTCTTTCAATTTCTATTTTGCCCTCTGGTTATAATATATCAGGGCAGTTTTCCTTGATAATTTCTTGAAAGATGATGTCTAGGCTCTTTTTTTGATCATGGCTTTCAGATAGTCCAATAATTTTTAAATTCTCTCTCCTGGATCTATTTTCCAGGTCAGTTGTTTTTCCAATGAGATATTTCACATTCTCTTCTATTTTTTCATTCTTTTGGATTTGTTTTACAATGTCTTGATTTCTCATAAAGTCACTAGCTTCCAATTGTTCTATTCTAATTTGTAAGGAAGTATTTTCTTCAGTAAGCTTTTGGACTTCCTTTTCCATTTGGCCAATTTTTCTTTTTAGGGCATTCTTCTCCTCATTGGCTTTTTGAACCTCTTTTGCCATTTGGGTTAGGCTATTTTTTTAAGGTGCTATTTTCTTCACTACTTTTTTGGGTCTTTAGCAAGCTATTAACTTGTTTTCCATGATTTTCTTGTATCACTTTCATTTCTCTTCCCAGTTCTTCCTCTACTTCTCTGACTTGCTTCTCAAAATCCCTTTTGAGCTCTTCCAAGGCCTGGGACTGATTCATATTTTTCTTGGAGGCTTTGGATGTAGGAACTTTGACTTTGTTGTCTTCTTCTGGTTGTATATTTTGATCTTCTTTGTCACCAAAGTAAAATAAATATAGTCTGCTTGCTCATGATCCCAGCCAATTACTTGAGTTTTAAATTCTTTGTTAAGGTAAGAGTCTGCTTCCAGTGTGGAGAATGTATTGTCCCAAGCTTCGGGGGTTTGTACAGCTGTTTTCAGAGATACTTGTAGGGACCTGTAAATTTTCAGTTCTTCCAAGGTGGTATGATAAGGGGCAAGGTGTTTACCCCTTTCCTGGCCAATGCTATGGTCTATTAGTGACCATAAGTACTCTTTTCTGTCCTATAACCATGAGGAGGGTTTTCTCTCCACAGCCACTACAAGCTCCACCACGCCAGCGCTCCTCCTCACCCCAGGACCACCACCCAGAACTGTGACCCAGATCCAAGCACGGGCAAAGGAAGAGATTCCTGCCTCAGCACTGGCAAAGAGATCCCTGTAGTCCCTCTCTGATCTGCCACTGGATTTCCCCTCAGTCTGTGGGCCAGAAGCTCAGGAGGCAGCTGTGCCCCCCCCCCAGGGCCATGCTCTCGGGGAACCAGATCTGAGACCCCGAGTTCCTCTCTGAGCACCGCAGAAACAGACTTTTCCCACTGACCTTCTAAGTTGTCTTTGGCATTCATGGATTGAGGAGTCTGGAAACCACCACAGCTGCCCACGATTCAGTCCTCTGAGGCCTGCTCCAGGTTTGCTGAGGCCTGTGCGCCCATGCCGCACTGCACTCCTCTTCCAGCCCTGCGCAATATACCTTTTTGTTCAATCATCCAGGTTGTCTTGGGCTGGAAATTTGTTTCACTCTGTCTTTTTGTGGGTTCTGCTCCTTTAGAATTTGTTTAGAGCCATTTTTTATAGGTATTTGGAGGGGTTTGGGGGAGAGCTCAATCAAGTCACTGCTTTCATGCCTCCATCTTGGCTCCGCCCAATTTCCAGTTCTTTAGAGCATTTTTTTCATGTGATTTGATAACTTTGATTTCTTCTTCTTAAAACTGCCTGTTCACATCCTTTGACCATTTATCAACTGGGGAATAGCTCCTATTTTTATAAATCTGGCTCAGTTTTTTACATATTTGAGGAATAAAGCCTTTACCAGAGAAATGATGTAAAACTCCCCCCCCCCCAATTTCCTGCTTTCCTTCTAATCTTGGCTGCATTGGTTTTATTTGTGCATAAGCTTTTAAATTTAATGCAATCAAAATTATCCACTTTACATCCTGTGATGCTCTCTATTGTTTGGTCATAAACCTTTATCCATAGATCTGTTAGGCAAATTTTTTCATGCTTCCCTAATTTACTTATAATATCACCTTTTATATCTAAATCATTTATCCATTTTGACCTTATCTAGGTATACAATGTGAAATGTTGATCTATGTCTAGTTTCTGCCAAACTGCTTTCCAGTTTTCCCAGAAATTTTTGTCAAATGTTTAGTTCTTACCCCATAAGCTTGGATCTTTGGGTTTATCAAACACTAGATTACTATGGTCATTTACTACTATGTATTGTGTATCTATACACAAAAATTTTAAATAAAATACTAGCAAAGAGATTACAGCAATACGTCACAAAGATAATTCACAATGACCAGGTGAGATTTATACAAGGAATGAAGGGCTGGTTCAATATTAGAAAAACTATAAGCATAATTGACCATATCAATAACAAAAACAATAAAAATTATATGATGGTCTCAATAGATACAGAAAAAGCTTTTGACAAAACACCATACTCCATTCCTAATAAAACATTAGAAAACACAGGAATAAATGGAGCCTTTCTTAAAATGGTAAATAGTGCCTATCAAAAAACAAGAGCTACTTTTGTTTTTCTTTAGTTTTGTTTTGTTTCTTCTTTCTTGTGGTTCCTCCTATTAGTTCCAATTCTTCTTTCCAATATGACAAATATGAAAATATGTTTAATAGGAATGTACGAGTAGCACCCATATCAGATTGTATGCCATCTTGGGGAGGGAGGCAGGAAGGAAGGGAGAGAAAATTTGAAACTCAAAAGTTTATGAAAGTGATTGCTGAAAACTAAAAATTAATTAATTAATTAATTAAAAAAAAACAAACAAGAGCAAGAATTATCTGTAATGGGGATAAGCTAGAAGCCTTCCTAATAAGATCAAACGTGAAGTAAAGATGTCCATTATCGGCACTATTATTCAATAACGTATTAGAAATGCTAGCTATAGCAATAAGACAAGAAAAAGAAATTGAAGGAATAAAAATAGGCAACGAAAAAACAAACTTATCACTCTCTGCAGATGATATGATGGTATACTTAGAGAACCGTAGAAAATCAACTAAAAACTAGTTGAAACAATGAATAGTTTTAGCAAAGTTGCAGGGTATAAAATAAACCCACATAAATCATCAGCACTTCTATATATTAGCAATAAAACCTAGCAAGAAGATAGAGAAATTCCATTTAAAATAACTACAGACATTATAAAATACTTGGGAGTCTACCTGACAAGAGAAACCCAGGAACTATATGAACACAATTATAAAACACTTTTCACACACAAATTAAGTCAGATCTAAACAATTGGAAAAATACTAATTGCTCATGGGTAGGCTGAGCCAATATAGTAAAAATGACAATTCTATTTAAATTAGTTTACTTATTCAGTGCCATGCCAATCAAGCTACCAAAGAATTATTTTATAGAGCTAGGAAAATAAAACAACCAAAATTCATCTGGAAGAAAAAGAATATCAAGGGAATCAATGAAAAAATATGAAGGAAGACAGCCTAGTAGTACCAGATTTCAAACTGTATTTCATATATATATATAGATAGATAGATAGATAGATAGATAGATATAGATATATATAGATATATAGATATATATATAGATACACATTTTTTTTTTTTGTGAGGCAATTGGGGTTAAGTATCTTGCCCAGGGTCACACAGCTAGTAAGTGTCAAGTGTCTGAGGTCAGATTTAAACTTAGGTCCTCCTGACTCCAAGGCTGGAGCTCTATCCACTGTGCCACCTAGCTGCCCTGATTTCAAACCATATTACAAAGTGGTAACCATCAAAACAATTTGGTACTGGGTAAGAAATAGAGTGGTGGATCAGTGGAATAGATGAGGTACACAATACACGGTAGTAAATGACCTCAGTAATTTAGTGTTTGATAAACCCAAAGATCCAAGCTTTTGCAAGCAAAAACTCATTATGTGACAAAAATTGCTGGGAAAACTGAAAAGCAATTTGGCAGAACATAAGCATAGACCAACATCTCACACCATATACCAAAGTAAGGTTGAAATGGGTATATGGTTTAGACACAAAGGATGACATCACAAGTAACTTAGAGGAGCATGGATCTATGGGAAGAGTTTAAGGAAAAGTTTATAACCAAACAAGAAATAAAGAGGATAATAAGAAGTTAAAAATAGATAATTCTGATTACATGAAATTTAAAGTTTTATTACACAAACAAAACCAATGCAGCCGAATTTAGAAGGAAAGCAGAAAACTGAGAAACAAATTTTTTACATCAAGTTTCTTTGATAAAAACCTAATTTCTCAAATATATAGGGAACTGAGCCAAATTTTTAAAAATAAGAGTGATTCCACAATTGATAAATGGTCAAAGGATATGAACAGGAAGTTTTCAGAAGAAATCAAAGCTATCAAGAGTCACATGAAAAAATGCTCTAAATCACTACTGATAAGAGAAATGCACATTAAAAAAACTTCTGAGGTGCCAACTCAGACCCATCAGATTGGCTAACATGACAGAAAAGTAAAATGAAAAATGATGGAGGGGGTATGGAAAAGCAGGGATTTTTGGTAGATTTGTGAACTAGTCTAAACATTTTGGAGAACAATTTGCAATTACGAGTAAAGAGCTATAAAACTGCATACCTTTGACCCAGTAACACCATTACTAGGTCTGTATTCCAAAGAGATTAAAGAAAAGGGAAAAAGGAACTATGTGTAGAAAACATATATAGCAGCCTTTTTTGTGGTGGCAAAGAATTGGAAATTGAAGGAATGCCCTTTAATTGGAGAATGGCTGAACAAATTGAGATATATGCGTATGATGTAACACTATTGTGCTATAAGATGATGAGTAGGATGGTTTCAGAAAAAACCTGGGAAGACTTATGTGAACTAATGAAAAATGAAGTGAGTAGAACCGTAAGAATGTTGTATACAGTAACAGTAATATTGTTAAAGATGATCAACTGTGAAAGGCTTGGCTACTCTGACCAAGATAATGACCCAAGAAAATTCCAAGGGACCCATGATGCAAAATGCTGTCCACCTGCAGAGAGAGAACTAATGAACTCAGTGCAGATAGAAGCATATTTTTTCACTTCCTTTATGTTTCTTGCTTTTTATTGTGTTTTGTTTTGCAACATCGCTAATATGGAAATATGTTTTGCATGACTTTGTATGCATAATTGATATTATATTGCTTGCCTTATCAAAAGCAGGGGAAGAACAGGAGAGAGAGAATTTGGAACTTGAAAATTTTTTTAAATGAATGTTAAGAACAAACAAACAAATAAATAAATAATGCATGCCCACAGCTGTGAAAGGTATGTGATCTACTTCTCTTCTAATTTTTTATGCTATGATCTTTAATATTAAGGTCTTATATTCATTTAGAATGTACTATGGAATATGGAGTAAAGTGTTGGATAAAATCTAATTTCTGCTAGACTGCTTTCCAGTTCTTACCAAATAGGGAGTTCTTTCCTAAGTAATTTATGTTTTCCAGTTTATCAAACACTGGGTTATTGCCTAACATTATTTCTGATTCTCCTTTGTTCAGTCTTTTCCACTAATCTACTTCTCTATTTTTAACTAATACCAAATGGTATTAATGACTGATGCTTTAAATTATAGTTTGAAGTCTAGAAGTGCTATTCCATGTTCATCACTACTTCGTTTCATTATTTCCCTCTATGTTCTAGATATTTTATTTTTCCAAATTAATTCTGTTATTATTTATCAAATTATGGAAAGTATTCTTTTGATAGTTTGATGATCATAGCATTAAAACTATAAAGTAACTTTGATAGTATTATCATTTTTATTACATTGGCACAGCCCAGTTTTGAACACTGAATATTCCTTCAGCTAACTGTTATTCTTTATTTCTTCAAGGAGCACTCTGTAACTGAATTTGTGTGCTTTGGGATTTTCCTTTCTATTATTGGCTCTTAGATTTTGTTCTTAATATCTAAAGGTACTGCTTAATTTTGAGAGTTTATTTTGTAGCCTAAAACTTTGCTGAAGCTATTGATTGTCTCATTTAATAACTTTGCTGATTCTCTAGGGTTTTCTAAGTCAACCACCCTGTCATCAGCAAGTAGGGATAATTTTGTTTCCTCTTTATTCTATATCTTTCATTTCTTTCTCTTTTCTTATTGCTATTGCTTAGCATTTCTTAAACTGTATCAAAAGATAATGAGAAGAGTAGTGGAGAGTAGTACTCTGGTATTTATTAGGAAAGGTTCTATCTAGTGTATCCCCATTGTATATGATGCTTGTTTTTTGTTTTAGATAGATACTTCTTATGATATAAAAAATAAAAAAAATAATGATAGCAAATATTTATGTAGTGCTTACTATGTGCTAGGTACTATGCTAAGTGCTTTATAATTATCTCATTTGATCCTCACAATAACCCTGGAAGGTAGGTGTTATTATTATCCCTATTTTACAGATGAGGAAACTGAGGCAGACAGATATTAAGTGACTTGTCCAGGGTCACACAGCTAGGAAGTATCTTGAGGCCAGATTTGAACTCAGGTCTTTCTGAAGCCAGGCCCAACACTCTATCCACTGCCCCCTCCCCTAACATACTTCTTACCTATACTTTGTAGGGTTTTTTTAAAAATTATAAATGAGTGTTGCATTTTGTTAAAGGCTTTTTCTGCATTGAGATAACTATATGGCTTTGGATATTTTTGTTTTAATATGATTAATTATGTTTATTGTTTTCCTAATGTCGAACCATCTTTGCATAACTGGTATAAATCCAACCTGATCATAATGAAGGATTTCTTTGATGAATTGTCTGTGGGACAGGATTTCATTTAAAATTTTTGGATCGATATTGACTAATATATCTATACTTATGTAGAGCTCTCCTTCTGTGCTTTGTTCTTCCCTGGTTTAGGTATCAAAACCATATTTGTCTCATAAAAGGAGTCTGATATGGTACATTTTCCCTTTTTGAGAAAAACTGGTATAGTATTGCTTTTCTATTCATTTATTCATAAGATTAATAGAATGTAAGGTTATTGAAAGCAAATTCTATCCTGCTCCAGGCATCCTGTAGGGCTACCTTCAACTCCATAGCATTTCCCCCCCTCACCCCAGCTTTCCAGCTGCACACAGCTGTCTGATGCATCCCCTGGGACAACACCTGAGGCTAAATCCCTATGGACAATGATAACCTACCTGAATGTTTTCCTTAATGAGTAGCATTCTTCTGTCATATCCTCCCCATTCCAGTGATTCTGCACACCCTGCTGCCATTATTCAAAACTCATGTCCCAGTGACTGCTCCTCCCATTCCCCTCAAATGAAAACTTCCCATTTTAAAGCTTCTAGTGTGCTCTTTGCAATTCCTGTTCCATAAATAATATACTTGCTTCCATCTTAAACCTCTCACTTTCTACCTCCCTTCATCTTCTTCCACTCCCTGAGATCTGAGTCCCTCCTGATGATACAGCCTTCCTGGCTACCTTTTCTACTCTTTCATTCACACACCCTGACTCACTCATGGAGGTGAGGGCATTAAAATACTCCTTGCTCCCCATTGCCACTTCCAGGCCCTGCCTCTACCACCATCAGTTGGTAATCTCTGCTCCACTGAGATTCATACAATCCATGTTGACCATCCAATCAAGATTCTAGTGGCTGTTGTCTACTGAATTTTCGGACACTCTCCTTCCTTCTTCAACAAGTTTAGTGTCTGGCCCACAGTCTCTCTCCTCCCCTAACTCCTGCCCTCATATGAGGGGACTTCAACAGATATATTGATAGTCCCTCAAAAACCCTAAATTCATTTCGACTTCAGGGAGCCAAGATAGCAGAGTAAGCAGTTAAGTCACTCTCACCCTCCCTTGTTGACCTTGAAAAACCCAGAAATATTGCCCCAGGAAAAATCTTGAAATAGCAGACTCAGCAGAAAGACTAGATACAACAGTCTTTTAGCCCATGAGGCTAGGGGGATCAATGGGAAAGGTCCCTCTTACTGTGGCTGAAGGGGACCAGTACAGGAAGGGAGGCATCCCAGCAAGCCAGTGTCAAGCCCCACCTCAGGAAACCAGTAACCAGGCCCCTAAACCCCAGCTCAAGAAGCCTGGGACAGTGTCCTCTGTGCCCCAGAAGCAGAGATCAACTTTAAAAACCAGAAAAAAGGCAAACAACATGAACAAAAAGCAACATAGAAAAACAATGACCATAGAAAAGTATCTGGGTGACAGGCAAGATCAAAACACAAATTCAGGCAAGGACAACATTGTCAATATACCCACACCTGAAACCTCAGAGGGGAAGATGAACTGGTCTCAAGCCCAAAAAGCCTTCTTGCAAGAGTTCAAGGATTTTAAAAGTCAAATAAGGGAGGTTGAAGAAAAATTGAACAATACCTTTAAAAATACAGTTGACAAAATGGGAAAAAAGTACCCTGAAGAAAACAACTCGCTAAAAAGTAAAATGGGCTAAATGGAAAAGGAGGTACAACAGCTAACTGAAGAAAACAATTTATTAAAAATAAAAATTGGGTAATTAGAAGCTAATGACTCTATGAGACATCAAGAATCAGTAAAACAAAATCAAAAGAATGAAAAATAGAAGATAATGTAAAATGTCTTATTGGAAAAACAACTGACCTGGAAAATAGATCCAGAAGAGATAACTTAAGAATTATTGGTCCACCTGGAAGCCATGATGAAAAAAAGAGCCTGGACAACATCTTTCAGGAGATCATCAAGGAAAACTGCCCTGAAATCCTAGAACCAGAGAATAAAATAGTCATTGGAAGAATCCACTGATCACCTCCTGAAAGAGATCCCAAATTGAAAATGCCAAGGAATAGTGTAGTCAAATTCCAGAATTATCTGGTAAAGGAGAAAAACTGCAAGTAGACAGAAGGAAACAATCTAAATATCATGGAACCACAGTCAGAATTATGCAGGACCTTGCAGCTTCTACATTAAAAGATTGGGAGGCTTGGAATATGACATTCCGTAAGGCAAAGGAACTTGGATTACAACCAAAGATCAACTACGCAGCAAAATTGAGCATAATCTTTCAGGAGAGGAGATGGACATTCAATGAAATAGGGGACTTCTAGACTTTCCTGATGAAAAGACCAGAGCTCAATGGAAAATTTGATCTTCAAATACAAGACTCAAGAGAGGCATAAAAAAGTAAACAGGAAAGGTAAAAAAAAATATGTTATTCAATAAAGATAAACTGTTTACATCCCTACATGGGAGGATGATACTTATAACTCTTGAGAACTGTGTCTTTATTACAACATTTAGAAGGATATACATAGACAGAAGAGGGTTGGTTTAAGTTGACTTTGATGTGATGATAAAAAAACCTAATGAAGTGGTGAAAAAGAACTGTAATGGGAGAAGAGGAAAGGAGGAGGCAGAAAAGGGTAAATTATATCACATGAAGAGGCATAAAGAAATATTATAGTAGAGGGAAAGAAGGGAGGGAGATAAGCATGGTTTGAACTTTACTCTCATTGAATTTGGCTCAAGGAGGGAATAACATATTCAGTTAGGTATAGAAATTTAACTTGCCATATAAACAATAGGAGGGGAAAGGGGAAAGAAAAGTGAATGGGGGATAGAAGGGAGGGAAGAAGTAGTAAGGGAAAGTGGAAAGAAAAGGGAGGGGGCTGATAGAAGGGAGGGCAGATTGAGGGAGGTGTTGGTCAAAAGCAAAACTCTAGTGAGGAGGGAAAGGTAGAAAAGGAGAAAGAAAAGCATAAATGGGGGAGGGGTGAATAGGATGGAAAGAAAGACACAGATAGTAATCATAACTGGGAATGTGAATGGGATGAACTCTCCCCATAAAACAGAAGCAGATAGCAGAATGAACTAAAAACCATAATGCTATGATGTTTATAAGAAACACATTTGCAACAGAGGGATACACACATGATAAAGATAAAGTGTTGGAGTAGAATATATTATGCTTCAGCTAAAGTAAAAAAAAGCAGGGGTAGCAATCCTGATCTCAGACAAAGCAAAAGCAAAAATAGATCTTATTAAAAGAGATAAGGAAGGCTTCTGGGAGCCAAGATGGCGGAGTGAAAAGGTAGTCGCTCTCACTCTCCCCTATCAACCTCTGAAAACCCAGAAAATATCACCCCAGAAAAAAAACCCGGAACACCTGAACTAGAAGAAAGACGGGGAGCAGCAGTGCAACAGCCTTGCAAAAGGAGTCTCCCAGTGCCTCAGCAAAAATAAGGGAGGCAGAACTACCAGGGGCCCCAGGTAGATAAGTACCCTTCAGCATTCATCTGAAAGGAGGTGAAGAAAACAACCTAAAGGCTTCCTAAAGCCCCAGCCTTGCTGATTCCAACCCAACACCAGGTGAGCTGTCAGAGCCCTGCAGCCTCCAATTCTGAAGAAATCCTGAAGCCCAGGTGGTAGAGCAGGCAAACACCAACACCTGGACCTCGAGTGCCTCAGTGAGGTGGGGGAAACCGGTGGAAACCACCTTAGAAAACCACCAGGTACCTCAGCACTCCACCACAAAGGAATCTCCTGGTGCATTACCAGAAACGAGGGAGACAACACTGCAGGAGGCCCCAGGCAGATAAACACCCTGCAGCACCCATCTAAAAGGAGCTGAAGAAAGCTAAAGGAAAGGAAAAGCAGGCAACCTAGAAATGCCTGAAAGTTCCAGCTTTGCTGATTCCAGCCCAACATGAGGTAAGCTGTCAGAAACCTACAGCCTCCAATTGCCAGCATAAGAGGCCCCAGCACGCAAAGCCAGTGACCAAGACCTAGGCTCCCAACACAAGAAGCTTGGGTCAGTACCCCTCTATTCCCCAGCAGGAGAGCTCAATCTCTTTAAAGGCCAAGGAATAAAGAAACACCATGAGTAAAAAGAAACGTACCATAGATTCATATTATGAGAAGAGTGAAGATCAAGACAGAAATTCTGAAGAGCACAACATTGTCAACAAACCCACATCTGCAACAACAAAAGGGAATATGAACTGGTCTGAAGCCCAAAAAGCCTTCTTAGAAGAGCTCAAGAAGGATTTTAATAGTCAAATGAGAGAGGTAGAAGAGTCCTTCAAAAATACAATTGGCCAATTGGAAAAAAAATACACTGAAGAAAACAAGTCCCTAAAAAACACAATTGGCCAATTGAAGAAGGAAGTACAAAAACTAACAGAAGAGTACTGAAGGAAACAAGTCCCTAAAAAACACAATTGGCCAGTTGAAGAAGGAAGTACAAAAACTAACAGAAGAAAACAATCTGTTAAAAACTAGAATTGGACAAATGGAAACTAATGTCTCTATGAGAGAGCAAGAATCAGTCAAACAGAAACAAAAAATAAAAAATAAAATACCTCATCAAAACAACCGACCTGGAAAATGACTCAGGAGAGACAATTTAAAAATTATTGGACTACCTGAAAATCATGATGAAAAAAAGAGCCTGGACAGTATCTTTCAGGAAATCATAAAGGAAAACTGCCCGAAGTCCTAGAACCAGAAGGGAAAATAACCATAGAAAGAATCCACGATCACCACCTGAAAGAGATCCCAAATTGACAATGCCAAGGAATATAATAGCAAAATTCCAAAATTACCAGATGAAAGAGAAGGTGCTGCAAGCAGCCAGAAAAAAATTTAAATATCATGGAACCACAGTCAGGATTACACAGGACCTTGCAGCTTCTACATTAAAAGACCAAGGGCATGGAACATGATATTCCATAAGGCAAAGGAGCTTGGAATGCAGCCAAGGATCAATTACCCAGCAAAAATGAGCATCATTTTTCAAGGGAGGAGGTGGATATTCAACGAAATAGGAGACTTCCAAACTTTCCTGATAAAAAGACCAGAGCTCAACAAAAAATTTGATCTTCAAGTACAGGACTCAAGAAGGACTTAAAAAGGTAAATGGGACAGAAGGATACAATATGTTGTTAATGGGGGGGGCTGTTTAAACCCCTACAAGGGAATATGAGACTTGCAACCCTTGAGAACTGTATTGTTATTACACCTTGTTAAAGGAGTATACATAAAGAGGGTGGATATTAGTTGACTTTGATGTAATGAAAAAAAAATCTAATCAAGTGGGTTAAATGGATCCAAATAAGTGGATCAATCTGATCTTAGAAAATGTACTGAGAAAGGAGGAGGCAGACAAGGGTAAATTACATTACAGGAAAAGACACAAAATCCTATTACAGCAGAGGGAAAAAGGGGGGAGCATTGTTTGAACCTTACTCTCATCAGATTTGGCTCAAGAAGGGCATAATATAATCAGTTAGGTATAGAAATCTAACTTGCCCTATAGGCAGTAGGAGAGAGAAGAGAAAGAAAAAGGAGGGGGAAAAAAGGAAAAGCAGTAAGAAAAGGGGAAGAAAAGGGAAAGGGATAATAAAAGGGGGAAGGGACTGAAGGAGTGGTGGTCAAAAGCAAAACACTAGTGAAGGGGGAAAGGAAAAAGGAGAAAGAAAAGCATAAATAAGGGAAAGGATGGAGAAAAAGACACAGATAGTAATCATAACTGTGAATGTGAATGGGATGAACTCTCCCATAAAACGGAAAAGATTGCAGAATGGATTAAAAACCATAATCCTACAATATGTTGTTTACAGGAAACACATTTGAAAAAGAGTGACACATACAGGGTAAAGGTAAAAGGCTGGAGCAGAATATATTATGTCAGCTGAAGTAAAAAAAGCAGGGGTAGCAATCCTGATCTCAGACAAAGCAAAAGCAAAAAATAGATCTAATCAAAAGAGATAAGGAAGGAAACTACATCCTGCTAAAAGGCACCATAGACAATGAAGTAATATCATTACTAAACATATATGCACCAAATGGTATAGCATCCAAATTCTTACAGGAGAAGTTCAGGGAGTTACAGGAAGAAATAGACAGCAAAACTATACTAGTGGGGGACCTGAACCTCCCCCTCTCGCACTAGATAAGTCTAACCACAAAATAAACAAGAAAGAAGTTAAGGAGGTGAATAGAACATTAGAAAAGTTAGGTATGATAGACCTCTGGAGAAAACTGAATGGGGATAGAAAGGAATATACTTTTTTCTCGCAGTACATGGCACATACACAAAAACTGACCATGTACTAGGGCATAAAAGCCTCACAATCTAATGCAGAAAGGCAAAAATATTTAATGCATGCTTTTCAGATCATGATGCAATAAAAATTATATGTAATAAAGGGCCATGGAAAGATAGACTAAAAAATAATTGGAAACTAAATAATCTAATCCTAAAAAATGATTGGGTCAAACAACAAATCATAGAAACAATCAATAATTTCATTCAAGAGAATGACAATAATGAGACAACATACCAAAACCTATGGGATGCAGTGAAAGCAGTTCTTAGGGGAAGTTTTATATCTCTAAATGCTTACATAAATAAAATAGAAAAAGAGGAGATTAATGAATTGGGCATACAACTAAAAAAACTAGAAAAAAAAAATTAAAAATCCTCAACTAAACACCAAATTAGAAATATTGAAAACCAAAGGAAAAATTAAGAAAATTGAAATTAAGAAAACTATTGAACTAATAAATAAAACTAAGAGCTGGTTTTATAAAAAACCAATAAAATAGATAAGCCTTTGGTTAATTTAATTAAAAAACAGAAAAAATAAAACCAAATTACTAGTATCAAGAATGAAAAGGGAAGCTACCACCAAGGAAGAAGAAATTAAACAAATAATTAGGAATTATTTTGCCCAACTATATGCCAACAAATTTGACAATCTTAGTGAAATGGATACATATTTACAAAAATATAAATTGCCCAGATTAACCGAAAAGGAAGTAAAATACTTAAATAACCCCATCTCAGAAAAAGAAATTGAACAAGCCATTGATGAACTCCCTAGGAAAAAATCTCCAGGGCCAGATGGATTTACATGCGAATTCTATCAAACATTTAAAGAACAATTAATTCCAATACTATATAGACCATTTGGGAAAATAGGTGAAGAAGGAGTCTTACCAAATTCTTTTTATGATACAAATATGGTGTTGATACCTAAACCAGGAAGAGTCAAAATAGAGAAAGAAAATTATAGACCAATTTCTCTAATGAATATAGATACAAAAATTTTAAACAAAATACTAGCAAGTAGATTGCAGCAACTTATCACAAGAATAATACACTATGACCAGGTAGGATTTATACCAGGAATGCAGGGTTGGTTCAATATTAGGAAAACTATCACCATCATTGAGCATATCAACACCAAAACCAACAGAAACCACATGATCATCTCAATAGATACAACACCCATTCCTATTAAAAACACTAGACAGCATAGGTATAAATGGAGTCTTCCTTAAAATAATAAATAGCATTTATCCAAAACCTTCAGCAAGCATTATATGTAATGGGGACAGGCTAGAAGCATTTCCAATAAGATCGGGGTGAAACAAGGATGTCCATTATCACCACTGTTATTCAATATTGTACTGGAAACTTAGCTTTAGCAATAAGAGAAGAAAAAGAAATTGAAGGCATTAGAATAGGCAAAGAAGAAACAAAGCTATCACTCTTTGCAGATGACATGATGATATACTTAGAGAATCCTAGAGAATCAAGTAAAAAACTACTTGAAATAATAAACAACTTTAGCAAAGTTGCAGGCTATAAAATAAACCCACATAAATCATCAGCATTTCTATATATTACCAACAAAGCCCAACAGCAAGAGATAGAAAGAGAAATCCCATTTAAACTTACTGTAGACATTATAAAATATTTAGGAGTCTACCTCCAAAACAAACCCAGGAACTCTATGAACACAATTACAAAACACTTTTCACACAAATAAAATCAGATCTAAATAATTGGAAAAACATCAGTTGCTCATGGGTAGGCCGAGCTAATACAATAAAAATGACAATACTACCTAAGCTAATTTACTTATTCAGTGCCATACCAATCAAACTACCAAAAATTATTTTATAGAGTTAGAAAAATAATAACAGGATTCATTTGGAAGAAGAAAAGGTCCAGAATATCAAAGGAACTAATGAAAAGAAATGCAGGGGAAGGCCTAGCAATTCCAGATCTTAAATTGTATTATAAAGCAGCAATCATCAAAACTGCTTGGTACTGGCTAAGAAATAGGGAGGTGGATCAGTGGAATAGGTTAAATATGCAAGACACAGTAGTCAATGACTATAGTAATCTATTATTTGATAAACCCAAAGACCCCAGCTTCTGGATAAGAACCCACTCTTTGAAAAAAACTGCTGGGAAAACTGGAAAAGAGTATGGCAGAAACTAGGCATAGACCCAAATCTCACACCATATACCAAAATAAAGTCAAAATGGGTTCATGACTTAGATATAAAGGCTGATACCATAAGTAAACTGGGAGACAAGGAATAGTTTACCTATCAGATCTATGGAGAACAGAAGAATTCATGACCAAACAGGAGATAGAGAACATTATGAAAAGCAAAATGGATAATTTTGATTACATTAAATTGAAAAGGTTTTGCACAAACAAAGCCAATGCAGCTAAGATTAGAAGGAAGGTAGAAAATTGGGAAAGAATTTTTACAACCAGTCTCTCTGATAAAGGCCTCATTTCTAAAATACATACAGAATTAAGACAAATTTATAAGAACACAAGCCATTCCCCAATTGATAAATGGTCAAAGGATATGAACAGACAGTTCTAGATGAAGAAATTAAAGCTATCTATAGTCATATGAAAAATGCTATAAATAACTATTGATTAGAGAAATGCAAATCAAAATGACTCTGAGGTGCCATATCATACCTATCAGATTGGCCAACATGACAAAACAGGAAAATTATAAATGTTGGAGAAGATGTGGGAAAGTTACTAATACATTGTTGGTAGAGTTGTGAACTGATCCAACCATTTTGGAGAGCAATATGGAACTATGCCCAAAGGGCTAAAAAATGTGCATACCCTTTGACCCAGCAATAGCACTTCTAGGGCTGTATCTCAAAGAAAGCATAAAAATGGGAAAAGAACCCACATGTACAAAAATATTTATAGCAGCTCTTTTTGTAGTGGCAAAGAATTGGAAATTGAGGGGATGCCCATCAATTGGGGAATGGCTGAACAAATTGTGGTACATGAATGTAATGGAATATTATTGTACTATAAGAAATGAGGAGGAGGCTGACTTCAGAAAAACCTGGAAAGACTTGTATGGACTGATGATGAGTGAAGGGAGCAGAACCAGGAGAACATGTACACAGTAACAGTCACATTGTGTGATGACTAACTTTGATAGACTTATCCCTTCTCAGCAACACAAGGATCTAAGACATCTCCAAACGTCTCATGATGGAAAATGCTATCCACATCCAGAGAAAGAACTATGGAGTTTCAATGCAGATCGAAGCAGACTATTTGCCCTTTTTTTCTTCTATTTTGTTTTGTTTCTTGTTTCTGGTGGTTCCTCCTATTGGTTCTAATTCTTCTTTACAAACCTGACTAATGTGAAAATATGTTTAATAGAAATGTATATATGTAGAGCCTATATCAGATTTCGTGCCATCTTGGGGAGGGAGGCAGAGAAGAAGGGGGAGAAAATTTAAAACTCAAAAGCTTAGGGAAGTGAATGCTGAAAACTAAAAATAAAGTAATTAAAAGAATCCTAAACTCCCAGTTGCTCAACTTACTCATATCCTACGACCTCCTCCTTCTCCCCCCCCCCACAGACTCCAGTCACACACAGAGATGGTCATACCCTTGATCTTGCCATCATCAACAAATGCACCACTTTCACATTCATGAGTTCTGAAATTCCCTTCCCTGATCACAGTCTGTGGTCTTTCCACCTCTCCCTCTGCATTTGTCACCCCAAACCCTGTTTTTGTCCTTAAAATGACCTCCAATCCCTCCACTCCTCTGTTCTTTCCCAGGCTATCACTTTTGCAAGTAGTTACATTCTCCTCCCTTCCCCATCTTGATCCGTGTGAACCAGGTCAGTTCCACCCTGTCCTCTTCTCTGGAGTCCCTTGCCTCCTTTTCTTATCAAGGATCTTGCCTGCTAATCCCCAGCCTTGGATACTCCCACCATCTGCTGCCTTCACTCCTCCTCACTTGCTGCTGAACCAAGCTGGAGAAAATCATGAGACCATGCTGACTGGGTGCACTATAAATTTATGTGCCATAATCTCAACTGGCAATCCTTTTACCCTTCCCTAATAGATCTGTTGTGGTCTGAGAGGTTGAGACCCCTCAAAGACCAAAGTACAGGATGGAGTCGTCTGGAATGCATGCACAGACTCAAGCACTGTTTAAGTCAAGCTGGCAAAAAGTTTATTGTTACACTTTTCAGCGGGCAAGGATTCTTAAGGAACCTGTGAGAGACTAAGGATGGAGCTAGGGTTTATATGGGAAAGGGCGTGGGAAAGGAACGCCAGGGATACCGATTAGGTAATCTAAAGGTCCAGGTGTCTTTGGGACCTATGGATGGGAAAGTGTAGGCAGTATACCAGACAGGGAGGGAGATGTCACAGGCATGTATCTTGGGAATCTGGCAGGAGGAAGAGTCCTTGGGCCAGCCAAGGACAAAACTCCTTGGGCTGGATAAGCCACCCCTCTCTCTGTCCTGCTTAGAGAATGTTCTGCAACAAGGGAAAGTTTTCTCACAAGACAGGAGCTTACTAAGGAATTGGGAGGCTTCCAGAGACATGATCTGAGGGCTGGGGCCTGAGCAGCCCAGCACTCTCTCACCCAGCTCTGTGTAGCTGCACCAGGGAGAGAGAGAAGGGTCTTGCTGGGGCCCATGCATGAGTAATTGCTAGGCACAGTGTCCTTGGACTGGGGAGAAATTGTCAGAGGCAGTGTTTCTGAGACTAGGGAGAAATTGGGGTCCAAGTACAAGCACAAGCACCCAAACACAAGCACTCAAGCACCCTATCAGATTCACTGGGCTGCTAAGTGGTGCTGCAGTTGATAGAGCACTGGGCCTGGAGTCAGGAAGACTCCTCTTCCTGAGTTCAAATCTGGCCTCAGACATTTACTAGTTGTGTGACCCTGGGCAAGTCACTTCACCCTGTTTGCCTTGCAAAATGAGCTGGAGAAGGAAATGGCAAACCACTTCGGTATTTCTGCCAAGAAAACCCCAAATGGGGTCACAGAGAATCAGACATGACTGAACAACAGTAGATTCATTATCCTGCTTACCACAGCTGCTCTTCCAAACCTTTTCATCCTTTCCTAAACTTCTCTGGGTTCCCTTTCCCCTCCCCCCTCAGCTGAGAACCTTGCCTCATATTTCACTGGAAAATGGAAAGCATTTGCCCAGAGCTCCCTCTTCTCTTCCCCACCCTCATCTCACATCAGTCAGATGCCTTCTGCCACTGTCTCCTCCTTCACCTCTGGCTCACATGAAGAGGTGGCCCTTCTCTTTGCCAAAACAAACCCCTTTACATGCACAAAGTGAACCCATTCCATCCTGTCTTCTCCAGCAGGTTGACCCCCCTGGCACCTCCCCCCTCACTTATCTTTAATCTCTCCCTCCTACTGACTGCTTCCCCATTACCTACAAACATGCTCATTTCTCCCCCAACCTCAAAAAAGTGACTTCTGTCCATCCCCACTATCTATCATCCTACATCTCCCCTCCCTTTTGTGGTCAACCTCCTTGAGAAGGCCTTATACAATCTCTGCCTCTGCTTCCTCTGCTCTGCCTTTCTTCTGACCTCTCTGCAGTCTCTAACACTGTCAATCTCCCTCTTCTCCCTGATACTCTCTTCTCTGCAGGTCTTTGTGACACTGCCCTCTCCTTCCTTCCTAGCTGTCTGATGGCTCCTCCTCAGTCTCCTTGGCTGAGTCTTCGTCCAGGTCATGTCTGTTCACCGCGGCTGTTCCCCATGCCTCTGTCCTGAGCCCTCTTTCTCTTCTTCCTCTATACTATTTCACTTGGTGATCTCATCAGCTCCCATCAATTCAACTGTCATCTGTATGCAGATGATTCTCAGATTTATGTAACCACTCCTAGTCTCCCTCCCGATTTACAAGCTTGCATCTTTGACTGCCCTTTGGACTCTACTACAAACCAATAATCATTAAAAAGACTGAGTGCTGCTTAAAAAGAGAGAAGTTGATCACTGAACAGATTAGGTAACAAAACACAGAAGTAAAAAGCACAGTAGAATGGTGTTTTTTTAAACCCCAAGATCTCAGTTACTAAAGGAAGTAGTCACTATTTGACAAAAACTGCTGGGAAAACTAGACAGCAAGCTGATTGAAATTAGGGTTAAACCAACACTTTGTATCACATACCAAGACAAGCTCCAAATGAATACATGACTTAGATATAAAGAGTCACATCATAAACAAACTAAAGGCCAAGGAAGTGGTTACTTTTTATATCTATGGCTAGGTGAAAAGTACATCACTAACCAAGAGATGGAGAGAATCACACAAGAGAAAATGTAAATTTTGAGTATATAAACTTAAAAAGGTTTTGCACAAGTCTTTTTTTTTTTTTAGCCAAAGACAAGGTTTATTAGAACACCCGTCATATTGGGCAGGCTCTTAAGGAATCTGAATGTTGCTGAGCTATTGCATAGATTGTAAGAATCTGAACAGTGGTAGATTTTAAGAATCTGAGCACCTTAATGGAGAGAAGATGGACCTTATATACAGAAAGACTGTGGGAGGGATCTAGGAGTGGCCAACCAGTCTGGGGTGACTAGAATGGAATGGAGCCTAGCTAGGATTAAGGGTGGGAAGTGACTGGGAGCCATAGGGAGGTAAGACAATGAAGGGCTAGGCTAGGTTAAGGGTAACAGAATTGGGCATAGGTGATAACAAAAGGCAAGTTGATTGGATTATAGCCTCAGGTGAATGCCAGAGCTTTGGCCATGTGAGAAAGTCAAGGGTTTTTCCTTTTTGGGGTCCAGCTCCCATTCTCATCATTCCCCCCTCAAACAAATGGGACCCAAATTCTTTTGGGGTAAGGGGCAAAGGTCTTGGTTTCTGAAACTGCTTCCTGCTGGCAAGGGGCATAGAACTGTCCCTGCCTTGAGGGGGTTTCAAAGAGGAAATTGACTAGAACCAAGCACAGGCTGCATCCAGGGGGAAATGGGGGGACATTGGCTGGTACCCGCTGTTTGCTACCAACTGTAAGTGAATTTCCTGCTGTCTGGAAGACAGAAATCTGACAGAAAAGACTGCAGGGTCCTGATATGACAGGATAAAACATCCTTAGCTCTGTTTGGATTCAGATAATTCCGTTTTCCAACCATGCAGTATCAAATGCACCTCATAGCCAGACTCAGAAATAACCAGGTGGGTAACATTCCTTTTCAAAGGAACATAATGGGGAAACTGAGCCAGGAGGATCTCATCTTAGACTGAGGCTAAAATTGTCCTCTCAGCTTTTCCTGATGTTGCCTTCCCACCAGTGTCACCTTCTCTGAGTAGCTTGTGGCATTTCTCTCAGATGATAGATTATTGATTATCGATGGATTATTATGATCCATCAGACAACTCAAAATAAAATCCCATGAGGTTTTTTTTACCTCAAACAGCTAATTTCACTAATCACAACTTAAGAAAAACTTTTCCAGGATTTACATATCAAATTTAAATTTGTCCCGGTGTAAAAAAAAATTGTTAGAGATTATTTCTATATACTTGCAAATTCTCAGCAAGATAAAACCCAAACAAGCTTTTTGGCAATTTTACACATTAAAAGAATAACCAAAAATAGCCAAATTATTTTAGTGGTAACAAAAGTATGAAAAGTTGCTGACAAAATGATACAAAAAGTTCACCAATTTGAAGCTCATCATTAACAGTTGAAACTACAACTTTAAAAGAGTGTGCTTACCCAAGTTTGGAGGCTAGCTTCATTACCTTGAGCAGGATGTGCTGAACCTGGTGATGCTTCCAGGCAAAGTTTGCCCTAGGGCCCAAGGCCATTGCCAATGGGGCCCATACTGTAGCTGCTGCCCCTCCTCCCTCCTTCCTTTCCCGGGTGGGGGAGGGTGAAATCAAAGGTGAGGGGGAAAGGGTGAAACTCTCTTCTCCTTTGAGAGGGGTTAACAGTACCCTCTTGACTCAAGGGAAGGGAGTGGGAGAAAGGAGTGACCAGGGTTGTAAGGAGGAGTTTCAAAACTCCTTAATGATCCATCAAAAAACTTCCAGAATCTGCTAAGATATTTTTTAGCTGTTTTAACTTTTCCCTGTAACCTCCATGAAGGAGGATTCAGGGGTGTAGAGGGAAGGGAGTATGTAAGCCTCAGGGAACCAAAAAGCACCTGCAGTTTTCCCAGTTCTGTAGCACTGAGAGAATTGGGCATACACTTCCAAATAGGGTGTCTGATCTTGTCCTGTATGCTGTGGAAGGTGTACCTAGATCCTTGGCCCAGTGGACTGAAAGCCTGAGAGCTTCAGGCAGGATAAGAGACAGCCTCGTAACTGTCTGCCTGAAAAGCACTTCCAAGCCTTCCTAGATGCTTGGAGAGCAACTCCAACTGTAGGGCAAGAAAGAAGGGAGAGAGGTTTACATACCTTCCAGTCTTGGCTGGAGAAGAACTTGGGATTAGGCAGCTTCCCTGTATAGGCCACCAAAATGTTGAGGTTTAGGGGTGCTGGGACCCCAAAATCAGAACACACGGGTCTTGTCCGAAAGAATTCGACCCAAGCCTCCTTTCAGCCAAAGACAAGGTTTATTAGAACATCAGTCATAATGGGCAGACTCTTAAGGAGTCTGAACATTAGTGAGCTATTGGCTAGATTCTAAGAATCTGAGCCTAAACAAGTCTTATATGGTAAAAATTAGAAGAGAAACAGGCAACTGAGAAAAATCTTTGCAACAGTTTTCTCTGATAATAGTCTCATTTTGAGCAGGGGGATGACAGAGAGGAGGGCAGATTGGGGGAGGGGGTAATCAGAAGCAAACACTTCTAAGGAAGGACAGGGTCAAAAGAGAGAATAGAATAAATGGGGGACGGGATAGGATTAAGGGAAATGTACTTAGTTTTTCACAACATGACTACTATGAAAGTGTTTTGCATGACTACACATCTATAACCTGTATTGAGTTGCTTACCTTCTCAGTGAGGGTGGGTGGGGAGGGAGAAAGGGAGAAAATTTGGAACCCAAAGTTTTAAAAACAAATGTTAAAAAAAATTGTTTTCACATGCAACTGGGAAATAAAATATATAGTAAATGAGGTATAGAAATCTATCCTGCCCTACAGGAAAACTGAAGGGGAAGGGGATAAGAGAAGGGGATGAGATAGAAAGGAGGGCAGATTAGGGGAAGGGGTATTCAGAATGCATGCCATCTTGGGGTGGGGGGAGGGACGAGATGAGGACAAAATTTGGAACTCAAAATTTTGTGGAAATGAATGATGAAAACTAAAAATAAATAAATTAATAAGAAATTTAAAAATGTAAAAAAACAAAAAAAAAGTTAAAAAAAAAGACAATAGTCTGATTTTTAAGATTTATAAGGAACTAATTTATGACTAAGAGCCATTCTCCAATAGACAAATGGTCAAAGGCTACAAACAGGCAATTTTCAAAGGAAAAAATCCAATCATATGAAAAAATTATCTAAATCACTAGTAACTAGGGAAATAGAAATTAAAGCAACTTTGAGATTCCACCTCACACTTGTCAAATGGGCAAAAATGAGAAATATTGGAAGGGCCGTGGGAAAACAGGTATGCTAATGCAGTGTTGGTGAAATGGTGAATTGGTTCAGCCATTCTGGAAAGCAATGTGGAACTATGCCAAGAAAGTTACCAAACTGTGAATACTCTTTGACCCAGTTATACCACTACTAGGTCTATCTTCCAAAGAAATTAAAGAATGAGGAAGAGGATCTGTACATACAAAAATACTTATAGTACCTCTGTTTTGTGGTAGCCAAGAATTAGAAATTAGGGCTGTCCTATTAGGGAATAGTGAAACAAATTGTGGCATGTGAATGTAGTGGAACATTACTGTGCCATTAGAAATGAAGAAGTGGACAGTTTCAGAGGAAAAATGTGAAGACATCTATGAACCGATGCAGATCGAAGTGAACAGAACCAGGAGAACAATTTATACAATGACCACAGCATCATAGAGAAAAACAACTTTGAAAGATTTTAGAATTCTGATCAATGCAACGATAAACCATAAGTCCTCAAGACTGAAGATGAAGCATTTGATGAACCTAAAATGGAGAGAAAGAGAGAATGGAGAGACAGAGACACACACACACACAGAGGGAGGGGGAGGGAGAGAGAGAGAGAGAGAGAGAGAGAGAGAGAGAGAGAGAGAGAGAGAGAGAGAGAGAGAGAGAGGAGAGAGATTTTTGGCAGAGCCAATGGGAGATTTTTTTTTTACTGGACTATGTAGATATGTATTGGTTTGTTTGTTTTTTTAAATTGCTCAGTGGAGGGTGGTAGCATCAGGGAGAAGTTAATTTTGAATATTTGTTACTTGAAAACTTTTTTTAAAGAATTACTACAAAAAAAAAGTTATCTAGCTTCTAGAGTAGACTCCCTGTGGGCCATTAGTAACAGTATTGCCTAGTCTTGGAACATAAGTGATTCCCCTAAGAGCCAGTCTCCGAGTCTTTTACTAATGGAGAATCAGTCATTAAGTGTGCTTTGGGCTCCCACCACTCACTCCCTAGCACCTACAGCAGCAGCTGGTAAGTATGTTCATGGTAAATGAGATTCACGTTGCTCTCAGTACTGACAATGGCTGGATTTTTGTTTGTTTAAAAAATTATTAAATACCTACTGTACTCCAAGAAATGTTCTGGAAATTAAAAGACCAAAGAAGAAAGAAAGAAACAGTTAAAGAAACTATTTATGTAAAAAAAGAAACATTTTTCTGAGCTTCAGTTGCTTTTTTTTTTAACTAAATGATTATCATACTTAGTTTTTAAATCAACAATCATTTTAAAACTTAATCTGACCCTCCTACTACCCCTCTCCCAGTACTGAGCAAAGAAAAATACAAACCTGAAGAACAAATACTTCGATAAATACCTATATAGTCCGTGGAGGGGGAGGGAATCCCATATTGGCCCTGACTGAAAATGTATCCTTCTCTTTATATTTTAAGTTCATCACCTATCAGAAGGTGTGGTGTGTTTCATCTTCATTCTTTTGGATTTGTGGTTTATCATTGCATTGATCAGAGTTCTAAAGTCTTTGAAAGTTATTTTTTCTCTACGGGGGTTGCAAAAGTCTTAATGCATTTTTTAGCTTTAAGAGCTTAAAACTTTTGCAACACCCTGTATAATGCTATGATCACATTGTATGAATTTTTCTCCTAATTCTGCTTTCTTCTACTTTCATCAGTAAATAGAAGTCTTTCCAGTAGTTTCTAAAACTACCCCTTTATCATTTCTCATGGCACAGTAACATTCCATTACATCCATATACCACAATTTGTTTAGTTATTCCGTAGTAAGAGGGCAGTCCCTTCCTTTCCAATTTCTGGCTACCGCAAAAAGACTTGCTCCAAATATTTTTGAAAACATGGATCCTTTTCCTCTTTCTTTGACTTCTTTGGGGTATAGGCCTAGTAATGGTATAGGTGGATCAAAGGGTATGCACAGTTTGGCAACTTTCTGGGCATAGTTCCAAGTGGCTTTTTTTTTTTTAAGAGCCTCGGTCTTCTCATCTCACTGAGGCTTGAAGTAGGGAAGGTAAGTAAGGGCTGTGCAGATACCAGTACAGATCATCATTTCTGGCCTGGGTCAGTTCGTCCCTCCTTGGGCAGCTGGGTGCCCTCAACTCTCACCATATGTGTGCCAGATTTAGGGATTTAATGGGGATACCCTATTGGCTTAGCCTACTGAATCCCCATCTCCTGAGTTCAAGGCATCCACCAACCTCAGCCTCCCAAGGTACCAGGGATTATAAACATGAACCACCCTAACTAGCTCCAAATTGTTTTCCAGAATAGTTGAACCAATTCAATTTTGCCAACACTGAACTAACTTACTGGCATTTTTTTCTTTTTAAATTCAGAGCATTTTTTCTCATACATTTCTGCAAGAAGCTTTCCCCATTCCTCCTCAACCTTAGTATTTTCCCTCTGAGAACATCCCTACTTTATTTTCTATACAGCTTGTTTGTACACAGTTATTTGCATATTATTCCTCCCCATTAGGTTGTGACCTCTTTGAGAGTAGGGACTTTTTTTTTTTGCCTTTCTTTTTAACAGCAATGTTTAACACAGTGCCTGGCAAATAATAGGTGCTTAATACATGCTAGTTGACTGACTGGTTGTTGATAGCTTGGATTTTTGCCTTTGAAAACTGAATGACGGGACTTTCAACACATTTCCAATGTACTCAGAGCTCATCAGAGAAAAAGCAATTGAAGAATGTCAAACGTGCTCAGGGAATAATAAGAGGAACCCCTCCCCCACCCCTTTTATCCCAATGTCATTAAAAGAATTTTTTTACGTTCAGAAAAATAATTTATATAAATCAAAACCCACCACCCCTAAACATAGTAATTTTTCCAAGCATTCCTCGGTCCCCTTTTTTTTTTTCCTCTTTTTGCCGCAGTTCTGCACTACGCAGCTGTAAGGTTTGCTGCAGTCTCTCTCTCTGGTCCCTAGGGACAGCATCTCCAAAATAAACAGGATTGGTCTCTAGAGCTGGCTGCATCCGTCCAGCACTCTAGCAGGCTACTCTTGAAGGCTAGGCAAACCTTAGGATGCTAATATCTCTAGAGCAGTCTTAAACAGACATAGCTCTTTTAAATAGATAGGCACCTGTACATCGCCTAATTTGAATCATCTAATTCTTCATTGCCAGGTTCTTGGTGCTCAGAGGATGTGGAACGGGAACGCGAATACGCCGGAGAAGGCCGCCCAGGCCCCAGCCCGGGAGGTGGTCCAGCAGAAGCCGACCCCAGACCCAGCCGTGGAGGTGATGGAGCAGAAGTCGACCACCGCTCCAGGCCGGTATGGGCTCATGCAGAAGGCCGGGCTGCCCCCAACCCCTGTACGGTGCGGGATCCTGCAGAGGGCCGGCCCGGCCCCGGCCCCCGCCCCAGCCCGGGAGGTGATGCTGCAGAAGGCAACCCCGGGCCCCGCCCCTGCCCAGGAGGGGGTCTGGCAGAAAGCAACCCCGGGCCCGGCCCCAACACCAGCCCCGGCCCCGGTCCCGGTCCCAGCTCCGGCTCCAGCCCCAGCCCCAGGGGGGGTCCGTCAGAAGGCAACCCCGAGCCCCGCCCCTGCCCAGGAATGGGTCCGGCCGAAAGCAACCCCGGGCCCCGCCCCAGCCCAGGAGGGGGTCCGGCCGAAAGCAACCCCGGGCCCCGCCCCTGCCCAGGAGGGGGTCCGGCCGAAAGCAACCCCGGGCCCCGCCCCAGCCCAGGAGGGGGTCCGGCCGAAAGCAACCCCGGGCCCCGCCCCTGCCCAGGAGGGGGTCCGGCCGAAAGCAACCGCGGGCCCGACCCCGGCCCCAGCCCAGGAGGGGGTCCGGCCGAAAGCAACCTCGGGCCCGGCCCCGGCCCCAACCCCAGCGCAGGAGTGGGTCCGGCCGAAAGCAGGCCCGGCCCCAGCCCAGGAGTGGGTCCGACAGAAAGCAACCCCGGGCCCGGCCCCGGCCCCGGCCCCGGCCCCAGCCCAGGAAGGGGTCCGGCCGAAAGCAACCCCGGCCCCGGCCCCAGCCCAGGAGGGGATCCGGCCGAAAGCAACCCCGGTCCCGGCCCCGGCCCCAGCCCAGGAGGGGGTCCGGCCGAAAGCAACCTCGGGCCCGGCCCCGGCCCCAGCCCCAGCGCAGGAGTGGGTCCGGCCGAAAGCAGGCCCGGCCCCGGCCCCGGCCCCTGCCCAGGAGGGGGTCCGGCCGAAAGCAACCCCGGGCCCGACCCCGGCCCCAGCCCAGGAGTGGGTCTGGCCGAAAGCAGGCCCGGGCCCGGCCCCTGCCCAGGAGGGGGTCCGGCCGAAAGCAACCCCGGGCTCGGCCCCGGCCCCAGCCCAGGAGTGGGTCCGGCCGAAAGCAACCCCAGGCCCGGCCCCGGCCCCAGCCCCAGCCCAGGAGTGGGTCCGGCCGAAAGCAAACCCGGGCCCGACCCCGGCCCCAGCCCAGGAGTGGGTCCGGCCGAAAGCAGGCCCGGCCCCGGCCCCTGCCCAGGAGGGGGTCCGGCCGAAAGCAACCCCGGGCCCGGCCCCGGCCCCAGCCCCAGCCCGGGAGGGGGTCCGGCCGAAAGCAACCCCGGGCCCGGCCCCGGCCCCAGCCCCAGCCCCAGCCCAGGAGTGGGTCCGGCCGAAAGCAGGCCCGGCCCCGGCCCCTGCCCAGGAGGGGGTCCGGCCGAAAGCAACCCCGGGCCCGGCCCCGGCCCCGGCCCCAGCCCCAGCCCAGGAGTGGGTCCGGCCGAAAGCAGGCCCGGCCCCGGCCCCTGCCCAGGAAGGGGTCCGGCCGAAAGCAACCCCGGGCCCGGCCCCAGCCCAGGAGGGGGTCCGGCCGAAAGCAACCCCGGGCCCGGCCCTAGCCCAGGAGGGGGTCCGGCCGAAAGCAACCCCGGCCCGGCCCCGGCCCCGGCCCCAGCCCAGGAGTGGGTCCGGCCGAAAGCAACCCCGGGCCCCGCCCCTGCCCAGGAGGGGGTCCGGCCGAAAGCAACCCCGGGCCCGGCCCCGGCCCCGGCCCCGGCCCCAGCCCAGGAGTGGGTCCGGCCGAAAGCAACCCCGGGCCCCGCCCCTGCCCAGGAGGGGTCCGGCCGAAAGCAACCCCGGGCCCGGCCCCGGCCCCGGCCCCAGCCCAGGAGTGGGTCCGGCCGAAAGCAACCCCGGGCCCCGCCCCTGCCCAGGAGGGGGTCCGGCCGAAAGCAACCCCGGGCCCGGCCCCAGCCCCAGCCCAGGAGGGTCCGGCCGAAAGCAACCCCGGGCCCCGCCCCTGCCCAGGAGGGGTCCGGCCGAAAGCAATCCCGGCCTGGTCCCGCCCCGGCCCCAGCCCAGGAGGGGTCCGGCCGAAAGCAATCCCGGCCCGGCCCCGGCCCCAGCCCAGGAGGGGGTCCGGCCGAAAGCAACCCCGGCCCCGGCCCCAACCCAGGAGGGGGTCCGGCCGAAAGCAACCCCGGCCCCGGCCCCAGCCCAGGAGGGGGTCCGGCTGAAAGCAACCCCGGGCCCGGCCCGGCCCAGCCCAGGAGGGGTCCGGCCGAAAGCAACCCGGGCCCGCCCCGCCCCAGCCAGGAGGGGGTCCGGCGAAAGCAACCCGGGCCCGCCCAGCCCAGGACTGGGTCCGGCCGAAAGCAACCGCGGGCCCCGCCCCCGCCCCAGTCCAGGAGGGGGTCCGGCCGAAAGCAACCGCGGGCCCCGCCCCCGCCCCAGTCCAGGAGGGGGTCCGGCCGAAAGCAACCGCGGGCCCCGCCCCCGCCCCAGTCCAGGAGGGGGTCCGGCCGAAAGCAACCCCGGGCCCGCCCCGCCCCAGTCCAGGAGGGGTCCGGCCGAAAGCAACCGCGGGCCCGCCCCGCCCAGTCCAGGAGGGGGTCCGGCCGAAAGCAACCCCGGGCCCGGGCCCGGCCCCTGCCCAGGAGGGGTCCGGCCGAAAGCAACCCCGGGCCCGGCCCCTGCCCAGGAGGGGGTCCGGCCGAAAGCAACCGGGCCCGGCCCCAGCCCAGGACTGGGTCCGACCTAAAGCAACCGCGGGCCCCGCCCCAGCCCAGGAGGGGATCAGGCCGAAAGCAACCGCGGGCCCCGCCCCAGTCCAGGAGGGGGTCCGGCCGAAAACAACCTCGGGCCCCGCCCCTGCCCAGGACTGGGTCCGGCAGAAAGCAACCGCGGGCCCCGCCCCAGTCCAGGAGGGGGTCCGGCAGAAAGCAACCCCGGGCCAGGAGGGGGTCCGGCAGAGAGCTACCCCGGGCCCCGCCCTTGCCCAGGAGGGGGTCCGGCAGAAAGCGACCGCGGGCCCAGCCCCAGCCCAGGAAGGGGTCCGGCAGAAAGCGACCCCGGGCCCCGCCCCTGCCCAGGAGGGGGTCCGGCAGAAAGCAACCGCGGGCCCGGCTCCAGCCCAGGAGGGGGTCCGGCAGAAAGCAACCGCGGGCCCGGCTCCAGCCCAGGAGGGGGTCCGGCAGAAAGCAGCCCCGGGCCCCGCCCCGCCCCAGTCCCAGCCCCAGCTCGGGAGGTGGTCCCCCAGAAGCCTAACCTAGCTAAGGTGAAGACCGACCCTGCCCCGGTCCGGGAGGTGGCCCGGAACAAAGCCATCCCGCCCCCGGCCCGGGCCCCAGCCCCAGCCCCGGCTCCGGCCCCGGCTCCGGCCCCGGCCCAGGTCCCGGGCCGAGAGGCGGTGCGCCGGCGGCAGCAGCAGCCAGCCCCGTCCTCAGCTCAGGGGGTGATTCGAGAGGAGCTGATCCCGGGCCCGAACCCAGTCCGGGTGGTTCTGCGGCGGAAGCCAGGCCCGACCCCAGCCCAGGGGGTGGTCTGCTGGCAGAAGAGCGGCCCGACCTGGGTCCTGGAGGTGCTTCGAGAGAAGCCCTCCGCGGCCCCTGCCCCAGCCCCCACTCCTGCTCCGGTCCAGGAGGAGAGGGTCCGGAAGAAGGCCTCTGGGAAGGCAACAGCGAAATCGGCCACCCGGGTCCCAGACCCAGAGGTGTACGAGAAGGCAAAAAAGGAGAAGAGGAAGAAGGACAAGAAGGAGAAGAGGAAGGAGAGGAAGGAGGTAGAGGTGGTAGAGTTGTTGGACGATGACGATGAGGTGGTGGAGGTGAAGGATGATGAGGAGGAGGAGGTGCAGGTGGTGGAGGTGGTGGAGGTGAAGGATGATGATGATGATGTGCAGATAGTGGAGGTGGTGGACAATGAGAAGGTCGAGGTAGTGGATTTGTTGGATGATGATGATGATAACTTTGACCATGAGGTAGCCGGGCCAGCGCCCAGGAAGCATGATGAAAATGCACTGTGGTTCCAGCTTCTTCGGATAGAGAATCTCACAGGGCCTCGCCTGTTTGAGGACTTAGAGGACTGGACCCACACTCGGGTCAGGTCGGTAATTGCCGGCTGGGTGATGGATTATTTATGCATGAATATCTGTCATGCCTTCTGTGACGACCTCTCTGAGGAATTCAACCAGAATATCACGGCTATGGAGGCTGTTTCTTGTGGGGTCCACAACCGATCGCTCCTTCAGCTAAAAACTGTGCACATATGTCAGTTTTTAAAAAGAGTTTCCAAAGGAAAATCCATAGACTTGCGGTTTGATGCTAATATAGTTAATACTCCCTTGGAATCAGCGTTGGCTATGTGGATTAGAATGGGATACCGTAAAGATCCACGTTTTGAAGACATCCATGATTTACTTAGAATTCAGGCGGTAGCAGTTTGCCTGAGAAAAAGGCGCTTCAGAGAGGCAGAGGCAGTCTTTAGGAGAGTATTTGGTGAAAATGACACCAATAGGCCTCTAAAAAAGATCCTGTTTAAGATAGTCTCTAAGAAAGATCCTAACCATGCTTTTTTTAAGTACTTCAGCCATGACTGCCTGATAAAGAAAGTCAAGGCTTTCGTGTACCTTGTGATAAATGAAAAATCATCGAGCTTTCTAATCAAGAAAGCAAGAAAAATAGTGAAAAATACTCCTGCGGAAAATGAAATTGTCAGGGAGATTGAAGAAGAAAATAACCACATTATCATGGACGAATCTGCAGGGAGTCCGAAATTCGTAGTCAGGTCTGATATGAATTTCTTTTCTCTCACACAAATGAAACGCCGGAAATCAAAACAGAAAGTTTTGGATGACACGGGAAGAGAAATGGGCCCTCAAAGAAAAAAGGCCAAGCAAAAATGCAAGAACATTGTCATCGATGATGTGGAAACCATCGAAGATGACTATGAGGATGATAATGAAGCAAGCACCTCTGAAAGACCTCCTTGCAAGAAAAGGAGAACCTGGACCTGGGAAGAAGACATGAAGCTGAGGTCTGGGGTGAAAAAGTATGGAGAGGGCCAATGGAAGAAAATCCTTTCACGTTATGCATTCCACGACCGAACAAACGTGATGTTAAAGGACAGATGGAGAACCATAAAGAAAGCTGAAGTACTTTCTTCAGACAGTGAGGACTGAATTTGTCTGTAAAAGTTCATAAAAGGCAAAGAAAAAGAGAAAAAAAAGCATCTCGATCAATGAGTTTGTTTAAAACTTAACCAGTCGATGTGTTGTATTTTGAAGTTTTAAAAATGTTTCAGTGTGATAGTATATTTTCTCTGGAACAAAGTCATTTGACAGGCTTATTACTATTTTCTTAAGCCTTGTATTAGTGAGAAAAGTCAGGTTTTTTAACCGTGCCACATACTTTCTTACACACACACACACACACACACACACACACACACACACACACACACATACACACACGCATACACAGCCTTGGAGAAGAAAAAAATTATGACCATTATTCGATTTGGTTTATAAGAAATGGTCTGAAAAAATAAGTCTTTTATTAAACCAAATTTGAATGTTCTGAGTCATTGCAGAATATCGTCCTCTTAAACTAGGATACAGTGGCTTGGTTTTATGGCCTTAGTATGTCACTTAACTTTTAAGGCTCTCTGATAAAATCCCAAGTGTACAATGTTACTTCAGCATTATATATCTTCCTATGAGGAAGGTTGAAGATAATAAATGATGCACCTAAAACAAAACTTATACTATTAGTATGTGATACAGCCATGTTTGGCTTTTTTAAATTAATTTTTTTAAACAAAGATCTATCTACTTTCTCTCCTCCATCCCCCAACTGAGCAAAAAATAATAAATAAATAAATAAATCAACAACAACCAAAACAACAAAAAGAAACCCTCCAAGAACAAAATCTTCGTTACAAATATATATGGTCATTCAAGAAATTTCTGCATTTGGCTATGTCCAAAAAAATGAAGTGTAAATCTGCCCTCTGAGTCTGTCACCTCTCTATCAAGAGATGGGTAGCCTGTTTCGTCATGAAGCCTCTTGAATTGTGATTGGTTATTGTGGTCAGAGTTTCTAAGTCTTTCAAAGTTGTCTTTACAATATTGTTGTTATTGTATAAATTGTTCTCCTACTTTGTTCCAATAGACATTTAACTTAAATGTTAGGCTAGACTTCTGTAGTACATGAAGATGTACACCAAGTTCTATGATTTTGATGTTATTTAACAAAATGCCAGCAAAGTGGTTGAATTGTACTGTGAACGCTTGAGACTTGATACCTCAATTAGCAATTTTAATAGCACTCTGATTATTACTGCTTAGCATAAGTGTGTTGTTCACTTCTCCAGGATTTTGTTCTTCACATGTCTTGGTCAAGGAATATATAGAATGACTTCTTAGTAGCTATGAATGTACCAAATTAGCTAGAATGTGTTTCTTCCTTAAATTAGCAAACTAGGAACAAATAACATCTGCCAGTTTCATTTATGATAATTCTAGAGTTGCTTGGCCTCTGTTATATGTTGAAGTTGGTATATAGAATTTAAGAAGTATGTCTGTGTGTCCTTTCCATTTCCTATTAAATTCAGTGTTTAAGGAAGAAAATGTTTCTGTCTCAATGTTCCAAATGTTTTTTTCACATGTTCAATATTTGTATAGCAGCAGCATAGCCAGAGTAATTGGCCTTCCCAAATTAAAAGCCCCTGTCTGGCATCTCTTTTGCCTTAAAGAGGGGAGAGGGAGAATGTGGGAAGAAGAACCATGGGTTTTTCCCTCTTTCTTTAGAAATTTTTTTTTTTAAAGAATCCAATGGGGAAATAAGGTTTACAGTCATCGTTACAGGAATGTGTCTGTTCTGTAGATTAAGGAACGTTCACACAGGCTTGTCTTGCCTTAAAAACTCCTCTACACAAAAACCCAGTGTCCTCTGCTTATAAACCTTCTGCAGCTTACTATTGCTCATTCTGGTATTCACAATGTTCCATATTTCCTAGTTTTATTTCACACTATTCCCCTTCATAGTCAAACTGGCCAGCAAGCTGTTTCCAGATCTCATACTGTACCCTCCCTACTCCCAGCCCCCTTCTCTGAGGGAAGGTATGCTTTGGTGTAAACCCAGCTGCTAATGCTGATTCACATTAGCCCCCATGCTGATAGGGGCTGGACTAGATGGCTGTGGAGGTCTTTTCTGTGATTCTTACAAGATACCATTAGAATCAAATGAGATGACATACATAAAATGATTTTCTCATTTTAAAGTGCTATATAAATGCAAGCTATATTATTATTCTTAGTAGTAGAATTTTATGAGACAAATGTCCTAATACCTATACCAGTGAAGGATAAAGCAAAGAATTATAAACCAATATTATTAATGATTATCAAATAAAATTTTAAAATAAAATCCTGGGAAAAAAACCTACAGGGATTCATTTTAAAACTCACTCACTGTGATCAAGTTAGATTTATAAATACTAAGGATGCAAAGATAGTTCAATATTACAAGAATAATTAATAAGCATGTTAAAAACAAAAACATAACAAAACCACATGATTATATATTTAGATGCAGAAAAATCCTGTGATAAAGTACAGCTCATTTATGCTAACAACCCTATATGATATAGGCACAGAAAGATCTTTTTTTATATGATAAAAAAGTATTTAAACCCCAAAGTTAGCATTACATGCAATGGGGAAATACCCAAAGCTTTTGCAATAAATAGAGTAAAGCAAAAGATACCCCTTTCCCTGCTGTTATTTGACATGGTTTTAGAAATGTCAGTAACTGCAATAAGAGAAGAGAGAAATTAAATACATAAAGATAGGCAAAGAGGATACAGTTATCCCTATTTGCTGATAGTTTACTTAGAAAGTCCTAGGGAATCAGCAAAGAAAAAGATAATTAATTGCTTCATTAAAGTAACAGGTTTGTTTTTTTAAACAAAATACACTCACAAAATCAACAGCATTTCTTTATAACAATAACAAAATTCAGGAGAAAATACTAGAAAGAGAAACTCTATTCAAAATAACTGCAAAATGCATGCAGTATCTAGGAATCAATCTACCAAAGCACATTCAATAACTATAGATCTAGTTACAGAATGATTGTTTAAGAAATAAAGAACAACCTAAATATAGGGACATTCAATGCTTATGGCTAGTTTCAATGTAATAAAAATGACAATACTGATAAAATTAGCTTTACAGCATCAGAGCTATAGCAAATTACCAAAGGGGTACTTCACAAAGGCAGATAAGATAAAAATCATTTGGAGGAACGAAAACTCTAGAATAAGGAAATAATGAGTAAAAAAAAAAAGGAATGAAGGAGGAATTAGCAGTTCTAGACTTGCCATTATTTTACAAAGCAATAATCACTAAGCCTATTTGGTATGGATTAAAAAAATAGAAAAGCAGATCAATGGAAGAGACTAGACAAGAGAGAACCATAAATAACTGAACTTAGTAGCTTGGTGTTTGATAACTCTGAAAACATAAATTAACAAAGAAAGGACTCTATTGCTGGAAAAATGGAAAGCAGTCACTATCAGAAGCTGGGTTCAATAAATTTAAAAAAGGATGTGAATTGAATGTTAAAAATAATATAACAGTTTGGAAGGGAGGGGAGATTAGATACCTTTCACAGCTGTGGGTGACATAAAATTCTTAACGAACGAGAGGTAGAGGCAATTTTATAAAAGATAAAATGGATTGTTTTGATTAAGTGAAATAGAAAAGCTTTTGTATGGACATGTTGACTGGGAAAAAAATCTCTGATAAAGGTTTGATAGTCAAGATATATAGGTAACTGACAAACATATAAGACCAAAAGCCAATTCCTTAGTAAGTGGACAAAGGATATGAACAACAGTTATCAAAAGAAGTGCAAAATATTAACAACCATATGAAAGAATGTCCCAAATCACCAATAATACAAGAAATGAAAATCATAACAAATTCCAGGTTTTACTCCACATCCAGCAAGTTGGCAAAGGTGACAAAAGATGGAAGTAGTATTAGAGGGATTATAGAAAGATGGGTACATGAACACACTGTTGGGAGTGTTGTGAATTGGTCTAACCATTCTGGAAAACAATTTTGAATTATATGAAGAAAGTAATTAAAATGTCCATAGCCTTCGATCCAGAGATTCCATTATATGACACCCACCCCCAAGAGGGACAACAACAAAAAAGAAAGTCTTTACATACACCATATTATTTTTCAGAGATGTCAGACATGTAGGCCACATGCAGCCTGCAACACTCCCCAGTGCAGTCCAAATCAGATTAAAATGTAATTGGGAAATATTTGATAAAATGAAAAATACAGTAAAAGAGATAATATTACATTTTAAAACTATGTCAATATGTGGCCCACAAGGACCCTCATGTACACTTTGCCCTTATTCTTTGAGTTTGTCAGCACTGATTTATAATGGAACTTTTGGCAGTAACAAAGGCCAGTAACCAAAGTAGATGTCCACAGATTGGGAACCAAACTGGCTAACCAAGGTGTGGCATATGAATGTAATGGAACATTACTATATTATAAGATGGAAAATATGACTGCAGAGAAGCTATTCAGTGGGTCAATAAACATTTATTAAGCATTGCTATGTGCCAGGCACTGTGCTAAGCATTGGGGATACAAAGAGGAGCAAAAAGACAGTCTCTGCTTTGGAGGAGCTCACAATCTAATGGGGAGACAACAAGCAAACAAGCACCATATTGGGAAAAAAAGGAAATAAGAGAAGGAAGGCACTAGAACTAAGAAGAGTTGAGAAAGGCTTCCTGGAGAAGATGGCATTTTAATTGAGATTTAAAAGAAGCTAAAGAAGCCAATAGACAGAAATGAGGAGGGAGAGAATTCTAGGCATGAGGGGCAGCCAGAGAAAATGTCCAGAGCCGGCTTAGATTCTTATAATCTAGCCACTGCTTAGATTCTTATAATCTAACCACTGCTTACTCATGTTCAGACTCCTTAAGAGTCTGCCCAATATGACAATGTTCTAATAAATCTTGTCTTTGGCTGAAAGAAGGCTTGGGTCAAATTCTTTTGGACAGGACCCGCTTGTTGTGATATTGGGGTCCCAGCGCCCCTGAACCCCTAAACCACATCATTTTGGTGGCTCGTACAGGGAAACTGCATAACCCCAAGTTCTTCTCCAGCCAAGATTGGAAGGTATGTAAGCCTCCCCTCCCTCTTTTCTTGCTCTGCAGTTAGGGTTGCCCTCCAAGCATCAAGGCTTGGAGGTGCTTTTCAGGCAGACAGTTACGAGGCTGTCTCTCACTCATCCTGATGCCCTCAGGCTCTTGGTCCACTGGGTCGGTTCAAGGCCATGGACCTGGGTACATCTTCCACAGGATAGAGGACAAGGAGGGATGTCCTATCTGGAAGTGTATGCTCAAATCTGTTAATTCCCTCAGCACTAGGGAATTGGGGAAAACTGCAGTTGCTTTTTGGTTCCCTGAGGCTTATATACTCCCTTCCCTCTACACCCCTGAATCCTCCTTCATGGAGGTTACAGGGAAAGTTAGAACAGCTAAAAAATATCTTAGCAGATTCTGGAAGTTTTTTGATGGATCATTAAGGAGTTTTGAAACTCCTCCTTACAACCCTGGTCACTCCTTTCTTCCACTCCCTTCCCTTGAGTCAAGAGGGTATCTGTTAACCCCTCTCATAGGAGAAGAGAGTTTCACCCTTTCCCCCTCACCTTTGATTTCACCCTCCCCCACCCGGGGAAAGGAAGGAGGGAGGAGGGGCAGCAGCTACAGCATGGGCCCCCCTGGCAATGGCCTTGGGTCCTAGGCCAACCTTTGCCTGGAAGCGTCACCCAGGTTCAGCACATCCTGCTCAAGGTAATGAAGCTAGCCTCCAAACTTGGGTAAGCATGCTCTTTTAAATTTTTAGTTTTAGCTGTTAATGATGAGATGTTGATTCTTTGTGTGAAATAATTTGAAAGTGCATTTAACAAAACTGAAGTCACCTGATTGGTAATGGGTTTGTTTCAAGTTTCAAATTGGTGAACTTTTTGTATCAGTTATGTCAAGCAACTTTTCATAATTTAGTTACTGATAAAATAATTTGCCTATTGTTGGTTATTGTTTTAATGTGTAAACTAGCCAAAAAGCTTGTTTGGGTTGTGTATGGCTTGCTGAGAATTTGCAAGTGTGTAGAAATCTCTAATGATTGGCTTTTTACCCCAGGACAAATTTAAGTTTGAGATGTAAATCCTGGAAAAGTTTTTCCTGAGCTGTGATTAGTAAAACTTGTTGTTTGAGGTAAAAGCTCATAGGATTTTGAGTTGTTTGATGGGTCATAATCCATCGATAATCAATAATCCACCATCTGAGAGAAATGCCACAAGCATTTCAGAGAAGGTGATACTGGTGGGAAGTCAGCATTGGGAAAAGCTGGGAGGACAATTTTAGCCTCGGTCTAAGATGGGATCCTCCTGGCTCAGTTTCCCCATTATGTTCCTTTGAAAAGGAATGTTACCTACCTGGCTATTCCTGAGTCTGGCTATGAGGTGCATTTGATACTGCATGGTTGGAAAACTGAATTATCTGAGTCCAAACAGAGCTAAGGATGTTTTATCCTGTCATGTCTGGGCCCTACAGTTTTTTTTTTCTGTCAGATTTGTGTCTTCCAGACTGCAGGCCATTCACCTACAGTTGGTAGCAAACAGCGAATACCAGCCAATGTCCCCCACCATTTCCTGGATGCAGCCTGTGCTTGGTTCCAGTCAACCTCCTCTTTGGGATCCCCTTCGAGGCAGGGACAGCTCTATGCCCCTTGCCAGCAGGAAGCAGTTTCAGAAGCTGAGACCTTTGCCCCTTACCCCAAAAGAATTTGGGTCCCATTTGTTTGAGGGGGGAATGATGGGGTTGGGATCTGGGCCCAGAAAGGAAAAGCCCTTGACTTTCCCACATGGCCAAATCTCTGGCGTTAGCCTGAGGCTATAATCCCTTCAACTGGCCTTTCATTGTGGCTACACCCAATCTCCTCTCCATTCTCTTACCTCCCTATGGCCCCTGGCCATTTCCCACCCTTAATCCTAGCTGGGCTCCATTCTCTCTTGGCCATGTGGTCCAGGTCCCAGGAGTTCTGCTTACTCCAGCTTACTGGCCACTCCTAGATCCCTCCCACAGTCTTTCTGTATATAATAAGGTCCATCTTGTCTCCATTAAGATGCTTAGATTCTCGCAGTGGCTAGAGTGCAGGCCCTGAAGTCAGGAGGACCCAAGTTCAAATCCAGCCTCAGACCAAACATTTGACACTTACTAGCTGTGTGACCCTGGGCAAGTCACTTAACCCCAATTGCCTTAAAAAAAAAAAAAGGCAACAAAAGATGCTTAGATTCTTATAATCTAGCCAGTGTTCAGATTCCTAAAATCTAGCCACTGCTTAGATTCTTATAATCTAGCCACTGCTTACTCATGTTCAGACTCCTTAAGAGTCTGTCTAATATGACAATGTTCTAATAAACCTTGTCTTTGGCTGAAAAAAAATGTCCAGAGCCAAGAGATGGAGTGTTTTGTTACTGAAACAGCCAAGAGGCCAATGTTACTAGATCGAAGAGTAAGGTGTAAGAAGACTAGAAAGGTAGGAGGGGGCTAGGTTGTAAAGGGCTTTGCATGCCCAACAGAACATTTTGTATTTGCTCCCGGAGGCCATAGGGAGCCACTGGGGTTTATTGAGTGTGTGTGGGGGGGGTGACATGGTTGGACCTGTGCTTTAGGAAAATCATGTTAGTGGCTGAATGGAAGAAGAATTGGATTACAGAGAGACTTGGGGCAGGCAGACTCAAAAAGCAGCTACTGCAGTAGTCCAAGCATGAGGAGATGAAGGCTTGTACCAGAGTGGTGGCAGTATCAGAGGAGAGAAGGAAGTGTATTAGACAGATATTACAAAAGTGAAATCGACAGGCCTTGGCAATAGCTTGGATGTGGGAGGTGAGACAGTGAAAAGTCCAGGATGACTCCTAGGTTCACACCTGATAGACTGGGAGGATGGTGTTACCCTCAACAGTAATAAGGAAGGTAGGAGGGGGAGGGCTTGGGGGAATGCTACTCTCATTTTGGATGTGCTGAGTTAAAGATTCTACTGGACATCCAATTCTAGATGTCTAAATGGCAGTTGGAGATGCCAGATTGGAAGTTAGCAGAGGTTGGAGTAGGATATAGGCAGATTTGAGAACTGTCAGTGTAGAGATTGTAATTAAATTTATGGGAGTTGAAGAGATCTGGAGAAGAGAAGAGGGCCCAGGACAGAAGGCTGTGATACACCTACAGTTAGAGGATGTGATCTAGATGAGGTCCTAGAGACTGGCAAGGAGTGGTCGGCTAGGTAGGAGGAAAGGTGTTGCAAAAACCCAGAAAAAAGAATATCAAGGAGAGGAAGGTGTTTGACAGTGTCAAAGGCTGCAGAGAGGTGGGGAGAATGAGGATTGAGGAAAAGCTGTTGGATTCGGCAATGAAGAGATTATTGGCAACTTTAGAGAGAGCAGTTTCAGTGAAATGATGAGGCTGGAAGCTGGATTTTAAGTGGTTAAGAAGAGAGTGAGAGGAGAGAAAGTGGAGGCACCTATGCAAGAGTAAGGATTGAGGGAGGGTTACTTGAGGATGGGGGAGACATGGGCATGTTTGTGGACAGTACAGTCAAGGAGTTGGTACATAGGGAGAGATATAAGTGATAGAGTGGGGATGACAGAGAGGACAATCTGGTGGAGGACACAAGATGGAATGGAATTGCTTGAGCATATATAGAGGCTTGGTAAGGAGTAACAAGGCAGCTAGGTGGCGCTGCAGTGGATAGAACACCAGGCCTGGAGTCAGGAAGACTCAGCTTTCTGAGTTCCAATTCAGCCTCTGACACTTACTAGGTGTGTGACCCTGGCCAAGTCACTTCACCCTGTGGGCCTCTGTTTCCCCATCTGTAAAATGAGCTGGAGAAGGAAATGGCAAACCACTCCAGTATCTTTGCCAAGAAAACCCCAAATGGGCTCACTAAGAGTTAGGCACAACTGAAAAATGATTTAACAACAAAGGAGTAAGAAGCAAGGGAAGATACGTGAAATAATGCAAAGGGAAGTAAGCAGAACTAGTAAAGCAATCTATACAACACAAGTGTAAAAAACAAAAAAGAGGGGCAGCTAGGCGGCACAGTGGATAGAGCACCGGCCCTGAACTCAGGAGGACCTGAGTTCAAATCTGGCCTCAGATCAAACACTTGATGCTTACTAGCTGTGTGACCCTGGGCAAGTCACTTAACCCCAATTGCCTAAAAAAAAAAATTAGAAAAAAAAAACCAATTGAAATCAAATGCTGCGAAATTATAACAATCTAGCTTGAAACCAAAGAAATGAGATGGTACCTCTGCTTCTTTGCAAATGTGGAGGAACGTGGCTATGGAACACTGCATTTAATGGCAAACTTTTTTGATATGTTGGTGTTGCTGAACTGTTTTCTTCTTTTAAAAAAAAATAATGGTCTAAGGGATGGCATTCCAGGAGTAGCTCAGAGAGGGAGTATTATATTGGGAAATGTAGGTGTTATAAAAACAAAAGATAAAATACTTATTTAAAAGAAAGAAATGTGTATAAATTATATAACAGCATTGAAAGAGTTTTCAGATGCCAGCCATGGGCCTCTTGTAAGGGTCTACACTCCCTTTCTCCACCATACATCCACTCACTTCTCAGCTGTTTGCAATCTGGCTACTGACCTACTCCTACTCAAACAGCTCCCTCAAAGGTTACCATACATCTTAGCTGGCCAGATTCAATGGCTTTTTTCCAATCCTTACTGCGCTCAAGTCAACAAGCATTTATTAAGCCCCTATTATGTGCCCGGAACTGTACTTAAATAACAGGTATACAAAGAAATACAAAAACAGTACCTCATGGAGCTCACAACGGGCAAAACAACTATGTTTAAACAAGATATGTACAGGATACAGTAGAGATAATCTCAGAGGGAAGGCTACTACCAGAATTGAGGGAGATGAGGAAAGGCTTCTTGCAGGTGAAACCTGAAGGAAAGCGGGAAGCCAGAAGGCAGAGGGGAGGAGGGAGGGCATTCCAGGCATAGGAGACAGCCAGTGAAAATGTCCAAAGTTGGGAAGCGGAATGTATTATATAAGGAAGGCACAATAAAGAGGTCAGTGTCACTGGATCACAAAGTGGAGGGGAGGAAGGGTATATGAAGACTGGAAAGGGGGGGGGGCCAGGTTATAAAAGGCTTTAAAAGATACAGGATTTTATATTTGATCCTGGAAGTAATAGGGAACTATTGGAGTTTATTGAGTAGGGAGTGGGGGTGACATGGTAAGCTGAATTTTGTTGTTTTTCTTTTCCCCCTTAACCTCTTTAGTAACTCTTGAGATAGTTGGCTATTGGTCTCCTGGTCTGTTCTCTCCTCCCTTGGCTTACAGGCCGTTTCTCTCTCCTGGTTCTATTTTGACTTGACCATTCCTTCTCAAGTTTCTTCTCCTGGTTCACTGTCCATCTTACTCATACATGTGATTTTCCCCACCCCAGCTATGTCCTGGGACCTATCTATATGTTTCAGTTAGCCCACACGTTCAATAAACACACACTTTTAGGAGTAATAAAATGATTTATTTTAAGAGTCCAAAGTTTATTTGTAAACAGATACAATTATCACAGAATTAATGACTTTAACAGTACTGCTCAAAAATAACTCTTTGTAGAACATGAAAAACTTTTAGCATTTACAAAGCACAGTGAATACAAGTCTGCCTTGAGAAGTACCATCCTCAAAGGATGAAAACAAAGCTGAGGTCAGGGATCTGGGAAATTTCAAATGCATTTTCACAAAATCTGTAAACAAAGCGAGAGTCTGAGAGAGATTGTTCAAGGGGCTGGCAGGAGCAATTGATCAAGAAACATTTATTAAGCATATGTGTGCTAGACACTCTTCTAAGCACTGGGGATACAAAGAGAAAGGGAAAATAGGCTCTGTCCTCAAAGAGCTTACATTCTAATGGGTGAGACAAAGTGTACATATATAGGCATACACAAGATCCATATAGAATAGGTACAAGATAACCTGAGCAGTGAAGACACTGGCAGCTGGGTGGTAGAGCTGGGGCTGGGAAAGGTCTCCTGAATGCGGCTGCATTTGAGCTGTATCTTGAATTTCGAAGAAGGGAAGGTAAAAAGGAAGAACATTTCAGGCAGGGAGAACAGCCAGTGCAAAGGTACTGAGATGGGAAATGGCACACTGTGTGTGAGGAATAGGAAATAGGCCACTATGGCTGGACTACAGAGGAACAAGGTGTCACAGAGTATGAGACGGGGTGCAACCAGTGCTAGAAAAAAGGACCAGGGATGCAGAGTCTCAGGGCTGCCTTTCTTTTTCATTCATACCAAATTAGCAGGTTTATTTACTCTCTGGTCCAGTCTACCCAGAAACCTGCATCATTTAAAAGGCATGGCTAAGCTAAACTTTACTCTTTCCACTGGAGAAATAAGGGATTATGGGTGTGGTGGAATGTTGCATACACTGTCCCACTCAGTTGGTTTTGCTTAAATGGTTTTTTCTCATAAGGGAAGGCTCACTGAGTGGGGGTGGGGTGGGGTGGGCAGAGGAACAGATAGATATAGAAACAAGTAAAAACAACCAACATCAAAGTAAGACTTTTACAAATACAACAATTTGTGAAATTAGGGCTGTGGCAATTTCCACTGACTTTTGAATAGATGTTGGCCAGGAGTGGGCTAAGCCATCTTTCCAAAGAAAGGAGATGGTCTGTCTGTGCAGGGGGCAGGACTCAGGCTTTGCAGCTTACTGTCAGCCCTCTGAAAGAATCATCATCCTTCACAGGCAAAAAAAAAAGCCACCCCACTCCTTCTGAGGAGATTGCTATGGCTACATGTTCCAGCTTCTGCTGGTCAAGAGATGGCAAATTAAAATGCTATCATAGCTGTGCTCAGATTCTTGTGGTATAAAGTTGCCTTACAGGGAAAGGCAGAAGTTTACACTGGATCCATTCATTAAAATAAGAGAGCAGCAAGTTTGTAATTTCTTAAAACGTTACTCTGGGAATTCAACTTTTGTGTCTTCTTGGTCGTCGCTAAAGGTATTGGTTGGGAGGTTGTTGAAGTGGACTTCTTCTAACAGTGTCTCAAGGCGTTGAATTAAAACTCTTTTTTTAAACCTGAAAGTAGTTATAAAAAAAGATTCAGTCAACCAGCATATCATATTTTTGAAGTACCTTCTACATCCTAGGTGCTGAGGGGGATGTGAAAATTATTTAAGACGTGTTGGGTACCCAACTGGGGCCTTACTGACGCACATCAGTCCTTTTCTTCTTCCCGAGTTGATACACGCTCTCTGAAGTGACTATTCCCAATTTATATCCTAATCTTTCCCACGGATGACATCATCTCTTGCTTTACTGAGAAAATCAAGGTGATCAGGAGTCTGTCCTTACCTCTGCCTATCAGAACCCTTCTCCTTCAGGGCTCAACACAGGTGGCGACCTCTACACCAAGAAGTCTTCTCCAATCCCCCAATTTATCACTGTTCTCTCCTACTTCAACTTTGTATTTATTTATCTGTATACGAGATGTCAACATCTCGTATACAGATGCAATAGTCCCCTGTCAGCTCCAAACTGATGATACTGAGATCTCAAATAAGGAAAAGGGGTATTCAGGTCAAGAGACTGCTTGGGTTAACCAAGTTACCATATGTATTATATTTGGAGATTGAATTGAATCTGTATCATCTGGAGGTCAAATCCTGGAATTGACTCTTCTGCATCCCTATCTTCTGTGCTTTGTTCCTCTTGTAATATGCCAGAAAACCTTACTTATTCTTGTTGGCTGAAAATGAGAATATCTTATAGTCATCATACTGGTAGAAGTATAGACCTTGGGTTTCCCCTCAAATATGGCTTGTATAAAGCCTGAGTGTGGGTTCTTTTTCAGTGTATTCAACCAATCAGCAAGCATTTATTAAGCATCTGCTATGTACCAAGCACTGGAGACACAAAAGCAAGATGAAAGATTCTCTGCCCTCAAGTAGCTTGGCTACATAGAGCTACAAGGAGCTCTCCTTCTAGGGATGTACTCTTTAGTCCAATGAGCACAATGTCTCATGCCTCCCAACATAAATCGACATTCTTGTTAGGAGCTCAACAGGTTCGCTCAGTGCTCTTTAAAAAGGGAGCTTGAGGAAGCAGAAAGAACACTGGACTTGGAAGATGAGTCTGAAGCCTGCGTTGCCACTCTTCCTCCCCTGCCCCAGGCTTCTAAGGCATCTTTAGTTATGTGACCCTGTGCAAATGACATAGCCTCTCTGACTTACTCAGATGTAAAATGGGAATACTATCATCCATATCATATTGTTTGCCTTCTCAAGGGATGGGGGTGGGGTAAAAGAGAGGGAGAGAATTTAGAACTCAAAAATTAAAACAATCAGTGTCAAAATTTTTAAAAATGTAATTGGGAAATATTTAATGAAATAAATAAAGATATATTTAAAAACAACAATAGGGATGCTAGTTTTTATGTTACCTGCCTTACAGGGCTGCTGAGAAGAAAAATACTTTGTGAAACCATAAGCATAAGTTTTGATGAGTCTGCCACTAGCATCAGCTTATAAAACTGGAAAATAAAGCTTGTAAAGGAATTCATTAATAATAATAGCTGGGACTGATAAGGAGGCAGTGAGGTGTCTCAGTGGATGGGGCCTGGAGTGAGGAAGATCCGAGTTCAAATCCAACCTCAGACACTTACTAGCTATGTGACCCTGGGCAAGTCACTTACCCTGCTTTGCCTCAGTTTCCTCATCTGTAAAATGAACTAGAGAAGGAAATGGCAAGCCACCCCAGTATCTTTGCCAAGAAAATCCCCAATGGGGTCACGAAGAGTCAGGCATGACTGAAGACGACTGAACAACAACAGCACTGATGTGCGCTTTCAAGTTTGCAAAGCTTCACGTAATAACTGTTATTTCATTTGACTCTCACAGTCCTGTGAGGTGGGTCCTATTATCATCGCCACTATAAGTACACAAAGGAGGAACTGCTGATAGTTTTAATATCTTCCACCAATGGTCACTCACAGGTTGTTGTTTGTCCAGGAAGGTGATGCCATGACTTCTAAGTGAACTGGATTTAAGTGAGGGAGAGCTGTGCAAAGTCACCAGCCTCACTTTCTCCTTCGAAGCCATCTGGGTCCAGTGGCCAGATTTGATCAGGATGACTGGAGGTGACCCCAAAATGGTCACCATAGTACTTTAAGAAAGGCTCTTACAGTGAAATCTAGAGGTGGGCCTTTCTGCCTCTGAAATCTTGGCTAAAGACTCTGGTACTGGCTCTGCCTCTAATCCCTTTCTCCACTCTTTTCATTATCTCTGCCTCATGGCTGCAGTTTGGATCCTGGTGAGGACAGAAAATTCCTGGAGGGCTTCAAAAGCACTTAGTCAAACTGGCTGTGATGCTGGATCACAGAATGTCAGAGCTCAAAGGGCCCATAACCACCCTCTAGCCCAACGGCCTCATTTTAGAAGCTAAAACAAAGGCCTAAAGAGGAGAAAGGACTTGCCCAGAGTGGCACAGGCAGTAAGGGCCAGAGATGAGGTCTGAACTGTGCTGGGCCACTCCAAATCTAGTTCTTTTTGCACTAGATCCAGGCTTCCTCTCAGGCTCCTGCTCAGCCGCTTGGTGGTAAAGGGAAGCGGGATGAAGGTGGAGTTAAAAGCCATCAACCCTCCGTGCCCCAACCCTGCCCCTGCCCTGTCCTTGGCCGGTAAGGCCTAAGCATTTCTGCTCAATACAAACCTTGCTGCCTCCTTGATTGCAACAAGAATCAAACGTTTCTGGGTTTCCACAGATCCGTGTAGTTTTTCAAGCAGAGTGAAGATCTTTTCATAATCTGAAGGCATTAAAAACACATTAAAAACACAGGGTTTTCTGTATGGTTTTTTTTCCTCTTAAAGCACTGAAATTGTTGTTGAATTCAAGAAAACTAGAGCTAAGGAAAAGCCATGAGCTCAGCTAGCAGCAGGGCCAGTATCTGGGCAAACCTCCTTTTGTTTGCTTTCAAGCTAAAGAGTTTTCATATATTTCAGGAGCACCGCCCTCCTGGGGGCTCTGGTGAGGATCAAATGAGATAACGTTTGGAAAGGGCTTTGCAAATGGAAAATTAAAAAATAAGAACAAAAACAAGGCTAGCTTGACATAGCTTATTATTGTTGTTATTCTTCTTTTTCTTCTGGTTATAGTGGATAAAGTATTAGGCCTCGAGTCGAATCTGATCTCTAACACTTCCTAGCTGTGTGACCCTGGGCCAGTCACTTCACCTGTCTGCCTCAGCTTCTTCATCTGCAAAATGGGAATCATGATAGCACCTCCCTCCCAGGGTTGTTGTGAGGACCAAATGATCATCCTAAAGCGCTTTTGCGCAGTGCCTGGCACACAGTAAGCGCTACGTAAATGTTCGCTCTTATTCTTATTCTTTTATACTGTTTTTCTTCTGATAGTATACTCTGTCTTGATAAACAGCATCATTACAAAATGCTCTATTTCAGACCCACATTTGGTATATTCCACGCACAGATATATATGAAAGATCTAGGACTTCCCCAGAGTACGGTTTTTCCTCCCTCAACACAGATTGCAACATAGTAAGAAGTCCAAGGAAGTTTGCTTGAGATACTACAAGAATCACGGGGCTGGTTAAGCTTCAGAAGCTAGATTTGGATGCAGGTTGTCCTGAATCCAAGCCCAGCACTCTGTCCACTACACCATGCCTCTGCTCTACGTTCTACTTAAAGAGATGGGCACATACTTCCCCAGAGTAGGACTTTGTCTCCCCCAACACAGATCAACCACAACGTAGTAAGAAGTCCAAGGGAGTCTGCCATTATTGATGGACATATCTTCAAAAATTCCCTTCCCTGCTTGCCATTAGGGAATGCATTATTATTATTATTATTATTATTAATTATTTTTTTTGCTATTTGCAACTGATGAAGCCATGTAAAAAAAAATGACCCACATCACTAAGATCAATGCAAATTAAAACTCTAAAGATTTCTCCTCATATCCAGTAAATTGGCTAAGTTGACAAAAAGATGGAAATAGTCACTATTAAAGGAGCTGTGGGAAAACAGGCACACAAATCCACTATTGGTGATACCATGAATCACTGCGCCCATTGTGGAAAACAATTTGGAAGTAGGCCAGCAAAGCTATTAAACCATTCATATCCTTTGATCCAAGCAATTCCACTACTAGGCATGCGGCCCATGGAGGGAAATGGCAAAGTTCCCACACAGACCAAAATATGGAGAGCATCTCTCTCTTTTGGGTAGCAAAGGACTAGAAATAAAGCTGGCATCCCCCAACTGGGGAGTGGCTGAAGTGATCAGGCAATGTGAAGGTAACGGATCCTATTGTTCTGCAAGAAATTATGAAAATGAAGAATTTAGAGAAACATGAGAAGGTTTGTAGGAAGTAGAGTCTAGTGGAAAAAGCAGAACCAGAAGGACTACATACACACTAATTGAAAAGAAAATAAAAGGCATCCGAACTCAGATTAAGTGCAATGACCAACCTTGGTTCCAGAGGGTAGATGATGAAACACACTTCCCTCCTTTTGACAGAGTGGTAGGGAATGTCACACAGGCTGTCAGACGTGGTCGTTGTGTTGGTTTTGTTTACCTGTTTTTCTTTTTTTACAAGGAAGGGCTCTATTGGGAGGGTGGGAGTGGAATATATGGGGAAGTGACTGTGATGTTTTAAAAAAGGCATCAATGAAACTGAAAAAAAAAAAAGAAAGGACTCCAAGAGGGGAACTCAGTGCTAGTAAGTGACCATACCTTGCCAAAGGATATGAACAGTTATTAAGAGAAGAAATGCAAACTATCTAAATCACCAATTGTTGTTGTTCGGCTGCGTCTGACTCTTTTGTGACCTGGTGGATAATAGCACACCAATGCTGGCCGTGGGGTTTTCTTGCCAAAGATACTGGACTGGCTTGCCATTTCTTTCTCCAGTGGATTAAAGCAGACAGAGGTTCAGTGACTTGCCCAGGGTCCCACAGTTAGTAAGTATCTGAGGCTGCATTTGAACTTAGGTCTTCTTGACTCCAGGCCTGGTGCTCTATCCACGGAGCCACAAAATGCACACTGAAACAATTCTGTGGTATCATCTCACATAGACCAAATTGGCAAATGCAATCAAAGACGGCAATAATCAATGTTGGAGAGGCCGCGGTAAGAAAGGCACACTAATATGGTTGGTGGGGCTGTGAAATGGTTCAGCTCTTCTGGAAAATAATTTGGAATTATGTGAGAAAAGTGACTAAGCTGTTCATACCCTCTGACGCAGTACCTCAAGGAGGTCAATGACAGAAATATCCTTTATGCACCAAAGTATTCATGGCAGCCAAAATCTGGGAACAAATTATGTGCTCACCAAGCGGTGGAACAGCTGAACAAACTATGGTACGTGAATCTGATAGAACATTATTGTGCTATAAGAAACGATGACTATGAAGAATTCTGAGAAACATGGGAAGACTTGTGAGAAGTGATGCAAAATGAAGCAAGAAGATCCGCGAGAACAAAATACAACAACATAAAGGAAAGACAACACCATTCAGATCAAATGCAATGACCAACGTTGACTCCAGATAACTGATATTAAAACACACTTCCTTCCTCTCTCTTAAGGAATGGGAAGCTGCAAGAGTAGAATGGTATATGCTTTGTCAGTCACAGTTGCTGAATCAGATGGTCTTGCTTAACAGAGATATAAGCAAAGCAAAGAAGAGCCATCCAAAGATGGGTTAGAACCTGACTATAGCAAATGACAGTTTTGTTTTTCCCTCATGGCAGCTATCGGCCCTCCATCAGTTACTGTGCTGACAGACTCTTTAAATACTTACTTCTTCCAGGCTTTCGCACCTCCTTCAGTATTTGAACTTTGAGACTAGCTTCAGTTTCCTCCTGTGGGTTATTTGATGAACTGGACCCAGATGCGGAAGTCGACTCTGCTGCTGCTGCTTCTGTCGTTGTTGCTGCTGCTGCTGTTGCTGCTTCTGTTGTTGCTGCTGCTGCTGCTGTTGTCGCTGCTTCTGTTGTTGCTGCTGCTGCTGCTTCTGTTGTTGCTGCTGCTGCTGTCGCTGCTGCTTCTGTTGTTGCTGCTGCTGCTGTCGCTGCTGCTTCTGTTGTTGCTGCTGCTGCTGCTGTTGTCGCTGCTGCTTCTGTTGTTGCTGCTGCTGCTGCTGCTGCTGCTGTTGTCGCTGCTTCTGTTGTTGCTGCTGCTGCTGCTGCTGTTGTCGCTGCTTCTGTTGTTGCTGCTGCTGCTGTCGCTGCTGCTTCTGTTGTTGCTGCTGCTGCTGCTGCTGTTGTCGCTGCTGCTTCGGTTGTTGCTGCTGCTGCTGCTGCTGCTGCTGTTGTCGCTGCTTCTGTTGTTGCTGCTGCTGCTGTCGCTGCTGCTGCTGTCGTTGCTGCTGCTGCTGCTGCTGCTGCTGTTGTTGCTGCTGCTGCTGTCGCTGCTGCTGCTGTCGCTGCTGCTGCTGTTGTTGCTGCTGCTGCTGCTGCTGTTGCTGCTGCTGCTGTCGCTGCTGCTTCTGTTGTTGCTGCTGCTGCTGCTGTTGTTGTCGCTGTTTCTGTCGTTGCTGCTGCTGCTGTCGCTGCTGCTTCTGTTGTTGCTGCTGCTGCTGCTTCTGTTGTTGCTGCTGCTGCTGCTGCTGCTTCTGTTGTTGCTGTTTCTGTCCTTGCTGCTGCTGCTGTCGCTGCTGCTTCTGTTGTTGCTGCTGCTGCTGCTGTTGCTGCTGCTGCTGCTGCTGCTGTTGTTGTCGCTGTTTCTGTCCTTGCTGCTGCTTCTGTTGTTGCTGCTGCTGCTGCTTCTGTTGTTGCTGCTGCTGTTGTTGTCGCTGTTTCTGTCATTGCTGCTGCTTCTGTTGTTGCTGCTGCTTCTGCTGTCGCTGCTGCTGTTGTTGTTGTTGCTGCTGCTGATGTTGTTGCTGCTGATGATGATGTTGTTGCTGCTGCTGCAGCAGCACTTTGGTCATCTGGGGAGACGCTGCAATTTCCAGATCCTCTACCAACTGTGTTACCAGCAGCTGTACCGACTAACCGACCACTCAAGCTATTCAACTCGTTGAGCAGAGAATCCAAATCACTTCTCAGAATGCTAGCTTCATCCATAGCTTCAGCTGACTGTGATGATGAACTAGCTGGAAAACGATCATCTTCCAACCTTTCTTTGCTGTCATCTGGGCCTACACTCGCATCTGGAAATCACATTAAGATATGGAATTGAGAGAGAACTCATTGGGTCACAAAGTTTGGTTCCTCATTTAGGGGCAAATTACCACCAGTTATTACTTTCTTCAAATGCAAGAGGATAAAATGAAACCAGCCAATTAATTCAAGTGACTTATGGTACAAAAACCTCTCAACAAATGTAACTCAAATTCAAGAGGATGATCCTAACCACCTTTTCCTTTTGCACGATGAATATTTACAAGCGGTAGGTTTCCAAAAAGAGAAAAAAAAAGTCCGCCATTTATTTGTAAGTACCTGGCTTACAATCTGCTGGCTTCATGTCTAATCCTTTGCGTTTTATAAACTACAAAAAAAAATGTGGAACTGTACTAGTCTGCCTCAGAATGTTTTAACTTCTCCACTGCAAACATAAATTGTCAGAGGCTTGTTGCTTACGCTGAAGGATTATACTAAGAAATTGGTGAAAAGGAAAAAAACAATAGTATCTACAGGATATACAGCCTGAGGGCTACGGTGCAATAGAAAGTGGCTCCTGTGTCTGACATGGTGCGGGCTGACAAAGCACCCAGAAGCTTTAGGGAAGACTTGTTAATGATCTTCACTCATTCTAAGGAATGATAACTATTTATTTGGGGATTTGGGTAGATTAGAACAGAGAGGAAGAACAAGATGATCGTGAGGAAGAATCATCACTGCTACCAAGATAGAAAGGGGCGAAGAGTACTTGAAAGACAACAGCAAGGGCAATGTTGACTACTGCTAATGGCTACGTACTGAGTGTGAACAAGTACTAAGGCAGGACACGTCCAGGACTGATGACTGAGTGATATATGAGGGAAGAGCAGCATCGGGGATGATAGGACAGGGCAATATGGAACACAGGTCCCTAGATGTAAAGCTGGGAGGGACCTCAGAGGCCATCTAGGCTGGTCTTCTCATTTTACAGACAAGGAAACTGAGGACCAAGCAGGTAAAGTGACTTGTCCAGGAAGTGGTAGAGTGAAGATTTTGTGTGTGTCTGTATGTATGCATATACATATATCTTTGTGGATATACACACACACAAAGGTATATATGCGTAAAAGCCCTGTGTTCAGACCAGGACCTAGCAAGTGCCCTAAACAAAGGTGCTTAATAAATGCTTATTGAATACAAGGGTAAACTCGAGCTATGTTAGAGCCATAAGCTACTTGCCAGAGCTATGTGCAGACAACACATGAAGAGTGTACTCAGCCATCTCCTGGTCACTGTACAGCTTGGGAAGGCCAAGATGGGAAGCAACAACATTGCTCTAGAAAGTTTCAAGTCTAACTCTTCTGGAAGGCTCAGGGAAAATGGTCATCAGCCTAGAACTATGAATATACCTTTGCATAATAGGGTGGGTCTTTTGTGAACTGAAGATGACACCACTGAAGAGGCTGATGGCAGTTCCTTTCCACTGGTGGTTGCAGTTTGTGACTTCTTTGATGGAGAGGATGGGGACAAGATTCGTCTTTTCTTCGGGGATCCCACAGAGTGACATTCTCCCAAGCACTTAACTTTGTGCGGAGGCCCTGTCACAAACTCATCAGCTTCATCAATAATCACCCCCTAAAAAGCATCAACAGATGAATTCCAATAGGAAACAAAAATAAAACAACACACCATGCAATGCAACACACTGCCCAAGCCATTCCATTTGGGTTTTATATTTTGCCTCTTTACACGAAACCCCAATTGGATGCACTGGGGAACTGTGCTTTGATGCTTCTGCTCATACGTGTTTAAACTTCAGCCAAGTATAGCACGATTTTCATATACTCATTTGGAATATGGTAACCACTTGATTATCCACGATCAGTTTTAATCCAACACTATGCCCAGGGAAAGGCAGACTAGTTTGACCAATCATCTAAATGAAATAAGGGAGAATGTGAATTTGTTGCAAAATATATAGGTAGTACAATCGAAAGCCATGTGCATTTGGGAATGAGATATATTCTGGTTAACCAACATTTTTTTAAAATCAAAATCCATTTAACTGTGCACTAGCTCTTTTAAGCAACATAGTCCTATTTAAAAAAAAATTTTTAATTTTCAATTTTTACTTTTTTAACATAGTCCTATTTTAATCCTTGGGGTGTACTATTATTTCCAAATGTATCAGTATCCTTTTCTGGCTAATTAAGCATAAGCTCATAAATGTAATTTGGTTGTGCTGATTCAAGGTTTTAAAAGCAGTCCCCCCCTCTTGAAGTTACGATAAAGAAAATCAATAATCATGGTACTGATCTTTAGCTGTAGATGACGATCAGACTCCTTTACCTGGTAACGAGGTCCTCTTAAGGTTGGTGCAGCCCTATCTAAATTCCTTCCTTTCGTTGAAAGCCATTTGTTTAAATGTCAATCACTGCAAGATTAAGTTGAACTGTGCTGATTTTTCAGTACTTCTTTGCTACGGGCCTTCCTCTAGCTCTCCAACCATTGTATACACACCAATGGATCACGTGGGTTATCCACCAATTGACCCTAACTCTCCCAACATGAATAGTTAACTTCCTTTTCTGGTCACATTTCTGATTCTTTTTTTACATACAACTTCTCCTGTGCAAGTAGTTCGTAATATTGCTGCCTATTCACACCCACCATGTATTGCCCCATTGCTTTTTGAAAGACCCTCAGGTTTAATTCTTCAGAGACTGTGGTATGCTGACTCAGAGCCGTATAGCATCATTGGAAGAATACTGATGTCAAAAAGGCTTATTGAAAGCACCATGCAGTTTTTAAAAGGCAATCCAGCCTGTTTTCTTCTTGTTCATTTCTAGGCCCATGCCATAGTCCATTTGTAGTGTCTGTCTCAAGATATCTACACTGATGGACAAGCTCCGTGGGCTGTCTGTCGAACTGTATATCATAGTCTGACCATAGACATTCCTCACCCACCTGATTTTTCTTATATTGGATTAGGCCAAGTTGTTCTAAATCTTATAGGACTTTGAAATATATTGGAAGAGCATCCTTAGGGCAGTGCCTTGCACTGCTGAATCAAACTTTCTTTAAGTCAACAAACAAACAGGCAAACAAACACAGGAATATTTTGTATTCTCTAAACCTTTCAGTCAATTATGTGGCTGGAAAGATGTGATTGGCTATAGCATATCTCTCAAGAACGTACCTTCCTCTTGCCTCTAAAAACCAAAAAATATTATAAGGGGCAGCTAGGTGGCGCTGTAGTGGACAGATAGCTGGCCCTGGAGTCAGGAGGACCTGAGTTCAAATTCAGCCTTAGATGCTTACTAGCTATGTGACCTTGGGCCCTTAACCCTGATTACCTTAAAAAAATTACCTCCAAAAATCCACCCAAAAACAACAAAAAAAAAAACCCCAAAAAACCAAAAACCAAAGACAAAAAAAAGAACACACCTTCCACTCCTTCTGACCATATCTCATATAATCCCCATCTGCACACTTGGTGCTCCAGCCAAACTTGTCCATTCTGTCCCTAAATTGGGTTATGTGTCCTCCTGTTCAGCCTTCTCTAGGAAGGTTTCTGGGGCCTATGTGGGGCAGCAACAACTTTCCACAGGGCCCTCCCACACTATTTTCTGGAACAACTCTAAGTGCCCCAGGCAACTCTCTGAAATCCCAAGGAACAGTTTATTTGTTCACCTGTGTTTGGGAAAGGGATTTTCATAGCAGAATTCCCTACCCCAAATGAAATCCCTGATCTTGGACCCAAATAAAAGAACTAAATCCATATAGATGTGTCTTATTTCTGTCCTCCCCACTAGACCTAAAGCTCTGTGGTGGCAGAGAATGCATCTTATGAAGATTTTCTATCTCCTGCAGAGCCTAGCACAGTGCTGGGGTACACAGCAGCCACTCTGTATATACTGAGTGCATGGTGAAGGACAGTTGGCTATTCTATACATCTGGGCCATCGAGTTATTGTAAGAGGTCCAGGAATCTACTATCTGAGTCTATAAATAAGTAAACCTACCTGCTTTTGACTGCATGTCTCACAAATATGCATTACTATTTTACAAATGCATGTAGGTGCAGTCGTGACTGAACAAATGAAAATTCATTTAAAAGAATTAGTGACATCACGGTAGTCTTCTGTACATTCTGAACCACCAGATCCTAATAGTAAAATAGTGCCACAGGACTCTAGTACAATGTGGGACTTACACTGTGCTTCACCGTTAAAAAAGGGTCTTCATACTTGCAAAGGTTGGGAACAACTGAGTAAGAGACTGGGCTGAAACTGTATTAATCCCTGGGTATACTGGAGAGATTGCTTTGGGGAATAAATTCCCATTATAAGGATTTTTCTTTGGCATTTTCTCTTTCATAAAAGTTGGATGCAAGGGTGGGGTGGGGTGGTGGAAATACCAATTGAGAGTTCTGAATACTTGGAATTTAATTAATTGGGGTTTTATTATAGAGACTATTGGTTGTTTGCGATTATTCATCCTATCGGTATACTCCATTAGCACAGATGAAAATATTACAACTAACTAAAACAATAATAAACAATGTTAGCATCTGTATGCCTTTTCCTTCTTTCTTCTCAGTTCCCTTTCTCCACTGCAAAAACTGTCTATAACAGGACCATTCATTCACTATGGTAATTCATGTTTAAAAGCCCCGTTTCCGTAAGGCCACCCAGCCAATACCAAGAAGGGCAATGCTTTGCAATAAACAAGCTGATGGCAGTGATCAGGAAACAACAGGATCCCCCCCACCCCCATCCCCAATTAGGGTCTTCTTTCAGCAGGAAAGTGATGGCAGTTCAGAGGTCATTTCTAGTCCTCCAAAAGTAAGATGGACAATTTTTGACAAATAAAGATCTCATCAAGAAAGATAATATGGAGAGGCAGCTAGGTGGCGCAGTGTCTGATAAAGCACTGGCCCTGGAGTCAGGAGGACCTGCGTTTTCAAATCTGGTCTCAGAGACTTACTTTAACTATGTGACCCTGGGCAAGTCACTTAACTCCAATTGCCTCCCCCCAGGGGAAAAAAAAATAAAGAAAGATAACATGGAGCATCTGTTTGGGCAAAAATGGGGCTGCTTCTCTTACCTTCTTATTCTGCTTGAAAGGATTTCCAAATGTATAAACTTTTTTCGATTGGTCTGAATCAACCTCCCGAAGTGGAGGAGGCATAGTCTTCAAATATTCCTTGTAGTTGCCCATTTGTATAATTGGAATACTGTGAGAGGAATCTGTGAGGATATGGAAAAAAGGCAAGGCCATCAGCAGCAGAGAATGTCTGAGTTAAAAGGGACCTCCAAGGCCACCTGGACCAACACTTCCCTGGACAAGAATCCTATCTAGGGGGCAGTTAGGTGGCACAGTGGATAGAGTTCTGGCCTTGGAGTCAGGAGGACCTGAGTTCAAATTCAGCTTCAGACACTTGATACCTACTAGCTGTGTGACCCTGGGCAAGTCACTTAACCCCATTGCTTAGCCAAAAAAAAAAATCCTATTTATACGAAGGCCAGTCTAATAATGTAGAAATCATCCAAATCTCGTTCTTGGGATCCACTCACCTTCATTTTGTCCAGCAACATTTGGGTGTGTGTTCAGCAGGCTGGCTCTCATTCTAGTTAGCTGCTCTAAAAGACAGTTCCGAGGAATGTCAAAAGGATTCTTGTACAGGTAAGGCTTTGTATCCTGTTTTAACCAAAGTGTGAGGAATGCTGATTAGGGTGGATGCTTTTCAGCAAACAATAAACTTAACTGTGTTCAAGTGGTTAAGAGTGATTTAATACAGGGGAGGAAATTTCTGATCCCTGGCCTTAACTCTGAAACTTCTCATGCATTCTTAACTATTACATGAAGAGAGCTTCAGAGAAACATAGGAAGGCTTTGCATGAACTGCTGTAGAATGAAATCAGTGGGAGCAAAACATGCTGAATCACGCATAACAATGAAAATGAAAATATCACTAAAAGCAAGTCAAACTCCAAGGAACTGAAAACCACTAATGGCCCAGGAGAACAGATAACTAGTTGAAAAAATGCCAAAAGTGGAATGACAGGGCTTGAGTTTCAATCCTAGCTCTGAGCCTCAGTTTCCTCCTCTTTAAAATGAAGGGCTAGAAGATTGCAATGGTTCCTTCTAGCCCTAGAGTGATGATCCTAGTTCCCTCTTCTAGACAGAGTAATAGGGGGATGTTAGGGCTGAATGTTGTATACACTGTCCGACAAGATCATTGGGTCTCTTTAACTTCTTCTTCAGGTACAGTTTTCCTTTGTGACAAGGGAGGGCTGAATTCTAGGGTGTGGGAGGGGAGGTGTACATTTCCAGAAAAGACTGAAAAAAGCATCAATAAAACTTATTTTTTAACGGAGTCCAACTGTTGGGAAAATATCCTTTTCGAAACAAGTCAGCAAGAACAGTCAATATCTAGATTTATTCCAGTTTCTAATTACGGCTTTCAAAGTAGATGCCAAAAAGCTTCCTGCAAAGCAGGATTTTTGCTATTTCAAATCTCAGGTTCTATAGAAAATATTCACGCCAATGTTTAAAGCTACCCTATTTCGGAGGACATGACCATCCTTTCAGTGCTTCAGCATTCTTCCCACTGTCCCTCGACCCCCAGTGCCAAATCCTACCCTTTCTACCTCCACACACCATCTCTCTGATGTAACCCTTTCTATCCACGCTCAGCCACCACCTTAGCTCAGGCCCATCACCTCTCCCCTAGATTACTGCAAACAGCCTTCACGCTGGTCTCCCTGCCTCATCTTTCCCTTCTCTGACCTATCTTCCATATGCTGCCAAAGTCAATTCAACACGGATCTGAACATGTCACACTCATACTCAACCAACTCCAGTGGTTCCATGTTGTCTCCATGATCAAATTTATAAACTTTCTATCATTCCAGTCTCAGTGGACATTATCTTCCCTCTTCCACTCTGTAATACAGCCCGAGTGGCTTCCTCTTTGCTGCTCATACAACACACCCCAACCTCTGACTCCTGTCTCAATGTCTTTACATTGACCAGTTCCCATGCCTCTCTTCTTCCATCCAACTTCAAGAGCCTCTTCCTTGAAGATGCAACTCAGTCAGTCTGCTACATGAAGCCTTCTCTGATCCTCCAAAAACTGTTAGTGCCTTCCCTCCCAAACTACCTGGTCTTCAACCACTTTGGCTAGATTTGTATTTATTCACTGTGCATTTTTGTTCCAAATATTTCAGTTCTTGTCATCTCCCCTATTAGAATGTAAGCCCCTTAGAAGTAGGATTGTTTTCTTCTCCATACTGGTACCCCTGGTGCCTGGCAAATAGGAAGTATTTTGAAATGGTGGGTGATCACTTGTCGGGATACTTCACCTTGCTTGGGAGTGATAACCCGAGGCCGGAGAGTTGTTTTCTATTCATCTCCATCAGGCTAACGCGAGCTTCAGTTGAGGTTGTAGGTTGTGGGTGGAGCTTTAAGTTAGCATCAGAAATGGGGTAGCCAGCAGCGAGAGTTTTCAGTTTGATTCCACCCTCAAAGGGAGGCTTCTTGCCCACCAATGCATTCCTTCTCTCCGACTCAAGTTTGCTCTAAAAGAAAAGCATATAGCATGTGGAAACAGACTTACTTTATCTCTGTTTAGTTAACAATTCCTAAAGAATACTTTAGGAGGCCCCCAATTTCCTTTCCCCTTCCACATCATTATTATTATCTTAAATGGCTGAAACAACAGACAATCATGTGTTTCTTCTAAGGCAACCATTCCTTTCCATGCTGTCAACGACACCTAAAACCACTGAGTAGGAGTGGTGCTGCCCAGTGGGGTGCAGAAAGACAAACGTCTTCACTAACAAATGGTTTAACTTCCAATCTGGGGTCTCATAGTCAAAGACTTCAGAGAACTTTGAGGTCATCTTAGCCAGCCAACAGAGCAGGAAACCAAAGCCCAGGGGAGCTGAATGACTGCCCATGGTCACACTAGCAATAGTGACCTTGTAGGGAGCAGAGGTGGGATGCCCACCCTGCTCCCCTGACTCCAGGTCCAGCAATTTCTCCAAAGCATTCACACTGGGAAAACACTACAATTTAATCATAAGAAGAAAAAAAAATCACAAGAGAAAAAATTTGGTTCACACAAACTTTTTAGAATGTCGTTTGATTGTTTTTTAGTCAGGCGTATCCAGCTCTCTGTGACCCTATTTGGGGTTTTCTTGGCAGAGATGCTGGAGTGGTTTGTCATTTCCTTCTCCGGCTCCTTTTACAGATGAGGAAACTGAGGCAAACAAGGTTAAGTGACTTGCCCAGGGCCCCACAGCTAGTGGCTGAGGCCAGATTTGAACTCAGGCTCTAAACCAAAAGGCTAAGCTTCTTCAGCTAGTATTTACTATTTAGATCAAATGGAATACACTTAAGATTCACCTATCAATTCCTTTTAAAAAATAAACTGGATCTGTGACTTCCTTAGCATAGGATGAGGGAAGAACATTCTCTGTCAATGCAAATCAGCACCTTTTCTCCAATATCTACAGCCTTGGAGAGTTATCTGAGGCTCTGAGGAGTTAAGTGACTTGCTCACAGTGACGTGACCAGTGAGTGTTAAAGGGGGAAAGTTGGAGATTTCCATTTTTCAAACCAACTTTTGCTTGAAAACAAAAGGTTTGAGAGAAACACTCACTAATCCTCTTTTGCTAGACACACTCTATGTCTTCTAGAAATCTAAGCTAGGTGCCACCAGAGTACACAGAGCACTGGGCCTGGAGTCAGAAAAACTTGAGTTCAAATCCAGTCTCATATCTTTAGCGGCTGTGTGATCCTGGGCAAGTCACTTAATTTCTGTCTGATTCAGTTTCCTCACCTGTAGAATGGAGAAAATAACAGCACCTACCTCAAACAGCACCAAACTCAAAGGGTTGTGGTGAGGATCAAGCGAGATCGTATTTATAAAATGCTTAGCGTAGTACTCAGCACACGGTAGGCATTTAGTAAATGCTTATTCCCTTCCCTTTTCCTGTCATGTTCAGTAGATCACCAAGGAATTCTGAAGACTTTGCAGCTTGGCGAGTGCATTTTGGGTAATGGTAGTCAATAGCCCCTATTGGAATTAAGTATGTCCCCAGGGTGCCTTCTTGACTCTCTGGACTTTCCCTACTATACCAAAGAAACATCTCCACCCTGGAAGGTCACTATGCTCCTGAACTTCTCACAGCCGAAACACCCTCTGCCCCTTCTGCTTCTTCTTCTGATTGTCTGGTTCCTCCCTGAATCTACATTTTCAGGAGATTCACTGAGTCTGGGCCTCAATTTCCTGACATAAAATTTCCTATAAAATGGGAATGTGAAGCAATGAGGTGGAATGGAGAGAGGGTCACCTTTGGAGTTAGGAAGACGCAGCCTCTGAGACAGACCAGATGTGTGACAGCGTCCCAGGAGGCAACACACTAAGCTAGCAAGTGACAGATGGGGGGAGGGAGTTTCTACACCACAGCCAGAGGTCTGGAATCAACCAAAATTAAACCAAACAAGGGATGCTCTAAGCCAGAGCTTAGAAACTAGATCTAAGGTGAGGGAAAAAAAGTGGCCCACCAGACTGGTTCTGCCAAGCGTCCAACCCTCTCAGAACACTGGTGGCTAGTACAAACTGGCAGTGGAAGGGAGGAATAGATGTTAGCACATGTTACTAACAAATTCCTAATTGCACTGTAAGGGGCAGTGATAATTTCATTGTCAATAATCTAGAAAATACAGATATATACATATTTATAAAATCATATTGAAATTAGTGAATAAGAAAATGCACTTCCAAGGGCAAAGCCTTTTTTTGGTTTACATTTACAATTTTAAAAAATTAAAATTAAAGGTACAAATACTACCTGCTGGGTGAGTTTCTTAAGGTAAGAGATGATGCTGTAACTAAGTCCAGAGTCTAAATTTTCTGTTAGCACATTGGGAGCTCCCATCATCCTTAGTGCTTTCTTTAATGGCTATAAAGAAACAAAATACACCATGGTGTGAACAGAGAGAAACTTAAAATACTTCAAAATTCAGTTCAAGGACATGGTTTAACTACTCAGAAGTAAAAATAAATACTTATGCACAGAGCTACACATGAGACATTATGGAGTAATGCAAATTAGAGAGGACAGAAGCAGAGGAAAGTACAGGAAAGTAGAAACACCAGAACAGAGGGGAGAACAACTTTAAACTGGCTCTCTGTCTCCAAGCCCTGGTCCCTAAAGTTATTCCAGAAAAAGTCAAAGGTCATGATGCTTGTTTTCTTTTCACATACAAACCAGTGAATGGATAGAGGGGCCTAATTTTCAGGTTTCTCCAGTCAATCCTGGAAATGAGTTAGATGATGAAATTCATTTAGCCTGTCTATCCCCACTTACCATATTAGAATTGAACAAATTCTCATAACCAGTTCCCTACTTTGAGGCCTCAGTTTGTAAAAAGGAGAATGGGATAGACTAGGCAGCTTCTTGGCAATCCTCGCCCTCCCTGGTCAAGCACCTAACATGGTACCTTACACACAATTAAGAATGAATGTGTGTTTGTTTCAAGACAGCAGGTAAAACCCCAATGATACATGCACAGTATGTGAATACGAATAAGTTTATTCTTATAATCCAAAGGAGATGGTCCTAGTCCCAGAATGTGAGTTTTACAAACTAAACTGAGGACAGCCATCTTAAAATCTTCATGGCACCAGAAGACAAATTAAGAGGCACAAAAGGCAAAAATCTCATTTAGTCCAACAGTAGAAAAGCTGTATTTTGTTCCTTTATGCCATTACAAATTATTGCATACCCCTCCAGTTGCTATGGTGGGTAACATGGAGAGGAATCACACTGCCTGTCAACAGCTCATATGTCACTGCTCTCTGGGACTAGTCACCATCTCTTTGAATTCATATATACACACATACACACACACACACATATATGTATATATATGCATATATATATATATATATATATTACATACTGGTAGGAAGTATGCAGGCATGGATTTTATGTACTCATCAAACTCCTGCTGCCACTTTGGGCTTGGATTAAGCTTGTGAACCTTGAACAATTCATCTATTATGGGAAACAAAATGAGAAAAGATTGCATTATCCTAACTGTGAGTTTCAACATCTATTCAAATGAGCAAATCCGTATTGTCGTCATGTTCAGAGCTGTGACTGGGAATTCTTGTATCTGGGCAAATTGAGTTGGGGGAAGGGTGAGCCTGGAGAGAGGGGTACCATGGCAACAGGAGGCTGGGAGTGATGGTGACGCTGGTGGAGGACTGAGAGGAAAAGGGATGGATGGTGGGTCAGCGAGGCTCTGCTCTAATTGGTTTTGATTAGGACTGAAATTCAGAGTGATGCCTTTACATAATACGGCATTTCTCTCATTAATGCTCCAATTTTAAAGGTCAAAGAATAAAAAATTACATTCTCTGATAGCGTGTGAAAAAGAAAATGCTCACAGACTAAATGAATCTATGAATTCATCTCAATCAATTTGTGCCATTACAAAAATCATGACCCACCCCTCCTCCTTTCTTTAACTTAAATTTTATAATTATAATATATATTTCACACCAAATTAATACTGGCCTAAGGAACTATGTCAAGGATCTATTGAAGTTCTGAGGAGGAAGGGCCCTTCTAAGCTCATCTAGTGCCACTGTTTCATTTTACAGAAAAGAAAACTGAGGCCCCAGAACTTGCCCTAGGCCACACAGCTAATAAGGGGCATGGTGGGACCTGAAGCCCGGTTCTCTGGCTCCAAATCCACTCTATTTCAGCCACCTTCCTATATCCCACCTGAGAACTCAGACCTGGACAAATTAAGCCATGCTTCCCTTGGAATAATACCGAGCAATTAAATCCAAATGAGGGTTGGGTCTCAAAAGACAAATAAATGACAACAATAAACAAACCAGAACCCCATACACGCACCCCCAATTCATTCCGTAGTTAGGCCAGTGTCTCCCAACAGATTTATAATGGATAAATCAGTAGTTGTGCCAATCTTCTGCATCTTTATCCTGCTCAGTTTAATTGGTTTGAAAGATTCGATATTTTTACCCAAATGTCCTAACTTGTTTTTGCTGATTTGAGAGGTGAAAGGCACCTCTGAGGTCACTGAGTCTAAAGCCCTCTTTTTAAAGAGGAGGAAACAGTCTCTGCCCACACAGTACCTCTCACATCCATATCTATCTCCTTCCCTCTTCACTCCCATGGCAACCACTCAAGCACAGGGCCTCATTCCCATTAGCCTGACAATTGCAAGAGCTTCCTGACAGAACGCCTAGCCTCTAATCTCTTCTCTCACAAATCCATCCTATACGCCACTATCAAAGTAATGGCAATGCACAGGTCTAATCATGTAACCCTCCCCCCTTTATTTCAAAATGGCTAATGGCTCCCCACTGCCTACCCCAATTAAGTTCACCTGCCTAATATTTAATGCCCTTCCTCATTTTGAATCGTCTGGGCTGAAAGGGACCCTTTAGTCCAAATCAGGCTCGATTATTATCGACAACTAATTAATCCACGGTATTGATACAAAGAGCAATTAATTCACAGGATTGAGACAAAGAATGTTACCTAAACTATAATTTATCAACTGCCTTTAGCACAACTGAAATTGCTATTAGAAAATCAGCAGTTGTTATCCTTAAAGTTACATCATTCTATTTTTCTATGACCAGGTAGGTTTGCCCTGAATGTCAACAAAAGGAAGGGGTCTTTCAAGCTTTTTGGGAATCCATCAGTCACAGATTTTGAAAAATTTTTGATAAAAATTCATGAAGCCCGGGGGCACAAGTGTACATACAAGAAGGGTAAGGGGCAACCCCTCCCCCAGCAGAATGTGAATTGTTGGCACCCAGTTCTCAGAAACAGGCTGTTACTTGTCGACTGGATTACCAAAGGAAATGGCTAAGCAACAGATATTTATTAAGTGCCTACTATGTGCCAGGCACCCTATTAAGCACTGGGGACACAAAGAAAGGCAAAACCTTGGTCCCTGCCCTCGAGGAGGAGACAGTGGAGGAGAGAGCATGTAAATAATGATGCATATACCAGATTCAGGGCACTAGTGGTTGGGCAGGAGGGTGAGGATAGGTACAGCCTCCTGCAGAAGGTGGGATTTGAGCTGAATCTTAAAGAAGGTCAGGGAATCTAGGAGGCTGAGGCCAGGGGGTCAAGCATTCCAAACATGGGGGATGGGATGTCACCTGTGGGAGACAGCAAGGTGGCCACTGCAGCTGGACTGGGGATGGGAGTCAAGAAAGAAAGGTCAGAAAGGGCTAGACTATGAAAGGCATCCTATGCCCAAGAGGCTGTTGTACGTGATCCTAGAAGTAATAGGGAGCCACTTGATGTTACTGAGTAAGGGGGAACATGGTCAGATTGACACTTGTAGAAAATCCTTAGCACCCAATAAAATCACACAGATGTCCTAGTGAGAAGGCACAGTCTCCAAATTTTTTCCTTTAGAGTTCTGCCTTGCTATAGTTATTTTCCCCCAAGGAAAATTCCTAGCCTGAAGGTTTTGCTTTTCCATTATGAAGCCAAAGAAAACGCTTAGGGTTTGCCTTTTCGCCAACTGATGAGACAGCACAATGCAGTGGTCAAAAGAATCCCTCAGCTAAAACTCTCATGCTAGTTAGTCAACAAGGAACAAGGTAGACTGATCTTCCATCAGAGAAGATGGGGACGTATGTCAGAGGCAGTGTTGGGGGGAGCTGCTTCTTTTAAACATCTGGCCACAAGAAACAGGCCCTAAGCCTGGAGCCCCCACAGCAATACCTGTTCTGGCCTTAGGAAGCCACACAAGACAGACAGGCACAGAGCAAGGACCTGAATCCTACCTTATCCAAACTTGTGTCCTACAGCAGAAGAGGCTGCCTTGGGAGGTAGTGGGGTCCTCCTTTTCCCTGCCACCCCCCCACTGAAGGTCTTCAGATATGAGCTGGAATAGATGGCTGCTGAGACCCCATCTAACTCGGAGAAGCAATGAGTCATTAACAGAGTTATGAGACCCCTCTGACCTAGACTGGTAGGGTTAGATCAGTATTCCATCATTCCAACCTCAGTGAATTGAGTACTTCAAACATAGACAATGGGGGACTTTTCTTTTTCTTCCATTTGCAAGGCAGTTCAAAAAACCACATTTTACTTACCTAAAAGTGGCAGCAAGACAGGGTAGTTGTAAGGCAGGACAAAGAGATTGACACATGTTAAGGTACTGCTTGCCTTTAGGTACCCAAAGGGGTGCTCCAGTTCGCTGTGCTTCCCACTGTTAGCCACAAATACCTAATGGGAAGACAAAGGAAGGAACTGTCACGAGTGAGAAAGGCCTTCCTGGTTGGGGAGTGCCCAGGGCCCAGCAAAAGCATACATTCCGGAGATAACATAGGAAACCAAAGCCGAGCATCATGCTGAAAAATCCTAAGACCAGCCCTCAGCTGTCAACAAAGTGCTGTCCCCAGTACCACCCGTATGAAGGAGGGAGTCACAGCATGATCACCCCTATTTTACGGCTGAAGAAACTGGGCTTCCCAAGAGGTGAGATGACTTTGCCCAAGGTCTCCCAGGGTTGGAGCCCAGGCTCTCGGACTCCGAACTCAGTACCCTTTGTACCACACCACACTGTCTCCTCCTACACCCAATTAAAGCCTCTTATGTTATTTCGGGCAGGGCATGTATATTTGCCATTAAAGCACTCTATACTCCCTCTCCTCGTCCTCACAAAAAGAACACGATTCCCAGGTTGAAAGATCCTGGGGAGAAGGGAGCAATAAGAAGGCGTTTGTTTAGATCAAACAGGAATTCTATTTCTCTTTCAGGCTGAGAAAATCAGCAAGTGTGGGCAATGGGAAAACTAATGGGTTTGGAATCAGGAACTGGGCTCGGAGCTCAGCTACGTGACCGTGGCCCTGGGCAAGTCCCTTTATCTCTCTGGGTCTCAGTTTCCTCAATCAACCAACCAATCAATCAACAAGCATTTATTAAGCTCCTACTATGCGCTGTACAAGGCCCTGGGGATATCAAGACCAAAAAGGAACCAGTCCCTTCTGAAAGGCACTTACATTCTCCTCTATAAAATTAAGGAGTGGACCAGGTGACCTCTGAGGTCTCTTCCAGCTCGAAACTCCTGATCTTAACATCACCACTCTATCACCATCCCATGATCCAGAATTCCTGACTTTCCTAATAAGGAGGTCCTCATATTACCCCCACAAACACACCAGCTGCCAAGTACTTCTCGGACGCCCCTCCCCACCCCGAGCACATCTGCTCATGGTCATAGGACCACAGATCTGCTGCTGGAAGGGACTGGAGAGGTCACCAAGTCCATTCTCCTCATTTTACAGAGGGAAAGAGTAACTCTACCTCCACAAGATTTCACACATCCTCACCCATCTCCCTTCCCTTCCCTTCATTCCCATGGCCACCAGCCTAGTCTAGGGCTTCCCACTATCCTGGAATAGCCATGGCCTCCTGACTGGTCTCCCAACCTCTAGTCCCCATCCTCACCAATCCATCCTACGCATCACTAGCAAAGTAATCCACCTACTCCATAAGGCTGATCATGTTATTTCCCTCCCCTTTACTCTACAAACCTGGCTCTCAATGGCTCCCCCCTGCCCACTCAATTTAGTCTAGACTCCTTCGCTTGATACTCAAAGCCCTTCGCAACTGCACAGAATCAAAGTTGGAAGGGAATACCCAGTCTAAACTGTGGCTGGACCAAAATCCCCCCACAGCATCCCTGCCAAGTGGGCATCCAGCTTTTGCTTGAAGACTTCCAGGAAAGGGAAAGTCTTTGAGCAAAGACTAGAAGCACAAGCCTACTGCCTTCTGAAGCAGCCCATCCCACTTCTGCCCAACTCTAATCATTGGGAAGTTTTTCTTCTTGGTGAGCTTTCCCCCACTGGTCCTAGTTCTGCCCTGTGGGGCCAAGCGTCTGATCCTCCTCTTGCACATACCAGCCCTCCCCAACCCTTGCCTTCAAGTTAAGGATTCTCAGCTCCTTCAATCGATCTGGATATGATAAGAGTCCCCGGTCTCCTCACCATTCTGGTTGCCCTCCTCTGGGCACTCTCCAGCTCGTCCCTCCTAAAATGTGGCGTCCTGAATTGAACACAACACTCCAGATGTGGTTTGACCAGGGCAGAGGGCAGCGCAACCATCACCTCCCACCTTCTGGACGCTACGGAATACCAAAATCTCCAAAGAATCAAAATTGCAGGTCACCCAAAGGGGGATGCAGAGACTTAGGATAGGCTTGAGTTGACTGAAGCATATTGCCAACAATCAATAGCATGGCTGGAAAAGGAGGTAGGCCGGTCATGTACTGAGGGTGAGGGCTAAGGGAGTGGACAATCGTTGTACTGGTGCCTTTGTAATATTAAAGGAAGGACCCAGCACCTTGTACAGGGTGGGCCCCCCAGGATATGTGGGAGGACACAGATGGGTTGGACAGGATGGACAGGCACAGAGGGGCTGTGATCCACACCACTGGAAGGGAGACCCATATCAATGAGACTGCAGGGTTAAGTATTTCAACTATACCCATTAGATTACAAGAAAAACTGAGGCATGCAACAACTTAAGTAGAAGACCCAAGCAGGGTTTAGTCTCATGATTGTCATGAAGAGGCAATTAGATGGCCCACACAAGGCTCAATCCAATGGGGAAACCACTTTTTTGGGTTATATCAGAATTGACTGCAGCATACCACAAATGGTTTATACTAATTCAGTTTCTCCAAATTTCTAACCCCTCATTCATCTCTTTTAGCCTTGCCAAATTTCCTTGCTTTTTACTCATTTTCCTATTTCCCTTTCTCTTCAGTACACATGGAATCAACTAGAAACAGCCTCTCCCCATACTCAAAACCAAAATAATGTATGATAGGAAAGATGGTTGTCACAAAAGGCTTTGCAAACCTCCAAGTGCTACCTAAGATGGGAGCTATCATCAGTATTATTATTATACAAAGGAACAAAATTTTTTAGGTTCATTTGCAGAGGACACATCAAAAAAAAAACAACACACAAAAAAGCTATATTTAAACCAAAAACATAATTTTGGGAAGGAGGGAAGGAGAGAGGGCTCAGGAGGACTGGACCTGTGATCCCATTTCCAGGGTATGGAATTTCCCTCCACTGAAGTATATCTGCAACTCAGCTCTAAGTTATAGTCTTAAAGAGAGTTGTGTAGGGCATAAAAGTAACACGCCCCCATGGTCAGAGACAGAAGGCATATGTCAAAGACTGGCCCTCTATCCTATATAATCTAACACAGTGCCTAGCACCTGCTAGGTGCATAATTAATTGCTTGTTGATTCATTCCATTAAGCTGCCTCTCAATGCTTCAGGACATTAATTCGGGGCACATGTTTTGCTTTTAAGTTAGCCTGACTCTGCCTGCCCCCTCTACATTTCTAACCCCTTTATCTGCTGTTTTCAAGCTCTTTTCCTTTGGCTAACAACTTTCAGTTTCCTGGGGGAATTTTTGACAGTTTCTCTAACTAGTCAAGGCAATTCTAAATCTTATGAAGGAGCTGTCCACTTGAAAATCTTTCCTTGGAAAAGAAGAGAGAGCCTCATCATCCCTGATCACTCAATAGTCTTACAGCATAGAAAGAGAAAGAGGGGATAATTGGCCAATTACAACTGGTGGTGAATTGATCTACTTATCACTAAGCTTTTTAAGCGAGGTGATGACATTACAGGGTAGATGTTACTCAATCATCTCCTTTCTTTTGCTAAGTACAACTGCTACCCATAACTCATAGATATGAGAGGCAGTATGCTATAGTGGCTACAGCACTGAACTTAGGAGTCAGGAAGACTTGGGTTTGAATCTTGCCTCGGACACTAGCTGTGTTACCCAGGGCAAGGCACTTAATCTCTCTGTGCCTCATTTTCCTCATCTGTAAAATGAGGATAATAAGGGCACCTACCCCATGGGGTTGCTATGGAAACCAAATGAGATAATGCATGCAAAATTCTTTGCAAACTTTAAAGCATTCTAGAAATGGGAGCTAGCTACCCCATGGGCAAAGATCCCACCATAGGCCCAGAAAGTTTCTATGCTGAGAGATCTCTGATGAGAAAATCCAGCTTCTCCAGCTGGTGTTCTTCTTCAACTAAGAACCATTCTACTGAACCAGGATTGCTGAGGTTGGAGACCATTAGCATAGAGCTGGAGGGGGCTCTGGAGATCACCTAGAGAGGTGAAGGGATTTGCCTGTGGTTACAAAGGGAGCAAGTGGCTGAGGCAGGATTCAAATCCAGATCCTCTGGATTGGCCTTTTCACTGAATCATTCTAGCTAAAGAAAGCTATAGGCACTTAAGGAGGAGTCAATGACAAGTCAGTAACAGTGAGGACTTGTGATTGTGTTCACAGAGCTTGCCTGAATCTTGGAGAGGTTGTGACTTGTCCAGGGTCACACAGCTAGTGAGTGAGCATCAGAGGGGAGGTCTATACCTAAATGTTCCCAGCTCGGAGGCCAGCACTTTGCCTCTGCTAGGACATGCTATCTATTACTGGGCACAGTAGTAGACCGATGATACACCCTGAGGCCTAAAACCATATGCTTGGCTACAGAAGCTCTTTGCTCAAATTTGTTCCACTCTAACCAAGGAAACTGAAGAGAATAGTGAACTAATCCTAGAGAGGCTCTCCACACACATTTATTACTAGGTGAAGGTTAAGTACCTGCCAACAAGTCAGAGGTGACTTGCGCGCCAAGATGTGCTGCGTTAAGTGCGAAGGTTCAAGTTCGTATTTGTCAAAAGGCAGTTTGTCTATGATCATGGGCTCACGGTCAACACAGATGAATCGAATGACAGGGTGAGCTGTCCGAGGAGGCTGAAAGGGAGAGGAACGTTAAACCCATCATCACCAAGCCAACTCCATCATGATCTTTGGTTAAACAACCCAACAACACTTTGTGTTTTTTTTTTTAGAGTGCTCCCACAGTGTTACAGGATCTCTAGGCATGAGCAATGTCTTCCACAGAGGTCACCCAGACTCTTCACCTCCATCACCAACTGGTACATTAAGGCAAATCAAACCAAAATGACAGCACTTCTAATTGGAACTAGGGTGAAGGCAGGAGCTACCCTGAACATGTGACTTGGTTCTAATTCAAGGGAGTGAACCTAAACAAAAGTTCACTTAAGAAGCCAGGCCAAGTTTGGTCTTATTCTTTAGCACCGGGAAGGTAGAGGTTGTCCAAGCAGTGTCTTTGCACCAACGTGAGTAGTCAGGAAAGAGAAAGTCAGTGAGGATTCTGGTAAGAGAGAACAGCAGGCCTAGAGGCACTGACAAAGGAAAACAAACAAACCAACAAAATTCGACCTTGGGCAGCATTAAGAGGGACTGTCTAACTTCCAGGAATAAGGAGGGGCTAGTTCCACTGGATTCTCTGCCCACTTCAAATCCCATTTAGATCATCAGTTTCAGTTCTGGGTACCACAGTTCAGGAAGATCACTAATGAGCTGAAGAGTGACCAGGAAGGAGAAAAAAATGAAGCTCATCGTCAAGAACAGCTTTTGCCAAAGGAAGGAACCAAGTAATAATGTGTGAAAAGCAGGATTGTCCATGGGGATAACAGAGACCATTTCCCCCTTCTAGGGCCTAGAACAGCTAATTCATTCATTCCTACTGTGGGGTTATTAGACCCAGTCAGGGGCCTATGAGCTATACTGAGGGAAGTGTATCATGGGAGGAGGTTTTTAGTGTTCTTGTGCAGCAGGGACTTTTACTCTAAACCAAGGGTATTTAACTAGGGGTCTGTCACTTTTTTTTTTTCTAATGTTTTGAGAACCATATTGCAATATAATGGGCTTCCTTTGTAGAAAGGATTCTCTGTATTTTATTTTATGACTTAGCTGAGAAATAGCCCTTAGGCTTCACCAGATTGCCTGCCAGAGGGGTCCAGGACACACAAAAAGGGTAAGAAGCCCAGCTTTATCCAAACTCTACATTTGCATTTTGAGTAGTGGGGACAAAAGCAAAGCCTGGGGTTCACTTGGCACCCTCTAGTGTCCAGCAAGAGTCACTGCAGCTTATGTACACACGAAAATGACAAAAAATGGTCCCGCTACAAAAGAAAAAATGCTCTCCTTGAAATCAGGACAGGCCCGATTTCGAATCCCAGCTCTTATACTTTGCAACTTCTCAGGCCTTGGTTTCTTCCTCTGTAAACTGGAGGTAATCATTCTGGCACCACACCTCCCAGGGCCATTCTAAGGAAAGCGCCATTAAACCTAAAAAAATGGGGAATGCCATTCCTACTTCCTGCCTGTTCCACAGGAAGCCTCGGAGCCTCAATTGTATTCCGTAGTCCCCGTTTCCCAGAATTCTTTGAGAAAGGTGTTCTCTGAAACTAGCAATTCAAAAATGCAAAAGACCTTTTGTCTTTTTTGTCTCAAAGGTACTTACCAGTGTGTGTGAGTTTTGGTCAGGCCAAAAAGATTCAGGGATTGGCCAGTGCCCAACAGCAACCCCAGTTTTAGGGTTCAGGCGCACATAAATTAGCTTGCGACATCTGTGCCACGAATGATGATGGCCAGAGGACTTTGATGACTTGTGAGCCTCTCGGTGTCCGCCTAAGAGGACACAAGAAAAAGAACTGGTCAGCAAGAATCTTTCAGAACTTGGTCAGGATCCCATGATGCCAGCTTAGCTGGAAACGCGGTCATACGTGGGTTGGATCAGCTTCCTTTTAGACTTGCTGGCTCCAACCTGTATGTATTATGTTCAAAAATTAAGCAATCAGCAGAAATAGAGTGATCAGTGGAACCGATTAGGTACTTAACACACAGAAGCAAATGACTACAGTAGCCTAATGTCTCATAAACTTAGAGACTCCAGCTTACTGGGGTACACACTCACTATTTGACAAAAACTGCTACAAAAATTGGAAAGCAACATGACAGAACCTAAATACAGACCAACATCTCACACCATATACCAAGATAAGCTCCAAATGGATACACGACTTAGACATAAAGGGTGACATCATAAACAAATTAAGAAGCAAGAATAAAATTACATCTGGGATCTATGGACAGGGGAAGAGTTAACGACCAAACAAAGAACAGAGAAAATTTAGTGAAGATCAAATGGACAATCTTGATCATCTAAAATTTAAAAGTTTCTGCACAAAGAAAATCAATGCAGTTAAAATTAAAAGGAAAACAGAGAACAGGGAGAAAAAAAATTTTGCAACAGGTTTCTCTGCTGAAGGTCTCACATCTAAGATATGTAAATAACTGATTCAAATATATAGGAACATGGGCTATTATTCAATGGAAAAGTAGTCAAAGGCTATGAAGAGGCAATTTTCAAAGGAAAAACTCCATCCACCAACAAACATATGAAAAATGCTCAAAACCACTAAAATTAGAGAAATACAAATTAAAGCATTACTCAATTTCCCCTTCACACTGGTCAGGTGGATAGAAATTATGAAAAAGGAAAATGACAAATGGTTAAGAGGCTTCAGGGACACAGGTTACACTAATGCATTGTTGGTACCAGAATGGAAGGCAATTCGAAACTGTGCCCCCAAAGTGACTAAACTGTGTATACTCTCCAACCCAGCAGCACCACTACTAGGCCTATAGCACTAAAGAGATCAAAAGAGGAAAAGGGCCCATATGTACCAAAATATTTCTAGTAGCTCTTTCTGTGGTGGGTGGCAAAAAGGTGAAAATGAAGGGGGCGAGGGGGGGAAGTCCATCAGTTGGGGAATGGCTGGACAAACTATGGTAAATGAATGTGATGTAATATTACTGTGCTACAAGAAACGGTTTCAGAGAAACCTGGGAACTGATGAAGAATGAAGTGAGCAGAACCAGGAGAACAATTTATAGGATAACAGCTGTTTTAAAGATATACAATTCTGAACGACTTACGAACACAATGACTAACCACGGTTCCAGAGAACTCACGATGAAACAAGCTATCATGTTTCATCAGACAGAAAAGTGATGGACTCAGTGTACAGATGGAGACACATATTTGTTGGACATAGACAATGTGGAAATTTGTTTTGCCTGACTAGGAATATTTATTACAAGGGTTTTTTCTTTCTTTTTCAATTTGAAGGGAGTGAGGGGAGAAAGTGGATTTTCATTAACTGAAAAAAAAATTAAATGAAAAATAAAGCAATCATATTTGACAGTCTTTCTTGATTTAAATGGAAACACACCAGCAATATGTAATCCAGGCAAACTTACAGACCATTTCTTCCTTTTGATATAAACAAAGGTGTACCAACACTATGCTTTACGGAAGGTTATTTCATGGTAAATAATAAGCATTCTGCTTGGCTTAATTATTAAGTCACAGCATTACTTTGGCCCTAGAGATATGTAATCCAGTCAAATCTATAGATATTTTCTTCCTTCTACAGTAATCAAAGGTGTCCTAACAACATACTCTAGACAAGGTTATTTCATAGTAAAGAATAAGCATTCTGCTTGTCTTGATGATTAGATCAGAGAATTCATTTGAAACCCAGCGCAGGACCATAGCCCACCTAATGTTTTTAAGGTTATGTAAAAACATAACCTTAAGAAAATGATCCTATCAAGGTGGCTGACTGCACAGGGACAAGGTGAGAAATGGGATATCAGAAAACTGATGTAGTATATCTGGTTTGGTTATAGTATATTAACAATGCTCATGAAACAAAGCTGCCTTCTTTGGGACACAGCAAAACTAATTCATTTTGATCCCTCTCCCTACGCATTTGAGATCTGAGATTTCATCTCTGCAAGGAAATCCCAGTGTGGAAACTCCCTCTGCTGCTGGAGAGTGGCAATTTGGAGTCTGAGCAATCCCTTCTTAAATGATTTGTTTGAGGTCACTCAGCACCTAGGAGGTGTTGAAAGCGAGTGATCCTTGCACCCGAGGGTTTAGCCATTCTGCAATCTCACCTCTGCAGTACCTTCAGCAGGGCACAACTGACATAAGCTGCTTTCAATCCTCAGAAAAAAAGTCCCCTCGAATGACACCACTGGGCCCTGGACCATGACAGCTAGCTAAAATGAGAAAACTTAGCCCAACTACAGAAAACACCTCCAATTTCAACCCGTCTAGAACTGTTAGGGTTATCGCCCAAGGCTTAGAGGATCACATGCCTAGTAGGTGTCAGGGAGGCCATTTGAAGGCAGGTCTTCCTGACTCCAAATCTAGGGCTCTACCCACTATGCCATACTGTCTTGCAAATTCCCAATGGTCCCAAAGAAATATAAAATATACCTGTCTATACTTTCCTTATAGGTCAAATGACACTATTGGAAATGGAAAGGAAAGAACTTAGCTGTTTTCCTCCAATGTTGCTCTATACTAGGGGCAGCTAGATGGTGCAGTGGATAGAGCACTGGCCCTGGAGTCAGGAGGACCTGAGTTCAAATCCGACCTCAGACACATAACACATACTAGCTGTGTGACTCTGGGCAAGTCACTTAACCCCAATTGCCTCCTATAAACACAAAACCAATTGCTCTGTACTGAACACTGCTCAAAAGGCTATGGGCTTAGAAATCTTTTTATACTACAGGTTATCATAATATGCTACCACTCTAATATCATTTGACCTACAGTTTGTAGATCTCAAGATGAAATACTTTAAAACAGTAAAAGGAAACCACACTTTGCATCGTTTGGTTCCAGAGAACAGATAACGATACATACCTCTGGCCTCTCAGGAGAAAGGTGGGGACTACAGGGGCAGAATGCTATATACACTGCCCAACCAGGCTCACTCTCTAGCTGTGTTGCAAGGGAGAGCTTCAGGTGACTTGAAAACAAAAGGCACCACAGATTTCTTTGAATCAAAATGAGATTTTGGACCTATTGACTCCTTAGTACAGAGCTCATCTCATTACATCTTCCTTCCCAAGTCAGAAGTGAAGATTCTACAACAACACACGCTGCCAGTCTACAATTTCAACCTTATTAAAAAGCATCCTGCCAGACAGGAGTTGGCCAGGTCTAACAGAAATCCTTGAAAGCTGATCTGTAGAATAAGAACTGCTCGGACAAGTTGGTAAAAACATTTCACAAGAAGCTATATTGATATGCTTTGTCTTGTGATGAGGGCCACTGAATGGGAATCTAACTTCACAGGAAAAGTGTCCATGCTCAGGAGTGTTTCTCGAATCCTGGCACAAAAGGGACAGAATGAATGCTGTCATGGAGGCACGCAGCAGGGTATGATGGAAAAGAGGGCCAGGACTGGAGTCAGGGACCTGAGTTCAAATCCTGATTCTGCCACCTACTCCCTTACTGAGAAGACTGTGACATAGTGGCAAGAGTGCTGGCCTTAGAGCTGGAAAGATCTGGGTTAGGCATTTATCAAGCACCTTCTATATCCCAGGCACTGTGTTAAGCGCTTTACAAATACTATCTCTTTGATTCTCATAACAACCCGGCAAGGTAGGTGCCTTTACTATCCCCAGACCTCCTCAAGTACCTGAAGAGCTGTCTTACAGAAGAAGGACTAACCTTTTGCTTGGCCCCACAGGGCAGAGCTAAGAGCAGTGAGTGGTAGCTCCAGGGAAGTTGATGCGGGCTCTACATAAGGAAAAACTCAGTAATGGGTAGAGATACTCAGCAGAGGAATGGGCTATAAAGCATTTCCTTCCCAACAACCCTGGGAGGCAAGTAGTAGGACAATATCATCCTCACTTGAATAGATGAGGAAACTGAGGCACAGATGAAAAGAAGTGATGTGCCCAGGTCACCCAGCTGCTAAGTGTCAAAGCCAGAAATGGAACTCAGTTTATAGTTTCCAGGCCAGGTATCCCACCACTCTACTCGTCCTCCCCTCAATCCAGAAGGAGTTTTGCCAAGGGGCTGTACTGAGGATACAGAGACAAAACAAACCTTCCTACCTTCAAGAGGCTTATAGTCTAGGGGCAGAGGCTGGGGAGACAGGGAAGGGGAAGGGGGAGGGCACAACACATAAATGTAATAAGCTCAGGAGTCCTGGGAGTGGCAGGATCCCCCAGGTCCTGCTTCTGGCCCAACCTGCATTGCCATTGTCCTGTGGGAAACAGCTCCTGTGGAGAAATGGTCAGCCAGCCCGTCAACTGGGAACTCACGGTGCAGGCAAGCCAGCCCAGCTGAAGCTTTTAGGTACTTTAAGGGGAATATGGAAAGTAGCATGCGCCAGGCAAGCCGCTCCCCTCATGCCCCAACGGACATATCCCAGGGCCCTGAACCTAAGAGCCTTGGGAATAGCGATCTTTCCAGCTCAGTGCCCTCCTGGGAAGGAGATGCAGCCTCCCCACTGCCCCTGCAGGTGCTTCAGACAGCCACAGCTACTAAAGGCCCAGAAAAGAAAGCTCTTGTCACCAATGTCTTTGGCCCCATTAAACGGTTCAGCATCAGAAACTGATGCAATTTATCAGTGGAAATGACATTAAGGAAGAGGCCTTGCATTTGGTTTTCTTTTTTTCTTTTTAGGCAGTTGGGGTTAAGTGATTTGCCCAGGGCCACAAAGTGAATAAGTGTCAAGTGTTTGGTCTGAGGTCAGATTTGAACTCAGGTCCTCCTGACTTCAGGGCCGGTGCTCTATCCACTGCATGACCTAGCTGCTTCGAGGCCTTATATTTGTACCCTAAGGAGCTCTGCGAGGACAGGGGCTGTTTGACTCTTCTGCATCACAAGCGCTTGATGTATACTTTAATTCTTCATTTGTTCATTCACACATAATAATTTGAGGAACAGAGAGAGAGCCCTGACCGCTAAGGGGATTCTGAAAGGCTTACTGTAGGTGATGCCATCCAAGCTGAGCTACAAAGGATGCTAAGGACTCAAAGATGTGGTGCTAAAGAGAGCATTCCCGGCATGGGGACAAGCTTGCTCTACGGAGTGGAGGCAGGAGGCAGGTTCATGAAGGTGGATAATGGACACGAAGCTTAGAGAGGGAGGCCTGGAGCCAGACTGTGAAGGCCTTTAAATGCCCATATCAGCAGTGCCATTTACCACGGAGCCTCTGAATAAAGGGCAGCTAGGGGGCCCTGTAGTGGATAGAGCACTAGGGTTGTATTTAGGAAGACTCCTCTTCCTGAGTTCAAATCTGGCTTCAGCCACTTACTAACTGAGTGACCCTGGGCAAGTCACTTCACCCTATTTGCCTCAGTTTCCTCATCTGTTAAAGATGAGCTGGAGAAGGAAATGGCAAACCACTCCAGCATCTTTGCCCAGAAAACCCCAAATGAGGTTACAGAGAATCAGACACAACAAGTATAACAACTCTGAATGAAGGCTCTCATGGAGGGAAGTGTTTTAGAAAGGCTCCTTTCAAAAGCTCTCTCTTTTCTGCCCAGTAGGATGGAAGCTCCTTGAGGGCAGAGACTTTGGTGTTGTCTTTGTATGCTCAGGAAATACCCAGAAGACGGCCTGGGATATCTATATCTATCTATCTAAATCCAGAGATATAGAGAGATAGATAGGTAGATAGGTAGCTATAGATCGACTAGTAGATCCATCAATATCTATATAGTAGATACTTCAACCAGGCCCTTGTGCTGACTGGGGATTTGCTTTTTTTTTTTTTTAAAGACGATCCCAAAGCCGTGGAGCTAGGTGCAGCAGAGCAGCGAGCACACTATGGCTCAGGTATACTTGAGGCTTTTTCAACGATTGAAAATTGGATTTTCCACGTGACTTGTTTCTCCTGCCCAAAAGAGCATTAGGCAAAAATCATGTCCCTGTTTCACTCTACCTTGCCTTGCCGTTCATCGGCTGACTCTCAAGAAAATGGTAGTGCAGTGAAGAGGCAAGGATGGGATTCTGATCGGCCTTCACATAGCGTACAGGACCAACAATGGGCCAACAATTTCTCAGTAGACAGCCTGAAGCCAAGCAAGGTGGGGGGAGCAGGGAGAGTTGCTTTAGGCAGCAGGGAAAAAGCCAACACTGCCTTCTGGTGCCCCTTCCTCCCTCCCCCCCAAAGGAATCCCATACCTACCTCCCTTTCCTTTTTTTCCGTCGACAGAAGAAGTGGGCTGTGGTCCTGCTTTCTCAAAGTAAACAACAACACCACTTTGAACTTTTTGAACTAAAGATTCTAAGCACTGGTTCAACATTTTTTGGGTCCTAATACAATAGGAACGGCCTAGATGAAAGAGAAGGAAAGAATACAAGGGTGAGCATTTTGTTTTCTAACAGATCATTCAACAAAACAAAATACATCTGAAAACCTCACCACATGGCAGGGTATAAGCTGCTATTCAACTGGATTCAATTAAAATATTTATTAAGCACCTACCGTGTGTCTGGCACATGTAGGCGTTTAATAAATGCTCCCTTGATTGACTGACCAGAACTAGGGATACAAAGATAAAATTAAAAAAAAAAAATCCCTCATCCTTAAGGAGTTTAAGTTCTATAGGGGCTGTCAACATTAGCTAAGCGGGCAGAGGGGAGAGACAGAATCAAGGAAAGATTCCCGGAGGAGGTGGCACCTAGGATAAGCAACATATATGCAGATACATAAAACACAAAATAACCGAGAAGGGAAAGAGCCCTAATGACTGGGGGCAGGGAGGGGGAGTCAGGGAGGACTTTCTCAGGTATGGGGGGGGGGTTCCTGAGCTAAGCCTTAATAGTAGACATTGTGGGGATAACTCTCATGGGGTAAGCAGCTACAGACGGACTCCCCGTAAATAAACTCAGTGTTGGAAATAGGGCTGATGTAGCTGTCGACACCTCTACCTAACCTCCCCTCCTGTCACTTCAAGACCATAAATTGCGCCTGATACCTCCTGTAACTTCACACATTTGTGTAATAACAGATTCATCCACTGGTACGCTCCCTAGTGTCTCTGGCTCAGATGACAACGTCCCAGGTATACGCAGCACCAGGGCAAATAACCTCTGGTCCCAGCGGAAAGGTTCTTTGGTTAGCTCACTTCCAGGCAGAGAAGAGGTCAAAGGGAGATGAAGCTGGTGAGGCAAGATTGGGCAAAGTTCATCTTAAAATGCAGCACTGGAAGCCCCTACTCCTCCCCTGCCTTTCAGGGATGGTCAACACGAAAGGTTTGATCAAACCTGTTTCTCATGGAAACAAATCTACCTCCCCTGGGGCCTAACTGCAAATTCCCCACCATTGAGATAAAGCTATATTAAAATGGCAATCTTACCTCCTCTTGGACACTACTCATATTTGTCAACTTATTTCCATCTGTGATGGCAATTAAAAGAGCTGGTTCCAGAAAACATGGATTCCTCCCCTAAAATTATATTGGGAAAAAAAGATCAGTGTGTGAAACAATAATCTTTTATCAACAAATTTTCATTCAGCACACAGCTCTCAAAATGCTGATGGAGAGTGTTTTTTTTTCCTCCCTTGATTAAAGAATGATGTAAAAGACCAGGGCATGAAATAGTTGATTTCAAAGAGAACTGAAGTCCAAGGGACCAAAATCTAGCAGCAAGTTCAGAAATGGTATTCAGTTTTACCCTGGTCCTCTTGGAGACCGTCATATCAGGATATACCTCACTACTGGAGCTCAAATCATCATGAAATGAATGTGTTTAGGAACAGGTGATATGAGTCATCCTTAGATCATATAAAACACTCAGCAAGCTTGAGTGCTGGCACAGGTGGGCGAAGGGGATTCTCCCTGCCCCCCTTGCTCAGAATCCCAGCAGTCATTCATTTGGTTCTAGTCCCAGTGTCTACTCCTGCTGACCCCTCGGTGGGCAGGGCAGCGAACAGGAGCCATAGTGAGTACTTCTCCACCTTTCCTTCTTCCTCAAGCCTTTCAGTTGGCAGTTGTGAAAAAAGCACACACTCCAGCTACCCATTCCACATATCTACCCCAGCACAACAATTTTTATCAAATCTGTACCCTGGCACATGGAGGTTTGGCCTCCCTTGGAGCAGGACACATACCAGATCAATGGACTCTGTGTCTAGCTGCCCTGTTTCTACGATATACAAGAATAAAAATGGGACATGTAGGAATGTAAACATTCCTACATGTAGTTTAAATGTAGTCTAAAGTACAAGTGAACAACATCAATACCTGTTATTAAAAAAAAATGTTTAGGGTTATATCATCTTTCCAGAGACTGTGAAAATAAAATGGAAAATTTCACTATGCCCACCTGTAAATTCTTAGCCATGCTCATGCCCAAAACACAAAGCCCAAAACAGTTAGCTGTAATCTCTTAAATGTGTTGTTACCTGTCCATAATTGTCTATTCCAGACACCAATCTATTCAGATTTAACAAATCGAATGCAGATTTCAGAGCCTGGCCAAGAGTAGTCAGTCCAGAAGCATGAAGGTTTTTCAGTTCAGTCATGAATGTGGCATGGTCCTCTTTCCAACCAGCCTGTAAGATCAAATAACATTGGTTATTTTCTTTCTGTGCTCATGTCAAACACTCTTCTTTCCTTTTTACTGCTTTGGTCTCTGTTGGCCACTGCTAGTTCTTCTATATTTCTTCAGTTTCTGAAAAAAGAATCTTCTCCTTCTCAAACAACAATCCTTTGAAACACTAGTTCCAAGAAGTAGCACCTTCTTCAGATAGAACCCTTGATCTCAGCCAGAAAGTTAGAAGAACCTGCCCATGCCAGAACTTGCAAAGAGGCAGACCTAACAGGTCTGAAAGTGGAGTGGGCCGCCTTGGGGGGTATTGGGTTCCCCGTCACTGAGGTTTTTGGGAGGAGGCTAAATGACTATTTATCAGGGATGTGGAAAGAGGGATTCTTGGTCAAGCCCCGGTTTGACTAGATGGCCTCTCAGCAACCTTCCTACTCCTTGAGTTTCTTTTGATTCTATGCAATATCGCCCTGACAAATAAGGAAAGAGCACCTCTATCCTATTTCAACCTTTTGGCTCCTAGGAAGGGACCAAAGGGAAGAGAGTCTTCATTTTCCACAAGATCAAGACTAGAATCAAGAAGCTCAAGCTGATGATGGGGCTAGAAGGCTGGCTCTACAGGCTCCCTCCATGGCTTGCTGTGGTTGTGCTTAACCCAATGAAATCTGTGCAATGTGGGCAATGAGATGGAAAAGAAAAGTGATACTGTCCAGGTAACCTTGACCTAAAATATATTCAGTGAATTTCATGGCCAATAACCTTTAACATTTATAAACAATTGCGTGGGTGATGACTTTCAGATCTGTTCCTAGAAATCAGTGTAGTCCCAAGTAAGCAGGTATCATATCAAGATTCTGATCCTTCATACCAGAAAGGTAGAGTGCGCACTCTGTAATTGTTATACCTGAAAGAGACCAGATAACAGATACAAAACCGGCTATAGAAAAGGTCAGGTCACAGAAATGCTTGCATTCTAAAGCAGCAAACAAATCTGTCAAGATGAGGTCAAGTTCCAAAGACTCCAAGGAGGTGCAGTAGGAAGAGCACTGGATTTGGACTCAGAAGACCTTGGTTCAAATCCCAGCTCTGCCATTCACTTGCTGTGTGACCTTCGATCAGTTACTTTCCCTTTCTGGGCCTCAGTTTCCTGCTCTGCCAAATGAGGGGCTTGGACTAAATCTCTGAGCTCCTTTTCAGCTCCATGATCCTCTGATTACAGCCCACACCTGCTGCCATTCAGACTCACTGAAAGGAAAAGAGCAGGCTGATTGGCTGGCAGAATTAATGAAAGGTCAGCTCTTGCACTGGAAAGCTGAGAGAGATGGGACCAGGAGAAGACTACAGCAGGAGTTCTTAACCCTTTTTGTGCCATGGACCTCTTGGGCAGTCTGGGGAAACCTCTGGCCTCTTCAGAATCACGTTTTGAAATACATGAAATAAAATGCACAGGATTACAAAGGAAACCAGTAATGTCAAAATATGGCTATCAGAAAAAAATTAAAAAATTTAAAGCAAGCTTACAAACCCCAGGTTAAGAATTCCTAAACTAGAGAGATTCAAAAGGGCAGCTGAAAGGCAGAGAGAAGGAGGGACAGAGCTGCAGGTGGCAGGCCTGAGGGTGTTGCACATCCTGAAGTCAGACAAGGCAGAGGCCAGGGCAGCTCTGCAAACAGCCCTGTGTGATTCAGCAGCCAGCCAGCAGGCTCCCCAGCACATGGAAAGCCCTCGAGGGCAGCCAGGCTAGGCGGGGAGAGTGCACAGTCAATGGCAGGTAGGCAACAGGGGAGCTGAGGCCTTCAATTTTTATTCCAGCCTTGACACACGAGTTGGGTGGCCCTGGCTAAGCCCCTTCCCCACTCTCTGGGCTTCGGTTTGGCCCTCTGGAAAATTGTGGGGCATGGGGGTGAGTGCAGAGAAATCTCAATGGAACAGATGCTGTACCTTCTGCCAGATGGGTGATGGATTCAGGGGGCAGATGAAGACAGTTATTTTTTGGCCATGGCCAGGGGCAGGACGGGGGGGGGGGAATTTTTTTTTCTTGACTATACATATTTGTTCCAAAGAGTTTATTTTTCTTTTTTCATTTGGGAAGATGGGAGGGTATAGGAGGGAGTAAGGGTAGATTTTAGTCAATTAAAGAAAATTTTAAATTAATTTTTTAAAAAAGGAAATGGTCGGGGTGGTATGTTTGGACATGATGCTTTCTTGCCTTATCATCAGCCGGTGACCCTGGGCACTCACTGTCCAGTTCAGCCAACTAAGGGAGGGGGGTGGAGGAATTTGCTTTATCTTCTTACATTGACAAACCAAACAGGACCACGAAAACACTGTAGCCCATAGGCCTGTGAAGCCATTTAATAAATCGACAAGCATTTGCTAGCTGGCTACTAGGTGCCTGACTCTGTGCTAGGGCCTAGGGATGCAAAAACAATGAATGAAATAATCCCGACTCACAGGAACCCTTCATCTGAATGGAGAATGAGAAGCTGCTCAGGATTGCACTAAGACTTTTGGGACACCCAGCATAGTGGCAGAAGAGGCCTCGAAATATATTTTAGAAACCATCACAGACTCCAAATGTCCTCAAGTAAGAGGCAAAAAGGCCAAGAATAAGACAGCGGTCCCAGCGTTAAGGAGAAAATGGCCATCCACTTACAACTTTGAAAAGGGTGAGGATAGGAAAATGTCGGTGGATCAGGATGGCATTGGCCTGTACCATCGGCTATGATATCCAGGCTCCGAGAGGGCAGCTGCTGAAATTCTTTGCCAATTGAGTCACCTAAAGTTGCTCGGCACAGGCCGAAATTAGAGCACCAGCCTGGGTTTTATTTAAATGGTTCTCCCGGGCAAAGAGCAGAGTGCCCTCCCCCCACCTTGAGCCCAGGGCCCATGGACAAGGCAGAAAGATTGTTCTGAGCTCTAAATTCTGTGAAATGAAAGATACTGATTTGAAAAGATTTAGGCAACTTGGCCAAGAGATAGAAGAATATGAGGCTAAAACCAGTAAGCATGTCATTATTTAGCCAGACTCCATGTGATGAGTGAGCACCACACGAGGGCAAAAAATAAGTATAATTCTTCGTAACCCAATCCAAATCCTACTGGCCACTTCCAGAGCAGACTAGCTGAACTGGGGGACAAAGGAGGGGTTACCATTTATTTTGTTTTTATCAGCTAGCAGAATATGCTAGGAAGGCTATGAATAATGTTAGAAGTCACATGGCGGGGGGGGGGGGGCTAGAGACAAGAGGCCTCATGGGAAGGAAGCCCACCAGCTCCTCAGTTCCACGACTAGGCCTCCAGTTTTTTTCCCAGTTACTGCCTCTGACAAGCTGACGTGTCCATGTAGGGACTTGCCCAACACAAGATCAAGGGAGGATGGTCCTCCTTTTCTTGGCAGAAGTGAGGGAGCTGAGGTAGGCAATACTGATTACACACACCATCAGACTCGGTGGAGGTCTTGGTTCCTCTTTGTCCTCCTCTTTTAAAATCTTATAATGGAGGGTTTCCTGGGCAGGGGAGGAGGGAGAGATTCAGAAATGAAAGTCATGCTAAAAATTACTGATAGGAATTTTTTAGAAAAATGATAGGTTAACTGAAAATATATCACTGTTTGGTAGGAAAGGCTGTAGGATATTTGATTTAATAATGCCCTGGCAACAGGATATTAGGTTCCACCTAGATAACCCAGCATCACAGATCTCTAAAATACGGGGCCCAGATTTTGTGGAGGCCTAGGAGTCAATCTGTCAGTAGTGCGATGTAGTGGAGAGACAGTCAGACCTGTTATCAGGAAAGTACTGGGTCTGAATCTCAGCTCTATCAAGTCACTTTCCCTCCCCGGGCCTCAGTTTCTTCATCTGTAAGATGAAGGGGTTAGAACAGAAGAATCTACGATATCAAAATATTCTGAGGTACAAAGATTGTCCAAATGGTTAGTTACCACAGAATAGTACCAAGGGCAAACAAAGCCAAGAATAAGAAGCCAAGAATCAGAGCTTTATGCCTCCTGAGACATCATCTGGTTCAACCCTTGGATTCCAGGCAGATCAAAATCAATTAACAAGTAGTTGTCAAGCTTTTAATAGGTCCTTGGAGATAGAGCAGGGGAAATGGAAGTCCTTAATTTTAAGGAAGGCAGAGAGAACATGAGGAAAGCAGAGACAGGTAAATGAGCAGAGTCTATATAGGAGACACGGAACAAACCAAGAGTCTAGCTGAGAAGAGAGGGTACTGGCTGATCATGGGGAAATAAGGTGGGATATCATGTCATTTGGGGCCAGATGAACCTCAAAGGCCAGGGAGAAGAGTTTATACTTTATTGAGCTGTTAATAGGGACTCTCACTGTACTTCTTGGTCAGAGTAGTGACATGATTTTTTAAAATTTATTCTTGCAAGGTAGTCGGGGTTAAGTGACTTGCCCAGGGTCACACAGCTAGTGTCAAGTGTCTGAGGCTGCATTTGAACTCGGGTCCTCCTGAGTGTAAGGCCAGTGCTCTATCCACTGCACCACCTAGCTGCCCTGGGGTAAGGACATGATAAAAGCAATATTTCAGAAAGACTGAGCTGGCAGAGGAGTCTGAACTTGATTGTATAGGCTATAAAGTGTTTAGCATAGTGCCTGGTACACAGTAGGTGCTTAATAAATGCTTCCTTCTAACTATCCTCATCTTATCTCATTTGGGCCTCACAGCAACCCTGGGACGTAGGTGCCATATGACTATTATTACCCCTGTTATACAGGTGGGGAAACTGAGGCTCAGAGATACGAAGTGATCATTCATGATCGTAGAGCTAATAAATACCAGAGGTAGAATATGAACCCAGGGCTTTTTGCCTTAAAGTCTGGCACTAAGTTTCGACACCTCTCAATAAGTAATGTTAACATCAGTGCAGTCAACCCCACAGCTCCAGGTGTACTAAGACAGCAGTTTCTTCTCCATTCAGAGTTGTTCCCTAAGACATTGAGAAGTGAACTTTGCAAGGACATGGTGAGAATAGCCTTGGCCATCTGAATATCCTCACTGGATTTCAGTGGCGAGGAAGACAACAGCAAGAAAAAGGACAGAAAACAAACACAACCAAACCAGCCTCTCCTCTTAGCAGAAATGCATCCTTCCAACCGCAGGCAGCAGAAATCACCGCCGCCATCACACCTTCCTTCCCCATGGTGGGAATGCATATGGAACTGGTTCTTGTTAAAGCATGTCTCTTTCTTTTATCATCTGTGTGTCCTTGGAAGCACTAATTTCTTCTCTATAGAAACAACTTAACAGGCTACACGGAAGAGCATTAGAATGTAATTAAGCATCTTCTTCAAGGACCAGATTAACTTACAGTGGAAAGAAGGGTGGAGGAAGGGAGGTGAGAGCATACACAGGATTGGATTCTGCCACGTTTTGGTCTAGGAATTTACAAACTGACCTTGCATGGTGTGGCTTGATATTGTTTAATTCTGGTCCAGAATTGTTAATGTACCTAATCTATCTTCATACTAACCTGAAGGCAGAACAGTCAATCTGTGGCTGACCAGACTGAGTTCTGTCCCTTTCAAGGAAGGGAAAACATTCAGGCTCTTTAGAAAAGTCATGTGGCCCTTTCTCTAACCCTTCCCTCCGCCACTTGTGCCACTTGGAAATAATTATAGCTTTAGGACGCTTCCATGAGTTACCAAATGGCAAGGTGATCAAAAGTGAGGCCCAGGGTACCAAGAGTCCCAGAGTTCCGAGACCATCTATGAACATTAACTCAACTGTTGGTACACGAAATATAAGATCTTTGTCTACTGACTGAGTCAACATACTTCTGGCAGAACTGAGCCATATCAATGTTGGCATTCTCTCCAGAACTCAAGCTGTACCACACACACAGGTTCTCCTTTGAGAGGCAAATAAAGGAGCTGGGCCTGTTTTCCTCTTTCACCACAGGCAACAATGAACATCACTTCATGGGAAACATGGCTGTCTCTCCTTGCACCATTCATGATGGGCATAATAAAGATCATCACAGCTTCTGATAATGCTAATGACTTTGTGGACCTCCTCCTACCTTACCTCTCTACAGTCTTGGGCTTGCCATACAAAGCTGCCTGCCATCATTCCCCATATTCTACAGCTACTCCTCTACCTCATTTTGGAGCATCAGGGCCATAGCTATTGGGGTTCTCTAAGCATCTCTGGATAACCCAGCCTCTCCTCCCCAACCTGATGACATCTCCTCTTGGCCTGGTATGGAAAATGGAGAGGCTGGTTGTTTGAAGGGCAAGTGAAACATCACTACCCATGCAAACTTAACCAACTATGTTGGGTTTTTTTTCCCCCAAGTTCAAGATCACACAGAATCTCAGATCTTAGATCAGAGACCCAGCCACCAGCACAGATTATGACCCGTCCAAGAAGATTTACAGAAATCACAGCATCTCTAAGTTGGAAGGGGCCTAAGAGGCTGTCCAGACTAACTTCTAGATGAGCAGAAATCCCCGCTGGACAACATAAAGTCAGAGATATTCAAAATCTTGTTCCCAATTTTCAAAATGGATCCCCTGCCTCATAACTGAGACCAAAGTAAAAAGAAGCTCCTGAATGAAATAAGACTGTGGATAAATTCAATAACATACAAGGGGTTTAGTACAGGGCTACTGTGCTCTGGGCAGCTGGAGTGAGAAAGCTATCTATGGCAAGCTGAAATTCCTGGCTCAGAGGCTATAGCACTGAGGCATATATCATCATGAGCAAATACCAATGTGAAGCTACCAAAAGGAATTCTGGGAGTCATCTACTATCATAGGCTGGAAGCAAAACTGCTAATTTACCTTGGCTCTACTCCTCTGAACCCCCAGTAAAATGTAAAGGCTGGACCTTTTTGTGGTTGTCTATTTCCAGTGCCTAATGCAGAATCATATCCTAGGAGGATTCTGATAATTCAGATAAGCCATGAGTCACAGCTCAACAAGTCTGATCTGACGAGGAAGCTTTAAAAATTGATGCCATCTCAAGGTCCAGAATGGGGGCAGCGAGAGCTCCCTCAGCCAACATCAGCATAAGACCACTTTGGAACTTGGCCGTTTAATTCAATGCATCACACTGCAGGCAGGACAGTGTCCAGAAAAGGGTGATCAGGATGGTGGGAGGCCTGGAGAACATGCTTTAATGACTACTGGCAGCATGATTCTGTGGAAATTGGGCTCAATGTGGAGTGCCAGGAACTGGGTTCGAATCTTTGTTTTGCCACTTAGCAATTGTGTGGCCTGAGGTGAGAAACCTCATCTCTCTTGGTCTCCCCTCCTCTGTACAATGAAGGGGTGACCTAGATGAAGGTTAAGGTCCTTTCTAGTCCTAAATTTATGACCCTGTGAATGAGGCCTAAAGAAAAGGCAATGGAGAAGAGGGGAGGGAAGAGAGAATACACACAATACAGTGGTCTTCAGTTGCCTGAAGGGCTTTCACATGGAAGAGGAACTAACTTTGTTCTACCTGGGAGGGAAATCAGGAGCAACGATACAATTAGAATAAGCAATTAGAAGGCTCAGGGAGGCAGATTTCAGCTCAACACAAGGAAAAGCTGCCCCTAGCAACAGAGCCATACAAAAGGGGAGAGAGACAGAGAAGGGGGAAAGACAGAGATGGAGAAACAAAGAAAGAAAAAGAGAGAGAGAGAGAGAGAAGGGAGAGATACAGGGAGAGGGACGGAGAGAGGAAGGGAAAGAGAAAGACAGAGAAGAGGGAGAGAGACAGAGAAGTAGAGAAAGAGGGAGAGAAAAGAAGGAAAAATACAAGAGTAGGGAGGAGAGATAAGGAGAGGGAGGAAGGGAAAGAGAGAAACAGACAGGGAGGGAGAGACAGAGGGAGAGAGGAAGAGAGAGAGAAAAAGAGAGAAAGAGATAGACAGATAAGGGGGAATGGAGCAGAGCAGGAAGAAGGAAAAGAGAGGGTGGATAGAGAGAGGAAGAGAGAGAGAGAGACAGAGGGGAGGGAGGGAGACAGTGACAAGATAGAAATGGGGGAGGGGGAATATATACATACATACATACATATATATATATATAAATATTTAAATATATATCTCCCTATCTAGGAAGCTAGGCAGTACAGTGGATAGAATGCCAGGCCTGGAATCAGGAAGACCTGAATTCAAATTTGAACTCAAACACTTACTAGCTGCATGACTCTAGGCAAGTCACTTCACCCTGTTTGCCTCAGTTCCTCATATGTAAAATGAGCTAGAAAAGGAAATGGCAAACCACTTCAGTATCTTTGCCAAGAAAACTCCAAATGGGGTCAAAAAGAGTCAGATATGACTGAAAACTACTGAACTATGAGAGAGAGAGAGAGAGAGAGAGAGAGAAGAGAGAGAGAGAGAGAGAGAGAAAGGAAGTCAGAGACAGAGAGAGAAAGGAAAAGAGTGTGGGAGAGGGAGAGAGAGAAGGGAAGGAGTAGGATAGAAGGAGAAAGAGCAACAGAGAGAGAAAGAGAGAGAGACACACAGAGAGGGAGCGAGACAGAGACAGAAAGATACAGAAAGAGGAGGGAGGGACAGAGAAAGGGTGAAAGAGAGAGGGGGGAGGGAGAGAAGAGACAAAGAGAGATAAGAGACAGAGAGAGGGACAGGAATGAGGGGTGAGAGGGAGGGAAAGACAAACAGATGAGGGGAGGGGGAAGAAACAGAGTAAGAGAAGGAAGGAGGGAAGGAAGAGAGATAAAAAAAGAGAGAGACGGAAGAGAGAGAGAGAGACAGAGACAAAGAGAGGGAGGGAGGGGAGAGAGGAATAGACAGGGAAAGAAAGGAAGAGAAAGGGAGGGAGCAAAAGAAAGATGGAGTGAGGGAGGGAATAAGAGTGAAAGGAGAGAAAGAGGGATAGAGAGACAGAGAGAGGGGAGGAGGGAGGGGAGATAGAAGGAAGAAGAGAAAAATGGGGAGAGAGGAGAAAGAGAGAAAGAGAAAAAGAAGAGGAGGAAGGGAGAGACAGGCAGTGAGGTTTGGAGGGAGAGACAGGAAGAGAGAGGGAGAAAAGGAGGGAGAGAAGAGACAAACAAATAGAGATAAGAGACAGAGAGAGGGACAGGAAAGAGGGGTGAGAGGGAGGGAAAGACAAACAGATGGGGGGAGGGGGGAAGAAACAGAGTAAGAGAAGGAAGGAGGGAAGGAAGAGGGATAAAGAGAGACGGAAGAGAGAGAGAGACAGAGACAAAGAGAGGGAGGGAGGGGAGAGAGAAATAGGGAAGGAAAGGAAGAGAAAGGGAGGGAGCAAAAGAAAGATGGAGTGGGGAGGAAATACGAGTGAAAGGAGAGAAAGGGAGGGATAGAGAGACAGAGAGAGGGGAGGAGGGAGGAGAGAGATAGAAGGAAGAAGAGAAAAATGGGGAGAGAGAGAGAGGAGAAAGAGAAAGAAAAGGAGGAAGGGAGAGACAGGCAGTGAGGTTTGGAGGGAGAGACAGGGAGGAAGAGAGAGGGAGAAAAAGGAAGAGACAGAAACAGACAGACAAAAAGGAACGGGGGGAGAAAGGGCAGGAAGAGAAAGAGAGGGAGGGAGAGGAAGGGGAGAGAGATAGAGATAGAGACAATGAGAACAAAATGGGGAGTGCTTTTCCCAAAAGCCTTCAGAAGTCAGGAACGAAACAAAGCTCTCTTCTTTCTTACATTTTAAATGATGCTAAATAGTGTAGAAAACATTGCTCCCTTTTTATATCTAGTTTTGAGAAGTTGCTATAGAAGTGTCTCAGTTGTATTGCTTTGTGAGGTTCCTATTGTAATTCAAATTCCGAATTGGGCAAGAGAATTAAAAGAAATCTAGGAGACCTGTATGAACTGATGCAGTGAAGAAAGAAGAACCAGAAAAATAATACCCACAGTGACTAGAGTAATAGATTTAGAGCCAGAAGGGACCTTAAGAAGTAGATCTAATACAACTCCATCATTTTAATAATATAGTAAACTGAGGCCCAGAGACTTAATAAATGTTTGGTGAGTTTAATTACTCAAAGGCACACAAGTATGTGACAAAGCTGAGATTCAAACTTAGGCACTGACTCCAAACCCAGCTCTTTCCAGTGCACTCCCAGTTCCGATGCCTCTTAAAGGCAGGTGAACTCAGATTAAGTACAATGAGCAACCTTGTCCTAGAGAGCAGACAAAGAAAACACACTTCTTTCCCTCTCTTCTTGGTAGAGATGGGGGGCCTAGGGTACAAAATTGGACATACTCTGTCAGACACAGTCATTTTGTCTGTCAGGTTTGCTTAACTACTCTTCTTCAAGGAGTACGTGTGCATGTGTGTGCATGGGGGTGGGGGGAAGTATGAGTGGCAAATAGGAAAATGACTACCGTAAATACAAAAGACAACAATAAAATTTAAAAGCAGGTTAAGAAGGGAAAATGGAGGAAGGGCAATGCTTGAACCTTAATGTCATCAGAATTGGTTCAAAGAAGGAATAACATATACACCCAGTTGTGTATAGAAATCTATCTTACCCTACAAGGAAGAAGGAGGGGAAAGATAAGAGAAAGGAAATGGGGCTGATAGAAGGGAGTGTGGATTAAGGGATGTAGTGGTCAGAAGTCAAACAGACAGACTGAGAAGGGACAAGGTAAAAAGCAAGAGAGCAAGAGTGTGAGAGACAGAGGGGGAGAGAAGGATAAGCAGAAGAAAAAAACAGGATGGAGGGAAATACTTAATCTTAACTGTGAATGGGGATGAACTCACCCATAAAAATGGAAGCAGACAGCAGAATGAATTAAAAACCAGAATCCAACAATATGTTGTTTACAAGAAACACACTTGAAACAGAAAGACACATAGAGTAAAAATAAGGGGCTGAAGCAGAATGTATCACGCTTCAGCTGAAGTTTAAGAAAAAAAAGCAGAATTGGCAATCATGATCTCAGGCAAAGCAAAAGCAAAAATAGATCTAATTAAAAGAGAAAAGCAAGGAAACTACATTTTGCTAAAGGATACCTGAGACAATGATGTAATATCAATTCTAAACATATATGCACCAAATGGCATAGCATCCAAATTCTTGAAGGAAAAGTTAAATCAACTACAGGAGGAAATACACAGTAAAACTATACTAGTGGGGGACCTCAACTTTTCCTCTCTCAGAACTAGATAAATCTAACCATAAAATAAACAAGAAAGAAGTTAAGGAGATGTATAGAATTTTAGAAAAGTTAGATATAATAGACCTCTACAGAAAACTGAATGGGAATAGAAAGGCATATACCTTTTCTTTAGTTGTACATAGGAACTTCACAAAAACTGATCATGTATTTAGGGCATAAAACCTCACAATCAAATACAGAAAAGCAAAGATATTAAATGCATCCTTTTCAGACCATAATGCAATAAAAATTACATTCAATAAATGGCTATGGAAACATCGATTAAAAATTAATTGGAAACTAAATAATCATCCTAAAAAATGAGTGGGTCAAAGAACAAATCAGAGAAACAATAAATAATTTCATTAAAGAGAATGACATCAATGAGACAACATACCAAAATTTATGAAACACGGCCAAAGCAGTATTTAAGGAAAAATGTATATCTCTAAATGCTTACATCAATAAAACAGAGAAAGAGTAAATCAATGAATTGGGCATGCAACTAAAAACACTACAAAAAGAACAAACTAAAAATCCCCAATTATACAACAAACTGGAAATCAAAGGGAATATTAATAAAATTGAAAGTAATAAAATCATTGAACTAATAAATAAAACTAGGAGTTAGTTTTAGAAAAAAAAACAATAAAATAAACCATTGGTTAATTTAATTTAAAAAAAGAAAGAAAACCAAATTACCGGTATCAAAAATGAAAAAGGTGAATTCACTACCAATAAAGATGAAATTAAAGCAATTATTAGGAGCTATTTTGCCCAATTATATGCTAATAAATTTAACAATGTAAGTAAAATGGATGAATATTTACAATAATATAAATTGCACAGATCAATAGAAAATGAAATAGAATATCTAAATTAGCCTAATTTTAAGAAAAGAAATTGAACAGTCCATAAATGAGCTTCCTAAAAAAAAAAAAAGCATCAGGACCAAATGGATTTACAAGTGAATTCTACCAAACATTTAAAGAACAATTAATTCCAATACTATATAATTTATTTGGAAAAAATAAGCCAAGAAGGAGTCCTACCAAATTCCTTTTATAACACAAATATGGTATTGATACCTAAACCAGAAAAAGCAAAAACAGAGAAAGGAAACTATAGACCAATTTCCCTAATGAATAGTGAAGCAAAAATTTTAAATAAAATGCTAGCAAGGAGATTACAGCAATATATCACAAAGATCATATACTATGACCACGTGGGATTTATACCAGGAATTCAGGGCTAGTTCAATATTAGGAAAGCTATCAGTGTAATTTATCATATCAATAACAAAACCAACAAAAATCATATGATTATCTCAGTAGAGGCAGAAAAAGCTTTTGATAAAACACAACAGTCATTCTTAGTAAAACACTAGAAAGCATAGGAATAAATGAAGCTTTCCTTAAAATGATAAGTAGTATCTATCAAAAACCATCAAGTATTATCTGTAATGGAGACAAGCTAGAAGAAGCCTTTCCATTTCCAATAAGATCAGGGTCTGTGAAGCAAGGATGCCCATTATCACCAATATTGTTCTAGAAATGCTAACTATAGCAATAAGACAAGAAAAAGAAATTGAAGAAGTTAGAGTAGGCAGTAAGGAAACAAAACTATCACTCTTTGCAGGTGATATGATGGTATACTTTGAAAATCCTAGAAAATCTAAAAAAACTAGTTGAAAAAATTAATAACTTCAGCAAAGTTGCAGGATATAAAATAAACCCACATAAATCATCAACATTTTTATATATCACCAACAAAATCCAGCAGGAAGAGATAGAAAGAGAAATTCCAGTTAAAATAACTGCAGACAATATAAAATGTTTGGGAGTCTACCTGCCAAGACAAACCCAGGAACTATATGAACATAATTACAAAACACTTTTCACACAAACAGAGTCAGATCTAAACAATTGGAGAAATATCAACTGCTCAGGAGTAGGCATATCCACTATGATAAAAACGACAATTCAACCTAAATTCATTTACTTATTCAGTGACCTACCAATCAAATTACCCAAAAATCATTTTACAGAGCTAGAAAGAATAGCAACAAAATACATCGGGAAGAAGAAAAGGTCAAAAATATCAAGGGAATCAATTAAAAAAACGTGAACGAAGGTAGCTTAGCAGTACCAGATCTCAAACTGTATTACAAAGTGGTAATCATCAAAACAATCTGGTACTGGCTAAGAAATAGAATGGTGGACCAGTGGAATAGATTAGATACACAATACACAGTAGTAAATGACTATAGTAATCTAGTGTTTGACAAACTCAAAGCTCCAAAACTTTAGGACAAGAAATCACTATTTGACAAAAGTTGCTGGGAAAACTGGAAAATACTTTAGCAGAAACTAGGTATAGACCAACATTTCACACGTATTCATTCCAAGGTAAGGTCAAAATGGGTACATGATTTAGACATAAAGGGTGATACCATAAGCAAATTAGGGGAGCATGGAATATTTTACCTGTCAGATTTAGGGAAAAGGGAAGAATGTTATGACCAAATAAGAGAGAAGCATTACAGAATATAAAATGGATAATTTTGATTACATTAAATTAAAAGGTTTTTGCACAAACAAAATCAATTCAGCCAAGACTATAAAGGAAGCAGGAAACTGGGGGAAAATTTTTATAGCAACTTTCTCTGATAAAGGCTTCATTTCTCAACTATACAGAGAACTGAGTCAAATGTATAAGAATATAAGTCATTCCCCAACTGACAAATAGTCAAAGGATATGAACAGGCAGTTTTCAAAAGAAATCAAAACTATCTATAGTCACATGAAAAAATGCTCTAAGTCACTACTGATTAGAGAAATGCAAATTAAAACAACTATGAGGTACCATCTCACATCTTTCAGATTGCTTAACATGACAAAAGGAAAATGACAAATATTAGAAGGGATATGAACTGACAGCAGTGTTGGTGGAGTTGTGCTAGTCTAACCATTCTGGAGAACAATTTGGAACTATGCCCAAAGGGCTATAAAACTATTCATGCCCTTTGACCCAGCAATGCCACTATTATATCTGTACCCTACAGAGATCAAAGAAAGAAAGAAAAGGACCTTTGTGTACAAAAATATTTATAGCAGCTTTTTTTTTCCTGTTTTTGTTTTTTTAGGCAATTGGGGTTAAGTGACTTGCCCGGGGTCACACAGCTAGTGTCAAGTGTTTGGTCTGAGGCCAGATTGGAACTCAGGTCCTCCTGACTTCAGGGCCGGGGCTCTATCCACTGTGTCACCTAGCTGCCCCTATAGCAGCTCTTTTTGTGGTGGCAAAGAATTGGAAACTGAGAGGATGCCCTTCAACTGGGGAACAGCTGAACAAGTTGTCATATGTGATTGTGAAGGAATACTGTTGTGCTATAAGAAATAATGAGCAGGCTGCCTTCAGAAAAAGCTGGGAAGATTTACATAAAACTGGTGCAAAGTGAAATGATCAGAAACAGAACACTGTCCACAGTAATAGCAGTACTGTACAATGATCAACTCTGAACGACTTAGCTATTCTCAACAATACAATGATCTAAAACAATTCCAAAGGACTTACGGCAAAAATTGCTATCCACCTCCAGAGAAAGAACTGAAGGGGTCTGAATGCAAATTGAAGCAGACTTTTTTTGTTTTCTTTATTATTCTTGTGGGGGGGGTTGGTCTTTTTTCTTTCGTAACTGTGGCTAATGTGGAAATGTTTTGCATGTCTGCACCTGTATAATCTATATCAAAGTGCTTGCCTTCTCAAGGAGGGGGGAGGGTAGGGAAAGAGGGAGAGAATTTGAAATTCAAAATTTTTTAAATCATTAAAAATTTTTGTTTACATGTTTGAGAAAAAAAAATTAAAATTAAATGTCAACAAAAACAAAACTAAGAACGGCAACAGTGAGTTGAATTCTATCATCCTTACTTAGCATAAGAAAATCCATGTCCAACCCAACTAGTCAAAGGAATCAAACTAGCTTTCAATACAAACTAGAATAGTGTTCATAGAAACCACAGAAACTAAAGTTATCAACTCATCCTGTTTGACAGCCCTATCAATTTGTTCATATGGATAAGAACCTCAGGAGATAAGTTTCTCCCTCTGGAAATGATTTCTAGGACAGCAAGAACAAAATCTCTCAGGAGGAAGAATACAGGCAAGTCTTCAACTTCTAATCCTCCCTGCTCCCAAGTCCCCATGCTGGCTGTCCCAGCAGTCCCTGTTCCCTCCATATCTCTGCTCCAATCCCATGCTCCTTAACTGAGAGCTTAAGCCACTTGGCAAGTTCACATGGCTCGGGCTGTTGGAGGCAGGACTTAAGCCCACATTGTGCTGCTCTCAGGGGTCCAGTTACCTTATGAGTTGAATCTACTTTTGCGGCCTGACTTAAGAATAGATCTACCTCAGGGAGTTAAGAGTAGAACATTTCACATTTGTGATAATATAGTAAGTTTCATTTAATACATAGCCTCTGTACTATACTATTCACAATTGCCTGCCAGCATTTACTAGACTATAAGCTCTTTGAGGGCAGGTACTGACTCAATTTTGTCTTAGTATTTAGCAGAGGCTCTGGCGTATAGTAAGCACTTAAATGTTTTTTTTTCTTTCTATAGGAAAATGTATTCGAAGTTCCAAACACACATTGGAAAAGGAGCCTCTTCATCATTAGCTCGGTCATTCATACATTCCAAAAGAGTAGCACAAAAGGCCATGTTTGCATGTGTTTCACTTAAGTGCTTGATTGAGTTTAGTTCCCTTATCCAGCACATCATGTAACATATTCTCCAAACCCGCTACTTCACTGATTATTAGGAAGTGTTTCCTGACCTCAAATGGGTATTTGAACTTTCTCCCAAGCACTTCCTGTACTGCCCTCCGGGGCCAAGCAGGATAAGGCTAGTCACTCTTCCGGAGGGTAGCCCTTCAAATACCAGCAGACAGGTAGCTCTATCTCTCTCCTAGCTGTTTCTTCTCCAGGCTAAGTGTCCCTAGTTCCTTCAACCAAGCCTCATACGACACTGACTCAAGGTCCTTCACTATGCTGGCTGCCCTCTGGATGTTCTCAAACTCACCAACATCATTCCTCATCTCTGCCATCAAGAAGTGAACCTAAGACTCCAGCTGAGGTCTGCAGAGGGCAGAGTGTAGAAGGACCGTCAGTCACCTCCTTCTGCCTGGAAGGTAAGCTTCTCTTCATGGTGCCTAAGATCAGCTTAGCCTTTTGGGGTTGCTCTGTCACACTGTTGACTCCTACTGAGCCAGCCATCTACTAAAATTCCAAATCTTTGTCAAGGCGACTTCTTCCCAGGCTTTTGAAGTTGATTTTTTGAGCACAAATCCAAGACTCTACACATTTACCCCTATTAAATTACATCACAGTAGACTCGGCCCAATATTCTAGCCTGTCAAGAGCTTTTGGCACCCTGACTTTGGATTCCAACTTTGTGTCACTGGCAAATCTGATAAATGTTCACTTTTCTATTGGTAACCCCAGGGCTCAGATGATAACTTGCTAGCTGATAACTCCAAGCCACCAATATTGGCTTTGGTTCATACCAATTCCCAACTAGGCCCTTCTTAGATTGGCAGCAGACATGCTTTGCACATAGTAAGTATTTAATAAATGCTTCATTCGTTCACTCATTCTATGCCTTTGTTCAAGCAATAAAGGCCAATGGGTTATTTGCCTAATCTTCAGTATCAGGATCTGGAACCAACAGCCCTCTAATTTAGGATATTAAATTAATTCAGACAGGGATGAGTTGACAGTGGACTTTTACCCTCTCTCTGAAAAAGGGCTTGCTGATCAGGTCAGTATAATTGGGATTGAACAAGATCTCTTACACAAGGAGAAGCTGTTTGCACAAATTTCAGACACATGTGTTTGCCTATCAAATATGGATAAGCAGAGCCTTCCAGAGCTCTGGTTAATGCTTTGGTGTGCTAACTTTCAATCATTCTTATGGACTGGTTGGAGCTGGGCCTCTATGTCTACTACCTATAATAGCTAACATTTATGTAATGCTTTAAGGTTTCAGTCCATACCAAAGCTGACTGCAAATAAGTGGACTGATGAGACCGGTTGTTCTTGAAGACCATTTTTCCCTGCACAACAGGGTATGTGGCAAAATACTACCTAGTACTTCAGGGAAGCCAGGCACATCATGTTTTCAAAACTACCTACTTCCAGGAAAATTCCACTTGCAAGGACTTTTCCTGTGAAGAATTACTGTCATGCTGTATCATGTACCTATTTCACTCCAAAGATGCTGGGGCAGTACTCAGACAAAAACTATCTTCTGCAACATTTACACCTACTTCAATGCCAACAGAAAATATTTTTCTAGGAGGGGAAAAATTGATCAAAGAAAATGCCTTTTTCAATGTTTAGAGCTGGCTATATAAATTGAGACCTGGGAAATGTGAAGTTCTGTTTCTTAATGGATAAAGAATACTGCTCAGAACCTGGAGTAAATGAACAGAAAACCATACTGCACATTACTTTACTAAGACTGGGCTACACATTCCATTAAACCAGATAACAGGATATGATGGAAGGGACCTCAGGTTTCAATGAGCAGTGAAATTTAGAGTAGATATATCTGCTGCCAACTGGAGAAGGGTCTACTTGGGAATCAGTCTGACCAAAAGCCAATACTTGTGGCTTGGAGTTATCAGCAAGTAAAAGACTTTCACTCAACTTTGAGTAAGAAAAATCCACCCCATGTTCTCAAACATCAGCCCTTCTAGATTGGAGATACTCAGAGAATGGTCACAAAGCACCTTGGGGAAATATTTCTCAATAAAATTGACAAATAAAAGCTTAGAAACAGGATGCTATTATGGCCTGTGGCCTGAAGTACAATTTTTAAAAGTTCAGAAAGAACTCAAAGCTTCTTTTCTTAAATTAATAAGCCTCATAGGTTGACTTGAGGGACTTGTATTAAGGGCCTGGATTTCACAACCCCATTCATAACTTAATGTCTTACTTAAGAGGAGACTCACGCAACATGTGTCAATAATCTTAAGTGTCAGAGGTGAGATCTGAACCCAAGTCTTCCTGAACACAGGACCACTCCTCTCTAGCTGCCAAAGCACACTGCTGCTCTTGGACTTTCCAAATGAGAAAGAACACTGACTTGATACTAAAGAAATATGGGGAACTATAAAGAACAAGCCATGAAAATTATCAGTTCCTAACAGGGAAGTAACAAGAGCATGTCCTGTTATCCATACCTCAAACATACAAATACGATGGGTACAAGAATACAATCAAACTCTAGTTAACTTCTTCCTGTGCCATGATGATGTGACTAAAGGTTGAACTCTCCATTTTTTTTTCCACCAAAAATTCCACCTCCCTTTCTAGAACTATAAAAATACTATCTGTGGTATTTTTAAAGTTGGTTATTAGACTCAGATGTGCATAGGATAAATATAAAGCAGTTCTTTTAAAAGTATTGTTCCTGCAGGGTCCAATTCTAGTATCAAGAAAGAAATATCTATTGAGCACCCACTGTGCCAGGCACTGGGGGACTATGGATGTTTAGTTAAGGCTTCTCTCCCTAGGAGACTCCCAAAAGAAGGCAGTACAGGGCAGTGACGAGAGTCCTGGTTCTAGAGCTAGAGCACCTAGGTTTGAATCCTGACCCTGATACTCCTCCCTGCGCAGCCATGGGTAGATTCCTCTCCCTCTCTGGGACTGTTTATTCCTCTATGAAATGAGAAGGTTGGACTGGTCATTCTCTAAAATCCCTCTCCCAGTGTTAAACATTGATCAATTAGGGGGTGACTAGTAGGGCCATGGGTAGAAGTCATTTGACGGTATGTGACTGGTGTCAAAACAAAACATAATTAATCAAACTGATTTCGGAAAAAAGATCCAGAGCACAATATACAGGGTATCCCCCAAGACCTAACAGCTTAAAACTTCACTTGGGGGATACCCTGCATTAGAGGAGAATTGTTGAATGGGGGGAGGGGGCCAAGAAAGACAAGGGAACACTGAAAGGGGTGTCTCTAAAGGACAGGTAGGAGTTGAACAGGATACAGGTTGGGATCAGGACCTTGGATCAAGATGGAAGGGAACTTGGAAGTCCCCCAAACCAACCTCCTCATTTTAGACATGAGGAAACTGAGGCACAGAGAGATGAAATGACTTACCCAAGATGACACAGGTATTAAGTGGCAGAGCTTAGGTTCACACTCAGAGCCTGTGATTCCCAAATTTAGCTCTCCTTCCACTGTACCACATTATCCCTCCATGTGAATATATCTTTTTTCCTAGTTATTATTTAGATGAAGTCACATATGCCACATTAAAATGATCCAAGTATATCTGTAACTAGTAATAAGTAAAGGATGTAGAGGTAAATAAGAAGTCCCAAGCTAATTTATGGGTCATGTGACCAACAAGATAGCAGACTAGACATTTTTTTAATTCTCCCAAACTCTCAAAATTCTCAAAAAAAAAAAAAGAATTATGTATAAGTCAAGTAATTGCAGCTATCCTGGTACCAAAAAGTTTAATAAAGTAACAATGTGATGAAAGAAGGCTAATCCCTAATCCATAAAGGCTAACTCAGCAGCACCTCCCTCCCTACTAGCCCCTAACTCAAAACCTGACTCATAGGCTTGTGCTCTGAGATCCATTCAGCTATTTCCTTGCTGTTGCCATAGTCAAAAGAGGATGTTTGTTCTGCCTGGGGCTACAGCACATTGCTATAACCACACTTAGCCAAAGGACTAAAGAATAGAAGGAACAGGGGTAAGGATCAGCATATATGGAAGACTATCCTAGGCCTGAAAAAAGGGAACTGGCATCCAGTCACTTAAGGCAGGGACTGAGGCTGGTGAAAAGTGAATCCCTCAGTATAGAAGACAGACAGCTTTGCAGTCCAGGTCTGAGGGCATCTGCCACCATAAGGGAAGGAGTCAGAAAGTGAGTGACAAGGGAAAATGAGGGGGAAAGACTGAAATTACCAAAGATTTTGGGAAGAATAAAACTCAGGAACCTTGAACACAAGCATTTAAATCAACAGGAAAGATTTTTTTTTTTTTTTGCTTTTAGGCAATTGGGGTTAAGTGACTTGCCCAGGGTCACACAGCTAGTAAGCATCAAGTGTTTGGTCTGAGGCCAGATTTGAACTCAGGTCCTCCTGACTTCAGGGCCGGTGCTGTATCCACTGCGCCACCTAGCTGCCCCCAACAGGAAAGATATTAAAAGAGAAGAGGACCACCAAGGCATGTAAACAAGTCGAAACATGTCTGAATAAATAATGTAAGACAAATGAAATTGAATCAACACCTAATAAGCCAAAGGAACCTGTAGATTCCCAAGAGAACCACAGAAGGCTGTTTCTGATTGGTTCAAGAAAGAAATAAGAATTTTGAGATCAGAATTTATGGCAGAAATAATTGGCAGAATAGAAAAACTTGAATCTATGGTGGTGAGTCTTTCCACAGAAGCAAAAGAGAGAACAAATGACTGGGAATATAAGCACACAGAAGAGAAGGGCAATGGGGAAGAAGACAAGCAAAAAAGAGTAACATTTAAAAAAAAAACTATCTCTATACAAGCAAAATATATTGGTCTTGAAGAATTATGAAGCCATCCATTAGCTGGGTGGAAATACATTTTTTAAAGCTGTCATCTTTGAAATCTGGAGTCCCTCAGAAATGTACCTGCTTACTATGTTTTTCCTAAATAGAAAATTTCAAATGAGGAGAACATTTTTAAAAACTAGAGTAAAAGCAGGTAGGTAGAGCAGGAGGTTTAAGGAGAAAAAAAAAACAATGAAAATGCCAATTTATGCTGCAAATTACAAAATGTTAGTTTCATTCTATTGTTTCTGAAATAAAATTATCTTTTGGCAGTTTAATGGGTTTTTTCACTCCTTAAAACAGTTGCGGGTCAAAAGTGATCAAGAGGCAGTAGAGTGTAGTGGAAAGAGGGCTGCCCTTGGAGTTAAGAGGGCTGGGTTCAAGTCCTACCTCTGACAGATAGCTGGGTGATCCTATGCAAATTAATTACCCCTGATGCCGTTCTGGATTGATGGAAGAAGTTAAGGGAGTTCCTTGCATTAAGAATATCACAGATCAGAATGAACAAAAATAACAACAATAAAAATTCCAAGTCTATCACAGCCATGGTAGCACATGCCTATGATCCTTGCTCCTGGGGAGGTTGAAAATGGTGGATCATTGGAGCTTACAAAGTCAGAGCCTCGGCAGGACTGAAGCTGAGTGGGGTGGAGTGGGGAGAACCACACTAAGTTTGACACAAATACAATGAACCCATGACATGGAGGAGGAATCACCAGACTGCCTAAGGAGGGACAGAGTTAGGAGGCCCAAAGTCCCTATAGAGCTCCATCAGTAGTGGCATGGAGCCCATGAGTAGAGTAACCCCTGTACTTCCAGCCTAGGTAAATTGGGGAGACTCAGTCTCAAAACAAAATATAATTGATCACAGCTAAGTACTAATTCTCAGTATCAGTTATAGCGCCCAATTAAAAGGGCAAAGTGACCTTGAATATATACAAAATAAGCACCTTTCAAATGAGAGGGAAAGGAGGGAATAAGCATTTATAAAGCTCCTACTTTGTATCAGGCACTGTGCTAAGCACTTCTTAAGAAAATTTATTTTAAACTTAAACACTAAAACTTGAATACACAATAAGAAAAGAAACATAAACTTAAATACAAAATAAGAAAAAGAAAAAAAGCATTGCCATGTGCACAGCACAATGTAAGAGAGGATTCATAATACACAGCAATACATTTCCATTTCAACAAAGCCTATATAATAAATACTACACCTTGTGTCCAGAGCTGTCCGTCTTTTTTTTTTTGCTTCCTCATAAGTTTTCTTTTGTTTTCCACTGTGCACTTGTGCTAAGCACTTTTTACAAATACCATCTCAGCTGATCTTTATGTAAACCCTGGGAGGTAGGTGCTATTATTATTTCTATTTTACACATGTGGAAACTGAGGCAGACAGAGGTTAAGAGGCTTACCCAGGATCTCATACACAGCTAGTGAGTGTCCAAGGCCATATTTAAATTCAGATCTTTCTGATTCCAAGCTATCTCCAAGGATCTCCAGTACTTCAAGGATATTTAGTGTAGGTACTCACTCCCTGACTGAGAGGGTCTTTGACTTGCTCAGACTCAAAATTTATCCCCCTACAGTAAACCTAGTGATGAGTGTCTCTGAACCTAGCCAGGCTGGATCTCAGAAGAAGACATGTGCAGGCCATCACTAGACCTAGACTGAAACCCTTTCCAGCTTGGTAGCTATAAACTGATTCCTACCAGGGACAAAGCTCTGTCAGGGTGTTTGCTCTACCATGTTCTTAAAACCCAATTTTGTTGTTTGTCAGAGGGACTATGGGATGAGAAACACACTAGCACATTGTTGGTGGAGCTGTGGATCAGTAGAACCATTTTGGAAATCAATTTGGAATTATGCAAATAAAGTGACTAAAATGCCCATATCCTCTGACCCAGAGATTCCACTAATAGTCTTATATTCCAAGGAGGCCACTGGTAAGAAAAAAGTCCTCAAATATACCAAATATATATAGCAGCACTTTTTGCAATGCTGGAAACAAAGTAGATGCCCACTGATTGAGGAATGGCTATGTAAAATATGGTATGTTAGTGTAATTAGAATATTACTGTGCTGTAAGGAACTATGAATGTGATGAATACAAAAAATGGGAAGATTTACATGAACTGACAGAGAATGAAATGGGCAGTCAAAAAATTAATGGAAAACAACATAAATGGAAAGAACCACACACACAAGAAAATCAAGTGAAATTACAAAGCAAAAGCATAGCTCAAAAAAAGAGATGAGAGAACACCTTCCCCCACTTCTTCAGAACAGTAGGAGGTTCACAACTGTTACACATCGTACATATTTGTAGATTTTTTCTGACGCACTGATTAGTTATGCTGATTTTTTTCCTTGGTTTTTTTTTTGTCTTTTATAAACATAGTATTTATTATCTGGGATGGCTTTGTGAGGGAGTAAAGGGAAGGATACTGGAGAAAATTACAGTGATATTAAAAGAGATATCAATAAAAACTTACTTTGAAACATTAAAAAAACCGTGAAGCAGTGTGATCACAAGATCATAGATTGTTAGCTGAAAGGGACCTCAAAGGCCATCTAGTCCAAATCTCTATTATTTTATTAAGACATAGCATAGAATAAGGGCAGCTAGGTGGCATGGTGGATAGTGTGCCAGGACTGAAGTCAGGAAGACTCATCTTCCTGAGTTCAAATCTGGCCTCAGACACTTACTAGCTGTGTGACCCTGGACAAGTCACTTTACCCCACTGACTAGCAAAAAAAAGAAAAAAAACACCTGAGCACCTTCAGGAAAAAATAGGGAATTTGGGAGGAGTGGTTGTTTTAAGGAGGAAAGTTAAAATGACTTTCATCTTGGGCACAAGTTTCAGATTCTAATGGTTCCATCACGGGAGATGTGCAGCAGGCAGCTTGTGATGTGAGGCTGGAGTTGGGGAGAAGGGCTGGACATTGAGATATGGCACACACCTGCATGGAACCAATGGTTAAATACATGGGATGATGAGATCACTAAGAGAGAGAGGGTAAAGAGAAAAGAGGGCCTAGGACAGAGCCTACTGCAAGCCACCCCTACTGAACGGATGGAAGGTGGAAGATGATTGAGCCAAGGAGATGCAGAAGTGGTGGGATGGGAAGGAGAACACAGAAAATAGCAGCATGCAAGTTAAGAGGAAGGAGTATCCAGAAGAGGATGGTCAACACTGGGATAAACTGAAGGGAGGTCAGGGAAAAGAAGAACTGAGAACAAGGAGACCAGGGATTTAAGAGTAGAGGATAATTTACATTGAACAGGTCAACTTTGAGGGTGGTGGGCCCTCTCACGATCCTAGCTCCTGGGGAACCTGAGTGCTGGCTCATCTCTGGAAATACAGTGGGCTAAGCCAATCAGGTGTCCAGACCAAGTTCTGAATGAATGTGGCAAACCCCTGGGAGTGGGATAGGGGAAAGAGTGGGAAAGGGATGGGGCACTAGGTTGCCTAAGGAAGGGCAAACCAGCCTCTGATGTGGAGCAGATCAAAGCTCTAAAGGCAATCCAAGGGAGATCAGGCCCACAAGTAAAGTAGCCCCTCCCTGCATTTCTAGCCTGGGTAAGATAGGCATACCCAGTCTTTAAAACAAAACAACAAAATCAGAGTTAAGGCTGTGGAGGGAGGAAAGAAAGCTTGGAGCACGGATGACAGAATGGGATGTTGAAGGGACTACAGGTCACAGTGATGGCAGAATAGGTTTAGGAGTAAGGTAAAGGGAGAGATGAAAGTATAGATCAGGACAGAATTTCAAAATTCTTAATCATATCAACAGAACAGATATGGATGTTGATGAGATCAAAGGTATGATAACCAGCCCTATGTGGCCAAGGTGGAGTGAAGAGTAATGTGAGTTTAACAGGAGCTTGATTAACTGGGACACATCAGGATATTTGAAGGGACACCACCATGTATTTTAAAATCCTGAAATTTGAGGGCAGGTGTTGGGGAAGAAAGGAAAACTGGGAGATGGCTACAGCATTTGGGGTTCCAGACCTGGCAACACAGACAGATAGAATGAACCTCAAAAACAGATAGAAGGAACCTCAAAATAGTTTTGTTTTTGTTTGTGAGAAACAAGGAATAAGCCCATCTCTCCTCTTCCTGGCCCAGAGTGTCTTGGGCCACGAGAAAAAGAGTACCTCCTTAATGGAGACGATTGCCAGGAATAGAATGGCTTCTGAAGGAAGCCTTATTTCTGTTCTAAAATATGGAAAGAGTATGAGGTAAAGAGATCTAGGATAAAGGGGAATTGGTTGAAAACAGTGGGGGTTCCAGAGGACAGAATGGATCAGAAGAGAAGAGAAGGGTATGAACCTTGGGTTCAGGTAGGTTGAGGTAGACAGGGATGAAAGACTAGTAGAGAAAGGATTTCAGCCTAAGCAGTGACTATACCACAAATTGAAGGAGAAGAGAGTTGAGTTTGCCTACATATGGATGAGCAAAGAACTATATGATCAGGGCCCCCCACACAAGTGAATTCAGAGTCATTTCAAGAATAGTAGACCGCTGGTCATTCCCAACTCAGAAGTGCTGGGGGTGGAGGTAGACAGATGGAACAGGATGTTCTGGACTGAAAATTCACAGTAGATTCCAGTTCTGTGGCCTCATCCTAAGATTCTAAGGGCACAGCATTTCAGAGAACAATCCTTATCAATGTAAGCTATTACTGCCAGTAGCATTTTCAGGCTCTCTTCTGAAAAGGGCCCTTAATAATAATTGCTGACACTTACATGATATTTTCTGTACAGTCTCATTTGGTTCTCACAGAAACTCTCTATGGGGGGAAGGGAGATCCTAAAGGAATTATTATCTGCATTTTAGAGGAAAAATTGAAACTGAAAAGGGTTCAAACTAACATCTCTTTAGATTGCAAGGTCACAGCCCTTCTGTATACTAGGTTGACCCTGGAAGCCATTATTTGCCTGCAGTAATTGAACGCCTTATGTTACAGTATACTTGTTGCTGAATGTTGTCTATCCCAGGATTCTGTGCACTTGTCTGCTGGATGCAGCCTGGCGGGACAGCGCCCGCGGGGAATACAGACCTGTCCTGGGTCTCATCTAGCTTGCTCACTTTCCCGCCCATTGCTCCGTACATGGCTTTGCAGAATTACACTGTGTTCTGGGTTCGTTGCATGCCTGGTCGTTCCAAAGACACTCAGTCTTGGAAGCTCCATGGGATGAGTGGCGTGATCTTAGATGCATAAGTTAAAAATTAGGGTTGGGGGGTGGGGGAAAGAGGCGCGAAGAGTTGCCCCAGCAAGAGGGACTGATCTACCAACGCCTACCGAGGCTGTAGGGAGAGGGTGTGGAATAGCAAGTCAAGAAGGGTAAATCAGGAACAGAGGCCATGAATTTGGTTTCCTGTATCCAAAGCATTTCGGGCAGGGCCTCCCCCCACCCCAATTTCACCCCGCCCTACCCTTCCACCTCATAGCACCCATCTTGCCAAAGATAAATGTCTGCCATTTCCCAGGCAGGGTCTATCTAGTTCAAGCTGAGGACTGTGTCCTTTCCTTCCATTCCCCCACCCGGGTACACAGGGGACAATCTAAGAAGCAGTAGTGACCCACCGCACACATTCCCGCTCCCCAGCTTGGTTTAGTCTCTTTCCATCCCGCAGCGTCCCTCTCTCTACCCCGGGGAGTGGGGAACAGACCCTGGTGGGACAGGTTGTTAGGATGGGTCAGGGCGGAATGGGGTGAGGGGAGGGGCAGGGATTGGGGTTGGTGGGAGGGCCCGGCAGGGTGCCCCGTTCCATCCCGTCCCGAATTTTGGCTTACCTTGATGCAGTAGGGCGGCTCTTCGGAGGTGACCAGCATGTACCTGTCTCCATGGCTGGCTGGGTCCCGTGAGCGGAGCTGAGGGAAGGGGGTAAGGGACCACCCGGTGGTTAGCTGGAACCCAGGCTCGGCCACGCCCCTATCAGGGTTGCTCCACGTTGCCCCGGCTGCCGACCCGCGCCTCCCCACCGCCCCCCATGCTCCAAGTCCCGGTAGCTCTTACCTTCAGGAAAATCTCCACCGCGTTCTTCGCTGTATCCAGATAGGTGGTACCCAGCCCGGTGCGCTGGTTCATAGAAGCGGACGTGTCTAGGAGGAACAGCAGGATCGGCATCTTAGCTGCTGAGACCCCGGAGCCCTGCCTGCCTGGCTACGTGCAGAACCAGGGAAGGGGCTCCCTGGGCTGAAGGGGGCACGCGTGGCACGGGACAGGACAGAGAGACCAGGTCTATCCTGAGCTTCTCCTCACCGCACCGTCCACGTTCCCCCAGCCGCCTTCACCCTGCGATCCCTCTCTCCCGGCTGCCGGCACCCCCTTCTCTCTCCTCTCCGCTCTCCGTCGTCCTCTCGGCCGCCGCCACTCCCCCTTCAGCAGTCTCAGCAAGCGCTGCTTCGCAGTGCTCCGACTGCTCTCGGGAGCGCTGCCTCCCGACTGCAAGCAGCCCAACTTCTTACGCGCTCACTTCTGCGGGGCTGGGCGTCACGTGGTCAGGGCCCTTGCCATTGGCTCGCCGGGATTCCAAATTTGCGTATTCAATTATGGGTAGGACAAGGGGGCGGGGCCTCGGGGTTCCAGCCATTCCTAGGGCTGAACACGGCTGGCCAGCCAGGAGCCCTCGGCTGGGGCAGAGCACATGCTCGTAGCTTTCCCTCCCTCCCCGGCTGAGAATCGAAGGGAGGGAGGGCAGGGAAAGAGGAAGGGGTGGTATAGGGGTTCGCCTAATACTTTCTTCTCCCTTCTGACATGAGTTTTCAGAAGGAAGAGTTGGAGGGAGCGAATTGGCCCCAAGCAAATGTGCCCAGCGGGGATTGAGGGGGTGGGGGCTGCAGTCTCCCCCGGGACAAAACTGCATAGGGCCAAGCAGGTCACTAGTTAATATGAGGAAACTTAAGGCCTTTCCTAAGCAAGAGTTCTCTGGCAAGAAACTAACGAGGGGGCTTTGGAATTTCTCTCCCCTTTGTGGGGTGGTTGGCAGAGAGCTGCTGTCAACACAGCATGCAAATTGTACTTACAAAACCCACTTGAAGCACCTCCCCCCCACACCCACCAAAAAAAAAAAAAAGGGACTGGCTCCCCTTTGTCCTGCCTAAATCCTTCAAGGAACTGTGGTTTCATCATCGAGGGTACTCCCTAGGGCGAGCTTAGTAGAAGGCCTTTGAGAGGCCTGGGGTTAGTAGTCATGTTGGGGCTGGGTTTCTCCAAAGCAGTTAGACTCTTTGGGGTTGGACAGGCAGAGTTAAGTAACCCCAGGCCATACCAGAAGCCTCAGCTTCATTTCCATTTGTGCCTGGATTTCTGGCATGCAGTCTCTCTCTCTCTCTCTCTCTCTCTCTCTCTCTCTCTCTCTTCTCTCTCTCACACACACACACACACACACACACACACACACACCCCTCTCCGAGAATCCCTCCTAAAAGTACATTGAAGTGTCTTCATAAGCAATTTTCCAAGACCTCATTATATGTTTCAAGTACTGCTTAATTACTGTTGCATGGTATTTTGACCCCCAGAAGACATTTCCCAAGGAGTTGCCCTGCCCCTCCCCACCATCCATATCCAATCTGTTGCTAACTCCTGTAGATTCTAACTTCCCAAAATCTCTCTTATCCAGCTCCTCCTACCTCCTGACACTGCCACTGCCCTGGTACAGGCCCTCATCACCTCACCCTTGGACTACTGCCATATAGCCTGCCTCAATTCTCTCCCCACTTTAGTCCATCCTTCACTTAGCTATCAAAGTGATCTTCCCAAAGTTCGGGGTCAAATACAAAATCCTCTGTTTGGCTTTAAAAAGTCTTCATAACTTGATCCCTTCCTACCTTTCCAGTCTTCATATACCCCTTCCCTTCACATACTCTGTGCTGTCCATTGTACAAGACACTGCATCTCCAGACTCCAAGCATTTAGACTGGCTGTGCCCCCTGCCTGGAATGCTCTCCCCCCTCAACTCTACCACCTGGCTTCCCTGGCTTCCCTCAGTCCTAGCTAAAATCTCACCTTCTGCAAGAAGCCTCTCCTGGTCCACCTTAATGTTAAGTGCCTTCCCTCTGAGTTTACCTCCAATTTACCTTGTAATATGACTTGCTTGTTAATAGCTCTTTGCATGTTGTATCGCACCTTATATTGTGAGCACCTTGAGAGCAAGGCCTGTTTTTGCCTTTCTTTGTTTCTCCAGCCCTTAGCAAAGTACTTGGTACATAGTAAGTTTAAAACATGTTTGCTGACTTCACTGAAATTCCAGTCTGAAGAAACTAGCTGTGTGAATTTGGACAAGGTCTATTCCCCTTCATCTCTGAAAAATGAGTGTTGGATAAGATGACCTCCAGCTGGAAGGGACCTTGGAGATCATCTTGTCCAACACTTATTTTACCAATGAGGAAGGTAAGGCCCTAAGAGAAGTGACTTGTCCAAAGTCACACAGTTAGTAAATGGCACAACCCAGACTTAAACTTGGATCCAGTACTTTTCCATTAGACCCTTCACATGCAGCCAGTTTTCCTGAGGCTGGTCCCAGAAGTGGACAGATTAGCAAACATTTCTATGCAATACCCTTTACATATAGTAAAGAACAACCCACTGAGGTAGGCATTACAGGTATTAGGAAGGATCTGTGATTTCCTGAAGCATAGAAAGAGCTCCTGGTATGGGAAGTGGTTCCACCAACCCATTTTAGGACTTAGTAGATATGTCCTTAAGGAGCTTCCTGAGGCATAGGAAAGTAAAGTAGCTTGTGTAGGAGGAAGAATCTGAACATAGCACTTCATTCACTAGGCATACTTCCTCTCTGCTAATGTAATATGAACTCCAGCTTTACAGATACAGAAAATGAGGCTTTGAGATAAAGTGACTTGCCCATGGCAGGCCAACTAATTTGAATATTATGGAAGATGTCCTAGGAACCTCATGCCCTCAAATGGCCTGAAATCTAATGTATTAATTGTACACCTAAAGTAAATATGAATACTGAGCTAGCTGCTATAGCCAATTCAAAAAGAGATAACACACGCCCCATTTTTTAAAAAGTGTGCTAGGGGCAGCTAGGTGGTGCAGTGGATAGAGCACTGGCCCTGGAGTCAGGAGGACCTGAGTTCAAATCCAGCCTCAGACACATAACACTCACTAGCTGTGTGACTCTGGGCAAGTCACTTAATCCCAATTGCCTCACAAAAGAAATAAAATAAAAAATAAAAAGTGTGCTAACTTGAATACCTGTCTTCCAGGAGGCTACAGTCATAGAAAAACAGAATCTTTAGAATTGTAAAGGATCTCAGAGGCAATCCAGTCCAAGTCATACCCAAATGCAAATCCCAGCATCATCATCATAATAACAATAATAATGATAATAGCTAACATCTAAATAGCACCACTATGTGCTAGGCTCTATGCTAAGCACTTTACAATTATTATCTCATTTGATCCTCATAGCAATCCTTGGGAGGTAGGTGCTATTATCATTCCCATTTTACAGGTGAGGAAATGGAGGCAAACAGTCAAATGAGTTACCCAAGGTCATGCAGCTATTAAGTATCTGAGGCTGGATTTGAACTCAGATCTTCCTGATTCCAATCTGGGTGTTGTAACCCAACAAGCATACACTTATATTCTGCTTAAAGCCCTCCAGTGAGGGAAAAGTCACCTTATGTGAGGCAGCCCATTACCCTTGTGAATAACTCTAATTGTTAGGAAGCTTTTCCTGTTATCAAGACCCTCTGAACCGTAACCCACCCGGAACCCCCAGCCACCATTGCTCCTGGTTCTGCCCTCTGGGGTCAAAGAGAGCGAGTCTGATCCATCTTCCACCTGAAGGCCCTTAAAATACTTGAAGATAGCCACCAGGTTCCATTCCCCTCCCCTCCCCAACCTTCTTGTCTCCAGGCTATCCCCAGTTCCTTCAACAAATCCTCCTATGTCATGACTCTATTACTCTTCACCATCCTGGTCACTCTCCTCTGGATGGCTCTCCAGCTTATTGCTATTTCCTAAAATGTGGCATTCACAGCTAAACACATGATTCCCAATGTGATCTGACCATTAGATTGTGAGCTCCTTGAAGGGAGGCACTTTGTTTTGCTGCTTTTTGTATTCCCTACATTTATCACAGTGCCTGGTACATAGGAGGTGCTTAATAAATGTGTTTTAACTGATTGACCAGGACAGAGGACAGCAGGATTGTGTCCCCTCTTTTTTTTGTGAGGCAATTGGGGTTAAGTGACTTGCCCAGGGTCACACAGCTAGTGTTATATGTCTGAGGCCACATTTGAACTCAGGTCCTCCTGACTCCAGGGCTGGTGCTCTATCCACTGATTGTGTCCCCTCTTGAATCCTGGAAGTTAGTCCTCTCTTAGCAAAGCCCAAGATCATAAAAGCTTTTTTGAACAAGTCTCCTATGTAAGAAAAATGAAAATGGTGTTGGAGTTGTCTTACAAAGCATGCCATAAGATACTCTATTGCATCATAAAGTCTTCATCCAAAAGAGGGAAACATCACTATGATCTTGGAAAGGTCAAGAAAGGCCTCATTTTCTCTATTCTAATATTCTCACATTCTTTTTATTCTTGGCCAGTCAGTCAAGAAACATTTATTATGCACCTACTATGTGCCAGGCACAGTGCTAGAAGGAGGGACTTCAGAGGGGCCTGAAAGGAAGGCTGGGATTATGACTGACATGGAAAGGAGGAAGAAGGATTTCCCAGCTTTGAGGAAACCATACAAGCAAAAGGACTGAGGCAGGAATAGACATAGTTTGTTTCAGAAAGTGTAGGGGAATAGTAAGAGACCAACTGGCATTTATTTCACACCCTCTGTGTAATCTTGGGCAAGTCACGTAGCTTTAACTTCCCTATCTATAAAATGAGTAGAGGACCTCCGAGACCATTGCCTGCCTGAAATCAGTGATCCCATGGCCTTCTGACTCCACATCCACTGTGCCAAGCTGCCTGGGTACTGCAGAGTACAATATGAGATCTGGTACTGCAGTGTGCTTGCTACCTTCCTTTCCACTAGCCTTCCCACTGCTGTTTTCATTATTATATACTTGACCTTCTGTTCTTCCACATGGGTTTTCTTATTATCTTGTCTGGTTCCACAAAGCAGCCCACTGGTATTGAGTTAAATGTGTAGGTTAATTTGAGTGGGATCATTATTTCCCCCATATTCTCATGCTTTAGCCCTGAACATTGAATACCTTACTATGTATTCCCATAAAAATTGTTTCACAGTTATCTTTACAGAAATCCCACATGGGGCCTGGTAGTCTAACTCCCAGATATTGAATACATTTTGTTATTTTAAATGGCATTTCTCTTTTTATCTATTTTTCCCGGGTTGTATAAGTAACATAGAAATGCTGATTATTTTTGTGGGTTGATTTGGGGTCCTGCTATTTGACATGAGCTCTTTATTATCTCAATTTTGGAGGCTGTTGATACTCTTGAATATAAGTAACAAGATATTATCTGCAAACAGTAATATTTTAGCTTCTTCTTTGCTGGTGTTTTTTATTCCTTTAGCTTTTTGTTTCTTGTTGCTAGAACTAACATTTTTAGAACTATGCCAAATGATACTGGTGACAATGGGCATCCTTACTTTACCCAGTTTTCAGGGGGGAACATCTGATGTTTCTCCCTTACAAAGAATGCTAGCTCTTGGTTTCAGACAAATACTTTTTACTGTGTTAAGGAAAAAAAATCCCTATTCTTGTGCTTTTCGGTGTTCTTGACAAATGAATGTTGTATTCCTTTGAAGTCTCTTTTTCTGCATCTATTCATATAATCACATGATTTTTATTGTTTTACTAATATGATTTATTAGACTAATTGTCTTCCTAATATTGAAACATCACTGCATTCCTGGAATAAATCCAACTTGGTAATAATATATTTGGGGGGGGTATGTTGCTATTATCTGTTTTCCTAATTTTTATTTTAGCACTTTTTGCATCACTATTCATTAGTGCTATAAGTCTATAGGTCTTTTTCTCTGCCCTTTACCCTTTCTAGAAGGACCATGTTCTCTCATAGAAAGAAGGTGGGGGAGAATGAATTCTTTCCCTGTATCCCAGAACTCAATCCCTGAGTTAATATGGAATGGGTTCAATCTTAATGGGGCTTCTTTTTTTTATTTTTCTGAGGCAGTTGGGGTTAAGTGACTTGACCAGAGTCACACAGCTAGTAAATGTTATGTGTCTGAGGCTGGATTTGAACTCGGGTCCTTCTGATTCCAGAGCCAGTGCTCTATCCACTGCACCACCTAGCTGCCCCACTTAATGGGGCTTCTCACAAATTACTGTGGTTCATGTCCCCCAGACAAGGTTTCCCCTTGGAACATTAGAGTATGTGTCTATGTTGCCACACAGAAAGGTAAAAAGGCCTGTAGCTCCCATGCAAGGGCTCACATCTGATACAAGACAGGCTGGATATTCATGACAGAAGAAGCAAAACACAAAGGATGTTAATCCAGAAACAGTGAAAGCAACCTTGTCTTCCAGCAAGCCAGCCCTCTTCCTCCTCAATCTTACAAAGCCCTTCCAACTTATGATAAGGCTGAGGCTCCCCCAAAAAGGACAGCCCCTCTTTCCCAAGATCCCAAATGGTCCTCTAGAATTATACTACTATCTCTGTGGTTGAGGGTCCCCCCCAAAGGGAAAATAACTAGGGAGCAATGGTCAACTACCTTGTAACTCAGTGCTGGTGGAGGGCAAGGTCCAAGCTTGCTCCCCCACATCATGGCTCTGTCCCTTCTTGGTACTTGGCTTCAACTCTTTGATTCTGGAGCTAAGACAAGGTTACCTCAGCTTTCTCCCAGACTCATCTTCCTTTCTCTAGGAAGCTTGGTTTAGGAACTCTTCCAGCTGGAGGGGTATTTCCTCCCACAAATTGTCTGATGTGTTGTTGCTACCTATTGGGATCATTTCAGAGGCCAAGAGAGTCTATATACGGTAGAGAGGGAATGGATAGGATGGATGGGGGTAGTCACTGTACTATGAGGATAAGCAAACTTGACCCTGATGCCTCAGGGACCCAGGTCTCTCTCTCTCTCTCTCTCTCTCTCTCTCTCTTCTCTCTCTCTCTCTCTCTCTCTCTCTCTCTCTCCTCTTTGTCTCTGTCTTTTCTTCACCAGATCAGGGTCTGCTCTCTTTTAAAAGCCACGTCCAAGGGTATGGCCCAGATTTACATCATCCATAGCTCAATCAATCCAAAGGACATGGATTATCTGGATGGTATCCAAAGATGGTGAAGGGCCTGAGTCCATGTCATAGAAGGATCAGTTAAAGAAACTAAGAATATTTAGCCTGAAAAAAGGGAATAATGTGGGGGGAGGGGGAGGGAATAGAAGATGGGATAGCTGTGTTCAAATACGCAAAGGACTGTCATTTAGAAGAAGGATTAGACTTGTTCTGCTTGGCCCCAGAGAGCAGAACTAGGAGCACAAATCAGGAAGGGAGTGGGACGATTAGAGTGGATGGTAATTACAGGGAGGCAAATTTAGACTCATCGTAAAGAAAAATTTCTGGCCAATTATAGCCATCCATAAGAGGAATTAGCTGTGTCAGGAGGCAGTGGGCTCATCCTCATTGGAGGTCTTCAGGCAAAGACTGGATAATCACCTGTCAAGTACATTATAGAGCAGGAGTTCTTAACCTGAGGTCTGTGAACTTTTAATATGTTGATCACTGTATTCCAATGTAATTGGCTTCCTTTGTGATCCAATAGGTTTTATGTTAAAACATTTAAAAACATGATTCTAAGAAGAGGTCCATAGGCTTCCCTAGATTGCTGAAGGGGTGTGTGGCACCCAAAAGACTAAGAACCCCTGGACTAGAGGTAATCTTTAAGGGGTATAGGTCGGACTAGACTGGCTCTGAGAGTTTGTTCAACTCTAAAATGCCATGATTCTATGACACCCAGGACAAGAGTATTAATATTTCACTCTCTATCATGGGGGCAAAATCCTAACTGTGGTACCAATGAAGATGCATATATGCAGTATTGGGAGACATTTGTCACAAAGGCCTTCAGCCTTGTCAGTGTTGAATAGGCTTCTTCCTGGCCCTATCCTCACTCCTATGCCCCCAAACCAAACCCAGATTTTCTCTCCTGTGGCTATACGGGACACCCATCTTTTCCACCTGAGCCCCAAGTCTACCTCTTAGTGTTAGGCTGAACCAGCTCTCATCAGAGTAACCTGAAGCACAACTTTGATGGTTTCCTCGGACTCTTCCCAACACCATTTGACCAACTTCTCCTTTCCCCAGGTCCCTTTTGGTCTTCTGGGACAAATTCCCCAAGCCACTATTTCCCATTTATGAACCTTTCCTAGAAATGTGCCTTGGGTCAATGCCTGTGATTCTTTTCCATGTAGGTCTATGACCTTGCCTCAGTCATCCTGTCTCTTCTCCAGGTTTCTCATGCTTTTTGACTTCCAAGTTTCTCTAAAACAAATTCCTCCTTACACTTCATGTCTCTGATGTCAGGGAAAATAAAGAAAAGAAACAGCTCAGGATTGTTGTCCCCTTAATGCCTTACATAGTCTTCTTTGCCTTTAAACATGCCCAACTTTGCCCATGTCTTGGGGAAAAAAAAAAACCCTTTACTTAATCCTATTTCTAATCCCATCTTTTGGTGCAGAAAATATCGGATTTGGAATCATGGGACCTTGGTTCAAATCCTGGCTCTGTCACTATCTGTGCATTCTTAGGCAAGTCTCCTTCCTTCTCTGGGCCTCAATTTTCTCCTTTGTCAAATGAGGGGATTGGACATTTTACGATCCCTTCCAACTTGAAGTCCGGGATCCTGTGATCCATTCAACACTTTACCTTTTGTGACTCAAATGGGGCTACAAAGACAAAAATGAAATAGTGCCTGCCCTCAACGATCTTACTTTCACATGCAGATCATTTAGAGTTGGCAAATATCAAAACTCAAACTTAGGAAATGAGGACCCAGCATATGTATAGCATGCCTTCTCTCCATATAGAGGAAGCCAGGGAGCTGGCTTGGGGTAGGGGGTCATGATGACATGAAATGCAAGTGACTTGGAGAGACTTTGGAACATGCATGGACATTCTGTAATTGGTTCCAGTCCACTAACTATATGTTGAAGAGGAAGCCCCCTGATTAGCTATAGAGGCATTCAAAAGGGTCTGTCTTCAGCTATGTCCTGGTTATCTCATTTGGTCAATGATCTACAGAGAAAAGTTGGTGGGGTCTTCTCTCCTCTGAAGCCATATGGCACTATGAAAGTACCTCTGCATTTGTTCTTTTCCCTTTTAGGTGAAGGATTTTGGAGTTTCTAACCTCGTGAATTCAAAAGGTCAAAAGGCACCCCGACATTTGAGAATCTGGATTCTAGAAACCAGTGCTCCAGGAAAAACAAGTGACCATTGGGTGTGATCTTAAAGACCCCAGGACAGCAGAAGCTGATACAAGGACTCATCTGCTCCTTTGGCCATGAATTTGGTATGATAAATGATACATAAGAACTGAGCTAAATTATACTCCTACTCCCTTTGACTTGTACAAAATGTTTATACTTCTACAAAATGTTTATACTTCGTTCTTGTGACATCTTCAAAGTAAACAATCTTTTGTAAAAGCCAGTTGATATCAAGATGTTAAATGGAACTAGGGTACTAGTCCTTGGCATGTAAGTCGGGGGTGGGGTTGGGGAGGGGAGGAGAATAGAGCTAGTGGGCCTTGAATTGCTGGTAATGGAGAAGAGACACTGAAACCCTTCAGGGTACCCTAGACCCCTGAGGGGAGATCTAGCAGGCTTAGTCTGAGAGTGGGCTAAAGAATCCCTTGCTAAATGCACTTTGAATCTCATAACAATTGGGAATGGATTAAAGACACTCAAGTCCCAAACTCTCCCAGCTGTGAGGGGCTCCACATCTCTGAGAACAATAAATAGGACACAGATTAGGAGAAAGGGTATTCAGAATGCATGCCATCTTGGGGTGGGGGAGGGACGAGATGGGGAGAAAATTTGGAGCTCAAAATCTTGTGGAAGTCAATGTTGCAAACTAAAAATAAATAAATTAATTGAAAAAAACCCAATAAATAGGACAGTGTTGCATAGTGAAAAGAGTGTTCAGTTTCAGAATCAGGAGGATCTGAGTTGGAATCCTAGCTCTTCCACTCATAAGCTGTGTGATCTTGGGTAAGTCATTTCATTTCTTCCATGCTGTAGTTTCAGCTCTATAAAAAGGGGCTATAATATGGTCACTGCTTCTTCCAGATCTATTGTGAAGACCAATTACAAGAAAGAGCATCATAACTGCTTCATCAGTTTCTCTAATACTGCAACAAAAGAGCCTTGTAGATGAGAGACATTTCAGTTTTTTAGCAGGAAGGCTGCGGGGGATGGATGGGGTACTACCCAAGTCCATAAATCATACTCAGGAAAGGGAGAGTCAGAGGCATAGTAAGTGTAGCATGTGCATATGCAACAAAGTGCCATACCCAAGGTAAATTCATTTGAGAGGAGATAGGGCACATGAGACAGTCAGCCTTGGTTAGGCTCATTCGAATGGGTAGAAGGGGAGGCCTGTTCCCCTGGGAGTCTTATACCAAGTTCCATGGCAATATAACACCCAATCCTCAAACTCTCAGGGGAAGGGAGCAGCAAAATGGGGCCATGACAGTGAGAGGATATAGCACCCTCCTGGGGTGGCATTGCACCGGCAAAAGCCCCTAAGGTGAGGAGACTATGGACAAGCGTACTGCACTGGGGAACAAGTACATCCCCTTTGGTGTTGGCATCCAGAGACAAAGTACCAGTTACCTCACCCTAGTTACGGCTTTGCAGAAGATGATTTGTAGAGAGACTGACCAAATCCTAGCTCAGTAGAGATAAGCAGTGCCCTTTGAAGGGGCAGAATTTGTTTGATAAAAAGGAAGCACTTTTTTGCACAGTGAATGATAAATGTAAACTTGTCACTCAAAGAGGCAATGGAGGCTGAAGATATAAATAGTTTGTGATGAAAACCAGCAGTCCAGGTCAGCCACCAGACAGAAGGCCCCCTAATAAGTTTTGCTGCTTTGGCCCATCTTTGGCACCCAATCTTCTACCCTGGCAAGCAGGGATTTTCCAGCAGGGATAACAGGTTTTGGATTAACCTTCTTCCTTCATTTCTTTTGAAGTATCCCTCCCTTTGTGTTATCTACCCTAGACTCCTCACTCTTACTCACTCGAGGATTCCCTCCCCCTTTTTGCCAAATTTTCTTGTTTCTACCTTTGAAGTATTCCTTGTCTGTGCCCCTTCTATCCACTCACCCTGCCTCCATCTAACTTCAGCCTTCACCACTTCTCACCTGTACCATGACAGCACTTTCTCACTGGCCTCCTTGCCCCAGGTCTCCTCCCACAGCGGCTAAGGTGACTTCCTGAAGGCCTCACTAGGTAGCTCCCCATCACAATGAGCTGCATTGCCTCCCTATTGCCTCCAGTAACAAACAGAACCTTTTGCGTTTGACGTTCAAAGCTCTTCATAATCTGACCCTCCCCTTTCTACATTCTCTCATCTCTAGGCCTTTCCACTGGCTGTCTCTGTCCTCTAGAATGTTCTGCCCCTTCACTCCTGCCTCTGGGTTTCCCCAACCTCTTACAAAACTCAGTTCAAATCCAGAAAGTCCTTTCCAGGCTCCCTAACTGCTAATGCCTTCTCTTCTCCGACTGCCTTCCATCTACTTTCTATATAGCTTGTATAGACCTAGTTTGTGGTCTCTGTCATTCAAACAGAAGTTCCTTGAGGGCAGGGCCTATGCTTTTGCATTGATTTGCACCCCCCAGTGCTTAGCACAGTGGATGACACTTAGGAAATACTTAACAAATGCTTGTTGGCTTCTAGGAGAGGAGGTTGAGCTGCCCAACAATTAAGAGAATGGCCTTTGTCATGGAAAATAACAGAATGAAGCAGGATGCAATACCCAAGTAGGGTACGGTAAGAGTACCAGGCTGCCCTGGGTAAAGTCACATGGTCTGGCCTCCAGCAACTGAAACAGAGGGAACTGAGAAATGGACACCCAGTGTCAGTGATACCTGCAATATTCTGGAGAGCTGGGAGGGGGCAAAGGATGGAGCTGGCAGACTGTAGGCTAGCGAGACATAAGAAGGCCTCTGTGCTATGCCCAGGGCACGGCACATCTGAAATGTTTGTGGTTGGTGGCAGGTGTCACATTCTGGAAAGGACATGGATGGGGAGTGGTCCACGTCATGGGAAGATTGGTTGAAGAGGCAAGGAATGTTTAGCCTGGAGAAGAGAAGACTCAGGGAGAACACAAGACGTGTCTTCTAAAAAGTATTTGAAAGGCTGCTTTGTGGGGAAAAGAGGAACCAGACTGGCTCTGCTTGTCCCCAGAGGGCAGAGCAAGGAGCAGTGAGGGAAGTACAAGAAGAAGCTCAGTTGGGTGTGAGGGCAAGAAAACTTTCCTGAGTCTGTGCTGTCCTCCAGTGACGGGCTGTCTCCAGAGGAGCAGGGGCTCCCTTACTGGAGGTCTTCAAGGAGAAGGAAGATAAGTGAGTACTCGTTGGGCGCCTTAGAGGGGAGGTCTCTCTTCAACACTGGGTGGACTAGGCAGCCTCTGACTCAGGAAGCCCTGAATTCAAGTCTCACCTCTAACACATATTGGCTGGCTGTGTGATCCTAGGCAAATTACCTAACCTCTCAGTGTCCCAGGAAATTCTCTCAGTCAAGTTGGAGAACTGGGCCCATTTGTACTGGTGGAAAGAAATTCCTCATCAAGACTTCCCTATTCCAATGAAATCAGAGGTGCAGTTTTGCACTGCACCCCACCCCTATACCATTCCTCCCCCCAAACCTAGCCAATTTGGATTCCTCTACTTTCCTTCAAAGGGCCCTTCCGCCCAGCAAGCACTTCTTCAGAATAAGTCGCTTTAATATCCACCTAAAGTTAATTTGGTCACAAGACCTCCAGCAGCTTCCCTTTGGTTTTCTGTTATTTTTTTCCTTGTTGGTAAAATTAATTCTCTACTAGATTGTCTACAATGAGAAGGCTTCAACTCTCTCATGTTACAGTTGAGGAAACTGAGACTCAGAGGACACAAGCTCATAGATGGAGACCTTTGGGGTCATTATTTCCAACCCCCTTGTTTTATAGATGAGGAAAATAAGGCACTAAGAGATGCAGTGCATTGCCCAGGGTCACAAATCCAGTAAGCAACTGAGGCAATCTTCGCGCTTCTAAGTCCAGCACCCTATCTATACCACACCGCCTCAAGAAGGGTTGACTGACTTGTTCAAGCTCACATAAGCAGTAAGTGGCATAGGACCAGGATCCAAATTTTTGTCCTGTGACTCCAAAGCCAACACTTCTTTCCTCCTTGGGCCATCTATTCCCCCCCTGGAGGACAGATGCTGTAGGAGACAGCCTCATATCAACTCCTACATGGTTAAAATCTTGAGGTTTGGAATTTTTTTTTAAGTTTCCCCACTAGGAGAAGGGGTGGAACCATTCCAACCCCTTTGAAATTTGCAAATCGTGGCATTTCAGTTACAATTTAACAGCCTACTTGGAGTTGGGATTGCAAAAATCCTCCTTTAATGTGGGGAACAGAAAAAGTTTCTTTGAGTTTCCAGAGCCAAGCACGTGCAGTGGAAAACTCTGGTCTCTATACACTACTAGCCAGCCTACCCAGAGGGGTCAATATGAACTACCTGCAGAAGGAAGCTACCAGTAAACACTCCAACAGCCATGTGAGGCAAAAATGCCCCAGCAGAACACAAGCGGCTGATCAGCTAGAGGGTACTTTTCAGGAGTCTCTTACCAGGAGATCAGTTCTAAGACACAGGGGGTCATTGGTCTAAGGGAGGAGAGAGATTACGGAGAGCAATATAGGCCCGGGCTGGGAGCCCTCAGACATTTCCACTAGTTGGCTTCAGGCCAACCCCAACCAAGGTGGTGAGGGGAAACCAAACAGGCAGACTGAGAACAGAAGGGCCATTGATGTCAGGGTGTAATCACACCAGAAGTTAGCAACAGGGTGGAAGGAAAGTTCAGAAAACCAGAGGCACTGAGAGACAAGGGCTAGAAGGCGCTTAGAGACCATCTAGTCTACTAATCTTTCATCTTATAAAAGGGAAACATGGGCCTAGAGAGGGGAAATGACCTGCTGAGAAGAGCTAAGTAGCAAAGTCAGGATTCACACTCAGATCCCCTAACATGAAATCCTGTACACTTTCCAGACAGGAGCATACATTTTTTAGCCAAAAGGAATCTTGGAGATTGTGTAACTCAACCTTATCATTTAATAGATGAGGACCATTAGTCCCACAGGGGTGAAGTGACTTGTCTAAGGCCCCAATGATAGTAAGTGACAGAGATGGGCTCCTCAGAGTCCCAAGCCACCATTCTTTCTATTATGCCACACTGCCTCCAAGAAGGCTTATAAGAAGTTGAAGGCACAGTAATCAAAGGTTAGGGAAGCTTTGAGAGCCAAAGAGCCGAAGACACAAACTGTGAACAAAGAGACTTAATCCTAGCAATACTTTTTGAGATATACCTTCCAGTTTTTAAAATGCGGCTTCTGAATGGTAGTAACCCATCACAGCCCAGCTGAGCTTAGCATACCCAAATCCCACCCGAAAGATGGGAACACTTGGAGGCACCTGGGTGGGGCAAACTAGGCATGGGCAGAAGCCTTAGGCCTCCCCAGTGGGGGTGGCAGAGGCAGAGGCATCAGGACTTGGAAACAATGGAATGAAAATGGGCAAAGAAGCCATGGGCCCTGAGAGGCAGAGTGGCTGATCTGTAGGATGGGAAAACAGGAGGGAAGATTGGGAAAAGAGGGTTAAAAGTTTAGCAAGCAAGAAAGAAAGGGGAAGAACCTGTGATAGAGAGGGGGTGAGAAACAAAGAAAGAAAAAAATATAATTGAATAGGATAGAAGGAAATACACAATTAACTATCATAACTGTGGATGGGTTGAACTCAGGCATAAAACAATGGCAGACAGCAGAATGAATTAGAATGCTGAATCCAACATGTTGTTTACAAGAAATGCACTTTCATTCAATTCAATAAATATTTATTAAGTACCTACAATGTTCCAGGCATGGTGCTAAGAGCTGGGAATACAAAAAGACGCAAAAGACAATCCCTGCCCTCAAGGAGCTTATAATCTAAAAGGGGAGATAAGATGCAAACAAATATATACAAAGCAATGTATATACAGGATAAATAGGAAATAATTACAAAAGGGAAAGGACTGGAATTAAGAAGGGTTGGGAAGGCTTCTTGTAGAAGGTAGGATTTTTGCTGGGACTTAAATGAAGCCACTGAGGTTAGTAGACAGAGCGGAGGAGGAATAGTGTTTCAGAAGGCACTTGAAACAGAAAGATGTACAAAATTAAAATAAGGGGATGGAGCAAAAATTTCATGCTATCCCTGAACTCAAAAAAACAGGAGTAACAATCACAATCTAAGACAAGACAAAAGCAAAAATAGATTTAATTAAAAGATAAACAAGGAAACTACATTTTGCTGAAAGGTATCGCAGGCAATGAAACAATACTTCTGTAGGAAATGGGGACAGGGCCAGTTTCAAAGAAACCTTGGAAGACCCGCATGAACTGATGCAGAGTGAAGTGAGTAGAACTAGGTGAATAATTTATATAATAACAGTAACACTGTCAAGACAATCTTTTTTTATTCTTATTAATTTATTTTGATTTATCAACAATCATTTCCATAAGCTTTTGAGTTTTAAATTTTTCTCCCCCTCCCTCCCCACCTCCCTCCCCAGCACAGCTCACAATCTGATACAGGCTATACATATATATTCCTATTAAACATATTTTCACATTAGTGATGTTGTAAGGAAGAATTAGAAACAATAGGAGGAACCATCAGAAAGAGGAAACAAAACAAAACAGAAGAAAAAAAGTAGCAAATAGTATGCTTCAATCTGCATTCAAACTCCATAGTTCTTTCTTTGGATGAGGATAGCATTTTCCATCATGAGACCTTTGGAGATGTCTTAGATCCTTGCATTGCTCAGAAGGGTTAAGTCTATCAACATTAGTTATTGTACAACATGGCTGTTACTGTGTGCAATGTTCTTCTAGTTCTGCTCACTTCACCCAGCATCAGTCCATATACGTCTTTTCTGAAGTCTGCCTGCTCATCATTTCTTATAGCACAATAGTATTCCGTTACATTCATATACCACAATTTGTTCAGCCATTTCCCAATTGATGGGCATCCCCTCAATTTCCAACTCTTTGCCACTACAAAAAGAGCTGCTATAAATATTTTTGTACATGTGGGTTCTTTTCCCATTTGTATGATGTCTTTGCGAGCCCTAGAAGTGCTATTGCTGGGGACAAAGGGTATGCACATTTTTATAGCCCTTTGAGCATAGTTTCAAATTGCTCTCCAAAATGGTTGGATCAGTTCACAACTCCACCAATAATGCATTAGTGTTCTAATTTTCCCACACCTTCTCCAACATTTATCATTTTCCTTTTCTGTCATATTAGCCAATCTGATAGTTGTGATAATGGTACCTCAGAGTTGTTTTGATTTGCATTTCTCTAATCAATAGTGATTCAGAGCATTTTTTCACATGACTAGATGGCTTTAATTTCTTCATCTGAGAACTGCTTGTTCATATCCATTGACCATTTATCAATTGGGGAATGACTTGTATTCTTATAAATTTGACTTAATTCTCTATATATTTTAGAAATGAGGCCCTTATCAGAGACACTGGTTGCAAAAATTCTTTCCCAATTTTCTACTTTCCTTCTAATCTTGGTTGCATTGGCTTTGTGCAAAAACTTTTCAATTTAATGTAATCAAAATCATCCATTTTGCATTTCGTAATGTTCTCTGTCTCCTGTTTGGTCATGAATTCTTCTGTTCTCCATATATCTAATAGGTAAACTATTCCTTGCTCTCCCAGTTTGCTTATAGTATCAACCTTTATATCTAAGTCATAAACCCATTTTGACTTTATTTTGGTATTATGGTGTAAGATGCTGGTCTGTGCCTAGTTTCTGTCATACTCTTTTCCAGTGTTCCCAGCAGTTTTTGTCAAATAGTGAGTTCTTATCCCAGAAGCTGGGGTCTTTGGGTTTATCAGATAGTAGATTACTATAGTCATTGACTACTGTGAAGACAAACAATCTTAAAAGACTTAGATCTGATCAATGCAATGACCAACCACAATTCCAGGGGAACAATGATGAAACATTCTGCCCACAGCTTGACAGAATGCTGATAGACCTGATATAGAGTGAACCATATATTTTTGGACTTGGCCAATTTAGCAATTTATTTTGCATGAATATGCATATTTGTTACAAGGGTTTTGTTTTTCCCTTTCCCTTTTTTCAATTGGTGGGACAAATGCTAGTTAATTGAAAAACAGAAAAAAGAAAAGAAAAAAAGAAAAACAGAACAAACAAACAAAAAACAAGTAGGAAATGATAGAGACTGGCCAGCAAATCAGAATGTTTTTATTTGGAATCTACTCATAATGTCTAGGAAGAGACGTTTTGATGAAAAGTCAAAATTGATTCCTACATTAAAAAATAGATAAATCTCACAACTGCAAGGGGAGAAAAAGGACCATAGGAAATAGAATACCTTTCTATTAACTGCATGAACAAAAGGGACTCATAAAGAAGTAGTAAAGATGGGCCTAGTTGTCCTTGAAGAATTTAAGCTCCCTGGGGCAACTAGATGGCACAGCAGATAGAGCACTGGCCCTGAAGTCAGGAGGACCTGAGTTCAAATTCGGCCTCAGACCAAATACTTGACTCTTACTAGCTGTGTGATCCTGGGCAAGTCACTTAACCTCAACTGCCTAAAAAAAAAAATTTAAGCTCCCATAACCAGATAAATTATATCCTTGGGTAATAAAAACAGTGAGCATTTATATATGTGATTGAGCTTGGAGTTTGCCCAGCTTGCCTAACATAGGAACACACTGCATCATGCATTCTCCTACCACATGGGTGGGAGAAGCCTCCTTCAACTTTAAGAACTGCCACACTGGGACAGTCTTTCTCTTTCATGTATGCTCTTTCGTGCTACATCCTAAGGGTGAAGATCACATAAATTCACTTGCAGTGTGAATGCTATGAATTGAACCAAGCATGGGGAAATGGCTCCCCACCCCCAGTCCTCTTGGGTCCCATAGTTTAGGATGTTCCTGTTTTTGTCCTGTTTCGTTTGTCCTTCTCAGTTTCATGTGACGGCTAAAATCCCCAGCAGACCTGGAGTTCGAGCCACGGTGCCCTGGGACCCAGGATTCCAAGCCGGGTGTTATAGCCAGCCAGCCCAGCAGGAAAGCCCACAGAAAGCCAAGGTGCCTGGGACTTGAGCCTGAGGAGGGTTTTGGACTTGAAACTTGGGACTGTGCTCTATGGGAACTGAGCTAAGCTGTGCAGCTAATCCTCTTCTTTTCCTCAGAGACTGGGGTGCTATTGGGAGGGATTATGCCTCCCACATGTTGTGGAGTATGTTAGTATATTTGTTAATATACCTTTGAAGTAAATATTCCTTTGTGAAGGCTAATCTGACTGCTAGTGGCTAAATGGAGCTTGGGTATAGAGGACCAGCCCCCTACACTTGAGGGAATATAACAGGTGGGGATTGGAACCACTGGCAGAGAGCCTAGATACCGCCCCCCCCAATACCCCTTATGAGTACTGGAGAACGCTGGGGGAAGGATGAAATGTAACACACCTGGCCTTCAGCAGAGGGCATCAAGGTCCACCTATAGCATTTTCTGATTTGCAAAGCATTTTCCATGGTGTCTCATTTGATTCTCATAGCAAACTAGAAGGGAGGTGCTATTATTATCCCCACTTTGCAGATGAGGAAACTGAGGCAAACAGGGTGAAGTGACTTGCCCAAGGTCACACATCTAATCAGTGTCTGAGGCTGGGTTTGAACTGAAGTGTCTCCTGACTCCGAGTCCTCTCTCCAATATGATACTGAACTGCCAAGGGACTGAATTTCCAGATGTGATTACTAAATCATTGGCAGTAATCACAGAAAGCTCAGTAAAGCTACTGCAGGATTAGAGACTATTTTCCCATTAGAGAATGGAGACTGTAAAATAGATTCCGGTGAATTTGAGTCTGACTATTTTAAGGAAGCTAGGTGGCACTGTGGCTAGCATGACCTGGGTGTCAATCCTGCCTCAGGTTTACTTGGTTTGGTTAACTCTGGACAAGTAACTAAACTTCTCTCAGCCACAGTTTCCCCATCTGTAAAATGGGGCTAATAGTATTTACCTCCCAGGGTTGTTGTGAGGATCAAAGAGATAACATGTGTAAAGTGTTTTGCAAACTTTAAAGTGTTATGTAAATATAAGTTCTCATTATTAAGGAATCATGAGCATGAATCCATTTGCAAGACAGAGGCAGAGGTCAGTGTCAGAGGGAAAGGAGCCATATTTGTACAATAATATTTATAGCAGTACTGTATAGCAAGGACTAGAAACAAAATTGGTGACAATCAGGAAATGGCTAAACAAATTATGGTATGTGAATATAATGGAATGTTACTATATCATAATCATATATCAGATTTAGAGAAATATGAAAAGACTTGTATGAACTGATGGAGAATGAAACTGACAGAACCGAATTATTTACCTGATGACCACAATAATAATATGAAAGGAAACAAAGTTGAAAGCCCCCAGAATTCTGACCAAAGTAGCAACTGGTTAGCCCTTGGAAAGTCTAGGCGTGAAACCTACCTCTCCCTTCTTGGTAGAGAGGTAGGTGATGGCCTGGAGGTACAGAATCAGACATGCATTCTCAGACATGTCTAATGCATTGATTTGTTTTCCTTAGCTTTACATATTTCTTGCAAAATAGGGGTTCTACTGTGTTGGGGGGAGGCAAGTGGAGGTAGAGATAGGTTAGTAAGCAGTGATAATTATGTAAAAAAGAGCATTAAGAAAATATTTTTAAATGCCCATGAGATAAAAAGTATAGAACACAGAAAGAACAATTCTGTCACAACCTCTTTAAGTTTAATATATAGTTTTTTCTCAAAAAAATTTTTAAGGCAGCCAATCGTATCAATTAGCAATTTAAAAATGAATCTACTAAGAAGGTATAGCAAGAAGAATTGGTAAACCACCTCCCCCAAGGCCCATAGCATAAGCTCCCACAGATGGGCCGGGCTCTTTTGCTGCTGGTGGTACTCTCCTCCCTCTACTCAGGCTCTGGGGACAGGGGAGAGGGGGAAGGAAAATTCCTCTTACCAACTGTGTAATCTCTCCAGACCTTTCAATGCTCACAACCTAGGCACATCCATCTCAAGGTTACTACTTAGTGACCTCCTAACTCCCATGGCTACTGCCAGGCTCAGAAAGTTTGTTTTGCTTACAACATTCCCTCCCCAGTATTCCCTTCCCTTTTACCTTCACCTCTCTCTATCCTTGTCTGTTTCCGTGGGAGTTGGATGTATTTCTACAACAAACTGTAAGCTAAGCCTTCTTTTGTCCATTTCTGACAAGAGGGAGGTTAATCTGATGCCCACTGCCCCAAGTCCTTCATGCATGTTGGTATAGTCTTCTTCTAATGTACCCAAATAATAAGAAAGAGTAAGTTCTACCCCCTTCTCCTTTCTGCCCTAGTGAATTCTCCTTTTCTTTCCCTTCTTAAAACCCTTAGAACAGACCCAGTCCACTACCATGTCCTCCATTTTCTTCATTAACTCCCTGAATGTCCTTTGAAGACATTCAGGTTCTGAAGGGGCATTGCTTTCTTCTTCCCCTGTTAGAATGTTAGTAATAAGCCATCATACAGCCCCTTTCAATAGCTCTAATCAATTTCATTTTCTGAGTTTCTCTAGACTTTTGTGCTTGCATTTCAAAGTTCCCACTCATCTCTGGTCTTTTCACCTGGAATACTTAAAAGTCCTCTAGTCCATTCAAGATCTATCTGCCCCTACAATACACCTACCCTCTTCCCCTGCCACTGCAGGATTATACTCAGTTTTGCAGGCTAAGTTATTCTTGGTTATAAGCCTATCTCTTTTGTCTAGATTTTGGCTATGACATTCCTGGGACTTTTCCTCTGGGGGTTTCTATCAGGAGGTGATAAGTGGATTTATCCTTTCTTTACTTTGCCCTCTGGTATTAACAAATCTGGGTGGTTTTCATTTATGATTTCTTGGAATATCATATCCAAGCTTATAAACATCATATTTTTTTGAGGAGTACGATGATTCTTTTTTGAAAATTAAAATGTTTTTCTATTATCAAACATTTATCTTTTCTTCCTCATACTTCCCCCTCTCCCATAGGAAAAAAGAAAACGAAAACAAAACACTGTAACACTGTAACTGTCAAGCAAAATAACTGGCCTTTTGGGTCATGTCCAAAATCTCATGTGTCATTTTGTCTATTAGACCATCACGTCTCTGTCAGGGGTTAGATAGGATTGATCATCGTCAGTCCTCTGGAATCATGAGTGATCATTGCATTGATCAGAGTTATTAAATCTTTCAAAATTACAATGACCTCAGTGGGTACCGGAAGAGGGTTCCCAGGAGGGAAACAAAAGTTCCAAATCCAGCATTCCTTTATTGTTGTTGACTGTCCTGAGGAAGTTGGACTGCCAGCATAAGAGAAAGTGACGTGGCTGAGGACGTGCAGCAAATAGAGACCAAGCTCTGGGCTTGGAGGGACCATGCACTAAAAGCCTTTTTACATGGCTCAGTTGGAGAGTTATTCACACCAGGCCCCAGAAAGATGAATTCCCACTGGAGCCAGCTCCCCATGTGGATCTGCAGGGGAGCAGGTAAAGTTCCTAAAGGACATGAGCCAAGGATAAGGCCCTCCAACCCCACCCAAGCCTAAAGCATCCTCCAAAAGCCCCTCCCCTGTTTAGATCATTTAGAGGGAAGACCATGGAAGGATGGGGTATCACGTGCTCTCTCTCAGGAGTTAGTATCTATGCAGGCCCTTTCTGCATCCTCTATACATTAGGCAGGGACAAATGGAAACCCTTAGAGTTACCCAAAACAGTCAGAGTTACTCAAACAATATTGGGTCTTGGGGGGGGGGTGACAGGAAGACATTTCTTCTCTAGTGATGGAGATGAAGGACGTTGGGGTTCTTTGTTATACCAGTTCTCCTTACAACAACACTGAGTTGCTCATGAGGAAGGTAGATGGCACCTGGAAGTTTATGGTAGACTATAGGGAGCCAAACAAACTCATCAGTCCGTCAATACAGCTGTTCCCAACTTCATGAGTGCCATAGACCATGTAACACAGGACCAGCTTGAGTGCTATGTGATTACTGACTTCACTAATGCTTTTCTCCCCTCTATTCCTATGGCTGAGACTAGTCAGGAACAGTTTGCTTTCATCTGAGAATGAGTCCAGTATATTTTTACTGTCCTTCTCCAGGGCTACCTGCATTCTCCCTTATATGGCTGGTTATATTATGGTGAGCAGAGAGACCTGAAAAAGGCCTCCCTTCCTGAGGGCACTATTCTACACTGATATAGTGATAACTGGGCCAGATGAGGTCATGGTAGCAGAAAGTCTAGATCAGATGGTTGGCCCATATGAGGACAAGGGGTGGGAAATCAACCTTAAGATAAATCCAGGGTCCAGCCTGCACAGTCAAGTTTTAGGGAATATAATAGATGGGGGAAATGCTGAGGATTCTTGGCATAGAACGGAATAAGCTCCCAACACTCTCTAGACCTAGAAAAAATAATAACATTCATCTAGAGAAACAAAAGGCAAACAATATCAAAGAAAATGAAAAATGGGAAGAAGGGGGTCCAGCAACACCAGATTTTAAGCTATACTACAAAGCAATAATTATCAAAATGATTAGTATTTCTAGTTAAAAAATAGAAAAGTTGATCAGTAGAACAGATGAGGTACAGAACAAACAGAAGTAAAGGAACACAGTGACACAATGGGCCCAACAACTGGAGAGAGGACCTACTACGTGACAAAAATTGGAAAACAGTCTAGCAGAAATTAGTTTAGGCCAGGAGCAGCTAGGTGATGCAGTAGATAGAGCACTGGCCCTGAAGTCAGGAGGACCTGAGTTCAAATCCGGCCCTGAAGTCAGGAGGACCTGAGTTCAAATCCGGCCTCAGACCAAACATTTGACACTTACTAGCTGTGTGACCCTGGGCAAGTCACTTAACCCCAACTGCCTAAGCAGAAAGAAAGAAAGAAAGAAAGAAAGAAAGAAAGAAAGAAAGAAAGAAAGAAAGAAAGAAAGAAAGAAAGAAAGAAAATTAGTTTAGGCCAATACCTAACCATGTTCCATAATAAGTTCCAAATGGATACGTGATCTAGATATAAAAGGTCACACCATAATCAGATTAGAAAAAAAAGGAAGGAAATACATTTTACTACTATGCCTAGGGTAAGAGTTCATGATCAAAGAAAAGATAGGGAAGCTCAGAAAAGATTAAATGTATCTGTAGAGCCTTTTTCAAATTGCACACCATCTTGGGGTAGGGGGAGAGGAGAGATGGGGAGAAAATTTGGAACTCAAAATCTTATGGAATTGAATGTTAAAAACTAAAACTAAATAATTTTTTAAAAAGAATGGAAATAGAAATGGAGGACTAGAGATAAAATGGCTCAGAATAAAGAAATAGAAATAAATGGAAAAAAAGAAAAGATTAAACAGACAATTTTGATCAAAATCGAAATATTTTTGTACAAACAAAATTAATACTGTTAAAATCAGAAAAAAAAACCCTGTTAATGAGGGGAAAACTTTATAGCAAGTTTCTCACATAAAGTTCTCATTTCCAAGAAATATAAGGAACTGATATAAATATAAGAACATGAGCCATTGCCAGAGAAAAATGGCCAAATGATACAAACAGGCAATTCTTAAAGGGAATAAATCCAAGCTATCCATAGCCATGTGAAAAATGCCACAAGGCCACGGAGTTTAAAGGGATATCAATGAGCATAAGTTAAGCCTTTTTACTCCCTCAAACCCTCTGCCATATGACCCTAGTGGTCCACCCATGTGTGCGTGTTGGTGTATGACAAGCTTTACAAGCTTGCAGAACCAGCCCCAGTCTGAAAAGGCCCCCTTTAGACAACCTCAAACAATGAAGGTATCCAGCACCACAATGTGAAGATTCAGAACCTGAGGCAAGAGATAGCACATTGTCTCCTTGCCAATTAAAACACTATAAAGTGCAAAGGAGAGCTTGACAAGTGGAAAGCCAGAGAGAGTATCCCAGAACCAGATTCCCTAAAGTATAAATTATGGCACAAAGTCTGAGCCACTACATGTACTGATCTGCCCATGGGTGCTTTGTGCTTTGCTTCAGCATGGATGATATAAGACTGAGAGAGGTATCCCTGAGGAAACTGGAAATATGCAAGAATTGTGGGGGTCAGAAGCAGCTAAATCTCACCCTAATCAGGACGGGTGATGTAAGTATGTATCCTCGCTATGCTGCTGTTTAAGAGCAAAATCAAAGCTATGTAAGACATGTGGGAGTTGCATTCATGTCCATGCTGAAGGGAAACACGACGTTTCACTGAGGTATAGACTTTGGATGTGGGAAGGATTGATCACAATCAGCCTGGCTGGGCATAGTGCCGGCTCATTAGGGGGAAATAGCCTCTCTTGCCAGCCCCAAACAACAAGTCATGCCAGATTAGCCTTATTTTCTTTTTTGACAGCATTATTAGATTGATAGACAGGAAAATGCTGAAGGTATAGGCTACTCTTGATTCTAGCAAAGCAGGTAACAAAGTCTCTCGTGATTCTCTTATGAAGAAGGTGGAGAGAGGAGCTAGACAGTAGCATGTTCAGGTGGATTTGAACTGGTTGAATGGCCAGACCCAAAAAATAGTCCTCATCTATAAAATGGGAATAATGGCACCTACTTCATAGAGTTGTCATGAGGATTAAATGAGATAACGTGCAAAGTATTTTACAAACCTTAAAGCATTTTATGAATTGAACAGCTAACCAAAGATTTCCTTAGTTATAGTAGGAGGAAGACACAGAGCAGGGAAGGGCTATTCAGTGAGGATATAGCCTTGATTCTGTTGAGCTCAACTTCCCTGACTCTATTATTTTTTTTTTTGCACTCAGGAGACCAGCAAGCTGCATCAATGGACTGAGCCTTTAGTCTGTCTTTCTTTCTTTCTTTCTTTCTTTTCTTTCTTTCTTTCTTTCTTTCTTTCTTTCTTTCTTTCTTTCTTTCTTTCTTTCTGGCAGTTGGGGTTAAGTGACTTGCCCAGGGTCACACAGCTAGTAAGTGTCAAGTGTTTGGTCTGAGGCTGGATTTGAACTCAGGTCCTTCTGACTTCAGGGCCAGTGCTCTATCCACTGCGCCACCTAGCTGCCCCTGAGCCTTTAGTCTTCTGAGCCAATTAATTCTCAAAGATGGTTTAAATACCTTTTAAGAAAAAGAACTGTATTAACTGACATGGCAAGGAATTCTGGGAGATATTCCTCCTGCCATACTCCTTAATGGCAAGGTTCTAAAGGTCTTCTAGAGGACATTCCACCTCTTAAACAGCTTTAGGGCAGTTACTGGACAACCTTAATCTTAGGGATGTGAGAAGCCTGTAATAGACAGTACAGAGAAAGAAGAATTTAAACCAGAAAAGTGATGAAAAGAAAATAAAACAAAAGACAACAAGCAATATAACAGTCCACCTGAGGCTGAGTACTTCAGGGAAAGTACTCAGAACCCAGATCTGCCTGACTCCAAGTCCAGTGCCTTATCTACTTTGCTGACCTCTCCACATCAGAGGGAAGAGGATGCAAGGGAAAATCTAGAATGTCAGCAGCTTATGAAATTATAATGAGGAAAATAGAGAGACTTAGATGGTTTCAGGGGTGGATGAAATAAGAGGAGGAGGAGGAGAAGGGGAGGAGGAGAAGGGGAGGAGGATGAGGAGAAGGGGAAGAGGAGGAGGAGAAGGGGAGGAGGAGGAGGAGGGGAAGAGGGGGAGAAGGAGGAGAAGGAGAAGGAGAAGGAGAAGGAGGAGGAGAAGACTGGGAAAAATCTTCATATCAAATATCTTTAATAAGGATCTGATCTCTGGGATATATATGCAACTAATAGAAATATATAAAACCAAAAGCCATCTCTCAATAGATGAGCAATCAAAGGATACAAACAAACAAATCTCAAGAGAATTGCAAACTATTAACAAGTGAAATAACATTACAAATAAAATAAAATTAAAAAATGAAATAATATTACAAATCATTGATATTAAGAGGAATGAAAAGGCAAATAATTCTGAGGTTTAAAAATCACACCCAGAAAATTGGCAAAGATGGCAAAAGGGGAAGGGAACAAGCATTTATATAGTGCCTACTATGTGCCGGGCATTGTGCTAAGCACTTTACAAGTATTATCTCATTTGATCCTCACAACAACCCTGGGTGGTAGGTGCTATTCTTATCTCCATTTTACAGTTGAGGAAACTGAGATACAGATATTAAGTGACTTGCCCAGGGTCATATAGATAGTAAATATCTGAGGACAGATTTTAACTTCTTGGGCCTCGGGAGTAAGACACCAGGTCCAGTGCTCTATCCACTGGTCTACTAGCTGCCTCTAAAAAGATGGGAGTAATCAGTATTGAAGGGATTGTGGAAAGATAGGAATCATACTGCACAATTGGTGGATCTATAAATTGGTCCAACTATTCTGGAAAGGAATCTGGAACTACATGAAGGAAATAACTAAAATATCAACATTGTTTCGCCTATAACCCAAGGAAGTCAATGACAAAAAGAAAAAGCCAAAGAAGAGGAAAAGGACCCATGTGTACAAAAAATATTTATAAAAGCTCTTTCTGTAGTGGAAAAGAAGTAGAAATGAAGAGGATCTCCATCAATTAAGAATGGTATATGAATGTAATGGAATAATATTGTGCTATAAGAAATGATGAAAGAGACAGTTTCAGAGAAACCTGTGAAGACCTATGTGAATTGATGCAGATTGAAGCAAGCAGAACCAAAAGAACAATTTATACAATAACAACATTGTGAGGGAATTGTGGGAAGATGGTAGAATAAGGCAGGAAACTACCTGGCTTTCTGAAATTCCCCCACAAACAACTTAAAATAATGCCTCCAAGTAAATTTTAGAGCAGCAGAAATAATTAAAAGTTGCAGTAAAGCAGTTGTCCAGCCTAAGACAACTTAGAAAAGATTTGGCTTCCCAAGGTGGTGGTCTGGCCTGATTGAGGTACAGACACCTCTGGGAAGATACCACTGAGTCAACAAATAGCAAGCCCTGGGAACAGCTACAGCCTTAGCTTTCAGAGCTTTTGGCCCACAGATGGTGTGGAGGCTGGGCAGCTGATCAGGGAAAGGTTGTGGGGGCCCTCTGCTGATACTAGACACAGGGCTCAGGCATGCTGACCAGACAGGTGAGCACATGCTGGTGTGGTGCTGAGTGTGGTGCAGATGGGCAGGGGCTTTGCTGGCTGTCATCACTCACAGTAGAGCAGAGTCCTTGGTTTTGGTTCCAGGACAGAGGAGTGAGCTGACACCTGCAACTACAAGAGCATTTACGGTGGCAGCAGTACTGGGGGCCCTTGTCAAAGCTCAGGGGCAGAGAGGAGTACCTAAGGTCACTTATAGACCAAAGTGTGAGCCAGAAGAGCAGTGACCACATCTGGCCTTGGATCACAGAACACTGGAAAAACCAAGAGGTCAAAGAGCTCAGAAAACAATAGAACAAAAAATCTGAAGCCTGAGACATCCACCACCCTACCACCACCACCCCATGCTCCTCCCCACCCTGGGAGCAATGCCTGATTCTAACATACAATTAACAGCCAAGAAATAGGCTGTTTGAAAAAATGAGTAAAAAGGGGCAGCTAGGTGGCACAGTGGATAGAGCTCTGGCCTTGAAGTCAGGAGGATCTGACTTCAAATGTGTTCTCAGACACAAAACACTTACTAGCTGTATGACCTTGGGCAAGTCACTCAACCCGATGGCCTAACAAAAAACAAACAAAATGAGTAAAAAACAGAAAAAGAACCTGACCATAGATAGTTATTATGGTGATAGAGATGATCAGGGTTCAAATTCAGAAGACAAAATTGCTTCTTGTAAAGCTTCAAAGAAAAATTTAAAATGGTCACAAACCCAAAAAGAGTTCTTGGAAGAGCTTAAAAAGGACTTTAAATGTCAAATAATAGAAGTTGAAGAAAAATTGGAAGAAGAAATAAGAGCAATGCAAGAAAAGTAAGAAAATTAAGAAGAGAAAGTCAAGCAGTTGGAAAAAAGATTCAAAAATTTAACAAAGAATAATAATAATGAGACAACATATCAAAACTTGTGGGATGCAGCAAAATCAGTAATCAGGGGAAAGGTTATATCTCTAGATCCTTACAGCAATAAAAATAGAGAAAGAGCAGATCAATGAATTGGGTAAGCAATTTAAAAAGCTAGAAGGAGAGCAAATTAAAAATCCCCAATTAAATACCAAATTGGAAACCCTGAATATTAAAGATGAGAATAATAAAATGAAATGTAAGAAAACCATTGAATTAATAAATAAAACTAGGATTTGGTTTTATAAAAAAAAAACTAATAAAATAGATAAACCATTGGTTAATATGATTTTTTTAAAAGAGAGAAAACCAAATCACTAGTATCAAAAATGAAAAGGGTAAATACACCACAAATGAAGATGAAATTAAAGCAATTATTAGAAGAGTATTTTACCCAACTACATGCCAATAAATTTAACAATTTAAGTGAAATGGAAGAATGCTTACAAAAATATAAACTGCCCAAATTAACAGAAGAGGAAACAGAATACCTAAATGAAACTATTTTAGAAAAAGAAATCAAACAGGCCATAAGTGAGCTTCCTAAAAAAAAAAAAAGCATCAGGGGGCAGCTAGGTTGTGCAGTGGATAGAGCACCGGCACTGGAGTTAGGAGAACCTGAGTTCAAATCCAGCCTCAGACACATAACACTTACTAGCTGTGTGACCCTGGGCAAGTCACTTAACTCCATTGCCTAACCAAAAAAAAAAAAAAAAGCATCAGGACCAGATGGATTTACAAGTGAATTCTACCAAAGATTTAAGGATGAACTAATTCTGATATTAAATAAATTATTTGGAATAATAGGCAAAGAAGGAGTCCTACCAAACTCCTTTTATGAAACAAATATAGTGCTGATACCTAAAACAGGAAGAACAAAAATAGAGAAAGAAAATTATAGATGAATTTCCCTAATAAATATTGATCCAAAAATCCTAAATAAAATACTAGCTAGGCAACTACAATATATCATATTGATTATACATTATGACCAAGTGGGATTTATACCAGGAATGCAGAGCTTGTTAATTATATTAATGATGTCAATAACAAAAGTAACCCCCCAAAATCACATAATTATATCAATAGATGCAGAAAAAACTTTTGACAAAATACAACGCTCATTCCTATTAAAAACACTTGAAAGTATAGGTATAAATGGATTTTTCCTTAAAATGACAAGAAACATCTACCTGAAACCATCAGCAAGCCTTATCTATAATGGAGATAAGCTAGAAGCCTTTTCAATAAGATCAAGAGTGAAACGAGAATGCGTAATATCACCAACATTATTAAATATTGTACTAGAAATGTTAGCAATAGCAATAAAAAAAGAAAAAGAAACTGAAAGAATCAGAATTGGTGATGAAGTAATAAAACTATCTCTTTTTGCAGATAATATAATGGTATACTCAGAAAATCTTCGACATTCAACTAAAAAGCGAGCTGAAATGATTAATAATCTTGGCAAAGTAGCAGGATATAAAATAAGTCCACATAAATCATCAGCATTTCTATACATTACCAATAAAGCTCTGCAAGAAGAGATAGTAGATAGATAAGGATGACACTGGCTGCAGAAAAATAAGAAAGTCATAGGAAATAGTGAAGATGTGAGACAGACCCATTACCTGAAAGATGTCTTTGCTAGCATGGCCCTGCTGTAAGGTCCTGTTCAATGGGTATATATCCAGATCCACATTCGCCATTCTGCTGTTCTAGACCAGTAGTTTACCTTGCCCATTTTTGCTTGGCCAGTGGTCTGGTGCTGCTACCTACAAGATGGTTGGCAGCCCTGGGAGTTCTTTTGTATTAAGTGTATATTCCTAGCCAGTTACTGCCTTACTCTGTTCTACCATCTTGGATTTGATATAGCCCTAACATGTCACATTCTTGCTGTTGTGTGGAGTGCTATACACATGCACCACCAACATGGAGATTCTGTCTCTGCCGACATATATCAGGTTGGCTTTGACATCTTGCCTGAGCTTTATTGTCCCTAAGCTGGATGACCACTGGCTTGCTCAGTAGCTTTTCTTCAAGGAAATGACTAGACATTTCTGGTCTAAAATTTGTGACAGCATGCAATTCCACTTTGCATTTTGGTTCATGATACACTTCAGTAGTCCCCAAAGATATATTGCTGAGGAAAAGAACATTTGAATGGTCTAAAAAAGCTTCTACCTTAAGTGTTTTAGTTAATACATACATTTGAAAAACAGCGTTCCAGCCAAGTATATACATCCATTCCATATTTATGCTCAATTCATTTTCCCTGTTTCCTTGTTTCTCTTGTCCATGTTTTTCACGGCCATTAATATACAATTTGTTAATTAAAAAAAGAGATAGTTCATTTAAAATAACTGTAGATAATATAAGATACTTGGCAGAGTATACCTGCCAAGGCAAACCCAGAAACTATATGAACGTAATTATAAAAACACTTTTTATACAAATAAAGTCAGATTTAAATAAATGGGGAAATATTAATTGGTAGGCCAAGCCAATATAATAAAATGACAATCCCATCTAAATTTATGTACTTATTCAGTGCTATCCCAATTGAATTACCAAAAAATTACTTTATTGAGCTAGAAAAAAAATAATAACAAAATTCATTCGGGAGAACAATAGGTCAAGAATATAAAAGGAATTAATGAAAAAAAAGGTAAAGGAAGGAAGTGCTAGATATTAAAATGCATTATAAGGCAGTAATTATCAAAACTATCTGGTGCTGGCTAAGAAATAGCATGGTGGATCAGCAGAATAGAGTAGATATACGATACCCAGTAGTAAATGATTATAGTAATCTTATGTTTGATAAATGTAAAGATTTAAGCTTTCAATATAAGAATTCACTGTGGTAAAAATCATTGGGAAAACAGGAAAGCAGTCCAGCAGAAATTAGGTATAGACAAATATCTTACAATATTTACCAAGATATGGTCAAAATGGATACATGACCTAGACATAAATGGAGATATCATAAGTAAATAAGAAGAACATGGAAGAGATTTCCTGTCAGATTTATGGATGGAAGAATTTATGAGTAAATAAGAGATAGAGAGCGTTGTGAGCTACAAAATGGATAATTTTGATTACATTAAATTAAAAAGGCTTTGTATGAATAAGACCAATGCAGCCAAAATTAGAAAGAAAGCAGAAAACTGGAGGAAAAATTTTATAGACACTTTCTCAGATAAAAAGCCTTATATCTCAAATATATAGAGAACTTTGTCAAACCTATAAACATATGAGTCATTCCCCAGTTGATAAATGGTCAAAAGAAATGAACAGAGTTTTTGGAAAAAAGAAATAAAAGCTATATATAGTCTTTTTAAAAAAATTATCTAAATCATTACTGATTAGAGAAATGCAAATTAAAACAGCTTTGAGATACCATCTCACCTATCAAATTGGCTAAAATGATAGAAGGGTAAAATGACAAATTGTGGAGAAGATGTGGAAAGATTGGGACACTAATATACTGTTGGTGGAACTGTGAACTGATCCAAGCATTTTGGAGAGCAATCTGTATTTATGCCCAAAGAGTTATAACACTATATCACCTTTGACCCAGCAATACCACTGTTAGTTATGTTTCCCAAGGTTATCAGAGAAAAACGAAAAGAACCTATATGTTCTAAAATATTTACAGCAGCTGTCTTTGTGGTGGCAAAAAACTAGAAATTGAGGGGATACCCATCAATTGGGAATGGCTGAATAAGTTGTGGTATATGATTGAGATGAAATACTACTGTACTGAAAGAAATGAGACAGGTTATTTTTAAGAAAACATTGAAAGACTTACCTAAAATAATGGAGAGTGAAATGAGCAGAACCAAGAAAATGTTATATGTAGTAACAGCGATATTATTCAAAGAGTAAACATAAATGACTAAACTATCTTGAGTTATATGAATATTCAAATCAACTACAAAGAACCTATAAAAGAAGATGCTATCTACCCCCAGGGAAAGAACTGATACATGGAACTACCTATTGTATAGTTTCACACAGACACACAGACACACACACACATCAAATGTTGTCCTTCTGTAGTGCAGGGTTGGGAGAGAAGGAGGGAAATAGCTTGGAATTCAAATGTAACAAAAAAACAAATTGAAAAAAATTGAAAAGACAAACAACTTTGAAAGACTTAAGAATTCTGACCAATTCAATGACAATTTTGATGCTGGAGCATTCTACCCAACTGATGACAAAGTATTTGAACACAAGATGCTGAATGAGAAATTTTTGGACATGGTGAATGTGGGAATTTGTTTTGCTTGATTGTGTATATTCGTTGTAAAAATTTTTTTAGTAGCAAAGATATGGAAGCATAGCAGATGCCTGTTGATTAGGGAATGGCTAAACAGAATGAATACAGAGAAGCCTGGAAAGATTTAAATGAAGGGATTCTAAGTGAAGTAGGCAGAACCACAAAGTGACTACAATTGCAAATGGAGAGAATGACAAGTAAATAATTGAAACTGAATGCTAAAAGGTTATATAAAAAAAGGCTTAGCCCCAAAGAAGAGCTATGAGAAAGTATATCCCTCTGCATCTCTTTGTTAAAGTTTTTTTTTCTTAACAAGTGTCTATTTTGTCTCCATGACACAGACGTATGCGAACAGAAAAAGAAAAGAAAATACTTGTAACAAATATGTGTAGTCAAGGAAAATGAATCCCCATATTAGAGTTGTCCAAAATCATAGATATCATTCTACATCTTAAGTCTATCAGCTAACTGTTGGCAGGTGGGTAGCATGTTTTGTCATTAGACCTCTAGAATGGTGGTTGGTAACTACATAATCAGAGTTCTTAAGTATCTGAAAGATGTTTGTCTTTGCAATGTTGTTATTGTATAAAATGTTCTCTAGATAAGTATATTCAATTCTTCTAAGGTTTCTCTGAAACCATTCCTTTTATCATTTCTTATGGCACAATAATATCCTTTTTATATTTATATTTTATGTTTTGTTTTGGTTTTGGGTTGGGCAAAGGGGTTAAGTGACTTGCCCAGGGTCACACAGCTAGTGCCAAGTGTCTGAGATTAGATTTGAACTCAGGTCCTCCTGACTCCAAGGCCAGAGCTCTATCCACTGCGCCACCTAGCTGCCCCTAAAATTAGTACTTTTTTGAAGAAACCTGCTGCAAAGATTTTTTTTTCCCAGTTCAATATTTTTCTTCTAATTTGAGCAGCACTGGATTTGAGTAAAAACTTTTAAATTTTATGAATAACAATTATTGATTTTATCTTCTATAATCTTATCATTTGTTTAGTAATGAACACTTTCCCCAATGGAAAGGCAATTTCTTCCTTGTTCCTCTAACTAATGATCAATATTTTATACCTAAATAATACTTCCATTTTGGGCTTGGTATACGATGTAAGGTGTTAGTCTAAACCCAATTTCTGCCAGATCTCTGTCCAATTTTTCCTAGCACTTTTAGTCAAATAGTGAGTCTTTACTCCAGTAGCTGGGGTGTTTGGGTTTCTCAAACACTAGGCTCATTTGTTTCATTAATGTTGTATACCTAATATATTCTACTGTTTGGCTTCTCTATTTTTTAATCAATACCAAATCATTTTGATGATTATTGCCTTGTAGTGTAGTTTGAGACTGAGTACCGCTAGGCCAACTTCCTTCTACTTTTTTCATATTTCCCTCAGGATTCTTGACTTTTTGTTCTTCTAGATGAATTTCATTTTTTTCTTTTTCTGTTTTTTAAATTTTTATTTTTAAGGCAATTGGGGTTAAGTGACTTGCCCAGGGTCACACAGTTAGTAAGTGTCAAGTGTTTGGTCTGAGGTCACATTTGAACTCAGGTCGTCCTGAATTCAGGCTGGTGCTCTATCCACTGTGCCACCTAGCTGCACCTTTAAACAAGATTTTATATATGACCCTTGAGGTAATAGGGAGCAGTCACTGGAGTTTATTGAATATGGCAGGGGAGGTCAAATCTGCATGTTATTTTATTTTTTTTTAACTTTATTTACTTATTTTTGGCTAGGCAATGGGGTTAAGTGACTTGCCCAGGGTCACACAGCTAGTAAGTGTTATGTGTCTGAGGCAGGATTTGAACTCAGGTCCTCCTGAATTCAGGGCCGGTGCTCTGTCCCCTGCACCACCTAGTCACCCCAACCATTTTTTCCATATCTATAAAGTAGTCACTTGGCAATTTGATTGGTATAGCACTGAATAGTATTATACTTTGAGCCTACCCATAAGTAAATCATATTGCTATAATTTTTTGGTCTCTCTTTATTTCTGTACAGTGTTTGGTGATTGTAATGTTCCTATAGCTTCAGTGTATAAAAAAGAGAGATCTAAGTCATTTGGAGTTTATCTTGATATATGATGTGAGGTGAAGGTCTGAACCTCATAGCTACCAAACTGCTTTCCAGTTTTCTTAGCAGTCTCTGTCAAAGTGAGTTTTTACCCTGCTCACTGGGGGATCTTTGGGTTTAGAACACTTACTAGGTTCTTTTGCTTTTTGTATGTTGTGTACTTAGTTTCCCTGTTAAACCTCTCTTTTTTATTGACTTATAACAAACCTTCATGATATTTATTGTTTTGTAGTATAGCTTGAGATCTGATACTGGTAGAGCCCCTTCCTTACCACATTTTTTTCATATTTTCCCTTGAAAATCTTGACCTTTTCTTCCTATGGATAAATTCTATTATAATTTTTTTCTAGCTCTATAAAAACAATCCTTTCATAGTTTGATTGGTATGGCACTGAATAAATTAGTCAATTTACGTAGCATTATCATTTTTATTGCATTGATTCAGTCTACCCATGCGCAATTAATATTGATCCAATTATTCAGATCTATCTTTATTAACATGAAGAGTGTTCCGTCGGTGTCCTCCTTTAGTTAGTGAGAGTGTGCCTTGGCAGGTAGAGTATCAAGTATCTTATATGTTCTGCAATTCTTTCAAATGGAATTTATCTTTCTAGCTCTTCCTGCTTGATTTTCTTGGTATTATACAGAAATGTTGATGATTTAGGTAGACTTATTTCATATCTTTCAACTTTGCTAAAGTTATTAAGCGTTTCAGTTAATTTTTCAGTTGACTTTCTAGGGTGCTCTAATTAGACCATCATAATATTTGCCAAATGCATATTTGTTGCCTTTTTGTCAATGCTTATTCCATGAACTTCTTGTTCTCACTGTTATATCCAGCAATTCTAGCACTACATCAAATCATAGCAGTGATAGTAGGCCTACTGGCCTTACCTCTGAGTTTACTGGAAACATAACTAGTTTGTCCCAATTACAAATAATCTTGGCTCTTAAGCTTCAATAAATACCCTTATTTAATGGAATGGCTCACTTATTTTTATGTTTTTTAAGAAGTAGAAATGAGTGCTATATTTACAGAAAAAGTCTTTTCTGAATTTGTTAATATAACCACATGATTTGTACTGTTTTTATTATTAAAATGGTTTTTTATAAGTTTAGTTTTTCTAATACTGGACTAGCCCTGAATACTTCAGACAAATACAATCTGGTCATAGTACATGGTCGTTTTGTTATGTTGCTGCAGCCCCTTTGCTAACATTTTATTTAAATTTTTTGCTTTGATATTCATTAGAGATATCGTTCTATAATTTTTGTTCTCTGTTGTGACTCTCTGATTCGAATATCAAGATCACATGTGTAGCATATGAAGAAATGGGAAGGATCTAACTTTTCCTATTTTTGCAAACTGTATATGTAATATCGAAATTAATTTTTGAATTTTTGAAGTATTCATTGTAAATCTATCTGGTGCTGGGTTTTTTTGCTTTAAGGTTCATTTGTGGCCTGTTCAATTTCTTTTTCTGAGATAGAGTTAGGTAAATTCTCTATATACTGTCTTGTGAATCTGTACATTTTATACTTTTATAAATACATTATAAATATAATTATATAGTATAGATATATTATATTACATAATTATATATAATTACATTATAAGCCAATATAGAATTTTATTATAAATGTAATACATGTAATAAAATAGCTATATATTACATAAATATATTTTATAAATATTTAAAATAAGTTGTTGGTTTTATTAGCATATAGTTGGGCAAAACAGTTTCTAATAATCTTTATTCTTCGTTTGTTCTGAATTCTCCTTTTTCATTTTTGATACTGGTAACTTAGTTTTCCTCTTTCAAGTTAATCAATAAGCATTTACTAAGCACCTACTATACACCAGGCACTATGCTAAGTGCTGAGGACACAAATAAAGGCAAGAAAACAGTTCTTGTTCTCAAGTAGCTCACAGTCTGATGGGGGAGACAACAGGCAACAACTATGTACAAACATACACACACACACACACATACATATATATATATATATAAATTGAGGATAATCACAAGAGAAGGCATTAGTATTTTTTTTTTTTGGCTAGGAAATGGGGTTAAGTGACTTGCCCAGGGTCACACAGCTAGGAAGTGTTATGTGTCTGAGGCCAGATTTGAACTCAGGTCCTCCTGAATCCAGGGCCGGTGCTCTATCCACTGTGCCACCCCGCTGCCCCTGAGAAGGCATTAGCATTAAGGAAGATCAGGAGACTCTTCTTGTAGAAGGTGAGATTTTTATTTGGGACTTGAAGAAAGATGTCAGGAAAGCCAGGAGACAGAAATGAAGAGAGAGGGATTTCCAAGTATGGGAGACAACCAATAAAGTGAAAATGACCACAACTGGGAAATGAAGTGTCTTGTCTGAAGAACGAGAAGGTCAATGACAATGGATCACAGTGTATGTGGAAAAGAGTAAGGTACAAAAAAGACCAGAAAAATAGGAAAAGGCTGGATTATGAAGGGCTTTAAAAGCCAAACAAAGGATTTTATATTTGATCATGGAGTTTGTAGGGAACGACATGCTGAGGCCTAAGCCTTAGGAAGATCAAACTTGACAGCTGAGTGGAGTAAGGAGAGACTTGAGGCAGGGAGACTAAAAATAAGGCTATTATAATAGTTCAGATGTGAGGTGATGAAGGCATTTGTCAGGTTGGTGGTAGTGTCAGTGGAAGGAAGAGGCCACACATGAGAAATGTTGCAAAAGTAACATTGACAGAACTCAACAACAATTGGACATGAGGGGAAGGAGGGGAAAGGGAAGAGTTGAGAATGATACTCAGGTTTCAAGACTGGAGGACTGGGAGATGCCCTCAATAATAACAGGAAAGTTACGAAGATGGGAGGGTTTGGGAGGAAAATATAATGAGTCCAATTTTGGACATGTTGGGTTTAAGATGTCTGAGATAGCCAGTTGGAACTGTCTAATAGGCAGCTGGAGATGTGAGACTCGGAGATCAGAAAAGAGGTTAGGGTTGGAGAAGTAGATTTGAGAATCCTCAGCATAGAGATGACAACTGAATCCATGGGAGCTGATGAGATCACCAAGTGAAGTAGTATATAGAGAGAAGAAGACTCAGGACAAGGCTTTGGGAACACCAGGGATTAGCTGGCATGGCCTAGATTAGCAGTCTCCAGCAAAGGAGAATGAGAAGAAGTGGTCAGACAGGTAGGAGAACCATGTGAGAGTTTGTTGTCATTGTTTAATCATTTCTGTTGTGACCAACTCTCTGTGACCCCATTTGGGGTTTTCTTGGCAAAGATCCTGGAGTGGTTTGCCATTTCCCTCTCCAGCTCATTTTACAGATGAGGACACTGAGGCAAACAGGGTTAAGTGACTTGCCCAGGGTCACACAGCTAGTAAATACCTGAGGCCGAATTTGAACTCAGGTCTTCCTGACTCCAGGGCCGGTGCTCTATCCACTGAGCCACCTTGCTGCCCAAGTAAGAGCAGTGCCATGAAAATCTAGAGAGAAGACAGTAGCAAGGAGTGGAGGGTGACAGACAAGTGTCAAAGGCTGCAGAAAAGTTAAGAAAGATGAAGCTTGATAAAAGGCCATTAGATTTTGTAATTAAGAGATCACTGGTAACTTTGGAAAAAGCACTTTCAGTTTAGAACTACAGAGAGTGAGAGGAAAGAAAGTGGAGGCACTAATGAATTATCTATTTTATTTGTTTCCCTCAAAAAATCAGTTTAATTGTATTAATTCGGTGGCTTTTTTCTTTCAGTTTTTAATATCTCTTCTTTGATCTTCACAATTTCTATTTTGTATTTTATGGCTTTCTAATGTTTTTAGTTGCTTGCTCACTTCAGGGATCTATTCTTTCTCTTGATTATAGAAAAAAGTGTTTAAAGATATAAACTTCCCACTAAGGACTGCTTTGGCTACATTCCACAACTTTTGGCATGTTGATTTATTGTTGTCATTTTCTTTGATGAAAGAATCTTATTATTTTCATGACTTCTTCTTGATCTACTAAATTAGAATTTAGTCTCTAATCAATTCTAATTCTCTCTTCAATGGCCCTTTATTGAATATATTTATTGCACTGTGGTCAGTAAATGCCTTAATATTTCTCTTTTTCTGCATTTGTTTGTTAGATTTTTATGCCTTAATACACGGTAAATTTTTGTAAAGACGTCATGTAATATTCCTATTCTGTGATCACCAGAGAGCTATCATGTCTATATTTTCCAACATTCTATTCAAGTATTTAGGAGCAGCTAGGTGGCACTGCAGTGTACAGAGCAGTGGGCTTGGGATCAGGAAGACTCATCTTCATGAATTCAAATCTGACCTCAGACACTTACTTGCTGTGTGACCCTAGGCAAGTCACTTCACCCTGTTTGTCTCAGTTCCTCATCTGTAAAATGGGCTGGAGAAGGAAATAGCAAACTACTTCAATTTGCCAAGAAAACCCCAAATGGGGTTATGAAGAGTCAGACATAACGGAAATGACTCAACAACAAATTCAGAGTACTTTACATCATTGTTCATTTTTCATTAGGTTCCTTAAGCATGAAAGGAGCACACTGAAGTCCTCAACTATTACAGTTTTACTATTTGTCCGTGTTCCTCAATTTCAAGAAATGAGCTTGGGCATAGCTCTTTGGTTTTGCCTTTTCTTGGTACTTAACGCAGGACTTAGAAATTGAAATGAAAGTGATGAGTAGTCTAAGTATATCAGAGGCAAACATACTCAGAGTTCTACAGTGCATCTTCAAGAGTCTGACTGTATATTTTTATAATAGTTATTCTAAATATTGTATTGTATTATTATATATAGATGTCTACTCCACAAAGGAGCTAATTATATAAATCCAGACAAGTGAGGAGTAAGGGGATTAATAGTAATATTGCTTACATGTCAATTATTTAATCCTAAAAATTTTTTGCAACTTTCACCTTAATACTTAATCCTTATGGAAAAAAGTATTGTAATCCTAAAAAAAAAATTGTTAGAGTTACAGTGGCCTCTTTTCCCAATGGAGATGAATGAAGACTTGTTATAGTTTCCCTAGAAGTTCAATGCAATTGGTACCAGAAACTGGGGGAAGAGAGGAGCTTTATTTGTACACTCTAAAGCTTCCCACCCCCTTCCACCTTGTTCTCTAGAATGCCCACTTCATACGTAACAAATTAACTTTACTCTTAAACCTTTTCCTCTCATGCTCCTTCCATTTTACACTCACTGAAACCTGGCTCACTACACAGCTTCCCTGACCACCTTTCCAGAACTGGCTGTTCTTTCACACATAACCCTAACACATTGGTTGATGTCGGTTCTGCAGCTAACTAGCTCTATCACCTTGAGAAAGTCATTTCCTCCCTCTGCGCCCTGTAAAACGAAGCGTTTAGACTAGATGATTTCTAGAGTCCCTCAGAATTCTAGACATAGATAGCAATAGCAGTGCATTACATTCCATCCTAGCACATGTATCAGGCACATATATCAATGAAGGATAATATAACAGCAATCACACGTTGCATAGAAACATATTACAAAGATAGCACCTAATAAATGTTGCAGTTACATACAATCTACACATTTAATGCCATCCCCTCCAGCATCAGGCATGGACTGGAGGCTAAATGAGTAACCATCTCTTCCATTTTTCCCTAAGCTTCCCAAGTAAGTTTGATCATTAGCCAATTAGACCTGCCAAATAGATATCTTATCTTATTTGATCCTTACAACAACCCTCTGAGTTAGGTAGTTAGCAGCAGAACTCAGTTCTGACTTTAGCATTCCTTCTTCTCTACCAAATAACCTCTTGGAGCCCGTACAATGATGTAGAATGATGTCATATCAGAGCTGACAGGGTCATCCAGTCACACACACCTCCTCTATCACTGTGCTCTCTGGAATACCTGCTCCATAGTCAACAAACTTGATTTCATCTTAAACCAATTTCTTTCCCACTCTTTCTGCCTTCTGGTTCTCAGTGAGACCTATCTTCCTTGGTCACAAGGTGGTCTGTGTTTTGGTCTCTGATATCTCTCAACAAAATATCTACCAAGTGGTAGATGGAGACAATGTGACAATCTCCTGATGATATGGCATCCCTAGCCACTCTTTTCAACACTGGTTGCATTTTCACTCATACCCCTGACTCACTGATGGAGATTGGGGAATTGGAATATTTTTTGCTCCCCATTGCCACTTCCAGGCTCTCCCTTCTACTCCTACCATTCATATGTCATATCATATGATAATTTCTCCTTTAAGGTTCATTCAAACTACCTTTATCACCCAATCAAGATTCTGGTAACTGTTATATACTAATCTCTAGGACATGCTCCTTTCCTCAGAGAGTTCAGTGCCTGGTTCAGTCTTTGTCTCCCCATCCTCTACCTTCATATTAGGGCACTTCAACATCCAGATCAGATACTCCCTCTGGTACCCTAACCTCCCAATTCTTCAAAAGGTTTCAAAGAAATTTTACCTTTTTTAGAAACTACATAAGTATATTAAAATGGTAGCCAACAAAGATGAGTATGAATCTTGTCTGGGAGTTCTGATTGCATTGTGTGGGCAATGACAATAGGATGGCCTTGGGTTGTTAAGTCCCTCTGATGGAAGTGCTTATAGCTTTCCCTCTTGATATATAAATGACATAGATTCTCTGGGAGACAGGGAGTAAACTTCTAATACGCAATGATCCAAACATGGAGGAGGGAGGAAAGCTTCAATCATTACTATGGTTATGTGTTTATGAATGTATGTATTCTCAAAAAAGCAATATCAGTTCATTTGCATTCCTCAGAGGAAGGAAGGCACCTGAAGTGACAAAATTCTAAGAAGCATCATTATAAGAGGATCATAAGAGTGGAAATATGTCTAACATGATTGCACATGTACAACCTATATCAGATTTCCTGCTGTCTTGGGGAGGGGGGAGGGGAGGGAGGAAGGGAGAAAAATTTGGAAATCAAAATCTTATTTTAAAAATGAATGCTGAAAACTACCTTTACATGTAATTGGAAAAAAATATTATTAAAAAAGAAAGTAAACAGTCTGAAATGGAAATTCATGGTTTTACATTGAATCCTATATGTTCTGCTGTGTCTACTTCTTTTTTTTCTTCTTTTCATATTTAAGTTTAAAATGAATAAAAATAATTTTTAAAAAATTTAGCATAGGCTGACAGACCCTACATACAACAACAAAGGCAGCTCTAGAACACTAGTTTTCAGTGTTTAAAGCACTAGAGAAAGGAGAGCTATTATTATCCCCAATGCCTTAATTTGAGTGTTCACCAAGGGTCCTTCCTGGGCCTCTTCTGTTCCTTCTCCTATGGTCTTCTTGTTGGTAATCTCATGCACCCTACCCCCACACCAGAGCTTTAACTACTGCATCTATGCAGATGATTCCTAAATCTTTATCTCTAGCCCTGACTTCTGAGCTCCACTGAACCTTGGTGATCCGGATGGTTTTGAAAGAGGTTCTTTTAACTCATGATGGAAAATGCTATCCACATCCAGAGAAAGAACTATGGAGTCTGAATGCAGATTGAAGCATACTATTTTCTTATTTTTTTCTTTCTTGTGGTTTTTCCTTTTTGTTCTGATTCTTCTTTCATATGACTAAAGTGGAAATATGTTTAATATGATTGTACGTGTATAGCCTATATCAGATTGCTTGCCATCTTGGGGAGGGGGGATGGGAGGGAGAAGAAAATTTTAGAATTCAAACTCTTATAAAAATGATTGTTGAAAACTAAAAGTAATTAATTTTAAAAAACCAGGTTCCTTTAAAGAAGGTGCATGGTCTTGATTGATATGTTTAACTAGTGTCTACTCCAGCACCTCTGCCTCCCCACAGCATTACACAATGAGCTGAAGTTTTAGCACATAGGTGTCAAACACATGGCTCGCAGATCACATATGGCCAAAATACTCCCAAGTGCAGCCTGAACCAGATTAAAATGTAATTGGGAAATGTTTAACAAAAAAATAAAAATACAAAACACAGATCATATTACATTTTACCACTAAGTCAACATGTGGACCATCCTTAGGTACAGATTAGTGGCCCCTGTTTCTATGTGAATTTGACACCACTGTCATAGAGCATGAAAGGCTCCCATAGCCTCCGAGGGTCTAAACACATTTTTGTGCATAGTCGTCAAGGCTGCTAACATCTCATTGAGGACACTTAATAGCCGTGTAGGCAAGTCACTTATCGGGGTGGTGTAGCCAGATGAGCCATATACCTGGAGTCAAGAAGACCTGAGTTTGAATCCTGCCTCAAATATTTATTAGCTGCACGATCTCTTTATGTCTCACTTTCCTCAACTGTTAAATGAAGGGGTTGGGCTCAATAACCTGAAAAGTCACTTCCAGCTCTATGACCCTTTTTCAAGTTCCTTATCCACAAAACTGAGATAACATTTGCACTGCTATCCTCTCAGTGTTGTTGAGAGGAAAGTGCTTTGTAAACCTTAAAATAGTAGAGAAATGGGAGTTACTACTACTCCTGACACTTTACTATGGGCCTCTTCTGTTCTTTCTCCTACAGTCTTCCTCCTGGTAATCTCATGCATTCTCCTACACCTTTGACTACCATATCTATGCAGATGATTTCCAAATCTTTATCTTTAGCCCTGACTTCTGAGCTCCAGACCCACATCTCCAATTACCTAGAGGAGATCTCAACCTGGATGCCTACTAGCCCCTCCAACTCAACATGACCCAAAGTAGGCTACCAGTGGGCTAACTCATAGGAAAAAGGGAGAATCTTTCAATTTGTCTCCTGTGTTCACAACCTTGGGGTTACCTTCAACACTTATCTCAGCCTCCCTAATCCTGGCCAATCAGCTACCTGACTGTCAATTTTACCTCCGTAACAATGTTTGTACTTGGCCCCTCCTTTCTGTTCCCACTGCTAACCACCCTCACACAGGTCCCCTTTACTACTTGCCTGGACTATTGTGAAAGCCACTTTAAAAAAAAAAAAAGGAACAACTGCTTTAATTTTTTTTTTTTTAGCTTTGGCTTCATACTCAATTAAACAAGCAACTGCAACATTAAATACACATTAAAAATCACAGCCAAATTCAAAACCAAAAATTCCTAGAGACATTCTGAGACATCCTGATTAACTTGAACATCTTTTCCGCATCAAAGATAACATAACTGTCGCAGGATAGAAAAAAGATAAGATAATTGTACATGATAAAAGTAGAATGTTTACAGAGTTAAAGCAACAAATAAATGTGCTTATTTAAAAGGGGACTGGAAAGAGAAAAGAGAATGGAGAGCTTAAAGAGAATGATTAATAAGAACCATTAGAAAAGAATGTCTAAATCAAGGGAAACAGCAAAAAAGGAATATATATATATATGTATATATATATATTTCTAAGAAAAATATAGGACAGATTTTCAATAAAATTATAACAATTAGTCAAAAAAGAAAGGTAAGAAATTCAGGATCAAGATAATAATTACTATCAGTTCCTCCTGCCTCTCAGTACAAAGGCGAAAGCCTATGGATGCTGAATGTTGCATATACCATTAGATGCGGTGATGATTGGTTTAACTTCATTGGTTTTCTTTGTGATGAAGGAGGTTTGTATGTGGGTAAGGGAAGTGGAAGAAGTGGACATATTAGAAAATTTCTGTGGAATAAAGAAGAAAAGGCATCAATAATACCTTAAGAAGAGAAAGGGAATATCCCAGAATTAGGCACTAAAATTTGTCCAGTTTGAGGCATATGTGTTAGCCAATTTTTATCTCTTACTCAATTTATGTTCCTATGAATATTAGTGACACTGAATGATATTAATATCAAAATATCACAACTCAGCAAGACCTTCTGAAAAATAATACGTCTTTAAACATTGCCATGCAAGCTTGAGTTAAGGAGAATCAGCGAGTCCAAGGTTTAAAAAAATTATAATCACAACTGTTGCTAAAAAGTGACAGAACTTACTAGCTGTGTGACCCTGGGCAAGCCACTTAACCCCATTGCCTAGCCAAAAAAAAAAGTGACAGAACAAGGAATAAAGGACAAATGCTACTACCAAATATTTATCTAGCGCTGGTTCACTTGTAGAAATCTGGTAATCTGTTATACTGTCATAGGATTTCCTCCTTGAAATATGTGTATAAATTCTGCTAATAATGAATGGGCATAATAGGACTATCTTTTAGCAGTTACTTCTAGTGCATTCATGTTTCTGAACACTTGATTAACTAATACTGTTGATAGTATGCTCAAGCTAAAGTGGAAGCTATTTCCACACTCTTTTTCATTAAAGGTTCTCTTTCAGGTATTCCCCTTGCTGCAGCCTTCTGCATGGCAGCTCCTCCCCCAGTCTTTTTGTCTCCTGCTTTATCCTTTCCACATTTCAAATTCTTACTTCCTTCTTTGGTCAAAATCATCAAAAAGTTCTATTCATTCCATCATTTCTTTGTTTGCTTTGCCTTCCAGCTCATATGGCTCCACAGCCTCTGATTAGTCTTTGCTGTTCAAATCTTCCAAGTTACTTTCCAAGTATAAACTTCAACTGTGAATTCCACTTGGCTCTCCATTTTATAGGATCAATATTCCCTGTATGTTTGATATCTGTTAGCTAATCTGATTATGAAGAGAGCAAAAAATCAAATCAATAAAATAGCAAATAGACAAGGTGAAATTACAGCAAACCCCCCCAAAATAAAAATATTCAGAACATATTATGCACACTTGCACTTGAACAAAATAGAGAACACAAAAGAAATAGATGAGTACCTTCAAAAATATAAAATACTCTAACTAGCAGAAGACCAGCTAGAGATCTTAAATAACCCGATTTCAGAAAAGGAAATAGGTCCAGTTGTAGAGGAACTACTAAAGTAAAAAAAAAAAAAAGCTCCTTATCCTGATGGACTTGCAAAAAATTTCTATCAAACTTTTAAAGAACTGTTAGTACCAAACTTTACAAATTATTCTTAAAAACAGAGAAAGAAAGCACCCTACTAGAATCCTGCTATGAGACAAATATAGCCTTAATACCTAAACCAGAGAAAGATAAAACTTAGAAAGGAAATTATAAGCCGATGTCATTATTGAATATCAACTCAAAAATTTGGAACAAAATCTTATCATACAGACTACAGTGATTTTTCCAAGAAATTGTTCACAGATACCAGGGATACAAGGATGACTCAATGTTAGGAAAACAGTCAATATAATTAAAATATATTAAATATAATAAAAACCCAAACATCCAAAATTACATGATCATCTCAATAGATACAGAAAGGCCTCTGAGAAAAACACATTCTTTTATACTAAAAATCCTACGAAGTATAAGCACAGAGGGACTTTTTTAAAATAACATAAAAAGAATCTAAGACTAAAAGCAAGCATCATATGCAATAGGAATATGCTAGAACCTTCTCCAATAAATACAAGAGTGAAGCAAGGATGCCCACTCTCCCTTTCATATAGTTCTGGAAATGCTAGCAATAAGACAAGTGAAAAAATTTAAAGGAATAGAGATGGGTAAAGAGGAGATTTTCTGTTTGCTGATGATATGATGGTTTACTTGGAAAGCCCTAGGAAATAAACAAAGATACTGAGACAATAGCTTTAGAAAAATTTCAGGTTACAAAATAAATCTCAAAAATTAACAATATTTCTATATTACAATATTAACAAAACACAAGAAGCAGTAATAGAAATAGAGATCCCACTCCAAAAAACTACAAAATGCATAAAATATCTGGGGATCCACCTCTCAAAGCACATGAAAGACTTGTATAGATTCAATTATAAAATGTTCCTTAAAGAAATAAAGAACAACTTAAATAGTTGGAGAAATATTCAGTGGTCATGGTAAGGCCATGTCAATATAATAAAAATAACAATACTACCAAAATTAATTTACACTTTAATGCTATACCATCCAAATTTCTAAGGGAATACTTTATAAAACTTTGTAAAAATAATAACAGAATTCATTTAAAAAAAAAAGATCTAGAATATCAAGGGAAATAATGAAAGAAGTAGGGATGAAGGGAGAATAGCACTTTCAGACCTTAAACTATATTATAAAGCAGCAGTCATCTGATTTTGGTTAAAGAATAGACAGATGAATCAATGGAGCCAACTAGACAAGGGAGATTCTGAAACAACAGAACTCATTATCCCAGTACTTGATAAAGCAGAAAACAAAAATTACCTAGGGAAAAACTCTCTATTTGATAAAACCGCTGGAAAATTGGAAAGAAGTATGCCAATAATTAGACTTAGAATAACACCTTACACTGTATTCCACAATACATACTAAATTAATACATGACCTTCATATGAAAGATTATACCATAAAAAATTAGAAGAGAAACAGATCATATACTTCTCACAGCTATGGGTAGAAGGTGTATTCTTAACCAAACAAGGGATAGAAGCAATTTAAAAAAATTTTTTAAATAACTTTGGTTACTTGAAACTTAAAAGCTTCTGCCTAGACATTAATGCATCTAGGATAAGAAGGGAAGTGGATGAATAGGTAAAAATTCCTCGCCTCAAATTTCTCTGAGAAGGGTTTGGTATCCAAGATATATAAACAATTAAAAATATATACAACTAACAGCCATTCTCCAATAGATAAGTGGTCAAAGGATATCAACAGCATTCAAAAGAACTGAAAAGTATTCACAAGCACATGAAAAAATGTTCCAAGTCATTACTAATAAGAGAAATGCAAATCAAAACAACTGTGAGGTTTCACCTTCATCATGGAAATTGCCAAAAACGACAAGTCAATGTTGGAGGGGTTGTGGAATGACAGACACACTAAGATATTATTGGAGGAGTTGTGAAATGGCACAACCATTTTGGAAAGCAATTTGGAATTATGCAAATAAAGTGACTAAACACCATACCCTTTGAACCAGAGACTCTATTACGGCTTATGCCCCAAGGAAGCCATTAATAAAACAAAGTCTCCATATACCTTAAAATATTTACAGCAGCATTTTTTGTGATTGCTAAGAACTGGAAACAAAGCAGATGCCCTTTAATTTAGGGAATGGCTAAACAAATTGTGGTACATGAATGTAATAGAATATTACTGTGCTGTAAAAAAATTATATATATGATGAATTCATAGAAACATGGAAAGATCACATGAATGGATACAGAGTAAAGTAAGCAGAGCCAAGAGAACAATACACATAGTAGCTTCAACAATGCAAATGGAATGAGCAACACCAAAAAATCAAAAGCAAATGAAATAAAATTATAAAGATTAAACAGAACTTGAATGAGGAGAGATGAGAAGACACTCCACATGGACTCCTTTATGGAGGTAAAGAGGTCCACAGAGGTTACACATTGCACAGTTTAGGCCTTTTTCAATGTATCAATCAATTGTGCTAATTTTTTTCTCTCTAAAACATATTATTTGTCCTTGGAGGGGGAGAGAAGGGAAACATGGGTTGCTATGCTGATGTAAGAAATAGAAAATATCAATAAAAACTTTAAAAAGAAAAAAAAAGAAAAAAGTTTTCTATCTGCTCCCTGGTTATCATTTGAGGCCTGGTGCTCCCCTCTTTTATTGCTCATTTTTGACTAGCAGCTATGGGTCTCCCCCAAAGCTGTTGGGGTCAGAAGAGAAGAACCTTTATTGCCACCACTACTTCCACCACTTGATCATGCTTCTTGCCTGGTTACTGCTGCTGCTACTTGGTCTCATGCCAAGAAGCTGAAGGGGCCCAACTCTTTGTATAGCAGCCATGTAGCCCAAACTCTCTTACAGAGCAGAGGTAGTGGCTTCAGTGGTAGCCCCCAGACTTCCCAGAGCTCTCTTCATGGTCAATCCTTCCTTCCCTCAGTTGTAGGATGCCAGGCTTAAAGTGAGCTGGGAGATTAACTCCATCCTGCAACCACCATTACCACCTCCCCACATTAGTCCCCAGTCCCCCAAGGCTGGCAGCCCTGCTGCCCCAGGTTCCCCAGGAAGAAGCTTGCAATAGCCTGTTTTTAAAAAAGTTTTTAATGATGTCTTTACTTTTTAACAATCATTTAAGTTTCCTCCAACAATGCTTCTCTTACTCCTCTCAGAGAGCCATCCTATATAACAAATAGTTTTTTTAAGACAAAAAAAGAAAAGAACAAAAATAGCATAATTGATCAACACATTGAATAAGTCCAAAAATATATGCTATATCCCATATTCATGGACTGCACCCTTCTGCAGAAGTGTGACATGGAGATACCTCCTCATATTTCTTCTTTCAAGCCATGCTTGTTCTTTTTTTTTTTTTGGTGAGGCAATTGGGGTTAAGTGACTTGCCCAGGGTCACACAGCTAGTAAGTGTCAAGTGTCTGAGGTCAAATTTGAACTCAGATCCTCCTGACTCCAAGGCCAGAGCTCTATCCACTGCGCCACCACTTGTTCTTTATAATTTTGAAACATATACTTTTGATGTTTTTGTGGTTGTTCTTTCCATTTACATTGTTGTAGTCACTGTATAATACATTGTTTTCTTGGTTCTGCTTACTTAACTGCATCAATTCATGTAGATCTTTCTATGATTCTCTATATTCATCACATTCATCATGTCTTACAGCAAAGGAATATTCCATTATATTCATGTAGCACAATTTGTTCAACCATTCCCCAATTGATAAGCATTTACTTTGTTTTCAATATTTTGCTATTGCAAAAAGTGCAGCTGTAAATATTTTGGTGTATATGGGAACTTTCTTGTTATAAATGGTCTCCTTGGGACAAATGCCTAGTAGTAGATTCTGGGTCAAAGGGCATGGACAATTCCAAAATGATTGTACTGATTCACAGTGAGCCTATCCCCCCATAATTCCTTCAACTTGATTCTTCCCATCTTTTGTCATCTTTGCCAATTGGCAGGATGTGAGGTGAAACCTCAGGGTTGTTTTGATTTGTATTTCTCCCATTATTAGTGATTTGAAGTATTACGTATGTGCATATAGATATGTATGTATATGTATGTATAGCAGATATAGCTATGCTTGTCTGTGTATATACATATGAGGATCAAATAAGACCCCACCATTCCTTCTAGAAGTGCACAAAGTCAGGCTCTGACACAAAGTTCTAATTCAGGCAAAGAAGAGTAAACAGAAGGATATACTGATGATAAAGAAATGTTATGGATCCATAGACACCCCAAACTTAAACCCAGAAGAAAAGTATAACTCCCCAATATCTACAAACAAAGGCACAAACAAAATTAGAGCTTCACTGCTGGAATTCTTTGACCTAATTCTGATGAATTCCTGGGGGTGGAGGGGGGGGGAAATTAAGCAAGAGGTTAAAAATCATATTATAAATGAGAGTACTAGAAAAATTGGAAATTAAATAAAAGCTCTAGAGTAAAGAATTTGAAAGATAATAAACAGCTAAGCACAGGAGATACAAGAGCTTATCTAAGTAACACACTCCATGATCATTAGAATGAACCAAATAGAAATCAATGACTCTGTGAGAAAACAAGAAATGCCAGGGAAAAAAAAATCAAGATTGATAAATAGAAGAAAATATAAGGTATCACATGTCAAAAACTGACCTGGAAAACAGGTTAAGGAGAGATAATCTAATCTAAGAAAAGTCAGATTACCTAAAAATCATAACCAAATAAAAAAACCAGGTAATATATTTTAAGAAATCATTAATGGAAACTGCCAAGACCTATTAAAACTAGAGGAAAAAATGAAAATAGAAGCAATCACCTCCTGAAAGAAACTCCAAAATGAAAACTCTGAGGAATGTCACAGCTAAAATCCAGAGATTTCAGGTCAAAGAAAAACAAACAGCCATGAAGAAAGAGTTCAAGTATTGAGGATCCTCGGTCAGAACCACAAAAGAATTGGCAGCTACTACAATAAAGAGAAGAGCTTGTAATATGATATGATATTCCAAAAGGCAAAAGATAAATACTTACAACCAAGAATAACTTAGCCAGCAAAACTGAGTATGATCCTACAGGAAAAAAAAAAAGGTCTTTGATTAAATTGAGGTCTTCAAACCATTCCTGATGACAAGACCAGGGTTGAGTGGAAACTTTGAAATACAAACACAGGAATCAAGAGAAACACAGAAAGGTAAATATATTTGATCAATGGGAAGAAGTTATACAATGATAAAGTGCATACATTACAACACTGAGAGAAGAAAAAAGTGTCTCCCTCAGAAACTAATATCTTTAAGGGTCATAGAGGGAATTAAGTAAATAAGACAGAGGATTTGGGAGTGGTTTTGTTATATTTTGATGATATTAAAAGAAAGAAAAGGGAGGAAGTAAATGAATATACTAGGGAAGAAATGAGAGGAAGGGGAGAGAACTTTTTATCTCACATAATCAGGATGTGAAAGGGAAAGAGTGGGAGAAAGCATCCCATGAACTTCTCTTTCATCTGAACCAGACAAAGAAAAGTTGATCACACACAGAGTTTGGTGCAGAAATATTTTAAACCTAATATGGAAACAGGTGAAAACAGAGAGAAGGACATTTAGAGAGGAAATAAATTCAGAGAGATTAGTTACAAGCAAAACAAACTCCAACCTCTGAGCATAGATTGGGAAGCAGTCTAAAAGGAAAGAAAGGGTAAGAACCTGTGATCTGGTTTTAGATAAGGGGAAGAAAAAAAGGAGCAATTTAGTAGAAGCAAATTACACTAATTACAGACGTATGTTGTTGGGCATACAAAGAATCACAGAATTTGAGATATGGAAGTGACCTTCAGCAGCCATCTAGTCTGTGACCTCAGCACCAAAGTAATCCCCACTATAACATACCTGACAAAGGATTATCTGAGTCTGCTTGAAGACCTCCACGGAGGGAGGCTAACACCTCTCAAGGCAATCTTTCCACTTTTAGACAGTTCTCATTATTAGGAGATTTTCTTGACATCAAACCTGAATTTACCTCTTTACCACTGCTCTTGATTCTGACTTCTGAGGCCAAATGTAACAAGTCTATTTCCTCCTTCACATCCTTGAAAACAGCTAGCAAGACTCCCTGAGTCTTCTTTTCCATTAGGCTAAATATATCCATTTCTTTCAATGGATCCTCATAGGTTATGAGCTCAAGACCCTTCATCATCCTGGTTGCCCCCTCCAGACACTCTCAAGCTTATCAATGCCCACTGGAGTTTTCTTCAATGTAAGGAGAGGATGACCAAAAAAAAAAAAGCAGTAAAATAGAGATCAGGAATAAGTAATGAGGGAAGTCAGACTTGCAGATTAACCAGAAGCCTACAGCATAAGCATCATGAACACTTTCTCTAAGAATATATCAACATATCAAAACACAAGATCAGAATGGGGAGAAAACTAGAATATAAATGTGATATAGACTAGATCCATGTTTCATTAGTATAGAGGACTCTTGGATTAGAAACACTTCTCTACTGATGTAAGTTTGCACCTGCTCTAAAACTTATAGTGATACAAAATTGTCCTAGAGCACTAAGAGGTTAAATGACTTACCTAGGGTCACATGGCCAATATGTCAGAGCAAGGACTCTGAACCCAAGCCTTCCTGGCTTTGAGACTGGCTCTTTATCCATTATGTCATGCCATCGCTTAAAGAGAGAAGAGAGAGCAAAAATGAGAAAAATATAAGACATGCAATTAAAATAACTCCATCCTGACCTATTAAATGTGGCACCTGTGGTACCCTCCTTACATGTGGGAACCCCAGAATAGCTGTCCCACATTCAAGGTACTCTGTGGGTCCACAAAGACTCAAAATACTAGCTCATGAGCTCCCATCGATGGGTTTACTTTTTATCATCAGTCAAAAAACACAATTGGTTCAAATCAAAGGAATTTAATTAAATAGAATGTAAATAATAATAATAGAATAATGAAATAAGATTTCAATAAAACATTTCCTCCTTAAGGCATATTCTCTCCCAAATATGCATACACTCAGTGCAAAGAGTGATCATGCATAGGATCACACAGGAGAGTCCTACACATGAGAAATACTTATGGAGAGGTACCTCATACTTTAGACAGCTCAAGACTCCCAGTGTTTCCTGATGATGTCATTACGTGTTTCTCCATGGGTACATAATCTCTGCTGGCCATGGTATCACTGCTCGGCTTATTCTTTAGTGGGCAAAGAACCTCTGAAGAGCTTGTTACTTCATCAGGATAGTTCCATCTCTGCTGCGCCTGTTCCTAGCTGGTCACATTGTTCCATTAAGCTTTGCCAGGTTCCTGGTTGTCTCATGGGTTCTTGATTGTTTCATGGGCTTCTATTGGTCTCATAGTCTTTACTGGCACCCTGATTTCAGGGCCAATTCCATTATTTTAGGTTTAGAATTTTGGGTTATAGTGGCTAAAACCATTCCCTGAGAAAGGCAAGATGATAATTCTTTAGTTTTAGCTAATCCAGCCAATAAAAGCCAGGCAAAGTGCTGCCTGGCTAAGATTGGGTCTCCCCTTTTCAACCTCTATGTATGGGCAGAGAACAAATCTTTCTGTTAAAGGAAACTATCTGAATTGGGGTTCAAACAACCTGACACACTCCCAAGATCTTCTCTGGCTCAACTGGGAAGGAATTTGAGTCAGAACAAAAGGTAGATTATCCAGAATCCCGGTCATTATTATGGAAATGTCAGCAACAAAGCCTGAGTGCTTTGACCAGGGAAAACCACAGTCTTTCTACATTCTCCTCCCCAGTAAAGGATTCCCAGTCCCTGCAAATTACTTAGGTACATATCTGTCTGTCAGTCAACTAGAACATACATCATCAGCCTAAATTGATAAAATAACCACCAGCTACATAGTGTAATGCACAAGCAGATACTTAATACGTGGCATTCGTACTAAGACTATATACAGCTAGCATTAGCACCTATGGGTGAATATAATACATAACATGTAATCAGTGGCATACGTTATAAAACTATACATATATACACATACATATTAAACTTGGGACACAAATCTCAACTTGAAAGAAAGCACACAGTATCACATGGCATCCAGTGACTAAATATAAAGATCACATGCAGAAAATACACTATGTAAAATAGTAATAATAATGTAGAACATTTCACAAAAGCATATGTGGCAATAATCTTTAACACAGCAATATATAGCAAACACAAATCATATAAAGCATACATTACACTGCATATAACCTGACTTGTGACACAGGATGCTATTTGATTGCAGGGAGTAACCATTTCTTTCACTTCTCCTACAGTATCATGTGTGAGTTTGGTCTTTGGCACTTGTAACTTCCCTTCCCAAGCCTGCGGATGGTTCAGGCTGCCTATAAGCATCGTTGGTAGCTGGCACAGGACATCACTGTTGCCAGGCTCTGTGTTCCCTCTGTTCCCTAGATGCCTCTACAACTTGAGAAGCATACAAGAAAAGAGGCTGCCTCTAGGTTCAACCCTTCTCCTCTATTTGAAAAAGGTACCCCTGTGGTTATGATAGATTCAGTCTATTTCTTTAACCTTCTAGCAGGTACCAACACCCACTTTCTTCCTCATCATCTTCAGAGGTATTACTCAGCTCTCTCCGATAGTTCCATGCACAGTATTTCATCCTCCACCTCTTTTCCTTTATATTGGCTGTCTGCTATGTCTACAATGTACTCCTTCCTCGCCTCTACCTGACAACACTCAGCTTCAAGATTCAGCTCAAGACTCTTAAGTTTCTTTATAAAATCTCTTTTAATCCCCTCCCTGTCTGAAATGCTTTTTCCTTCCCTCTCTAACTACCTTGTATTTAAGTTATATTTATTTTCCCTTCATGTACCATATATATATATATATATATATACACACACACACACACACACACACACACAGAGAAAACACACAGATATTATACCCCCACTTTGAATGTAGGCTCAGGAGTGGTTTGACTTTTATTTTTGCATCCCCAATACCTAGCACAGTGCCTGGAATATAGCAGCCATTTAATAAATGTTTGTTGATCGACTTATTGGTGAAAGGGCTCTTATTTCCAGAGTACAGAATGCTTCCTAGAGGTAGCATGAGACTAAGAGAACCTTGGTTTCTAATCCTGGCTCTACCATTTAGCAGCTGTGAGACTTTGGGCAAGTTATTCAATTTCCTTATACTTCAGTTTCCTCATCTATAAAATGAGAGGGTTGGACTAAATGGTCCCTAAGGTCCCGTCCATTGTGAATCTATGATCTTATGATCCATTTGGCTGACTTGCCAGCACCTATTTTGTCCTGCTCATTAAGGAGGCCAACTAACTCTCTGATATGCAATAGATGTTTGTGATATATTGTCTTTGCAGAGCCCCTACCATTCTCCATGGCTACCTTGTAAGATGGCAAATTGCCTAGTCTTTCAATTACTTGGCATAAACTAGCTTTCCATTGGCCTGGTATCTTGTGCATTTCCTACACATCAAGATTTCTTACCAATTCTATCACCTGGCTGATGATCTCAACAATACCTGTGACCTTCATTCTAATTTCTATCAAAGCCTTTCAGGGTGGATGTCACTTCTAGCTAAGAGATGCACTGGTTATATGTCTCTATGTCTTTTCCAACTTCTGAGGCTGCAAATTCAATAACCAAGTGTGACTCTCTCCAAAGCATCAGCAAGTATGATTTTAAATGCTTGGCATCATGCCTGGATGTATCACAGACATGCATTACAAAAGCCCTATGTTATATAATTTTAACTTCTAGCATCATCTCAACAGTAAGATGCCTTCTAGGGAATGAAGCTTGTATCTTTGAGGGTCATCCTTTCCCTTCATGACTTTTATAATTTCTTGCAGCCTTTTATTATGTAGTTGCTTTTGCTGCCAATCGTCCAAGGATAACGAAGCCAAGGAACATTGATTTACTGCTACAAAGTCGACAAACAATGATGGAATACCCTCTGGTGAGAGTCCCAAACTTTCAGCTGCACCTTTGCTTGACTGGTCCAGCTCCCTGCAGTCTCAGCTCTAAAACATATTGGTTATGTGACCCTGAACAAGTCATTTAGTGCTCCAGGTAACTCTCTAAGACTAGAAATTGAAGAGAAAGTGCCAACCTACATTGGGAGGGAGTTTCTTCACCAGGGAGCTTCTTATAATAGTAAAATCACAGATCCAGTCCCTGGATATCACATATGGGCTTTACCCTTTCTAGGGGCATAACTGTATCGTCATCTTGCATAGACAGAGCATCCTCATCAACATTAGTCTTCTCTGGCTGATAGGAGATGTGAACTCTTAGTTGGCTAGTGATGTTAGGGCAAGTAACATCCAACTTGGCACTGGTCAAAACGCGTGTCATGAATTTGTTGTCCGTTTCACATTTTAAATTTGGCTTCAAATACATAGTCTTCCAGCTTCTCGGTGACAGTCAGCTTAAAAGCCAAGAAATCCAGTTTGTATATAGGATAACAAGCCTCACTGGCTTAAGTCCTCTACCGGCAAAGGAGATATTCTGTAGCTATTGTTCAGACAATATTTTAAATAAATACCTTTGCTAAGAGTTAACTGTGTCTACTTACTGATTGCTAATGCAAAGCATATTGAAGGGGCAGCTAGGTGGCCCAGCAGATAGAGCACTGGCCCTGGAGTCAGGAGGACCTGAGTTCAAATCTAGCCTCAGACACATAACACTTACCAGCTGTGTGACTCTGGGAAAGTCACTTAACCCCAATTGCCTCAGAAAAGAAAAGAAAAGAAAAGAAAAGAAAAGAAAAGAAAAGAAAAGAAAAGAAAAGAAAGCACATTGATGAGGGCTCTTGAGCTAAAGAATTAGACAGGTGACCCCATAGGCTACCCTGCTGAAACCTGAGAATAGTCATCCACTTGGGCACCAAACCTGTAAAACCAGAGAGTGTTAAGTCAGTTAGGTAGCTCAGAAGAGGTGCTCCATTAACAAAACAGAAAGCGAGAGGATTAATGAAATAAGTAGACAATTTTTTAAACTAAAAAAATCAACAAGGAAATAAAACACAACAAACACAAAATAGAAAATCTTGAAAATTAGATAGAAAATAAAAAGCCAACAGAAATAATAAAACTGGTTCTTTGAACTTTTATTAAATTAGACCTAAAAAAGAGGAAGGAAAATGAAATTACCCAAATGAAAAATAAACAAGCCAAATTCACAGCAAAGAGAGAAGAAAAAAATTATTTTTGGAACCTACAATGTATAATTATGTGCATAAAACTGAGATTTAAAAGGAAATGCAGGATTATCTAAAAAAAAGTAAAGAAATAAAATTAATAGAAACACAAAATAGAGAGCTTAGACAATTACAGAAATTGAAATTGAACAAGTCATAAAGGCACCCCTGGGGTAGGGAATAAGAGACAACCTCCTTCTGGAGGAATTTACAGATGAATGTCAGTCAACAAATATCCGAATTTACAGACAAATGTCAGTCAACAAACATTTAGTGAGCAGTTTTTTTGTGGCACGCATAGTGCTAAGCACTGGGGACGCACAAAAAGGCAAAAACATGATCTGTGCCTTCAAGGAACTCACATTATAATTGGCAAGATAACATGCAAACAACTATCCATATACAAAATACATACAGAATAGATGGAAAGAAATCTCAGAGTGAAGGCACTAACAGTGGGGGTAATCAGAAAAGATGGGATTTGAGCACAGTTTTGAAGGAAGCCAGGGAAGTCAGGAAGTGGAGAGGAGGTAAAGCATTCCAAGCCTGGCAGACAGCCAGCACAGAGGCATGGAGTTGGGAGATGAAGCATTTGGTGAGATGAACAGCAAAAAGCCAGGATTGGTGGATCATAGACTATGTGGAGGGAAATAAAGTGTAATTACACTGCAAAGGTAGGAAGGGACCAAGTTGTAAAGGGCTTTAAGTGTCAAAGAAGATGTTAGATCTGATCCTGGAAGTGATAGGGAGCAAGTGAAAACTGAATAAGACAATCAGGTGATCAGACTTTAGCTTTAGACAAATCATTTTGGCAGTGGAGAGAGACTTGAGGTAGGGAGACCAACCAGAAGGCTACTGCACCAGGGAGGAAATGTGAATAGAGAGGGTATGTAAACAGGAAATGCAGTGAAGATAGAAATGATAAGATTTGGCAATAGACTGCCTGTATGACAGTATATGTGGGAGAGGAGTCGAGAGGGACATGGAGGCTGTACTAGGATAATGATAGTGCCTCCACAGAAAAGGAAAGTTTTAAAGAGGAGAGGATATAGGGTTAAAGATAATGGGTTCCATTTTAGACATGATGATTTGGATATTGAAACAATCAGAATGATTCTGTGTCTTTTTAATTGATCCTATTTACAATTAATTGATTTTATCCTGTCACTAAGTCATGATTCTTTCTCTCTGAACTTAATTCAGAAATTTAGCTGACCTGTAATGAGTTAAGTTTAGAAATCCAGTTCTCCTGTTAATCACTCTTTCTACTCTTGTGTCAAGGAAATCTGCTACCCTTGAACGGTATAGGTGGACACTATGGAGTCTGGTCTAGTGTCTTTACACCACCAAGCTATCCTTCAAAGATGTCTGGTTTGCTTTCTCTGTCCTTGCAGATGCAGCTGGACTCAAACAATGAACATTTATTAGTCACAGGAGGGAAGAGGAGGGGGTCATTGCTAGCCCTCATTCCCAATTTTCCTTCCAATCATATTTTCTTCCTTCTATGATACCAGCCTTCCTATTTTCTGTACTTCCCAAAACTTTATAAAAATTGCTGTTAACCCCATTAACTGGGTCATAGCTTTGCTGGGGAAGCTGAGATCCTATTTATTGGTAAATTCAAACTTTACTAATAAATTGATTATGCTTGGAACTTTATGTCTCAGTCTACCTTAATTTTTTAAAATTGTTACAGCTTGGCAACCATGAAGGGATCTAGGGGAAGTTGATCTTCAGGACAGCCTCTTGGGGAGAATTCCCCTTTAAGAGCACTCAGGTGAGATTTTCCACCAGGGGACTTCTCCTCTGAAAGCTGCACCAAGACCAGACTTCTCCCTGCCTCAGTCCCAGTCTTTCTGAGCTGAAAGTTAGGCCCATACACTGTTGGGAAAGGCACAACTTGTTTGTCTTGGTGTCCTATCTATGTTTTTAAGTGTGACTGTTCAAGGGATTAAGATCCTTGGAGAAATTTTCTTTTCTTCTTGAAGGGCTCCTAGTTCCTAGCCAGGAGGGGTACACACTATTGACATCCCTTCAGAGAAGCAGTGCAACATTAAGACACCCCTTAGGGAACTTGCCCACTTCCAGTCCAGGAAGTTGAAGGGGTAACAGGAACAGAGAGATGACCTATTTTTAAAAGGGACTGGAGAAGCACTGTGTCATAAGTAACCACTATTGGCAAGTGGCAAGGCCAGCAGTCAAAAATACCCAGAGCTGGCGAGTATTCTTCCCAGTAGGAAAAGGGAAAATCAAAATTATTAGTCTAAAACATATATAAGAATTTCAGAGGATCTCAGAATTTGACCTTAAAAAGGGGACTTCCAAGGGGCAGCTAGTTGGCACAGTGGATAGAGCACTGGCCCTGAAGTGAGGAGGACCTGAGTTCAAATCCAGTCTCAGACACTTGATGCTTACTAGCTGTGTGACCCTGGGCAAGTTACTTAACCCCAATTGCCTAAAAAGAAAAAAAAGGGAGGAGACTTCCATTTGTACACAGGATTTTTTTTAAGGAACTTTGTTAGCAAGTGCTTTTGTGTCTGTCTTATCATATTATTTTCTTGAGACAGAATCTCTCCCTCTCTTCCTGACTTAGGTTAAGGTAGGGAGGCAGACAAGAGAAACACGGATAAGAGAGACAGGGCTTTCCTCACAATCTGCAGAAATTTATAGCATAATAAACAAATCAGAAACTAAAATATAAGTTCTTTACAGTGAATTCCAAATTCTAGTTTCAATGTTTTTATAAATACTGAAATGTTAGTGAGTTTTAACTCTCTGTAGAATTTGTTTTAAAAAAATGAGAATAGAACTGTGAAAGTTACAAGGAAACAACATTTAGATCTCATATTACTCTTTGCCTGGAAAGTGACAGATTTATTGTATTAGTGCAGGGGAAAAATAATTTCATGATTAGAGAAAAGGGAACCAAAGCTAGTTTGAAACAAGTATCAATGAAATTCCAAAGTGAAAAAAAAAAAAAAAGGTTGCAGCTTAGCTTGCATTTTGAGTATCTATGGCATTTAGGAACTAACTGCCTGTTATTATTAAGTCTTTCCTGGTTCACAGAAAAGAAAAAAGTTTATATAAAACAAGTAACAATTAAAAAGTAAATAAGTCTTATTAGAACATCTAATTAGATACTTGAGAGTTTTACAAATTAAAGTTAAGCACAAATAAATTAGAAGGAAAATTTATAATTGTTCTGTTTTGAAATTGGAAATTTTACAGTAAATTATTCATATATGGATATTCATTGGAGTAGATTTTGAATAACTTGTCAAGAAGAGAATGAGACTTGGAGTCAGGAAGACCTGAGTTCAAATCTGGCCTCACACACTTGAAACTTAGTAGCTGTGTGACCCTAGGCAAGTCATTTAACTCTGATTACCTCACCAAAAAAAAAAAAAGGCAAAAAAAATTTAGGGGCAGCTAGGTGGCACAGTGGATAGAGCACTGGCCCTGGATTCAGGTGGACCTGAGTTCAAATCCGGCCTCAGACACATAACACTTACTAGCTGTGTGACCCTGGGCAAGTCACTTAACCTCAGTGCCTAGCCAAATTAAAAAAAAAAAAAAGAAGAGAATGAGACTCCTACCAATTTTAAGAATAGACTATGTAGAAACACTTTAGGATTTGGGGCTAGATCTACTCAAACCACATGATACAGAAATTATTGACTCTACTTTTGCCGAGAATAATAGGTATATCTATGTTTTCCTCCTTAGGTGGCATGAGAAGTGTATAGACAAACTTAGGAGCATCCCCATAGATGTATATGAAAGAACAAAGGAATGAAAAATCTGAATCAACATCTCCACCTTGCTCCACAGGGGGTTATACCCCTAAGAGGTCTTCTTTCCCTACTGTACATCACAAAGCCACAGATTAGAGAAAGGGAAGTCAGTTTGGATTAAATTTCAAAGCCAGTTTACAATTTGGATTTTAAGAACTGTCTTGCTTCTTGCTCATGAAAAGAGAAGATTATTTAAGGGAAAAACTTGAACGTAAATAAAATTCAATTTGGGAAAAAATGCTTTGCATTACTTCTGTGAAAAATATAACAGAACTTAATTGTTTGGGTAAATAAGAAGTAAGTCACCAAAAGGTATTTGAATAAACCACATGCTTGTAAGCTCTTTAGAACCCCAAAGGCAACAGTATTGGAAATAACCAAGGTTATGTATAAAAAAAAAATTGTTGCCAAATTACCAAGAAAAAATTTAGTGAAGATGAGTTTTGCAGATAAATCTGGGATGTGAAAGAAGAGAAACAGATAAGAATATGAAAGGAGAAGGCGCAGCTAGGTGACACAGTGGACAGAGCAGCAGCCCTGGAGTCAGGAGAACCTGAGTTCAAATCTGGCCTCAGACACATGACACTTACTAGCTGTGTGACCCTGGGCAAGTCACTTAACCCCATTGTCTAGCCTAAATAAATAAATAAATAAAAGAATATGAAAGTAGAATAAGAAAGGTCTTGTTTTAAAGGGCTTTAATATAGATAGAGGGCAAGAGAAAGTTTGAGCAAATGGAGCTTAAAAGTAAAAGGAGGTTGGGGTTTTGTCAAGAGAGATTTGAGGGTTTTTATCTTTTGAGATAAGAAGATTATAAGAAATGTTACGTGGTTATTCTTTATGATATGGAAACTATAGTAATATCTTTGCAATATAGAATTATTTGAAGGTAGTATACTAAAATTCTGTCCTTGAAGGACCATTAGAAGAGTATATTTTTGTTGTTATATAAAATCCTCATGAACTCTAAAGAGGGGGATAAGAACAAGAGACTGCCACTTTAAATCTTTGGCAATAGACAGAGTAGTGAACTCTGTAACATGAACTACTAGGAGTATGTGGCCTTTGGAAAATTTGACATTTTGATTTTGTGATTGTAAATCCAGATTTGATGTGGTAAAGGTTTGTCCTGAAACTAAATCATAATGTGGTTTGGCATTAAGGCAAAATGCTGAAAGAGCATAGATCAAGGAAAATATGAGTTAAAAAATCCGGTCTCTGTAAATTTGTTGGCTGTGTGATTTTAGGCAAGTAACTTCATCTCTGCTTACCTCAGTTTACTAATCTGTAAAGGGGGATAAAAATAGCACCCACCTCCCAGGATTATTGTGTGAATCACATGATTTTGAAGTTCTTAACATAAAACCTGGCATATAGTAAGCACTATGCAAATGTTAATTATTATTATTTCTTTAATTGAATTCTGGACTGGGTTTTAGACGTGATCACAATAAAATGCTAAAGGTGATAAGATGAATGATTTTCTACATAACTAGGAAATGCATTTGACTGATTTGACATCATCTGACTAGTAATAAGTTTTGTTTCGTGTTTTGAATTCATGGTATTGTGAATGTTATTGTGTTTCTAAATTTTCTTATATTATAAATTCTGGGAAAACCATTATATAATAAATGCTGTCAGGAAGATGGTAAAATTCTATCATTGAAGAATTTAATTCCTTTTGATTTGGATATTGTGAAATTGTTAATTAGGTTAGTAGAGGTTATTGTCAAAATGTTAAAACCTATCAAGTATTTAATTGAATGTGTTTTAAATGGAAAGAATAATAATTACTGCATTGGAAAAAGAAGAAAAGGATGTCGAGTGATTTTTTTTTTGGTAGGCATGATAACCTTTTACTGTTAAACAACTTATTGCAACAACATGGGGAGTAATAATAACTGTATCCAGCCCTACCTATGCTTAGTGAAAACTTTGCTTTTTGAGATGAGATCTTGTGGGGCCATAATCTGGTATGATTCTGAGTTCTGAATTCAGGTATAATTGTCTGCAAGATCATTAAATCAGTAATCCACCATTCAAGGGAAATGCTACTAGCTGCTCAAGGCAATCCAGCTTGAGAACTACTATAGGTTGATTCTGTGCCTGGGAAAGATTGAGGGGATGACTTTGGCATAGATTATGGTAGGATCTTCTTGACTCAGTTTCCCTATTGTGCTATTTCCTTTCCAACAGGAATGTTTCTCACCTGGTTAATCTTGAGCCTGGCGATTTTACCCTTTGAATGAGATCGAACTTTATCCAAATATTAAACATGTCTTACTTGAAATCAAACAAAACTAAGGATGCTTTATTCTATTATACCTATGTTGAGTCATTCTGTGCCCTTAGGCTTAGGCCTGGAGGCCTAGGCTTCATGCTGTTATAACCATGTCCCTGCTTCTTCCTTTCATAGCAAATCTCTTTAACCAGGCAGGTAAAGCTATATTTTTGTTTTGTTTTGTTTGTTTTTTTGGAGAGGCAATTGGGGTTAAGTGACTTGCCCAGGGTCACACGGCTAGTGAGTATGACGTGTGTGAGGCCAGATTTGAACGCAGGCCCTCCTGACTCCAGGGCTGGTGCTCTATCCACTGTGCCATCTAGCTGCCCTAAAGCTATACTTCTTAAAAATATAATTAAAACTTGTTGATGAAATACTCCAGCACCTTTGCACTGCTGTAATAGGATGTAAGGTCCTTGAAGTATTTCAGAATGACATGGGAATAAGTAGACACAGATAAAGAAGTCTGTGGGACAAAGATAGGAATCTATTAATCAGCAAGTTTCAAATGAGAAACATCTTCTGTTTGGTTGTAAGGAAAAGAATTTTTTTTTACAATCAGTTATCTTAGAGGAGAGTAACTTATGACCTATCTTTGTATTACCTCAAATGTAAATCCAATTTTACTTAAGTTCATTATTTAATTTGAGATGAAAATCTGTATGTAGAGCATGTCCTGAAAGGCAGGTAATTGTAGACAGCTCGCTTGAGATATACACTGCTCTTAGCATACAATGAGATTAAGTACTTATTATATTAACACATCCCATCCCAAATCTTTTGTTGTCTGTTATGATTAAAGTTAAATAAGCATCTTTTATGCAAGTCCATTTGTATAGCCAATGAACCTAGGGATAAAAGTCATCTACTTGCAAAGAGTGCCAATAGCTATGTGTTCATGTTGAGGATTAGATTCCCTAAAGTATCTCATCCTCCTAAGGGGGGATTATTTGGAGTAGAATTTGAGAAAGCAACAAGATCAAATGATTATGTATATAAAATGTAAATGACTCTAATAGGATATACAGGCCTTGAGCATGTTCTAAATAAGTTCTAAAAATTGGGTACAGAACTTTATATATAAAACTGCATCGCTCACCCTCTGCACAAACCAGGCATTTTCTGTTGCTTTTTTAAACACTTAATTTAAAAAGTTTGCAGAGTTCTGCCTTCTGTGGTACTTTAAAATGTTTAGTTTTTCATTTCTCAGTTGTTATTTGAATTTCTTAACTACAATAACATAAGAATTTGCTAGCTTGCATCACAGGGCAGTTATAAGTAGTAAAACTGAAGGTTTTTTTCCCCTTTATGAGGCTTGAATCCAAAATAAAGAATGAAACAAATGAACACCAATCTTAAAAAGTTCAATGATAATGAAGTCAATGCCAATTTAGAAAAGCACTCTTAACCTTAGCTTACATCTACTTTGATAAGTATTAAATATTAAATCTGTAACCAGAAGAGCTCATTTAACAAGTAAGATGCTCAGATTCTTTTTTTAAGATTCCTTCAGCCTATTGTTGGCAGTGTCTATATCTGCTACAGAGGTTATTTAGATAAAGGTAGAAACAGCAAGGATTATGTAAAAACTTAAATTCTCTAAAGTTTCAAGTGAACTATGGATTTCTAATTTCATGTTCTTTTTATAGCTCTGTTGTTAATGGGATCACAACCATAAGGTTTAAGCTGGTTTTTTACTACATGAACTAGTTATTGAAAAAGCTAAATTGTATTGAGTCTTCTTACTAGCAGATTTTAACAGAATTGCCTAGGAATCTCTGCAGGTGACTTGGAACCACAGAAGCAAATCTACCCAAGAGGAGCCCCCTTCAGAGCTGCCCTGAGAATGAGATCTACTTCAGAATGTCCAAGAGAATTTCCATGTTTCCAGGGAGCAGATAACTATATGTGACATCTGGGATCCAAGATGAAGTAGGCTGATTAAATGGACGTTGAGAGTGGGTTACAAGGAGACTTGATGTTAGTTAATATTGATGATCTTTATTGTATTACTTTGGCTTTTTGTTTCATGGTATTTATATTTGCTGAGTTTTCTTGGTTATCTTATCTTCCCTATAAAATTAATCCACAGTTTTAGATATTCTTGCTATGCTTATGCTAAGATTAATTAATTAATCAGTCTTGTTGTTCTTACATTAACCAGTCAGTAGAAATTGTGACAAGCCTACATAAGATCCAACAAGTTGCAGAAATGCAACTCCCTTCCTCGTATGGCCTCTGGTGGAATCTCTCCTCTCAGTTCACTTGGCTGCAGGGAAACAGCCTATTAGCCACCCTTGGTAAATGGGAACTTATTGCCTTCTGCCTTATAATCTTTCTCCAACTTTGCATTAGTTACTGTGTTAAGCCCATTCTGAAGTTATACCAGAAAAAAAAAAACCTGATGTCAATATGTACTATTAATCATGACTATGTTAAAAAATCTTGTAGAGTTAGCCTATATTTAAGTGATCTAAGAGAGACATACATATCTTTCATTGATTGGAGGGGCAGGACTGGGATTGAAATAATCAGATTGATTCTGTGCCTTTTTAATTGATCCTATTTACAATTAATTGATTTTGTCCTGTAACTGTCTAAGTCATGATTCTTTCTCTCCAAACTTAATTCAGAAATTTAGCTGGCTTATAATGAGTTAAGTTTAGAAATCCAGTTCTCCTGTTAATCACTCTTTCTATTCTTCTGTCAAGGACATCTGTTACCCTTGAAGGATGTAGGTGAACACCATGGAGTCTGGTCTATCCTCCACCAAGCCATCCTCCAAGGATGTCTGGTGTGTTACCCAAAGATCTCTGGTTTCCTTTCTGTCCTTGCAAATGCAGCTGGACTCAATGAACATTTTTTAGTCACAGGATGGAAGGAGAGGGTCATTGCTAGCCCTCATTCTCAATTTCCATCCAATCCTATTTTCTTCCTTCTATGATGCCAGCCTTCCTATTTTCTGTACTCCCCAAAACTATAAAAAGTGCTATTAACCCCATAACTGAGTCTTAGTTTTGCTGGGGAAGCTGAGATCCTATTTATTAGTAAATTCAAACTTTACTAATAAATCGATTATGCTCGGAACTTTGTGCCTCAGCCTATCTTAATTTTTTAACTAGTACAATATGCCTATGGGACACCAAGTTTAAGATCTCCAAAGGCAGATGGAGATGGGAGAATAGTGCTTAGAAAAGAAATCAGAGCTGGATATAAATCTGGAAAACATCTGCATAGAGATGGCAACTGAACACATGAGAGCTGAAGAGATCACCAATTAAGTTAATGTAGCACAGGGGTTTTTAACCAGGGCTTATGTGGATAGATTTCAGAGAATCTGTGAACTCAGAGTCACTGAACTCTGACAGAAATTTAGCATTTCCTTCTATTATTAATTGTTAATTAAAAAATTGTATTCTGAGAAGGGGTTCGTAGACTTCTCTGGATTGCCAAAGGAGTCAATAAGACAAAAAAAGCTTAAGAATCCCTGGTATAGAGGGACAAGAGAAGAGGGCACAGGATAGAACCTTGGTGTACACTCACAGTAAGTGGTTATAACTAGGATGAAGATCCAGCAAAGAAGATCAGGAGTGGTATTGACAGCAGGCTTGATCTTACCACTCTGTTTGTTCAGGTTCAATGCTGGGATGAAATGTGTGATTTGTAAGTCAGTGAACAGTTAAAAGAGGAAAAAAGGTATACTTAGCCCTAATATAGCAACACCATGCAACAAGGATAGAACAGCACTGAGCTTCTAGACATAGCCCCTTTTGTCTTCAAATGGAAACACATCTGGTCAATATTCATTTAATAAACATTTATTAAACACCCACTGTGTTCCAGGCACAGTTAAGCACTAGGGATGTAAAAAGAAGCAAAAGACAGTCCCTGTACTCAATGAACTTATAATCTAATGAAGGTAAGAGCCAATCTGATCCAAGCAAGTACATAAGGATCCCGGGAAGCCACTATTGATCTAGTTTTAAAATGTAATGTTATCTATAGTTTATTGTATTTTTATTTTTTATTTTCTTAAAAATTTCCCGATTACATATCCAAATTCAATATCCAAAAACAGCCCATTCTTATCCTCTTGGAGACTGAATCCCAGAAATCACTGGACTGGAGAGCCCTTCCCCTTACTAATGTGGCATTGATTTGTCAAAGACATGGATTCTGGAAAGCTGGACACATGACCTGGGTAGTCAGATGCATGATGATGCAGCTATTGATTAAGAGGAGCGAAACTCTTGATCTGAGATGGGAGAGTACCATTTTGTCAGTTGGGGAACAGTTGAGGGTCACTGGGTTAACAGAGTGTTCCAATTGGCACAAGGAGCACAGCTGAGCAGGACTAGCTGCTTGTCCTTAGGGGGATCACATGGTCTTGTGCCCAGCACAATATGGCATCACCACCCCAGCATCCATGTCAGCAAATCCCTAACCTTTGTGGTTCTTGTAACAGCTTCAGCCTCTTTGTTTAGCATACAATGTCTCTGATGAGTACTGGTATTTTCATACACTGAACTGATGGCATAATGGCATAATGTTGACTGGGCCAAATGAAGCCACACTGGCAGATGAGTAGTGATGGGTACAATAAACAAAATGCAGTAGGAGGCAACAGCAAAATTCCCTCATTGGTCCTGACTCCAAAAAGGGTAGAACCTTTGATTACCTTCATTAGATTATAAGTTCATTGAGTACAGGGACTGTCTTTTGCTTCTTTTTACGTCCCTAGTGCTTAACTGTGCCTGGAACACAGTGGGTGTTTAATAAATGTTTATCAAATGAATATTGACCAGATGTGTTTCCATTTGAAGACAAAAGGGGCTATGTCTAGAAGCTCAGTGCTGTTCTATCCTTGTTGCATGGTGTTGCTATATTAAGTGACTGGGCAAGTCACTTAACCCCATTGCCTGGCCAAAAAAAAATTAAAAATAAAAAAAATAAAATAAAATAAATATGCCCTAATTCCATTTTGGTTTTTTGGGGGGGGTTTTGTTTTTGCTAGGCAATGGGTTAAGCGACTTGCCCAGAGTCACACAGCTAGTAAGTGTTATGTGTCTGAGGCAGGATTTGAACTCAGGTCCTCCTGAATTCAGGGCCGGTACTCTATCCACTGCGCCACCTAGCTGCCCCCCACTGCATCACCTAGCTGCTCCACCCTAATTCCATTTTAATCTGGTTCAGGCAGCATTCAGTAGTGTTGGGGGCCACATGCCCTCCTGTACATTCCATGTTTGACACCTCTACCCTAGATAATCCTCTGCACCAGATTAGTGGCTGCTGAAGCCCAGTTGCATATGCCTCTCTTTTAGTGGAGTCATTGGTAAACCAGGCAAAATGGCATTCCTCAAGTTCTAGATCTTTATGCGTGCGGGTCCTTTAGGCCAGCAGATTAAGAGAGGGATCCAGGAGGTAGACTGGAACCCTCGGTCTCTGGCATAGTCGCCACTTGTTTGTGAAGGGCACAAATACTGGAGAGCCCAGGCAATAATGATGTTGAATGTGCTATTTCCATTTGGCAAAAGAAGCCTCCTGAGTCCTATCCAACATGAGAGGGACATCTTAAACCTATAATAGGCATCTCTGGACAAAGGGCAATTGTACAATCCCGTGTCATCTGTTCAGTAGCAAATGGGGCCCAGTAACAGGTGAGCAACTGCTATTCAAAAGTACTACAGTGAGAAGCTGCTTTGGGGAGCTTGCAGCTACAGAAGTCTAATAGTCACTTGCTCTGGCCATCCTTCAGGGCCTGCCAAAGGCTGCACTTGACCTAGTGTCTATGGACAGAGACCTCCAGAAACATAAGCTTTGCAGGATCCTAAGGCCTCAAGGGGAGAGTCTCCTGGATATTCTGCTTCACATCTTCCATGGATAAGGCCTGTTCTGGGCTTCACATGAAAGAAGCAGATCTGTGGATGACTAGGTAAACAGGGCCATCAGGATACCCAGGGAGAAAATGTGGGCTCCTGAAAACTTCAAGAGTCCAATAAGTCTCTGTACTTACCTTCTTACATCATGGGGAAGAGTGTCAGTAGCTTATTCCAGAAAACCCAGAATCCTCAGTTTTCCTCACCCACTGTATTCCCTAAAACTTGACTGAGTAGGCTGGACCCTGTATTTTTCTTAGGGTTGATTTCTCACCCCTTGTCCCTCATATGGACCACCTTGACCTAGGGCTTCTGTCACTGTCACTTCATCTGGCACAGTCAACATTATGTAATCAATGTAGTGGTGTATAACAATGCCCTCAGGAAGAGAGGCCTCTCTGCTTACCATACTATGGCACCATGGGGGAGAGTTCAGGCAGTCTTGGAGAAGGAGAGTAAAAGTATACTGGACTACTTCCTAGGTGAAACTGCTCCTGACTAGTCTCACTCACAGGAATAGAGAAAAAAGCATTGGTCAGGCCAGTAACCCCACAGCACTCCTGTGCTACATGGTCTATGACACTGACGAAGTCAGGAACAGCTATAGTAATGGGCATAATGAATTTGTTCAGCTCCCTATCATCCACCAGGTGCCATTTACCTCCCTCATGGGCAACACAGGGTTGTTGTAAGGGAAGCTGGTATAACAAAGTTTTCCAGCTTCTTTCCTCTTCATCACTGGAGAAGAAATGTCTTCCCCTGCCTCTTTCCCTCCCCCAGGGAGCCAATATTGTTTGGTATTAACCATATGGGATGTTTTGGGTAACTCTGGGGGTTCCATCTGGCTCTACCCATTTGTAGAGCAGATAAAGTGCCCGCATGGAATTTCTCATGCCACTTGCCTAGTTCCTTGATGATGAAGATCTACTCACCCTCTGCTCCCACAACAGAGGAAAGAAACCACCCTGTGCCCAGAAGCAATAGGATGTTTGGAACTTAAAAATAAAAACCCTAGATGGAGTTGCCAAGTCTCTTTTTCATTTCTGCCCTCATTCTCCTCTGTCATGGCTTTGATTTTAGTGAGATGCAGCAAAACTTCTGGATTGGAAACCATACGGTACATTCCAGTTAGTGGCCTGTCAGTCCTCAACACCATCTGGAAAGACATGTTTACTTACTTGGCCACCAGCTCCATTAGCTGCCCCTCAGCCATCACTGCGTACTGCTTAAAAGCCGAGAATTTTCTCTACTTGCTGAAGGTGCTGGCCCAACTTCCCTTCAGTTCTATTATGCTGGCAGTCTAGCTCCTGCAGGAAGGTTCAAAAACAATTAAGGGGGGGCAGCGAGGTGGCACAGAGGATAGAGCACCAGTCCAGGAGTCAGGAGGACCCGAGTTCAAATCCAGTCTCAGACACATAATATTTCCTAGCTGTGTGACTGTGGGCAAGTCACTTAACCCCAATTGCCTCACCCCCCAAAAAAATATTTGTCAAAAACTAAGGAAAGGAGGTGAGTACAGCCAGTGCAGGGATGATGGCCTGAGAAATAACTAAAGTATGGAAGGATTAGAGGTCATGGTAAACACGAGGTACAGTGGTCATAAGGCAGAGGAAAAATAGAATGACAAAAGGTAATGATCAGATGAAGAGATTTTGGAGTTCATGAACATGAAAGTAAAACACTTTTAGGTGATGACAAGATCATGATCATCTCTACATGTAGCTGAGATGAATGGAGAAGTAGGTCATGTGATTTAAAGAGACTGATGAACCAGGAAGATAAGGTGTTTGGAGGAGTGTCAATGTGTATATTGAAGTCCCCCAGAATGAGAGCACAAATTGCTGTGCAGAAAAACTGGGATCTAGGCACTGAACTCAATAAGAAAGGAATGAGTGCATCCTGGGGGATAACAGGTACCAGAATCTCAATTTCAATTGAATGAACCTCAAAGGAGAAGAGGTTACTCGGTGATGGTAGTAAGGGAGATTTGGGGAGTGGCAATAGCGAGCAAGGAGTATTTTAACTCCCCCAACACAACTTGGGAGTCAGAGAGTAATGACCAAAATCTCAAGCAGTGCTAAAGAGGCTAGCCAGGGATGCTATGTAATTAGTAGGGAGCCAGGTCTTGGTGAGTGCCAGAAGATGAAAGTTGTGAGAAAAGGTTGCAGATGAAATCAAGTCTGTTAACTATGGAAAAAGCATTCCAGAAAGAAGTGATAGAAGAAGCATGGCTAGAAGTTCTTTCTAGCTCTGATATTCCATCATTCTATAATGCCTGGAGGCTATTCAGTAGAGAGGAAGAAGTATTGGAGTAGAAGTCACAAGAACTGGGTTCTGCTGCTCACTAACAACATCTACCATACAGGGTTGTTGTGAGGATCGAATGAGATAATACAATATAATACACATTTAAGTACGTGCTTTGTATTTGCCAGGCACTCTGCTAAGCACTGGGGATACAAAGAAAAAAAAGACGGTACCTGCCCTCAAGGAGCTTACAATCTAACATGGGAAGACACCACACAAAAGCTGAAAAGGGGGACAGGGTGCTGGAAAGGGGAAGGAAAGGGATTCAGCATAGGGGCATGACAACGGAGGAGCTGAATCCAAGGAGTACAGCTGCTGGGAAATGAGTTGACTAGGCTTCCGCATCCTCTTTATGTGGAGACTTTTTGAGGAGTTTTTTGCTCCTCCCTCTGACACTCCAATCAGAGGAGCAGAAGATATTGATGAGATATGAGTACCCAAACTGATGCAAACTCCCTGATGATGACAACATACATAAAGTATTTTTTGCAAACCTTAAAGCACATACAAATACAACTTATTATTATTACCATTATTATTTTTATAAGCCAGCAGGCCTGTGGAGATTGATCGTTAGCCTGGCTCATCCACAGGCCCAGGGAATGCCAGAAGTGCCAGGTCTATCTGGCTAATGATCAAGCTTACTTGGGAATCTTAAGGAAAGATGGAAGAGATGGTTACTGGTCTAGCCAAGCTATGCCTGGTGCTGGAGTAGAGGGTATGTAATGTGTGGATTGTATGTAACTGCAACATGTGTTAGCTATCTTTGTCATATGTTTCTATGCAATGTGTGACTGCTGTTATATTATCCTTCATTGACATATGTGCCTGATACATGTGCTAGGATGGAATGTAATGTACTGCTATTGCTTTTTGGGTCTGGAGTTCTGAGGCACTGGCTCGAGGTTCTCTCCCTACTGGACACTGGGCCCTCCAGGACTAGACCTCTGAAGACCATGAATCCCCACCCTACTCTTAACTCCTAGGAAAGTTAATCTACTCAGCTTTGAAACCGTCCAGTGGCTGTGGAACTGTCCAGTGGCTGTGCTGTCATGGATGGTGAGTACGAATGTAACCTAACCCACCATATCTAATCTAGCAGGCCCCAGGCCATGCTTCATATCCCATTCAGCCATATACGCTGGGAATCTTGCCATCCTCCCTACCAGGTGCAAGCACTCATTCCCCCCACCTCTTGCTTTGGGAACAGTAATCTAATGCTAGCCACCATGGGAGGCAGGCCTCCCAGATCCCACATACATACTCTAGCAAAACATTGAAGTTCCTACCAGGCCAAATAATAACCAAGCAATCCAATGAGAAACTATAGTGAGTTGCATTTTCCCCTACAGGACTGCACAAAGTCAGCCAGCAAGCCCACGGGACATAGGAAAGGACCTTCCCCTACAAACCCCCTGTTAAGTCCACATTGGTACCTCACAGCACCATGTACCACACTGAACCAGACACATGTGGCCTGTACAACTCTGTAATTGGAGGCAGCAGAACAGGATGCAATGAAAAAAAATCCAGAGTGGTCAGAAAGCTCCAGAATGGGAGCCCTGGGGAACAGTAGTAGGCAGACACTAGTCTAAGGCACAAAGGTGGTGCCCCAGCGCTCAAAGTGGGATGGGCCCAGGGTCTCTGAGGTCCCTAACACTCTGTTCTAAGACACCAGAGAGAACCCTGAAGAACCTCAAAGATCCAGAGTGGGGTTGAACCCTGGGAGGTAGAGGTCAGCACAAGAATCCAAGGTATAACCAAGCAGAGCTGACCACTTGACCCAAAAGTGCAGCAGGAGCTAGAGCTTGGCTCTGGCAACAAAGCCTTGATTTAGGACCTAAAGCTGGAGAGGAGTACATTCAAGAAAATATCACACCCTTTATCAAGAATTATTGCAAATCTAACTCCATGATAACTGTAAGCAGAGACTTAAAGGGGAAAAAAATGGGTAGTCCCCAAGGACTACATGAATACTTAGAAAAATGATGCAAAAGATAAAACTTGAAATAAAGGCTTTGGGGTAAAGAACTGGTAGAATAAGTAGCTGAGAAGAAAAAGTAGCAAACCTTACCCAAGAAATGGAATCCCTCAAAAACAAAACAGACCAAACTGAAATCAATGACTCTATGAGACATCAAGAAATATTAGAACAAAATCAAAAGATTTTTAAAAGCAAAAGAAACTTTAAGATATCTGATATCAAAAATAACTGACCTGGAAAAATAGGTCAAGGAGAGGGAATTTAAGAAACCTTGGACTCCCTGAAAGCCATGTTTAAAAAAAAAAATGAATAAAGCCTAGAAACTACATTTCAAGAAATCATCAATGAGAACTACCCAGATCTATTAGAACCAGAGGGCAAAGTAATGGAAAGAATCCACCTATCACTTTCTTTTGGCAAGGCAACTGGGGTTAAGTGACTTGCCCAGGATCACACAGCTAGTAAGTGTCAAGTATCTGGTCTGAGACTGGATTTGAACTCAGGTCCTCCTGACTGCAGGGCCAGTGCTCTATTCATTGCACCACCTAGCTGCCCCACACTGATCACTTTCTGAAAGGAACCTTGAGGGGAAAAGTTCCAGAAATGTCCTAGCCAAAATTCAAAGGTCCCAGATGAAATTAAAAAATACCACAAGCACCCAGAGAGGCAGTTCAAACACCAAGAAACTACAGTGAGGCTCACACAAGACCTAGCAGCTTATACGAAAAACGAAAGGAGATCTTGGAATACATATTGTAAAAGACAAAAGAAACAGGCTTATAATCAAGAATAACTTACCATGTATACCTGAGTATAATCTAGGGGGGAGTAAAATGGACCTTTAATGGAAGAAAGTTAAATAATAAAAACAGAGGTCTGGGGGTTGGGCTGGTTCTGTTCCAAGGGTTCAAGGAAGGAAATGAGAAGGGAAGATAGGAGGGAAACACTAATGTAGAAAGGAGGAAGGAAGGGGTGGAACTTGCTAATTCTCATTATCAGAGACAGGAAGAAGAAAATAGAAACATGGTAGAAGGGGTAAAGGGAGGGAATGGGCATTGGTTGAACCTCAATTATTTGAAATGGGCAAAAAAGGATTGAACACACATACACACCAAAGTTCAGTGTAAAAAATACATTAAACTCAACAAGGAAACAACTAGGGAAAAAGGAAAGGAGAATTATGAGGGAGGATAATAAAGGGAAGAAATAGTCACCAAAAAAAAATTAACTTCTTTATCCTGAAGGATTAAAAAGAGAGGAAGAAGAAAGCAAAACAAAGAATCTAAGGGAGGTGGTACAAATATGTAGTATATGAATTAATAAGAAGTGACAATAGAGGCAATTTCCAAGAAACTTGGGCAGTATGAACTAATGCAGAGTGAAGTGAACTGAACCAGGAGAACCATGTATATACAAGGACAGCAATGCTATCAAGAGAAACCACTTTGGAAGGCTTAAGAATGCTAATCAATGCAATGGCCAGGCCCACACCTCCAGAGGATTTGTGAAGAAGCAAGCTATCCACCTTAGGACAGAGAAGTGGTGGGCACAAGGTGAGGAAGGAGGTATACGTTTCTGGACACAGACACTGTATGGACTTGTTTCTGGACACAGACACTGTATGGACTTGTTTTGCTCAGCAATGCTTATTTGGTAGAAGAATTTTTTCCCTTTGTTATTCCCGGTTAAGAGAGGGAGGGCAGCAATAGTGACGCCAAGAGAGAAACAGAGAGATAAAGACAGGGAAGAGAGAAAGGGAAAGAGGGGAGAAAGAAAAAGGGAGACAGAAAAAAAGGGGAAGGGGAAGAAAAGACACAGAGGAAGAGGAAGAGAGAGCACACCATTGTACTTTTTTTTAAACGCACAGAGAACAAAAAGAACAGAAGGAAGTACAGTCAAACAGGACAGTTTTTGAAGTGATGGGTAGAATTATGTACTTATTAAAAATGCAAGCTGTATGAAAATGGAAACACAGCTTCACACAGAATTCTTTCTTCGTATTCTGCTGTGTATATGAAGATTCTTTTTCTAGTGTTTAAAGAGCAGAATTTTAAATTTAAAATGCAAGTGAGTCAACCAGACCATAGGGCCACTCGCCTCACCCACCACTGTGAAGCCTAGACTAACACTCACTCCCTTTCCCAGCCACTATTTTTTTTTCCCCAACTGGTGGCACTCCTCTGGACTTCCCCCTCACACCCCAGGAACATTTTCCTCCTGCAAGATCAGATCGGTCTTGGTTCTTACCCTCTGTCCCTGGGGCCCTTCTGATTGGGAGTGGGGTGGGGGGCGAACAGAGAGCTCCTCCCAAACCTTCATTTAAGGAAGGTGCCCAGGCCAGCCATTTCTTCATATCCCATGCAGCTGTACTCCTCCAGATTTCGCCATCATGCATCCACCAGGTACTTTCCCCCTTTCTCTCCCTACCCCTCCCCTTTACCAGCTTCCTTTTACGTGCTGTCTTCTCTCATTAGAGTGTAAATTCCACGAAGGCAGGAACTATCTTTTTATGTATTTGTATCCCCAGCAAGCTGTACAGAGCCTGATACATATATAGTAAGTACTTAATAAATACTTATTAACTATTTCCCTGCATGTTGTCTCCACATAACTAGAATGTAAGCTTCTTAAAGGCATAGAATGAGGGCCTCAATGCACATAGCACAGGCTCTGGAATGCAATAGGTGCTTAATAAAGGCTTTTCCATAAATTCATTTCAAAAGGCACGTTCATTCAATAACCTTATCTCCTAGATCATGAAGTGTACCTTGAATATCAGCCTTCTACATAGCTCAAGGTGTAGCACTGCACACCTGTGTTCTAAATAATCAGCACCTAAAGTGTGTTTTGGCTTAAATTATAGTCACGTATACACTGTGATACAAGAGATAGCCATACTTAAACATGCTACCATACCATAACTATTTGAAAGCAACTGGCCTAGCATATTAAAAAAAGAAGAAAAGAAAAATATCAAGAAACTATACTGTCCAATCACAAAATGTGAAGCCTCAAAGTATCAAGGCATCTCACATGAGAACACTGGACAGCAACCTATACCAGAGCACCTGGGGGTACTCCAGCTTCCACTCAGATCTCTCCCCTCCCAAAAGAAGCTACTGTGGGTTCAAGATACTCTGTGGGACTGCAGCCACTCAAAAATTATACTTATGAAGCCTCCACTGTTATTTTTTATCTTGAGAAAAAAGACACAAATAATTTGAAAAAATTTCATTTAATAGAATAAAATTTATGAAAAGCAGAAACATTAGAACATTTTGCCCCCATCCACCTGGGTACTCTCTCCTGAGAAGACATATATACTGAATGCAAAGTGAGTATGTCTAGAAAACAGGGGGGCATACAAAAGTGGAATACACATGGCCAGAGTGCACATGTGAAGAATCCCACCATACAGAAGAAACATGAATAAAGCATGTGCACAATAGGCATCACTTTAGGAGACAGCATATGCAGCAAGGCTCCTGGGCGCAACTCGTGGAGCAACATCAGAGCCATTCACCATACGGAGAGGAGCACGGACATTCAAAGCATCAGGGTAAGGCTCCTGTCTGGCAACAGTGTTGGAGGGGCTCCCTTGTGGAAATATTTGTGGAAGGTCTCCCGAGGGGGCAGGCTGACTATTTGGAGCAGGACCCATGCGAATGGGCAGCGCATAAGGTGCTCCAACGTGGGCAGGCAGAATCCGTGGAAGGACTCCCACATGGACAGGCAGGATGTAAGGAGGGACATACACCTGAGCAGGCAGCACACGAGACTGGGCTCCCCCATGGATGCAATCATAAAGGGGCACATAGGGGCCCACGTGGCATGCAGAACGCAGCTCCTGCATGGGAGCAATCACAGAGGAAAGCCTGCGTGGCCGGATGACAGAAGCAGTAAGGCCCCTGCGTCGTGAAACGACACCCACGTGGCCAGGTATCATGTGGCCAGGGATCTCCCAAGCAGAAATAGCAGTGGAGTAACACAAACATTGGCAGGCAGCATGTGGAGTGGGGCACACACATGAAATAGCTGCAGAACAGGGGACACACACCTGGAAGCTCTCAGGCAGAAGCAAACAGGGAGAAAGAATGGCGGGCACGCAGCACAGAAGGGGCGGCACCCACAGAGGCAGCACAGGGGGTGGAGGAGACACCTGGACTGGCGCCAAAGGGATCGTGGAAGGGTCCACGTCTACAGAAGACATTTGGAATGGCAGAGGTGTGAGGCTATGTGTAGCCAGAACACACAGGTGGAAAAGCAACGTATACCTCACACCCTGCAAGGCTGTTAATGTTTTCTGACGTCTCGAACTGCTCCGGCTGTCTGCTCCTCTGGTCCTGAAAGGCATAAAATCTTTGCTGAGCTCAGTACTCCACTGTATCCCACAGCTCTTAGGCAGGGCTCTGCTGGGTATGAAGGAGAGCACAGAGTATCTCCCTGCTCTCAGTTTCCAGGCCTCAGCCAGACTCCATCACTCTCTCTGAGCCTAGAGCCCAGGGGTTTTTCAGTCAAGGCCCTTCCAAACCCAGACATCAGACTAAGGAGAAATCCTTAGCTGCTTTCTCTCCACCAGGAAAGAGAGCTGTCACTTCCTTTAGTCTTAGCTACATGGAGCTTTGAGAATCTTTGCTTTCAGGGGTCAAACCTAGGCCAAGAACAATGTCTGTCACAAGCACCTATCTGACTTAGGGTTAAAAAAATCCCTTTCTGCTTTTCACAGTCAACTGTGGACCTCTCCCCTCCCCACAATAGTCTTTGCCACCAGAAGCCAAATTACTTTTTTCTTTTTTAAACAGCAAACACTAGCTAGCCTAAGATTCCATAGGCAGTTGATATGTCTTGGAACTTTTCTGCACCTTGCAAGGAGCAATGTTTCTGTCCAAAACCTCTATCTGACTAAGTTTATAAAATCCCCTCCAACTTCGGTTAATCCCTGAATGCTATCCCAAATGGCCTAGGCCTCAGGTCCTTTTTTCCTTAACTTCTTCCCACCAAGATCCACTGGTCTCCCAAGTGAATGAAAGGGAGGTAAAGATATTGAATATTTTTAAACATCTAGGTGGATAAAAGGGAAAATATCATCCTGTATTTCAATCCTTTGGTCCAAATTCCTGCCTTTTTTAGGAATCCATGTGCGACAGCAAGACTTCAGGGCTTGGAGCAACTCTAGGTAAGGAGACAGTGCAGGAATATCACAGTGACCAAGGGGTTAAGTTAAGTTGGCTGGTGGGGAGTCCTGGATAAGAATCAGCTCCTCTTCAAGGACAGCAATCCTAAAAATGTACCTGGTAGCTTACATAAAGCTGTCTGGACTTTTAAAATAAAGATTATAATGTAAGAAGGAGGGTTATGGTGAAACTAGGACTGCTAAGATCCATGGGTTTTTAATTAATTGATAAAAGGGAGGGTGGCAAAGAATTGGAAATTGAGGGGATGCCTATCAAGTGGGGAATGGTTGAACAAGTTGTGTTATATGAATGTAATGGAATATTGTTATGCTATAAGAAATGATGAACAGGCAGATTTCAGAAAAACCTGGAAAGACTTAGATGAACTGATACTGAGTGAAGTGAGCAGAACCAGGAGAACATAGTACACAGCAACATTGCTTGATGATAACTATAATATATTGAGCTTTTCTCAGCAATATCATAATATAAGACAATTCCAAAAGACACATGATGGAAAATGCTCATAATGACATTCAGAGAAAGAATCATGGAATCTGAATGCAGATTGAAGCGTACTATTTTCATTTTTGTTTTTGCTTTCTCATGGTTTTTCCCTTTTCTGATTCTTCTTTCACATGACTAATGTGGAAATATGTTTGACAGGATTGTACGTCTATGGCCTATATCAGATTGCTTGCTGTCATGGGGAGGTGGAAGGGAAGAGGGAGAGGGAGAAAAATTTGGAACTCAAAATTTTATGAAAATAAATGCTGAAAATTATCTTTACGTGTAATTGGGGGAAAAATAAAATACTACCAAGATTTTTTTTAAAAAGAGGAGGAGAAAATAAGTTTGCATGATAATTTTGTATATTTGAAAGTTATGCGTAGATTAGCAGTTTCATGTATTATGTTATGGAAATGTTTTATTCCATAAATTTAAAAACAAAAAATAGAAGCAAAAGTACCAAGGGTAGGAGGAGAGAGGACAAGGAAAGAAATATAGGGGACCTCAAGCCCTGGTTTGGAAGAAAGAGACTTTGCCATGGGAAACATTAAAAGCAAAGCAACTCTTTTGCAGAGGTGGGGGAATATGGTTGTGTAACACTGAATAAAATAGAGGCTCTGGCTGACGTGGTTCCTTAGTTTTGTTGAATTCTTCTCTTCTATAGTCTTTTTGAAAAATAAAGGATGGGGGAAGGGCAGCTAGGTGGTGCAGTGAACAGAGCACTGACCCTGGAGTCAGGAAGACCTGAGTTCAAATGTGGCCTCAGGTAAATAACACTTATTAGCTGTGTGACCCTGCGCAAGTCACTTAACCCCACTGCCTAGTCAAAGAAAAATAAAAAATAAAAATAAGGGATGGCTCTCTGGGAAGGCAGGACTGAGTGGGGATATACTGGGAAACATAGATGTTATTAAAACAAAAGGTATAAAAAAATGATTTTAAATCTTAGCAATAGTAAACAATATAGTTTGTCTTCTGTATTTGCAAGGAAGCTTAATTGTAGCTTGTTTTTAAATATGTGTGTATACCACTACCACCCCAAAACCATCCACCCTAAATCCTGCAAACAAATAAGAGCTCAGAAAGTCACTGCCAACAATTGGCAAACAACCATATTCCTCCTGTCACTTAACTGGGCTTAAAACCCGGCCACGTGCATTAACTAGCATGCTTGCACCATTATCCATTCTATTTACCATCAATTTTTCTGTTGTTTTTGGTTTTTACCTTTCCTTTCTTTGGGATGATCAGGGTTGGAGGATCCAGATCCCTGATTCCCTCAGTGTGAAAGCCTGGGCAACTCTCCTTTGCAGCTTAAGAGTCTTGGAGAGTTCGCAGGGCTCTCCAAGGTGAAGTGATTTGCCCAGGGCCACAGAGCTAGAATCAAGCAACAAGCTTTGTTAAATGCCTACCACGTGCCAGGCACTGTACTAGATGCTATGGGGGTTGGGGATAGGGGAAGAGACAGACAAAAACCATGAACTAAGTCATTCCTACGCTGAAGTGGTTTGAGTACATGCCTGAGGAAAGGCTTGGAAGGAAGGCTTGCCCCTTAGCCACAAAACCATGTTTCTTCATTTTCCTCTACATTGGCCTAGGCAAAGTCAACTTATGTGTCTTTTTCTTCTGGTTCTGCTTTTTTTACCCTCCATCATTTGACAGATGTACGGAAGCTTAACCTGAAACATCATTCTGTCTATCCAAAGAACCTGCCCTTTCTGGCACTTGGACATGCTTTCCAGTATCTTACACGTCCCTCTAAAGGTGAACAAAGTTGACTTTTGTATGGGGACACTCTGACCCTGTCCCATTCAGGAATTTGACCACAAGAGAGGGGCAGATAAAGCCATACCAAATGCTCACTTCATCAAGAGGCCAAGCAACTCCAGGTCCCCCAAGTCCGCTATTATAAAACGGGGGAAGAAGAGGAGGAGGAGAAGAGAGTCAATAGGCTCTAAGGTGCCTTCCAGTTATGACCTTCTATGAATCCAAATACTGACAGCACAAATAGCCCAATGCATACACTAACTCAGAGTGAATGAAGAGATTGTTAATTAGCCAAAGGCAAGACCTCTATACTGCCCTAGCCAAAAACCACTCTGAGGAGAAAACCTTGGTATGTCTAGCGACCCATAACGTTGCACTCAAAACAAAGCCAAAAAGCCTGTGGAAAGAATCCTTGGAAGAATATATATGTATCTTTTAGCATGGCTCCTTATTTCACAACTAAAGAAACTGAGGCCCTGAGGTACAAAATAATTTGCCCACATTCAAGCCAGTTAAATGACTGAGCTGGTATGTGAACCAAATTATTATTAACACACACCTTTTCTGCCCTTGCCCCATGTCGTCATTTTATATTTACTTTAATTGACCCCTATACCCATTCCCCCAGGAGAAGAGAAATAGGAAGTCATAGCTAAAAGTCATGGATTATGCCAGAAGATAAAGAATTAGCTACCTGTAGTACAAAAGGCAATGCAGAGGCATGCACAAGCTTAGCATATTGCCAAAACTGAACTGGGTGGAAGGGGCATGAAAACTACCAGAGAAACATAGGGTCAGAAATGCATGTGGGAAGCCCCGGGGTACTGGAGGGAAGATGACAGCTCATGGGTCCCCCAGGAATCTGCACAATGTCAGATGGTCTAGAGGGGGCCTCCCAGTACCTTGGAACAGATACAGAACCTGGACAAGAGTCACACAGGATGAAGGGTTGTGAACAGGCCGCAATCTGTACCAGTGGCGGGAGTGCCCACATGTCTGAGACCAGAGGATCAGGGTGACCTTCAAAGGTCAGGTCATCTCGTCTAACTCACTCATTTATGGACAAAGAATTGCAGTGAGCAGCAGCAGCAGCAGTAGGATTCAAATTCAGGTTTTCTGACTCCAAAACTGGCATTCTTGGCATTGCGTCACACAGCCTCATCCTCTTTTGCACAGGACACGATCTGGATTCCTATCTGGTAGCCTTTGAGGATTATCATCCCGCCCTAAAGGCTTTATTTTTATTAAAAACCTAACACCCACATCTAAAAGCAGTACAACCAATTAAACCTCCTTAGTATTACAGTGAATGTCAGCACAAAAAGGGTCATCACCATTTTTTAGTCACTCCCTTTAAGTTCCTACCAGGGTTCTTGTTCACATTGACAAAAGCAATTTTCTGTTACATTGCGAGCTCATTGGCCATTTGATGTCTCTTTTACTTCATCATCACGTATAGTGCTGTTTTGTTTACTTGATTCACTGTAGTTCATTCAAGTCTTACCAAGTTTCTCTGAATTTCTCGTATTTGTTGTTTCTCATGGTGTAATAACATTCTTTTATATACCACGCTTAAAGGTTCAACCATTCCCCAACATATACCTACTTTGTTCCACTTTATTACCACAAACAGCACTGCTGTAAGTATTTTGGTAAATATGGGCCCTTTCTTTCTTATTTTGGTATAGATGGTCCCTTTCTTTCTATCTTTCATTTCCTTAGAGAACATTGCCGGGAGGCCAGCTAGGTGGTGCAGTGAATAGAGCTCTGGCCTTGGAGTCAGGAGGACCTGAGTTCAAATCCAGCCTCAACACTTACTAGCTGTGTGCCTCGACACTTACTAGCTGTGTGACCCTGGGAAAGTCACTTAACCCTAACTGCCTCACCAAAAACAAATGGAAAAAAAATAGAGAACATTGCTGGGTCAAAGATATGAAACAGTTTACTAACTTTTTTTACAGAATTCCAAACTGTTTTCAGATGGTCCAACTACAGCGTTATGACTGTTGGCTGTGGTCTTTCTTTCTCAAAGAGCACCAAAACGACATTTCTATGTTAGAGTTAAGTCACAGTGTGTCCCTCTGTGGCTGATCAGACCAATATGAGCTTGGAAGGCTCTACCACAGGTCAGCCCAAGTAGTCCACATGTACATTTGACGTGGATTCTCTAAATTTGCCCATCTCGCATTTCTTTTGAACTACTTCAATTCTGGTTTGCTCCTAGAGCACAGCACCCTCTTTGATGAGGGCACAGTATAATACACAGGACCCAACAGGAAGTTAGGCTCCCTAACTTGGTGGAGCCCTTCCAACATTCCGTTTCTATCTTTTATCCTCTTTGCCAATTTGATGCATGAGGTAACACCTCACGCTTTTGTTGGCTTTATTTGAATTTCTCTTAGTAGTGAGTTGGAGTGATCATCTTTATGGTCACTCACAGGTTTGCATTTCTTCTTCTGAAACCTGTATCTTTTTCCCATTTATCACCCAAGGAATGGCTCTCAGTCTTATAGATTTGGGGCAATTCTCAACATATCTTGGACACCAGACTTATCAAGATATATTTGATGCAAAGGGTCCTTCCTCCTACTCTTCTTACTCTAACCGTATTGATTTCATTCACTCCTCACTATCTTCCATTTCAAATAATCCCTCTTCCTGCTATAGCCTCAAGACCATCATTGCCTGAGGTTTTCTGGTGAGATCCCTGGTTGTATTCCTTCCCTAACGCTTTCCCCATTCCACTCTGAGGGTGCTGGTCCCTGCCCCAAGATGAGGACCCTGGTGGCCTACCTTACCTTGGAGTTGTTATTACTGGCCCCAGTGTGTGGAGCTTGAGGGACTACCTCGTAACCCCTTCCTCCTGCTCCCTTGGGTGTCTTCATTTAAATCAGGTGGTCCTCCCTCTAAAAGCACCAAATACAAGGCCCCACTGCTTTCAGCCCTGACTAGCCAAATTTTCCTGCAAAGCCTTTTTAGTCCCTGCAGAAGAAATTACTAGTCAATAATCCCACTGCTGGAATTATATTATGAAGGTAGTTCAATCATGCCCTCTCCACTTCTCTCCCCCCCCCAAAACAAGCTATCTGCATTACTTGTCCTTACAAAAAAACTGAGAAGTAACCTAAATGTCCAACAATAGAGGAAAGGTTCAATTAATTTGGACATATTCACATAATGGAATTCAGACTGATTAAGCCTAATAGCTTAAAAAAAATCTAGACTGACCTTAATGAAATAATATCAAGTGAAAAAAGAGGAACCAAAAAATACAGAGTACTCACTATGACTAAAGGGTTTTTGAAAAGTAAATGGGAATGAATGGGTAAAGAATCCTTGGGAGATGACTTAAACATTATGATCTGTTTCCACGTTAAAATGACAGACAAAGTAAGTCTAATTAGTTGCACTGGGGTTCAATCTTAAATTCATAGTACTTTTAAATAATTTTATTATTAAACTTTGAAGATAACTGTTAAAAACGACCAGTTAAAGGTAATTCATGATGATCCAAGAATTGCATTATCAGCAGTTAGTAATGTTGTTTTTCAAATGTTACTGACATCATCTCCTACTCTACTTGACACATTCTGCTGACATAAAGAGATGGTCAGAGGTGGGAAGCATCTTGAAGACTCCAGGTTCAAAGGATTAAAACATGGGTTGTTGACCTGAGGCCCATGAACTCTTTTTTTTTTCCAGGCAATTGGGGTTAAGTGACTTGCTCAGGGGTCACACAGCTAGTAAGTGTCAAGTGTCTGGTCTGAAGCTGGATTTGACATGAACTCTTTTTCAAAACATATTTTGATCACTATATTTCAATCACTGGTCTTCTTAGTAATCCTCTGGATTTTATTTTATATATTTACGATCATGATTGTGAGAAGGGACCTATCCATAGGCTTCACCAGACTGGGGGCTCCCAAAAGGTAAAGGACCCCTTATTTTGAGCTTCAGAGCAGACGTAGGCAAGCCCCTACAGTACTTGTGGTGTACAAAATAGGAGGAAGACAGAGGCCATGGTACATGGCATAATCCAGTCTACACATACCAGGAATCCCTTCCAGAATATTCTGAATAAGTGGGTCCTATTAAGGCCCTCCTTGAAAACTTCCAGTGACATTGCATTCACCTGGTGAAACCTAGGGACCCCTTCTCAGACTCAGGTTTTTAAATTCATAAAATACATAAGCTTACAAAGGAAACCAATGATATTGAAATCTAGTCATTAATTTTTTTTTTATCATATTAAATTGTATCATAGGGTGATAGGGACTAAACCTGTGATTTCATTCATCTAGGGAATTTCTGATTGAGGAAACAGTACCAATACAGATTGGTTGGCACCTAGAGCAGCAGAGGGCAGGCCCTGAAGTCAAGTGATGTGGTTTTGGGGGTTTTTTTAGGCAATTGGGGTTAAGGGACTTGCCCAGGGTCACACAGCTAGTAAGTGTCAAGTGTTTGGTTTGAGGCCGGATTTGAACTCAGGTCCTCCTGACTTCAGGGCCAGTGCTGTATCCACTGTGCCATAAAGCTGCCCCAAGAGATGTATTTTAAGGCCCACATGTGACACACACCGGCTCTGGGACCCCAGGCACGATAGCTACTAACCTCAGCTCTCTAGGCAACTCTCACAAACAGTAGATCTCCTGTAAAGACACCGTCAGGAGCCAAACAAAAATTTCAAAACAAAGCAAATAATGAAATAATTTAAAATCGAAGTGGTAAATTTGCAGTATGTGTATACATATGTATATACATAGCATGCATGTGCATATATGTGTATGGTATGTATCGTGAATGTTTATGTACATGTTTGCATATATTTTTATATACATACACTCAGCACAATAAGTGCTAATTGTTTAAAATCTATTCTAAGGGCAAAATTAGTCCACCTATAATTCTTGGGTTTAAAGAATTTGGGGAGAAGGGTCTTCCTAGGATTCACAGCAAGAGTATTTCTGAAGATGATAACATTTTGCTTTGGAAACTACATTTGTGCCATTGTACAAACGTTAACCTTTTTAGGCAGACATTCACTCGGATCTTATACCAAGACCATTTGGAGGAAGAAGGTAGAAAAATCATTTGGACTAACAATTTCATTAGGCATATTAACCTAGAGAGGATTCATAGAAACTTTTTTTTAAGTAACCTAGATAGCTTCAATCAGTAAAACTGAACATTCTCCAAGTTCAAATGACTAGGGGCTAAGATAAACATGTTTTTACTGGATTTAAAAGCTAGAGTATACCCCACAAAACATGCCACTGAACCCAGGTCACTGATTTTTTTTCCCCTTGATGTCAGGGATCATCAAATCTCTGCCCAGACAAATGAGGTAAGTAGAAAGAAAAGCGGCTGTCCAGCCTACCTGACTGGGCTGTTGTGAGAAAAGAGCTTTATATGCCTGAAAGGTACTCTAAAGCAGGGTTGGGGAACCTGCCTGCAGCCTCCAGGCCACATGTGGCCCTCTAGGTCCTCAAGTGAGGCCCTTTGACTGAATCCAAACTCCACAGAACAAATCCCCTTAATAAAAGGATTTGTTCTGTCAAACTTGGACTCAATCAAAAGGCTGCACCCAAGGACCTAAAAGGCCACATGTGGCCTGGGGGCTAGAATCCAGAGGTAAGAATTACTGGTATTATTTTAAAAGTTTCAACAATTAGAGTCTACTCCAAAAAACTTAGGACAGGACAACTTCCTTGGATGCCAGGCCTTCAGAGGGGAGACCATCCTGCTGCCCTTTGAAAATCTTGACTTTTCACCCTAAAACCCACTAATCTTGGACCCACTGAAATGCGTGGTCTCGAGCCCATACAGGGTTCTTTCTCTGCAGCTCTCACTTGTTCTGCTCTGTATGGCTCTAGGGGATGGAAGAGAAAAGTAAGGGACGACCCACAGCTCTATGGCACTGGGTGAGCCTCCGTACCTTTCTTAACCTCACAAAAACAACCTCAGGAGGAGGGTGGTCCAGACACTGGACACCTTCCCCCCATCTTCACCCAATATGAAAATGAAGATCAGAGGACCTGAGAAGCTCAGGGGGGATTAACATGCAGGAGAAAGAAAGAGCGCTGGGATTTGGTCTTACTTACTAGGACTGGGTGACCTTGGACAAATCACTTGGGCTCCCTGGGCCTCAGTTTCTAAATAAGGGGGGAAGAGTCTAGCTGTTCTCTGAGTGCCCACTCATTTCTAAAAGTTGGGATGCGTTCCATGGCAAGGCATTCATCCTCTATAACTCTGGGAAGTTGACCCTCTCAGGGTCATGCAAGTGTGAAGGGAGGAAGGCAGGACTGGAACCCAGGACAGCGGGGTACCCCACATCCCACCCCCCAATCTCCTATGGAGAAAGGAGAAGAGGCCAAGTGGGCTTACTGCACATCCGAGGCTGGGAGGGGGCCACTGCTACTGCTGCTGTTGGGGAGGACCCCTCGGAGGAGGAAGGTCAGGAGGTGGCCACTGCCTGGATGATGGACCACAACAAGGACCTCTGCGCCCCTGTAGTAGAAGCATTGATGTAGCAAGTAAGCAAAGCCAGGGATAGAGGAGGCAGGGGAGGGGGCGGGGGCGGAAGGGAAGGGTGGGGCCGAAATCAGAACAGGTGAGGTGGCTGGGTTAGCCGCGAGCGCCCCCTGTGGCTGCTCTAGGTACAGCAGTTTCATAGCTCTCTGGAAGATTCCCTAAGCACGTGGTACTCGCTTGCCCCTCCCCCTCAGGCTGTGGAAGCGCCATCTTCTTCCTTTCTTTTTTTTTCCTCGATCCACAGTCACGCCTGAGGACGTGGCCTCATTCCCGCTGGCGCCCGGCTCCCCCCAGCAAATGCTTGCTCCTCTTCCCTTCCTCTTTCCTTCCTTTGTAGCCTCCCTAAGCACCCTCCCACAGCACGGGTTCCTAAGCACTTGCCTCCCTCTCTACCATCCCCACTTCCTTTGTCTTCTTCCTCCATTTTTTTCCATTTTTCCATCGCCTTCATTTACTCCTCGTGAGTATTCGGCCCCCTCGCAGCCACCCAAGACTCCACCCTACTTCCTTTCCCTTGGGCCTTGCTCAATGGCTTCCCTAAGCTCCTGCCCGCTGTCTTTTCTTTCCTTTCCTTTTCACCAGAACCCCCCCACCCCTCAGCCCTTTCCTTTCTTTCTCTCCTTTGGGCCTGGCCTCCCTCCTACAACACCCCTCCAACTGCTGTCCCAAGCCACTCCGCTTCCTAGCCTTCCTTCACTTTCCTTTTCTTCTTACTACTCTAGCTCCTCTAGGCAACACGCTTTCTTGCCCCACTCCTCCCTTGCGTTCTAGTGCTTTCCATGACTGCTCACGCAGCATCCCAACCTCGAACAATACTCGGTACACACGGCAGAGGGGAAGGAAGGAAAAGGGGGCAAAGGCTTGGCAGGCGGCCCTAGGCTGCCCCGCGGGCTGCTCACCAGGTGGTCGGAGGCTCTGTTCCGTCAGGTCCCCAAAGTCTGGGGTGGGGGTGGGGAGCTGCCTAACGGCTCGCCTCTTGGGGGAGGGTCGCCGCGCACCCTGAGGAGGCTGCCTCGAGTTCCTAAAACACCGCTCAAAGACACAAAAGGGGAATCCTCAAGTGAGCTGTAGCCGGGGCACCAACGGCACCACAGGAGGACCCATTTGGGCCTACCCATCCAAGCCCGCTTCCTGCTTTACCCATTTATTTACCCACTCGGGACCCCCCCCCATTCACTTAGGACCTTCTCCCCTCCCCCCCACCTGCCCACTCAGGGCCTCCTCGCCCCCCCCACCTGCCCACTAAGGCCTATCAGCCTCAAGACAGATAGCCCCTCTCCCTACCTACTCCGCCGCTCTTCAATGGCAGAATGCGCTGGCGGAAGGCGGGGCACGGTATATATAGGGCACCAGCGCGCCCTTTTCAGAGGTGGAGCTACTGCACATGCGGACAAGGGTTCAATCATCCCTCCCCCCACGGGCCCTGGCCACGTGCCCTGACCATGTGCCCTGGCCACGTGCCCTGGCCACGTGCCTTGGCCACGTGTCTCTGCGTATGGAGGGGTGGGGAGGTCTCTGCTGGGTCTTGGGCCCTGTTCCGGGATGCCACGTGGGCTCTTTGCGCTAGGAGCCGACTGCCAAGGGCTGCGATCCTAGTGAGCTTCAAGACCCTCCAGCAGTCTGTCCTTTCATGGATAGGGAAACTGAGGTGTCGCCATGCTGCTTAACCTCAGTTTTAATGGGTGACGTTTCCCTGGCCTTGTCAGCACACATCCTCGGGGGCTGAGGTCCATAGGCTGAGTATACCTTCATATGAGACCACAAGCTGAGAGGGCAGTCCTGGGCTGGCATGGACAGAAAAGGACACTGGGTAGCCCAGCAAAGGCAGAGGGAGGAAAGGCAAAGACAGTACTCCTTTTCTTTCTCCCCTCCCCCTCTGGAGGCGGTTTCAACACCTGCCAACAGAGGGAGGGAGGGAGGCCAAAGCACCTGAGGGTCCCTCAGGCAACAAGCATTTATTAAGCACCTACTGTGTGCCAGGCACTGTGCTAAGAGCTAGGGATTCAGAGAAAGACAAAATCCAGTCCCTGCCCTGGGGGACCTCACGGTCTGATGGGGGAGAAAACACATGGGGTACATTGGAGATCATCCACAGCGGGAAGGCCCCAAAAGTAAGGAGGCCTGGGAAAGGCTTCCTGTAGAAGGTGGGACATTAGCCGAGAAGTGGAGGAAGCCAGGAGGGAGAAAGGAGGAGGCCCCGGGATAGGGAACATGCCAGCAAAAAGGCTCAGACTCTGGAGATGGAGTGTCCTGTGCTGGGAAGCCAATGTTACTGGATCACAGAGGATGCTGGAGAGAGCAAGGCCTAAGAAGATAGGAAAGGTAGGAAGGGGCCGGGTTATGAACCTCGTCAAAAGCCAAACACAAGATTTTGTATTGATCCTGGGGGTAATAGGGAGCCCCTGGAGTTTAGGGGCTGGGGGGAGGGGTGACCTGTCAGACCCAGGCTTAGGGAAGATGCATTGGACACCTAAATGGAGTATGTACAGGAGTGGGGAAACTGCTTGAGGCAACATGCCAACCTGCAGGTTCTTGCAACAATCCAAGAGTGAGGTGAAGAGAGTCTACACCAGGTTTATGGCACTGTCAGAGAACAGAAAGGGGCAAATACAAGATATGTTATAAAGTCAGAAATGACTGGAATGAACAAATGATAAGATATGGAGGATGAGAGTGAGGAATTGAGGATGACATCTAGGTGGTGAGTCTGGGTGACTGGCAGGTAACTCAGAAGTTAGGAAGACGGAAGGGTTTGGGGGAAGATAAGCTTAATTTTGGACATGTTGAGTTTCAGACATGTACAAGCAGTTGAAAGTGGGAGAATCAGGAGAGCGGTGTCATAAAACCTAGACAGAGAAAATCAACGAAAAGAGGGCAATGGACAATGTTAAAGGAACAGAGATGTCCAGAAGGATGAGGATGGAGAAAAGTCCATTAGATTTGGCAATTAAGATATCGTTGGCAACTTTGGAGAGTTGCTTCATAAATGCTTACTGATAGGTTCAACCAAGGTGTCCTGGTACAGGGACATTACATAGAACACTTCCAGGGGCAGCTAGATGGCACAGAGGCTAGAGCACCAGCCCTGGAGTCAGGAGGACCTGAGTCCAAAGCTGGCCTCAGACACTTGACGCTTACTAGCTGTGTGACCCTGGGTAAGTCACTTAACCCCAATTGCCTTGGGGGGAAAAAAAGAACACTTCCAGCTTCAGCCAACTTTAGACAATAAGGGATCCCCAACTCAGGACAACATAGGGCAACGCATCCTCAAAACTCAGCTCAGGATATCTGGAATATTATATCGAGGTCGGGATACCAGAGTTCAAGAAGTACATTGACAGGTTGGAGACTGTCCAGAGGAAGGCAACCAGAATGGTGAAAGGCCTTGAGTCTACATTGTGGGAACATTGGTTAAAGGAACTGGGAATGCTTGGTCTGGTGAAGAGAAGACTCAGAGGGGATATGAGAGCTGTCTTTAGTTTGTATGTATCTTATATTTACTTATTATCTGTGAACATGTTGTTATAACCCTTCCTCCAGTAGAATATAAACTCCTTGTGGGTAAGGACTACATGACTTTCACATCCCTGGCATGTAGCACAATGCTAGGCACTGAAAAAATACCTTGATGGATTGATTGAAGTGTTTAAAAGGCCGTCATATGGAAGAGGGATTGTTGTTGTTGTTCCGTCCTTTCAGTTGCGTCAGATTCTTTGTGATCCCTTTTGGGGTTTTCTTTTTGTTTTCTTTGCTAGGCAGTGGGGTTTAGTGACTTACCCAGGGTCACACAGCTAGTAAGTATCAAGTGTCTGAGGCTGGATTTGAACTCAGGTCCTCCTGATTCCAGGGCTGGTACACTATCCACTGTGCCACCTAGCTGCCCCTCTTTTGGGGTTTTCTTGGCAGAGATACTGGAGTAGTTTGCAATTTCCTTCTCTAGCTCATTTTGCAGATGAGGAACTGAAGCAAACAGGGTGAAGTGACTTACCCAGGATCACACAGCTAGAAAGTGTCTGAGGCTGAATTTGAACTCAGGTCTTCCTGACTCCAAACCTGATGCTGTATCCACTATGACACCTAGCTGCCGGAAGAGGGATTAGGCTTGTTCTGTTCGGCCACAGAGTGAAGAACAGTGGGCCGATGTTTCAGAGAGGCAGGTTTCTATTCAATGTTAGGCAAAGGTTCCTAATAATTAGAGCTGTCCCAAAGGGAAATGGACTGCCCTGGAAGGTAGTGGTCTTTACCCTGGAGGCCTTCAAGCAGAGGCCAGAGGATCAACTGTTCAATTTATTGTAGTACACAGGTTGGACTAGATGCCGGCTAAGGCACCATCTCTGAAATACTGTGGTTCTATGACGTAGCTGGGCTCTTCTGGTGACAGGCAGGAGTATATACAGAATCCAGTGCCCTCAAAACAAGAGTGGAAAGTCAAGTGCCAACTTCTTTCTCCCCTGTCCCACCCCTCCCCCAAACACAGGGTATAATAATAATAATAACAATAACAGTAACAATTATATAGCATTTACTCTAGGCCATGCACTGTGCCAATCAATGGCATTAAGGTATTTGTGTCTATCTGCCCGAGGCAGTGAGCAGCATTGATTGCCCTGACCTTCTAGAACAAGGATTTGTATCTCACTCTTTGGAGGCTTTTGGAAAGTTCAGCAAAATAAAATAATAATAATAAAGGGACTAAGTGGATTTTTAAAACATGTTTGTTGTTACATTTTGGTAGAATGCTTCAGCTCTGACAAGGAGGTGAGAATATGGGGCCTGGGGTCAGCCTGAAAAAAAGAGTCTCCCCATAAAAACTTAGAGCAGCATTGCAAATGATAATATTTTTCCAGCTAACAGAATATTTTTAGTCTATTCTCCCTTCAGGAAGTAGTCACCTCATACAGTAAATGATAATGCCATAGATAGGCTCAGGTATATATACATTGGTAGAAGGATGGCCATACCAGGAGTGTATCTCAGGACATCACAGATCCTTTGTGTATTTGTATAAAATGCGGATGATAATAGTACTTGTAGTGCCTACCTTGATGGGTTGTTGTGAGGAAAGTGCTTCACAGACATTAAAAATACTTTAGAAATCGGCTTTATTTTATCTATTCTTTTTTCCTTCCCTAAAAGTGTTTGAATGTAGAAGTGTCCTGCATAGCCCCTTCATAGTGGTGATGTGATATGATGAAAAGATCTCCACTCTGAGCCTCAGTTTCCTCCTTTGTAACATAAAAGGATTGGATTTAGATGACAGGCATTTTTTTCCCACCTAAGATGAAACCAGCTGGAGAGGGGGCAGGAATGATGCTACAGACAGAAGATGATAGGGGGAAAGCCATGAAGCCCACGCAAGGCATAATCTTACAAAGGGTGTAGAGTTACACCAAGAGAGGGTGCAGCTCCATCTTTCTGCTAGCACAGGACCCTACTCTCTTGCCCTCTCCCAGGGCCAGCCTCCCCTCACTCACCTTTCAAAAGCCTGGGACCGGTGGACCACTAGGTTTGAGGCATGGGGACAGAAGTCTTTGGTCCACAGTAGGGAAGAAGGGTGTCCCTCACCATGCTGGCATTGAGAATGGCCTTCTCTGGTTGGGACTAGCTTTGATTCTCTAACGCTCCTTCCAGGTCTAAAATTCTATGCTTCTTTGTTGCATAAATAGACTTTATGTGCTCAGAAGTTTTTGGAAGTCCACCTGGGGCCCATGAACTTGTTTGTTTGTTTTTTTGAATATATTTTGACAACTATATTTTCATACAATTGGTTTCTTTTGTAATCCTATGTAGTTCATTTTATGCATTTAAAACCATGAATCTGAGAAGGGGTTCATAAGCTGCCCCACACTGCCAAGGGGCCCGGGACCACAAAACAAAGTTTAGAACTCCTGCTCTGGACCTTTGGTGGAATGGAAAACCCACCATGTTTGGAGGCAGAGGACCTGGGTTCAGGTCCTAGCTCTGCCAGTGCTACCTGTGTGTCTCTAAGTAAAATCCTTCCCCTCTCTGGCCCCCTTTTTTCTCATCTGTAAGACAAGGCAGCTGCCTTGGATGGCCTCAGAGGCCCCTGTCAGCTCTGAATCCCTGACTCTAAGTAACTTGATCTCCTGGGCAGGGGGAAAAAAGAGACTGTTCAAAATCGCTAGTGGATTAGGCCCTGCCTGCTGCTCCCTATATGGCCCTATTTCCAAATAAAGTATTGCCACACTTCAAACTCAATCCAATCTGGATGCCAAATCACAGTCATTCACCTTCCATTTTGCTTCAATTTTGCCAAAAGCATCCATCAATAAGCAATATAAATTTTCTTGTTCCTCCGAATTCAACTACTGGTAACATGAGCTGACTCAGAGCACTGTTTAAACAGGAGCCGAAGGGTACAGCACCCTGGATTAAGAAAACCATTACCCAAAGCACAGCCTCGCCCTCCCAGCCTGAAGCCCAGCTACCTCCCTGCTTTTCTATTAACCCTTCCCCATGACCTTCTGTCCTCAGCCCCAGCATCTCTGAAAGGGAAGATCACCTTTTATAGTGTTGTGACCTGATTTTGAAAGGCTTTGCTGGAATTGGTGGTTTTCACTTTTTGGATTTCTAACCCATTTGTTGAATATTGTTGTTAAAGAGTAGGGACTGTCTTACCTTTCTTTCTATCCTGAGTGCTTAGCATGTAGTAGGTGCTTAATAAATGTTTCCTGACTGACTGAAATAAACTGGATGTGCACATGTATTCCTGAGACATGTGCTTCCAAGTGCAGAAGTGTGGGGCAGTGGGAAAAGTACTGGATTTGAACACCGAGGCCCTGGGTTCAAATCCTGGCTCAGCTGCTTACCAGCTGTGTGACCTTGGCCAAGTCACTTAAAACCTCCCTGGGCCTCAGTTTTCTCATCTGTAAGATGACAGAGGTGGACTAAATGGTCTCTGAGGTCCCTTCCAGCTCTGGCTCTAGAAACCTCCAGTTACTTTTCACCAATTGATATTTCAGTTTTGTCTGGTCACTTCACCTTGAAAGTCACAGGAGACCATACTACAAGGAGGCCTGAGAAAAGTGCAAAAGTGACAGGGCCAGGCAAAGTGCCCTGAGAAAACCAAGGGTTTGATGGACACACATGCACACACACGTGGACACTTGTGTGCCCATGTGTACCTGCACACACACAAACCTCCTTAGTAGTACTTAGGTGCTTGTTGAATTGGATTGAAATGTCAATGAGGGAACAACTCCTTTTTTTCACAGCATGGAACTTTAAAAAAAAATTGATCATGTATTAGGGCTGAGAGAGATTGCAAATAAATATAAAAAGGCATAAATAGTAAATATGTCCTTTATAAACTATAATGCAATAAAAATATTCATATGTTCAGGAAGCACAAACAAAAGACACAGACCCAAATGGAAATTTAACAATTAAGTCCTATATCACGAGGATGTGTGTGTGTGAAAGAACAAATAATAAAAAAATTAATAATTAGGCAAAAGGAAAATGGTAAATGAAACCACATACCAGTATTTCTGGGATGTAGCTAAAGCAGTCCTCAGGGGGGAAATCATATCTCTACAAACATACATTAACAAAATAAAAAAAGAGAATTGATTAACTGAATATGCATTTTTAAAAATTAGAAAACAAATGAATCTAAAATAAGCACAAGGGAGATATTAAAAATTGTAGGGGAAATTAAAAAACTGGAAACTGAAATACCTATAGAAATAATAAAATACAACTAAAAGCTGGTGTTTTGAAAAGACTCATAAATTCATAAAATATTAGCCAAACTGATTTAAAAGAAGAGGATGAAAAGCTAATCCATAAAACAGCAAATGAGTAAAGTAAAATCACCACAAAACCAAAAGAAATATAAAGAATTATCTACTATGCTAAGAAAACAACACTCAAGAGAATACCCTCACAAATATAAAATACTCAAACTAACAGAGACTCATTAAACAATCCAGTCTCAGAAAAGAAAACAGATCTAGTTGTAAAGGAAAAACAAAAGAAAAAGCTCCAGTTAATAATAGATTTCTGGGAGAATTCTGTCAAACTTTTAAAATACAATTAATATCAATATTGCACAAATTATTCTCAAAAATTGAGAGACAAAGCACCTTACCAGACTCCTTTTATGGTATAAATATAGTCCTAAACCAGGGAAGGGTAAAGCACAGAACTACAGACCAATATCATTAATGAATTTCAATTCAAAATTTTAAATAAAACGCTGTTAAACAGACAATAGCTATTCATGCAAGAAATCACTCATTATGACCAAGTTGTATTTATACCAGGAATACAATGATGGTTCAACATTAGGAAAACAATCAACATAATTAATTACATTACAAACAAAAGCGTCTAAAACTAAGTAATTATCTCATTAGATAGGGGAAAAACCTTTGACAAAGTACAACACTTATTTATGTTTAACCCTACAAAGTATAGATAGTGAGGGAGTGTTTTAAATACAAAGAGCGTATATCTAAAACCAATCATATGCAATGAGGATACACTAGAACCTTTCCTGGTACCTAAAGCAGTTAAGAAAAGATGCCCACTCTCCTCTCTATTATTTATATAGCTGTAGAAATGCTAGCAATACCAATAAGACAAGGGAAAGAAATTAAATTAAAGGCACAAAGACAGGTAAAGAAGAGATAAAACTAACCCTATTTGCTTATAATATGATGGTTTACTTAGAAAATCCTAGAGAATCAGCAAAGATACCAATTTAGAAAATTGACAGCTTCAGGGGGTAAGCTAGGTGGTGTAGTAGATAGAGTACCAGCCTCAAAGTCAGGAGGACCTGAGTTCAAATCCGACCTCAGGTACTTACTAGCTAGTTGTGTGGCCCTGGGCAAGTCACTTAATCCCCATTGCCTCTTTAAAAAAAAAATGATAGCTTCAGCCAAGTTGCAGGTTACAAAACAAATCTTCAAAAATCATCTGCATTTCTATGTCATATTAACAAAATCCAAGAGGCAATAATTTATCAAGGGAAATCCCATTCAAAATAACTTTTGAGTCAACTATCTGTGATCCCCATTTTGTGTTTTCTTGGCAGAGATGCTGGAGTAGTTTGCCATTTCCTTCTCCAGCTCATTTTACAAATGAAGAAACTGGAGCAAACAGGATTAAGTGACTTGCTCAGGGTCACACAGCTAGTAAGTGTCTCAGGACAATTCAAATTCCTGACTCCAGGCCTGGTGCTCTATCCACTGCGGTCACCTAGCTTCCCTCCAAATAACTACAAAGTATATAAAATATCTGGCGATGAACCTTCCAAAGCACACAAAATACTGGTATAGATACAATTAAAAAGTATTTCTTAAAGAAATAAAGAAGAGCTTAAATAGCTGGAGGGAATATTCAGTGTTCATAGCTGGCCTTAATAATATAGTAAAATCAACAATGCTTCCGAAGTTAACTTACAATTTTAATGTTATACCAATTGAATTATCAGAGGCATATTTTACAGAGCTCAATAAAATAATAACAAAATCCATTTGGAAAAACAAAAGATCTAGAATATCAAGGAGAAGTAATGAAAAGCGTAGAGACAAAGCACTTCCAGATCTCAAACTATATTTTTAAGCAGCAGTCATCAAAACCATATGGTATTGGTTAAAAAGTAGAGAAGTCAATCAATGGAACCGACTAGATAAGGGAAAATCAGAAACAATAGAACTCAGTGTTTTATAAAACAGAAAACATAAATTATTTAGGAAAATCTTCCTTATTTGCTAAGAACTGGAATGCAGTGTGGTAGGCTTAGCCCTGCATCTTACACCATATTCCACAATACATCTCAAATGAATATGCAACCTTAATATAAAAGATCATACCATAAAAAAAAAAAGAAGAGAAGCAGACCATATATTTTTCACAGCTATGGGAAGAAGAGGTATTCTTTAACAAAGGATGAAGACAATTACAAAAGAAAAAATGAGTAACATTGATTACATATGAACAGAAAAGCTTCTGCACAAACAAAATTAATGCACGTAGAATAAAGGAAGCAGAATGAGAAAAAAGTCTTTTTGTCAAATTGCTCTCATAAGGGTTTGATTTCCAAGATAAATAATTAACAGATATATGTAAGACCAAAAGCCCGGCCCTAAAGGATAAGTAGTCATAGGATATGAACAAATAAGTTTTCAAAAGATTTATAAATTATTAACAACCATATGAAAGAATACACCAAATCACTGAAATTAAGAGAAATACACATCAAAACAGCCCCGAGTTTTCACCTCACACCTCACAAATTAGCAGAGATGGCAAAGATAGGAATACTCAATGTTAGAGGGGTTAGACACACTACTATATTGTTAGTGGAGCTGTGAATCAGTATAACCATTTTGGAAAGCAATTTTGAATTACGTAAATAATGTGACTAAAATGTCCATAACCTTTGATCTAGAGATTTCACTACTAGGATTATACCCCATAGAGGTCATTGATAGAAAGAGAATCCTGATCTACACCAAAAATATTTGTATTTTTTATATTAGCAAAGAACTGGGAACAAAGTAGATGCTCATTGATTGGGCAATCGCTGGACAAATTGTAGTACGTGAATGTGTATTACTATGCTATGAGAAACTACAAATATGATGAATACAGAAAATCATGGGAAAATTTACATGAACTGATGCAGAGTAAAGTAAGCACAGCCAAGAAAACAACATGCAGAATGACTACAGTGCTGTAAATGGAAAGAACAGCCACACACACACACACAAAAAGCAAAAGCAAATGCTACAAAATTAGAAAGAATAGCTGGTTGGTTGTTGTCTTTCATTCTCAAAGAGGACCAAAATGACATCACTATGTTGGAGTCAAGGAACAGTGTGTCCCCCTGTGGTTGATCAGACCAATCAGCTCAGAACGCTCTACCACATATTGGGCGCAAATGGTTCATATGAACATTTGGAGTGGAATTGTCTCTAAACAAAATTAGGACGGATGAATATGACTCAAAAGAAGACACTCCCACTCTACCCTTTTGCGAAGGTGGGAGGTCCACAAGTGTGGTACGCTGCATATAATTTCAAACTTTTTTGATGTACTGATCAGGTATGCTGATTTTTTTCCTCTTATTTTTCTTTTTTTTAACTTTAAAAATATTATTTATTATATAAGATGGCTCTCTGGGAAGGGGAGTAAAAGAGATATTGGAGGAAATTACAATGATGTAAAAAAATGACATCAATAAAAAATTTATTTAAAAAAGAAAACTGATCTTATTTTAGGATTTCCAAATGCAGAAAGACTCAGGGTAAACCCAATCAGCTGTAACCTACCTTGGCAGGCAGTGTGGGGCCAGGGAAGGAAACAGCTCTGAACTCTGAAGGGTGCTGAACTTGGAGTCACTGGACCTGAGCTTTGACCCCAGCTTTGCCACTTACTGCCTATGTGACCTTGAGCAGGTCACTTGCTCTCTCTGGGCCTCAGTTTCCATTTCTTTTCTTTCTTTCTTTCTTTCTTTTTTTTTTTTTGTGAGGGCAATTGGGGTTAAGTGACTTGCCCAGAGTCACACAGCTAGTTAGTGTTATGTGTCTAAGATCAGATTTGAACTCAGGTCCTCCCGACTCCAGGACCAGTGCTCTATCCAATGCGCCACCTAGCTGCCCCCTCAGTTTCCTTTTCTGTAAATTGAGGGGATGGAACCAGACAACCTCTAAGTTTCCTCCCGGCTTCAGATTCAGGATCAGTAGGCTTGGCAGCTCTTAAGTGTCCTTTCTTTTGCTGCTTTACGTGGTTGGGGGTGGGGGGGATGTAGGAGGAAGCCTGAAGAGCACATGGTTCCAGAAAAGCTCTTGGTCCCAGCCCTGGTGTCCCTGCTGATGGGTCACCAGGGTCATGCTCCCATCCTGGGTGTTGAGGTCTACTTTCCCTAAGGTGAATCCTGGGAAGTAGGTGAGGCTGCCAAGAAGTCTCCGCCCAGTCCTAGATAGCAGTTTATGGTCCAAGGCAAGGTTTTCTGGTGCAATTATGGGGCTTTTATTAGCAATACTCACAGGTCAGGGAGTCATAGAGTTCCTGGACCTAGGCTTGAGTATGACTGGCTTGGGTGCCCTTACTTCATAACTGGCATATCTAGGATAAACAGAACCCCCAGATTCTCAGGGAGACCGATACTGAGGCAGGGGACTGCAGGGGATGGGGATGCAGTTGTTTGCCCGCTGAAGGTGATTTGGTATTCTGGTAGGTGGACCTCTGAGAGCCAATTGACCAGGGATCTTCACAGTAGCACCTAGGAGAACTGGGCTCAGAAGCTGGAATCCATCATCACAAGTGAATTCTTTAACAGTGCAGCATAAAAAGTGCAAGCTTCCCATCCCTTACAAAGAAAGTTCTGGAGAAAAGTCTAAAGCATTGTGGGGGTGGGGTGTTTTCCTCAAAATGCTTCCACGTGTTGTGTGCTGCTTGGAGAGGAGCCCCTAGGATTCTCCGATGATGATGGGATCCAGAGGAAAGAAGAAAAAACAAAGCTTTCCTTGGCTTAGGCCCTCCTTGCTTGTGCCACGTGTTCTTTTCTAGTGCAAAGAGGCAGCCAAATGCTGGGATCAGAGCATACTAAGGCTTGGAAGGAACCTTAAAGATCATCTAGTTGTCTAGTCCAACACCCTTCTCTTATGGATATGGAAAATGAGGCCTAGCTGATGCTGCTTAACCTCAGTTTTAATGGGTGGCATTTTTCTGATTTTGTTTACACACATCCTGAGGGACTGAGGCCCATACACTGAGCATACTCTCAGATGGGACCATGTAGCTAAGAAGGTGGTCCTGAGCTGATACAGGCAGAAAAGGAAACCTGGGTCGCTTAATGAAGGCAGAGGGAGGAAAGGCAAACACAGTACTTGTTTTTCCCCTCCTCCTCTGCAGGTGGTAGACCTTCCTCCAATCTGAGACAGGAAAATTCCCAAGACTTAGAAAACTGGTTTCAGGACATGCCAACAGAGGGGGGAAGGCCAAAGAACCTGAGAATTATTTGATTCTAACTTTAGAACTAGAAGAGACCTTAGAAGGCTTTGAGTCCAACCCAATGATTTGATAAGAAGGAAACTAATGCATAGAGGAAGGGAAGTGACTTGCCCAAGGTCACATAGCTAATATGTAACAAAGTTGGGATGTGAACCCATGTTTTCTGACTCCAAATCCAGTGTTCTTCCTGTTCAAATTATGCTGCCTCTCCAGGGTTATGAGAAAAAGGAACTTGTCACTGTTCACTGGGGCTCTCCCTGAATTTTTCTGCTACCACTCTTAGCAAATCAACTACAGCTTTTCCTGAAGGCCATCTGGAGGACTGCGCCATCCACAGGGAATCGCTCTTCCACTTTGACTCTGCATTGCTTCTCTTCCATGGCAGTGGAAAACACATTTGGTGAGAATACATCCCCCTGATATTAGTGATCAGAAGGTGACAAGATTATCTTTGCTGTTATATTTTTTGAGGAATCTCGAATGATTCTGACATATGGAAGGGAGAAAACTTGTTGGACGATTTAGTCTTTAAAGTGGAATTTTGTTCTACTAAATAAAATGGTTTTTTTTAAAATACTAAACAATATTCATTGCAGAATCTTGTATTTTCAACAGGCTTTAGTCAATTATGAGACAATAATGATATGCTCTGCTGTGGAATATCAGTTGTGAAAGCTTGCCTGTTCCCTACTAACACTGAGGATGCTGTGATAGGACCAGTACCTACCAAGAGATCCCCTCTGTCCCCCAAAAGGGATTATTTTTGCCCTAAAAAGTAACAAAGCTATCCCTGGGACTTGATTTGATTTGATCCAGGGAGTTTGTGCTACCTCTTGAAGTAATTAGCTCTACTAATTTACTACCTAGTACATAAAGTGGTAGTTACTTTTCTTTGTTTCCAGTCTCTCCATATAATTTTTTAAATTCAATTTTATTTTATTCCAAATTCCAAATTCTCTCCTTCCTCCTTACTCCTCATTGAGAAGGCAAGAAAAATAAAAACTCATTACAGATATGTATAATCATGCAAAATAAATGTCTGCATTAATCATGTTCTGAAAAAAAAAAGCAAGAAAAAGAAATAGAAGAAAATATACCTCAATCTTGAGGTATTTGAGTCCATCGGCTCTCTATCTGGAGAGGGATAGCATGTTTAATCATGAGTCCTTTGGAATTGTGGTGGGTCATTGTGTTAATCAGAGTTACTAGGTCTTTCGAGGTTGATTTATCTTTAAAATATTGTTGTTACTGTGTAGACTTTTCCTGGTTCTGCCAAATTCATTCTGCATTAGTTTATGTAGTTCCTCCCAGGTTTTTCTGAAACCATCCCTTTCCTCAGTTCTTATAGCACAATAATATTCCATTACACTCATATACCACAACTTGTTCAGCCATTCCCCAATTGGTGGGCATCCCCTCAATTTCCAATTCTTGGCCACCACAAAAAGCACTGCTATAAACATTTTTGTACATGTGGGTCCTTTTCCCCTTTCTTTGATCTCCTTGGCATATAGACCTAGTAGTGATATTGCTGAGTCAAAGGGTTTACCCAGTTTAAGAGCACAGTTCTTATAGTCTCAAGGGGGATCACTGAGAGATAGGGTAGAGTAGTGGAATCAGAAAACCCGGGTTTGGATTCTTCCACTGCCACTTACCAGATGTGGGACCACTAGATGTAAAACCTGGCTCAATCTTGGTTTCCTCCTCTACAAGTGAGAGTAGTAATAGTACCTACATTCTAGATGTGCTATGAAGATCAAACAAGATAATGTATCCTAAGTGCTTTGGGAACCAGAAGTACTATGTCCTGTTAGCACTTTACAAGTACGATAACCTACCTTGTAAGAAAAATCTTTCCAAACTTGAGAAATGTGTAAGTACCTCCCAATAATACTTGGTGAGGACTCTACCATCTGCAAACTGCCTTTATTGCTGCTGTTGTTCTCAATAAGGTCAGCTTATTAGGTGGTACCATAGCACAGAGGGCAGGGCCTGAAGTTAGGAACTTGTCTTCCAGCATTCAAATCTGACATCAGACACTAGCTGTGTGACTGACCCTGGGCAAGTTGCTTCACCCTATTTCCTCATTTTCTTCATCTATAAGATGAGCTGGAGAAGGAAATGGCCAACTACTCCAGTATCTCTGCCAAGAAAACTCCAAATGGGGTCACAAAGGGCTGGACATGCCTGGGAATGACTGAACAACCATTGTTCTCATGTACTCCAGTAAGCCTGTGATCTCGTAGGTGTGGATGCTCCCTGCAAAGATGTCTCCCAGTCATATGTGTAACTCTAATCCAGAACCTCCTTTAAGAGTGCCACGTGGGGTCCACCTAATGTTCTGGTTGCCTTCCTTCAGTTCTCTTGGCCCCCTAAAGACTCCAAAGAAGCACACAGACTGCCCATTGGTTTCTTCTTCATCTTTCCACATAACCAGCCTGGCTTCATTATCAGTCATACATTTCTTTGGTGACATTCTTTACAGCAGAGGTGTCAAACATGCAGACCACTGCCACACGTGACCCACCACATTCCTGAGTGTGGCCGAACCAGATTAAAATGTAATTGAGAAATAGTTAACAAAATAAAACATAGATAACATTCCATTTTAAAACTAAGTCAATCTGTGGCCCCCAGGGATCCTTACGTATGGATTGGTGGCCTCTGTTTCTATTTGAGTTGGACACCACTGCTTTATTTTTCCTGTGGAATCCTTGCTTGTAAGGTGTTGCAGCCTGCTCATACCCACCATACACTTCTCTCCGCCCTTCGGGGAATCATACAATTGAATTTCTATGGTAGTGTTCCAGGCATCACAGTCATACAAGGTCACCAGAGAGGGACTAGTGTTAACATTACTTTCTTCTTTTGTTTCAGGGAGAAGCTTAGGATAATTGAAAGAACTCTGCAATTTCCCGAAAGTAATCCAGGCCCCTCTCTTCCTGTTCAACAGTGAGCACAAGTGGCCATGCCTTTGCTCTGTAGGTATGCTACTGCATGTGTCCAAAAATGAGAAAAGCTTAGAACAAAATGTCCTTAGAGGCATGAGCCACACTAAATCGCATCCCTTTTCTTTCTTTTTTTACTGTTTTTTGATGCTTTCTTATAAAACACCACTGTTTAAAAAAAAAATTTTTTAAACATCATTTCCCAATTAGTTTCTCCCCTCCCCCACCGCCTGTACTACTGTCCCTTGTCACAAAGAAATACAGTTAAGAAAAATGAAGCAATACACTGGCTGCATATGATAGATCGCCTGTGCCTCATTTTGGGCTGAGAGTCTCTAGGCCTCTACCGAGAGGATGGAGGAATGGTTTATCGTCAGTCCTCTGAAGTCATAGCAGTCCTTTTCCAAAGTATTCTCTTGGCAGCTGGCTTCTGGTTTCACAAATACCACATCAAAGAAATAACCTTAACCTCACAGAAGACATTTAATAAGACTAGGTCTCCCTCTTCATGTACAGAAGGAAGTAAAAAAAAATAAAATTTTCTTTCCAATAGAACTGCCTCAATTGGAAATCAGGACTCAGTCCATCAACATTTATTAAGTGCCAGTCATGTGCCAGACCCTTTGCTAGGTGTCAGGGATACAAATAAAATGAATGAAATAATCTTTGCTCACCAGGAGCTTCCATTCAAATGGGGGAGATAATAAGTGCATATAAAAATATACACAACCATGAATATAAAATCCACAAACACAAAGACAAGGTAGTTTGGTAGTGAAGGTTCTAGCAAATGGGGCAGGAAATCAGGAAAGATTTCATGTAGGATATGGTGCCTAAGCTGCATCTTAAAAGAAAAGAGGGACTCACTGAGGCCGAGGTGATGAGGGAATGCATTCCAAGCATGTGGGGCAGCTAGCAGTATGGAGATGGGGGATGAAGGGTCATGTGTGAAGAACAGACAGAAAGCCAGTTCAGCTAAATGATAGACTGTAGGAAGGGCAGAAATGTCCAATGAGGCTGAAAAGATAGATTGGAGCCAGTTTGTGAATAATGTTAAAAGCTAAACAGAGTTTATATTTTATCCTAGAGGCAACAGGAAGCCTCTGGAGTTGTTTGGTGAGGTCTGAGCTTAAGGAAAATTCCATTAGTGGCCCTTCCTAACCTGGCCCCCTCCTACCTTTCCAGTCTTCTTATACCTTCCTCCCCTCAAGTACTCTGGGATCTGGTGACACTGGCTTCCTCTGACAAGACCCTCCATGTCCCACTGCATATTTTTACCAGCTCTCCCCATGCTGGGAATTCTCTCCCTCCTCATCTCTGCCTCCTGGCTTCCTTAAAGGCCCAGCTTACAAGAAGCCTTTCCTGATCCCCTTAATGGAGAGAAGATGAAAAGGAATGACAGGAAGCAGCATGTGCCAGGCAAGTGAAGGCATCACAACCCAGGGTCACCCAGCTAATAAGTATCTGAGGTTGGATTTGAACTCAGGTCTTCCTGACTCCAGGCCCAGTGTTCTCTCTACCACTCCACCAGCTGCCTCAATCCAGCGCTGATTATGGACCCAGCACTAGGCTAAGCTCTGGGAAGCCAAATGGAAAAGTCAGACAGTCCTAATGAGGAACTGACCACCATCTCCCCTCAGATGTGGATGGGCACAGCTGAGGACCCTGAACCTGAGAGCCTTGGAAATGGTGATGCTTCCAACCCAGTGAGTGCCCTCAGCCACCATCCTGGGAGGCAACTCTGGTGGAGATGCAGCCTGGCCGCTGCTCCTGTAGGGGCAACATACGGACAAAGCTAGTGAAGACTCAGAAAGGAGAGTTCTTATCACCAAAGTCCTTGACCTATCAAATGGTTCAATATCAGAAACTGATAGGATTTTCTAGGACATGACATTAGAGAAGAGGCCTTAACAGATCATGAGAGTTTTCCATCTGATTTGCAGCTAAAGTTATAGGTGTCAGCTCCTCATTAGGACCTGAGTTCAAATCCAGTCTCAGGCACTTATTAGCTGGGTGACCCTGGGCAAGTCACCTAACTCCTGTTTGCCTCAGTTTCCTCAACTGTAAAATAGGGACAATAACAACACCTAATTTCCAGGGTTGTTGCAAGAATCAAATGAGATAATATTTGTAAAAAGTGCTTAGCACAGTGCCTGGCACTAGTAGGCACTTGATCAATGCTTGTTCCTATCCTTTGCTATTTGTGTCCCCAGAGGTTAGCACAGTTCTTTGCATATAGTAAGCATTTGATATATGCTTCATTCATTCATTCATTCATCCTAGCACCTTCCCTATGTTAATTATTTCCAATTTATCCTGTATATATCTTGTCTGTATATAATTGTTTTCATGCTGTTTCACCATTAGATTGGGAGCTCCTCTAGGGCAGGGACTGTCTTTTGCCTTTCTTTGTATCCCCAGTGCTTAGCACAATGCCTGGCCCATAGCAAGTACCTAATAATGCTTGTTGATATGACTTGACAGTGTGTAAGATGGAGTTGAGACGTAACGCAAGGAAACTCATTAGAAGGAGGGGAGGGCGAAGAGTGAACCCCTGGGGATAGGCATGAGGCGAATACTCTCTAACTGCTGAGCCTGCTGCACCATTTGAGTAAATGCCTTTGCTAAAGAACTGAGCCCACTGATTATACACAAATGAGTAACTGGACAATCTGTTCGCTAGTATGTTTCCTTTCCAAGTCAGACCAGTTCTTTTGCAGGTATCTCTTGAATAGGTGAAGATTTAAAAGGAGTGAAACCCGTCAGATGACTGCATACATTCGAAGTATGGAGACTGATAGGAGCCATCTGGATGTCAAATATCCCTAGAGCACTGGTTCTTACTGATGTGGCTGGAGCCACACAGAGGATTTCTAGAAACAAGGATATGGAGACCGTTGTGTGAGATGCTACTGAAATGTTTGGGGCTATGTCAAGTACTCACTGTGACAGAAGGAAGATCTGTTTTCTGTAAGTTACCTGAGGATATAGACTCTTCTAAAATTCTTGATATGATAGAAGTTTTAGAAAGTACTTGGAGAGGGCTCCCTTGAGAAAGCATCAGGGTAGTCAGAAAGGCCCAGAGTGGAGACATTGGAAATACTCTAGAGTACTGACAGTGGGGAGGGACCAGGGTGCACACTGGGACAGCCCAGGCCCAGGGACTCGAAGGACCCCAGTGCTCTGTCCTGAGACAGAGGACTCTGAAGATCCAACATTCTGGAGGTGCTCAGCAAAGGGACCCAGGCGGCAAAGGGGCCCAGGTGACTCAGGGCTAGGACAAGGAGGGCCCAAAGCATAGCAAGAGGTGGAACCAGCAGAAACTCAGAGGAAAAAATAGATTTCCACAAAGGCTACACAAATACTTAGAAGAAATGAAGCAAGTATTAAAAAAAAAAGCTTTGGAGGAAAGATTTGGAAAGTTTATAAATACCCTAGAAGAGAAAGCAGTAAGCCTCAGCCAAGAAATGGACTTCCCGAAGACTAGAGGAGACAAAACAGAAATCAAAGACTCCCTGGGGACATCAAAAAATATTAGAAAGAAATAAAAAGATTGAAATATATACTATATTTTAAATCTTAAATTAAAATGGCCCAGATCTTGAGGAGCTCCAAACAGGCTCACTGCACTTCTGGCTTGACTCTTTCTCTGACCTTCTTTTGTTTTTTTTGGTTTTTTGGGGTTTTTTGCATGAGGCAATCAGGGTTAGGTGACTTGCCCAGGGTCACACAGCTAGTAAGTGTCAAGTGTTTGGTCTGAGGCCGGATTTGAAACTCAGGTCCTCCTGACTACAGGTCCAGTGCTCTATCCACTGTGCCACCTAGCTGTCCCTCTGGCCTTCTTTCTGAATCTTCTCACCAGGAGCCTTTCCACCTAGGGGAGACCTACATTACATGACGAAGATCAGCCATGCTCATTTTCCTCCTGGCTTGACTCTTTGGATTTTTATGCCTAATAGCCATCAGCCTCCTCCACCTTGGAGATAATTCTAGAGAGGCCTGCTCTCATGTTGGTGAGTTCTCAACCCAAACAGCCATTTCTCCAGGGCCCCAGCCAGGCCCACTTCATTCTTGGTGTGCTTTCCTCTGGACTTCTCCATTTGCTCACCAGCAGCCTTGACAGCCTGAGATCAGCTCCCACCATTGGTGAGTCCCTAACCTGGTCCACCATTTCTTGAGGGGTTCCAGCCATGTTCACATCACTTCCTGTTTGACTCATTCTCTGGATTTAGCTAGCTGCTTACTAGCAGCCTCCCTATCCCTCAGGATTAGTGAGTCTCTGGTCTGGAATGCTGGCCGTGCTCACTTTATCTGCTCACCAGTCTTTCTACCCTCTATCTTGAGGTGCCCTCTCAAGACTGATGAGCACATAGCTCTGACTACTGTTTCATGGGGGGCCTTGGCTTTGTTCACTTTACTCATGGCTCAAGTCCATCTCTGGCCCTTACCTCCTCTCCAACCACCTTCCAATACTGGATGTACCTGTACCCTCAGGACTGCTGTCAGGATTGGTGAGTCCCTAGTTTGAACCACCATTACATGAGGGGCCCCCAGCCAGGCCAACTTCACTGCTGGTTCAACTCAAATTCTGGACTTCACCTCCTCTCCAGTAGTCTTTACCCACTAGAGATAGTGCTATGCTAAGGACCAGTCTCAGGAGCATTGAGTCCCTCACCTGGACTTCCAGTACATAAGGAGACCCAGGAAGGCTAATTTCATTCCTGGATTAACTCTGGAGTCATATCTGCTCACCAGGAGCCTTTCCATCCTGGAGAAATCTCCATACTGAGGCCCACCCTCAGGATTGATGAGGAATTAGCCCAGTTTATCACTCCGAGCATGGATCACCCTCTGAATTTCTTTACCTCCTTTCCTTGCAATCTTGCTACTTTGGAGGTACTTCTTCCCAGAGGCCCATTCTCTGGACTAACAAGTCTTGAGTGCAGACTAGCATTTCATGAGGGATCTCAACCATGTTCACTTTACTCTTGGCTGGACTCACTTTCAAGACTTCTCCATCTGCTCAGCAATAGCCTTCCTTCCCTAAAGATACCTCTGTTCAAGTAGGCTCTCTGGATTAGTGAGTCCCCACCTAAGACCAATAATATTTTACGAGGGGACCCTGTTATGTTCACTTTTCTCCTGGCTCAAATCCTTCTGTAGACTTTTCCACTTATACATCAGCAGCCTCCCCCCATAGGGATAACTCTGCCCTGAGGTCCACTCTTGGGAATGGTGAGTCCCTATGCCAAAGAGCCAGACCCTAAAGATACCTACTCCCTGAAATCTTCTTTCAGAATTAGTGAGTCCCTAACACAGACTACAGTCTCAGCCATGCTCTCTTTACTACTTGCTTGACTCACTTTCTGGACTTTTCTCATTCCCAATTCACACACTCACTGGAAGCCTTTCTACCCTGGAGACACCTGTACCCTCAGGCTTGGCAACTCTCCAGGCTGGCTAGCCATTCCATAAAGAACCATCTCCAGTCTTATTTCACTTCCATTTTGACCCAATCTATGTCCTTTTCCACTTCTCAGCGTGGACATACTTCTACCTTTAGCTGTGATTTTAGGAGAAGTGAGTCCCTACGCCAGTTGCCGATTTGTGACAGCTCCAACCGTGCTCAGTGCACTCCCAGCTCCATTTAATCTCTGGATTTCTTCATCTTCTCTCCAGGCACTTTCCCATTCTGCAGATACTTCTGCCCTGAGGTCGATTCCTTGGAATGGCAAGTCCAGATGTCCATTTTATGAGGAGTCTCAGACATTCTCACTTCACTTTTGGCTGGACTCATTCTTAGGAATTCTCCACCTGCTGACCAACAACCTTCTCTCCTTTGAAATAATACCAGCCTGAGGCCAGCTGTCATGATTGGTCAGTCCCTACACTGAATGGCCAGTACAGGAGGGGCCCAACAATGCAGATTTCACTCCTGGCTCAACTCACTAATTCAACTCCTACAATTGTTCACCAGCAGCCTTCCCAGCCTGGAGATTCCTGAATCCTAAGTCCTATTCTCAGGATTCATGAGTCCTAATCAGGGCCACAATGCCCTGGCCTAGGTCTCTATATCATAAGGAGCTCAGCCCTTTCAACTTTAACTCTTGTTTAGACACACTCTCAGGACTTCTCTAGCTGCTCAGCAGCAGCCTTTCTACCCTGTAGATAGCTTCATCCTGAGGCCTGCTCATGGGATTGGTGACTCCATAGCTTGGACCTCCATTTCATGAGAGGCCCCATCCATGTTCATTTCACTCCTTGGTGGACTCTCTTTCTAGCCTCTAGCTGTTCACCAGTAGGCTTTCCACAATGGAGACAACTCAATACTGAGGCATGTTCCAGAGACAGCAGAGTTCCTGGTCTGTGCCATCATTTCATGAAGGGCTGCAACTATGCTCACTTCACTCCTAGCTTTACTCATCCTCAAGAATTCTTGATCTCTTCACGAATAACCTTCTAGTCATGGGGCTACCTGCTGTCATAACTGGTGAGGCCCTAGTCTGGATCACCAGTTCATGAGGAGCCCCAGGCAGGACTCACGTAAATCCTGGATAAATAAAAAGATTTGTTCTGTAAAACTTGGACTCAGTTAAAGGGCTGCACTTGAGGACCTAGAGGGCCACATGTGGCCTCCAGGCTGCAGGTTCACCACTCCTGAGTACCCTTCAAAAAATGGTGATAGAGGCTAGAAATTCATCAGTCCTGAAAGCAGACCCTGGTGCTATGGTATCTCCAGACTGGTAAGTCTGCTGATGACCACACAGAGACGAGAGACTGATTTTACCAAGAAATAAATAATGGTGGTTGAGGCCAGCTATTCATCAAATCTGGGAGCAAGCCTCAGGGCTAACGCATCCCCAGAGTAGGAAAGCTGTTGGGGAGTGGCTGGAGAAGTCCTAGGAGTGAATGAAGCCAAGAGTGAAGTGTGAAGGGTTGGGTCCCTCACAAAATGGCAACCCAGGCCAGGTACTCACTAATGTCAAAAGGGGACCTCAGTGTACAGATATGTCCATAGTGGAAAGGCTGCTGTTTAAGGTTAAGGTTAAGGACTCCAGAGAGTCAATCAAGGAGTGAAGGGAGCTGTGCGAGGCTTCTCAAGAACCAGCCATCCAATCTAGCACCTTACCAATCCTGATAGTAGGCCTCACGCCTGGAAGTGGCCTTCATGTGAAGGCTAAGATAAAGAAGCTGAAAATTCCAGAGTGAAGGTCAAACCAGAAATGAAATTAGCATTACTGGATCGCATCATGAAATGGTGGTACAAGCTAGGAACTCTCCAATCTGGAAAGCAGGACACAATACTAAGGTGTCTGCAGTGGTAGAAGGGGGACGGGGGGGACAGGTAGAAGGCAGAGAGTGAGTAGACCCAGAGTAAAGTGAGCATGAAATGGGGGCCCAGGCTAGGGATTCACCAATCCTGAGAGCAGGCCTCATGGTCGAGGGGTCTCTCAGGTAAGAGAAGGCTACTGGTGAGCAGGTGGAGGATTCCAGAAAATAAATCAAGCCAGGAGTGAAGTGAGCATAGCTGAGGCCTTCTGTGAAGTGGTGGTACAGGAAACAAAGGCTTCTCCAGTGAAGAAACCTTGCTGTTAACCAGGTAGAGGCTATGGAGAGAGCTGACCTGGGAGTGAAGTGAACATACATGGATATGTCCTTACGAAATGGGAGCCCAGGCTAGGAATTCACCAATCCTGAGAGCAGGCCTCAGGGCAAAGGTATCTCCAGAGTAGCAAGGCTGCTGGTGAGCAGCTGGAGAGGTCCTGAGATTGGGTCCAACCAAGAGTGAAGTGGAAGGCCCAGGCCATCCTCATGAAATGGAGGCCCAGGCCATCCTCAGCTATCATTAATCTTCAAAAAGGGGTCTCAGTGTGGAGGTATCACTCATGTGGAAAGGCTGCTGGTGATCAGGTCAAAAACTCTAGTCCAGGGGTGGGGAACCTGTAGCCTTGAGGCCACATGTGGCCTTCTAGGTCCTCCAGTGCAGCCTTTTGACTGAGTCTAACTTTTACATAACAAATCCTTTTATGAAGGGGATTTGTTCTGTGAAGTTTGGATTCAGTCAAAGAGCCACACCGGAGGACCTAGAGGCCCACATGTGGCCTCGAGGCTGCAGGTTCCCCATCCCTGGTTCAAGCTATGTTCACTTCACTGCTGGCTTGACTCATTCTCTGGCCTTCTCTTGTTTATTAGCAGCCTTCCCTCATGCCCCTACATTTTTCTGCCATGAGGCCTGCTGTCAGGATGGCTAAATCCCAAGCCTGGATTCCCAGTCCATGAGGAGGGTCAGACAGGTTCATTTCATTCCTGCCTTGACTAACTCTCTGGTGTCCTTAACCTCAACAACGGCAGCCTTCTCACCCTCAAGACACCACCTCACTGAGGTCCCATTTCGAGTTTTATGAGTCCCTGCCCTGGACTTCCATTTCATGAGGGGGCCTGTCACTCTCACTGTACTCTTGGCTGGTCTTCCTTTCTGGAAATTTCCATTGTTCCACGCAGCCTTCTTAGCCTGATGATATCTTTCCCCTGAAGCCTCCCCTCTGTATCTTGGACCCAAATTCATGAGGGGTCCCAGCCACACTCACTTCACTCTCCCCTTTTCTCATTTTCAGGAGTTCTTTCCGTGTTCATCACCAGTCTTGTCTATCTTTAGATACCTCTGCCTTGAGGCCTGTTATCGGCCTATCCTCAGGCCCATTTCAAGAGGAGCTATAATCATGCTCATTTTATTCCTGAGTTAGCTCGATCGCTGGCCTCTATCTGGTCACTAGCAGGCTTCCCACACTGGATATACCTCAGTTTGGAAGCCTGCTCTAAGACTGGAGAGTTTCTGTATCACCATTCATGAAGGGTCCTAGCTATGCTCACTTCACCCCTGCCTTAACCCACTCTCTGGACTTCTCCACTTGCCTTCTCCCCTTCTGGGATAACTGCACCCTGAGACCCATTCTCAGGAATGATCAGCCCCTATGCTGAACAGCCATTTCTTGGGGACATGGTTACTTTACCCTTTCTTGGACTCCCTCTCTGGCTTTCTCTTCTTGCTCATCAGTAGCCTTTAGACCCTGGCCATACCTCTATCCTCAAGCTTGCCTTCAGGATTAATGAGTCCCCACCATTTCATTCTGGACCCTAGCCATGTTCACCTTTCTCTAAGTTCCTCTCATTATCTGGATTTCTCTGCATATTCAATACTTGCCTCCCCACCCTGGAGATACCTCTGTCTTGAGGCCTACTCTTAGAAATGGTGAATCCCTTGACTGCACCGTCATTTCATGAGGAGCCCCTGCCATACTCAATTCACTCTCAGTTTGACTCGATTTCTGGAATCCTCACCCTACTTTCCAGCAGCCTTCTACCTCCAGCCTGAGGCCTCAAATTGTGAGATCCTGCAAAAGTCTGTGAACTCCTCTCCTAAAAATACAGATTCCAGGGTAAGGTGGCCTAGAGCTTTGATAACTCATGTAACAAAAAGATAATTTGGCCTAGTTTTTCTCCCTTTCATGGGTGGTCCCCTTAGGAACAATGCCCTTTTTTGTTTTTGGCTGGGCCCCCTGTGGAGCCCAGAACTTATGTCCAGTCTTTCCTTGTTTCTCAATAAAGATGATGGCATCAGCTGATCCAAGCACACTGTTGGGACCCTGATGGGAAGACAGGAGGCCCAATTCCTCTGGATTCTTCAAAGCTAGTGAATTCCTCATTTGGCCCAACAGCGTTGAGGGAAGGCTGGAAATATAGGCCTAGGTCAAGGCCTAGGCCTAGATCAAGGCCTCTCCTCACCTTTCCTGGGGATAGGGAAACCCCAGGAAGTGCCTCCTCAGGGATTTTACTGAAAGCCTACACTTGCTGTAACCTCTTGAATGAATCTAGTTCTAAGCAGCTTGCTAATTTATAGATGACCCTTAGGGTATGACCCAGTTTTCCCAGTCTACCCAAATCCTCTTCTTGTGCAATGACACTTTAATACCAAGTACTTTCTACACTTAGCCTAATTGTGATCAATTGATTGGGCATTTTCCCATTAATGCTAACTGCGGCAGGGGGTTTGATTGAGTAAAGCCAGAAGTGCCACTCTTCACTTATTGGTATTTTGCTTTTTATTTTGTCCGTCCTTATATATGCATTTGTCATCTCTCCTATTTCAATATAAGGCCCTTGAGAGTAGGAATTATTTTGTTCTCTGTGTTTGTGTCTCTAGCACCTAATACAGTGACTGGCACAAAGTAGGAACCTAATATATCAATAAATCTCAGATTGATTGATGTGTAATCTGTGGAGAGATATAGGACCGGAGCTCAGGAGACAGATTCTTGCTGGACCTAGAAATTTGTGAGATCTCTGCCTAGGGATGAGGCTCCAATCTAAGGGAGCTGATGAGATCAAGAAAAGGGGCGGGGAAGGAGCAAAGTTAGAGATGGGCAGAGCACTCTTAGCTAATGTCTTCACCTCTAAAAAATTACTATCTCTGTCAGTTTGGTTTTTTTTATTTTAAAAATTAAAATGGGGGCAGCGAGGCGCAGTGGGTAGAGCACTAGCCCTGGATTTCAGGAAGATCGGAGTTCAAATCTGGCCTCAGACACATAACACTTATTAACTGTGTGACCCTGGGCAAGTCACTTAACTCCCATTGCCCAACCAAAACAACAAAACAAAACAAAAATTAAAATGCTATTAAAGTTTATATTAAACCTCAATACATTTTCCCCTTAGTCACTGTAAAATTTATTTCAATGCCTAAAGTTCTTCCTGTCAATCCACCTAATTTTATTATCATGCTTTACCAATAGCTTTGCTAAAATTTAGGTAAACTATATCTACAGCATCCTGGCTCATTGTTTGGGTTCTGATGGCTCATGAATGAGTGTAAATAGCAATTGTTTCTTGTCTGTCCAGAAGCTCTAAGAGTCTTCCCCCTCCCAGGTCAATTCTTTAGTGAAGTCAAACTAGGCCATCTTTTGCCTCCATTCTTACCTCGCCTTTAACTACATAATGGGTGTTGCCTCAGACAAACTGAGACCTGGGAAAGACCTTAGCTTAAAAAGGCCAAGCTCTCCCACTGCCTCTGGGGCCATCACCAATCATCTTGACCTATGTCTTGCCAATGGACTCTGATGACACTGGAGGAGAGAGTGAGGCTGGTGACTTTGCACAGTTCTGTTTCACTTCAATCCAGTTCACTTGCAAATCAAGACATCACCCTCCTGATGTCATAGGTCCTCTTCGAGAAAGAAGGGCAAAAAACAATAACATCTATAGCATCCCCCTCAAATCTCAATCTAGTAATTGTGTCAAAAAAAGAAATAAAGCTAGTCTGGCCTATTCTAAAAGAAGCCATGTAATTCCTGATAAAACCTGGCTACTTAACTTGGGGTCCATAAACTTTTTTTAAAATATATTTTTATAACTATTTCAATGTCATTGGTTTCTTTTGTAGTCCTAAGTATTTTCTTTTAAATTTGAAATTTAAAAACATCACTCTGAGAGAGGGTTCATAAGCCTCACCAGACTCCCAAAGGAGTCTAAGACACACAAAAGGTTAAGAACCCCTGGCCTAAATCACCCTAAGACTTTTCCACCCCTCATGTCTTTCCAAGTCTCCATCAGGATCCTTTGTCTAATTATTCTCCTTCACTTTTCCTCCAGTTATTACAAGGGGCTTCCCCCCACCCCATTTATGTGGATCATAGAAAAATGTATTTGCAGTGAGCTGATAAACAAATACATAACAAGATGTGGTTTGCAGCAATTTGAGCTCCCAATGGAGAGAAAAATTAAGGAATGAATCTGTGATTTGTACTCTGTGGACAAGGAAAAACCCTGCACTAACACAAATCAGAACTTTGTCTCCCCCATTAGATTGCGAGCGCCTCCAGAGCAGGAACTGCCTTTTGCCTTTCTTTGTATCTTTGTACTTAGGACAGTGTTTGACACAGTAGGTGCTTAATAAATGCTTTTTTGACTGACTGTAATTTAGCTGCCCATAGGCACGGAGAGAGGAAGTGATTAGGCCAAGGTCATACAGTCAGTATGTGGCAGAGGCTGGCCTTGAACCCAGGTCCTCCACGGTGCAGGACGACCCTTCAGGGAAAGGTCAGGGACAAATAGGACCAGAGTCAGCATTTTGGACCTTATTGTGACGGGATGTCCCATGCTGGCAAGAGATCAAACAGCCTCAGACTCACAGATCTAGGCAATCATTAATTTAGGACAACTAGGGCGATTTGGGGAGGTGTCATTGTCCCTCGTCTCCCTGTTGCGGAAAAATAAGGGAAGAAAAAGGGGTGCCAAGTAGTCCCGAATAGCTCTGGCCCCTCTTCTTTTCTCTGAGTCCTGCCGATTTTCTCCGAGTCCTGCCGATTTTCTCCGAGTCTTTTCTCTAGTGACGCAACATCCGCGCCGTCGCTCTCTGATGACATGTAACGTCAACAACGTAGGTGACGCAAATTGCCCTTCTTCCGGGTATGCGCACTCATGGATGCTCAAAAAGTACCGTGGAGCAACGTTGCCCTCTTGTGGACTTTTTTAATATCGCCCCAGCAAACTTTTTTTTAAAAAACCGTTGCTTCTCATAAAAGTCCATCAGCGGCCTCTTGTGGATTTTTAGGAGAGCTCAACTGAGCGAGGGTTTGGTTTTTTTTTCCCCGAGTTTTTTAAATTATCGATTTATTTATCAATCTCATTCGATGGATTCTTGGCTCTAGGAATAGATCTATCTACCTACCACTTTTTCTACTTAGTCTAGTGATCTCCTTAATGTAGGGCACTCACCATACGGGAAACCAGCAACTCTGTAACTTAAAAGTACTTAGAAAATTTTAGGGTACAGACAGGTTAACTTGTCTATGATCGCACAACTTGTCTGTATTGAATATAGAACTTAAACTAAGGTCCTTCTGACTTAAGGCTGGCCCACTACTACTGATGGGATGCTTGGGTGTTTCTGTTTGGGCGCTTGTGCTTGTACTTGGACCTCAATTTCTCCCTAGTCTCAGAAACACTGTCTCTGACAATTTCTCCCCAGCCCAAGGACACTGTGCCTAGCAGTTATTCGTGCGTGGGCCCCAGCACAACCCTTATCTCTCTCCCTGGTGCAGCTACACAGAGCTGGGTGAGAGAGTGCTGGGCTGCTCAGGCCCCAGCCCTCAGATCATGTCTCTGGAAGCCTCCCAATTCCTCAGTAAGCTCCTATCTTGTGAGAAAGCTTTCCCTTGTTGCAGAGCATTGTCTCATCAAGACAGAGGGAGAGGAGTGCCTTTCCCAGTCCAAGGAGTTTTGTCCTTGGCCAGCCCAAGGACTCTTCCTCCTGCCAGACTCCCAAGATCCATACCTCTGTCATCTCCCTCCCTGTCCAGTATACTCCCTCTACTTTCCCATCCATAGCTCTCAAAGACAGTTGGACCTTTAGATTACCTTATCAGTATCCCTGGCATTCCTTTCCCATGCCCTTCTCCATATAAACCCTAGCTCCATCCTCAGTCTCTCGCAGGTTCCTTAAGAATCCTTGCTGCTGAAAAGTGTAACAACAAACTTTTTGCCAACTTGACTTAAAGAATGCTTGAGTCTGTGAATTCACTCCAAACAACCTGTCCTGTACTCTGGTCTTTGAGGGGTTTCAACCTCTCAGATCTCAATACTTACTACTAGGTCACACTTTCAACAAACATTTGTTAAGTAAGTACCTATTCCTAGCCAGACTGGGGGGGGGGTGGCATTAAAATACAAGAATGACACAAACAGTACAAGGAGAATGGAGGGTGGAAAGAGCCCTAGCACTCTTCTTAATTTCTAAAACACTGGAGGCATACTGCCAAGGAACCTGGCTGAAGGAAATCACTGATGGACACCCCCCCCCATGAATTCTTCCAGAATGTTAATATTAAGAGATGCCCTGCCACGAAAGGAATGGGGTCCTGCTGTGGGACCCAGGTGAAAGAGCAGAAAGTTTCCTATAGGCAAGAGGCCTAGTACAAAACTGGGAAAATTCTAAGTCTCCTGCAAAGCATGCTAGTCTGAGCTAGGTCATTTCTTTTTTCTATTAATCCATTTCTTTTGGACATAATGAATGCTTATGAATTTGCCCAGTTTTGCACTAGGCCCTAACAACCTCCCTCTTTTCCCAAGAACATTCGTTAGGCCCTAGGATCCTAGATCTAGAGCTGCCAGGAACTGTGTTGATCTCCACAGAACTGGGCCTGATGTAGGAAAGGGCCTGAACAAGGCTTTGGGAATGTCCCACCAGTAGAAATCAATTACAGTAGCTTTGAGCCAATCCTTCCTACCTAGGCTGTACCTGGCTGAGTCCTGGAGGCTTTAGCAGCAGGATGAGGGCCTGTGAATACTGATACTGTCTAAGAGGAATGCCCACGAGCCTTCAAGATTTCAGCCTAGCCCCTCTGCAGGGAGTGGTGGCTGGGAATGGGGCATGATGATCCCTCCCTGGGAGCCCGATCTCACACAGTGAGCTCCAAGGGCTTTGGGAATTTGTTTTGTTTTCTGTGCCAGGCACTGGGTAAGTGCTGGGGAAACAAAGAAAGACAAAAACACTCAAAAAACTCAGGGAGCTCCTAGTCTAATGGGGGAGACAAAATGCAAACAAGTCTGTACAAACGAGATCCAAAAAGGAGAAACTGGGTCAGTGGTGTGCTACGGCCAGCTTGGACTGGCTCATGAGAGCCAGCTATTAAATTTTCAGGAATTTAGCAAGCTGGTTATGAAATACAACCAGTGTGCAGTTCGATCAGCTCCAGCATCAGGTACGTTATTTGTTGCTTTAAAAGAACTGGTGCTGGGGCAGCTAGGTAACGCAGTGGATAGAGCCACCGGCCCTGGAGTCAGGAGGACCTGAGTTCAAATCTGGCCTCAAACACATAATACTTACGAGCTGTGTGAATCCGGGCAAGTCATTTAACCCCATTGCCTGGTTAAAAACAAAACAAAACAAAACAAAACAAAAAACCAAAGAATTGGTGTCAACCAGAGCAGTGTCCTTTCCATATGTTATTGTGTACTTGAAATGATTACGGCTTTAATAATGAATATTTGTAGCTGCGTGACCCTGGGCAAGTCACAACCCCACTGCCTTGGGAAAAAAAATAATGAATGTTTGACAGCAAATTTAATTATGCTTTGTTCTAATACATAGTATATATATTGAGAATATAATGTTGAGGAAAAAGTTTGGCATAACTATGAAGTTGTCAGAAAATTTTCCTAAAATCATCATTTGACACTTTAAAAAAATCAGAATTTGCAACTATTACTGGATTCAATATCTGAAATAAAACAAGTTAACAATTTAAAAATATTTCTGGATAAAATATGTTCTGTGTATCTCCAATCTAATAAAAATTAAACTGGGCTAGAAGCTGTAGCTAACAAACTTGAAATCAAAATGATTAAAATTGGTCAAGCCCTAGGACCAAGCTAGGCCGCACCTGCATGTAGCTGATGAGGAGCTGATGCTCTATGGCACTGTTATCTTGCATTGCATCTGCATTTTTCTCATTCTTGTTCTTATCCTGATTTAGAAACGAGATTAGCTAACACTAATTTTTTGCAAGAATGACATTCTTGCAGAATTTTCAATACTTTCAACTGCATTGTAGTCATAATCAACTCACACGAAAAAAGTGCAAAAATGAATCAACTGTACCAGAAGAGCTTTGGAAAATTTATAGAGTGGCACTGGAAAGCATCCTGAGTGGAAGATTTGATTAAGTCAGGTAAGTTTCCATTTAATAATAAAAAATAATACAGATGGGTGGTGAAAGCCCTGGATAAGCTGGCCCTTTCCTCCCTTTACAGCCTTCTCTGTACTCTGTGGTCCCATGATACAGACCTCCTCACTGCTCCTCCAGCATGACGTTTACACCTCCCAACCTGGGGCATTTACACTGGCTGTCCCTGATGACCAGCACTCTCTCACTTCATCTCTCCCTCCTGGCTTCCTTAGCTTCCTTCAGTGAGTTAAAGACCCACCTTCTGCAAGAAGCTTTTTTCAGGCCTCAATCTTTGTGCCTTCCCTTTAAGACTACTCCCAATTCAGTGCTGTGCTAGTAAATGCTTAACAACTGGCTCTCCAAAAAAAAGTATGTATGGGGAAGAAGGGGTACCTTCAACAGTAAACTGGGAAGGTTTATGGGGAAAGATGGTGAATTCAGTTTAAGATGTCTGTGGGACATCCAGTTCAAGATGTTCAAAAGGCAAGTGGAGATATGAGACTAGAGGTCAGTAGGCTGGGGCTAGACAAGTGGGCAGTCGTCTCCACAGGGATGATCACTACAAGCACAAGAGCTGATGAGCTCACCACTGAAATCATATAGAGGAAGAAGAGGGCCCAGACCAGAGTTATAGGGCCTAAAATGATCACAGAAAGAAATTCCATCAACTATGCCCAAAGGGCGATAAAGATGTGCATACGCTGTGACCAGCAATAGCACTTCTAGGGCTATATCCCAGAGAGATCATACAAATGGGAAAAGGACTCACACATACAAAAATATTTATAGCAGCTCTTTCTATGGTGGCCAAGAATTGGAAACTGAGAGGATGCCCATCAATTGGGGAATGGGTGAGCAAGCTGTGGCATATGAATGTGATGGAATACTATTGTGCTATAAGAAATGATGAACAGGCTGACTTCAGAAAAAACCTGGAAAGACTTGTATGGACTGATGCTGAGTGAAGTGAGCAGAACCAGGAGAATGTTGTACACAGTAACAGCCACATTGTGTGATAACTAATATTGAGAGACTTAACCCTTCTCGGCAAAGGATCTAAGACATCTCCAAAGCCCTCATGATAGAAAATGCTGTCCACATGCAAAGAAAGAACTATGGAGTTTGAATGCAGATCGAAGCACACTATTTGCTATTTTTTTCCTTCTGTTGTGTTTAGTTTCCTCTTTCTGATGATTCCTCCTATTGGTTCTAATTCTTCCTTACAACATCACTAATGTGAAAATATGTTTAATAGGAATGTATATGTATAGCATAGATTATGCGCCATCTTGGGGAGGGAGGTGGGAAGGGAGTGGGAGAAAAATTTAAAACTCAAAAACGTATGGAAGTGATTGTGGATGAATCAAAAGAAATTTAAAAAAAAGAAATTCCATCATCCAGGGGCTACTACTGAACTGAAATGAAAGCCTGAAGGCCCCTGAGAGGCTAGAGCTGAACAACTCAGTCCTACGGTGACCACTGAGCATAGACAATGGGGCATCTGAGGAGAAAAGGCCAGGGAGGAAGAGGTGCAGAAAGGCAAGGCTGGGGGTGGCTGCCCCCACAACGTCTCCTCTTCATTCTTCTGTCTGCCCAATCACTTTTAGACCCTCACAGTGAGCTACGGCTGGGAGGAAGCTTGGAGACATAAGGTCATAGACTTCACAGGTCATCTAGTCCAACTCCGTCATTTGACAGAGGAAGAAACTGAGGCCCAGAGTGAAGTGACTTGCCTAAGTGGAAGAGCTGGCATTTGAATGCAAGTCCTTTAACTCCCAATGCAATGCTCTTTTCACTATCTCATGAGACCACTGTGTACCATCCCCTCATTTAATAGATATAGAAACTGAGGCTCATAGATTAAGTGACATTCCCTGATATAAACAACAAGGGTCAGAAGCAGAAATTGAAGTCAGATTTTCCAGATGCCAAGTCCCAGGCTCTAGCCACTATATCATGGACCTTTTTAGTCTTTTCAATGGCCCTAATTAAACTAAATACTTATGGGAAATCATACAAGGCTGCTCTATAAAACTCTAAATCATTGAATGGGGGACAATGATCAAACTGTGCCCTGGACTGGATCCTTTTGGGAGCATTGAGAGGCCTCCAGCCTAAGCTGTTCCTGAGGTCCTGGAATGACACAACACTCAGTACCCCAAGAAAGCAGAAGCAGGACCAGCCTAGACCTTCCCTCCAGAAGAGCACAGAGCCTGGCCCTAACACAAAGTCTGAAGTCAGTAAGTACACTGGGAGAATGAGCAAACAAAAAAAATGATCCCACCATAAAAAGCTATTATGGCGATACGGATGCTCAAAATACAAGCCCAGAAAAAGCCAATGACTCTGAAACATCCCCAAGCAAAGCCTCAAAGAAGAACACAGCTTGGGCACAAATTTAACCAGAATTCCTAGAAGAGATGAAGCAAGAGTTTAAAAAAAAGTTTTAAAATGCTTCTATAGCTTTCTTTTTCCAGGGTCATTCAAGGGAGTATAGGACTACAACATGGGCACCATGAATTGAGACAAGTGAGGGAAAGGACTAACTTCTCCTCTCTGTCTCTGAGGCTCTGAGGCCCTGAGAAATGAGCTTGGGGTTTTGCTCTACTTGGTTTCATTTGCCCTTTCCAGGTTTTATAGAACAAATCCTTTTATTAAGGGAATTTGTTCTGTGAAGTTTGGTTCAGTCAAAAGGCCACACTGGAGGACCTAGAGAGCCACGTGTGGCCTGGAGGCCACAGGTTGTCCACCCCTGTAATGAAGCAGGGGATTTCTCTTGAGAACAGGAGCATTGGCAAGTGTACATTTTGCCATTATGACCACTATTTATTACACTAATGTTTAGTCTTGAGCTATCGAAATATGATGATGATAGAAGCAATAATGGAGTTTTTTCATATGCGTATCCCCTGTTATGAATACAGTACATTACACATAGAAAATGCTCAATAAATTTTTTTGAATTAAATATATGTGTTCTTTTTTGAAAAGTTTTTACAAATGGAATGAGAGAGTTAGAGGAAAAATTTTTGAAAAGAAATGAGAGCTATGGAAGGAAGAATTAGAAAAGGAAACTGGAAAATTAGAAATTAGAAAAGGCTTGGCATGAGAGGTACAAAAGCTTGCCCAAAGAACAAACTCCCTGGGCTTAGATTCTTATAAACTAGCCATTGCTCAGATTCTTAAAATCTAGCCAATAGCTCACTAACATTCAGACTGCTTAAGAGTCTGCCCAATATGACAGATGTTCTCATAAACCTTGTCTTTGGCTGAAAGAAGGCTTGGGTTGAATTCTATAGGGCAGGATCCATGTGTCATGATCTCGGGGCCCCAGCACCCCTAAACCTCAACATTTTGGTGGCCCATACGGTGAAACTGCCTAACCCCAAGTTCTTCTCCAGCCAAGACTGGAAGGTATGTAAACTTCCCCCCTTCTTGCTCTGCAGTTGGGGTCACTCTCCAAGCACCAAGGCTTGGAGGTGTTTTTTTGGGCAGACAGTTACAAGGCTGTCTCGCACTTGGCCTGATATTCTCAGGCTCTCAGTCCATTGGGTCGGGTTTGAGGCCATGGCCCTAGGTACACATTCCGCAGCACAGAGGACAAGGGTGAACACCCTATCTGGAAGTGTATCCTCAATTCTATCAATTCTCTCTGTTGCTAGAGAATTGGAAAAATTGCAGGTGCTTTTTGGTTCCCTGAGGCTTACTTACTCCCTTCCCTCTGCACCTCTGAATCCTCCTTCATGGAGGTTACAGGGAAAAGTTAGAACAGCTAAAAATATCTTGGCAAATTCTGGAGGTTTTGTGATGGATCATTAAGGAGTTTTGAAACTCCTCCTTACAACCCTGGTCACTCCTTTCTCCCACTCCCTTCCCTTGAGTCAAGAGGGTACTGTTAACCCCTCTCATAGGAGAAGAGAGTTTCACCCTTTCCCCCTCACCTTTGATTTCACCCTCCCCCACCCGGGGAAAGGAAGGAGGGAGGAGGGGCAGCAGCTGCAGCATGGGCCCCAATGGCAATGACCTTGGGCCCTGGGGCAACCTTTGCCTGGAAGCCTCACCCAGGTTCAGCACATCCTGCTCAAGGTAATGAAGCTAGCCTCCGAACTTGGGCAAGCACACTCTTTTAAAGTTGTAGCTTTAACTGTTAATGATGAGATGCTGATTCTCTGTGTAAAGTAATCTGGAAATGCATCTAACAAAATGAAGTCACCTGATTGATAATGGGTTTGTTTCAAGTTTCAAATTGGTGAACTTTTTGCATCTGTTAAGCAACTTGTTCATAATTGGGTTACCGCTAAAACAATTTGCTATTGTTGGTTATTGTTTTAATGTGTAAACTAGCCAAAAAGCTCATTTGGGTTATGGCTTACTGAGAATTTGCAAGTGTGTAGAAATCTCTAATGATTGGCTTTTTACACCAGGACAAATTTAAGTTTGAGATGTAAATCCTGGAAAAGTTTTTCCCAGCTGTGATTAGTGAAACTTGCTTTGAGGTAAAAGCTCCTAGGATTTTATTTTGAGTTTTCTGATGGGTCATGATCCATCGATAATCAATAATCCACCATCTGAGAGAAATGCCACAAGCTACTCAGAGAGAATGGATACTGGTGGGAAGCCAGCATCAGGAAAAGCTGAGAGGGCAATTTTAGCCTCAGTCGAAGATGGGATCCTCCTGACTCAGTTTCCCCATTATGTTCCTTTGAAAGGGAATGTTACCCACCTGGCTATTCCTGATTCTGGCTATGAGGTGGATTTGATACTGCATGGTTGGAAGGCTGTGAATTATCTGAATCCAAACAGAGCTAAGGATGTTTTATTCTCTCAAAGTTGGGCCCTAAATCTAGTACCTGCTTTATATCTGGGCCCTGTAGTCTTTTCTGTCAGATTTGTGTCTTCCAGACTACAGGCCATTCACCTATAGTTGGTAGTAAACAACGAGTACCTGCCAATGTTCCCTGGATGCAGCCTGTGCTCAGTTCTGGTCAACCTCCTCTTTGGGACCCCCTTGAGGCAGGGACAGTCTATGCCCTTTGCCAGCAGGAAGCAGTTTCAGAAACTGAGACCTTTACCTCTTACCCCAAAAGAATGTGGGTCCCATTTGTTTGAAGGGGGAATGATGGGGTTGGGATCTGGACCCCAGAAAGAAAAAACCCTGGACTTTCCCACATGGCCAAATCTCTGGTTTTTGCCTGAGGCTATAATCCCATCAACTGGCCTTTCCTTGTGGCTACACCCAATCTCCCAATTCTGTTACCTTTAATCTAGCCTAGTCCTCCATGGTTTTACCTCCCTATGGCCCCCAGCCATTTCCCACCCTTAATCCTAGCCAGGCTCCATTCTCCCTTGGCCAATGTGGTCCAGGTCACAGGAGTTCTATTCACTCCAGTCTACTGGCCACTCCCATCCAGATCTTCCTGAGACCCCTCCTCCAGTCACCTCAAACTACTTGGCCACTCCTAGATCCCTCCCACAGTCTTTCTGTATATAAAGTCCATCCTGTCTCCTTTTAGGTGCTTAGATTCTTATAATCTAGCCACTGCTTAGATTCTTAAAATCTAGCCAATAGCTCCCTAACATTCAGACTCCTTAAGAGTCTGCCCAATATGACAGATGTTAAAAAACCTTGTCTTTGGCTGAAAAAAAAAAAGAGAGAGAACAAACTCCCTGAAAATTTGGAAGGGGACGAAATAGAAGCCAATGACTCCAGGAGATAACAAGAAATTCTAAAACAAAGTCAAAAGACTGAAGAAAAATAGAAGAAAATATAAGGGATCTCATAATAAAAAACAACTGACCTAGGAAACAGATTGAGGAGAAAAAAAATTGATGAATCATTGGATTACCTAAATGCCATGATATCATATTTCAAGAAATCATAAAAGAAAACTGCCCAGTGTGCTCAGAACCAGAAGGTAAAGTAGAAATAGAAAGAATATATCAGTCACCTCCTGAAAGAAATCCCAAAATGAAAACTACCAACAACATCATAGCCAAAATCCAGAACTTTTAGGTCAAGGAAAAAAATATTCAAGTACTGAGGAGCCACAATCAGGATCACACATGATTTAGTAGTCACCACTCTAAAGGGGTCAGAGACAATTGGTGGCTCAGTGAACACAGCACTGAGCCTGGAGTCAAGAAGACCCAAGTTCAAATCCAGCCTCAGACATTTCCTAACTGTGTGACCCTGAGCAAGTCACTTAACCTCTGATTGCCTGACAAAATGGATCCACTGGAGAATGAAATGGCAAACCACTCCACTATCTTTGCCAAGAAAATCCCAAATGGGGACATGAAAGATCAGAGATGGCTGAAAAATGACTGAACAACAACTTTAAAAGAGTGGAGAACTTCGAATATGGATTTACAGCTAAGAATAACTTACCCAGCAAAACTGAGTATATAATTCTACAGGAGAAAAAAAAATACTCTTAATAAAATAGAGGACCTCTAAGCATTCCTGATGCTTAGTGCTGTATAGAAACTTTGAAGTTTAAACACAGGAGTTAAGAGAAACATAAAAAGGTAAACATGAATGAACACTGATAAGTGACCAAAGATAAACTGCTTACATTCAAATATGAGGAGATGACATATGAGCTCCCTCTAAACCCTATGATCATCAAGCTCAGTGAGGGAGTCTTAATTAGACAGAAGGCCTAAAAGTGATTTTGATGATCTTAAAAGCAGAATGGAAATGGAGGGGAAGAAAATTACACTGGGTGGGGTAAGGAAAGGAAGGTTAGGGAAAATTATCTTACATAATTAGAGTGAGCAAGTAAATTTATAGGAACAAGGAGGAGGAGGTAGGAGAGAACAGCCGACACTTCAACCTCACTCCCATCTGAATTAGAAGGAAGGAAAAATACACATACACAGTTAGGTACAGAAATACATTTCATTCAATAGGGAAATAGGAGGAAGCAGGGAGAAAGGGGAATTAGAGGGAGGGTAGATAGGGGAAAGATTAGTACTAAACAAAACAAAATCTAAGGATATACAAAAATATTTATAGCTCTTTTTGAGGTAACAAAGAAAGGAAATCTGAGGGGGTGCCCATAAATCAGAGAATAGCTGAACATGGATATATAAATGGTATATAAATGTGATAGAATACTATTATGCCGTAAGAAATTAAAAAGGGGATGGTTTCGGAGAAACCTGGGAAGACTTGCACGAAATGATGCAGAATAAAGTGAACAGAACCAGGAAAGAAATTTATACAATCACAGAATATCATCAAGACATTAAAAATATACCTTGAAAAGCTTAGGAAGGAATCCTTCATATGGGGGGGCGGAGCCAAGATGGCGGAGTAAAAGCAGTGACTTGCTTGAGCTCTCCCCCAAACCCCTCCAAATATTCATAAAAAATGGCTCTAAACAAATTCTGAAGCAGCAGAACCCACAAAAAGACAGAGTGAAACAAATTTCCAGCCCAAGAAAACCTGGATGATTGATCAGGAAGGTGTATCGCGCCGGGCTGGGAGAGCAGCGCAGTGCAGCGTGGGCGCAGGCCGCAGGGAATCTGGAGCAGGCCTCAGAGGACTGAATCTCGGGCAAGCTGTAGTGGTTTCCAGACTCCTCAATCCACAAATGCCAAAGACAACTTAGAAGGTCAGTGGAAAAAGTCTGTTTCTGTCAGTGGTCAGAGAGGAAGGCGGGGTTTCAGCTCCATTCCCCAAGAGCGTGGCCCTGGTGGGGGGGGGAGCAGCTGCTTCCCGAGCTTCCGGCCCACAGACTGATCAGAGAGGGACTACAGGGATCTCTTTGCCAGTGCTGAGGCAGGAATCTCTTGCTTTGCCCCTGTTTGGATCTGGGTCACAGTTCTGGGCTATGTTGCTGGGGTGAGGAGGAGCGCTGGCGTGGTGGAGCTTGGAGTGGCTGTGGAGAGGAACCCTTCCTCACAGTTACAGGACAGAAAGGAATACTTGTGGTCACAGGACAGGAAAGGAGTAAACACCTCGCCCCTTATCATACCACCTTAGAAGAACTGAAAATTTACAGGTCCCTACAACTATCTCTGAAAACAGCTATACAAACCCCTGAAGCTTGGGACAGTACATTCTCCACATTGGAAGCAGACTCTTACCTTAACAAAGAGTTTAAAACTCAAGTAATTGGCTGGGATCATGAGCAAGCAGCGAAAAAAGAGTCAGACCATAGAATCTTACTTTGGTGAAAAAGAAGATCAAAATATACAACCAGAAGAAGACAACAAAGTCAAAGCTCCTACATCCAAAGCCTCCAAGAAAAATGAATCAGTCCCAGGCCTTGGAAGAGCTCAAAAGGGATTTTGAGAAGCAAGTAAGGGAAGTAGAGGAAAAACTGAAGAGTGATGAAGAAAATCATGAAAAACAAGTCAACAGCTTGCTAAAGGAGACCCAAAAAAATACTGAAGAAAATAACACCTTAAAAAATAGCCTAACCCAAATGGCAAAAGAGGTCCAAAAAGCCAATGAGGAGAAAAATGCCCTAAAAAGAAAAATTGGCCAAATGGAAAAGGAAGTCCAAAAGCTTACTGAAGAAAATACTTCCTTAAAAATTAGAATAGAGCAATTGGAAGATAGTGACTTTATGAGAAATCAAGACACAGTAGAAACAAATCCAAAAGAATGAAAAATTAGAAAACAATGTGAAATATCTCATTGGAAAAACAACTGACCTGGAAAATAGATCCAGGAGAGAGAATTTAAAAATTATTGGACTATCTGAAAGCCATGATCAAAAAAAGAGCCTAGACATCATCTTTCAAGAAATTATCAAGGAAAACTGCCCTGATATATTAGAACCAGAGGGCAAAATAGAAATTGAAAGAATCCACAGATCTCCTCCTGAAAGAGATCCCCAAAGGAAAACTCCTAGGAATATTGTAGCCAAATTCCAGAGTTCCCAGGTCAAGGAGAAAATATTACAAGCTGCCAGAAGGAAACAATTCAAGTACTGTGGAAACACAATCAGGATAACACAAGATTTAGCAGCTTCTACATTAAAGGACCGCAGGGCATGGAATATAATATTCCAGAGGGCAAAGGAGATAGGATTACAACCAAGAATCACCTACCCAGCAAAACTGAGTATAATCCTTCAGGGGAAAAAATGGTCATTCAGTGAAATAGAGGACTTTCAAGCATTCTTGATGAAAAGACCAGAGCTGAATAGAAAATTTGACTTTCAAATACAGGACTCAAGTGGAACATGAAGAGGTAAACAGGAAAGAGAAATCATAAGAGACTTATTAAGATTGAACTGTTTACATTCCTGCATGGAAAGATGATATTTATAACTCATGAGACCTTTGTCAGTATTAGGGTAGTTGGAGGAAAAAAATCATATGTATATATAGATAGATAGATAGAGGGCACAGGGTGAGTTGAAGATTAAGGGGTCATATCTGGAGAATAAAATTAAGGGATGAGAGAGGATTATACTCGGAGAAGAAGAAAGGGAGAGGTAGAATGGGGTAAATTATCTCACAAAAAAAAACAGAAAAGTCTCTTACAGTGGAGGGGAAACAGGGGAAGGTGAGAGGGAATGAGTGAATCTTATTCTCATAGGATTTGGCTTAAGGAGGGAATAACATACACATTCAATTGGGTATGGAAATCTGTCTTACCTTACAGGAAAATAGGAGGAGAAAGGGACAAGAGAGCAGGGGGATGATAGAGAGGAGGGCAGATTGGGAAAGGGGTAATCAGAAGTAAATACTTCTGAGGAGGGACAGGGTCAAAAGAAAGAATAGAATAAATGGGAGGGCAGGATAGGATTAAGGGAAATAGAGTTAGTTTTTCACAACATGTCTACTATGGAAGTGTTTTGCATAACTGCACATGTACAACCTATATTGAGTTGCTTGCCTTTTCAATGAGGGTGGGTGGGGAGGGAGGAAGAGAGAAAATTTGAAACCTAAAGTTTTAAAAACATATGTTTTTAAAAAAATGTTTTCACATGCTACTGGGAAATAAGAAATACAGGAAATGGGGTACAGAAGTCTATCCTGCCCTACAGGAAAATAGAAGGGGAAGGGGATAAGAGAAGGGGAGAGAGATAGAAGAGAGGACAGACTAGGGGAAGGGATATTCAGAATGCATGCCATCTTGGGGTGGGGAGGAGGGAGATGGGGTGTAAATTTGGAATTCAAAAACTTATGGGAGTGAATGTTGAAAGCTAAAAATAAATAAATTTATATTAAAAAAATAAAAAGAAAAATAAAATTAAAAAGAAAAAGAAAAAGAAAAGCTTAGGAACTCTGATCACCAATGATGAACTACAATTCTAAAGGACTCATGATGAAACATGCTACACACTTCCTGATAGAGAGGCGAAGGACCAGTAGTACAGAATGAGACCATGTGTGTGCCTATGTGTATGTATACATATATATGTATATATACATGTGTACAAATATTCTTTTGGATGTGGCCAATGTGGAAATTTGTCTTGCTCATTGATTATACCTGTTTGTTACAGGGGTCTTGTTTTTCATTTGTTTAATAGTGGGGGAGGTAAGAGGTTGGGATGGGAAGCAGAGAAGGATTTTGGGAGAGTGAGAAAAAATTTTAACAGAAAAAGAAAAAAAGAAAAGAAGGCAGGGAGGAAAGAAGGAAGGAAGGAAAGAAGGAAGGAAGGAAGGAAAGAAGGAAGGAAGGAAGGAAGGAAGGAAGGAAGGAAGGAAGGAAGGAAGGAAGGAAAGAAGGAAGGAAGGAAGGAAGGAAGGAAGGAAGGAAGGAATCTGTCTGGGAAGCCATAGACAGAGAAATACTTCTCTATCATGGAAGGTCTTTGATAGGGGAGAATTAGGCCTAGTCTTTTCTTCAGTTAATATTTTTATTTTCGTTGGTTGTAATTTTACTATTTGCCAGAAGATGTCACCATTGCCCCATCTAAAAAAATTTCCTTCTCTTTTCCCGGTTCCCCCCCTCCACCACCACCACTTTTCTGCAGTTTTAACCATTGACCATTAGATGGTAGCATTATCACAGGAAAAGCCTCATCTATCAGCCTGTGTTTTGTTTTGAATAAAAATTCCATTTTTGAAGCCTTTTTTCTCCAGGAAGGCCTGCCCAACACAGGCCTCCCAGGGCTTTAGAGGAACAAAGCACCTGTCTTTGCACCTCACATGGGAATTTTTCTATCCAATTCCATGACAGATTATTCATGGTGACATCCCAGTTTACCCTCCACCAATCCAACCAGTGCAACAAGCATTTATTAAGCACCTACTGTATGCCAGGCACTCTTTCAAGCACTGGAAATGTAAGGGCAAAATTGAAACCCTCCCTGCCCAGAAGGGGCTTACATTCTACAGGACTCTGGAGTTCACATCCCACCCCTGATGCTCTCCGTGTGCCTGTGGCTATGTCACTTCCCCTCTCTGGAGTCTCATTTTTTCTTCTGTACACTGAAGAGATCAGACTACATGGACCGTGTTGGAGGAATAGAGGCCAGGCTAGTTTTTCCCTCAATGGCAGCAAAACTGTCTTTGAAACTTAAAGGATCCTGCAGACAAAGGCTGTAGCTATTGACAAAAGGGAGCAAGAGGAGTCAGTGGGGCCTGACATACACTTCTGGGCCTGTGGAGCCACAGCAAATGTGGAGGCTGAGAGGCTGCACTCGAATGATCAATGTTGTATCTGCGCTGGATAGCCTTTGCTTGATATTATTAAATAAATATCCTTTTGTTAGTTAGTCAGATGGTCTATGAGTATGTCATTTTGCTCCAGTGTGCTTGACTAAAACATTCAACAGGCTTGAGTTGGCCTAGCTCACAACAGACCCTGAAGTACATTCCAGCTCTAGAGCTCAGATCCCATGTATGACCTTGGACAAATTACTTTACTTCCCTGCCTTGGTTTCTTCCTCTATACAATGAAAGGGTTAGACTCACTGGCCTCTGAGGTCCCCCCAGCTCTAGCTCTCTGGTCCTCTGAGCCTATGTAAACAGATAAATGCATACATGGATATTTGGGGGCAGAGAGAACACTAATGCTGTTGTGGAGGGGACAGAGGGCAGAGTCCAACCAACCAAATCAAAGAAGTTGTTCTAAATGAGCGTATTTGTGGGTGACATTGTGCCCAGGCACCCCACAGGAACTTCAGGAAGAAATCTGTCACTGCTCCAGAGGATAGCCTGACCTCCCATACAACAAAGAACAAGTATAGGAAAAATGCTGATGTCCAGATGATAACATCATAATATAGAGCCAGTGGCTGGTCAGTGGCTTAAGCCTTTGTCTGCTTGATGCATTAAGTTTCAAAGACACTTCAAATTCACTACCTTTTAGGGGAAAACTAGCCTACAAACATGTCCCTGTCTCCTCCATCCTCAAAAAATCCTTCACTTGATCCATCCATCCATCCCTGTCCCATCTCTCTCCTCTCTTCTGTGGTCAAACTCCACCTCCTCTCCTCCTTCTCTTTTTACCTCTCTACAGCCTGGCTTCCCAACTCATTATTCAACTGAATTTGCTCTTTCAAAGTTACCATTGTTAATCACTCTCTTCTCTCTAGTTTTTTTTTAAATTTTTTATTATTATTTTTTATTTTTATGACACTGTTCTCTCCTGGTTCTCTCCCTACCTGACTATTGTTTCTCAGTCTCCTTTGCTGGATTTTCATCCAAGTCATGCCCTCTGTTTGTGTTCCAGGCCTCTGTCCTGGGGCCTTTTCTCTTGTACTTCTATATTATTTCACTTGGTGATCTCATCAGCTCCTATGGATTCAATTATCATCTCTATGCTGACGACTCTTAGATCTACTTATCTAGACCTTACTTTTTTTTTTTTTTGCTGGTGAGGCAATCAGAGGTAAGTGACTTGTCCAGGATCACACAGCTAGTAAGTGTCAAGTGTCTGAGGACAGATTTGAATTCAGGTCCTCCTAATTCTAAGGCCCGAGCTCTATCCATTGTGCCACCTAGCTGTCCCTAGACCTTACTTCTAAGCCCCAGTCCCACATCTCCAATTGCCTATTAGACATTATCTTAAACTCAACATGTCCAAAATGTAACTCACTATCTTTTCTCCTATGCCCTCTCCTCTTCCTTGTTGTTGTTCAGTCATGTCCATCTCTTAGGGGTTTTCTCAGCAAAGATACTGGAGTGGTTTGCCATCTTCTTCTCCAGGTCATTTTAAATATGAGGAAACTGAGGCAAACAGGGTGAAGTGACTTACCCAGGGTCACATAGCTGGTAAGTGTTTGAAGTCAAGTTTCAACTCAGGAAGAGGGGTTTTCCTGACTCCAGGCCTGGCACTCTATCCACTGAGCCACCTAGCTGCCCCTCCTCCTCCTCCTCTTCCTCAATTTCCTATTACTGTCAAGGACACCAACATCCTTAGTAATCCAGCCTTACAACCTAGGTGTTATCCCCCACTCCTCATTCTCTCTCATCCCCCATATCCAATGGATGGCCAAGTACTGTCAATTCTACCTTCTGTGTGCATTTCTTGTATACACCCTCTTCACTCCTCTAACACTACACTACCCAGACATGGGCCCTCCTCAATGTGCTACTGCAATAGTCTCCTTGCTTCAAGTCTCTCCCCTCTTCCAGTCCATCCTTCACTCAGCTGCCAAATTGATCTTCTTAAAACACAGGTCTGCCCATGTCACTCTGCAATATAGGGGAGCCCCAGTGGCTCCCTATCACCCTCAGGATCAAATATAAAATCTTCTGCTTGGCATTCAAAGCGTTTCATAACCTGGCCCCCTCCCGGCTTTCTAGTCTTCTTATACCTTACTCATCTCCATGTATTCCACAATCCAGCCAGTGACTCCGGCCTCTTTGCTGTTCCTTGCATAAAATATTCCATTTCCCCACTCTGGGCATTTTCACTGGCTGGCCCCCATTCCTGGAATCCTCTCCCTCCTCATCTCTGTCCAATTCTTACACTCTTCAAGTCCCAGCTAAGATGTCATATTCTTCAAAAAGTCTTTTCTGATCCCCCTTCATGGTAGTGCACCCCTCTGTTGATTATCTCCAATTAATCCTGTGCATAATTTTTTTGTTTGTAACTGATTGCATGTTGGTCCTTCCCTCTTCCCCCATTAGATTGTGGGCTCCTCCAGAGCAGAGATTGAGGCTTTTTTTTTCTTCTTTGTATCCCCAGTGGTTAGCATAGTGCCTGGCACATAGCAGGTACCTAATAAATATATCGTTTATTGGTTCAATCTGTGACAATCAGCTGCAGGGAACGGAAATCATACCTCTCCCCTTAACAGAATTCTCTTTCAATAAATCAAGTGACCAAGGAACATTTATTATTGTTTACAATGTGCTGGCACTAGGAATACAAAGAAAAAGCCAAAACAGCCCGTGTCCAAGGAGCCTAGAGTCTACTTGAGGAAGAAGAACGATCTATCCATATGTAGCCATATCCACACGTAGATGGACATATCCCAAGAGGCTGCAGGATGGGGAAAGGCCTCTCGGAGAAGGGAGCATTTGAGCTGTGTCTTGGAGGAGGAGAGTGATTTTATGAGGTGGATGTGACGGAGCATTCCAGGCACTGGTGACAGAGATAGTACCAAGGCACAGAAATGAGAACGGAAGAGTCCTGTGTGAGGAGCAGCAAAGGCACTGGTATGAGTGGCCTATAGAGTGTGTGGAAGAGAATAATGCGTTAAAATACTGGAAATATAGGAAGGGGCTGGGCAGCTAGGTGGCGCCATAGTTCATAGAACACTGGGCCCGGAGTCAGGAAGGCTCATCTTCCTGAGCTCAAATCTGGCCTCAAACACTGACTAGCTGTGTGACCTTGGGCAAGTCACTTCACCCTCTTTGCCTCAGTTTCCTCATCTGTCAAATGAGCTGGAGAAGGAAATGGCAAACTGCTTCAGTATCTTTGCCAAGAAAACCCCCAAAATAGGGTCACAGAGAGTCCAACACGACTGAAAAATGACTGAACAATAGGAAGGGGCCAGGTTAGAGTTTTGAATAAAAAACAGAAGAGTTTATATTTGATTTAAGGTGAAATTGGAAGCTCCTATAGTTTATGGAGTGGGAAGCTGACATGTTCAGACCTACAGTTTAGGAAAATCACTTTGGCAGCTGAGTAGAAGGTAGATTGGAGAGGGGGAGGAAGACTTAAGCAAGGAAACCAATTAGGAGTCTACTGTAATAGTCCAAATAAGAAGTGATGAGAGTCTGAACTAGGATAGTTGCCAAATGAGTCAAGACAAGGGGATATATACATCTAGATTACAAGATATGTTAACTAATTGGATATGTATGATGAGAGAGAGTTGAGGATAACTCTGAGATTGTGAATCTAGGAGACTAGAAGAACGGTGGCCCTTTCAACAGAAAGTTTGCAAAAGGATGGGTTTTGGGGAAAAGATAAAAAATTTCGTTTTGGATTTGTTAGTTTGAGTTGCATATGGGCTATCCAGTTAAAATGTCTAATGGGCCATTGGTGATTCCTGCCTGGTGTTTAGGAGAGAGAATAGATTGGATCAGGGTTGGGGAAACTGTGGCCTTCTAGATCCTTAAATGCGGCCTTTTGACTGAATCCAAATTTTACAGAACATGGATCTAGAAGGCCACATGTGGCCTCAAGGCCACAGGTTCCCCAACCCTGGACTGGATAAATAGATCTGGGAATCACATTCCTAGAGATAATTGAATCCATGAGAGCTGATGAGATCACCAAGTGAGAGGGTAGAAAGAAAAAAAGAGAAAAGGGCCTAGGACAGAGCTTTGGGTAATGCTCCCAGTTAATGAGCATGACATAGAAGAAGATCCAGTGATGAAAACAGGGCCATCAGATAGGTAGGAAGAGAAACAAGAACTGAGAGGAGAAAGAGCAGAAGGAGCAGGAGAGGGTAAGGTGCCAAAGGCTTCAGGGAAGTGAAGACGTGTGAGGCCTGAGAAAAGGCCAGTAGAGTTGGTAAGTAAAAGATCACTGGTAACTTTGCAGAGAGAAGCTATATTTGAATGGTTTGAAACCAGATTGCCAAGGGTGTAGAAGAAAAAGAGAGGAAGCCCTGAGTGTCAATAACTTTTTACAGGAGTTTAGCTGAGAAGGGGAGGAGAGGTATAGGACAGTGACTAGTTGAGGTGATGGGATATAGAGAGGGTTGTTTTTTTAAAGAATAGGCCAGATATGAGATTGGAGGCAGCATGGAAGGGGCCAGGAGCTAGAGAAATAATGAGGATTGGAGAGAGAGTGGGGATGATATTGAGGGAAATATGCTAAAGAAGATAGGAGGGGATGGGACCAAAGGTGCCTTGGTAGGGAGGTGCATCATCAGAGACTGGAGTAAAGGAGGAAATAATGAGGAACGATATCAGAGGGATGGGAGATGAAGAGAGAGCTCTTGGCCAAAACCCTCAATATGTTTAGTGAAGTATTCAGTATTGAGCCAAGTCCTCAGCCTAGAGGGTAGGGGAATGGAGTACTTGGGAAGACTTGAGGAGAGAAAAAGTTTGCAATAACCTCTGTGGAAAGTAGGATGGGGAATCCATTAAGGGGGAGGAGGAGGATTTTCTTGCCACGGTGAGAGCCCAGTTAAGATTTGAAGTGGGTCCAGTTAAAACGGTTGCATGATTTCCTCCAGCTCAATTCAACAGCACATAAGTAAAAGAGGAGGCAGATGATTAGAGCTTGGCAAGTGTGAATGGCAATTAGGACAAGGGGGCAAAGGGATTCAAGGGTGAAGAGTTGAACCAGGTCATCAAGGGGCTGAGACTGGGAAGAGAGGAGAGGGGTTGAGGTAGGGAGGTGGGGTTGGGATACTCTTTAATCCCTATTGCCCCTCCCAGGCTCTCTATCATCACAACTCAGTAACCTTCATCACTCAGTAAGCTCTCCTCTTTTTTTTTTTTTTGGTTTAGGCAGTGGGGTTAAGTGACTTGCCCAGGGTCACACAGCTAGTGAGTATTATGTGTCTGAGGTTGGATTTGAACTCAGGTCCTGCTGAATCCAGGGCCAGTGCTTTATGCACTGCGCCACCTAGCTGCCCCAGCTCTCCTCTTTAGACGTTCATTCAGTCCATATCTGCCACCCAATCTAAATCCTGGTAGCCGTTGTTCACAGACCTTCAGGACATTCCCCTTCTTTCCTCAGTGACTTCAGTCATTGGCTCATTGCCATCATACTAAGGAACTTAAACATACATGTTGATATCACCACCCAACCTGCCAGTTCCTCAACTTACTCATTTCCCATAACATGTTCTTCTCCTCTACCTCAGCTACACACAGATAATCTATCACCCACAAGTAACACCACTTCCATGTTTGTGAACTTTGAAATTCCCTTATCTGATTACAGTCTGTTGTTTCCACCTCTCTTTCTCCCTCTGCCTTGTAACCCCAAACCCTGTTCTTTGTCCTCACCATGACCTCCAGTCAGGTCATTTCTCAGTACTAGCCTATGCAATCACCCTTGTACTGGCTTTACATGCCTCCCTTCTTCATCTTGACCCATTAGTGAATCAGTTCAACTCGACACTGTCCTCTTCTCTCAAGTCCCTTGCCCCCTTGTCATATCACTGATCTTGCCCTGCCAAGCCTCAGTTTCTGACTATTCTCACCATCCTTTGCTCCTACTGTTGTGCTACTAAATGAAGCTGGGTAAAATCACAAAATGGCACTGACTGGATCCACTATAAGTTTATGTTATATAATCTCAATTTGACCCTCTTGCAGTATAAAAAGCTATTATGGTGACAGGGACATCCAAGAACAAACTCAGAAGAGCATGACTCTACTGCATCTACAAGCAGAGCCTCAGATAAAAACATAGATTAGGCAGAAATTCAACTAGAATTCCTGGAAGAGATGAAGCAAGAGTTTTTGGGGAAAAAAAAGTTTAAAAATTTTTTTGATGAATGGAATGAGAGTACTTGAGGAAAAAAGGGAAAATAAATGAGAACTAAATGAGAGAAAAAATTGGAAAAGGAATTAACAGCTTGGAACAAAAGGTACAGACCCTTGTCCAAGCAACAAATTCCTTGAAAATTCGAATCAACCTAACAAAAGCCAATGTCTCCTTGAGATAACAAGAAATATTAAAACAAAGCCAAAAGACTAAAGAAAAAGAAGAAAATACAAAGTTATCTCATAGCAAAAACAATTGACCTGGAAAACAAATTGAGGGGAAAAAATTTAAGAATCATTACACTACCTGAAAAGTCATGACCAACAGAAGATCCTCGATATATTTCAAGGTTCATGACCAGTATGTCACCCTACTGAGAAGCAGGTTGAGACAGCCTTACTGACTACCTATGCACAGAAAAGTAACAAGCAGAGATATGAGGTTCAATTCTCGCATCATGAACATCAGCCTGGGGAGTGAATTATACTATGAAATCTTGGTGCCCTTGGAAAACGCAAGATAATGGACCAGCAAAGAGTCATTCCATACCATGTGGTTGAGAGACTGGGTAGTCTACCAGTCTACAAAACCAGCCCAGAAAGCATCTTGGGCCCATCAAAACCACTATCAGCTCCATAAGGGAACTAGTCAAACTCCTAAGAAGGCAGCATGGTACAAGTGAAAGAGCCCAGGCTTTGGAGTCAGAGGACCTAAGTTCAAATCCCAGCTCTATGTGACTCTGGGCTAGTCATTTCACCTTTCTTGAGCCTTAGTTTCCTCATTTGTAAAATGAGAGAAGTGGACCAAATGATCTCTCAGGTCCTTTCTAGTTTTAAAGCTATGATCCTACAAATATTTCCATGTCTCTGTCATTAACTTTTTAAAAAGAATCATTTGATTCTATTCCATTCAATTCAACAAGCATTTACTAAGCACCTACTATGTGTCAGGCACTGTGCTAGGTGCTAGAGAAACAAAGACAAAGGAAAAAGAGTCTCTGCCCTTAAGAAACTTACATTTTATCAGGGAAGAGTATACACAGATAAATATGTATAAATTAGTCATGAATTGTAAATTAAGGTACTCTAATAAATGTTAGCTATAATTGTTACTCTTATTAATCAATAAGAATTAATTAAACATCTACTCTAGGAACCCTGCTGTGTGCTAGAAATACAAAGACAAAAAGTTACAGTCTCTGTGCTGGAGGGCGGGGTACATACAATTGGGAAAGACAACAAGTATATATATAAGTATACACAAAACACATATGAGGTAATTGGAGAGGAGATGGATGTACCAGCTGCTGGAGAGATCAAGAAAGGCCTCTTAAGGGGCAGCTAGGTGGCGAGGTGGATAAAGCACAGGCCTGGATTCAGGAGGAACTGAGTTCAAATCTAACCTCAGACACATAACACTTACTAGTTGTGTGACCCTGAGGAAGTCACTTAACCCCACTGCCTAGCCAAAACAAAACAAAACAAACAACCCTCCCCCCAAAACAAAACAAAACAAAACAAAACAAAGAACCTACATCCTCCTGGGGATCATAGGTCTGCAGGTAGATGGGACCTTACCTCAGAGGCCTCCCATCATTTTACAGAAACTGAAGCCCAAAGAGATTAAGTAACTTGCCCAAGAATACTTGCCCAAGCGATAGAAGTAGGATTTTAACCCAGGTCTTCTGACTCCAAACCCAGTGTTCTTTCAATTATACATATGTGTATACTATACCTCCTGGTTTAACTGGAATGGAGACTGCAGGAAGGGAAATAATATGAAATGAGACTAGAAAAGTTGATGGGAGTCACACTGTTACTGTGGGGGTGGGGAACTTGTAGCCTTGAGGCCCCACGTGGCCTTCTAGGTCCTTGGGTGTGGCCTTTGGACTAAGTACAGGTTTTACAGAACAAATCCTTTCATTAAGGGGGTTTGTTCTGTGAAGTTTGGATTCAGTGAAAGGGCCGCACTTGAGGACCTAGAAGGCCACATGTGGCCTCGAGGCTGCAGGTTCCCCACCCCTGGGGGATTTAAATGCCAAGCTAGAGTTTTTATATTTTGTCCTAAAGGCAATAGGGAGTGATTAAAGATTTTATATTTGGGGGAATGGGCAGTAAAATGTGGTTAGATCTGTCTTTGAGGTATCATTTTGGCAACTGTGTGGATTATCAAAGGAAAGGGATGACATCAGAGGCAAGGAGATCAATTAGGTTATTACAACAGTTCAGCCGAGAGGTGATGTGGGCCTGAACTAGGGTGGTGGCCATGTGAGTGGAGAGAAGGGGACTCATATGAGAGATGTTGTGAAGGTACAAGTGACAAGATGTGGCAATTGATTAAATAAGGGAATTGGAGAGAGGGAAGAATCCAAAGTGACTCCAAAGTTGTACACTTGGGTCCCAATCCAAAGAATGTTCCAAGCACTGAACAACTGTGCTCCTTTCACATGCTAGCAAGGTTATGCTTAAGATTCAAAAGGATCTTCTCCAGCAGCACAATTTGAAAGCATTGATTCTGCAGCACTCAGCTTTCCTTAGAGTCCAACTCTCACAGCCGTATATTACTACTAGGCTTCAGCAATATGTGAACCGAGAATCACCGGAAGAGCAGGATAGTTTTTGAAGAGGCAGAGGAAGTAGAGACCAAACTGCCAACATTCACTGGATTACGGAGAAAGCAAGGGATTTCGAGGAAAACATCTACTGCTTCATTGACTATACTAAAGCCTTTGATTGTGTAGATCACATCAAAATGTGTGCAAGTCCTCAAAAAGATGGGAGTACCAGATCATCTTACTTGTCTCCTAAGGAACCTGTGCAGGCCAAGAAACCACAGTTAGAACAGAAAAGGAGTACTACAGGGCTGCATATTATTTATTTATTACCTTATTTATTTAACCTATTTCACTTAGGGGCAGCTAGATGGCCCAGTGGATAGAGCGCTGGGCCTGGAGTCAGAAAGACTAATGTTCCTGGCCTTAGACACTTACTAGCTGTGTGACTCTGGGCAAGTCACTTAACCTTGTTTGCCTCAGTTTCCTCATCTACAAAATGAGCTGAAGAAGTAAGCGGTAAACCACTCCAGTACCTTTGCCAAGAAAACCCTAAATCAAGTCACAAAGAGTTAGACACGACTGAAAATGACTGAACAACAACAATGTATTTAACTTACATGCAGAGTCCATCATGTGAAATGCCAGGCTGGTTGAATCAAAAGTTAGAATTAAGGTTGCTGGGAGAAATACCAACAATCTCAGATATGCAGATGATACCACTCTGATGGCAGAAAGTAAAGAGGAATTAAGAAGCTTCTTGATGAGGGTGAAAGAGGAGAGTGTTAAAAGCTGACTTGAAGCTTAACATTAAAAAAAACTAAGATCTTGGTAATTGGTCTCATCACTTCCTGGCAAATAGAGGGAGAAGAAATGGAAGCTGTGTCAGATTTTATATTTTTGGGCTCAAAGATCATTGCAAAAGTCGACTGCATCTATGAAATTAAAAGACACTTGCTCCTTTGAAGGAAAGCTATGGCAAATCTGGACAGCATACTAAACAGCAGAGACACCTTGCCAACAAAGGTCCCTATAGTCAAAGCTATGGTTTTTCTAGTAGTAATATATGGCTGTGAGAGTTGGACTCTAAGGAAAGCTGAGTGCTGCAAAATCAATGCTTTCAAATTGTGCTGCTGGAGAAGATCCTTTTGAGAGTACCTCAGATAGAAAGGAGATCAAATCAGTCAATACTTAAATTAATTCAGGCTATTCACTGGGTCAAATACTGAGGCTGAAGCTTAAATACTTTGGCCACATAATGAGAAGACAGGACTCATTGGAAAAGACCCTGATGTTGGGAAAGAATGAAAGCAAAAAGAAAAGGGGCAGCAATGGATGAAGATGGAGAGATAGTGTCATGGAAACAGCAAACATGAACTTGGACAGACTTTGAGAGATAATGGAGGACAGAAGGGCCTGGTATGCTATGATTCATGGGGTCACGAAGAATAGGACATGACTGAATGACTGGACAACAAACAGTTCTGTCACCAGTAGAACCGGCTGAGTCCAGCAGCAGTCTACCTTTATTTTAGACGTGACCAATGTGAAAATGTGTTTTGAATGACTATATATGTATTTGTAACGCATTTTGTTTTTCTTTCGTTCTCAATTAGGAGGAGAGAGAGGAGTGGGTGGTAGAATGAGAAGGCAGATCTTTGCTGGTGGAAAAATAACAAAATATAATTTCAAAAAAAAAGAATAAAGGCTTTGATGAGGACATCATCTTCTGATGTCCTTTTGTTGAATATCATAGAATGGCCATGGTGTCCTTGGTGTATATGAATGAGTCAGCGGAGCAGAAAAATGAACTGTACTTTTTAAATAGATTCCATCAAGATACTTCAGCTGAAGTCATCTAGAAGGGGAAAAGTGTGTTCCCAAGGCCGGGCAGGGCATGTTCTGTTTCCTAAACTGCCCCATCTCTCTTCCCAAGAAAAAGAATACATTCACTTGCATCTGGTCCTTAAATAGTTGGCCATTCTTGCATTTGTTTGAGAATAGTTTTAATTTCTCTTCAACTCTTCCCTGGGTTCTTTATTGAGTGGCTGTTTAGTGAGAAGAGTTAGTTGAGTTAAGGAGGGATGTTTACAAAGTCCCATGAGTCATTTGTATACAGCTGGTATATAATACCTTATAAGGATGGCAAAACTTGAAACTGGTTGCACTGATCTCTATACTTTCTGATGACTGTATAAGCAGGGATATGGGAATTTGAGTTGGAAGAGACTTTATATAACAGATAATTCAATTCCTTCATTTTATATATAAGTAAGCTGAGGCTACCAAAAGAGAACCTTTCATATTCCTACTCCCCTTTATCACTAGATCTATTGAAAGGGCAACTGGTGTTGGGAGTCAGATGGTTAGGTTCAAGTTCCAGCTCTGCCACATGACACAAGTATGACCTTGGGCAAGTCACTTCCCACTCACTATGTCTCAGTTTCCCCATATATATAAAATGGGATGGTTAAGACTAATGATCTCTGAGGTCCCTTCCAGCTTTAAATTGATGATAATGATGATGAAGGGATAATTATGATTTTTAAAAAGAATACATGTTCATTAAAATGGACAGTTTTAAAGTTTAAGATCCATACTGAAGAAAATTAAAACAAATGACAATTTACACGTGGGTAATAGGACCTATTAGCACCAGTAAGTACTAACTGTAAAGATCCTGGCCCACATTCCTCCAAGTCTTCTATCTATGTTGTGTAGTTGGAATTCACTTAGTAACAGGATGTAACAGCAATCCAATAACCATTATGAAAATGCTCCCCCAAATACAAGCAAATAGAGACAATAATGTATTTTGCCTGTTGCCCAGAAAAAAGCTAATTAGCATAACGTATCCAAGAAACATGACCATTAGTCTTGTAGATATAGTAATGGTGGAGGTGGAGGAAATTACCTTTCCGTCCCTGGGCCTTAGTTTCCCCAAATGTAAAATGAGGGGAGGTCAGACTAAATGATCTCTATGGTCCTTCTGGCTCTCAATCTATGAAGGAACTTGCCCAAGTTCACACAGCTAGCAGGCAGGATTGAAATCCAGTTGCACCAATTCCAATCAGCATATACCTACTAGGAACACAGCATGTGCTAGGTACTGGGGAAATACAAACCTTAGATAAATCTTATCTACCCCTATTCCCCATGGAGCTCACAGTCTAGTGTGTGTGAGTTGGGGGGGGAGACAAAGACATAGATAACTGTGATATACAATATTTCATGATCAGTACATTAGGAAAGATGCACAATAAAGAGCTCTGTGAGACTCTAGTGGAAGGTGGTTACTGATGAGGGGTAGGGGCTGGGAGGTAGCTCATAGGTGCCCAGATCCAGAGCTAGGAGGGATCTTAGAGGCCATATAATCCAAACCTCCTTCATTTTTCTTTTTTTTGTTTTTGTTTGTTTTTGTTTTTGTTTTTTTTGGCTAGGCAATGGGGTTAAGTGACTTGCCCAGGGTCACACAGCTAGTAAGTGTTATGTGTCTGAGGCCAGATTTGAACTCAGGTCCTCCTGAATCCAGGGCCAGTGCTCTATCCACTGTGCCACCTAACTGCCCCCCTCCTTAATTTTTCAAAGGAGGAAATTGAGGCCCAGGGAGGGAAAGTGACTTAGGATTCTAGAGATCATTGATCTCAAGCTAGAAGGGACCTAGTCCAACCTCATCATTTCCACAGAGGAGGGAACTGTGGCCCAGAGAGGTAGGAAGTGGCAGACCTGGGATGATGCTGGGCTCTAAAGGTTGGGTAGCTTACACTGTGGGCCCAGAGAGGTAGGAAGTGGCAGACCTGGGATGATGTGGGGCTTTAAAGGTTGTGGGCCCAGATGCCACCAGAGTAAGCTTGGCTGCCAGACATACCTTAGTCTCCTGCCTCCCACTCCACTGGTGTGTTTATGGGCAAATCTAGGGGAATGAACCAAAGAAGTCTTGTTTCAAAAGGAAGCACAGACAAATGGTGATCCAAGGGACCAAATTTTCTGCTTATACAGGCTCATTTACAAGGCTCCTAAATTAGGAGCCAGGAGATACAGGGTCTAGTTCTGTCTTGGATACTCATTCACCATATGACTTTGGGTGACTCGTTTCCCTTCTCGGGGCCTCAGAGTTTGCTCATCTGTGCAATGAGTGTTGGGCAGTTTGGCATAGTAGGCTTGGAGTTAGGAAGAATTGGATTCAAATACTGCTTCTGACACTTACTAGATGTGTGACCATGGGCAACTCACTTAACCTCTCTGACCCTCAGTTTCTTCATCTGCAAAATGGGATAATAATACCTGCAGTACCTACCTCACAGGGTTGTTGATGAGTCTATTGGTGAATGTAAAGTGCTTTGTAAGCACTATATAAATGCTAATCATCATTATTATGGTTTCTAAGATCTCTTCCATCTTGAATGTCCTATACTATATAATACTTTGCTAATTACAGATGATGTATAAGAATGACACACAGTTTTTGGCCATGGGCAAAGTCATTCTAGCACTTCCCTTTCTGAGGTAAGTGAATTTCTGCAAATTTGCATGTAGGCTACTGGTTATACAGAAGAGAATATTCATGTCAGTTTGTCCATCCTATCCATGGGCACTAGAGAGGAGAGAATGACCCAGGAGTGAGGAGGAAGGGTTTAAGCCAGAAATGGTTGGATGAACCAAGGCTTGAACTGGAAAGTCCACATGTGAACCAAGAAAAGGTGTGGGGTTTAGGGAATGCACACTATCTCTCATTTTTCTTGGGCTTTAAGGCCTAAAAAGGGCTTTCTTGACAACAATTCTGAGAGGTAGCTAATGCTATAGATGAGGAAACTGAGGAGCAGAGAAGCTAAGTGACTTTGTGTAAGGTTGTATAGCCAAATGAGTAAAAAAGTAGGACTTTGGACACAGGGCCTTTGAGAGCAGAGCTAGGGCTCTTTCCAACACACCACAACAAGGTTCCAATCACAGCTTGGCTCCATGCTTCTGATGTAACCTTGGACAAGGTATCTCCTCTCTCGACCTCAGTTTTCTCAGTGTCAAATAAGCAATTTGGACTAGAGTGTCCCTCAAATGTTTTCCAGCTCTGAGTCCCCTGATCTTCTGCTGTCGCACAAGACTATGGAACACTGTGATTTGGGGCAATAAGCCTGGAAGCGATGACTTTGGAACCAATACAGACTGATCAGAGACAGAGAGGCCACAGTGCCAGGAGCCTAAGGATTCTGCTATACAGCTGTGTCTTGGGCATGGGTGGGGTGAGATGAGGGAACCTCTAAGTGATACCTCAGTATAGGTGCAAACGATTGAGTATGTGGGCCCACTTACATAATCATGTTAAGTTACATTTATATAGCTAGAAAATAATTGCAGAGTTGACAGGTCCTGAACCAGGGTGAGGCAGAGCAAAGATGGCAGAGTAAAGGCAGGAACTCATTTGAGCTCTCCCAAATTCCCCTCCAAACAATGTTACAATAATGTCTCATTCTAAATTCTAAAGTGGCAGAATCAACAAAAGGACAGTGTGAAACAATTTTCTAGCCAAGATAACTTAGAAGGCTGGCAGGAAAAATCTATCTCACTGGAATGAGAATGGAGCACAGTCTAGTACAAGCTGTACCAGTACAGGCCCCACCTCAGCAAACAATCAGTAGGCCTTTGAGGCAACTAAATCAGTAGCAGTGGCAGTGGCAACTTTCTTTCTTTCTTCCAGAGCTTTCAGCCCACAGACAGTTAAGGAGTCAGAAAACTAGTCAGAAAGAGATTACATGAGACCCTTTTCTGGCACTGGGTGCAGGACTCTGTTGCATTGCCCATAGAAGGTTCTGTGCTACAGTCCCAGGGCAAGGATGAGCACTAGCAGGGGCAGGGACCTTGGTCACAGCTACATGGCAGAAAAGAGTGCTGACACACAGCACAGGCCTGGATAGCAGTGACCACTCTGCTTTGATCATAACACCTTGACAGAACTGAAACTTACAGACCTCTAGAACTAATTCTGAACACAGCAGCACAAAAAACCTGATGCTTAGGGGATAAGGCTGGGGGGGTGATAGAAGGGAGAGTGAACTGGGGGAAGTGCTGGTCAAAAGCTGACTCTTTTGAACAGAGACAGGGTGAGAAGGGGAGGGAGGAAGGCAGGGAGAGAGAGAAAGAGAGAGAGAGAGAGAGAGAGAGAGAGAGAGAGAGAGAGAGAGAGAGAGAGAGAGAGAGAGAGAGAGAGAGGATAAACACTGGGAAAAGTGGAATGGAAGGAGAGAAACAGTAGTCATAACTGTGAATGTGAATGGGATGAACTCATCCATAAAACAGAAGCAGAAAACAGAGTGGATTAAAAACCAGAATCTTTCACCATGTTGTTTGCAAGAAACATACTTGAAGGAGAGAGACATACACAAGGTAAAAGTAAAGGACTGGAGCAACATCTATTCAGATTTTTACTTCAGATGAAGTAAAAAAAGCAGGGGTAGCAATCATGATCTCAGATGAAGCAAAAGCAAAGACATCTAATTAAGAGATAAGGAAACTACATCTTACTAAAAGGTACCACAGACAATGAAGTAATATTGATACTAAACATATAGGCACCAAATGGTACAGTATCCAAATTCTTAAAGGAACAGTGCAATGAGCTACAGGAGGAAATAGACAGTAAAACCATACTAGTGGGGAACCTCAACTTGCCCCTTTCAAAACTAGATACATCTAACAAAAAAAAGAAAGAAATTAAGGAAATTAATAGAATTTTAGAAAAGTTAGCTATAATAGACTTCTGGAGAAAAGTAAATGGGAATAGAAAGGAAAATACCTTTGTCTCAGTGGTACATGGCACCTACACAAAAATTGACCATGTATTAGGGCATAAAAACCTCACAACCAAATGCAGAAAAGCAGAAATATTAAAGTCATCCTTTTCAGATCATAATGCAATAAAAATTACATTCAATAAAAGGCTGTGGAAACAAAGACTAAAAATTAATTTGAAACTAAATAATCTCATCCTAAAGAATGAGTGTGTCAAAAAACAAATCATAGTAACAATTAATAACTTCATTGAAGAGAATGACAATGAGATAACATAACAAAATTTATGGGATGCAATCAAAGCAGTACTAAAGGGAAAGCTTCTATCTCTAAACGTTTACATCAACAAAATAGAGAAAAGGTAAATCAATGAATTGGATGTGCAACTAGAAAAACTAGAAAGAGAACAAATTAAAAATCCCCAGTTAAACACCAAATTGGAAATCTCAAAAATCAAAGGAGAGATTAATAAAAATTGAAGGTAAGAAAACCATTGAACTAAATTGAAACAAAACTAGTAGCTGGTTTTATGTAGAGGGGGAACCAACAATAAAATAGATAAACTATTGGTTAATTTAATTAAAAAAGAAAGAAGAAAACCAAATTACTAGTATCAAAAATGAAAAAAGGTGAATTCACCACCAATGAAGATGATATTATTATTATTATTATTAGGAGCTATTTCGCCCAATTATATGCCTATGAATCTAACAATCTAAGTGAAACAAATGAATATGAGGGACCACCTCACACCTATCAGATTGGCCAATATGACAGAAAAAGAAAGTGACAGGGGCAGCTAGGTGGCACAGTGGATAGAGCACTGGTCCTGCAGTCAGGAGGACCTGAGTTCAAATCTGACCTCAGACACATGATACTCACTAGCTGTGTGACTCTGGACAAGTCACTGAACCCCAATTGCCTCACCAAAAAAAAAAAAAAAGAAAAAAGAAAAAAACAAAGTGACAAATGTTGGAGGGGATGTGGGAAAATTGAGACAGTAATGTATTGTTGGTGAAGATGTGAACTGATCCAACCATTCTTTTTTTTTTTTAATTTTTTTCCCCCAATCATTCTTGAGAACAATTTGGAGCTATTCCCAAAGGGCTGCAAATCTGTGCAAACCTTTTGACCCAGCAATGACACTACTAGGTCTGTATTTGTAAGAGATTAAACAACAACAACAAAAAAGGAAAATGACCTATTTGTACAAAAATATTTATAGCAACTCTTTTTGTTGTGGCAAAGAATTGGAAATTGAGGGGATGCCCATCAATTGGGGAATGGCTGAGCAAGTTTTGATGCATGATTGTAATGGAATACTATTGTGCTATAAGAAATGATAAGCAGGATGGTTTCAGAAAACCTGGGAAGACTTACATGGACTGTTGCAAAATGAAATGAGTACAACCAGGAGAACATTGTACACAGTAATAGCAATATTGTTGATGATCAACTGTGAATTACTTAGCTATTCTCAGCAATACAATGATCTAAGACAATTCCAAAGGACTCATGACGAAAAATGCTATCCACCTTCAAAGAAAGAATTGATGGAGTCTGAATGCTTATCAAAGCAAACTATTCTTCATTTTATTTTTGTGGGGGTTTTTTTGTGGGGGGGTCTGTGTCTTCTTTCACATGATTAATATGGAAATATGTTTTGCATGACTGCGCATGTTTAACCTGTATCAATTTGCTTACTATATCAGGGATGGGAGAGGAGAGGGAAGAAGGAAAAGAATTTGGAACTCAAAATTTTAAAAAATAAATGGTTAAAAATTGTTTTCACATGTGACTGGGGAAAAAAATTTAAAGAAAGAAAAGAATTGCAGCTTACATGCCACCATTTCTTGGGGAAGATGAAGAGAGAGAAATTCTATGATGAACTCATTAAGACCCTATATATTAAATCAACTTCCATTTTGATGTTCAGTGACATCATCGCCAAAGTGGGAGTGGATCAAGTGAGTGAAAAAACATGTTGTATGATATGCTCCAGGAATCAAGAATGAGAGAAGCCAAAGACTTATAATCTATACAGAAGCCTCATGTATATACAGTATTAATACTTTCTTTGACACTGGAGATGCTGGATGTGGCAAGCACCAAATAACAATGCAAAAAATTAAATTGATTATGTTTTGATAGCCAGTCACTTGTTTTGATATGGGAGTCATTCCTAAATCTTTTGTCTGTGTGAAATCAGACTACCTGTTAGAACAATTAGTCAATCAATCAATTAATAAACATTTATTAAGTACTACCATGTGCTATGTGGTTTTTATTTATGATTTCTTGAAATATAGTTCTGATAAACCAGGCTTTGATAAAACCCACTGGGATTCAAATGAGGCTACTTGACTATGCCTTTAAACACAAATCATTCTAGCTCTCACTGGTTGGCCAATAATAAGCCCCAGCCCAAGCCTCACTTGCTCATTGTTTGGGTCTTGAGGGCTCAGAGTAATTATAAATAGCAATTGCTTCTGTTCTGGCCAGAAACTCTGAGAGTCTTCCCCTCCCTGACTGATTCTTTTGGGAAGTCAAACTAGGCCATCTTTTGCTTCAATTCTTACTTAGCCTTTAATCACTGAACGGGTGTTGCCTCAGACAAAACTGAGACCTGGGAAAGACCTTAGCTTAAAAAGGCCAAGGTCTCCCAATGCATCTGGGGCAATTGCCCGTTGTCCTAACCTATGTCTTGCCACTGGACCCACATGACTCTGGAGGAGAGACTGAGGCTGAAGACTTTACACAGCCCTGCCTCACTTAAATCCAATTCACTTGCAAGTCAAGACATCACCCTCCCGATGTCATTGGTCTTCTTGGAGAACGAAGGTTGAACAGCAACAAACACCACCACCACCCCCATGTGCCAGGTACCATACTAAGCTCTGGGGATACAAAAAGAGGCAAAAGACATTCCTTGCCCTCAAGGAGCTTACAATCAAATGGGGAAGACAGTATGCAAACAAATATATACAAAGCAAGCTATATACAGGATAAATAGGAAATAATGACAGAGGGAAAGCACTGGAATTAAGAAAAGTTGAGGGAAGCTTTTTGTAGAAAGGTGAGATTTTAGTCCCACCAAAGGGAGGTCAGTAGTCAGAGCAGAACAGGTGTTCCCAGTATGAGGGTCAGCCAGGGAGAATGCCAGGAGGACAGAGATGGAGTTTCTTGTTCATGAAATAGCCGGAAGGCCAGTGTCACTGGATCAAAAGGTACTTATCAGGGAGTAAGGTGTAAGAAACTGGAAAGATAGGAGGGGGCTAGGTTATGAAGGGGTTTGAATGCCAAACAGAGCTTTTAATCCTGGAGGCAACAGGAAGCAAAGATGAAAATTAATATGAACATTGAAGAAAGAATAAAAATGAGAAAAGAATGTGGCATGCTACTCCTTGTGCCTGGAATGTCCTCTTCTTCCATCCCTTTTGTCTTCAACCCCATTGATACCCTATTCATCCTTCAAGGTTCAACGTTAGTGTCATCACCTCCTCCATCAGGTCTTCCTCTTTCCTATGTAGGAAATTTTCATTTTCTCTCATTTTATTTTCTTGCTGCTAGTATTCCTCTCATGTGCTTATCATATTCATATTTTTTTCTACCCATATAAAAGAGGATGAGTTTGATCTCATTCCCCACAGTTTTATTATAAAACAACTCCAGCCTGACCTATTTAAAACAAGTTATCAATGCTCAAAAATGAGAAACGGGGGAACATTTTTTATTGCACATCTTATTGTTCTACTTTTATAGTTACAGAACTAGGCCTTAGAGAGATTAAGTAGAATCATAGAATCTAGAACTGGAAAAGAATTTTAGATGTTATCAGGTTACAGATGAAAGTGAGTCCTGGAGAGGTTAGGTGATAACTATATTCACACAGGTAGCAACTAGATCTTGGATTTGAATTCACATCCGTTAGTTCCAAATTCAAAACTCTTTCTATCACACCATGCTGTCCCATCCATGGTAAAAGGCAGCAGGAGGTAGTAGCTAGCATTTTCACAGCAAGCGTTTTTATATAAGGCTTTAAACTTTGCAAATCACTTTATGCATATGATCTCATTTTATCATCACAAAGTGAAGGAAGTAGGTGTTATTGTTATATCTATTTTACAAATTAGATGTAATGGATCAAGTACTGAAGTTGGTGTCTGAAGGACCTACGTTTGAATCCCACCTCAGATATTTATCAGCTCTGTGACCCTAGACAAGACACTTAATCTCTCTAGGCCTCAGTGTCCTCATCTGTAAAAGGGGGATAATAATATCTGTAATACTCACAGAGTTATTAAATAAGGTAATGTATATAAAAGCACTTTGCAAGTTTTAAAGCATGATATAAATGCCATTATTATTATTATTATTATTGTTACTATTATTGCTATGGTCATTCAACTAGTTAAATGTCACAGCTGATATACAACCCTATATCTTCTAACTCCAAGTACAAAACACTTTCTACTACATCATGAATTTGATGGCCGAAGTCTTGCTGGAACATAGTAGGGTTCACATAGCTGCCTAGTGAGAAAGAAGGCTAAAAACACAAGTTGGAGCTAGGCTGTGGAGGGCCTTGAATGTCAGGCCAAGGAGATTGATGAGAGGAGCCAATGAAGGTTTTCGAGCAGAGGACTGATGTGATGAAAGTGCTGTTCTAGGAAGATCCCCCACTGATGATCGGTAGGATAGGCACTGATTAGAATGGTGATACCTTGGGTAGCCTGAAATAGGAAGTGCTGAAAGGAAGTTGAAGAACTAAAGACAAGCATGTCTCTTTCACAGATTTGCCTAAGGCTGGCCTAAGTACCGAGTTCTAGTTATGATAAAACTTTCCTAAGGGAATTCACCAGTCTATAGTTGTGGGATTTGCCTAGTGGTTAAAAAGCAATTAAGGATGCCACTGAATACTATTACTGGGGTTCTCCAATACTCAGTTAACACTGAAGGGCAGAGATTCTAGCACTAAGGTAGCTGTTTGAGTGTTGGCTTAGAGTCAGGAAAATCTGAGTTCAAATCCTGCCCCAGACATGCACTAGATGTGTGGCCTTGGGCAAGTGGTTCGACCTCTTTCAGTCCCAATTTCTCCATTCATAAAATGGGGATAATAATAGCACTTTGCAGACCTTAAAATGCTATATAAATGCTAGCTGCTACTACTACTACTACTACTACTACTACTACTACTACTACTACTACTACTACTACTACCACCACCACTACTACTACTACAAAGTATTCCCAGATGCTTTATGACAGGATGAGTGCACTGAAGAGAACCATGTATCCTCTTATATTTGACAAGCTTTAAGTTTTTTATTTCTTTAAAATAATTTTAATGTAGTTAATACCAAGCATCAAAACCAAATAAACATACATTTATGATTAAAAAATAAAACGACTCTGAGATTCTACCTCACATCTGTCAGATTAACAAAGATGAAAAAAAAGCAAGTATGCCCCCAAAGTCACTAAACTTTGGACATGTTTTGACCCAGGGATACTACTACTAGGCCTATACCAAAAGAGATCAAAGAAAGAGGAAAATGACCCATATGTATAAAAAGATTTATATATAACAGCTCTTTGTTGGGGCAAAGAACTGGAAACTAAAGGGATATCCATCGATCAGGCATGGCTGAACAAAGTAATGAAATATTATTCCACCATAAAAAAGGATGAAAGGGTTCAGACAAATTTGGGAATGTTTTTATGAACTGATGCAGTGAAATGAATAGAACCTCAGGAACAATTTATGAGATAAAAAAAAGATTGTAAAGAAAAAGAACTTCGAAAAACTTTAGAACACTGATTAATGCAATAGTCAACCATGATTCCAGAGGCTTGATGATGAAACATACTACCTTTCTCTTGATTAGAGAGGTGATGGACTCAAGGGGCAAAATGGAACATACATTTTTAGGAACAGTCAACGTGTGAATTTGTTTTGCTTGATTATACATATTTGTTACAAGGTTTTTGTTTTTCTTTAAAATTGGGAGCAATTGGAGACAAAGAAAGGAAGGATAGTTATAGGGTTGTCAAAAGCAGAGAAAAGGAATGGAAAGAAAAGAGTTTCATTGAAGCATTTAAGAGAAAATATGTAGAAGAGAACAGAAGTACCAAAGGAAGCAGAAAAGCAGGACAGCTTTGAAAATTACACACTGATTTTATTATGTACATAAAAGGAAAAGCAAGATGTACATAAGAGAGATTCATAATTTCATGTATGGTAGTCTTTTTTGTCCTACTTTGTATATGAAAATGCTCATTTTATTTGGTGTTTAGTAAGTTCAGAATAAAAAACAATTTTAAAAGGCTAATCTAATCTACTGGTTGATTGTTAAGGGAAGTACACTATTTGGGGTTCATTATCCATAGTATTAGGAACAGTCTCACCTACAGGGTTACTCCTAGAACCATAGGTAGCAATTGCCTTTTTAGGATCCAACCTACCAATACCAGTGCTTTTTGAGTGTCAGCACAGAGGAGGTGCCACATTCTGGGGTTCATCCAGGATAATTTGGGTGCCCTTTGTATTTGCTAGGACCCACTGGGATGATTTTTTACTTGTAACTCTTCTTGCTCTAGTTCCCCCTCCCCCCCCATTGCAATTGGACCAGTTTTCCAATTTTTTTTTAAAGTTGTATCAGTTCCTCTGAGATATCTTCTGCTTGTTTGAATGTTTATGTAGAATCTTCCTCCGGGGCTGCTCACCCAACTCCCATTCACAATGGCCAACTGGGTCTTCAAAGGGGAAACTTCTACTATTTAATCAGTGATCTAGGGCTAGGTTTCCAGTGCTGTAGTTCTTGAGCTCCCAGTGGTGTGCTCCTCATTAATAATTAGCTAGTAGACCTCGATTAGCTTATATAAAAGGAATTTACTAAGAAGGTATAGTAAGAACACTTGGTATAAAATATTCCCTCTCAAAATCTGTCAGTGAACTCTCCCCCAACATCCTTGGGGGGATTGGGCTCTAACTTAAAGTACAATGAAAGTGAGGCACATGCATAGAGCAGCAGTGTCAGAATTAAAAAGAAAGGATCTCTGAGAGCTGCACATTGACCTAGAAAACTACAAATTAACATTATCTGTATGGTATTTTTTAAAAATTACTTTGTTAAACATTTCCCAATTACATTTTAATGTAACACCCTTGAAAGTGTTACAGGGTGTGTGTTTGACACCTTTGCCCCAGAGTATCAACTAAAAAAGTCTATATATTATCAACAAAACCCTGCAGGAAAAGATAGAAAGAGAAATTCCATTTAAAATAACTATCATATGTATGAAATACTTGGGGATTCACTTGTGAAGACACATATAAGAACTTTACAAATACAATTATAAAATATTCTTTATAGAAATAAAGACAGACCTAAATAAATGAAGAAACATTAACTGTTCACGGATAGGCAGAGGCAATATAATAACAATGATAGTGCTACCTAATTTATGTATTCAGTACCATTCCAATCAAACCACTCAAAGATTACTTTATAGACCTAGAAAAAAAAATAACAAAATGTATTTAAAGGAACAAAAAAGGTCAAGAATCTTTAGAGAAATAATGAAAAAAGGGGGAAGGATGGGGCCTAGTAGTACCAAATCTCAAGATATACTATTATACATTATATACATTAATCATCAAAGTGATATGGTACTGGTTAAAAAACTGAGAGGTCCACTGATTAGTGGAACAGATTAGGCATATAACACACTGAAGTAAATGAACTTAGTAGCCTAGTGTTCAATAAACCCCAAAGACTCAAGTCATATATTGGGGTAAAGACTCATTATTCTATAAGAACTAAAGGAAAACTGGAAAGCAGTCTGGCAGAAATGAGGTTGAGACGAACACCTCATACCATATACCAAGGGAAGCTCTAAATGGATACATGACTTGAATATAAAGATCCCATTACAAACAAATTAGATGAACAAGAAAGATATTATCTTTCAGATCTATGGATAAGAGAAGAGTTCATGACCAAACAGGAAATATTGCAGAATATGTAAGATAAAATGGACAATTTCCATTAAATAAAATTAAAGTTTTTACACAAGCAAAACCAATGTAGCTAAAATTAGAAGGGAATCAGTTAATTGGGGGAAATCACTGTAAGCAAATTTTTCTGATAAAGTTCTCATTTCCAAGACACAGAGTTCATTTGAATCAAATTTATAAGGATAAGACATCCTCAGTCAGTCACTAGAATGATTTTCCTAAAACACAGGTATGATCATGTCACTCCCATACTCAATAATTAACTGCAGTGGCTTTGGACAGCCTCCAGGAACAAATACAAAATGCTCTGTTTGGCATACAAAGCCCTTCATGATCTAGCCCCCTCCTACCTTTCCAGTCTTCTTACACCTTACTCCCTGACATATATGCCTTGATTCAGTGACACATCTCCTGGCTGTTCCATGAACAAGAAACTCCTATTCTGCTCTGACTACTGATATCCCTGGCTTCCTTTAAGTCCCAACTAAAATCCCACCTTTCAACAAAAAGCCTTCCTCAAACTTTAACTCCAGTGCCTTCCCTCAGTCATTATTTCCTATTTATCCTGTATGTAGCTGGACTTGTGTATATATATACATATATTTTTGCATATTGTCTCACCCATTCGATTGTGAAGTCCTTGAGGGCAGGGACTGGGGTTTTTTTGCCTCTTTTTTGCATAGCTTATCACTTAGTAGCTACTTTAATAAACATTGGTTGGTTGGCTGATTGATTGATTCCCCAATTGAAAAATGGTCAAAGGGCCATTTATGGCTGCTCTCAAGAGAAGAAATTCCAGCTATCGATAAACATATGGGAAAATGCTCCAAATCATTAATATTTAGAGAAACATATTAAAGCAACTCTGAGGTTTTAGTATACACACTAGCAGATTGGAAAAGTTGACAAAAAAGGAAAATGACAAATGTTGGAAGGGCTATGGGAATGGGGACACATTAATTCATTCTTGGTAGATCTGTGAATCATTCTCCAAAACCATTTGGAACTGTACCCAAAAGTTCACTAAACTATGCATACCCTTTGACCCAGTGATGCCACTTTCAAAATTATAGCTCAAGTCAGTTAAAAAAAAAAAGATCTAGGTGGCACAGTGGATAAAGCACTGGCCCTGAAGTCAGGAGGACCTGAGTTCAAATCTGACCTCGGACCAAACACTTGACACTTACTAGCTGTGTGACCCTGGGCAAGTCACTTAACCCCAATTGCCAAAAAGTAAAAAAAAAAAAGATGAAAAGCTCCCATACGTACTAAAATATTTATAGAAGCTCTCTTTGTGGTAGCAAAGAAATGGAAACAAAGAGGATGCCCATCAACTGGGGAAAGACTGAACAAATTATAATATATGAATGCAAAGGAATAGTATTATGCCATAAGAAATTTTGAAAGATATTATTTCAGAGAAACTTTAGAAGACTTGCATGAAATAATGCAGAGGGAAGTGAGGAGAACCAGAAAAACCACTTATATAGCAATAGCAATATTGTCAAGACAAACAATTTTGAAAGACTTAAGAACTCTAATCATCTTCTGACAAAGACTCAGAATGCAGAATAAAACATACATTTGGGGGACAGGGCCTATTCAGGAATTTGTTTTGCTTGGCTATGTATATTTGTTACAAGGGTTTTTTTTTTCTTTTTCATAGGGGGAAGAAGAAAATATTGATTTTTTGCATCTAGCGAAAAATAATTTTTTAAAAAGAGGAGCCATTTATTCTTATAAGAGTGGGGTTTCAATGTTGAGTGAAATGAGCAGAACCAAGAGAATGTGGTACACAATAACAGCCACCTTGTGTGATGACTAATATTGATAAACTTAACCCTTCCCAGCAATACAAGGATCTAAGACATCTCCAGAGGCCTCGTGATAGAAAATGCTATCCACATCCAAAGAAAGAACTGTGGAGTTTAAATGCAGATCGAAGCATACTGTTTGCTATTTTTTTTCTTCTGTCGAGTTTTGCTTCCTTTTTAGGGTGCTTCCTCCTATTGGCTCTAATTCTTACTTACAACATCACTAATGTGAAAATATATTTAATAGGAATGTACGTATAGCCTATATTAGATGGTACGCCATCTTGGGGAGGCAGGGGGAGAAAAATTAAAACTCAAAAGCTTATGGAAGTGATTGTTGATAAATCAAAATAAATTAATTTTTAAAAAAAAGAGGGGCAGCTAGGTGGCGCACTGGATAGAGCACTGGCCTTGGAGTCAGGAGGACCTGAGTTCAAATCTGACCTCAAACACATAACACTTACTAGCTGTGTGACCCTGGGCAAGTCGCTTAACCCCATTGCCTAGCCCCCCCCCCAAAAAAAGAGTAGGGTTTCTACCCACACCCAATTAACATAATCACAGAAAGCCTAGACAGCTTCATTGAATCAAACAATCAAAAAGTGAATAATTCCTTAATATTTGAGAGCATTAAAATGCTTTGATCATTGGAAAAATACAAATGAAGCCACATAGGAGACACTTTTTGATTAGCTGAAAGGATCAGAAACACTTCTGGGCCTATATACAAACCAGCAAGCCAGTTCATTGTCACATGGTCCAAGGGCAGTCCAATGTAGGGATGAGGAATGCAGTGAGAAGGAATCCCTTGGGGATGTAGGCATGACAGTGCTAGGTTCCCAGCTCCTCAGGACTACTCCCAGGACCTTCAGAAAGCAATCCTCTGCCTACTTATAGGGACCCAACCTGTGAGTACTAGTACTAGTACCCAGTTGGAGCTGCTACATTAAAATAATATAGGGAGAACAGAAATCTGGGGTCCACTCACCCACAAAGACATGCCAGGTGGAGGGGTGGACAGGGAGAACATCAGTTAAAGTGACAGCGAGGCATACTTGTAGGGAACACACCTGGCCAAGGCGACTTACAACTTGAGGGCAGCAGGGCCTCAATGTCCTTTTTTCTTGGCAGAGTCGTCATGAAGTCAATGGTGGTGTTGGTGATTGGCAAGTCACTCCACCCCTGGGCTGGGCTGGGCTGGCTCCTCTCAGGGTGCAACATAGCTAGCTGATGGATAGGGGCTTTACCTGAATTTGCTCTTTACAGGTCAAGGCTTGCTGGCTGCAATGATCAAAGTGCTGTCAGTCTGGCCAGAGAAGGTCACGAAGCAGCTAAGCTAGCTCCTCCCTCCCCAGCTGGGCTTGGGTTCCTGGGTGGGTAGTTTGGCCAATGGGCATCCTTCTGCTAGGCTGCAGTCCTACTGGGTATGGCAGTCAGGCTGTTCAGGGATGGGCTGTTTCCTGGGAGGGAAGTTCATTGTCTACTCAGACCTTTTCATATGCAGTTGAGCTATTCCTTGGGTGTGGAATGCTTGGAATGCTTCCTTTACATCTGAAAGGGTTCCCCTTTCCATTTTTTGGCTTTTCCCATTTTAAAAATGCTGTACTTGACAAATATCAACTAAAATGAGCATTATATCTGCCGTAGAATAGAAAGTGAGGACTGCATGTGAAAATGGGAATCTTGTTATAGTTCTCTTGCCTTCTTTTTTAAGTATATAATAAATTCAACATGTGATTTTAGTTTTTAAATGCATTTTTGCTACCTTTTGTTTTACCTTTCTACCTCCTCCCAGAGAGCTATCCTATTTAACAAAGAGTTGTTTTTTAAAAGAAAGGAAGAACTTTTTAAAATCAGCCAATATACAAGAGGGGGAAAAATCTGATAATCTATGTCATGTTGTACACCGGTAGACCCCTAGCTGAAAAGGTGTTGGGGGGAGGGGGAAGAGAAGTTGGGGGGAGGGGGGAAGGTATGTTCACAGCTCTTTTTTTGGGCCAAGCTGAAGATACAACTTTGCCAAACTGTCTTGCTTGTATCTCATTCCTTCTGGGATTCCTTCAGTTCTCTTCTGTGTATTGCCAAAAACATATTTCAATCATTCTCTCTCTCTCTCCCTCTCTGGCAACCCAATTCCAACTTGCCTCTCACTCCCCACTATTTCCATACCCCAAATTGAGACAAAAGACAATAAAACCTTTGTAAAACACATTTGTCCAAAACTGAACTCATCATCTCTCCCCCTCAACTTTCCCCTCTTCCTAACTTTCCTATTACAGTAGAGGGTAATACCATCCTCCCATTCGTCCAGGCCAGGGGTGGGGAACCTGCAGCCTCAAGGCTACAGGTTCCCCACCCCTGATCTAGGTTCATACAGAAGTTTAGTGTTATCCTTACTTACCTCCTTGCTCTCTCTCACCCACCCTCTCTCTACCTAATCCATTGTCAAGGCTTCTTGTTTCTACTTTCACATCTTTCCCTAGGTCTCCCCTTGCCTCTGACACTGCCACCACTCTGAGGCAGGCCCTCATCACCTCAGGCCTGGACTACTCCAGTGGCCTGCTGGTTGGTCTTCCTGCCACAAGTGTCTCCCCACTCCAGTTCATCCACTATTCAGCTGTGATTTTCCTAAAGTACAGGTCTGATCATGTCACCCCCTATCCCATAAACTCCAGTGGCTCCCTATCACTTCTAGGATCAAAGTATATTCCATTGCTACTCACTTTTTTTTTTTGGTGGGGCAATTGGGGTTAAGTGACTTAGCCAGAGTCACACAGCTAATGAGTGTTATGTGTCTGAGGCTGGATTTGAACTCAGGTCCTCCTGAGTCCAGGTCAGGTGCTCTATCCACTGTGCCCCTGCTACTCACTTTTTTATTCCTTTGCCTTTAATGGTAGGTTTATCCCCAGGTCTGGATTTCAAAGATGTTTCAGCTTTCTCCCCTGATGAGGAATTCACTTTTCAGTAGCCTTACTCTCTACATAGCCCAAGTAACTTCTGGGGGGACAAGACTGTCCCCAATTGGATTCCAGTCCAGTCCAGTCCTGCACACTGGACCTCAGCCCCAGTTCCCTCTGTTCTTCAGTACTGGCTGCTCTGAGTCAATGGCTGGCACTTTTTTTTTTCAGGCTGAGGGAAGGGTGGAGTGGGTGTTTTAGGCAGAGTTTCTACCTTGGGACTCCCTAAGGTAGCTGATCCAAGTAGAATGTGTCCCTTGTTTTCCTAAACATCCCCTTCTTCCCTATCTGGCTGTGTAGCACTGAGGTCCACTGTTTATTGCTTCAGAATGCGGGGAATGGACAAGGTGGGTATGGCCCAGCAGAGACAGCAGTGGCAGGAAAGTTCTTGTGTTGGCCTGAGGGCACCATCCCGTGGGTAGGTTTACAGGCCCTGCTAGAACATGGAGGTTGTTGGAGAGAAGGGTGCTGAGGTTCCACTAAGGGATTAGTGTTCTCTACTGTATTACCTTGGGACCTTCTCCCTTCCTTGTCCTCTGGAGACACCAGTAATTGCTCTACCAGTGGCAAATAATTCCTTTTGTTTCTTTTGGTTTGTTTGTTTACTTTAGAGTTACTGAGGAGTGGAGAAAATGTCTAGTCCTCAATCTTGTTGGTCGGGGGACCAGATAGTGATCTATAATCGGAAGAATCTGCTTCCACTCCATTGTTCCACTTTTCTTCCTCATGCCCTACTCCCAATCACTACTATGGGAGATAGTTTTCTTCCCCTCCTGCACCTCTCTTTTCCAGTTCATTACATTTCCCATTTGATACTATTTTCTTCTTCTCCTAAGACCATCAAAGCAGGGTACATCCAATTGCAGGCCCTCTGCTAGTCTTATCTTACTTTCTCTGTGACTTTTCAAGACATTAGGATTCTGAGAGGACATTTGATTCTTCTCCCCAAATTTGCATGCAAATGTTTCCCCCTTTCAATTTATTGAACAATGGGCAACTAAGGCAAGGGAGCTTCATTCATTTGAATCAACCTGAAGTGTCTTAAACGTAAAACCTTGTTGAATATCCTCCTACTATGGCTAAATAAATCTTTTGTTAACTGTTGAATTGACTTACATGTGTCACATTTTGTTCCATTAAGCCACCAGGCCACTGGCCTGAGTCAGGGCTAACCCAAAACATCTACTTAGAGACCTTGGAGAGAAAACTCTTCAATTAGGCCCCTCTGGATCAGGACCCTTCTCTTAGTTTGAGCTGATATCTCATCTCACTCCCATTTAATGGACTCACTCACTCTCATGTATTTTCTGGTATATTAGAATCTGTATAATGTCTCCAATTTTTGTTTGGTGTTTTCTCGGGCTTACTCACCATCTGCTATTTGTGATGGTCTTTTATGTAGTTATTTGATGATAAGGGGCCAATGTGGCATATTTAAGCTCACAGCTGTCCTTCCCCTTAAGAGTGACCAGGGAAGCCTCTTTTGTCCCGAATTAGTCTTATCCCCCAAATCATCAATACTTGTGGGGGCAGAAAGATACGCCTCTTAGAGGCAGACAAGGGAAGGAGAAAACCACCAACCCCAGTCCTTCTGTTCCCTTCAAGATGGAAATTGCAGTCTTCCTTAGAGAGAGATTGGCCTGATTCCAGAGATGGCTACCTCTGCCACCTATGCGTCACACATCTGTACATCTAGAAAATTTATTTGGACAAACATATCTTACAGAAGCAAAACAACAAAATCAGCAAACAAAGAGCCAGAGACTGCCATAGGCCAGTACTTGTGTTCTATCTGCCACATCCAAGCTGTAGGCATCTCTGCTAGTGTCTGGGAGAGCCTGAACCCTGCAGGTGACCTCACTAGAAATCCCAGGGGGAGGTTAAAAACTAAAATTCACAGTTTAGGAGTGAGAGTAGAAGTTGTCTTTCTTTTTAAATGTCTTAAAATGATGCAGTACCCCTGTCCTCGGAAAATCGACTGGGTGCAATTGGTATATTTGCCCATTTCCAGAGAAGACTCTGGCCTTTGGTAGCAATTTCTCTTCAAGTGCCTCTCTATAAAGTCCACAAGGCACATCTCCTGATGGTTTCCTAAGTGCCACATAAAAAGCACCCAAGAAACTCCTTCAATATAGCTTTTTAGACCATCCCCAAATTAGAATTTGGAGGGTGAGGAAGATGGGCCCTGGCCCACACCCAGGTTTAGGTAGGTCTACCAGCTGATAGGCTTAGACTACTATCACTTCCAAATACAAGACATTAAACAAAATCAACCATCAGCAGTTTGTGACAGTTTTCTTCAGGATACACTTCTTGATGATAAGAGTATACTCACATCAGCATCTCCTTGCTAAATGGCCATAAACAGGATACTCTATAAATCTCCCAAAGATAGAGAGTATTGAACAGTAAGTGACTGCCTTCTCTAGAGGCATCACCAAAAGCAACCCTAGAAGCATGGAGGCTGATGCAGATTTACCTTCCTCTGCCCTGGCCATCTCCTACTTTAGATTATTCCATTCCAATCCTACATGACTATGCCAATTGTTCTGTGCTGGGCCTACTTCAGTCCACTGGCAGTTTATGCTTGATATTGGATTGAAAAGAGACACTTGTAAATCATTCCACAGTTAATAAAAGGAGATTTACTTAGCCATACAAGGAGAAGGATGTTCAACAAGGATCTATATCAAGGACAATGAATTGATTCAGCTGAATGAATACATTACCCCTGCCTCTAGGTGGTCTTCCAGCCAACCATCAGATCACCCCTGGAGCTTCTCCAGACTGTTTTATACCAGGAACTGTCAATAGTTTGAGCCTTTAAGGTTCCCTGAGCAATGAAGTCTTGAGGATAGTTTCAATACTTCTTCTTCTTCTTTTTTTTTTTTTTTGCTTTTTGGTGAGGCAATCAGGGTTAAATGACTTGTCCCAGGCCACACAGTTAGTAAGTGTCAAGTGTCTGAGGCCAAATTTGAACTCAGGTTCTCATGACTCCAAGGCCAGAGCTCTATCCACTGTGTCACCTAGCTGCCCCAGTTTCAATACCTTTTAGGGGAAAACTAGACTAACTTGCATGAGGATGAGGGACTGGTTAAGATATTTTCCCCTACCACATGGAGCTTGAAAAACAATTAATTTGACTAAAAGGCATATTGTGTAGAGAAGAGTAATAACAATAACAATAGACATTTGCATAGCACCCTAAGGTTTATCAAGCATGTTACTGTGGGTACAATGGAAATACCATTGTAGTTGGGAGACCTAGGTTTGAGTACCTTTTGACCTTGAACCGGTCATGTCACTTCCCTTAATCTCAGTTTCTTCATCTGTAAAATGGCAATAATACTTGCACTAGAATGTTGCACTTGGAATCAGAAAACTTGGCTTGAATCCCTAAACTGGGGATGCATATCCCAGAGAATAGGAGACATGCAGTTGTCTTCAAACACTTGAAGGCCTGATACATTGTTAGCAGGCTGCTTACTAGAGTTCTTAAAAAGACACACTGACAGAAATATTGGGGAGAACACAGCAGAACAGGGAATCAAACCAAAACCATCAAAAAGACATCCCTCCCTACACACATAAACACACAACTCCTTAGAGTTATCCCTAAAATACTGTGGGGAGAGTAAGTCTAGAGTCTATCATTGCTATACTAATAAGTGTCAGAGCTGTGATTTTAACCCACATCTTCTTGACTCCAGGTCCAACACTCTACCCACTGTGGTAGGTCGTCTCTCTCTCTGGCTTAGCCAAGGGTTTATCCTGCAAAATGGTAGTGATTAATCTGGTTGTTGGCTCCTAGCTAAAAATATTCATTTGGGGAAAAGGAATGATGCCTTTTCCCCTGGAAACTCTCCCAAATATATCTGCCGTCTCTCTCAACTAAGACTTGAACATTGAATTCAGAAATTCTAGCACTCCTCTCCCCTCTCTCAGAAATCTCTGGGTTTAGCCAAGCAACACAAGCTTAAATTCCAGGCTTGTATACAAAAGAGAAAATGTCTAAAATGTTTCCCATACTTTGTACTTGAATATCAGTTTGGACTGATCCTGACAATTCACATCCTTTCTCTAAGCCTCAATTTCCTCATTTGTAAAATGGGGATAACATTTGTACTGCTCAAGTTTACAGGATCGTGGATTTATAGTTGGCCATTTAGTCCAATTGCTTCATTATATAGACAAGGAGAATGAAAGCTAGAGAGGTTAAGTTACTTGCCTAAGATCACATAGCAGTAAGGGGACAGAGTTAATATTAATACCAAAGGTCTTTGACTCTAAATGCAATGCTTGCACCGCCACAGTAGACTGCCTCTTCAGATGAGCAAAGTACTTTGTAGCCCTTAAAGTACTATTGAAATATATGCTGTTGTTGTCAATTATCATCAACCACAAAATAATTCCAACCCCATGGGGAAGGGTCCCTTCTTTTCCTGCCCTTCAGCCAATGTAGGGGTTACTTGGGGAATATGCAGGCCTAAGGCTCAGCTCCTCTGATCTCCCTATCCTCTTCCCCAATCAGTAGCTGCAAAAAAGATAATATAAAGGAAGGGAGCTGAGTATGTTAGAGGCAATAAGAGGGTGTTAGAGAGTGAGGTGGCAGAGGGAAAGTATGAAAGGAGAAAATAGAAGGGAGAGTAGAGGAAGAAAGTCAGGTGACAGAAAAAAAGACTTCCCAGAAGCAATAAAAAGGTAATATTTGTGTGGTCATAGGAAGCCAGTGATTTCAATTCAATAAGTATTTATTAAGCCCCTACAATGTGTCTACCAGGCACTGTCCAATGTGCACTGTGCTGGGGCTATAAAGACAAAAAAAGAAAAACAGTCCCTGCCCTCAGGGAGCTTCCATTCTACAGAGAGCAACAACATGTACTTAGAGAAGTCAATATAAAAAATATGCAAAGTAAATCCAAAATAATTGATGGGGTGGGAAAAGAGCACTAAGTGGGTGGATCAGGAAAGGCCTCGTGTTGGCACAAGTGGCATTGGAATTGAGCTTTGAAGAGAGAGTTACCTATTCCAAGAGAAAGAGCATTCCGTGCATAGGAGACAGCCTATACAAAAACAGGCAGGGACCAGATATTTTATTCAAAGGAACAGCCAGCAGGTCACTTTATTTTGAAGGGTTCCTAAAGACCACTTAACATGGCTGTGAAGGGTGCTGAAAAATAATTTCAAAGAAGCTCTAGAGCTAGAAGGAAGCTTAGAGATCACCTAATCCAACCTTTCATTAATATATATGTATTTAGGGGCAGCTAGGTGGTACAGTGGATAGAGCACCTGCCCTGGATTCAGGGGGACCTGAGTTCAAATCCAGCCTCAGACATATAACACTTACTAGCTGTGTGACCCTGGGCAAGTCACTTAACCCCATTGCCTAACCAAAATATCTGTGTGTGTGTGTGTGTGTGTGTGTGTGTATTTATCTCTTTATATACACACATACACATATGCCTTTTGTTTTTCCTGGAACATTTATTTTTGAGCATATTCTTTCCTTTCCTTACCCAGTGAGCCTTCCTTTGTAGCATAGACTTTTAAAAAAGCACAAAAAAGCAAATCAGCAAGACCAACCAACCCAGTGACCATGGATGATGGTGTATACAATGTTCCACACCCCCTTCCCCCCACCTCAGCAATGAAGAGAGAGGGGTACATTTTCTCAACCCTTTTCCAGGGCCAAGAACAATCATTATAATTATGGAGTATTAAGTTTTATGTTATTCCAACCCCTTTATTTTACATATGAGGGAACTGAGTCCCAGAGACAGGAAATAGTACATTTAATGGTGTAGTGGATAGAGTGCTGGGCCTAGAATCAGAAAGACCCAAATTCAAATGTGGCCTCAGACACTTACTAGCTGTGTGACCCTGAGTAAGTCACTTAACTTTGTTTACCTCAGTTTCCTCATCTGTAAAATGAACTGGAGATGGAAATGGCAAACCATTCCAGTATCTTTGCCAAGAAAACCCCAAATGGGGTTATGAAGAGTTGAGCATGACTGACAAAGGACAAAACAACAATATAAGAACCAAGGTTCAAGGTTACCTCCCCTAATTCCCAATCCAAGGCCCTTCCCATGATACCCTTCAAATGTGTCACCTTGAGGCCTAGCAATGATGTGTGCTTGAGAGACCGTCGAGAGAGTGGAAATAGCATTAGACTTTGGTTCCAGGTCCAGGCTGGCCACCTGCCAAGTATGGGACTTTGGGCAAGTCACTTGAACTTTCTAAGTCTCAGCTTCTTTATGTGTAAAACGGGGACAATATCTTCTAGAGTTGTTGGGTGGGCCAAATGAGATAATGTAGGTTCAAATCCTAATTCTACCATGTACTACCTGTGTGACCTTAGGCCTTCCCTTCTCTGGGCCTCAATTTCCTCATCTGTAAAATGAAGAGGTTGGGCTCCATGACCTCTAAGGTTCCTTCCATCTCTACATCATTGCTGCTATGCTCCTGTGACAGTATTTCACAAACTGAATTAGCTGTATGATAGTGAGTTATTAATACTATCTAAAGGCTGATGCTCCAGTTTGGCCGAGGATTATAAACTGGTTCCCATCTAGCAAGTATTACTGGGTTATCTTGAAAATCTGGATAACTTGAGTCTTGTTGGCCTGGGATATGGAACCAAACAAGTCAATTTCCACCATGGACTTTTGTGCACTAAATATGAGAACAATTCACAGGCATAAAGTCTATCTGTACCTCCCAATTTCCTGCACTAAAAACAAAAACAAACAAAAAAACACCCGAATGTGTGGAAATACAAAGGGGATATTTGTGAATAAATTAGCATAGTGTTATAATAAGAGCTCTGGATTTGGAGTTTAAAGGTTCAACCCTGCTATTTGCTAGTATGCATGACCTTAGACAAATTGAGAAGAATGAGGTGATACTAATAACTAACATTTATCTAGTGTTTTCAGGTTTGCAAGGCATTTTATCTCTTGGAGATAGCAACAGCCTCACAACATAGGGAGGTGCACTTTTTATTATTCACGTTCTATATATGAAAAAACAGAGGCTCAGAGAGGTTAAGTCATTTGCCCAAGTCTGGTAGGTATCATGCTACAATTTTACAATTAATATCTCATTAGATCCTCACAACAACCCTGGGAGGTAGGTGGTATTATTATTCTTATTTTACAGTAAAGAAAACTTGGGCAGACAGAGGTTAAGTGACTTACCTAGGATCACACAATTAGTACATTTCTGGGGCTGGATCTGAACTCAGGACTTCCTGCCTCCAACCCCAGGGCTCTCTCTGCTGCTGCTTCTAGGACTTTGAAACCAGAGCTCTAATCATTAGCACATTGTTTACACTTTCCTACCAGGTAGTTCATGTAGCATTTGGCAGTGTAGTTATTGGTAGAAGTGTCTTATCCCCCACTAGATACCAGAAGGAGCCACATCCTATCCAAACTTTGTATCTCTTCTAGTGCCACTTGGCACATGGTAGGTCCTTAAGAGATGTTCATTTATGAACAATATGTCTTTTAAATGAATGAATAAATTGTGGAAACTACTTTGAAGCTTTTATACTTTTCATGCCTGGAAAGAATGAGTGTCATATTAACAATGAAATATGTAGAATAATGTGACTGTAACATTAGTGGGTGGTGCTGCAGAAGGGATTTTATCCTTTGTGTTCCCTCCTCCCTTTAGAGTTAAATCTCACTAGGCCTCAACTGTCTCCATCCTGTCTCACTTTCTTTTTCACAATAGGAGCTGGAGATTGAATTAGCTGTACCCTATTATAACAATTAACTTACTTTTGGTCTATGAAAACAATAATGGCCCTCAGATCTCCACAGTCCTTTATTTGCTGTTTTGTGGGGTTTATAAGAGACAGAAAAATATTAATATGTAATGGGTTGGGGGTGTGTTGTTGGTGAACATGCATAACAGACATGTCTGATACAATCTTAACATGGAAGAAACTATGGAATCTGTGTCCAAAAAGGCATGATGACATATAATGATAGGGCCCTGCTCCCCTAAACTGGAACATGTGCAGACAGTTAGCATTTGGTTCTGGTCTGCTTGCCATGTCATGAAGAGGTGACTTGTTGATTGACTATTTAACTAGAACTGGGCTACCCTTAAAAGGCATAAAACAACCAAAGTAAGGGGGTTGGAAGTCCTCATTCCAGCCTGGTTGTGTTCAAGTGAGGAGAAAAAGACTAAGCCAGGGGTGGGGAACCTGTGGCCTCAAGGCCACATGCGGCCTTCTGGTCATCAAGTGCAGCCCTCTGACTGAATCCAAACTTCACAGAACAAAACCCCCTAATAAAAGGGTTTTATCTGTAAAACTTGGACTCAGTCAAAGTCCTTGGCCACTCCCAAAGATCTAGAAGGCCACATGTGGCCTAGAGGCCACAGGTTTCTCACCCTTGGACTAAGCTATTAGTGGGGGGAGAGTCCTCAGGTCTTTATCTCCCCACAGAGGGCATGTGTCTTACCAGTGCATGGCCCTATTGGTGCTTTTTTCTCTGTTGTGTCTATCCTCCTACTTTTAGATGAAAGAGATTGGAAATGGCTATGAGTTTGTGTCAAAAAATCAAAAGAAAGAGAGACAGAGCACCAGAGGTCCAGGAGCTGGAGCTCATGTGGGGAATTGCTGAAAATTAGCTGTTGAAGAGATAAGTCCCAAACAACCTACCTGGCAAATATGTGGCCTCATCCATTCATTCACTGCCTAGGTCACATTTCGCAGTGGACTTGGTGGGATACCACTTTGAGTGTGATACCAGTCTCCAGAGATCAAAGCGATATAGTGGAGACTGTGCCCTTCAAGGGAAGGTGAATGTATTTCTGTTTTTTCTATATCTTTAAAGTAAATATCCCTTTGTAAAATCTAATCAATTTGAATCGGTTAAATGGAACTGGGATGCTAATTGTTGGCAACTAACAATGAGGGGGAACACACCAGAATGGGGGCTTGAGCAAACAGAACAAGGGAAAGACTTATACAACTCCTCAAGGGAACTGTTAAAACCCTGAGGTAAAGATGTGTAGCTGGCCTTACTCTGAGAGAGTCCAGAGTGTGGCTACAAATGGAATCACAGTAGCTCAGAGCTCCCAATTAGAAAAATTCTGAACATTTAGACAGAAGTTTGACTCTCTGCCCTAATTTAAATTTTGTATATTCCCTTTTAACCCCTGTTTTCTTTATATTTGGGGTAAAATCTCAATACAAGAAACATTTAGGTAAAAGAAGTCAGCATAGTATATTATAGTGCCTATTACTGGACAGACAATGGGAGGAAAAATTGGGAAAAGAATAAATCTTCTGGAACTGCCAACTTCATCTCTCTCTTTTCTGCCTCAGCTCAGCTCTTCCTTTGGTTTCTTCTTTCACCTATTCCCCAACCCGGCCCCTAGTCGCTGATTCTTTCTTCCTTGGCTCAGTAGGAGGTTTCAGGGAGGACTGGAGTTCCCATCTCCTGAGTCCTTCCTCTCAGTCTGCTCTCTTAAAGGCTGTTTTATCTCTTTTTAAAATTCCAGGGTATGATTCAAGTTCCCTTTCTGACTCAAAAGTTGTGCCAAGCCAAATTGTTCTCAGTGCGTATCCCTCAGAACTACAAATCCCAGAATTCCAGTCAGTTCTCCAACCTCCTTGGATGCTAGCTCAAGGTACAATTATCTGCTGAAAATACATGGTCACTCAAGAGAATTGTCAACCTGATACCTTTATACTACTTAATTTCATTCAAGATTTTAAGTTTAAAATGTAGGATTCTTTATCTTTGAGGACTTTAGGTAAATGGGTAACATAAGCTTTTAATATCCTTTCTCTGGACTATTGTGATCACTTTCTAACAAACCTACTGGCCTCCACTCTCCTCTCCAATTTCTATATCCTTCATACCATCATACCGATGTCTGACTAGACTTCCTCCTGTATAGATCTGGACAGATCATCCCTTTCCTCAGAAATGTTCACTGGCTCCCTATTGCCCATTGGGCAAAGTTCAAACTCCTTTGCCTAGTATTCAAGGCCACCCACAATCTAGTGCCTCTCTACCCTTACAGCCTGATCTTATATTATTCCCTGCCCCATTCCACCACTCCCTCAAGAATTCTATGTTCCTTCCAAACCAGACTACTCTTCACCCTCCAAACGTGCACTTCATCCTTCCTCTTCTGTGCCTTTCCCATATGCTTCCCTTGCCTAGTCTAAGTGCTTTGTCCTTGTCCTTGCCTGTGGAATCCTACTCAAGCTTTAAAACTCCACTGAAATGTCCCTGGAGCCAATCCAAAAGGCCCTGACTGAGGGGTGATGCTGGATTATACATACAGGCTTTGAGCCAAAGGTACCTTCCAGGAATCTATGCTGGAAAAGCTCTTTATTCAAGGGCCTCGTAGAAGTCCACCAAGTCTTTATGCTCTAAGGCTCAGGTCCCAGGTTGGATTGAGGTGATGGACTGCTGGAACTGGAGACAGGAAGAACTGAGTTCAAATACTGCCTAAGTCACTTAGCAGCTGTGTGAATGGTGATAATAATAATACATACCTCACAAGGTTATTGTGAGGATCAAATGAAAAATATATGGAAAGTATTTTAGGGTGCCATACAAATGCTAGCCACATTCACTTAACTGAAAACATTGATTGTATACCTACTGTGTGCAGAGTACTATTGTAGGTGCTGGGGAGGATTTAAAATGTAGACAAGACTCAGTCACAGAGTCAAAGGATTTCTGATCAGAAGGGACCTCAGAGGTCATCTGGTCCGACTCACACCTGAAAAGAAATCCACATCGCAACATCCTTCACAAGTGACCCATAAGACTGTGAGCTCCTTGAGGGCAGGGACTGTCTCTTGACTTTCTTTGTATCCCCAGTGCATAGCACAGCTCCTGGCACATTGTGGTGGGTGAGAGATAAAATGACTGAGGAAACAAAGGATCAAGCTTCTGAGCATATAGATTTATTAAGCAATGCATGCCAATTGCATAACAAATCAGGACCAGATCTTCCTCAGCTTTGGCACTGGACCCCAAATACAGAGGGAAACAGATTTTTATGCATTAAAAACAATCAAATATGACCAATTAATTAAAAGAAAACAACAGGGTAGAAGCCAGGATACAAAATTAGGCCATATGATTTCTAACTGGAGGACAGATTAGGGACTTTGCAAGCTGGGAGGAGGAGCACGAACAAGTGAAATTTCCTGAAATCAGAGAATGAAACATCTCACTCCTGCCAAGTGTCTGTATTCAATCAAAGGAACATGGAAACAGTAACTGCCTGACCAGCACGGGGCCAGTTTTCAGATAAGCCATATGGATTGCTTGAGATGTATAATTGTGAGAAAACACTGCATCAGTCCCGGTTTCTGGTCAGCATAACCCCAGTATTTAGTTAAGGGTCTCTAAGTAGCAGGTAGAGATGGTCCAGCTTCCCAGTCACATGAGGCAAGGTTCAAACAATGCAATAAAACTTTCTCACAATTCCCACAATTCTCTCACAAGTTCTCTCACAAGACAGAATTGGACTAAACCCATAATTGAATAGAAAGGGAACTAAGCTAGACCCAGAATTGAGTCACAAGATAGAGGCAGTATGGTTCACTCAATTCTCACACATAATAAATCAATGTTTATTGACTCTACTTGAATACCTTCAGTTGGGGGTGGGAGTGGGACCCACTACTTCCTTTTTTTGAGGAGGTCTAATTGTTAGGAAGCTTTTCTGGACCTCAAACCTAAATCTGCCTCCCTAGACCTTCCACCAATAATTGCTCTTGGTTCTGCCCTCTGGGGCCAAGCAGAACAAATTTAATCCCTTCCCTAGGTAGTCTTTTATGTACTTTAGGCCATCTTTCATGACCTCCTCCCATTCCTCCCTGCCACCTCCCAATCTTCTCTTCTCCAGATTAAACTTCCCCTAAACTTCTTTTAACCAAATTTCATATGGAAGAGAGTCAAGGCCCTTCTCTGGATGCTCTCCAACTGCTCAATGTTCTGAAACTGAGGTCCTGCCTTCATGTAGCTAATAGTTCTGTAAAATAAGGGGACTGGACTAGAGTACCCCTAAGACCTCTTCCAGTTATAAATCTATGATCCTGTAAAGACACTTTTCTGGTCCAGAACCTAAGGAAGCCCAAGTGAGTTTTCAGTTTATCTTCCTGGAACACTTGGGTGAGAATGATACAAATCACCTAAGCTTGTCAGCTACATGAGCTGGCAGTGTCTTTAACAAAACTTCATGCCCCAGGGCCTGCCTATAATTCATTTTCCTAGAGTTTAGGAGAATATCAGAACTCAAGAATGCAAAACTACATAAGCATCTAAGTATAGACTCATGTTGCATGGGAGGCAGTATGGTGTCATGGTCTGAGCGTTGGCCTTGATAGCAGGAATACCTGAGTTCTTCTCCTTACTCCAACACTTACTAGTTGTAGGACTCTAGGCAAATCATTTCCCCTTCACAGACCTCAGTTTCTTCCTCTATAAAATGAAAGGGGGTGTGTGTGGATTAGATGGCCTCTGAGGTCCCTTCCAGCTCTAGAGCTATGGCCCTATGTGTGACTTGGGCCAGTCTCTTAAAGTCTCAGAGTCCCAGCTTCCTTCTCTGTAAAATGAGGGTGGACTTGATGGCCCCATGGTCCTTTCCAGTTCTAAACCTATGTTTATGTAACCAACTGATTTCAGGGCAAGGAGTGATGGTTCATGTTTGAAACTATCTTATGGATCCACTGGTTGTGACCCCTCCCTAGCCCCCAACCTCAACTAAATCTATGGGTTCCTGATCCCCACCTTTATCCAGGGCCAAAAATAGCCTGGCCACCTGCCAGCTGTTGAAGCTGCAGTTTGGATATTTTTAGACCCTGCAGGCTTGGAAACAGGGCCCAGCCCGGAATTTGAGTCAGCATTACAGGCGGGGCTCTCACCTCTACAAAGTTGCTGATTGGAGGGGGGGGGAACGGGACTGTACTGGCTCAAATCCCTAGCAGGTGGCCAAGAAAGATATGGGAGTAGGCCCACAGGGTCATAGAAAGTGGGTGAGGAAGGGCTGGAAGATCACTAGGCAGGGTTGGAAGCCAATAACCAATTACAGTTGCACAGCTACCTTCCTTCTTTGGTGGTAGATAAGGACAGGAGGAAAGAGGGCAGGGATAAGAGGAGCTCTATTAGATTTGAAATAGTTAAGTAAAGTTATCCTACTGCCTCTTTCACGCCTCTGTCTCTGAAAAAAAATCCTTTGAGTCTGGACTGTGAAGCAGTTGAAAATTTTCTTTTATATCTTTCCCAATTCAACAGGACTGAGATGCACATGGTAAAAATCAGTGGGGATCAAAGACTTTGGGTTTGAGAGTCTAAATACCTCAGGGTACTTATTTCTCCTAGTCATTCATGCATTCATTAAAAATATATTATATGCCTACTATGTGTGAATCACTGTGCTGGATGTTGAAGGAGTTGCAACTTTAGATAAAACATTTGTAAACAGGAGACATGGCTTATTCACAGGGTAATCCTCCTTGCTTCCAGCCGGGCTAAAGGACTTGGGTGCTTTGGGGATGGTGAAACAGTTTCCTTATTAGCATGTAAGCAGGAAAAGCTTCAGACTCTGCGATTCTTTAAAAGAGGCTGAGCCTCCCTTCTCGACCCAGAGCAGTCATGTCAGAATGTCTCTAGCTTGTCCAAGAGAGGCCACTATACGTGACTGCTCCAATGTGGAGGAAACTAGAGCAAGGGGACCCAAATAGGTAGCTTGAACCTGGGCCTCTGACTGCCTCTCTTGCTTTGTCTCTCTTTCCTTGATTGTAGGTGACCAAATAGTGGTCTAGAGATGGACAAATCAGTCAGTCAGATAGCCAACAAGCACTTATTAAGTACTCCTGTGCTAAGTGTTGATAAAAAAAAAAAAAGGCAGAATGTGTCCAGTCTTGGATTCAACCTCATGAATTTGAGAGGCTGGAGAGCTTGGGTCCACTGGTCAGAGTTGACTGGCAGAAAGGGCAGTTTTTACATTGGAGGATTTGACTACAAACAAAAAGGGGAGCCCAAGCCCTGGCCTGGCTTCGAAGAAGATCTGGACTTAGAAATTGTTGGGACAGTACAGAACCACTGTGAAATGTTAAATATTTAATCAGCACTCATGCCAAATGCTTTACATTTTGATAATTTTAAGTCTCAATTTCCTAAAGAAGTAGTTATCACTGCTGCTTGTTTTAAGTCTTTTTATCTCCTTTTAAAACCATATTTATTTTTATACTAAACTTAAGAAATATCAGAAAAATGTTTCCATATACAGAGAAGAACAGAAAAAAGAGGATTGTCCACAAAGCTATGGCTCTCAATTATGTACTGTTTGCTTTACTTTTTAAATATGGAAGGATGAGGTTGATTGATTTACTCAATAAAGTGACCCCATTTGAGTTAAAATAAGCGATATGATGCCCTAATACTTTAACCCAGTGAAAGCAATCAATTTCAGTCATAGGCTGATTCTAAAATCAATCAATCAATCGATCATAGGCTTTAGGCTAAGTTCAAAAAGCAAATTGGAACAGGAGTGACATTGCACAGAAGAGTTCAGAGGGGCTGAGGGAAACTGGCCATATCCTATGGATCATCTGTATATTACAGAGTTGAGAAGGGAGTCATCACAGAGATATCCTATGGATCATCTGTATATTATGGAGTTGAAAAGGGAGTCATCACAGAAATTGGAGCAAAGGTGGTATTCCAGTAAAACCCCCTAAGGATAGGAGAGGCCTCAGCTTCAGTCCTGGCCTAAATCTTCTCCCCACATTCCTTTGACTAGAGGAGGATCTTGAAAGCTCTGAAGCATGTGGAGGATGCTGTACCATCTTCCCATCTATCTTCCCTGTCTTCCCAAGGGGCATCTATAGGTCAGCTGATGGCAGTGTCTGCATTGGGAGCCAATGACAGACTGGTCTAGGTTTATGAATCCACAAAGAGCCCAGGAAAGAAAATACAACATGCCTAGGGAGAATTTCTCGAGCATCTCACAAAGGGGAGAAAAGGACTTCCAGCCTCCAGGAGCTGTGAATTTCACATTTGCCACACATGTTCCCTAAATTTGAGCCCACCTCTGCCTAGACTCTGTGTATACTGGTGGGAGAGTTACAGACTTCTGGGAAGATGTCTTGTGCCACCTCTTTTTACTGTATCACTTTAGTAAATATCCCTTTCTTCTTAAGGCTGGCTGACTCAAATGATTCTCAATGGATAATCTTTCGGGAAAGCACATCAGTGGAGGCTTGAGCTGATGGCATTAGAAAGGCACAATTAACCCCTGAGCAGTACCCCTAGAATCCTGAGCAGAAACATGTCACCATGCTTGAGGGGACTTGAATCATAAGTATGCATGAGAGTTGGGATAAGGATCCTCAGAACTTTTATGGCCTACAAATATATATAATAAATAAATTGTCCCACTTGACTGTGATTCTTTTTGGCCTTTCTGTTCTCTTCTGTTCAATTTTTTAAAAGGTACCTCAATTATCCTTTTTTTCATTACCCTATCTCTATCCATCTTCTCCTTCCCACTCTCACTCTGCCTCCCTCCCTCTTCCCCCCCTCAAAAATAAAAGTCCTTATAAGAAATATGCAGTCAAGGAAAAACAAATTTCAGCATTTGACCATATCCAAAAATCTGTCTTATTCTTTATCTCTCAGTCAAGAGATGAATAGCATGCTTCCTCATCAGTTCTTTGGAATTATATTAGTCATTGCATTGATGAGAGTTTGATGAGAGTTCTCAAATCTTTCAAAGTTGTTCTTATTGTGTTACAAAGTTATTGTATACATAGTTCTACTGGTTCCCACTTCATTTTGCATCAGTTTATATGTCTTCCCAAGTTTCTTTGAAACTATCCATTTATTCATTTCTTATGGTGCAAGAATATTCCATTACATTTATATACCATAATTTGTTTAGCCATTCTCTTTTGTTTCCATTTCTTTGCCCCTTAAATAAGCTGCTATATTTTTATATACATAGGTCCCATTTTTCCTTCATTGATCTCTTTGGTTTATAGTCCCAGTATTGGTATGGCTGAGTAATTAGGTATACACAATTTAGTGACTTTGGGAACACAGTTTCAAAATTGATTTTTCACAGCTCCGCCAATGATGTATCAATGTACCTGTTTTCCCATAGCTTACCACCAACTTTTTTAAGCTATGGATTCTCCTTGTTATTCTTTCTTCCTTGGCTGTCATTACCTTTAACATTCCATTTTTTATACCTTTTTTCATTTCTTCCAGATACTCTTGTAGTCCTTGTAGTCTGGACACTTTTTTCTCTGTTGCTGTACTTGAATTTGCAGAATGTGTATAGAGAAGTAAGATGTTCAAGGCTTTCGTAAGGACTTATTTTTTATGGAAGGAAAAGAAGAAAATAAGAGGTTTTTCACCTTCATCCACACCTAAGTCAAATGAAGAATGGTCCATTGACAAAATTAATTCACTTTCTAGTTAGATACAGCTCTCTGGAGAAAAAAAAAAGGGTTTGGCTCAATTCATCTGGGCCCCTGCATAAAGACATGAACCCAGCATTTTTCCCCCTTCTATGTAGTTGTGCCTGTTGAGTTTTCATTCTGCAAATGAGTACCATGGAGTCAGTAGCATGCAATTTTTGCCTGTGGCCTTCTGGAAAGTCAAGTTCACAAGAATATCGTCCCCTTCTCTTGTCAAGAATCAACATCAAAAACTGTTTTCAGGGTTTTTCTCCCAGTCACATGGTGTGGATGATTGAAATATGACACCCAGAGTTTTCCATCATGGCCCATATATTCCTTGAACTTACTGGGGCTCTTCGGCTCAGCAAATTTTGCATTCAAACAACTTGTAACTTGTTCTTTGATGACCTCAGGTGCCATCAATGGCACCAATCTTATCGATAACTTGCTGATCACTTTCTTAGGGATGAGTTTTAGCTCCTGCACCAGAGAAGACTCCTTCAGTTCTATGGAGGGAGAGGGAGAGGTATCTTCACCTATGCATTAAGATATCTTTCTTTGAGTCACACAGAAGCATCTGTGCTCCTACATCTTTTGCATATTCTTTCAAATAAAGCTCTTCTTCAAGGAGCTACAGACTCATTAAAACCAGGGATGAGAATGTGTCCCTTTCTGTTCACCAAAGAGCCTATCGAAGTAATGAAATTTGACATGGCCTCATACACAGGAACCACCACTCACACCACAATGAAGGTATTTGTTAGAGCATTCCACCTCCATTAAAAAAAAAAGTACCAAATTCCTCTGAAGCCAGACAAGGCTTCTTTTCCACAAACCAGTAGTTGTCAAAAATAAAAAAGAGTCCACATTTTTGAAGAAAGTATCTTTCTTGGTGAAAACTAAATTATCCAGACCTTCAGAACCAGATTCCTACAGGCCTTGATGACAAAATTTGACATCAACAGAGATATCTTGATTTGTTTGCTGAAAAGCTTCTAGGGCATTTATCCAGTCAAGCACCAATCCTTTGACATCAGTTGAACCTCTCCCATATAATTTTTTCTGTGTCTTTCTACCAATGTGAAAGACTCACTGTTCCTGCCATCCTCCAGGGCTCCTGGCTGTACATCCAGATGTCCAGAGGTACACAAAGTCTTCTTGTGGGGATCTGGGCCCAATTTGCCAAGTAAAATAGAAGGAAGGAAGTATTTCTGAGCCATTAGGGAGCTTTTGTTTCCCAATGTTCATCAGCCCAGTTGTGCCAACTAGTTGTTTTATGTCTGCAACTGCAGCTCCCATCATTCATTTGATCCTGCTCTTTTCTCTGGTCATGCAGAGATGTTGTAGATTGCGACCCATTCTGAAAACTTCTTTATGTATTGCTCCTGGTGATCCATCAATATGACTATACAGGTCACTGAAGAGAGGCATTTTCTAACTTAATTGATGATTTTAGAAACTCTGAGAAGAAAACAGTGTGCCCAGTGCTTGAAATCCCCAGCACCATGGGGTGGCTTCTGTGCCACAAGAATCATTTTTAGTGTACAGTCCTTTCCCTTTTTTTTCTGGAGAGATCCAGAAAGAGAAGTCTATCTAGGAGCAGACCAGGACTCATGAGGAAGTGGATTCTCCAGCCTAGGAGCAGATAATAGCAGAGGCATATGGTAGAGACAGACATGCTCTCACCCATGTGGTCCAATGGGAGAATTCTTGACCCCCAGATTCCTCACCCTATATTTGAAGAGACAGTGGCATAACCTCTCAACTTCCACATAGAACTCCAGCTTTCTGGAGGAGGGTCAAGAGTTCCAAACTCCAGTCTCCTGGAGAGACAAGTGGTACAATCCTAGAATCTGACTTCCTAAAGAGAGAAGGGGTATTTCTATTTGTAGTAGGTGGAATATCTATCTATCAGGGTCCACTAGGCTAGTTCTTTTCCTTAAAAGATACTGAAACTATCCTTATAACTTTAATTGGCTCAGGGTGTTAAAGGCTGGGGCATATTGATGTAGTTTCCGGGCCACTTGAGTACCAAAGAGATAGCAAGAAAAGCTCCACCTCCTCTTCCCTGAGACCTCTGACCAGCAAAGCAGCAGCATGACAAACACTAGCACAGAAAAGCTGTGTTCAGCTGAATCAACACTGTTTCCACATTGAATATCCTTCCCCTGCTATGGCTAAGCAAACTTCTTTCAATTAACTATTAAATGGACTATGAGGGTCTCATTTTGTTCCAGTCTCACATTTGGGTTTGAGATTACTCTCAGGCTCAGTCTACTGCCATTGGAGTAGTTGATGAAGGATTGGTTTAGAATGCCTAACTGAAGAGGAGGAAAAATGATGAAGAAGTCAGTGAGTTCTGGGTAGGCACTATACTTCTGATGGTCCTCCTGGTACATAGAAATAACCAAGCTCAGTACTCCGTACTTACTACTCAGTAAGCTGCCAGTATTAAGCTCAGTACTAGCTAAGAGGCACTGTAGTGGATAGAGTGCTGGGCCTGGAGTTAGAGAAACTCATCTTCCTATGTTCAAATCTGGCCTCAGACATTTCCTAGCTGTGTGACCCTGGGCAAGTCATTTAATCCTGTTTGCCTCAGTTTCCTCATATGTAAAATAAGCTGGAGAAGGAAATGGCAAACCATTCTAGTATTTTTGCCAAGAAAACCCCCAAATGGGGTCACAAAGAGTCAGACAGAACTAAACAACAACAGGAAGAAGGTGTTAAGTTCAGGTGAAGGCTGCCACACCCCAGGTAAACACCTTCCCTCTGCCACCACTGCAGAGTTGAACAGCCTCATTGTGTTTCCAGGGCCAGTATCATGGAATCTTTGTGTTCTCCCAACCTCCACCAATTGAATTTGTCCTTAAAAGTTTATTTAAATGTATTTTTCATCCTGCTTGCCCTTGTCACCTTCTGTGAAGCTTTCCCAAGAGATGAAGAATGCAAGATACAGTCTACTTTAAGTAATATTCAAATGAAACAGTAAGAGTTTGCAAGACCTTTAGATTGAAAAGGGCACATTTATATTTGTCCATATCCTGGTGGAAATCTTAATTTTTTTTCTACCTTTCTTTTCTGGCAGTGTGCAAACTGCAGGCCCAGATTGTAGGACTTTGTGTGCAGAAGCACAAGGACTTGAAGTGAATCTTAATTACATATAAGCCCTGGCTTTGAAGGCCCTCACTGCCATGTGTTACTCACCAGGAGAATTCAAAACAAGAGTCTTTGTAAAGAAGTATTTCCTGATGTGTTCAGGACATGTGTGCTTATTTAAAAAAAAAAATCCATGGGTTCTAATTCTTTTAAGTCAAGTATTCTGTCTTCTGAGTTTGTAGGAAAGGAAAGGAGGGAGTAGGGATGTTTCAATAATTTCCTACGACATCTGATTCCATTTTATGGACTTCCTTTGAAGGCTTAAATTAAGTTTACTGAAAACTGCAACTAGGGTGGGGCCACCAAGGCTTTATCCCAGGATGGGAAATTTAAAGGGTACTGAGTACTACTGCTTGGCACAGGGCTTTGCACCTGGTAGGTGCTTAATAAATGTTTATGGAATGATTGATAATTGAGTACTATCTCTGGGTGTGCTTCTTCTCCTGTTTAGCCCTACTCCTAGTAGCTCTCCCCAGACATACTCCCTTCCCTGCCTCCCTACTGCCCCAATAGTGCAGGTGGTAGCTATAGACTTATCTCCTTCCTTTCCCATTGACTGGCCCTTTAGCTTTAGTTCTTCCTGTTTACTTGTCTCAGGAACTAAATTTCTTTTTTAAAATTAAGAAAAATTTTTTTTTAAGTTTCCAACATTCACTTTTATAAGATTTTGAGCTCCAATTTTTTTTCTCCCTCTCTCCCATCCCCCCTCCCCAAGATGGCAAGCCATCTGATATAGGCTACACATGTACAATCATATTAAACATATTTCCACATTAGTCATGTAGTGAAAGAAGAAACAGAAGAAAAGGGAAAAGCCACAAGAAAGAAAAAACAAAGAAAAAAAAGAAAACAGTATGTTTTTATCTGCATTCAGACTCCATAGTTCTTCCTCTGCATGTGGATAGCATTTTCTATCATGAGTCTTTTGGAATTATCTTAGATTACTGCATTGCTGAGAAGAACTAAGTTTATCAAAGTTGGTCATTGTACAATGTTGCTGTTACTCAGCACAATGTTCTCCTGACTCTGCTCACTTCACTCAGCATCAGAGGAACTAAATCTCTAGTAATGGCTCTGAGTTTCCCTGTGTCTCCTAGCCTTTATATCCTTCTTCACAACATGCTGGGCCTTTTCTATTTCTTCTGATTCCATAATGAATCTCCTGCATATGTATTGCCCTCAAAACGTCCACCTTGGTTCTGATCACCAGCAGCTTTTCTTGGCCTGAAGAATACATCTTTGAAATAGATGCTTAGCTAGGGCTAGAGAAGAGTTGAGAAGAGCGAGGTGAGAAGCACGCCATACCTTCAGACAGCCCAGCTCAGCTGCCACCTCCTTCATGGAGCTTCCCTTGTTTCTACTTGTCCTCCTCCTAGCTGAAAGTCCCCCCTCCCTCCTCAGCTTTCTAATAGAACTTTGGACCTCTCTTATGCACTTATCTCACTATGACCTAAATTATTATTATTTCTGATTGTGGCACTACCATTCACCCAAACTCTCATGTTCATAACCTTGGGTTTATTGCCATTCTTGCCTCAGTCAACAAGTCAGTCAACAAACATTTACTAAGTGCCTACTATGTGCTAAGTGGAAAACAAAGAAAGGCAAAAGATAGTCTCTGCCCTCCAGGACTCACAGTCTAATGAGAGAGGCAACATGCAAACAACTAGGTACAAACAAAATATATACAAGACAAATTGATATAGTCAACAGAGGGAAAGTACTAGAACTAAGGGAGATCAGGAAAGGTTTATTGCAGAAAGTGGAACTTTAGCTGAGATCTGAAGGAACCCAGGGAGCCCAGGAAGAGGAGATGAGGAGGCAAAGAGCCTTCTAAGTATGGGGGACAGAACATGAAAATGCCCAGAATTGAGTGATGGAACATCTAGGGAGAAGAAGAGCAAAGAGGCACTCTCTCCCTCTCTCTCTCTCCCTCTTATCCCTCATATCAACTGAATTACCAGGTCCTATCTGTTAATATTTGCCCCTCTGTCCGTTCCTTGACTTTCACTGCCACCAGTTGAGGCTATTAATTCCTGATTGGTTTTCCTGCCACCAATCTCTCCCTCTTTTCAATCAGCCTTCCATGGGATCATCTATTTAGAACTCAAGAAGGACAGAGGCTACTTAGTCTGATTTGCATCCCAACAACATCCCCAACGAGTGGTTATCCAGCTTCTTCCTGCTTGAAGACATCATTCTCTAGGCAGCCCAGTCCACTTTCAGATAGCTCTAAACAATAAGAAGTTTGCTTCTTCTATTAACCCTAAATCTGCCTCTCCACAGCTTCCACTATTGCATCTAATTTTGCCTTCTGAGGCCAAACAGAACAAGCCTAGTTTCTCTTCCACAAAATAACCCTTTAAGTCCTTGAAGATATTTCTCATGTTCCTCCTAAGACTTCTCTTCATCATGCTATATAGTTAGCAGTCCCCTTATCATCCTGTTTGCTCTCTCTCCTCTGGACACTTTTCTGCTTATCCCTGCTAAAATGTTGTGCCTAGCACTGAACACAATGTTCCAGATGTGGTCTGGTCAGGGCAGAGGACAGTGGGACTCTCACCTCACTTCTTGGGAACAACACAGTTGTATTTATGCAGCCAGAGATCAGCATTAGTTGTTCTGGCTACCATATTGTGTAATAGAGTACACTTGAGCTCAAATTCCATTGAAACTTCTGTCAAAGGACAGACCTGATTTAGGCCTATCTGGTGCTTCATGTTTAGAATTAGAATTTTTAGATCATTTAATAGTTTAAAAAAAAAGGTTTATTTAGCCGTAACTTGAGAAGGACACTCAACAAGGATACCAAACTGATTCTTCCCTGCCTTGGAGTTGGCCAGGCTGGCACCCTGGCCTAGCCTAAGGGAGAGCAACCCCTTCCTCACTGTGGGTTGGCTTTTGTACTTAGGCCACTAGAAAGCTACCAGCAGCAGGAGCCTCAGTCCCCTGGGCCAATTAAACCTCCAGGAAGGCTTCAATATCTTCTTTTTAAAATTTTTATATTAATTTATTTTGATTTATCAACAATCACTTCCATAAGCTTTTGAGTTTTAAATTTTTCTCCCCCTCCCTCCCCGCCTGCCTCCCCAAGACAGCACGCAATATGATATATGCTATACATATACATTCCTATTAAACGTATTTTCACATTAGTCATGTTGTAAGTAAGAATTAGAACCAATAAGAGGAACCACCAGAAGGAGGAAACAAAACACAAGGAAAAAAATAGCAAATAGTATGCTTCGATCTACATTTAAACTCCATAGTTCTTTCTTTGCATGTGGATAGCATTTTCTATCATGAGACCTTTGGAGATGTCTTAGATCCTTGTGTTGCTCAGAAGGGCTAAGTCTATCAACGTTAGTCATCATACAACGTGGCTGTTACTGTGTACAACGTTCTTCTGGTTCTTCTCACTTCACTGAGCATCAATCCATACAAGTCTTTCCAGGTTTTTCTGAAGTCTGCCTACTCATCATTTCTTATAGCACAATAGTATTCCATTACATTTGTATACCACAATTTGTTCAGCCATTCCCCAATTGATGGGCATCCCCTCAATTTCCAATTCTTTGCCACCACAAAAAGAGCTGCTATAAATATCTTTGTACATGTGGGTCCTTTACCCATTTCTATGATGTCTTTGGGATACAGCCCTAGAAGTGCTATTGCTGGATCAAAGGGTATGCACATTTTTATAGCCCCTTGGGCATAGTTCCAAAATGCTCTCCAGAATGGTTGGATCATTTTACAACTCGACCAACAATGAGTTAGTGTTCCAATTTTCCCACATCTTCTCCAACATTTATCATTTTCCTGTTCTGTCATGTTGGCCAATCTGATAGGTGTGATGTGGTACCTCAAAGTTGTTTTGATTTGCATTTCTCTAATCAATAGTGATTTAGAGCATTTTTTCATATGAGTATAGATGGCTTTACTTTCTTCATCCGAGAACTGCCTGTTCATATCCTTTGACCATTTATCAATTGAGGAATGATTTGTATTCTTATAAATTTGGCTTAATTCTCTATATATTTTAGAAATGAAGTCCTTATCAGAGACACTGGTTGTAAAAATTCTTTCCCAGTTTTCTACTTCCCTCTTAATCTTGGTTGCATTGGCTTTGTTTGTGCAAAAACTCTTCAATTTAATGTAATCAAAATTATCCAATTTGCATTTAGTAATGTTCTCTGTCTCCTGTTTGGTCATGAATTCTTCTGTTCTCCATAAATCTGACAGGTAAACTATTCCTGGCTCTCCCAGTTTGCTTATAGTATCAGCCTTTATATCTAAATCATGAACCCATTTTGACTTCATTTTGGTATATGGTATGACATTCTGGTCTATACCTAGTTTCTGCCATACTGTTTTCCAGTTTTCCCAGCAGTTTTTGTTAAATAGTGAGTTCTTATCCCAGAAGCTGGGGTCTTTGGGTTTATCAAATAGTAGATTACTATAGTCATTGACTACTGTGTCTTGCATACCTAACCTATTCCACTGATCCACCACTCTACTTCTTACCCAGTACCAAGTAGTTTTGATGATTGCTGCTTTATAATACAATTTAAGATCTGGAACAGCTAGGCCACCTTCCCCTACATTTCTTTTCATTAGTTCCCTTGATATTCTGGACTTTTTGTTATTCCAGATGAATCTTGTTATTATTTTGTCTAACTCTATAAAATAATTTTTTATTTTATAGTTTGATTGGTATGGCACTGAATAAGTAAATTAGCTTAGGTAGAATTGTCAATTTTATTATGTTAGCTTGGCCTACCCATGAGCAACTGATGTTTTTCCAATTATTTAGATCTGACTTTATTTACGTGAAAAGTGTTTTGTAATTGTGTTCATAAAGTTTCTGGGTTTGTTTTGGTAGGCAGACTCCTAAATATTTTATAATGTCTACAGTAACTTTAAATGGAATTTCTCTTTCTATCTGTTGCTGTTGGGCTTTGTTGGTAATATATAGAAATGCTGATGATTTATGTGGGTTTATTTTATAGCCTGCAACTTTGCTAAAGTTGTTTATTATTTCAAGTAGTTTTTTACTTGATTCTCTAGGATTCTGTAAGTATATCATCTGCAAAGAGTGATAGCTTTGTTTCTTCTTTGTCTATTCTAGTACCTTTAATTTCTTTTTCTTCTCTTACTGATAAAGCTAACATTTCCAGTATGATATTGAATAACAGTGGTGATAATGGACATCCTTGTTTCACCCCTATCTTATTGGAAATGCTTCTAGCTTGTCCCCATTACATATGATGCTTGCTGAAGGTTTTAGGTTGATGCTATTTATTATTTTAAGGAAGACTCCATTTATTCCTATACTCTAGTGTTTTTAATAGTAATGGGTGTTGTATTTTGTCAAAAGCTTTTTCTGCATCTATTGAGATGATCATGTGGTTTCTGTTAGTTTTGTTGCTGATATGATCAATTATACTGATAGTTTTCCTAATACTGAACCAGCCCTGCATTCCTGGTATAAATCCTACCTGGTCATAGTGTATTATTCTTGTGATAAGTTGCTGTAATTTATTTGCTAATATTTTATTTAAAATTTTTGCATCTATGTTCATTAGGGAAATTAGTCTATAATTTTCTTTCTTTTGACTGTTCTCGGTTTAGGTATCAGTGCCATATTTGTATCATAAAAAGAATTTGGTAAGACTCCTTCTTTGCCTATTTTCCCAAATAGTCTATATAGTATTGGAATTAATTGTTCTTCTATCAAATATTTAAAGAACAATTAATTCCAATACTATATAGACTATTTTGGAAATTGACTTCAATATCTTTTAAGGAAAAAATAGCTTAGCCTACATGGCAGATATTGCTCCTACCACAACCCTCCAGGCAGCTGAATCCTTGAACTGTTCTCATCCCCCTAATAAGACCAATGTTGTTGTGGGCAAATCCCCCAATGTTTAGTCATTTTCAGTCATGTCCAATTCTTTGTGACCCCTCTTGGAGTTTTCTTGGCAAAGATACTAGAGTGGTTTGCTATTTCTTTGTCCAGCTCATTTGACAGATGAGGAAACTGAGGCAAACAGGGTAAGTGACTTGCCTGGGCTCACATAGCTAGTAAGCATCTGAGGCCAGATTTAAACTCAGATATTCCTGACTCCAAGCCATGCACTCTATCCACTGTGCCACCTCAAAATCAGCATGGTGTTTGAAGGTGGGAATGATCTTTCTTCTATTCCTTTTCCCTTTCCCCCAACACACAGTGTTAGCATCTATTTGATAAATGGTACCAACAGCTAAAGCACAGATCTAATCATGCCATTCCATTGCTTAAGAAACTTCGATGGCTCTCTATTACCTCCAGGATAAAACACAAAGTCTTCTATTTGGCATTTAAAGCCCTTCAGGATTTGGTTCCAACCTCTCGTTTCTTTTTTTAAAAAATTTTAATTTTTTAATTTTTAATTTTTTTCAACTTCTCATTTCTGACAATTTCATATTTCAACCTACGTATTGCTCCATGTCCATATATGATATTGTGATTCCATTGGCACTTTTAAATTTGCAAAGCTCTTTACAAATGTTATTTCATCTGATCCTCACAATAATACTTGCAGGTGGGGCAGCTAGGTGGCGCAGTGGATACAGCACCGGCCCTGAAGTCAGGAGGACCTGAGTTCAAATCTGACCTCAGACCAAATACTTGACACTTACTAGCTGTGTGACTCTGGGCAAGTCACTTAACCCCGATTGCCTAAAAAAAAATTTAAAAAAATAATACTGGGAGGTTCAGGTGCTATTATTATCCCTATTTTATAGTTGAGGAAACTGAGGCTGGAAGAGGTTAAGTGACTTGCCCAGGGTCCCACAGCTAGTAAGCGTCTGAGACCAGATTTGAATTCCAGTTTTCCTAACTCCAGGCCCAGTGCTCTATCCACTGAGCCACCTAGCTGGCCAAGGGCACAGATTGCCTCCATAGTTTATACCCTTGTCTCCAACCGTTTATATTCATAAGTTCCCAACCAGAATCTGGCCAAGATAACTGGCTAAAGAACAATGCTCTGAACCAGAAAGAATTGGAAAGCACAAAAAGCTAGGCCTCTATCAACCTCTGCCTGGGAGGTAACAAATCTCAGAGTTGATGTCCTAAGAGAGTTAAACAGGAGATGATTTTTGCTTATCCTAGATTAGGAGTCACCAGCCAGGCTGAAAGAACCCTGTAACAATCCTGCTGTTACACACAAAAATAGCCATCTAAGCTAGACACTGATGGTGAAGGAGATTTCAGTTGTCCATCAAAGAGCAAGCCTGGGGAATTCATCCATCCAGTAAAGATGCTAAGTCCTGTGAACACTAGCAACAAAGTAATCTGCCCAGTCCAGTCCAACAGCAGCTCGATGGCCGAGTGACCTGCTTGACTCAGTCTGTCATGCGCCATACCCATGCGCCCAACAACCTGTTTGGTTCAGCCCAGCATCAGATCAACCTTTCCAGCTGAGACACCAAGAAGCAAGGCCAACTGAGCCATCTGTCCAAAGAAAATGTCAGGCCATTGGAGGCGCTAGTCCTGCCTAAAAGTGGAGTGATTCATCCATCACTGACACTGATGTTTCACCCTGCCATGAATTTGTTAGGATTCTTCAAAGAAAGAAAGGACATTAGGCCCTGCTGTTCTTGAGTTGTGAGTTGCTTTAGCCATGTGTGTTCCCTATACATATGCCTTACTACCATTATACTTTAAGTTTGCGCCTACTCTTTTCTCCTGGATTCTGTGGCATCTTTGTGGGACCGGTTTCTGGAAGATATTCTTTCTAGCTACTGTTTTTGCTATGACATTTGAGTAAATGCTTTTTGAAAAAGCTAATTGAGCCTACTTGCTGATTATTACAGAGAAATGCACTGAAGGGGGCTTGTAAAATACTGTGTTAGGTATAGTTTCCCACAGAGGCAGTCCTAGAACTTGAGGTAGCAGCAGTCATCCTCCGGAGAAATAGCTTGTCAGGGTGACTGAAAGTTTTGGGGAGTAGCCCAGAGGGGGTTCATTTTCTCTCTCTCTCTCTCTCTCTCTCTTTCCATATATACATTGCACTTGAGAAGCAGTGTTGTATAGTCTATTCAGCTGATCTAAGTCAGCCTGGGTTTATGCCTCACCTCTGATACATACATATTACACTTGTACAACACCAGGAGAATCATTTCACTTCTCAATGCCCCAGATATCTTAGTTAAAACAATCAGCTGCTGAGCAGGCCACTTCCCTTAGATTTCCAAATGCTGCTTGCACTCTGGCCCTATTCCTCCCACCAGAACTCAGACTCTTCCCCTGTGACCTGGGACTCTGACTGGGGAACTCTCACTGGCCCAATACCTCCCTTTCTTTTGAACTCTGACTCACTTTTACTTGTTGTCTTTTTCTATTAGAATGTAAGCTCCTTGAGGGCAAGGACTATCTTGTTTACTTGCATTCGCATTTCTAGCACTTAGAACATTGCCTGATTAATAAATGCTTTTTCATTCGTTTATTCTTTGGTAGAGGAAGTTCACTCATGGAGAATTCCCTCTATCAATGAAACCACTGGTCTTGTCCTATATACATAAAGGAATATATGTCTATTATACATATATAGGAATATGTGTCTATTATATACATATAGGAACATATATGTATATTGCACACATGTAGGAATATATGTATATTATACACATATAGGAATATATATGTCTATTACACACATAGGAATATGTATACATGATATCACATAGGAATATACACATAAAACACATGTATATATGCATGCACACATTTGTACTATGTCAATTTCTCCCCAATATGCCTTGATGGAAGTGGCTATTTTGGTTTGTCTTCATATCTTTGGTGCCTAGCACAGGGCTGGGCGCAAAGTTGATACTTGTTAAATTGAGTTGAATTGACTGACTGGAAATTCACTTCATTTAGTGAGTCTTAGCGATGGAGACAGGAGAGTAATTTTTGGCTGGAGGGAACCCTGAAAGTTTCTGGCTGGGGCCTCTGCAGCAGAGACCCGTCTCTGCTTGAGGCAACAGTACAATAAGAGACGAAGCTCCGTATACTTACGGCCTTTTGAAATGCTACCAAAGCATACAGCAAATGACTGAGCTTGTGTTCGCTGTCACCAAAGCTTCTCCAGAGCAGCTGTAGTCAGGGTAGTAGGGGCTTTGAGGCAAAGCCTATCATTCAACAAAGGTAAAACTTGCCATCTGTCCAATCAGTCTTAACGGTTTGCCGTTAAAGGTCAGTGTCAGATATCTGGATTTCCTGTTAGTCTATACTTGTTCTACAGCTATAGAAGGACAACAGAGCATAGAGGCAAGAGGCGAGAATTCTGAGCCCCCTCATAGCAAAAGTCACACAAAGGGTCATCTCCTGAAAAGCTCATCAGATTGGGAAACTGTTGTTAACAGTTCAGCCATTCCCCAAGACAACATCAGGTAATGTATGCTTATGCTATCTGCCTCACTAGGTTACCAATCATTGACACTTAGTCTGAATGAGTCATAAAGGCTAAGCAGAGGTGGAGGGGGTGGTGATTTGTGGAGGGAGTATCCACACATATGAGATCACTAGCCCTTTGACGCATTAACTATGACTGAGTTTCAGATCTTTTCTTGAGAGCCCTAGGGAGAACCCAGAGAACATTGAGCATCTGAGAGGAAAGTAAGAGCAAATTAAAGAACTGGTCCTAAAAAAAATTTTTTTAAATAAAAAAAAATCAGTCTTTATATTTCAGTGTACTAGTTTTCCTTCCCCAAACCTCTTTCAACTCAACAAGCATTTATTAAACAGGTACTGGGCTTAGTGCTGCCCTAGGGATACAAAGAGCCTCTGCCTTCCAGTAGGTTACATTCTAGGGAGGGAGGATGAAAATATGGAAATATGAAACATATACCAAGTAAGTATGAAGTAATGGGGTTGAGGGAGAAGTGTTAAGAATTGGAGTGTTCTACATACCATTGGTATCTGCTATTCCAGGAGGCCTCTTCTCATCCTCCCAATTGCCAGTGCACTGATTTTGTGCATATTTCACGTTGGCTTAGCTGTGACCATGGAGATACTACCCTCGATAAAACAAGCTCCTTGAAGGCAGGGACTGTCTTGCTTTGTCTTTGAAGGGCCCAGGGAGTGTCTGGCACATTGCTGTTCAGTTGTGTCCGAATCTTTATACCCCCGTGGACCATACTGTCCATGGGATTTTCTTGGCAAAGATACTGGAATGGTTTGCCATTTTCTTCTCCAGTGGATTAAGTCAAACAGTGCTGGGTGCAAAGTTGATACTTGTTAAATTGAGTTGAATTGAACTGAGGTTAAGTGACTTGCCTAGGGTCACACAGCTAGTTAGTGCCTGAGGCTGTATTTGAACTCAGGTCTTTCTGACTCCAGGCTCAGCTACTGTGCAGTCTAGCTGCCTCCATCTAGTACATAATAAGCTCTTAAGTACTTGTTGATTGATAGAATTAGCCTGAAGTACTTAGGACATACTTAGGTTAGTCTTCCACAAAGGGATATTTTCTACACTAAGAACCTGCAGAGGAAGGACAGACCTTACAAGTGCGATTCTGCTGGACCAGTTAGCTTTTGCAAAAACACCATTAGACTAGGTCAAGAGGAGCCTGACCCAGTAGATGAGCATGGAGTGAGGACCAGACCTTGTGTTACAATCCTGGCTCCGCCACTTACCTGTGTGACCTTGGGCCAGTCTCTTCCCCTCTCTGGACCTCAATTTCCTCATCTGTAAAATGAGGTAGTTGGGCTAAGATGATCTCTAAAGTTCTTTTCAGTTCTAGATCTCTGATCCTATGATCTTGCCATATCTCTTCTCTGGGCCTCAGTTTCCTCATCAGTGAAATGAGGGATCTGGACTAGATGACGTCTAGGGTGCCTCCCGGTTCTTCAGCTAAGCTCTCCCGGCTTCTGAGGCCTCGATTGGGGGACAGCTGCAGGGGAGGGGCCAGAGCCCTCCCTGGGGGTCTGGAGGAGGGGGGTGGTGACAGAAGGGAGGTGGCTGCTTGGCAGTAGGCTGGAAGGTCGGAGGCCAGGTGGGCAGACGAAGCCCCGCCTCCGCCCCGCCCCCGCCCCCGCCCCGCCCCTCTTGGCCTGCTCCGGGAGTAAGTAGCTCCGCCCAAGGCGAGGGATCCACCGAGTCCTCCGCTTTCCCAGCAGCCAGTGCAGCCCCCCCCCCCACTCGGGTGACAAAGGACTGGGAGCCCTGTCAGTTGTCGCCTCTGCCGCTGCCGTCGCTCAAAGAGGGGGAGGGACCGATCCCGAGGAGCCGCTGCTGTCCGAGGTGAGAGTCGCCGCCTTCCCGGCGCCCACTTCCTCCAGCGGGGAGGGGTGGGGGTGGGGTCTGGAGCTACCCTTCTCCTCTTCCCCTCTCCCGACCACCACAACAACCACACACGACAGCCCCCACCCAGTTAGGACGCCCCCTCCCCCGCCCCCCCACTCCCGTCGGCTCGCGCTGTCCCGGCTATGTGTGTCCGTCCGCGCAAGCGCGAAGCCCCGCTCCCTCTGGGCAGACCTTCCCCCACCCCCACCCCCACCCCACTGAGGGGGCTCTGGTTGTCTGTCAGTCTGTCCGGGCTGGGCTTAGGGGAAGGGGATTGGGCTGCCTCGACGGCCGGCGGGCGGTCCAAGGGAGCTCGGGGCGGGCAGTGCTGCCAAAGAAGTCAGTGGCTCGCGTGGCATCGAGGGGAGAGAGGGATGGAGGAGGGAGGAGGACGGAAAAGGGTACTCGCCCCCACTGGCCCCCATTTGGGCGCTTCCTCTGGCTCATCCCCCTCCCACTGCCCCTGCGCCTGGCATGGGTGGCAGCCTTGGCGCTGAGGGACAAGACTGTGGGGGTGGTGGGTGGGAAATCCTTCAGTCCGTGCCTGGGCTGGGAGGGAAGTGTCAGAGAAGGATAGGAGAAAGTACATGAGCCCCCAAAGATAATCGGATGATGGGGGTGGGGGGAAGGCGTGGACCCTCTTCACCTCCTGGGACCTCCCGGGCAGCACTGGAGCTGTGCACAGCTGTAAACAAGCTCACGTGATCTGCCCATGTGGAACCGGGGTAGGGACACTGGATTGAAGAGTGGGCCTGGGGCATGTTTACCAGAATGCCCTAACTAGGGCCTAGAGGGTTTCTACCCTTGGTTAATGGGGCTGGGCTTACTGCTTTCCTAGGATCATAGGCCGAGAACATCTTGTCCAGTGCTCTGGTCACTTTAGAGAGGAAGAGATTGAGGAATGGACAGGCTAAGTGACTCACCCAAGGTCACACAAGTAGCAAATGGCAGGGCTCCAGTACTCTTTCCACTACTTGTCACTACTTTTCTGGGGCACTGAACCATAAAAAGCTAAGGAACCTTAGTTCCTCCAGGCCTAAGTGTTTGTGTGTGTCGGGGGAGGGGGCAGTGAAGGAAAAGAAACCAATGACCCCTTGATTCCAGGAGAGGAAAGGGGGTTAGAGCTTGGAAATTTGGGTTCATTTTGTCATGCCCACAGAAACATCCCTGTGGTTGAAATTTCTACTCTCAGCGAGCTGGAAAACTGTTTCTAAACTAGTAATCATTCATTTCTATAGCACTTTGAAGGTTTACACAGTTCATCCGCCACAATAACCCTGTGAAGTAGGTGGAGTAAGTATTATCTCCATCTTATATAAGGAAATTGAGGTTCTTCAGGGTTAACTGACACAGAACTATAGTAGGTATTAGTGTACTGGTCTCTTCATTTAAACAGCTCTGGAGTCAGAGGACCTGAGTTCAAATCTCCCCTCTGCTATTATCTGTGTGATCTTGGGCAAGTCACTTCACTTCCTTGGACCACAGTTTCCTTTGTAAAAGATGGGAGTTGGATTAGATAGCTTCTGAGATCCCTTCCAGCTCCAGATCTGTGACCCTATGGGGCCGTTTATTAGGGGCCTACTATGTTTCAGGTCTGGAGATACAAAGACAAAAAAAAAAAAAGAAAGAAAGAAACATTGCTTGTCCTCAAGGAGCTTACACTGTACTGGGGGGAAGGGTAACCCCCCCCCCAACATGGCCATAGATAAGAAAAGAAAATACAAAGCTGTTTCAAGAGTGGGATGGGTAGAACTGGAAGACTCAAGAAAGCACTTGGGCTGAGTTGTGAAGGGAACTAGTGCTATTTCCAAACCACCAGGCTGCCTCTCTGTTAAGGGATTTAACCCTTCTCTTATACTATATATCAAATGGAGTTGTTCATTTGGGGTTTTCTTGGCAAAGATACTGGAGTGGTTTACCATTTCCTTCTGCAGCTCATTTTATAGATGAGGAAACTGAGGCAAAAAGGGTGAAGTGACTTGCCCAGGGTCACACAGCTAGTGAGTATCTGAGGCCAGATTTGAACTCAGAAAGGTGAGTGCCATCCCAGCCTTCTATCTACTGTGCCACCTAACTGCCCATAAAATGGAGACATGGCAGTAACTTTCATATGGTTACAATAAAAACAGAAGCTCAGTTGTGTCTTTTGAGGGTCACTTAGTAACCTATTAGGATGCAGAAATGAGCCCTTGGTGATTTTTTTGTTTTATAGAAATGGCAGATGATCCCCCCAGTATGTGTGTATGCATACCCCATCCCATATAGAGCTGATTTAGGAGCAATTGCTAGAGAACAAACCCGAAGTTTTATATAACTATCTTGTTTCTTTCTAAAAATATTTATACCATTTTCCTTTTCAGAATATTCATATGGTAGCACTGAAGATAGCCTCATTTATACCCCATTTCTAAAAACTTGAAATTTTAACAGAACATGAGCTTGTCAACATGATGCAGGGTCTGTTTCAATCCAACTTGGTCCTGAATTAAGTGGGAAAGTGGTTATTAGCACTTGACAGATAATGATATACTTGTAATCCATGAATGAGTTTTTAGAAGTTTTTGGGCTGGACAGGGCTTATAAACATGAAATAGGATGGAGATGTTTATAGTTGGAAAGAGACTCAGAAGCCACATAGTCCAACCTGTCACATTTTATAGCTGAGAAAACTGAGTCCTAGAGTGGGGAAGTGACCTGCCTAAAGTCATACAGACAATGAACATGAGATCCAGGCCTCAAACCTAAGTTCTCTGCTTAGAGCCAGCACAGGGAGTTCTGTGTCACAGTGCCTCCTGGATGGACCAGTAGCTACCTAGCTAATTGCTACGTTGTACTTCCAGAGAGTGAAGCTTAGATCAGTGATTTGGAAACTTTTAAAATTGCAGCATGGTCTACTTCCACTGAAGTTCTCCTCAGTGTGGAGGTGCTGCTCAGTTTGCTGAGGCTGTTGGAGTACAGCGTGAGCTCTGGCTAGTTGTACCAAGCTGGAAAAGCTTCGGGCCCAGGCCTGGTGACAGACAATGTATCTGTCATCTGAGGACCAGCCGTGATAAGTTCGAAAGACTTCTCAACAGGTTGACCACACAGTGATGAAATGTTCAGCCAAAGCGGCTCATAAAGACTGTCGGTGACAGAGCCCCTGCTGACAAGGCACAGATCCTTGAAGTTTGGATTATAAGCTCCTTGAGGGCAGGGACTGTCTCATTTTTGTCTTTCCATCCCCAGTATCTGGAACAGTGCTTGGCACACAATAGGTGTTTAATAAATGCTTAGTGATTGCTTGATTGGCAACATTCTTTACCCCTTCCTAAAGGTACTCTATGTTTTGAAAATTTCATACATATGCAGATATTAAAGATAAATTGGAGTGTTACAACCAAAGCAAGGAATTAAAAAAATAAGCCATGTGTTTTTAAAAGTATAATGTTGGGGCAGCTAGGTGGCACAGCGGATAGAGCATTGGCCTGGAGGACCTGAGTTGAAATCCAACCTCAGACACTAGCTGTGTGATGCTGGGCAAGTCATCACCTCCAAAAGAAAAAAGGGGGGAAAAAAGTACAGTGTTATAGGAGAATTCTTTTTTTTATTATTTTAAAATGTATAATATTCATCCTTTACATTTTGAGTGTGGTTCAGTTTCCCTATATGTAATTAGGCAGTACTAAACTTGGATTGAGTAGCTGACAGATAACCAATACTCTATAATGGTATAAAAATGTTATTACCTACTGTAGCGTTATGGGCAATTTTTAGGCTTAATGTGTCCATTATTTATTACTTGGAGAAGTGATGATGGCACCCAAAGCAAGACAACACATTTATAAATACACCAACAATCTTATTCTTTGTAACAGACAAAGGAATTCATAGGCTCATAGCTTGAGAAATCTGAGGGACCTCTGAGACCAGCCCTCTCATTTTATAGAGGAAGAAACTGATCCCCGAGAGAGGCAGTGACTTACCCAAGGTCACACAGGTAGGAAGTGGCAGGGCTGGGATTTGAACCCAGAACCTCTGACTCCAAAGCCAGCCCTCATATTCACTGCACTAGGCTACCTTCCCCTTGGGATTGCCTGTAATTCCTACAATAATAGAACTTTAAAGCTGTGGGGACTTGCATTTTGAAAAGAGGACAAAGGGGATTTTTCATAAGAATATGGCAGAAGTGGAAGACCTTGTTGCCTTTATCTGTTCAATAAAGAAACTACTAAACAAAAAATAACAAATGTATTTGGAAGAGATACTTTCTGCCTCTAGATAAGGGCAGGATAGCCTTCAAGGTGATTAAACTATTCATGATAATCAGAGTGAACAGTTGGGGATGGAAACAGATGGTAGTTTGTATACTATGGCTAGGGAAAGGCTTGAGTAATTAATAGTGGTTCTCAAAGTTTTTAGACTGGATCACCTCAGTTAAAAAAAAAACACCCAAAAAACCCCACCAAAGACTCTTCTCTTCAAAAAAAATCATGCCACTTCTCCCTGGATAAAATAACCATTATCATATGCGTGTGTGTGTGTGTGTGTGTGTGTGTGTGTGTGTGTGTGTGTGTGTTTTGAGACTGGGTCTCCCCATCTTGCCCGGGCTGGAAGTGTACTGGGCCATCAATATCCCAATACTGATCAGCATAGTTGCTTTAACCTGCTCCGTTTTTCTAACCTGGACTGGATTGCCCCCTCCTTAAGCAACCTGGAGGCCCTCTTCTTCTAGGAAGTCTACCATATTGGTGCCAGACACTTGATCAGCTTTAGTGCAACTGCAGCTCAAAACCTGAGCTCAAGGGATCCAAGATAGCCTAGGCCTCTCCCGGTAGCAGGAATTACAGGCATGAGCCACCATGCTTGGCAGTTTTTGTTTTTTAATCAGCTCAAGTTCCAAACTGCCAATGAAAGAACATAGTCATCTTCCTGTATATTCACATAGTCCGTCCTTTATATTTTCAATTCAAAATAAATAGAGCAGCTTGCTAGAATACAAACATCTAAGTTCAGGTCTACTGCTCATCTCTATGTAAGAGGAGAAAGGAAGTGCTCCTATGCCATTGTTTGTCAAAGGGAGGGAAAGAGCAATTTGCAAAATTATTGCCAGATGATTTGCACATTTAAGATTTCTTTTCAAATTTCATTCAGGGAAAGAAGGCCAAGGCAGCTGCTTCAATGCCAGCATCTGTCTCCTAGGAAGGTTGAGGGTATTTTGGAACCTCAAAGGCAGTTTGAGCCAATCTTGGTATTCACAGCCTTTAGGTAAACAGAAGCAGCCAAAAGAGGAAGGGGCCATTAACTACCCTTTGCCAGTCTCTTACCTCCCCCTTACCCTAACCATTAGCAAGCATCAGCATGCTGGTTTCGATGCTTCTTTAATGTAAACCAGTGGTTTTGACAAACATCAGGGCAGCATTTCATAGTAGATAAGCTAGTTGTGAAACTTCTCAGTTAATCAACATTTATTGAATGCCTACTATGTGCCCTTAGATGTACCAGGTGCTGTTGAGGCTACAAAGGAAATGTGACAAGTTTCCTGCCCTGGAGGACCTGACAAATGAATTCAACAAACGTTTATTGAGTTCTTACCAGGTGGAGAACACTGTACTAGGAAGGGTAGGTGAGATACAGATTTATGTAACACATGGTTCCTATTCCAATGGAGTTTATAGAGGAGAAAAAGGACAGGTCAACAAGTATTTATTAAATACTACAGTGCTAAACGTGGGAGATACAAAGAAAGTTTAAAAAAAGAAGTTGCTCTTAAGTAGCTCACCATCTAAAGGACGAGACAACATGTAAACAACTATGTACAGACAAGATATATACAAAATAAATTGAAAATAATCTCGGGAAAGGCACTAACATTAAAGACCCAGACACAAATGACCACAAGAGAAAATTGAATTGGGAAGACAAAATCAATAGACGTGAAACAATGAGAGGGCAATTAAGTACTCAACTGTAGGATCCAGCCAAGAAAGTATTTAGGAAGGAGAGAGTAGTGGGGGCCAGAGTTGTTAAGAGAAGGCTTCTTCTTCATAGAGGTAGATCTAAGCTTGGTATAGTAGGTAGGATTTGGGCAGGCAAACTTATGCTTGTTTGTTTTTAACATAATCTCTGTCACAGCTTGCTTTTCCTTTTAAGCACAAAATAAATTCAATATGTACCTTTCAAACATTCCCTGCTTATCTGTGTCCTTCTCTTCTCTTCTGTGCACTTTTTCTAGTCTGAACTTAATCATAAAAAAAAAACCCTGAATATTTCCATATACACAGCAGGATACAAAAAGAAGATTCAGAACTCTGAATCTTCATTTTGTATTTCTTGCTTTAAAAAAATGTGATAAATCTCCATTACTTTCAAAATTGTTCTGCTTGGTGCTTCCTTTGGAACTTCCTTTGTTTTCTCTGTATATTTTTTAAAAAATGTTTCATATGCTTCTTTTTGGGTATCACTATTGTCAACCCCTCTCCCTAGTTAAAATAGGGAAGAGAAACCCTTTATAATAAAGAAATATAGTCAAACAAAACAAAACTACCCAGTGGCCTTCTCCAGAAATATCTGTCTTTTTCTGTACCTTGGATCCATCCCTTCTGTGTCAGGAGGTGGGTAACATGTTTCATCAGGGGATCCCTGGAGACTTGGATGGTTGTTACTTTGATCGGACTTCTTAAGTCTTTCAAAGTTATTTTTCTTTATAATATTGTTGTTGATTGTATACATAGAACAACTATACAGCTGGTTCTGCTCTTTTCACTGCATCAGTACTTGCTTCCCAGGACTGTTTCTTGTAGCACAATAGGAAGGAAATAAGCATCTATTAAGCACCTACTACTCGCTAAGTGCGTTATTTAAATATTAATCTCATTTAATCCTCACAACAACCCTGGGAGGTAGGCACTATTATGATCCCATTTTATAGTTGAGGAAACAGGCAGACAGGTTAAATGGCTTGCCCAGGGTTACACAGCAAGTTTCTGAAACTGGATTTGATCTCAGATCTTCTTTTCTCCAGGCCCAACACTCTATGCAACGCGCCACTACATTCATGTGCCACAATTTCTTCATCCATTCCCCAATCGATGGGTACTGCTAAGGGAGTACTTTAGTTCTTTGCTTTCCTTTGCATACCCCTCCCTTTTAAATACTCCTTCAGGAACAAGAAGTTTGTTTTCCTTGTGTCTATTCCCTCTTCCATATTATCTTCTCTCTCAGCCCCAATTGTTCCCTTGCTAAGTTTGCTGTATTTCCTCCCCAAATGTGTTCAACCTTTTTGTATCCATTTCAGATGAGAATGAGGTTCACTCTTTCTTCCATGTTTATAGACTGGTCATCTCATTTACCTCACTTAGGAGAAATAGCAAGTTCCACCCCCTTCCTCAGTCCTCCTTGGTCTCTGATTCTTGCACTGATCTCTACCTCCCAGGGTTAAACTTTGGATATTTGATGTTTAGGGTATGGATCTTCAGGGCCATCTATGACATCTCAGAATGAGGTGCTAGGGACCGATGAGCCCTGGGGTATCCCATTCTGAGTGCTGCTGTGCCTGCTTTGGTAGCTACTGCGTTAGGTGGCTTCTAAGGATCCGGGCTGTGCACTGTCAACTCCTTTGGGGCTTTCTCATGGGACCTGTCCACTTCTGCTGACACAGAAGAAGCACAGAGCTTTTCAGGTTACAAGTGTCTCGACTTTCTGAGTTTGCACTGGAGCTGGTTTTGCTGGCAGCTTCCTTTCCTACTGCCTATACGTATGGGCTTCTGGCTGCCTTTTTATGCAGTTCTCAAGTGGAAGAAGTCACTGTAGTTGCTCACTGTATTTCATTCTGGTGTGATTTTAATGTTTTTGTTTTGTTTTGTTTTCCTAGAGTAGGTATGTGATCAGACAGCCATCTTGGCCAGAAGTCTTTTCTGTGCATCAAAAAAAAAATGCTTCAATGATCCTCCTTTCTTTCTTTTGTTTTTGGCAACTCTATCTCTAGCCCTGTCCCCCATTGAAAAAAAAAAGGCTAAAAACCAAAAAGGTTTTTCAAAGTTCATTTACTTTACAGTGTTCTTATTATTATTTGGAAAACCTTCAGAGTAATGAGCGACTCAATGAGCAACCAAAATTCCAAAGGACTCATGATGAAGCATGCTTCCCGCCTTCTGACAGAGAGGTGGTGGAGTCTGTACAGAATGAGAAGAAGATTTTTTGGACATGGTCAATGTGGGAATTTGGTTTTCCTACCTATACACATTTGTTATAAGGGTTTTGTTTTTTGCTTTCTTTTTTTAAATGGGGATGGAGGTGAGAGGGAGAGAAAAGAGATTTTTGTTCATTGAAAAAATAAAATTAAAGTTTAAGTATTCCTGTTATATAAATTGTTCTGGTTCTGCTCATTTCATTCTGCAACAGCTAACGCAAGTCTTCCCAGCTTTCTCTGCAACTGTACCTTTCGTCATTTCTTATGGTAAAAAATAATATTCCCTCACCTTTATATAACAATAATTTGCTCAGTCATTCTCTGAATGATGGCCATCCCCTTAGTTTCCACTTATTTACCATTACAAAAAAGAGCTGCTATGCATATTTTTGTATATATGAGTCCTTTTCATTTAATGATGGCCATCCCCTTAGTTGCCACTTATTTACCATTACAAAAAGAGCTGCTGTGAATATTTTTGTGTATATGAGTCCTTTTCATTTTTCTTTGATCTTTTGGGCATATAGGCCAAGTAGTGGTATAGCTGAGTATACATAGTTTAGAGACTTTTGGGGCATAGTTCCAAATTTCTTTCTAGATTGATTGCACCAGTTCACAGGTCTACCAACAATGCATTATGTTCCTGTTTTCACCCTAGCCCTTCTAAAAATTAGAATTTTCCTTTTTTATTTTTTGCCATCTTTGCCCATTCGATGAGTATGAGATGGAACCTCAGAATTGATTGTAAATGTTCATTTCTCTATTAGTGATCTGAAGCATTTTTCATGTGGTTGCTGTTAACTTGGATTTCTTCCTTTGATAGCTGCCTATTCATATCCTTTGACCATTTTCCTATTGGGTAATGGCCCTTGTTCTTATAAATTTGAATCAATTCTTTATAAATCTTAGATATGAGGCCTTTAGTCGGAGAAACTTGTTGCAAATGTTTTTCCCTGTTTCCTTTCTAATTCTAACTGCATTGGTTTTATGTGTGCAAAAGTTTTTAATTTTATGTAATTAAGATGATTTTATCTTCTGTGATCCTCTGTATCCCTTTAAACTCTAAATGTCACTGAGGGGCAGCTGTTGGCAGCCACAGTTGCTCTTTCAAATCAGGAAAAATTATGATTATATAAGATTATGAAAGGAAAACAATTGATTTTCTTTTAAAATTAGGCAGGGTGAGGAAGAATTTGCTAGGGAGCAAAATAAATGAGTAAATATGGTATTTTTATATGAATTGAATTTTTGGATGAATGTTATGATGGCATTTTGAGAAACTGTCACTATGGGAAATGGGCGAGAATTTCCAGAGGTGAGGCCACTCATCTGGGCCAATCACAGAGAGCCTTTGACTTCTGAGCAAAGCAACAGGCCATCATTACTGTACTCAGGAAGTCTGAGGATTGTTTATACATTAGGCTGGCTTAAGAATACTGCCCAGATGGCATTTTTTTCAAGCTTAGGTAACTATAATCTCCAATAAAGACTACTCTAGTGCTACATCATCAGAGAGAAGGGATTCTGGGCTCTCAAAAGCTGTGTATTCCAGCACAGCAAAAGCTCTGGCAAAGCCTGCCAAGCTGAAAAGGCTTCCAGGACATCTGTTGTCAGAGGACCAGCCTAAGTATGGTGAGACCCATCACCAAAAAGTTGGCCATTGGGTGATAGATTAATTTTTCTGGCCAGAGCAACTCAGAAAAACTGTTTATTGACACACAGAAGGGGTGCAATTTGTATTGCCACCATGGAAGGGAGTACCTATATGGATGAAAACAAGACACATCTTTCAATTGTATTGGCCATAGGTAGCCCCAGGCAAAGTCTGGCCTTGGTGTGCCGTCACCTACCTTTTCAAATCCCAACTTCTGCAGGCAGACTTTCCTGATCTCCATCTCTCTTCTCTCCCAGAACCTTCCCTTTCAGATTACCTTGATATACTATGTGTAGATCTTGTATGTACCTCAATAGTTACATATTATCTCCCTTTTTTTGCGTATTATCTCTTGCTTTTTGTTTTTTTGTTTATTCTTTGGCCTTTCTTTGTATCCCCAGCACTGAGCATAGTGCCTGGCACATAGTAGGCACTTAATTAATGCTTGTTGATTGACTAGCCCTCTCATCACTCATGTGACCTCTAACCACCCCGGTAGCTGGTGCCCTAATGTTGCCCTCTGGTTATCTCATAGTTCCCACTGTGATGCCTCATCCAAATCTGCTGTCCCTGGCATGTGTCCAGTATTCTCAATTTCTGCCTTCTTCACCTAGGAAAACTCACCTCAAGGCATGGGCCTCAGCTTCCTGTCCCATTGATGGGAGGCAGGGGGCATAATCAGGAGACCTGGGTTCTACCTCCAAGTTACCCATTAATTCACTGTGTAATCTTGGACAAGTAACTAGTTCTCTGGGCCTCAAGTTTCTCATCTGTAAAAATGAGGGGCTTGGGTTTAATGATTTCTGAAGTCCCTTCCAGCTTTAAAATTCAGAGACTCAATGATTGTTGGGAAGCAATCTCCTAAACTAATTCACAGGAAAGTGTTCATATTTGCTAACTATACCTTGTTAGCTCTCCCATTGGATCTTACATGCTCACATTTTGCAATATTGACTGGAGAAAAGGAAAGACTGAAAAATGTCTGTCTCCAGAAGCCCATCAATTCAGGGCAATTGCCATGCTACTTTTCTCTTTCTTGGCAGGACTGTTCATATTGCTATGGTGCCCTGATGCCAGCTCCTTCCCAATTTTCACTGGGATCAGTTTAGGAGGCAACTTTCATTCCTAGCCAAGAGAAATGACAAATGGAGGCAGGTGCATTAAATGGAGCACTGATAAAGCTGAGCAAAATGGTTTAATGTTTTTTTCAATGACTACCAGAAAATTAACAATGTAGGTTATGATATATGGGAAAATCTGAGGTAGAAATAAATTGTTCAAGACCTAGCTTTAGCTAGGACTAGAAAGTAGAAGAAGAGAGTATTGGAAGTGAAGCCCCAAGAACCTTTTTGGACTTCCACACCTTCCTAAAGTTTGTCCCCTTAAAAGTCAGTGTATGCTTTTCCTGCCAAAGTCAGTTGCTGTTGTGTGAAGAGTTTCTTCTTGAAGAAGGGTCCATGGTATAGTGCAAAGTGTCCTAAAATGGAAATCAGGACCCTTGTCTTCTTGGTTTAGCTCTGCCACCAAGGAGCTGCATGCAAGTCACTTCCCTTTGAGGCCCCTGCTCTGGAAAATGAGAGGATTGGACTAGGTCTCTAAAGTCCGTCCTAGCTCTAACATTCTGGGATTCTAATCCAATTCTTTCTATTTAAGAAAGAGCCCAAGATTTTTAGTATCTTACTTCCTCAGTGCCCATATGTTGGTAAATGCATTTCATACTGTCCATCACTTTTCCTAGGTTTAAGAAAAATGTCATTTAAAGCTCATTTTCTTTGAAATCCCACATAGTCTTCAAAGGTAGAATTTTGTCCAAAGAGGTACAATGGATTGGGACAATGATGGCAAATTTGGGTGTTCTGGCTCTAACAAAGCTTGCTGTGCAGAGTAATTAAAGAACTTATTGCCCTTGAAACAAAAAGGATTTACTAGAATTTTGAGAACATCTAATCCAACGTGGTATGTATAGGTTATAGTATTTTGGTTTTTAAAAGAAGAAGAAGAAATGAAAAGCTATACAGTATACTTAGGCTGAAAAGGTTATAACTCTTATGTAATGTACATATGTAACATATATGATAAAAATAATAGTAATATTGTATTTACACATTTATATAATACTTTAAAAAAAGAAGAAAGCCCCTGAAGAAATAGAAACTCACAGGTCAGGACTGCATAACCTGATACGTTCAGAATGATAAATTTATTTTTGTGAGGCAGTGTGTATGAGTGGATGGGGTACTGGACGAGGCATGAGCAGACCTGAATTCTGGTCTGAACTCTGGCATTAGCTAGCGGGGTGAGCTTGGCCAAGTAACTTCATGTTTCTCAGCCTCAGTTTTCTCATCTGTAAAATGGGGATAGTAATCGCATCTACTTCATGTGGTTGTGAGGATCAAAAGAGAATCTGAATGTAGCTCTAGATTTATGTACGATGCTATATAAAATGCTTCACAAACCTTAAATCCTTTATATGAATGGGAATTGCTCTTTTTCTTCTCTTTTTTCTCAAGATAGTTGGACTAGATGATCTCTCCAGCTCCTTTGAGCTCTAAACAATTCTGATTCTAAGATTAATGGGCTGTTTAGGTGAATAAAAAGTGGAAAGTCAGTGTGTTCAACTGGGAAAGTGCTTAGCAGCCTTAGGTGCTACTCGATATGTTGAAAGATGAGGAGAAATGGTTCAATGTTTTTCTAATGAGCACAAGGAAAATGTAATCTAGGGCCCCATTTGGTCAAATTTGGAAAGTCTGGATAACAGTGCCAATGATTAAGAATCTCCATCTGGTAAAAACTTTACCATTTGCTGTGGCCATTTTTTCTGTAAGTGAATCTAAATTCAAGGTAATAAATGACTAACAGAACAATTTTAAGGTGCAGTCCACATAACCGAAAATTAGAGGTGTTGTGGAATTCTGTAATTTAATTTGGCTTCTTTCGGGGTCCTTAAAATTATTTGTATAAAAAGCTATGTGTGTATGGCTTTTGATTTTTATTAAAAATATTACATTTAGGGGTGCTATTGATTTTTTTTTAACTGAGACTAGGAAACATACAGTAACACATTATCTAGTGATCAGATTTATGACATCTTTGGCTATCTGAACATAGCTGGAAAACTAGAATCAATCAAAAGAAGGACCTCTGACCTTTGGGGGAAATAGTTGCCACAAAACCCACATACTCTACCCAGTCCAGATGTGGATCCACCTTTGAGCCAAATTCTTTTTTGTTTACCTTAAATCATAACCATTCCATTTCTTCCTATGGTACAGAGGCTTGTTTTATATAATTTTGTACCTCTTAATATCATTCAGAAATTAAAATCCAATTATCTTACTCCCTTGGTCAAGATTGTTCAGTGGCTCCCAACTGTCTCTAAGGTACAACTTGGCATTCAAAGCCCTTCATGGTCTGGCTCTAGCCTACCTCTCCAGGCTTATTGCCCTTACTCCCCTTAATGCACTGGGTTTCAACCAAAGAGGCCTACTTGCTATTCCCCTCTTCCTAACTCTTGGCAAAGGTACCACCATGTTCCGATCAACCAGACTGGAAACCTACGTGTCATCCTCAACTCCTCATTCTTTCTCTCCCTTCCCCCCCATAGCCAATCAATGGTCAAGTCCTCTGGTTTCTACCTTCATAACATCTCTTGTGTATGTGTCCTTTGCTTCTCTGACGGTGCCCTGACCCTGCTGCAGGCAGGCCCCTCATCACCTCATACCCTAACTGCCACAGTAGCCTGCTGCTTGATCTCCCTGCCTTAAGTCTCTCCCCATTCTAATCCGTCCTCCTCTCAGTTGTCAGATTGATCTTCGTAAAACAAAGGTCTTATTAAATAACATCCCTCAACCCCATTCAATAAATTCCAGTGGCTCCCTATTACTGCTAGGATCAAATATGAAATCCTCTGGTTTTCAAAGCCTAGCCTTCCTAACCTAACCAGGTTTCCCACCCCTGCATGACTGGCCTCTTTGATGCTGCCCCCCAAGATACTCCATTTCCCATTTTCACTGACTGACCCTTACCAGGAACTTCCTCCCTCTTCATCTCTGCCTCCTGGTTTCCTTCAAGTCTTAGCTAAAGTCCTAGATTCTGCCAAAAGCCTTCCTGGTCTTTCTTAATCTTAGTCCTTCTGAGATTCTTCCTCATTTATCATGTATACACACACACACACACACACACACACGTACACACATGGTTTGTACAAGGTTGTTTATATGTTGTCTCTTCAATTAGCCCCTAAGAGCAGGATTATATTTGCCTTTCTTTGTATCCACAGTACTTAGCACAGTGCCTGCCACATAGTAGGTGAGTAATAAGTGCTAGTTTACTGTTTCCTGAGTTTGGTATCATCTCTCCCATTTCTATGTCTTTACAGAATGTCCTCCCTCCACTTGTTAGTGTGTAAATAATCATGTGTATACCTATTTATTTACATGCTGTATCCCTCCAATAGAATGTAAGCTCCTTGAGGGCAGGTTTATCTTTGTGTCCCCATTCTCAGCACAGGGCTTAATAGATACTTGATGGATTGGATTGGAAAAACTCATAAGTAAACTTTAATCATAATTGAGTTTATTGTTTTATGTTGAATAAGTATGGAATTTATCTCATTTTTTTAAATGTAAAAAGTTCATTTCAGATGCTCATTTAGAGTCATTATTTAAAGGTATTTGGAGGGGTTTGGGGAAGAGCTCAGGTGAGTCCCTGCCTTTACTCTGCCATCTTGGCTCCATCTCCCAATGCAGATGCTGATTTAAAAGTTGAAATTTTGCTTTGCTTGAAGCATAGTATTGAAAAGTGCCATTAATTGAGATTGAGGGCTCTCTTTATTGCTTTACAGGCCAAATGTAATTTTTCATAGCGCTCTAATTTTTATAGTGTTTATAGTGTGTGAAAGGAGGATTTGTAAATGATAGTATGGTACTTAGATTAAACCTGTTTTAGCAAGCCAATAACAAGAGTTAAAGGTCATGTTTCATTAATTGATTTTTAAAGTATTTTTGATGAATTATGAGCTAGCATGAAACTAAATGCCAGCTAGCTCCTGCTTCTTGTAACATAAACTCTTGAAAATGAGTTATCCAGTTTTTCTTTTTCTCTTTGTATCTCTCTCTCTCTCTCTCTCTCTCTCTCTCTCTCTCTCTCTCTCTCTCTCTCTCTCTCTCTCTCCCTGTCTCTCTCTCTCTCTGTCTCTCTCTCTCTTTTTGCAGGATTGCAAAAATGCTTTGGAGTTTTTAACTGAATCAAAGAGAGAAATCCAGACTAGATCGGAGACCGTAAGAAGAAAAGTAGTGGCAAGGGAGATTCAGTGCCAATGCAGCAGCAAAGAAGGCAACCAGAATTAGTGGAAGGAAATCTTCCTGTTTTCGTATTTCCTACCGAGCTGATATTTTATGCCGATGACCAGTCAACACACAAGCAGGTGTTGACACTGTATAACCCCTATGAATTTGCCCTAAAGTTCAAAGGTGAGTTCCTCTGCTTCAAGTGGCTGAAAGGTGATCTTGTTCAGTATAACTCTACTATATTAGGACTTTATCCTTGCCCAGTGTACCTGGCCATGCCTTTATAATCATGCAAATGGATGTCTCCGTGTACGTTTCGGAAAGCTGGCCTTAAATGACTATTTTGACCTTTGTCTTTCAGTTTTATGCACTACTCCCAATAAGTATGTTGTCGTTGATGCTGCCGGGGCAGTGAAGCCTCAATGCTGTGTGGATATGTAAGTCAAAGCTACTTGTTAGTTAAATGTTTTAGGGTCAATAGTAACTTTCTTTAAAGTTTAGTAATGACAGCTTTAAAAAGCTGTATTTTGCATTTGTTAACTGCTCATAATTTTTATTTGGCCTTTGCTTTACTTTGAGCTCTACTTAATGTTTGGGTTCACTGAGCTTCTCTGTAAGAGGTTCCTAGGCAATTTAAAACAAATTGGTCAAAAGCTTGGCATGTTTAAAAGATATTGGAGGTGATGTAGATCTTGGTTGTATATTTTCTGTGAAAACCTTTGGGATTGTTTTTTAATCTCTCAATTGCAGCAGGGATGTCCAAGGTCCTTTAAAAAGGGGGGGAAAAAACCCCAACAGCCAAGCTTCTCTTCTCTGGTTTGCTCTCTTTAAATTACTCCATCTGCACTAGGGGATTTGGCTTTCTTTAGCACATCCTGATTTTCTTAGTGCTATCCTGAGAACAATGGGAATACTAACTCATCTGCAATGATTCAGCTAAGAGGCCCAGGAAGTTTACCCAAATTGACAGGAAGCAAGTAAGAAAATGATGTGAGCAAGTGTGCTTTTTATCTGTAAGAAGCTATCAGAGTTCTTCCAGATCATTTGCATTTGGAGTGTGAGCTAAATTACTTAATGAATCAATTCATATTTGGTTTTTGCCCTAGTGGCAAAACCAGTGACCAGATGTACCTCTGTTGACTGGTCTCTTATGTTTACTTAACCTTCTATGAGAATTGCAAACAGGTAGCCAGGTTTTTCTTTCTAAAATATCTTTATTTCTCTAAGAGAGAAAGCTAAAGTAGTATGCTTTGGAATCTTAGAAAACCACTAGGAATGTGCTCTTCATTATTAGGGAGGAATTTTTCTTTGAATTTTCAATCTGGGTAATAAAACTCTGTTGCAAAGGCTAGACTGTTGAAATATGGTTTCTTGCCAAATGCCCTGGATGCTCTGTGTTCTTTAGTAAGAAACAGCAGAATGCATAAATATTACTTTGGAGCAGAACCGTGAACAAACTGGCTTTTTTCCCCGCAGCATTGTGTTGCACTACTAAGGATGGATTCACTGCTACATTGCTTATTTCAGCCTCTGTGTGTCAAGCTCATTTTAGAATTCATTGTGAGCTTTTGCTATCTGAGCAATAGATATAGATAGATAGAAGGAGAAACTACGAGGGGGTACCAGAGCAGGAAATAATTGTTTACTATTACCATTTAAATAATAAATACTGCAGCACCATTATCAGAAAAATGTACTATCTAAAATGTGGAAAGACTTTCTTCTTATTTTTTTGTCTCTTTTGTACCAGACTTTTGCATGTAGACCCATTACTACATTTCAAATACGTTACATGCTTTCCCCTTGAATATATCTGAATTTCCCATGTTTTTGGCTTAGAGCAAATCTGTTTTGTTGTGATTTATTAATAACATTGCCTATATAGTATTAAAATCTACCTCTCCACTTGTCATGCAAAAATCCCCAAACCTAACAGCATTTATTTTCTGATCTCACACAGCGTAATTCGTCACAGAGATGTTCGGTCCTGCCACTATGATGTAATAGACAAATTCCGTCTCCAAGTTTCTGAGCAAAGCCAGAGAAAGGCTTTAGGACGGAAAGAGATTATTGCTACTCTTCTTCCATCTGCCAGAGAACAACGAAAGGAAGTGGAGGAAAAAAGGATAAAGGAACACTTAACAGAAAGTGTGTTTTTAGAGCAGATTCTATGTCAAACAGGTCTCTATTTTTAAGAAGCTTAGTGAAGTTTGCTGTTTCTGTTTGCAACAGGAGTTCCTAGTCTTGGGTCTATGAATTTCAAAAAAATATTTTCATCACTGTATTTCAATATACTTGGTTTCCTTTGGTTTTTTTTTTTTAAAGGCAATTGGGGTTAAGTGACTTGCCCAGGGTCACATAGCTAGTAAGTGTCAAGTGTTTGGTCTGAGGCCAGATTTGAACTCAGATCCTCCTGACTTCAGGGCCAGTGCTGTATCCACTGTGCCACCTAGCTGCCCCAATTGGTTTCCTTTGTAAGCCTATGTATTTCATATTATGCATTTAAAGACATGATTCTGAGAAGGGGTTCACATAGGCCTCAGCAGACTGCCAAATAGGGCCCTGGCACAAAAAGGTTCAGAATCCCTGGTTTACAATAAACTTGAGAATAAGAATAACCAAATCAGAAATGTGTGTGTGTGCGCGCGCGCGTGTGTGTGTGTGTGTGTGTGTGTGTGTGTGTGTGTACATACACATGCACAGGTAGCGGTGGGGCATCTGGAAATTGAAGTGGATGATGGAGAGCTGGGGTTAGACTTCCCAACAGGGCCAGGATGTAAAGAACAGATGTGACATGCTATTCTTTACAAGTTCTTTTGAACCTGAAGAAAGTAGGCAATATATTCATTATATGCTAATACAACTTAGCAGTTGTGTGCTTTGTTTTGATTACTTTCTCCTTCCTCCTTTCTTATTTAATTTATTTGAAAGAGAGAGCTTGGCAGCAAGACAAAGTCCATATACTGTTTATTGATTGAGGTTATAAAGTAATGATTGTCATGGTATTTAGAAAGAATATAGGTCCTTGGTACTTCAAAAGAGCTGGAATTTTGTTTCTGTGAGCACTCCTCCCACCAATACAGATTTGCAGCCCCTCCAGGCCTTAGTTAGAAAGCCTTCCTTAGTTGTTTTGACCCAAACAGTTCATCACCTGGTGGCCCACCTTCTGATGCTGAAATTTGCCAACCCTAACTGACTGGTCCTTGCAAGGTAGAAGTACTTTGCCACTGGGCCTGTACTTGAAGCCTTTCCAGTGTGGGGTGAGATCTGTCCGACCTTGTGCAGTTTTGGCACAGCCTTAGAAAGCCTCTATGCCAAGGGCAATGGAAACCCTCAAGGAAGGGCAGGGACTCTTTCGTTTGTGAATTTGTATCTCTAACACCTAACCCAGTACCTGGTATCTAATAAGTGCTTAATAAATGCTGCTTGAATTGGCTTGATGAAGCATCAGAATAGGATAAATGGTGAAACAATAGAGATGGGAACATTTAAATAGTGTGTCACATTTCCAATTCACTCTCCTTTCCAAAGGGCTTGGTAATAATTTAAGTTTAAAATTTGTTGGTTTTGTTTTTGGTTTTTTTTTAAGGAGAAGAAAATTAGAAAAAGCTAAAGGGCTCAATTTAGTCCTTTTCTCTTCTACTGCATAAAGAGATTTTATACAAAAATCATAATGCTAATTTTGCTTGAATAATAGCTGGCTGTTCCTCCCACTCATGCTTTGCCTTAATTATATAAATAATTAAATATTTATATCTTATATAAGGGGATTTGAGAACCAAATTTATTTAGTTGCTGCAGCCTAAGCTCAATTGATTAGTCTAGAAGATAAAGAGAGAGAGAAAGAAAGAGAGTGTGAGAGAGATGGAGAGCGCACACACACACAAGTGCTAAGTAACGTTTGGCTTATACGGTAAGAAGGCGAACACCAGGAAGGTGTTTTTTCTATGAGAGTGAATTGTATGTGGCTCATTTGCCCTCTAAAAGCTCTGTTAAGGAGGCTCATGTTGTTTTGGGGGAAAAAAACCTCATTAAAATTGGATTTAATTAAACTAGGCAGATTATAAAAATCCCCTGTGGGCTACTCATTCAATCCCTCTTCATTCCTCATTTCCTTCCAGTTTAGTTCTTCAGAAATGGTATTGTGCACTTTTAACATTGTCACCATCTCCACACTTGGCTCTTTGAATGTTAATCCCCCACCTCTCCTTTTTAATTCCTTCTCTCCCCACTTCTGTGTCAGAAGGGGACCATTTTTAAGGTACAAAATAAAAGAACCTTTTCCTTTTTTTTTAATGGCATAAGTATAGTCAGCACCCCTATTTTTAATTGTTATATGCAGCGTATACTTGAGTTTTGTTGCTTAATCCCTTTCTTGTTACAGGAATTCATGGGTCCCCATCAATTTATCCATTTGAGAAAGTTGAAAGGCAGCCTTGGAGTCAGGAAGACCTGGGTTCAAGCCCCACTTCTGATGCCCACTGCAGTGTGGCCGTAGGCAAGTCATGTGATCTCTCAGTGCCCCAGGCAATTCTCTGCCTAGAAATTACTGAGCAGGTGTCCTTCTGGATTGCTGGGGGGAATTTACTTACTGGGAGTTCTAATGAAATCTTGGGTCTGGACCAACACCCCCCCCCACACACACACACCCAAAGCACAGTAGAGTGGAGAGAGAGCATTGGATTGGGAGTCAGAGGACCAGTGTTTGAATTCTGACTCAGATTCCCATGTGACCTTGAGCACATCTCTCTCATGATCATAGAAGCATGGATTCAGAGCTGGAAGGGACCTTCAAGGTCAATTTATTGGGACCCAGAGATAGAGAAGAGCTGGTGGGATTTGGTGGAAAGAGGTTTGGAGACAAGGCCCCAGGCTCAAACACTAAGTCTCTGTGATTTAGGGCAAGTCACTTTTACCTTCTGGGCCTCAGTTTTCTCCTCTGTAAAAGGAAGAGATTGGATTGGATGACCTGAGGTACCTTCCAGCCCTCATTCTGTGCTCCCATGACAGTGACTTGGCCAAGGTCACACTGGTGACAGAGCTAAAATCTTCATCTTTTGTATACATTGTCATAGTCCTCAGGTTATTATACAGCCTTTATAGCCAGAAAAAGGGGAAGGATGAATGAAGCAGCAACTAGCACAGGGCTTTCTTCTCAGAATGGATGCCCAGTAATTGTCGATGACAAAGGAACCTGACACTCCTTTGAAGCTAAGAGCCCCTGTTGATGCTATCTTTGAAATTGAAATGCTTTGCTTTGTCCATTTTCTAAATCCCACAGGCTCTCCTCCTTTTTAAATACCTCTTCTGGAATGAGTGAGAGGGCACATTCAAGAAGGAGGTATTTCTGGTAGCTGAGCCTGACTCGGGTCCTAATCTGGCTGTTGTCTGGGGACCAGCCCTGCTAAATTCTGACAGGTTCCTCACCATGCTGGTAACATAAGATGGAGTTTTCCACCACAGCCACTGTGGACGCCTCGCTTCTCAATGAGAGAGGAGTTATGATCTGAGCTGGTGGAGGCAGTACCTACACTGATAAAATTGCACATCTTTGAAGTTTCAAATTAAGAGACTGAATTAGCCTGTAATTATTTTGCCCCACCAAGAAAAATAACTGAGTCACTGGACCACGTTTATCTAATTACTAAAGCTTGTTTAATAGTGAAGAATAATATAGTATTTTCTGTAATAAGGTACTTCAACTCCTCCCAGGGATCATTTTTTTAAATTAGGGGACAAGGAAATGGGTGTTAAAATCAGTTAGAAGACATGCTCTCAGACCCTACTAAGTATATTTGGATCGAGAATATGACTGAGCAACAAAAATTAGAACTTGAGTAGTTCTTACTGAAACCTTTTATTCTTTCCTTTTTGGCTTCTGTTTGTTTCAGATTCTGGGGATGGGAGTGGGGGCACATTTTTGTGCTTAAGAATTCAATTTGCAAAAATGGAAAAGGCATAGAGAGATCTGATATTAAGCTTTTGTCTATGATGTTACATCCCCCCTTCTCCCCCAATCTGACTATAAGCCATTCACGCAAATGGGAAGGTTCTTTAGGGGAGATGATGGTTGGGGGCTGTTGGGTTCCTTTTCTCAGTGCCACAGAATTGTGGCCATCACCCGCCTGCTGAAGAGAAGAGGTGCCACAGCAAAATGCCTTCCACCCTGTGTGCCAGATCCTACCATCTTTGCCAGGTTATCCCATTATTCCTAGTAATTATGTGGAAAATCAAACTTTCATGGGATCTTAGATTTAGAACTAGAAGGGACCTTAGAGGTGGTCTAATCCAACCCCCTAAAGTCTGGAACACAAAGAGTTGATTATTAAGGGAAATGGTCAAAAAGAAGAAAATTATTTTTGCAGGCAGTATGGGTTAGAGGGCATCAACTGAAAAAGCATTTGGGCTGGGATGATAAACGAAATTATATTTTTAAACTATCAGAGGTACTTTCCGTGTATATAATTTAAGTTTTTTGGTGCCCTTTTGGCTTTATAAAATCACATAAATTTCTGAAGGAAACTGAGTCCCATGGAAGTGAAATGATCGGCCCAAGGTCACATCTTAGGATCCTGAGTCTAGAGCAGGAGGAGGCATTAGAAGCCATTTAGTTCAGCTCCCTCATTGCACACGTGAGGAAGCCAGGCACAGCGTGGTCAAGCGACTTGCCCCAAGTCAATAAACAAATGTTTGTAAAGTACCTAGGCACTAGGGATGCAGTAGAAAGAATGAAACCTTCTCCAGGAGCTCTGATTCTGATGTAAATGGCTTCTGATTCCAAGTCTGTTTCCCGAGCCTTGGGGCCACATGTGGCCTTCTAGATCCTTAAGTGCAGCCTTTTGACTGAACCCAAATTTTACAGAACAAGGCCGCAGGTTCCCCATCCCTGCACTACACATTACTGCTATTCTTCTAATTGCTTAGAATGGGTAATGGAAGCAAGTGAAATTCTGGCCATCTTATTGTATCTTTTGAGTAAATAGCTTGTGTTTGGTATCTGGGATTCCATGGTTGGAAGTGAAACTTTCCTGAAGCCCTGTTGAGACAAACGAGATGAATTTGGTTTCTTGCAAGACTTTTCCAAGTGCCCGTTTATGTGGATTGTTTTTACCCACAGCTTGGAGCTTTTCACTAAAAGTATTAAGCAAATACAATAGCCTAGGTAGAATCACTGCCTTCTAGCAGAGCTTGGAAATCTCTAAAGGTTGGAACGGGAAAGGTTGGTTATTAAGGAAAATAGTCAAAAAGAAGAAATTATTTTTGCAGACAGTATGAGTTAGAGGACATCAACTGAAAAAGCATTTGGGCCAGAATGATAAACGAAATTATATTTTTAAATTATCCAAGTTACTTTCCATGTATATAATTTAAGTTTTTTGGTGCCCATTTGGCTTTATATCACATTAATTTCTGAATATATTCTTCCTCCACTCTTGGAGCCATCCTGAAGGTATGTTTTAAAGGAAAATTACTGTGTTTAAAATTGTGGCTTTAAAATGTCACTTTTAATAATGGAGGATGAGTTTAAACAGTGTGTGTGCTTTAGTTTGCCTGAAAAGCACTCAAGTACCATGATTTCAGTTATGTTAAGTGGTGAGTTAATAGAAAGATTTTTATGGCCCTATCTAAAGATCACTGGATCTGGAGTGAGTGGACAAAGTTCCAGTTCTTATTCTGCCACTACTTTATGGGTAACCTTGGACAAGTCTCCCCACCTCCGTGGGCCTCAGTTTTCCCATCTATAAAATGAAGGCGTTGAACTAAATGGCCTGTGAGTTCCCTTCCAGTTCTAAGCCTCTGATCCTCTGAACCACAAGGGTTTTTTTTTCTTATGTTTACTGAGTCTGTGTCCCATGAATTTACAAGGAGATTTTTTTTCTTTTTGGAATTGCTTAAATTAAAAAAAAAAACAACTTATTTAATTTTTTTCTTCTGCAGGTTTGGGGAAGTTGGTGTGGGTTTTAGTAATCTTTGTTGAAATGATGACTTAATAATTAAATTTTTTTTCTTAAAGGAAATCTATTCTTATTAGGAATGTAAGTCACTAAATGTGCTTTAGTTCTTGTCATTGACAGTCAAGCCGAGTCTCTTGTGATAACATTTGTGTTTTATTGCTTCAGCTAAATTGGTAATCACTGAAGTTTAGATTTGTTTTCTGTGATCTGGCTTTGGTGAAGTTGATTTAAAGTGAGCGTGATGCCTGCAGGAATGAACAGCCTCATTTTGTAAAAGAAGACAAAGGTCATTTGCTTTAATGAAAGAGACAAGAGTGGAAAATCTATATAGCAGAGGATGTTACTGTCACATTTTGTAAAATGTATGAGAGTATATAATGCAGTAGAATAATGCCTGATAATACATTTTAGGAAGATCTTATTTGCCAGTTATGGGTTAGGGGCTAATTTTGTTTTAAATTACAAAGTGGGCTATAATAGAACAAAATAATCATTAAGATGATTTGGGTTTTAAATGTTTTTCTCCTTAAACAAATTAAACCTTGCCTCTCCCCTCATATATGCAGACTTATTTTCTTCCTTTCCACCTGAGGCAGTCGTGAAGATAATTTAAAACTTTTCTTTTGGTACTTCCTTTCTTGCCTGCTGCCATGCTTTGAGTGGGCCAGAACAGCAACAGCTCTACAGAGCTGGGCATAATGGAGGGATGGATGCCAAAGGGACATCTCCAAGGATAGTGGTAATGGGCTGTTGTGTCGAGGAACCAAGGGTAGCTGGAGCCCCATCCTGTGGGTGCTTCAAGACCCAGAAAGTAGGGGATGAAGGGTGTTTTCTTCGTCTCTCTGAGGGGTGGGGTCCCAGATAAGGAGCGCAGGGCGCCATATGGCATGGGAGGAGGGATGGGGCAGTCTACCAAAAGATAAGGCAAAGATGTCAGTGGGTGTATAACTTCATGGCTGACAAGTATTCTTGAAAGGCTAACAGGTGGACTCTGTCTTAAATTGGATTGAAAAGATTTAAGCTTCAAGAAGCATCTTTGTATTTTTACAGAAAACAGGACTGTCTCATCAGGACCTAGTTTATTAACTGTTTTCCTGGGAATAGTGTGCGTTGCAGCTCTGATGCTACCCACCTTGGGAGAAGTGGAATCCCTAGTGCCTCTCTACTTCCATTTAAGCGTGAATCAGAAATTAGTAGCTGCTTATGTTTTAGGTAAGTTTCTTTTTCTAAGTTACATTTTGGGGAAAGCATATATAGATAATTTTTATGGTTTGGGCTTTATTTTTTTTTTTTTAAAAAGACCTAGATGGAGACTGGACTCAAAGGAACTTCCAGATAAAGTGTCTCCTAAGGTTTGCTTTCTTTTGGTTCCTATTCACTTGTTTCTGCTTATGTTGAATCTTGTTAGGGATGTAAGGTAATACTAGCTGTGTGGTGCCATTAGGTTGGTATCCCAGTACATTTGGACAACTCATTGTTCTCCTTTATGATCATTCTCATGGTAGAAGATTTGTGTAAAATATGCCTGACGGTATGCACGTGGTACCAGCCTCTCTTCTTCACCCCACCTCTACCTTCCTCATCAAATCTTGTTAACTAGAGATGAAAACTACTTGCCTTCTTGTGATTTCCTATAGATTTGTTAACCATTTCTGATTTAAAATAGTCTTTTTTTCCCCTAGTGTGATTCTTAGCAAGTGAAGCATCTGTCTTGTTTCCTAAAAGCCAGCTAATCTAAAATATCCCAACTTGAGAGAATGTCAAACCAAAACTGGGCTTCCCTTTCCTTCTGTCATGATTGGCAGGAATGTGAGTTTATGCCCTGTGCCATGAAGGCTTGCTTCCCGGCCACTGTGGCACTGTATGGACAGGGCCGCATTGGTAAGGAATGGCTCACCATTGTGCAGTGAGATTGTAGGATACTCTCAATGCCCAATATGGACAGGTCTGGCAAAAGTGAAAGTCTCCTGCCTTGAACCTGATATGCTGGGGGGAGTTTGGACAGTGTAGGTCACTTGGAGATTAGCACCTGGCCTTGTCTCAGACACTGTACTACATCTCTCAATGCAGCCTCTGATTCCCCACACTCTTGGCTCCCACATCATGTAGTTAGTGCATTTTGAACACAGAATCGGGTGAAAAATCCAAAGTCTTTTTCGTTTGTTTATTTGTTTATTTATTTATTTATTTGGCTAGGCAATTGGGTTTAAGTGGCTTGCCCAGAGTCACACAGCTAGGAAATATTATGTGTCTGAGGCTGGATTTGAACTCAGGTCCTCCTGACTCCAAGGCTGGTGCTCTATCTACTGTGCCATCTAGCTGCCCCAAGTCTTTTTCATTTGAACCGTTGTCAAGCCAGCTCTGTATTCTGTACTTAAGCAACTGATTGTTTATTTTTTTTAACCTAAGTGCAAGACTTTATATTTATACCTGCTAAACGGCATCTTGTAAACTGGTCCCTCATTCCAGCTTGAGATCTCTTTGTCTCTGTATTCCATAACGCATTTTAAGTTGTCCCATCCAGTTTTGTCACCAGTGGCTTTGATAAGTATGCCTTCTCCTTATCATTCAAGATTTAGATAAAAATGTTAAACAGAACAAAGCCAAGCCCTCTAGCACCCACTGGAGATTTTCCTCTAAATTAGGAGTTCTGGGAACTTGGATAGGAAAAAAATGCCACCTTTATTTTCACTAACCTCTTACTGAAATGGATCATTTCTTCCCATTATGAATGTGGGCACTGAACTGTTAATTGGAAAAGAAAAGGGTCCATAGGCTTCATCAGCTGGGGGCTGGAGGGGCCCATGACCAAGAAAAGGTGAAAAGGCCCTTCTTGGGATTTCCAGTGATTCCTTACTCAATGCCCTGGGCAGAGCTGTCTTGCTGATGAAGAATTCCCCTAAGTCTGCTACCGACCAGCCTGGCCCTCCAGTGTAAACAGTTTGCCTGAGTACTTTCTCAGATTCAGTAGGTAACTCTCTAGCCCTCTGCTTTGTCTCTAGCTGTGTAGGCCTGACCTTTTTTTTCTCACAGACTAACAGAAGGCAGATTACAAAGTTCCATTTTGGTCTGATTTCATGTAGAATTTGTGAGACAGCCTAGAGTGCTTTTACATGTATTTTTCATGTATATAACATCCCATGAGAATGGAAGATGCAAGTTTTGACATTTGAGAAACTGAGGCTTAGAGACAGTAAGTGGCGTTGCCTGATTCCCAGCTTAGAGCCCTTTCTACTAAAATACTATTGTCATTAGGTAAATGGCAGATGCCATGTGAGTCCCATCTCAGGCTGACTCATCACTAGCTCCTCCTTTCAACTTCTAATAAAGAGTTTAATTGGAATTAAGTTTCGAGTTGGTAAAAGAGTCTTTAACATCAGCAGCAGGCTTAAGTACGTCAAGGATTTGTGACTTTTGTCAGCTACTCCCTCCATGGATACCCATAACACCCTGCGATAACTTAGTAGATAGGCTTTGAGAGTTGCTTGTACAGAGAAAGCAGCCAGGACATTGAAGGGCTGGGAGTCCCTATCATCTGAGGAATGGTTGAAGGAACTGGACATGTTTAGCCTAGAAAGAAAACTCAGGGGGACATGATAGCTGGCTCTAAGTATTTGAAAAGCCAGCATATGGAGGAGGGCATTAGCTTTGTTCTGCTTGGCTCCAGAGGGCAGAAGCTACCAACTTCCAGAGGTGACTTCCCCCTTTCGAGGTCTTTTTCAAGCAGAAGCCAGGTGACCATCTGCTGGGTATGTTATAGAGTGGATTCTGACACTGTAGACTCACCCTCTGATTCCTGGGCTTCTCTGACAATGTACTCTCCCCTATTGTTCTTCTGTCTCTCCGGCCAGTATGTCTATATCTCCTTTGCAAGTTCCTTCTTTTTCTTTCCCCCCTCAAACATGGGTGTCCCCTAAGGTTCTGCCCTGGGCTCATCTTTTCTGTGTCTACACTTTCTGCTTTGGCTATCTCATTCACTTCAATTAGCACCTATCTGCAAATAAGTCCCAAACTTATATCTCTATCCCCTGACCCCTGCCTAGAGTTCCAGTTCAATATTTTCCAATACCTCTTGGATATTTCTACCTAGATGTCCAGCTAGCACATTAAACTCAACATATCTAAAATAGAACTCATTGTCTTCCCCCAAGACCTGTCCCTCCCACTAACTTCTCTATGTTGATGCCACATCAGTATATATCTCAATGTCTGGGATGCCCTGCTCTATCTTCACCTATTGAACGACTGTTCATTTTGAAAGCCCGATTGAAATTCTCCTTCTTCCAGGAAGCCTCCCCTGCTGAGTACCTTCTCCTGAACTCACATAGTATTTCTTTTTCAGTTTGCTAATGCAGTTTGGTATTGTGGGCAGAGAGCCGACCTGGGAGTCTAGTTCTGCCTCTGACACTCATATGTGCTGTGTGACTGTGGATGAGTCACCTAACCCCAGGCAAATCTATCAGACTAGTGTATAGCATAGGGGCTGCTCTGTATTGGGAAAGGGAATTTCCATACCCAAGTTTCTCCATATTGATGAAATCACTGGCTGGATGTTCCGCCTCTCCCCCCCCCTCCACCCTCCAATGCAGTTACTAGACTGCAAACTTCCTACAGGGCAAAGACTTTGTTTTCTCTAACTGTTGTATTTCTTCAAGGTCTAGAACAGTCTTCTGTTCATAGTAGGCATTTACTAAATGTTTGTTGATTGGTTAGAAGAAGGAACAGAAAAATTCTAATCCAATATAAAAATTTCTAATCCCTACTAACAGATCTTTCTTTGGATCTTTTGTTATATGAATAAGTGAAAAAGGTAAGGTGAGGGGCAGCTAGGTGGCACAGTGGATAGAGCTCTGGCCTTGGAGTCAGGAGGACCTGAGTTCAAATCTGGCTTCCAACACTTGTCACTTACTAGCTGCGTGACCCGGAGCAAATCACTTAACCCCGATTGCCTCACCAAAAAGCAAAAAAAAAAAGTTAAGATGAGCCCAACTACTTTATCTGGTTTGAGACTTCAAGGCCCTACCTCTCTAAAAAGCTTTCCGTCAGCCACTAGAGCTAGGAAGAATAACAGAGGCATGTTTTAAAGAGACTCCTAGGCTCATAACTGCAGAGAACCTTCAGAAGTTGTCTATGGTCCCACTCTCCCCTTTTACAGATGAGGAAACCTGAAGCTCAAGGGCTCTAAAAGCCTTGGCCCAGTTCATTCCCAAAGGAAGGAAGTGAAGCCAAGCTCTCTCCATGACTGTCATTACTTTGCTTCCAATACTGGGTCTTCATGGACCTAAGAGTGTGTGCCTAGGCAGTTACTGAATTCTGTCGAAAGATGTTTAATCGTCAGTCTACGAACAAAGGCAATGGTCTTTCTGAGACAGCCATCCTGTGAGCGTTACTGGCATCCAACTGTCTGCAGGTAACAACATAAAGGAGGACTATGCACATCGGAATTCTTTGAAGAAGGTAGTCAGTCGGTGCACAGTGAGGGTGCTGTCAGCCCTGTCCTGGTAAGGCAGGTTTGAAGAGGAGGCGGCTCCCAGTAGCCCTTGAGAAAACAAAAACATCTTTCTCCACTCCTTGTGTGGCCGAGGCTGGTCCCAGCCCCCTGTATCCTCTCTCATCTTGCATTTTTGCTCTCTCCCTCTCTGCTCCTGGCTCCTTCCCCTAAGCCCTCAAAACTGCTCAATTATCCCCAGTCTTCAAAACGTATCAATTGTCAAGCGCTTATTAAGCTCTTATTATGTGCCAGGCACCTTGCTAAGCTCAAAGAATACGAAGAAAGGGCAGAACAGTCCCTGGCCTCACATTTTAGTCGGAGAGACAACATGTAAATAAATAGGTACTACATACAAGAAACATACAGAGTAGATGGAAGGTGACCATAGAAGGGAGGGGACGAATAGTTGGAGATGGGGGGACCAGGAGAAGGTGATGTTTGTATTCTGTCTTCTTTGGTTTATTTAAATTGAGTCTTGAAGGAAGCTGGAGACTCTAAGACTTGCAGGTAAAGAGGGAGGGCATTCCAGGCAGAAGGGACAGCCAATGCAAAGGTACATAGATGGGAGATGGAGGGTGGTTTCCAAGTTCCAAGTGGGCTAGTGTAACTAGTTCGCAGACCATGCAGAGGGGAGCAAAGTGTAAAATGAAAAGGAAGGGCAAGGCCAGGGTGTAAGGAGCTCTAAATGCCAGAGGACTTCTTATTTGATAATCCTGGAAGTTAGCAAGGAGACACTGCAAGTTATTGAATAGAAGGTGACATGATCAGATCTGTTTTTCAGGAATATCACTGGATTAGATGGGGAAAATTTGAGGTAGGAAGACCATTTAGCAGGCCATTGCAATGCAGTGTTCTTTTACCGGGCCCCTTCCTCAAACCATTGTCCCATCTCTTCTTCACTGATGTCATGCTACTAGAAAGTAGTCTGTACTTGCTACCTACTTCATGATCAACCTCACTTCTCAACCCCTGACACTTGGGCTTTGTCCCCACTACCTTTCAGAAACAGCTCTCTGGAAGGTCAAGCCACCAGTGACTGGCAGCCACCGAACAAGAGCTCTGCACTGGGCGTGGGGGAAGTTCAAATCCTACCCCAGACACTTCCTGGCTGTGGGACTCTTGGGCAAGTGTCTCTCCCGCCTGTTTCCTCATCCATAAAGCAGGAATGATAATAGTGGCGCCTACCTCAGGGTTGTTAGGAGGGGGGGTTTGAGACCATTTGATGTGACCTCACTCATTCTAGCCTCCCTACTCCAAAATGTCTCTGCAGCCCTGTCCTTCTCAGTGTCTCAGAATAGCTCTTTGTCTTTACCCATCTCTGTTCCTTCTGAAGGATGCTTTGCTTACTTTCAGAGACTAAATGTTCCTGTCCTCTTGATCTCTTCCCCTCAGGTCATTCTTCTGGGCCTTTTAATCATTCCCTCTGTACAGCCCATCTTCAATCCAATGTCTCCTCCCCCAAACACATGCTTAGGACATTCCTCTCTTGAAAAACAAACAAACTAAAAACTGTTTCCTTCATCCTGGAGGATGGAGCTACCCTGGAGCTACACATCTTTTCGCCTTCCTTTTATCTGTTAATCTTCTCAAAAGAAGTTCCATTCACTGCACCCATTTCCTTAGCACTTACTGACTGCCCTGAAATTGGGCTTTCTCTTCACTATTTGACTAAAAGTGCTCTCTCCAGCGCCATTCCCCAGGGTCCAGATGCCTAGTGACATGGTCTTTCTGCAGTCTTTCACTCTGATCTCTCCACACAGTTCTGTAACATGCACTACCTTGTCCTTTTGGACAAATTTCCCCACTTTGCCATCCATGCCACTGCGCTAATTTGATCCCCCTTCTAGTTCTCTGGTGGTGCCGTCTTTGTCTCACTGACCTTACTTTCTGTTCCTACTTCCAAACACTGCGTGTGTGTGTGTGTGTGTGTGTGTGTGTGTGTGTACAAGCGCACACGCGCGCACACACACACACACACACACACACACACACACTCCATTAAAGAAAGAACTCCTCCGGTCCTGACTGAAGCTGTCACCTCTATGAGGATGGCTCCCAGAGTTACCTCTTCATTTCTGACATCTCTACATGGACATGAACATCCTCCCATGACCTCAAACTCAGCATATTTGAAGCGTGACTCTTTTTCTTTGGTACCAAGGCAGCTTCCCTTCCAGCTAGTTGGCATGGAGGATAGAATTTGGGACTTGGAATCAGAAAGACCTGAGTTTGAATCCTTCCTCAGATACTTCCTAGCTGTGTGATCCTGGGCAAGTCATTTAACCTCTCTGTGTCTGTTTTCCCATTTGGGGATAATAATAGTACTTACCTCACAGAGTTCTCGTATGGATCAAATGAGTTAACATATATAAAGCCCTTTGCAAACCTTGAAATGCTGTATAAATGCTATCTATCTTATTATTATTATTCCCTACACCACCACCTTTTTTGTCAAGGGTATCATTATTTCTTCACTCAGAATCTTGGAACCATCCCTGAATCTTCCTTTCTTTCCCCCATATTCAATTAGTCATCGAGACCTATTGATTTCTTCCTTCATACTGTCTTTTTAATCTATTCCTTTCCATTCATGCCTCCCCACACTAATTCAGGCCTTCATTACCTCAAGGAATAGTATAATGGAAAGAGAATTTGCTCTGGAATCACAAATTCCACTTCTAAGACTACCCGTGATCTCAGGCAAGTCACTTTATCTCTGTGGGCCTCAATTTCCTCATTGTACTAGATGGCCTCTGGTATTCCTTCTGATAACCCTATGGCTGGAAAATTGCAGTATTATCTTCACTGGGCTCCCTGCCTTGTCTCTGCTGCCTCACATAGTGCCTTCAGATTAACTGGCCTAACATACTACTTTGCATGTATTATTTCCCAGTTAGAAAACTTCAGTAACTCCCCATTGCCTATAAAATGCAAGCTCCTCAAACTGGCTTTCAAGGCATTCCCCAATCTAGTTCTTCATCTGTCTCTTCCCCTTTCAACTCTCAACCTTCCCTTCCACAAATCATCTGCTCCGGCCAAACCAGTCTGCTTTTCCCCCAAGTGTGCCCGAGAATGGGCACACTGATGTCCACATGGATCCACTTGCCTTGAATGTACTGCCTTGTGCATATCAAAGGCTTTGGTGCTGTTCAAGGGTCTGCCAAGGCCTTACCTCTGCCTTGAAGCTTTTTGCAAACTGTGCCTTCTGGGAACATTCACTTTCTGTAGCATTTACCGTGTACACTTGGCAAATGCCCTCATGCTTTGTTTCTGTACATGCCCTGTTACCCCAAACAGAGTAAGCCTCTTGAGGCTAAGGACTACCCTATGTCTCTGTGTATCCTATACTACCTTATACCTCTGTACCTACTACACAGACACTGATCGCATATATACTGATGATGACGTTCTGTCTTCTGGCATCTCTGGCACTACTTTTCCAAGTCATGTCCACCCTTATAGCAGTCGTGCCAGTATAGAGGGGCAAATGTGTTTGTTGGTGAGAATTCTGTGTCCAGACGTCCCTCGGTCTGGTTAAGTCATTCTCTCTCTGGTTTCCCATGCCGCTGTGGCTCAAGACATTTGGTGGCCAAGCTTTGGTGATGAGCTTCTCCACACTTGGCCAAGCCAGTCCTGTATGATGATCGTACCTGTGCTTGAAGCTTGGCCAGCTTGGCACAGCCTTTCAAGAGCCCAGGAGGTAGGAGGCTGCACTGGAGCAGGACTTAGAGGAACATTTCCTGATGTAATTAACCCCACCCAGTGGCTGTCCTTTGTTTGAAATTGGATTTCTTTGTGTAACACAAATGTGATTTCAGCTAAATTCAATTTACTTTGACTTCTTAGTTGAGTGCCTCTTCCTATGTGTGGCTGCTTTAATCATTTTAAGTCTGAACGATCTCTCTTTGAATGGGGAATTTCCGTGAAATGCCATTTCTCTAAGATGAGGTCTTCAAATTTTTGTCTTTCAGGTCTTATCACAATGGTTATACTCAGAATATGAATAAGAACGAAAATTGACTTTGGAAATAATTTTACCTTCTTCACATCATCACATGGACTGCCTTTGATTATCATTTGGCTCATTAATATATGACAGAAAACCTATCAGTGATTGAACATAATTGCAAAAGTGTAATATCTCTATATCTTGATTTTTATCTCTGTTGAGATAAAGATCCAGATATATCTGTAAAAATTGATGTATAACTTGTATTGGAAGGATGCCGGCACATTGTGCTCATCATGTTACAGAGACCTAGGATGCTTTTGTTGAGTGACTCCTGTGAAACGATTTGAAGAAACTGTCTTTTTATATCAATACCTTGTTGTACAAGACTTTTATTAAAGCAATGTTTGTTATTTGATTATCTTTCTCTAATTCACTTTGATTGTTAAGGTCCTGTTTGCCCTCAGGGTTAGAGGATTAGAAGGCTAAGCTGATGGAAATGAAAACAACAAACACAATTCTTGGGTTTATTCTCGCTATAAGCATTAATGTTAGAACCTCTGCCCTCTTAGTGTTTCTAAAAGTGGAATTTAAGTTAAGACTATGTGTGAAATACAATACACAGTCCCAGCGACTCCCAGGTGTCCTAGGGTCTCCCCGAATGCCCAAACCAGCTGGTTCACCTAGTGAGTTGGCTAGCTAACCAGTTGGACGGCAAACTTGAAAGCTGCTAAGGCTTGCCATTGGTGTGGCCATCAGGGAGGTCTCTCTTTGGCCTAATGGGCATCCTAGAAAGAAGCCAGGTATGAGGTCAGCCTCTTGGCCCACTGGCTTCTCTTTGTCTCTCTCTCTCTCTTTCCAATGCTTTATGTTAATAGGCAGAATAATGACTACAGCCTTTTGCTAGCCCTTGTCCCTAAGTGGCAAACCTAAGCTGGGCTTAGCAGATGCTGGGCTGCTTGTTTGGTTTGGGGATTGCTTGCTTGCCCCAAACCTAGATGTGGGAACTGTTCCATTTCTGTCAGGTGTTTTCTAACCATCAGAAACCAGTTGATGCCAGATTTTGAGCATGAACATTTGGTAGGGTTCTTTTGTTCTTGAAAAAGATGTCTTCCAGGCCTCTTTACAGACCATGAGCATGCCTTGCCACGGTAATATGTTCATTGAGTACGTGAGCATAAGCCTAAACATACAGCTGATGGTGATTTTTGTTGGAAATGGAACTTGGCTTCTAAAAAGCTTTTGTGTATAATCTTTCATAGGCCCATTTGGGGGGTTCCGGTTTCTAGGATGTATTGTTCATGTCCATAGCACTAGTCGTGTCATGTCTGAAAAAAAAGCACATGAATGTAATCATGGTGTTGTGGCTGAAGGGCTGGCCCTGGAGTCAGGGAGATCTGAATTCGAATCTAGCCTCTTCCATGTCCTAGCTGTGTGACCCTGGGCAAGTCACTTAACCTCTCTGAGCCTCAGTTTCCTCATCTGTAAAATGGGGATAATAATCATACCTACCTCACAGGGTTGTTGTGAGGATCAAATGCGATAATGGATGTAAAGCATTTGCAAAGCGTTATATAACTGTCAGTTATTATTTTCTGCTCTGAACTTTGTAAAGAATCTGGAAATGATTCTGATTTCTCTGCCCAGCTCAAGTCACCACTCAAATGTGGATGAAAAGGCATATGGAGGAGAGAAATAATTTAAAGACAAAAATAAACCATATCTGAATTTTACATTTAATTAAACATTTGTTTTTGGTGGTCCTTTTAATTTTGAGCAGCTCCAAGTTTTGTGTATCTTATGAAACAGTTATTCTTGAGTTAATTGTGTAAAATAGGAACTGTGGGGCATATAGAGAACCTAGAACTGACCTGGGCAGCTTAACTTAGAGAACAATGAGGTCATAGCACACAGAGAGACCTTCGAAATCAGTCATTTTCCAGAAGGGGAAACTGAGGCCCAGAGAGGGAAAGTAACCTGCCCAACACTGTGGACAGTAACAAGTAACTGGGCCAAGGTCTTAACCCAGGTCTTTTATTTCCAATCCAGTGCTCTCTCCACTGTGCCACCCTGAGGCAAATGCTGGGAGTCCTGGGGTATCCAGAAGTGGAAGACATGGTCCCTGCCTTCAAGAAGATTATAGTCTTCTTGGAAACACAAGGAAAAGAGTGAAAAGAGCCACTGATTCAATAAACATTTATTAATACCAAGACAAATTTGTCAGTGCTCTCAAGAAGTTTACACTACTGATAATATGTAAACAGATAAGGAAATACGAGATGATTTGATGAAAGAGAAACTACTAGTAACTGGGGGATCGTTGCTTCTGAGCTGAGCCTTGAAGGAAGCTAAAGATTCTAAGAGGTAAAAGAGAGTAGAGGCCAGACACAGGGTGGGGGGTGGGGACAGCTAGTGGGTGGGCCAGTTGGGCTCCCATGTAAAGTGCCTGTAAAATAAGCTTAGAAAGGAAGGCAGGCTGGCCCAGTTGGGAAGGGCTTTAAAAGCCAAACTGAGGAGCTGGTATTTTATCCTGGGGGCAACAGGGAGCCAATGAAGGGATTTTGAATAGGGAAGTGACCAGGTGAAAGCTATCCTCTTATTAAGTGCCAGGTATTGTGTAAATGCTGGGGATACAAAAAAAGGTAAAAACATGACCCCAGCTTTCAAGAGGCTCGCATTGCAATGGGCTCAACGGCACGCAAACAACTAAGTATATACGAGATGCATGCAGTGCAAATCAATCAGTCATTAACATTTATTAAGCACCTACTCGGTGCCAGGCTCTGTGCTATGCTGTGGGGATACAAAAAGAGGCAAAAGACAGGCCCAGCCCTCAAGGAGCTCACAATCTAATGGGGGAGAACACCAACAAACAGACACAAAGCAAGCTATGTGTAGGATGAATAGGAAATAATTAAAAGAGGGAAAGTACTGGAATTGAGGGAAGCTAGGGAAGGTTTCCTATAGAAGGTGGAATTTTAGAGGGAAGGCGGGAAGTATGGGGGATCAGGAAAGGCCTCTTGCAGAAGGTAGAATGGATATGAGCTGAGTCGTGAAAGAGGCTTTGTTGTTCAATTGTGTCTGACTCTGTGACCCCATTTGGGGTTTTCTTGGCAGAGATACTCGAGTGGTTTGCCATTTCCTTCTCCAACTTATTTTTATGGATGAGGAAACAGAGGCAAACCGGGTTAAGTGACTTGCCCAAGGTCATACAGCTAGTAAGTGTCTGAGGCCTGATTTAGACTTAGGAAGATGAGTCTTCACGATGAGCTGGAGAAGGAAATGGCAAGCCATTCCGGTTTCTTTGCCAAGAAAACCCCAAATGGGGTCAAGAAGATTCAGACATGATTGAAATGACTGAACAACAAGCAGGTATGGAATGTTGGGTGTGCTGTCAGGGTGGAATGTTGATTGGCTTTGCTTAACTGTTGTTTCCTTGTTTTGTTTTGTTTTAAATTAAACCTGAGGAAGGCTTATTGGCAAAGGGAGGAGTGCTGGGAGATGTGGAAATGACCAGAGGCATTAGTGAAACTTTTCTCAAAGGAAAGAGCATTCCTGATCTTGTTTAGAGGCCCAGGTGGGCAGGGAATCTTTGAAGGAGGGGCCATGAGAAGAACCATCTGGCCTGAGGCAGGAGGAATGGGGTGTCAGAGTACTAGAAAAGAAGCTGTCTGATATATTTCTGAAATTTTGTAAAACTTCTCGGCTTTCGATTTTCAAAGGAAAAAAATCAAGAGAGACCTCAGTTTAAGTCCTGCCTCTGACACTAGCAACGCAAGGGCAAGTCATTTCCCTTTGGATCTTGGTTTCCCAATCTGTAAAATGTAACACACTGCTCACCTCATAGATGATCTCAAGTGGCCATACCTAGGAAACAAGAGACAGATACTGGTTTTCATCAAGTTAGAACTGGATGGGGTCTTAGAATTTATCTAATCCAACCCCCTCATCTTACAGAGTAGGGGATTAAGACCCAGCCATGGACCCAATGATGCTGTATCCACCTCCCAACTTTGGCCCATTCCTCTGGTGCTCCCCCATTCCTGAACTGCTCTTTCTCCTCAGCTCTGCCCCTTGACTGTCCTGGCTAAATTTACCCCTTCTACAGGCAGCCTTTCCCGGTCCCCCTAAACACTACTGTCTTCCTTCTGTTGATTATTTCCTATTTATCCTGTCTATGGCTTGTTTGTACATGGTCAATTGTTTGCATGTTGTCTCCATATTCGATTGTAAGCTCCTTGTGGGCAGGGGCTGTCTTTTGCCTTTCTTTGCATCCCTAGCACTTAGCACAGTGCCTGGCACACAGTAAGCACTTAATATAATGTTTATTGGTTGACTATTTATGCATTTTTCAGTGAGCTGTGAAGTTGATTTAGGGGCAAGATACATTGTGTTTCTTAAACCAAATGTAGACAATTTTTCTTTCAAGCAATATAGCAATAATACCTCAAATACACATTGTCGGTGGGAAAGAACAAAGCCATCTTAAAGGCAGCAGGTAATCGAAAATCTAATCAGGAAAGAGGGAGAGAAGCAGTTGTCACCAGGGAGAAATGATTCATTCTGAAAGCAGCTGGCAAACAGGAAGCCCGCAGCAAGAAGTCAGTCTGCTAATACTTGTAATTAGCTGTCCCTGCAGGTGGATCTGACATTTCAAAGTGGTTCTGCTTGCGTCTGTCCCAGTTTCAAAAGGGCGAAGTGTTTTGCGACTTGGGATTTCTCAGAAAGATTCTGGGAACAGCGGGCCCCATGACGAGCTTTATTTATGAAAGGTGAGGTGCAAAGTATACAGCAGGCGCCCAGAGATACCTATTCGGATTTCAACATTAATTAATTCAACCAGCACTTATCAGGTGTCTACTCTGCACCAAGCAGTGTGTTAGGTGTTAGAAACACAAATAGTGGCAGTAGGCGGTGTGGTGACTTCAGTCCAGAAGACCTGGGTTCAAATCTTGCTGCAGGTATTTACTACCCTGGGCAAGATACTTTGCTTCTATTTGCCTCAGTTTGCTCCTCTGTCAAGAGAGGATGATAACAGTACCTGCCTCCCAGGGTTGTTGTAAAGATCAAACAAGACAATTAAAAACGTGCAAATATTAAAGTATTCTATAAATGCCAACTATTATTTTTTAAATTTTTTATTGATATTTCATTTTATATCACCTACATTTCCCAAGACAATTTTCCACCCTCCCCCTTCCATAGAGCCAATTCCCATAGCAAAAAGAGTGAGAAAAATTCACCAACTAACCATAACACAGGAAGAAAAAAAGTCTAACATTACACTTAGTGCTCCAAAACCAGTTCCCCATCTCTGCAATGGAGCAGGAACGCGTCTTCTCTTTTTTGGGGAATCAAAGTTGGCCATTCAATCATTTGTTTCATTTGAATCATTTAGTTTTGTTTTGTTGCTTTTTTTTCTCCTCTTTACATTGTTGTGGTTATTGTGCATACTATTTTCTTAGTTCTGCTTACTTCACTTTGAATCAGTTCATATAAGTCCTTCCCCTATTTCTTTGTATTTATCATTTCTTATACTGCAGTAATATTCCACTATTCACGTATCATAATGTATTTATAGAATCATTGATTTGGGGCTAGAAATAACCCAAAGAGACCATTAGAATCCCTATTTTACAGCTGAGGAAACTAAGGCACAGCAAAGTTTAGTGACTTGCTCAGGATCATACATTAAGTGTCTGAGGCACTATTTGAACCCAGGTATAGACATAGAATCAGGAAGACCAGGAAGTGGTCCAAAACCAGTTCACCATCACTGCAACGGTATGTATCTACTACAACAGGCTAGCTATCTTTTAGCCATTCCTCAATTGATGGACATGTACATCAATTCTAGTTCTTGGAGAATATGAAAAAAAATACTGCTATAAATATTTTGGTGCATATGGGACCTTTTTTTCATTGACTTCAGCATAGATGCTCATCGGTGGAATCTCTGGGTCAAAGGGCATAGCTCTTTTCATTACTTTCTCCCTAATTCCCAACAAGGCATTCATGTAATGCCAGCTATCATTGTTGTTGTTAAATGCAAAACCCTAGCTGCCTGAGCCTGGGCAAGTCACTTAACCCCAATCGCCTAAAAAACAAACCACACACAAAAAATGCAAAACCAAAAGTCCTCACCCTCAAACCAGTTACATTCTTGGAGGGAGGGATATTGTTGGGAAAGGGAGAGAACATGGAACCAGGTAAATAAATTTTATTTAAGTAAATTCAATTAAAAAAAATTTTTTTTTAATTTTTTGGTTGGGTAATGGGGGTTAAGTGACTTGCCCAGGGTTACACAGCTATTAAGCGTTATATGTCTGAGGCCACTCAGGTCCTCCTGAATCCAGGGCCGGTGCTTTATCCACTGCACCACCTAGCTGCCCCCTAAGTAAATACAAAATCTATACATATTAAATCCAAAGTAATTTCTGGGAGGGGACAATGAGGCGAAAGCATAGGAAGTAAGTAGCACTTGAGCACTTGAGTTGAAGGAAGGCTGGGATTCTAAAAGCTGGAGGTGAGGAGACTGCATTCTAGGCATGGGGTACTGACTGCATGCCTAGGTAGAGGCGCAGAGGAGAGAGATGGAATGTCATGTCTGGAAATATTTACTCCAATAGGCCAGTTAGGATGGAATGTAGAGCTTGAGGACAGTAATGCATAATTCATTCCACAAACATTTATTCAACACCTACTATGTAGGATCATAGAGAGGCAGGACGGCATAGTGAATGAATTGGGGTCTGGCCTTGGAGTCAGGATCTGGGTTCAAGTCCTATTTTCCATACATTCTATAGCTGAGTGAAGGGGCAGTTTGCTAAACCTCTCATTGGCCCTAGGTCGCTCTTTAACTGTGAGCTCTAGAAAAGTTGTTGCTTTGTGCTGGTGGAAAGGATTTCCACAAGAGGAGCTTCCTACACAGAAGATCCTCCTTTGGGGGAGGGGGCTGGACCTGTGATTTCTCATGTGTAGGAAACTCCCCTTATGGAAATTCTTTAGAGCTGGAAGAGACCTCAAGGTCATCTAGTCCAAGCCCTTTGTCTGACAGATAAAGAAAGAGAGATCCAGAGAAGTGAAATGATTTGTCCAGTGTCACACAGGTCCTGAATAGAGCTAGGCCTTCATCCTGGGTCCTCTGACTGCAAATCCAATGCCTGTCTCATTATACTGTGCTGCCTCTGCAGGGTGCCCTGCTAGGCCCTGAGGATGGAAAGCAGAACAAACAACAGCACGATTTCTCCACAGAAGGAGCTGACAGCTAAGGATGGGGGGAGGGCAAGGATGTGTACAGAAATAAGTGTTAAAGGAGGTCCAGTGTATCCAGACAAAATGCTCTAAGAAAACCTGAGGAGGGAGAGATCACTTTCAGTTGTGGGGGGAGGGGGATCAGAAAAGGAGGAGTTCACAGGGCAGCTGGCGCCTGAGCTGGCCTGGAAGGAAGAGAAGGATTGAACGAGTGGAAAGGTGGAGGGAAGGTGCTCTGGGTAAATGCATACCTCCCACCCAGAATGTCAGAGCTGGAGGGAGCCCTTCAAAGTCATCTCCATTTTACAGATAAGAGAACTGAGGTCTCAGTGGCCCACTCAAGGCCCAGAGCCCATATTTCTTTGTTTGTTTCCTGTACCATTTACAAAAGATTTCAAGCAGCTAATTAAGGCCTGATATTTAAAAGGAGGGGGGAAAAATCTGTTAAAACATCCATTTCAAGTTGATTTGAAAGTAAAGCTGTGGAAGCTTGGTTTTAAGAGGATGAAATGAATGACCAGGAACAGACTACAGCAGGAGATGATTTCATTAGGAAAATATTTGTAACACCTATAAGCTGGAAGCCATAAACAGCATGCCACAGGAGGACACTGCTTTCCAAGAGGAAGTGCCAAAGAGAATAAGGAGATGATCCAGCAAGGGGCAGCAGCAGGGGGCGAGGGGCAAGAGAATAAGCTTTTATATAGCACCTATGGGTCAGATAACTGTGTGTGCTAGGGGCTTCTTACAAATATCTCATCTGATCAAAGATCCCATAGTGAGCCAGGAGCAAAATGATGAATTTGATTCAATAAACGTTTATTCAGTGCCTATAGTTTACAGGAACTGCCTGTATGCCAGGTGGAGGGAGTTTCCACACTGGAAAGGTCTCCACTCAATGAAATCCTAGTTCTTGACCTGTCAATCCCTGCCCCCCCTAAATGTGCCAGACAGAAATGAAATAGCTTCTGTCCTTAGGGAGCTTATCAAATGCATTTTGAGTAAGATATATGAGACTACAGAGAACAGAAAGGGAAAACTGAAATAAAATTAAGATGACCCATCCCTTTAGTTTTCATCTAATTTCATTTGGCCTGTGTCGCTGGGAGACAAATCAAGACAGAACCTTAGAGCTTGAATGGACCATCAAACCCAACCTCCGATTTTATGGTGAAGGAGACTGAAGCTCAGAGAGGGAAGAGACTGTTCCAGACCAGCCAGCTAGGAAGTCAGAACTTTAACTCAAATAGGATATTAGAGACGAAAGGGATCCATCTGCTCGAATCTCCTTTTGTAGCAGAAACTGAGGCCCACAGAAGGGAAAGGACTTGTCCAAAGTCACAAAGCTCAGTGGCAGAGCCATCCAGAAACCAGATCTGACCGTAAAGAAAAGAGAAAGTGTCCCCAAGTGGAACAGCAGATTCCCTCTCCTTGGGGATGCACTTGGTAATTATGTTACAGTGGGAAGTCCTTTCAAGTAGGGGTTGGATTAGAAGGCCACTGAGGCTGCTAAGGTCCCAACTTTCAAATCCTGCGATTCTGACTTTGTGCAACTCATTTCTTCATCTGTAAAATGGGGGAGAGGGAGGGATTGGAACAAATGTCTGAGAACTCCCACAGCATTAGTGGTCCAGGATTTGGGACTCTTAGCCCTGTGCTTTTTTTATTCCACTGTCTCATTTGGTAAACTTTGTTCAAACCTTCACTATTGTTAAGTCATTTCAGGGTAGGCCATGGTGACTTCATCCAGCTCACTACTCAAATTGCTCCTTTTTGCATGGCCAAGAGAATGCTTTGTGAAACATCTACTTGAAGAAGGTACCAACATGAAAAGAGTGTGAAAGTTCCAGATGTAATTCAATGGAGTGGGAAGTGGACAAAAAATGGGAAGGAGAGGGTTTGATTCAGTAAAAGGCAGTACATGTAAATGAAGCATTTCTGGGAGGCCCAAGATCTGGGTTCCAGGCCTAGCTCAGAAACTCTCTGGGCCTGAATTTCCTCATTTGTGAAATGAGGAGTTAAACAAGATAATCTTTAAGATCACAGTCATTTCTGAGATAACTATGTTCTAAAGTTCCTTCCAGCTCTGACATTCTATGTTCTATGGCCTCTTCCAGCTCCAACACCAGTGACTATTACAGAAAACACAAAAGTCACCCAGATGGGCAAAGCACTTGGATTTATTTGTATACCTGTATATATTTATTTGTGTTAAAAAAAAAAGAAATATGTACTGAATCCTGGGGTGGAGTTGGGGTGGCACACACTGGGATGGGATGGCTGGCTGGCAAAATGCCCAACTATCCTTGTTATGCTGATTTCTTTTGAGCTCAGCTGATAAATATTAAAAATTGACAAAGCCAGAATTATTTGCACATAATTATTTTCACATGAATAATCAATGCCAACTACAAGAGTCAGCAGCAAGAACACACTGGTTTCAAGACAGCTCTAGATACAGATGTAAGTGAAGGCAGCAACAAACTTATTTATCATCCTAAGTTATCGGCATCCCTACTGAAGGAGACTGGAATATTTCAATATATCCCTTAACTATGTAACCCTGCTAGTCGGAAGTATGCAGTCCTAAATGAGTGTTCTTCAGGAACACAAGCAAAGTATGTAAAGTAACAAAAAATAGGAATCCTGTTTGGTCTCATGTAAGGAAAGTAATTTCTGGAATTAACAGCATTTCAAACTTTTCACTAAGTTGTGGCAGCACTATATAGACGGTCTAAGCTTGTTCAGGTCAGCCTGTAATTCAATTCAAAAATCAATCCATTTACAAGGATTTATTAAGTGCTTACTGTGAGCCAGGCACTGTGCTAAGCCCTGGGGATATAAAGAAAGCAAAAACAGTTCTGGTCACCCTCAGGGAGGGTGGAGGAGATAATATGCAAATTATAAATAGGTACATACAAGATAGGTGCTAGGTGGCGCCACAGTGCACAGAGTGCTGGGCCTGATGACAGGAAGACTCATCTTCCTGATTTCAAATCTGGCCTCAGACACTAGCTGTGTGACCCTGGGCAAGTCACTTAATCCTACTGGCCTCTGTCTCTTCATCTGTCAAATGAGCTGGAGAAGGAAATGACAAACCACTCCAGTATCTTTGCCAAGAAAACCCCAAATGGGATCATGAGGAGTTGGACATGATTGAAACAAGTGAACAATAAAAACAAGCTACATCGAGGATACATAGAAAATAACCGTAGAGGGGAATGCTTTAATTAACATTTAGTACGTGCCTCTTCCTGTCAGCACTGGAAAACCCAAACTGGAGCCATCTTGAGCTACAGCCAGAGTTATTCCATCTTGACAGTTGTTGGAAGAGATGTGTAAAGAGTTCCAGAATCACAGAACCTCAAAGTTGGAAGGCACCTGAGAGGTAATCTAGTCTAAAGTATACCTGTACAAAAGTCCCTCCTATAACACCTCTAATGGTCCTCAGCCATTGCTTAAAGACCTCTAAGTGAAGGATATCCAAGACCTCCCCAAGGCAGCCCAGTCCACCGTGGGATAGCTCTGGATGTCAGGAAGTTTTTCCTTCATTTGTCACTCACCCTAGCTTCTTCTTCTTATCAAGGTGTTAGCTACCATCTAGGCCAGGAGTGGGGAGCCCTCTAGATCCTCAAGTGCAGTCCTTTGACTGAATCCAAACTTCACAGAACAAATGAAGTTTGGATTCTGTCAAAGGGCTGCACTTGAGGATCTAGAGGGCCACATGTGGCCTCCAGGCCACAGGTTCCCTACCCCTGATCTAGGCTATAGGAGAAAGGTCCCCAAGCCCCCAGAATCAGAACCCAATTCAAGATGTCTCTATGACAACAGACGAGCCTTGGGGTGAGGAAGATACTTATTGGCTGTGTGGCCATGGGCAAGTTACTTAAATTCTCAGTACTACTGGCAACTAGGGCTATAAGTTGTAGACAGTTGTGAAAGAACAGTAACAGCATCAGTGGAGGGGGTTTCCATACTGGGACTTCTCTACATAGATGAAATCGTATGTCTAGACCAAAAAAATAAAAAAGACAATGACTAGTTGATAGATACTCCTATGTCTATAAATGCCTTAACTTAGATTTACAAAATGCTTTCTTAACAATAACCCTGTGAGGCAAGTAGTACAAGGATTTTTTTTAGGGAAAGGGTGGGAAACAGGAAAGACCACAGGTGTTTCACTGGTATAGGGAAATTCCAGGGAGGAAACTCCTTGTACCAATGCAGATCAGCACCTCTCTGCTACTTATGGTCTTAGAAAGTTGCCTGGCACGTTGCCGTTGCAGAGGTTAAATGACTTACCCAGAGCCACATACCCAGTATGTATCAGAGGCAAGACCTGAACTCAGGTCTTCCTGACCCTAAGGTCAGCCTGCCATCTTTCAAGCCATCCATCCCATGCTGCCTCTTTGCAAGAATCATCACATTTTTACAAATTAGAAAACAGAGACACAAGAAAGTGAAGGCCCTTGATCCCAGTCCCAAAGTTAGCAAATGTGGGAGCCAAGATTCAAACCCAGGTCTCCCAGCTCCAAATATGGTGTGCTTTCCACTATCCTAAATATAACCATCTCCATCAAAAACTAGTGCAACCAGTTGCTGCTGATGGCTTAAGTCAGAACAATGAGGCCGGTGTCCTTGTCTGTAAAGTGGGGATGCATTCACTCCATAATATTCCAGGGAGGCCTTGAAGGGATTTGTTAACTTTAAAGACCAGCTAATTTAGCATTGTGTAGGTCTAGACTGGATGTAGCTGTACAACAAGAGATGAGGCTAAAGTCTCTCCAGTCTCAATAGAAAGTACACTTTAGTTCCCTAATCACCTCCACAGCTATCCAAGTTAATTAGGGCTTTTCTTTGGTTTTCCGATCATTATTTACAGGAAAAAAACACAAGAAAAGCAATCTAAGGCATTAATGCCAGAGTCCCTAGTTTATCAACAACTCATTAGGTCTCAGGAACTTCTAATTTCTAATCCTGGGCTGAGCTTATTAGACATCCTTTTCTCTCTGATAAGCTCCTGGGCATCTCATTAAGCTTCAGGTGATTTGGGGTGTCTTGAGGATTAGTTTAGCCTTTAGCAGGAACTGGACAAAATTATTGTTTAGCTCTGAGAACCAGGCAATCCACCATAGGGTGTCCAGGACACTTTGGAAAGGTCAGTAAGGTTAATATTGAAACTTTCTTGATTTTGAAACTAAGAATTGTACAAAATTCCCTATTTGTACAATAAGACTGACGTCATGGCTACCACAAGACAGCAGGAAAGTTACTTCTAGAGTATTTCCCAATATTTTCACTGTCACAATATTAAAGAATCCTAGATTTGGGAACTGGAAGGGGTCTTTATGCATTGGTGTGCTAGTAAATGTTCAATGACCAGCTCAAATGTATGCATGCTACACTTTTAGGTTTAATTTGCATTATTAGCATTTTTTTCCATTACTTTCTGAAGTCTAGACAATCGAAACAAGAAATCAAGCCCTGGTTTGTAGCATTTGTGATTTCCAAGGTGTAAATGCTCACACTGAAAATTTAGCTATTGGCTCTCCAAGCCTGCTTGAGCTGGCTGCAGCACAGCCCTGTCTTTATGGTCATCTAGAGTCCAACCCCCTCATTTTTATAGTTGAGGAAACTAGAGCTCAGATGAATGACCTGACCAAGGTCACCCAGATATTATCACCCCAAGTGGAGAGAGGCCGTCAAATCTGACAGTTCTGGGGAGGATCTCCACATCTCTGATACATGGCCTAGAAAGACAGCAGATCTCTTTGCTGTTTATAAATATCAGATGAAATAATATACATAAAAGTATAGTGAAAACTGTAAGAAAGTGTTATCCAAATGTGAGGTGATATTATTCAGACTGTATAAGCTGGGAGATTGAAGAGAAGGTATTTTTCCACTGTTAATTGCACTGCCCCTAAATGAGATGCCTTCTTTGAGGCCAAGTTTGGTCATTATCATTTCAGTTTCAATTTGTTTCTTGGTTCTTGTTCTTTGTATTTACATTATCGTGGTCATAATTTGTATTGTTCTCCTGGTTCTGCTTACTTCACTTTGCATCAATTCATATCAGTCTTCCCAAGCTTCTCTCTCTTCGTCATTTCTTGCAGCACATTAACATTCCATTACATCTACGTAACACAACTTCCCCAATGGATGGACACTCAATTTGTTTCCAGTTCTTTGCAACTATAAAAAAGTGCTAATGTGAATATCTTGGGGCATGTGGGGCCTTTCTTTATTATGATGGGGGGAGTGGCCAATGGGAACCCAGTCCTTGAAGCATGTGCCTCATTTCAGTACATAGAGCATTCACTGATATCTGTTACCTGTTTCCAATCCAACCATTTCTGACCACAATGATTCAGGGGTTGGTACTGGGCGATGATGAAAAATCGAAGGAATTAATCACTCAGGAGTTGCTCAATAGTCATACAAAAGGAATGAGCCACCTATTTTTCAGTTGTTTCTTTCCCTTGTTAGCATTGAGTGAGGACTACTTTGAGGTGCTGGATAGGGGATGGGCAGCTAACCTCTTTCCCTATTCAGTTGCCATGCAGCCATGAGCACACAGTGCTCTGCTTTCTTTTGTGGGTATTTTTCCTGGTGTTAGGTGAATGAATACTCTGTAATGAGAGTGCCCAGGAAACCTTCTGAATTCTAGAGATACAGAGGTCAGGTTGCAAAAGAGATCCTGCCAGCAACTGGAGTGGATAGGAGATTTCACCAGAGGCAGACCCAATGACCCCAGGTGTTAAGAGATAACTGACTGAGTAGCAACCCTGATATGGGTATGTCTCAAGCAGCTACCTTGTGGGCATTGTAAGGATTGGAGAGATTGCAGGGTAGCTGTCCAACAACAGCCAAAGCCAATGAATAGCCTGAGTAGTAGCCTGATGACAGCTGGCGTCTTACCCTTCTCTGGCACCTGAGCAAAAGAGGAGGAAGAAGTACCAGCAGCAGATAGACTCAGTCCAGCAGTACATGGGCCTGTCTAGTGGAGATGCCATGCCCTTTGAGGAGTTAGCCACGAGGGACATCCAAGCAATTTATCTACCACTGATGCTACGCCTTGCAATAAACCTCATGGGGACTTCATGAAGGTAGAAAAGGACTTGCAGGACTGAGAGTTTGGGAGTAACTCTTTGCCACGTGTTCTCTCCACATGTGCTTCACTACCATTGTACCATAAGCTTGAGCTTAATGTCCTCAGAGACACTGTGTGCAATGGGAGAGTGCGTCACTGGTTTGGGGAGGATGTTTTGTACCAATTGTTCTTTCTGTATTTTCTTACTAAATCCCTTTTCTAAAAGCGAATAGACTGGATGAATGATTAATAGTAAGGAACCTGCCAGTGAGGGCTCAGGAATGACAGTACTAGGCAGTCATCCACCCTCTCAGGACCTCAGCCTCTGAATGTGAGTGCTTAGCTGGAGGAGGAGTCACAGAAAAGATACTGCATTATCACTAACATCCTTGGGGCATATGCCTAGCAGTAGAATCAAAGGCAATGGACATTTTAGTCACTCTCATAGCACATTCCAGAATGTCTGGACCAATTCAGAACTTCAACAGTGCAACAGGGTCAAGGATCAACCAAGATGGTAGGCTAAGAGGAAGCAGTGCAGCCCAGCTCTCCAAACAATTATTCCAAGGAAGCTCTCTGACAAGTGCCAGCTAGAATAATGATCAGAAATCAAAGAAGAGGCCACAATGGGTCATTTATCCAGCAAGAGATCACAAAGTTGATCCACAGGTAAGTAGACAGGACAGGAACTGTGGCACAGGGGTGGGCCAGTATCTCAAAGCCAGTTGCTTGAGAGTGGAACAGGGCTGCAGTGTTGTCCCTCTAGGAGAAGAGATATGGGAGCTGGTATGCTCTCTGTGTGACCCCAGAAGCAGGACATCAGATAAGAAGTCCAGCCAGAATTATTTAGAGCCTAACCTAGAACACAAAGTCCCCATCCAGAAAGTAAGGCTGAAAGAATGAGTAGACAAAACTAGAAAAATGATAAAGAACTATTATGATGCCTGAGATTCCTAAGACACCAACCCAGATGAGAACAACTCTAAAACACCAATAAACAAAACCGCAAAGAAAAACACAGTTTGGCCACAAGATCAATTAGAATTCCCAAGAGAAATGATTCAAGGCTTTAAAAAGACATTTTAAAATGATATAAATGAAATGAGAAGGCTGATGGAAAGAATTCTGAAAGAAATGAGAGGTGTGAAGAAAAGGCTTAGAAAGAGAATTAACAGCTTAGTACAAGAGGAAAAAAAAACCTTACCCAAGTTACAGACTGCCTGAAAATTAGAATGGACCAAACAGAAGTTAATGACTTCATGAGAAAATAAGAAATATTAAAACAAAGTTAAAAAATTGGAAAAAAAAAGAGCTGAAAATTAAAGGTATATCATATAAAAAAAACTGACTTGGAACATAGATTGAGCAGAGATAATACAAGAATCATTGTACTATTTGAAAGCCATAACCAAAAAAGGGCCTTTTTATCTTATTTCAAGAAATTGTGAAAGAAAAGTGCCCAGATATATTAGAACAAGAGGGCAAAGTGAAGATAGAAAGAATCCACCAATCACCTCCTCACAGAAACCTCAAAATGAAAACTCCGAGGATTATCCACAAGAGCTTCTAGGTGAAAGAAAAAAACAACACAACGAACAGCCTGAAAGAAAGAGTTCAAATATCAAGGAATCACAGTCAGTCTGGCACAGATGACATGCTGGTGTCCTGCTAGAAATATTTTAGTGTACTGAGGGACTCTTTTTATTGATGGTCTCCTTGGGGTATCAACTTAGTAATGGGAGTCTCTGTGTCAAAGAGTAGGGACATTTTAGTCATTCTATTTGCATAAGGTGTGATGGTGTTCTTAGAGGACCTCAGAGAAATTAAAAAGTTAATCAAAACAATAACTTCAGCAAAATTGCAGGATATAAAATAAGTCCACATAAATCATCAACCTTTCTGTATATCACCACCACCAAAACTCAGCAGGAAGAGAAACAAATAGAAGTTTCTTTTAAAATAACTACAGAATGTATAAAATACTTGGATGTCTACCTGCCATGACACACACAGGACCTATATGAATAGAACTATAAAATAACAACACAAAGAGAGAATTAAATAATTGGGAGGGGGGAAATAATAATTGGGGGGGAATATCCATTGCTCACAAGTAAGTCCAACCAATATAATAAAAATGACAATTCTACCTAAATCAGTTTTGAAGGAACAAAAGGTCAAGAATATAAAAGGAAATAATGAAAAGAAAAAGGGGGAGGGGAAAGGGCCTAGAAGTACTAGATCTCAAAGCAGCAATCATCAAAACAATTTGGTACTGGTTAAAAAAAGAGAGAGGTCAATCAGTAGAAAAGATTAGGCACACAAAATACAGAAGTAAACAAACCTGGTAATCTAGTGTTTGATGAATCTAAATAGCTCAGCTACTGGGAAAAGGATTTACTATGTGACAGAAACTGCTGGGAAAACTGGACAGCAGTCTGACAGAAATTCCATTTAGACCTCACACCGTAGACCGGGATAAGCTCCTAAATAGAAAAGATGACATCATAAGCCAATTAGAAGAATAAGGGAGAAATTACCTTTCAGAATTTTGAATAGGGGAAACATTCATGACTAAACAAGGGATAGAGAGGATTATAGTAGGTAAAATGGCCATTTTTGATTATTTAGAATTAAAAAAAGTTTTTTCTACAAACAAATCCAGTGCAGCTGAGATTAGAAGGGAAACAGTTAACTGGGGGAAAATCTTTTTTTGCAGCAAGTTTCTCTGAAAAAGGTCTCATTTCCAAGATGCGTAAAAAAACTGATTCAAATTTCTAAGAATAAGATCCATTCCTCAATTGATAAATGGTTAGAGGATATGATAGTTCTCAAGGGAAGAAATTCAAGCTAGCCATATGAAAAAAAATGCTCCAAATCTCTAATAATTAGAGAAATGCACATTAAAGCAGTTCTAGGGTTCTACCTCATGCCCATGAATTTGGTAAAGTTGACAAAAAAAGGAAAATGACAAATGTTGGAGGGTTTGTTGGAGAAAGACGCATTGATGCATTGTTAGTGAAGCTGTGAATTGGTCCAGCCATTCTGGAAGTCAATTTAGAACTATGCCCCCCAAATTACTAAACTGTGCATGCCTTCTGGCCCAGTGATTATACTATGAGGTTTATGTACCCCAAAAATCAAAGAAAGAGGTTCTACATGTGCAAAAAACATTTAAAGCAGCTCTTTTTGTGGAAACTGAGGAGGTGACTGTTGATTGAGGAATGCCTGAACAAATTATGGTATACAAATGTAATGGAATACTTTTGTGCTATAAGAAATGATGAAAGAGATCATTTTCAAGAAATCTGGGGAGACTTGCATGAACTGATGCCAAGTGAAGTGAGCAGAACCAGGAGAACAATTTATATTATAACATCAACATCATAAAAGCAAAATTTTGAAAGACTTAACAATGTTGATCAATGCAATGATCACCAATGATTCCAGAGGATCAATAATGAAGAATCTGAACCCCTCTCCTGACAGAGAGATGAAGGACTAATATACAGAATGAGACACACATTTTTTGGACCTGGCCAACCTGGAATTAATTTTGCTTGACTATACTTATTTACAACAATGATTTTTCTTTCTTTTGTTCTCCCGTGGGCCAAGGGATGTGGGAGGAAGAAACAAAGAAATACTTAACAATTAAAGGGAAAAAAAACCCAGAGCTTTAGTGTGCCTGTTTTCCCATGACCCCTTTAACATTAATTATTCCCATCTTTTGTCATCTTTGTCAGTCTGCTGGGTGTGAGGTAAACTTCAGAACTGTTTTGATTACATATTCCTTTCACTGTTAGAACATTCTTTGTTGCTGGAAGATTTTTTCATATGGTTGTTCATTTGTAATTCTGTCAAGAATAGTGTATTCATATCCTTTGACATTTGGGAATGGCTTTTCTTCTTATGTATTTGTTAGTTGCTTACATGTGTTTGTATCAGACCATTATTAGACCATATATCAGATCATGATATAAAGACTTTTCCCCAACTAACCCCTTCCCTTCTCATTCTACTTGTATTAATTTTCTTTTTGCAAAAGCTTTTCAATTTCCTGTAATTGAAATGATCTATTTTATCTTTTCTGATCATCTCTACCCTTTGTTTGGTTATGAATCCATCCCCTAGCTGTAGCTGTCAAAGGTATCTAATCTGGTTCTCGTCTAATTTTTTTTTTTAATAGCATGACCTTAATTATTCAGGGCAGGTATCCATTTTTAGCTTATTGTGATATATGATGTAAGATCCAACCCCTTTCATTTTAGAGTGGAAACTGAGACCCAGTGAAGAAAGGGGGCTCAGCCAAGGTCACAGTTAATAAACTCAACTAGACATGTAACCTCTGAGAGTCTCAGGGAAAGGTAAAAAAAAATATTGCAGTGGTTAGCAATTTCACAATCTAAGGGCAGCTCTGTGGGGAAAGAATTGTGAAATGTGTCCACAGGAGGTAGAAGAAAATAACCAGAATAACACCTCTGCAGCTCCCATCTGTGCAATCTACCATTTGGGGAGAGGGAGAGGAGAAAAGAAAAGGCAGGGAAAGTTCGATGAATGTTCTGGAAGGCAGCACAGCCTCCCCTAATGTCAAACATAGTGGAACATCCCACTGCAGTCATATAGAACCCTTCATTATTGATTCCTGGCTCACCTTCAGGCTCCTTGCGCAGTGGTTTCCATGGAAACCATCAGGTTGCCAGGGTGATCATTAAAATCACTTCTTGGAAATTCTCAGTTCGTCTTAAAGTGGTATATGTCCTGGTTTGTCTCTGCCACTGCTTTTAGTTTATTCTTGATTTCTGTGGGTGTCCTTGTATATTCAAAACTGTCAGGTTGGGGCATTTATTTTTGAAGCTAAAAAGCAACTTAACTGTTTTCAAAATGGAACTATAGGAACATAAGATCCTCGATCTAGAGGAGGAAGGGATCTCAGAGGTCATCTAGTCTGAACCCTTCATTTTACAGATGAGGCAACTGAGAGAGGTCATGAATGATTCTGGAAAAATCTGAATGATTTTGACCCATTCCATATCTTATATTACCTTTCCCCCCCACCCCCAGCCCTGCACTAGGGTTAAAATGGGGATAATAATAGCACCTAACTCCCAGGGTTGTCGTGAGGGTCAAAACAAATAATATTGGCAAAGTGTTTAGCACAGTACTTGGAACATAGTAGGTGTTTAATAAAAGCTTACTCCCCTTTTAATTCCCTCCCACATGCCCACTTCAAAACATAAGAGCCAGCTAACTTAATCTTTTCAAGTCTCAGTTTGCTCATCAATAAAATGGAGATAGAAAATCCCTGAATTATTGTATGGGACCTTTTGGCATTGTTTCCAAACCATGCTTCCAGCCCTCACTCAGGCTTCCATACTCGGCTTTCTAATCTCCCTCCAACCAAAATCTTTGGACTCTACCCCTGGCACTATCCTGGGCTCTAACAGCACTTTTGCCTGATTTTGCTGAGAACAAGGCTTCCTTTTCACTTACTGGACATTTCCAAACCATACCACTGGTCTCATCTGCTCATACTCCTCACCATTCTCTCACCACAACAATGGACTTTGCCCCTGAAACCACCCTAGGTTCTGATAGGGGAGGTTTTGCCTTACTTTGAACATAATCTGACTTCCACGTTACTTTCTGGCCATTTCCTAACCATAGTGCCTGGACTCTGACTATCCTCTTCCTTCTCTTCTTTTTCTTCCCATTGGAACCTTAAACTCTACATCTGGAAACACCCTGTTTATTTCATAGGCCTTATATTGCTTAGAACAAAGCCTCCAAGTCACTTCCTGGCCAATTCCATCTCATTATAGCTGAACCTCAGCCACTGTCACTCTCTTCCTTCTCATCCCTCTCCTCTCAGTCCCTTGGATTTTGCTCTGGGAACCACCCTGACCTTCAAGCCAATTCCTGCTAGCTCCATACCATGCCAGCTGTATTCCAGTCATCATCCTCAATCCCCTCCCATCAGAATCTCTGACTGTGACCTTAGAACAACTCCAGGCTCTGATTGGTTTCCCCTTATATTGCCCAAAATTAGGCTTCCCTATCACTCCCCAGTCATTTCTAAACCATGCTGCCATGTGCGAATTTCCTTGCTCCCCCACTTCCTCGCTCCCTTTTACGTATTGTCTTCCCTCATTAGATTGGAAGCATCTTGAGGTCAAGGACTGCCTTTTTGCTATTTGTATCCTCAGCTCTTAGCGTGGTGCTTGGCACATAGGTAGAGCTTAATGACTGTTTTATCATTTGTGTGTTCATTCTTGTGGGTAGGACCAAATGGAAACCCTCGGTTTCCTGAGCCATCCTACATAATTAATAGGAAACAATACTGGCTCCCATGAGGGTGAGCTATTTCCTCTCGAGTGATGGAATTGAAGGTCTTTCCTTTACCAGCTCCCCTTACTACAATCCTGTGGGCCTGTGTGGAGCATGGAACCGATCTGTTGGCTTTCAGTGGACTACTGGAAGCTAAATAATATCATCGTAACCACTGCTGCTACATAAATGTTATCGTATCCACGTTGTATCCATTCCTGACCTTATCAACGTGGTGGACCAGATCCAGCCCAGACACTTGGTGAGTGGTTTGAGGTTAGCTACCTCTCATAGACACTTTTTTTCTCTATTCCTGTGCTGTGACTAGTCAGAAGTCATTTGCCTTCACCTGGGAAAAAGTCCAGTATACTTTCACTGTCTTTCCCACAGCTACCTAAATACTCCCTCATACTGTCAGGCTAGTGGGTAGAAGTCCTGAGGCTTCCTTTCCTGAGGGCATTGATGCTTTGCCACTACACTGATGGCATAATGTTGACTGAGCTGGAGGAGGTAACTTTGGCAGAGCCCTTACATCTGAGGGTGGTTCATATGAGGGACAAAGGGTGTGAAATCAACCCCAAGAAAGCCCAGTGTTTAGCCTTGCTCAGCCAAGTTTCGAGGGGGAATACATGAGGACAACCTAGTTGTTTCCAATAACACTCTTCCACGATCTCTGGGTTTTGGAGAATTCCCATCTGCTCACTGGGTATCCTGAAGGTGAAACTGTCTCTGCATAACTATGGTGAATATATATTTACCTGGAAGGTGAACTTCTGGCTGACTCAGGGCAATCCTGAGTTCTTGGACAAAGGTGAGTCAGGGTTCTTATCTAGGCTCTGTAAAAGAAGGTAAGACATCATCAAAGGCTTCTGAAGTTGATATTTGGTATTAGCCCCACAATGGGATTCCCAAGGAGGGAGACATCCTGACTGGTGGACTGGGAAGCAATGAGAGGTATCAGCATTGGCATTTGGACAGGCTGTAAGCAAGAAGTAGTGGCATCTTAGCTACCTTACTCCGGATGACCCTGACCCATGAGGAATCAGTGACTGTGCTAGAGGAGTCATCAGCTTTGATACTGATGATCTGAGTACTGTTGCCGTTCATTGTTGCCTCTTTGCCCTGGGAAACCCACTACAATGAACTACAGATATTGAGTCTCCCACCACATGGACCAGAACATTTAGATCTCAGGGGGAGAGGAAGAAAAGAGGTCTGGGATTTCTGATTTTTATTCTTCCATATTTGGTCACAACTTTAGGAGGAAATTACATTGCCTATTGTCCTCTGTTCTCTTTTGGTTTTGCTTTCTTTTTTCCCCCCTCCTTCTATGCTGTTTTTGTGAGTTTTTTTTAAATTAATTTATTTTGATGTATCAACCATCACTTCCATAAGCTTTTGAGTTTCAAATTTTTCTCCCCCTCTCTCCCCACCTCCTTCCCCAAGATGGAGCACAATCTGATATAGGCTATACATACACATTACTATTAGATATATTTTCACATTAGTGATGTTGTAAGTGAGAATTTGAACCAATAGGAGGAACCACCAGAAAGAGGAAACTAAACACAACAGAAGAAAAAAAATAGCAAGTAGTATGCTTTGATCTGCATTCAAACTCCATAGTTCTTTCTCTGGAGGTGGATAGCATTTTCCATCATGAGTCTTTTGGAGATATCTTAGATCCTTGTATTGCTGAGAAGGGTTAAAGTCTATCAGTATTGGTCATCGCACAACATGGCAGTTACTGTGTACAACGTTCTCCTGGTTCTGCTCCCTTCATTCAGCATCAGACCATACAAGTCTTTCCAGGTTCTTCTGAAGTCAGCCTGTTCATCATTTCTTATAGCACAATAGTATTCCATTACATTCATATACCACAACTTGTTCAGCCATTCCCCAATTGATGCTTGTGAGGTTTCTTACATCCCCAAGGTCAAGGTCATCCAGTAATAACTCTAAAACATTTAAATGGTGGAAGGTCCAATAGAAGGCCTTTAGGACCTTGCCACCAGATGGTGGGGTATGTTAGGAGCTATATTTTCCACCAGAATCCTCTGCTGTGATGGCTGGGCTAGGTTTTCCTAAAGACTCTGCCCCATGAAGGTTAGGCTAAGCTAATTTTTCCTTAAAGGTATTGAAACTGTCCTCGATATTTGCTTGGCATAGGGTGCTGATGAGATTTCCTGGTCATCTAAGGGCATACAAAAGACTTGCTCATATTGTGAATCAGGGACCTTTAGACTTGGAGGATGTCCCAAGGCTCCATGAGTCATCGCACCCTGCCTTGCTGAACAGATGCATTTCTGTACGGAGATATGATGGGGACCGAGTCTTTCTGAGCTAAATGCTATATCCTTATTGAATACCCTTTCTAGGCTATGACTAAGTAAACATTTTTTTTAACTGCTGAACAACCCATGAATGTTTAATTTTATTCTGATATCGAACCTGAACTACCCAGGGACAACTGTTAGCTAGTCCTAGACTATTACAGTAAGGCTATTTGGAGGAAAGCTTCTGAACTGTAACATATGAATAAAGGCAAAGAACAACCACTGAAGGTTTTGTTTGTTTGAGCAGGGGAGTTTGTCTTGGTCAGACTTACACTTATTTTGACAATTGTGTAAGAGAAATGGATTGAGGAAGGGAGAGGCTGTTAGAAGATTTTTGTTAGTCCAGCTGAGGATGATTTGGGCCTGAACTATGGCAGTAGGGAGGATGGGATAGATTTAAGAGATGTTATGGAGCCAGATTCGACAGGATTTGGCAACTGAATGGATGTAGGAGTTGAGAGAGAGGGGAAGAGTCAAGTGTTGGGCCTAAATTTCAAATTTAGGGGATAGGAAGAAGGCAGTGGAAGTGAAGGAACACTGCAACAGGAGGCTCTGTGTTCAAATCTTCATTCTGTCACTCACTAGCTACCCGTATGAAAGTGGTCAAATATTCAAAGCAGCACTTTCTGCGGGGGCAAAGACCTGAAAATAAAGTGGGTGCCTCCTATAGGTAATGGCTGAATAAACTGTAGCATGTGAATGCAAAAGAATATTATTATGTGTTACGACGTGACAAATCCAAGAGAAATATGGAAAGATTTGCATTCATCGATGTCGAGAAAAATAAGTAGGAAAGAACAATGTATACAATGATTACAACAATTTAAATCAGATTACTAAGAAGAAGTCAAACTCTGAATAATTGGAAAACCACTAACAGTCCTGGAAAACTGACAATGAATCATACTTCCCTCCTCTTGGCAACTCGGCAGGGGACTACTCAGGCAGAATGCTGTATATGCTGTCAGACCCAATCAATGTATCGAGTGTTTTTCCTTAGCTAGCTTTCTTCCTCCTGACAAGGGAGAGTTCAATTTGTAGAAATGACTGTGATATAAAAACAAAAGACATCAATAAAAGGGTTGTTAGTACATATCTCTATGGTCCCTTGGACGTCTAGGGTTTCTAAGGTTCCCTTGGATCTCCAAGGTCTCTGATCCTAAACCTTTAAGCTCTTGTTATGGCCTCACACTGGAGAATGCTTCTGGACTTGGCCTGACCTGATGTTGAAGAATATTGTTTTTGCAACATACTTCCACTTGCAGGATGTACTATGATGACAAGATTCCTTCTTGAAGGAACGCTGAACCATGGCAGGTGATATCCCATGAAAGATTTAGAGTCATGATAACAGGGAGAGGGACCAGACCTGAGATTTCATTGAGATAGGGAACTCCCAGATGAGAAAATGTCTTGTACCAACACAGGCCACAAACTTCTCTACAACTTATCATCTTAGAGAGTTTCTCAGGGAATAGAGAATTTAAGTGATCTGCCCAGGGTCACACAGCCAGTATGTGTCAGAGGTGAGACTGGAACCCAAGTCTCCTCCTGGCTTTGTGAGATAGGCAATGGAAGTATTATTACTACCATAGCTCAGAGTGGTAGTATGTAAACGTAAATAGTAATTGTTTCTTTTTTGACCAGACATAACCCTGAGGGTCTCCCCCTCTCAGTTTGATTTTTTTTTAATTAAAGGGGTCATCCCTCAGCTCACTTCTTAAATAGCCCTAATCACTGAATGGGCTTTGCCCAGTCAAAGTGAGAACTCAGAAAGACCTTAGTTTAAAAGGGCCAAGGCCTCCCACTGCATCCTGGTCCATCTCCAGTTGTCCAGATGGCTCTGGAGGAGAAAGTGAGGCTGGTGACTTTGCACAGCTCTCCCTCACTGTAATCCAATTCACTTGTAAATCATGGCAATCTTCCTGATATCATAGTCCTCTTCGAGGACAAACCACACACAATTCCCATTTTATAGACAAGAAAATTGAGTTACAGAGAAAGGAAATAACTCCTCCAAGGTCACAGTTGATTAGTAGCAGAGCTGATATCTGAACAAGTATTTCCTGACAAGTATAGCATTCTTTCCCCTGGCCCATAATATATGGCCTCCTCTTCAAATATCAGAGATAAATGGGACCTAAAGGCCATTTAATTCAACTCTCTAATTTTACAGTGAGGGAAACTGATTCCTGGAGAGAAGAAAGAACTTAAATGTTCTTTAACGCTGCCACAAGTTAGTGGCAGAGTCGGTACTCTTGATAATCAGATCAGTATTCTTTCTACCACAGCCCATTGTCTCATTTATAAAGTCAGGAGGTAGAGAGGAAGCAAGTAAGCAAGTAAGCATTTATTGAGCACCACACTATGTAAAACACTTTACAAATATTATTTAATTTGATTGTAACAGCAATCCAAGGAGGTAGGTGCTAGTATTATCCTTGTTTTACAGTTGAGGAAACTGAGGCAAACAGAGGTTAAGTGACTTGCCCAGGGTCAACCAACTAGTGTCGGAGGTCACATTTGAACTCAGGTCTTCCCGACTCTAGAGCCCCAGTGCTCTATTCACAGTGACACCTAGCTGGGGGCCTGGAAAATTTCTTTTGGCTCAGCACCAAGATAATAATCACAGAATCTCAGATTTGAAAGACCTGAGAGGCTATCTATCTCAGTCCCTATCTGTACAAGAATCCCTTCAACTACATTTCCCAACATGTCATCTGGTCTTTGTTTGAAGACAGCTATCTTGTGAGGCCTGGAAGTCTACTTTGACATAACTAATTTGTAGCAAGTTTTCCCCTTATTTTTCCATAAGCCTGTTTCTCTGCACTATCTATGTATTGCTCTTATTTTTGCCCTCTAGGACCAAGAAGAAATGCTTTTATTCCTTTTCCACATGATGGCCTTTCAAATACTTGAAGATATCCCCTTCCTCCCTGACCCAATCATCTCTTCTCCAGGGTTACAACACCCTCAGTTCCTTTAACATAGCCACGTATACTATGATCTTGAGGCCTCTTTCCATCCTGGTGGCCCTCCTTTAGACACTTTCCAGCTTTCTGAGCTGTGGCACCTAGAACTCAACACTGTCTGACCAGGGAAGAGTACTGAGCACAAACAAATAGATAAAGCATTTCTTAAATGCTTAGTGTGTGCCTCCTTATGCCTAGAATCTATGCCCATCTTAAGATGGCACTGACTTTTTTGGCTGTCATATTGTATGATCAACTCATATTAAGCTTCCAGTCCATAGAAATCCTCAGATTTTTTTCACGACCCACTGTCTTGTCATACCTTTCCCATCTTGTATTTGTCATATTGATTTCTTGAACTCTAGGCAATGGAAAGAGTGGTGGATTTGGAGTCAGAGAACTCTGGTTCAAATCCTGACTTTGCTATTGATTATCTGTGTGGTCTCAAAAAGTCACTTGCTTTCTCAGTTTCCTCATCTGTAAAATGAAAAGATTGGATCAGATGACTTCTTTGAGGTCCCTCCCATTTTGAAATCTATTATCTTGTGATCAGTGGTACTTAGGTTATAGCAGTATTCACCTCTTGTTGATTAGACACAGGAATAAAGAGCACCCAATAACCTCCTTGTAATGGAATGGCACCTCACTGATGACAATCTTTCTTGCTAATTAACAAAGTGGGCCCTTTCTAAGAAGTGTGCTTAGGGTCCCAGAGAAGGTAAGCTTAGCAGACATCTAGGTGGCTCAGTGGATAGGGCATTAGGCCTGGAGTCAGGAAGACTTGAGTTCAAGTTCAGCCTCAGATACTTACTAGCTGTGTGACCTTGGGCAAGTCACTTAACTTCTGTTTGCCTTAATCCACTGAAAAAGGAAATGTTAAACCATTGCAGTATCCTTGCCAAGAAAATCCCACAGACAGTATGCTTCATGGGGTCACGAAGAGTCCCACACACCTGAATGACTGAACAACATTCAGGGCTCTCTGTTATTCTCTATTTTCCTCTTTCAGTTAAAAGACCCAGCAATGGACACTTCTGGTCCAGCTATGTCACTGGGAAATGAGGCCAGTCGAGAACATTTCCAGCTTGTCTCTGTGTAAGAAATCTGAATTGTGAGATTTGAGAACAGCGAATCTAAAATTCATATCTTTGTGGAGCCTGAGAATAAATTATGACACAAAATAATGGCTCCTGATGACCCAGGACTTTAGGGGTTTGCTTTGCTCAAAGTGGAAGGATTAGAATCTTCCTTGTACACATGAGGCTCACTGAGTGTAGTGGTGACATGCCCAAGGTTACTTTGCTTTTAGGTCACTAAGTGACCTAAGTCCTTGCCTAAGCCAGGACTTGGACTCAGGTCTTCTGACTTCCACCAGAGCTTCTTAAACTTTTTCCACTCAAGACCCCTTCAGGGCTTCTTCTTCTTCTTTTTTTTGTTTGCTTTTCAGCTAGTAAATGTTATGTGTCTGAGGCTGGATTTGAACTCAGGTCCTCCTGAATCCAGGGCCAGTGCTCTATCCACTGCGCCAAGTAGCTGTCTCCCCCCCCCCCCTTCAGTGCTTCTTAAACTTAAACCCATATAGGGTCTTGACACAGAGTTTAAGAAGCATTGCACTAGACTATGCTTCCCACTCTAGATCTTAATTTAAATTGCTTTATTAAAACAACAAATTGCTAAGTGAATTTATCAAAAAGCTGAGATAATACATGAGGATGCTAATCTCTGGGGTTGTTTTAGTTTGTTACTTCATTGGTGTGAGGGACTCTGATTGTGGAAATTCCTGCTGTCCCCTCTATCTTCAACTCATCTACAATTTAGGCAGCTGCTTAGAGGACAAAGAGGTTAAGAGATTTGGCGAGGGTCACAAGACTTCTCACTGATGATTTCAGGTTGATCAACTTGCCGATGACTATGGCTACCATCTACCCAAGTTCGATGAAACTGGATAGAAATCAAAGCCCTGGGTTGGCATTTCAGCAGCTGTTGTCCTAAATAAACCCCTCATCTACTATACCTCTGTCAAGAGACCATACATACACACACACACACACACACACACACACACATAAATACGTGCGCACACACACATATAAATACACACACACACACACATACATACATACAGAGGTTCTCACATTTCAAGCCTCACAGCAACCTTGTGATGTAGATGTACTACAGGTATTAGAAATATATATATATATATATATGTATGTATGTATATGTATATATGTGTATATGTGTATATATGTATATGTGTATATATGTGTATATGTGTATATATGTATGTATATATATATATATATAAAACCCCTCTCTCAACCTTGCAGATAGAGAGTTCCAAACTGAGGCACAAATAGGGGTCACTCCCAGAGAATTTTTCCAGGACCTAAAGAGCACTTGAAAAAAAATGGAAGGGGGGGCTGTCTTTGGAATCAGTTTTGCTGCCATTTTACTTAAAAGGCAGGCTCTAAAGAGGAAACTGTTCATCTGAACAGTAGGTGACTTGATTGTAGGGAAAAGTTTCTTTAAGAAAAACAGCTCACCTTTGGAAATGCCTCTGTAAAAACCTAAACCACTTAGCATGATGATGATGATAATTTAAGCTGCTTGTGAGTGTTGAACACAAACAATATCCATTGAGAAGTCTTGATAGGGAGCCTCATTGTTCTGTAATGAGAAACCCAATGCTTCTAGATTTAGCTCAGCTCAGATATGTTCTCCCCAACCCCATATGCTTTAGAGGGAGCATGGGATGCCAGATGCTCATTTTTTGCTTAAACTGAAAACAGATAATACTAAACAAACTTTGAATATGAGGAAAGTTTGAGTTCAATCCAAGACAAAGGCAAGGCTCTCCTCTCTTCTTATAGGATCCTAGAGCTGGAAGGGCCCTCTGAGGGCCCCACTCAAGGCCTACACCTTTACAATTGCAGAGGAGGAAACTGAGAGCTAGTCACTGGCCCGAGGTCACACGTAGGATCCTGGATCTAAAGATGAAGGGGACCTCTCAGGGGCCAGCTAGCCCAATCCTTTCATTTTCTAGAGGAGCAAACTGAGGCCCAGGGCAGTTAAGCAACTTCCTACAGAAGAAAGGAAGCAAGCATTCATTAAGCACCTACGATCTTCTAGGCTCTTCAGAAATATTATATCATTTGATCCTCATAACAACCCTGGAAGGCTGGTGCTATTATTGTCCTCCTTTTATAGTTAAGGAAAACTGAGTTCAAACCTAGCCCCAGAAACCTTTTAGCTGTGTGACTAGGGCCAAGTCACTTAGCTTCTGATAGTCTCAGTTTCCCCAACTGTAAAATGAGAATCATAATAGCACATAGTTCCCAGGGTTATTGTGAAGATCAAATGAGATAATGTTGGTAAAGCACATAGCTTAATCAATGTTCTTTCCCTTCTCCTATTTATTTAAGTTTACATTTTCTATTTACTTACTTGTTTCCATGTTATTCCCCATCACCACCCTGAAGAGAATGTAAGCTTCTCCAGAACAGGGATTGTTTCATTGACTCCCCAGTGCCTAGCACAGTACCTGGCATAGAGAAGGAAGTTCATAAATGCTATTGATTGATTACCACTACTGTTTCATGTTTTTGTCTCCGAAGGCTACATTAAGGGCAGAAAGTGTATGTCTTTTCTTACAGCCTCCACAGCACAGGCATGGACACACAATAGATGTAGGTTATAGACCTAAGTCCTCATTGGCCTCACTGGATGCAATGCCAGAATTAGGGGGCTCAAAAATGGGTACCAGAGGATCTCTAAGTACCTTCAAAGTGAATTTACACTAAAGTATTGAATTCTCTTTCTTGATGGACAAATTGCCATGGCAAACTTAATCATCTTGAGATATTACCATGGAATAAGAAGGAAAAAAAAATCAATCATTTCAGATGAACAATGTGTCAAGTCAAATAGTGAATCAGCAACAGAATTAACAGTAGGTTGGGTTATCAAGTGGCCTGATAAAATGATTGCCTGATATATGCATCATTCATTAGGAGAAAACAAGAAGCAATTGTGGCTGTCACTCTTACTAAAATGGCATTCTGATGTTCAGAAAATATAGCAAGAGAACCATCAGATGTGTTCTCTTTGTCATGAGCTTTTTGGATTCATTCCCCTTAGCAGAAGGCACATCAGCATGATGGATGGAGAGCTGTACTGGAAGTCGGTAAGAATTGGGTGTGAAACCTACTCTGGACACTTACTGTGTGACCTTGGACAAGTCATTTGACCTTTCTTTTTTTTTTGGCAATTGGGGGTTAAGTGACTTGCCCAGGGTCACAGAGCTAGTGTCAAGTATGTGGTCTGAGGTCAAATTTGAACTCAGGTCCTCCTGACTTTAGGGCCCATGCTCTATCCACTGTGCCACCTAGCTGCCCCCTCATTTGACCTCTTTAGGCCTCCATTTCCCCATTTGTAAAATAGGGATTCCAATACCTGTAGTACATCTACCTCACAAGGCTGCTATAAGGCTTGCTTGTGAGAACCTCTGTATAGCATTTTGCAAGTGAAGTCTAAATGCCAGTTCTCACTGCCTATACTACTATTCTAGTTAGTACAAGTCACATGAAAGGCAGTGGAATGGAAAGAGCATTGGACTAGGGAGGCAAGAGATTGGGGTTCATGTCCTAGTTCTGGAATTTATTAGCTGTATGACCTTGGTCAAGTTCTTTCCTCTCGATGGGTCTCAGTTTCCTGAAGGGGTTGGATTGTATGGCCTCTGAGGTCTCTTCTACCTCTAGTTGTAGGATCCTGGGTGTGACCTTGGATAAGTCCCTTCCCTTCCTTGGGCCTCAGTGTCCTCCTCTGTAAAATAAAGGGGTTGGACTGGATAGCCTTGGAGGTCCTTTTTAGCCCTAGATCAATGATCTCATGACCTCACTCTGTGACTAGCAGCAAGTCTCTTCCCTTCCATGGGCCTCTGTTGCCTCATATATACAATGAGGCATCTGGACTAGATGATATCTAAGGTCCTTTTCTTTTCATTATAAAATCCAATGAGTCTGTGAACAGATTGATTTTTTAAAATGTCATTTATAAAGCTTACGTCAATGGATGCGTGCAAGACAAGACCTGTGAGCTCCTCAGAGGCAGGGCCCATGATTTTATTCATCCTTGTATCCCCAGTGCATAGCATGAGGCCCTGCACACAGTTGGTTTAGTAAGTGTTGAATTCAATTGAATTTTATGGCAATTACCATATTCATCTTTGTAAAATTACTATACAGTGAGCTTGCACCAATTATTCAGCCCTCTCTCTGGAGGAGGAAACTGACGCACAGATAGGCTGAGGGATTTTCCCCCCAGAATATCATATCCTGCTCTACCCAGGATTACATTTCACGGCTTCTTAAGCCATTCTGTGGATAAACATTCTACTTTGCATTCTCTAATAGGCTGGCTTTCCAAAAGCAGACCTAAGGGCTACAATCCGCCCACCCGTGCCTCCCCCGTTGGTGGTTTGGGAAGTTCTCCTTTTCTGTACATGAAGGCCCTGAGAACCGGAGGTGGAAGAATAGCTGCAGAGCCCCTGGAGGAGATGCGGGGCCATCTCATGTTTCACAAGCAAGGCCGGATGAAAGGCCAGATTGTTCCCCCCCTCCCCCTCCAGCTGCCAGCAAGCCCGATTGAAACTACCGAGTTGGAGGTGGGAGGAGGCGGACCGAATAATCAGGATCTGATGGTGCGCTAGCAGGCGGCTCAGAAAAGCTACAAAGTATTGGTGTTTCCGAAGTCGTGTTGCTAGGGAGAAAGAAGAGAGACAGGGGAAGTGATTACGTGAATTCACCAATATGCGGCAGCTTATCGATAGGATACTGACTTCTACTCCTGGGGGAGAAGCCCCTGTCCAGGGAAAGGCGAAATTTCTTTGTGATGTTTCAGTACATTTTATTGAAGCCTTTTAAACAATTCAAAAGGAAGCCAGGGGAGGTGGGTGCTTGTCGGTTGGGGGGTGGGATGGCTGATAACATCAGAAGTGGATGGAGAAGGGGGAAGGGAGGACTCCTGCATGACTGGCAGGTTACTAGAATAAGCCATTCTACCCTTGGTGGGCACACAATTGGCCAGAAAGTTGAACCCAGAGCATACTTATTGCTGGCTTGGTGCAAACTTTGGCGTGATATATTAGATGTCCGGGGGGGGCAGTCTTGTGGGGGATTTTTGAAATGAGGTACAGTGAAAACAATGTTGGATTTAGAGTTATAGGACCTGAGTTCCAATCCCAGCTATCACTTATTACCTGTTACCTTGGGAAAGTCACTTCCATCCCTCTGGGCCTCAATTTCCTTATCTAGTAAAAAGGTGTCAGACTAGAACCGAAATCTTTAAAGCCTTCCCCAGCTCTAAGTCCAGGATACTATGAGAGCTTTGGACTTGGAATCAGAAGAGAATGGGGCTCTCTGCATAGACTCACAGAAGGTCAGAGCTGCAAGGAATCTTAACAACCATTTTATCAAGTCTCCTTAGACAAGAAAACTGAGGCCTAAGTGAGGGAGTGATTTGAGCAAGGTCACATAGCAAAACAGTGGTAAAACCAGGCCTAAACCCACATCTCCTGATGCTCAATCTAGGGCCATTCTATTATTTCAGCTTAACTCCTTAAGGTGATTCAATGCAACGTAGGCTACTTAGAAGAGGCTGTGGAAAATTCACTTTACTATAGGTTAGATCAGAGTTGTCAAATACATGACCAGCCGGCTGCATGCCAGCCATAACACTCCCGAGTATGAACAGAACCAGATTAAAACATAATTGGGAAATACTTAACAAGATAAATAAAAATACAGTAGAACATAGATAATATGATTATGTGGTTTTCTAAGCAAATACGTGGCTTGAGTTTGACACCACTGGGCGAGATGACCATTTTTCTTGCATTAGAGGAGGAACTAGCTTCTTAGATGGGATTGGACCAGAGATATTGTTTGAGGTGATTCAGTGTTATCATTATGAGGCACCAAGACAGTTGCCAATGACCTGTCTCTGGTAGGGAATGCATTTCTCTCTGGCTCCATTACTCTGTGCTTGGGTCTGGGAAGCAGAGGTTTAGTTGAATACTGAGTGCCCCATCTAGGACCTGTAAAGAGAAGCCAGTAATACTTTTCATCAGCAACACCCACCTCAATAAAGGAGGCTGAAAAGATGACTAACAAGGACAAAATTACCAGTCACTCACTCACAAACACACCCTGCATATAGGATTAAAAATAACACAACTCCTTGGTCAGTATTGGATTTGGCTTTCTCGTCTTTCCTAGTTGAACTGTATGTGATCACCAGTAGTGTCAAATTTAACACAGTGACAGGGTCTCACCATCTTATGCCCCTGCCAAGAAGGGATAGAGACTTTCCGAGAATCAAAAGAGATTATAGTAGGAAGGAATTTGGAAAGCATCTTGTCTAGCCTCCCACTCAGAATTCCCTCTACATTTCTAACAGGTGGCCATTCAGTTCTCTGCTTGGAAATTTCCAGTGAAAGTGAGCTCAGTATCTCCTAAGGAATACTCTCCAATTTTTGGACAGCCCTAACTGTTAAGAATTTTTAATATACTGAACAAAATAGAATCAGCTTCCTTATCTCTTCCACCCACTGACATTAGTTCTGTCTTCTGCAGCCACAGACATCTATTTCCTCTTTCCAGGTGACAATCCTCTAGATAACTGAAGATAGCTATCATGTTCCCAGTATGTCTCCCCTTCTCCAGGGTAAATATCTCCAGAGTGTCATTAGCTGTCTCTCATAACATAGCTTTGAGTTCTATTACCATTCTACCATTCTGTTTTCCTTCCTTTGACTTAAAGCTTATCAACATCCCTCTTGAAATACGGGACCCCAAACTGAGGGAGAAGTGTGACCAAAGTCCCATGAGGCAAAATTAAGTTCTGTACCTGATCATGTTATTTCTATAGCCTGGACTGGTTGATTAGAACATGGTATTCCTGTGGTCAAGTTTATGACTCAGTTCCCATAAGGGCCAGTTAGACTCACAGAAAAAATAAACTCTGTCCTTTAATTTGACTGATACCATCATAGATATATACTGTTGGCCATCCCAGAGGTCCAGGGGCAGCTAGGTGGTGTTGCAGTGGATAGAGTGTCAGGAAGACTCATCTTCCTGAGCTCAAATCTGGCCTCAGATGTTTACTAGCTCTGTGATCCTGGGCAAGTCCTTCATCCTGTTTGCCTCAGTTTCCTCATCTGTAAAATGAGCGGGAGAAGGAAATGTCAGTATCTCTGCCAAGAAAACCCCAAATGGGGTCACGAAGAGTTGAACATGACTGAAAAACAACTGAACAACAACAACAATCCCAGAAGCCCAGCAAAAGTAGGGATGGCTCAACATAAACTTACCACTACTGCAAAAAACAAAAACAAAGCAAAACAAAAAAAAGACCCAAACAAGCAAATTAAAAAACAAAGCAAAACAATTCAGTGCAGTATCATTAGTGACACATAGTGAGAAAGGTATTAAATTTGGTGTCAGATCTAGATTTAAATCCTAATGCTGTGTTACTTAATACTAGTACAAACTTGGACAACTCAATCACTCTGGCTCTCAGCTTCCTCATCTATAAAATTCAGATGAATTAAACCAGATGATCTTTGAAATCCCTTCCAGATTGAGAGACTGTGACCTTTGTATTGATGGATGTTTATTCGTTTTTCTATCAGTAGATGCCATAGAGGTCCATGTAGGCCATCTATGTTACTTATTTTTGTAAGGGGGGCTAGGCAATGGGGTTAAGTGACTTGCCCAGGGTCACACAGCTAGTGTTACGTGTTTGAGGCTGGATTTGAACTCAGGTCCTCCTGAATCCAGAGCCCCTGCTTTATCCACTGCGCAACCTAGCTGCCCCTGTGTTACTTATTTTTAAAGAGCAGCATACAGCTCAGATCTTCCATTGTAATATTTCTCCTTCTCCCCCCTCCATGGAAAAAAAAAACCCTGGAAAAACCCTCTCTTTTTCACATTTCTCAGAATGAGGAGAGGGGCAGTAAGTTAAGTGTAATACATGGTTTTACTGTGGATCTAGGAAAGTTCACATCTTCTACTCCTTGTCTATAGTAAAACTTCCATGAAAGAGGATGGTTGCATTCCCAAACAACTTTGTCAGAGGCAGAAATAATGCAGGAGACGAAGGGATGAGTTTAAGAACAAGAAAGGTTATGAAATCATCATTGTTTGAGGCAACTGGTAGCACAGTGGATAGAGAGGGCCCGGTGTCAGGAAGACCTGAGGTCAAATCCAACCACAAATACAAGTTGGGTGACCCTGGGGAAGTCACTTAATCTCCACCTATCTCAGTTTTCTTATCTGTAAAATGAAGATAATAATAGCATCTACCTCCCTGAGCTGTGAAGAACAAATAATATGTGTAAGGTGCTTTGCAAACCTTAAGCTCTATATAAATGAGAGCTATCATCATTATTATTGAAATAAATGACAAATTTGCAGTATAAAGATTTGGTCAGATAACCTAGCTGTGTGGCCTTAGGCAAGTCACTTAACTTCCCTAAGGCCTCAGTTTCCCCATCTGTAAAGTAAGGGGACTGGACTAGATGACCTCTAAGGTCCCTTCCACTCTAAATCTATGACCCTATGAAACCCTAAATACAGACCTGAAACTCTTGCAGTAGGGGGAGGGGAAAGGGTAGATTAAGGTTAGGAGAGATGGGGAAGGGGCCTATTCTTTGCCCAGGCAAGGAAGGGGGAGAAGTCCAACAGGAAGGAGCCTCGGAAGCAAGTAGACTGGCATTAGGATCAGGTGGTCTGGCCTCCAGACCCCAGAAAAAGCTGGTGAGGAAGTGAGACAAAGGCTTACCAATCCTAAAATCTAATGGAGGAGACAATATGCAAATACACACAAAATACATGCAGGATAAATAGGAAATAATTAACAAAGGGAAAAGGTACTAGAATTGAGAGAGGCTAGAAAAAGCTTCCTGTAAAAGATTGGATTTTAGTTGGAACTTAAAGGAAGCCAGGAAAGTCAGTAGGTGGAGTTGACAAGAGAAATCATTCAGAGCATGGGGAATAGCCAGAGAAAATGTCTAGAATCAAGAGATGGAAGTGTCTTGTTCACAGAACAGCCAGGAGGCCAGTGTCAATAAGGAGCCCCTGGAGTTGACTGAGTAGGGGAGTCACAGGGTCAGATCTGAACTTAAGGAAAATTACTTTGGCAGCAGTGTGTAGGGATCTAAGGAAGCTTGGAAGAGGGGACAGTGCAGGGGAAGATTAAAGAGTTCAGTTTTAGACATGTTGGGTTTAAGATGTCTCCAGGATACCCATTTTGAAATTTCTAATGGGCAATTTGTGATGTGGAACTAAAGTTTGGGGGAGAGGCAGGGGCTAGAGATGTAGATCTGTAAGTTGTTTGCCACAGAGATGATAGTTAAACCCAAGGGATCTGATGCCGTTACTGAGAGAGAATAGGGGGAAAAGAAAAGAGAGCTTAGGACACACAACCTTGACTAGAGAGGTCAAGTGACATCAGTAGTAAGTGGCAGAGCCAAGATCCACACCCAGGTCATCTCCCTCTAAATAGAGGGAGTACTGTACTAGAATTGCAGAGACAGATTTAAGCTAAAAAAACTTCCTAACAATTGTGGTGAAAACAGGCTACCTCTGGAGGTCTTCAGGTGGAGGCTGTATGACCCCTTGTCATTCAGAGACTTTGCAGAAAAGATTCCTGTACGGGCATGTGTTAGACTAGGTGGCCCCTGAGATACTCTGATTGTGATGAGACACTGGGTTAAAAGCTGTTTGGGGTGGGGGTGGGGGTAGGAGGGCTTAATTTGGTATACTCACTCCTAAAAATCTGAAACTGAGGAAAGGGAAGAAACAGAGGCACTAAGAAGGGCATCAGACGGTTGGACATGAAGCAGGGGGAAATGGAGGCAGGTACAGAGCCAGGTAGGAGAGCTAAGAGGAGGGAAAGGTAGGAAATGGCAGAACATAGCATTCTATGCCTCCACAAATCCCAGCCAGGCCACTCTTGTCTCACCATTAAATTGTAAGCTGCTTCAGGGCAGAGACCATCTTTCTTTTTCATATTTGTACTTCCAGCACTTAAAACAGTGCCTAGCACACAGGAAATGTTTAATAAATGTTTATTGACTGAGTGACCTAAAACTATAGCTTAGCTAGAGTTTAGAAACTGGAGCTTCCCATTTCGATGGGATGCCAGTTGGAATGCCAAGAGCCCAGCTTTTTTACTCTTTTGCAGGAGATGGTATTGAGTGAGAAAAGCTCCAGTTCTCATCAAGCCTAAAGGGAACCATCTTTCCATCAGCAAAAAGTCACTTTCAACTGGGCTTTTGGTAAAGATTCCCACGATGTGCAAGTAAGAGACATGGGACAACTAAATGAAGACTGGCTGAGAATCTTTTGAGACCACTGTCTAGCCTTTGTAGCAATTATTAAGACATGGGAAAAACTAGCTAATTGAATGACTTCTTAGCTTTGTAGGGTAATATTTTGAGTATAGTCACACTATACCAGGAAATATTCTGAAATTAAATTAACCAGTACAGGAGCCTAATTATATTCCAAGCTTAATGTGAGGCAACAGTGTGAGGCGGATGCTAAGAAAGTTAATGCAATTAGCATTAATGCATTAATAGAAGCATCATCCGGAACAATGGAGATAATAATCCCCCTACTACTGCTGATCACATCCAGAGTTTCGTGTTTAATTTGGGGCATCAAACTTTAAGAAGAACTTTGACAAAATAGAAAACATTCAATATCCAGAGAAGGGCAACCAGGATGAAGGTTATAAAAGCCCTGCAAGGAATAGATAAAGGAAATGGAAGAGACTTTAAGAGGTGACATGGTGGCTGTCATTGTCATATCTAATAGGTGGTTACACGGAGCAATAATCACCTTTTTGGGTCCAAATCTCAGCTCTGCTATGGGCTAATTGTGTGATCTTGAGCAAGTCATTTAACTTCCTTGGGTCTCAATTTCATCTATAAAATAAGAGAATTGGACAAGATAACTTTTAAGGTACCTTCAGGTCTTTAAATCTGATCCTACAGTAGGAGCTATGGTAAGGCAGATTCAAATTCAATTTAAGGAAGAGAATGTGGTGGGATTAGTTAGTGGTCTGCCTATTTGGAGCATTTCAACAAACATTAAGCACGTATGTGTGAAGCACTGTGCAGGAGAGATAAAGAGTAAAAACAATATAATCCCTGTATTTGAGTAGCTTCCATTCCAAGGACGGAAGCCGTAAGCATAGGAGATCTTTGCACCAGGTGTTTAGTAAATCTATACTTCTGTTGTAGCAATTGACAATGGCATGGTGGAAAGAGGGCTAGATTTGGTATCTGTGGACCTGGGTTCAAGAACTGACTCTGCCACTAACTACCTATAGATGACCTTGGCCAAATCACTAAACCTTTGGGCAAGAACTTCCTCATCAGCAAAATGACCAGGTTGGACTAGATGACAACCAAGGTCCCTTCTAGCTCCAAAGCTATGCTCTTATGACCAGAGATTATTAATTAGGGAACTGTACCAAAACAAAATGAGGCAAAGAAGAAAGGTAGTATGCTCTCTTGTACTTGGTTTCTTCAAGCTGAAGACCATCATTGATCAATCAATAAGCATTTCTTAAGTGCCTACTGTATGTCTGGCACTGTGCTAAGCACTGGGGATACGAAAAAAAAGGCAAAAGACAGGCCTTGTCTTCAAGGAGTTGGCAGTCTAATGGGGGAGACAACATGTAAACAAGTATATACAAAGCTAGCTACGTAGGTGATGCACTGTATATCAGGAAGACTCAGCTTCCTGAGTTCAAATCTGGCCTCAGACACTTCCTAGCTGGGTGACTCTGGGCAAGTCCCTTTACCCTGTTTGCCTCAGTTTCCTCATCTGTAAAATGAGCTGGAGAAGGAAATGGCAAACCACTCCAGTATCTTTGCCAAGAAAACCTCAAATGGGGTCACAGAGAGTCAGACAGGACTGAAAAGACTATACAACAACAACCAAAGCTATATACAGGATAAAGAGGAAATAATTAAGAGAGGGAAGGCACTAGAATTAAGAGGGATTGAGGAAGGCTTCCTGTAAAAGATGAGATTTTAGCTGGGACTTAAAGGAAGCCAGGGAAGTCAATAGTTGGAGCAGAGAAGGCAAAGTATGCCAGGCATGAGGGATAGCAAGAGAAAATGTCTGGAACCAAGAGATGAAGTGTCTTGTTCATGAAGCAGCCAGAAGGCCAGTATCACTGGATTGAAGCGGCAGGGAGCAAGATACAAAAAGACTGGGAAGGTAAGTGGGGGCTAGGTTGTGAAGGGCTTTGCATGCCAAACAGAGCATTTTGTATTTGTTCCTGAAGGCGATAGGGAGCCACTGGAGTTTACTGAGTAGAGGGATGACATGATTGAACCTGCGCTTTGGGAAAATCACTTCGGTGGCTGAATGAGGATGGATTGGAGTGGGGAGAGACCTGGGGCAGGCAGTGCTATTGCAGGCTACTGCAATAATCTAGGCATGAGGTGATGAGGGTCTGCCCTAGGGTGGTGGCAGTGTCAGAGGAGAGAAGGGGGCATATTTGAGAGATGTTGCCAAAGTGAAATTGACAGGCCTTGGCAATGGATTGGATATGGGGGGGGGTGAGAGAGAGTGGGAAGTCCAGGATGACTCTTAGGTTGTATGCCTGAGACTGGGAGGATGGTGTTACTTTCTATGGAAATAGGGAAGGTAGGAGGCAGGGGAGGGGGAAAGATGAGTCCTGCTTTGGACATCTTGAGATTAAGACATCTACTGGACATCCAGTTTGAGATGTCTAAAAGGCAGTTGGAGCTGTGAGATTTGGAGGTCAGCAGAGAGGTCAAAGGCAGGATAGATAGATTTGAGAATCATCAGCATAGAGATAGTAATTAAATCCATGGGAACAGATGAGATCACTAAGTGAAGTAGTACAGAGGGAGAAGAGAAGAAGGTCCAGAACAGAACTCTGAGGGACATCTACAATTAGGAAGCATGATCTGGAAGAGGATCCAGCAAAAGAGAATGAGAAGGAGTGGTCAGATAGGCAGGAAGAGGACCAGGAGAGAGGGGTATCTTGAAAACCTAGAGAAAAGAGTATCAAGGAGGAGAATAATCCACAGTATCAAAGGCCATAGAGAGGTCAAGGAGAACATAGATTGAGAAAAGGCCATGGGATTTGGCAACTCAGAGATTATAAGTAACTTTGGGTTTTTTTAAGGGTTTTTTTTTAAGGCAATTGGAGTTAAGTGACTTGCCCTGGGTCACACAGCTAGTAAGTGTCAAGTGTCTGAGGTTGAATTTAAAGTCAGTTCCTCAGGACTCCAAGGGCAGAGCTCTATCCACTTTGCCACCTAGCTGCCCCCTATAAGTAACTTTGGAGAGAGTAGTTTTGGTGGAATAGCCAGAAGCTGGACCATAAAGGGTTAACAAGAGAGTGAGGAGAGAAAATAGAGGCACCTATTGTAGACAGCCTTTTCAAGGAGTTTAGTTACAAAGGGCAGAAGAGATATAGGAAGCTAGTGAGTGGGGACAGAAAGATCAAGCAAGAGTTTTTCCTAGGATGGGAGGAGATATTGGCATGTTTGCAGGCAGTAAAGAATGAGCCAGTAGACAGGGAGAGATTTAAAATAAATGAAACAGTAGGGATGACAGAGGGGACCGTTGGTTGGAGGAGACAGGAAGGGATGAGATCGCTTGAAGAAGTAGAGGGGTTAGCCCTGGTAAGGAGGAAAGCCACTTCATCATGTGAGACACTGGTGAAGGAGGAGATAGTGGCAGAAGGCATGAGTGATAGAAGACAAGAGGGGAGAATAGGGAACTCACTATAAATGGCCTCAATTTTTTCTATAAAATATGAGGCAAAGTTCTTAGCTGGGAGAGAGAGAGAGAGAGAGAGAGAGAGAGAGAGAGAGAGAGAGAGAGAGAGAGAGAGAGAGAGAGAGAGAGAGAGAAGTCATGGGAAGTTTGAGGAGAGATAAAAAGATTTGGAAGAGTCACTGTGGAGAGTGGAACAGTGAGTTTGTAAGGGAGGTATAGGAGGATTGCCTAGTAGCAAGGAGGGCCCAGTTAACATTATGTAACATAAACTTGTAGTGGACCCCAGCAGAATTGTGAATGATTTTCTCCATCTTTGTTCAGCAGTTCACATGTAGGTGTGAAGGCATCGAATGGTGGGAATGATCCAAGGCTGAGACTTGGCTGAGTGTAATTGGGGACATGGTAAGAGAGGTAGGGGTTTTCAAGAGAGGAAGACAGTATAGAGTTGAATTAGTTCACCAAGAGGTCAAGATGGGAGGAAGAGAATATGGCTAGAGAGGAGATGGCCTGGGAGAGAATTAGGGGTAAAGGGGTTGGAGGTCATAGTACAAAGAGTAGGGTTTTGTAAGGGAAGGCAGAGAGAGAGACGAAAACTTGATAGACAGATTATGGTCAGATAAGGAGATTTCAGAATTCTTGAGCACAGCTGGTATATCTGTAGTTGATGGCAAGACCAAATGTGAGACCATCTTTTTGTGTGGTTGAGGTGGGGTGGAGGAGTAGCTTATGGGAAGTGAGTAGACTAAGGAACTGAGTGGTCTTGGTAAGGCATTTTCACAATAGATAAAGTGTGTGCGTGTGATTCCAAAGATTTTAGGATTCTAATTTAGAAAATTAATTTGGGTCCCAAAGAACACTGGCCCACGTGCTAGGGTTCCTAAGGGTAATTCAACAGTCATTCTCCCTTAAGGAGTTCTTGCCCAGGATGCCCATCCATTGGAGAATGGCTGAACAAGTTATGGCATATGAATGTAATGGAATACTGTTGTGCTATAAGAAATAACGAGCAGGCAGACTTCAGAAAAACCTGGAAAGACTTGTATGGTCTGATGCTGAGTGAAGGGAGCAGAACCAGGAAAATGTTGTACACAGTAACAGCCACACTGTGCGATGACTAGTATTGATAGACTTAACTCTTCTCAGCAATACAAGGATCTAAGACATCTCCAAAGGCCTTGTGATGGAAAATGCTATCCACATCCAAAGAAAGAACTATGGAGTCTGACTGCAGATCGAAGCATACTATTTGCTATTTTTTTTTCTTCTGTTGTGTTTTGTTTCCTCCTTCTGGTGGTTCCTCCTATTGGTTCTAATTCTTCCTTACAACATCACTAATGTGAAAATATGTTTAATAGGAATGTATATGTATAGCATATCAGATTGTGCTCCATCTTGGGGAAGGAGGTGGGGAGGAAGGAGGAGAAAAAATAAAAACTCAAAAGCTTATGGAAGTGATTGTTGATAATTCAAAATAAATTAATTGATAAAAAAAAAGTTCTTACACTTAAGGACAGGGCTTTCGCTTTGTATCCGAAGCACCTAGAATACTGCTTCTCACATGGTAGGCACTTAATGTTTGCTCTTGAATTGTTACAATATAAGTCTACAAATCACTGACACAGTAACTTAATAAAATGTCAGTCAAGAAGGCAAACCAAACCAACCACATATTTCTATTTCCCCTCATAATATTTCCATAATGTAACAATCTGTAGTTTTGTTAGTTCTTCCCTCCACTAATGCACAACCCCTTCCACCCTTTACTAGGCAGCCTTCATGAATGCCTGTGGAACTCCCCCCTCCCCCCCCAATCAATATCCGAGGGCCAACCTTCTGGTTGACTTTTTCTAAACTGCTAGTTCTAGGATGCTAAACATACAGGCTTACCACCAGACACATACACAAAGCTTTTTCAACCTGGCTGTAACTTCAAGAGCTTACACTCATTTGGTGTAGCCTTTTAGAGCCCAGGGCTCACCTCTGTGCCACGAGGCAGCACAGAAGGATGACTTTAGTGGAGGTCTCCTTAGAAGAGCCAGAATAAAACTGAAAGGTATAATTAGGTTCCTTTGCTGGATAATTTAATTTCAGACTACTTCCCTACAAAGCACAAAATCACAGACTAGCTCTTTCTGACTGTTTCAAGTCACAACCTTCAGTTTTAAGCTTATGTTCCCTGGAGAGCTACCAACAGAGAAGACCCAGGCCAAGAAATAAACTAAATTCTAGTAGAGGGATCCACTCCACCCCCTTCCTTATGATATGATATGATATGATATGATAATTATTTCAAAAAAAGTTTTCTTGCTGGTAGTCAGCTTTTGAGTATTAGATAAGATTTTCCATTGATGCAACAGGAAAAATTCAAAGATTTGGGTTGTTTCTCTCAGGGTCCTTTCAAACAATGCCCACACCAAATGTATCTTAAGTTTCACATCTTATGAGCTGATGAAGAGGTGTTTTTTTTAAATTGGCGTGTGCTTTGCTGCAATGAGAGGTGATTAACATGCAAATCCCAAGAAAATAATTTATTCACACAAAACAAGAAAGCACAGGGAAATTAGCATTCCCTTTCCGAATAAATCATGCATAATTCAAAAGACAGAGGACACTATGGCTGAGAAAGAACAAAATGAGTTCCACATTGCAGGCAAGGATCAGAGCCTTGACTTCCATGGGCGTGACCCTCCCTAACCGCTTCAAGCATCTTCTTAAAGGGTTCAGAGGTTTATGACCAGCATGACGTTCTCTCTGCTTGCAAAAACAGAGGCAGTACTTTAGGGGCCCAAACTGTAGTCTGATCACATACTGAAAAGCTGACACTGGGCAATTATTTTACCAATTTGTGTTGCTGTCAGGCCACAAAGATCTCCAATTTCACATATACAGCTATCAGTCAATTTATAGGATCCAGCTAATCCTATGGATGCATTTATTTAGTGCTTTTGAAAACATATGGCCATTAATTATCCTGCCACCAGGATAGTAAAAACAAATTTCCAAGCTGCCTATATGATTTTCCTTTGGCTCCCTCTACCTAGAACTTATAGACAACAGTGAAAACCAATCCTATTTTTAACCTTGGTGGAAAAATCATTGGAAAGTCATCTGTGATATAAGAAGACATGGTGTGGCAATGAAGGAGGCAAGGCTGGAGTGCATTTTCCCCGGAATTATCTTAGCCTCATTTAGCATGGTCTGACCTTTTCAAAATTAAAAGCTTTAATTATTTGGCAATGAATTCTACATGGATAAGACCTCTTTCGGCTCAGGTCCTAAGAGCTAAAATATTGAAATGCAAGGTCAGGGAAAATAGCAATTACTTTTCCCCCCTATAATATACTGTTACAGAGAGTCCATTATGTAAAAGACATACAGATGTGCCTGTAGGATAAGACTTTGAGTCATTTGAGAGATCAGACACGTTGTTAGGAGGAGTCCAAAGAACCTAATAATCCAAGGACAAGGGTCCAAGGTTAACGTACAGGCTTAGCATTTGTTTTAAAGATTTGGTTAAACCCATTCCAGGCCAAATTATCTGGTAGTATATTGTTACTCATATACACACAAGATCCTCCCTCCCAACTGCCTTTCTCTAATTTAAGAAAGAACTGTCTAATAACTAGAGCTATCAAATAATGGAATGGAAGTGAGTTCTCCATCATTGGAAGTACTCAGTCCTCTGCCTGAACATTTGTAAGAGGTACTCTAAGAAGGAAATCCTCTAATGGGGGTGGCAAGGCTGGACTAAATGACTACTTAAGTTCTATTTAAGATTCCATGAGGATTTTTTAATCACCTACTTTTATATTACAATGCCTAAATTCTAGAATTCATGATGTGGAGAAGTCTTTCACATCTTGGAAGGGGTGGGGAGTGGGCATTGCACCACAGCATGTCACAGTACTGAAAACACTCTTGTTAAAATCTTTTTTCACCAATGTAAAGAGCCAGAAAACAAGACAGCATTCTTGGGGCACCTTCTTTTCTTAGGGAAAAAAATAGCTATCCAGTCAAAAAACCAAAGTCACTCTTAGTACAGCCTTGTAACCCGTCAACTCTGAATCTGGTAAATGTACATTTTTAAAAGGTCCACTATCATCATTTTGTCACAAATCAAATCCAAGGACAAAAATTTGAAATTTTTGGCTCACAGTGACTAAGCTCTAGTCATGGCTGCCTGAAGAGAAATACTGCTTCAAAAAACAACTCTACAAATTTAAATTCTACTTTCAAAATCTCAGTGATGGAATTCTAATGTCATTTTGGGGATGGCATATTTTGGAGAGACAGTTCATAGCCTCTGACTCAGAAGACTGGGGTTTGAGTCTCACCTCTGATAATGGCGATGTCACTTTAACCTCTCAATGTCCCAAGCAACTCTTTAGATTAGAAGTGGTACTCAAACAGTAGCTGCTCTGCATTAACAGAAGGTGTTTCCTCACTAGGAGTTCTTTATACCAGTGAAGTTACAGGTCCAGACCAAAATAAAAACACATTTTTGGACTGATATGGCAATTTTAGGCTCACAGAGCTGTTTTCCTCCTTTTAGAATTTCACATATGAAACCTTTCATGAAATGGGGCAAATTTATGTGAAAATTCAGATAAAGAAAATTTGGAGATCTAAGTTCTTTGGTGGATTACAAGGGTAGGTGTAGATTTAATACAAGTATTTTAGCAACCAACCACCTCTCTACTTTTATATTAAAGAAAAACAAACAACAAATAGCTCAGTTAGAATAACAACTTCTAAGACTTCTAAGATGGAAGTCCTGTAGCAAACATGAACATATTTTTAAAGCCAAGAAGCAAGACACCAAAAAAAAACCTTTTGGAAGCCACATTTCTCTTTCAGTCTAATTTTTATTAGCATTTTGAAAACTAGCATAAATATAACAGAAAGAGGACACACCGACACATACACACAGCACAACTAGCTCTTGTTCTTGCATCTTTAAGATGAGTTATAGATTAGACAGTAAGAGACTCATTCAGGAAAAATGAGACAAGCAAAGTCGAACCCCCCAGAATCAGTCTTCCCTTACAGAAGAATGACGTGACAGGTCTTTGGCATGTTTAAGATAAACTACAGCCTTATCATACTCAAAAGGAACCAACCACAAAAACAGCATGGAAAAGTTAAGCAATTCTTTGGGGTTGAATAACAAGAGAGGGAAAGTCTTTTATAGAGAGAAAAACAGGCTCCTTCCATTACACAAGCTCAAAAGGCAACAGTTGCAATGATTAATCAAGAATGAAAAGCCAACAACAGTATTCACAAATGCTACACCAAGCATACTGTAGTTAGTTATGTTATTCTAGCACATAACACAGTAGTCTAAACTAACTTGAAGAGAGTGAAAAATGGTCTGAGCTAAGTAGAGCTGATCACCAAAGCAAATCCCTTGCTAGAGGAGTCCAATTATTAGTACCCCCTACATATATAAGCACGTACTAATGTATTACTTAGCTTATGAATTTATACAAGGTTTCTTGAAGCAGTGTTTTCACCCTAAAAGTTCACTTTGTCTATCTTCAGTGGTTTTTGTTCTGGAACATTATATCCTCTCGTAGAGTCTGTGCAAATGCATCATCACTATATAAGAACCTTTTCTGCCTTTGACGATAGACATGGCCTTTTTTTTTCTCTTTTTTTTCTTTTGCAGGGGTGGGGGGGAAGGTACAGAATTGCTACCATATCCAGTTGTAGCAAAGCCCCTCTAACCCCTTTCTTTTTACCTAACAAGTCTAAGACCTGGGAAACAACGAAGCTAAAGCATCACTAAGACTATACCACCAGTCCTATTTACCCAGTTGGTCATTACTAGAATTCTATTCTCTTCTCAGAAGTCCATCATGATGAATGGTGCATACTTGGGAGTATGTGGTTACATTTATCCATAGACTTATGGTGAATGCCTTCAAGGCTTTTGCAACACAGTCCTCTGCACCTGTGTCTTTTTCCATTTGAGAGTATAGTTAAAAATCATTGTCCTAGTTATCTCCTTCGAAAAGGAAATGTGTTTTATAAGGACTATTCGTAATTGACTATGTTCATTTCAATCTATTCTCAACTTAAATTCAGAAAATTCCCTTTCTAATTTTAAATCAAATGTTAACTACCCCAATTGTTCAAAGCAATTTATTTTAGGTTTTAAAATTTAACACTTTGCTAGGGCTATTCTATTTCTATTTTTTAAAAAACTCCCTTAAAAGATTTTTAGATAGCAAAACATCTGGAGTTAAAAATTTTTTTTACAGTCATTTAGGGGAAAAAGGAAGTAGGTAATTCTGACAGAAAATCCATTACATGTAGGAACCATATTTAATTAAATCAGCAGTCATAATTAGAAATAAAAAGGAATTCACAAAAATGCATAAAGCTACAACTAATCAACACTGGCTTCTCCACATCTAAATATAAAATCGATCAAGGTAAAACACAAGTTGAATACTGGCACAAAGCCCCAATTAAGCATTTTGCTTTTGCTATTCATTTAGGATTTTTTCCTCTTTATACTACCCTTTTCTCTTCCCAAACAAAGTAAATAGCTCCGGATTCCTGTGTAAAACAGATAATCGTAAGATTAGTATGTTATAAATTAGCATACTTTAAAAATAGCCTTTGATAGGTTGGTTATGTTTCTTTTTTTAAGTGAAGGCTAGCAATTACTGAAAATATTATTAAGAACTAGTGTGGGCACAAAGTGTCATTTTCAAACATCAGTTTGTGATACTGATTTAACAATTATACTTCATCAGAACTTACTATCCCCATAAATAAATAGCGCTGTCAATTATTAAAAAAAATAATCAAGGGTCGACATAGGTATATAGATATATTAGCAGCTTACAAGGTATACATTTATAGCTTCAACATACTCCTCATTTAGAAGATGTTTTTGAAAAGATTACTATGTTGAATTTAAGCGCATCCTCGGGAACTGGACATGGAAGTTCTCTAGAATAACAATATTTCTGGATATTCCTAAGAGGAAAAATATAAAAGAGGAAATAGCCCAAACTGCACGATACAATTCTACATTATTGCTCCAACTGGATTTTTCTCTCCATCAGAAAAACAAGTCTTGGAGTGGTGAATCACTTAGATGAAAGCTCATCTACGGGGATAAATGGAGAGCCCGAGTGGGAGGGTGACACAGGAGAGCCGGTGGTAGTGCTGACTTTAGCTGGTGAGTTGCAAGAAGATCCAGCACCGCTGCTGTTTCCATCAAGAGCATCTGAAGACAGACTGGGAGAAGAAAAGGCCACCCATTGTAAACAGAAGTCAAGAGATTTGAATGTGCATTTTGGCGGGGGGGGGGGAGTCTGCAAATGACCACAGACCACCTACAGCAAAGAAGTGGTGGTAGTTACAGTTGCAGGATACCATCTGGATAGTAAAGTACAGAGTAACAAAGAAAAGTTCTCTTTTTCTCATTGAACTAGGTTTACTGTGGTTCAAGTGGATAGGAGAATGTTTTTTCCCGGGTGTGCATAATAACCATACCTGTCCCATGTACCATATAGTAATCTATTCCTATGGCCACACTTTCAAAAAACACACCCATTATATAATCAATGTTAAATATACACATGCCTGAGAACTAACATTAACTAACTATACAAACTAATCAACAAATCTATTTGGGATTAGCTTGCTAACATCTAAAAAAATGTGCCAAAGCTGACAAATCAAATAGGGCCTTAACAAAACCATATGATACACATCTTAATGAATGCTGGAAACCCAAAGTTAAATGGCTTACCACATGTCAGGAATTGATGGAACATCAGGAGAAAGCAGACTGCTACTAGTGCCTTGAAAGAATCTCTTTGGTTGATCTTCATTTTCCATTTCGCCTATGAAAAAAACAACAGTGGCAAAGCCAGCTTTAAACATCTTGGAGCTGGGGGGATTGAGGACTGGGGTGTCTATTTTCAACCAAAAGAGTTCGTTGATGCAACTTTATGGTCACTTTTGAATAAATGTTAAGATATCTAATGCTTTATGATCATATAATTACATGTGAAGTAAAGAGCATTCTACTGCTGGAAGAGCTTTTGCATACAGGCAGGATTATAAAATCATCCAGAACCAAACACTACATCTTTTTTGTTTCTTTAAGCATCCACATGGATAGAGATTCTCTAACTCTTCCTTGGGAAGATTACTATGTATCTTAGAGGGCCTGAAGGTTATTTAATGCATCTCTCTACCCATGCTCACAGACATGACTAGACTTTCACCATTTAGGGAAAGCCAGTCTTCTCTGTGTTAGGAAAAAAAAACCAGGAAAAAACCTATCTTCAGAGAAGGTCTCATGGTTTTCTTTAGTAAGGCAACCCTTCTAAACCAACCAGCCAAACTGCTCATTACTGCCCCTTTAAGTTCATTCTCTCTTGTTTTATTCTCAGAGAAAATGGCCAATTGTTGTTTATTGCCACCTGTAAAACCTTCTTATACTTTGGATCCTCTTCCTAACAGTTATTCTTCACCTTGGAAGGTTCTCTTCTCTAGTGTAAAAGAGCACTGATTCCTTCAGCCTTGCCTACCATAGCCCAATTTGTTCTCGGTACCCTCTTTCTCTACTTTTTACATGGATTGCAGGGCCTCACAGTCTCAAGTGGTCAAATTACAAGTGAATGTTCACTTCCGTAATATGTAAAAGCAGCTTTTAAACATAAACTAATTATGCCATGTCCAAAGTGACAAAACCTCAATCTCCTAAAAGGGAAGATTTCAGTTAAGCTAATGCACAAAATTTTGAACTTAAGCATATATTTAATATATTAAAAAGATTCCAAGTGTTCTATTACCCATAGACTTGCCACTTTTGCATGACACTGACTCATACATCTAAGTTACACACAGTTTTATTAAAAAAAAAAAGGCCTTGCCCACAGCTCAGTCTTCGATAATTTGAGAGTAATTACAAAGAAATGCATATGTCTTGGTTTAATTAAATATGCTATGCTGGAAGCCTGTCATATTAATTAGTTCAAAATATATTATGTTTGAGAGAAGAAAGCACGCTGTGGTTCTGCTCTCTCCTCCCTGACCCCTTCTATTCTCCCATTTTCATCATCCCACTCCAAGCAAATTAAATTTCTTACTAAATATGCAGTTCATTTCGTTTGCTAAGCAAGTAGAGAAAAGAAGAACAAGGTCAAAAACCACCTTCTTGCTTAAGTCACCATCATCCCAATACCAACCTTCTTCTTCCTTTCATCCTACCTTTTTAAAACTAAGAATAAAAACAAATGCTACAACCTCAAACATTTTAAAATTTTACATCACATTTTAATATTCTCCACGTTAATCACTGGAAGAAAAAGCAATAAAATACTTACTGAACTAAGTAGTCTAAATTGCAAAGTATTTTTATTATTATACTTCTAATACCTATCAAATGTTACATGGTCAGTGAAAAACTAATCCTAACAAAACCATTACTTGATAATGATTTCGTGAGACCAAATTACTTTGTAATCGTAAAGTACCATGAAGTGCAAGCTACTCTTAGAGTATATGTTGAGAAAATACAACTTTATAAGTCCCATTTCCCGAACTCCCAAAGAAGCACGGTACCTTTTCTCTTTATGGGTCCCAGCACACTTGGTCTGATACAGTTGATGGGACTCTGACTCCTCCTGCTGATGTAATATGAATCATATTTGTCATTATCATGCTTCTATGCATATGTCAACAGTTGTGATCAGAAGTCTACAAGATTACCAGAGCAAAGCCATCACTACTCCCAGAAAGGATTTGGATAACCAGGTCCAGCTGGCACAACTCATTAGACCAGAAAATGTGGTCACAAAATATAGGTCTCAGAAGCCATGCCCAATCTCTCTCCAATGCCAAGTATACAGCAGTAGAAGCTTCTAATTGTTCTGTCCTAATTCTGAGTGAGAATAGGAATAACCTAGTACCAAAAAAACTTCTATAACTTGGCACTCTAGCCAGGAAAATCTTCCTAAATTTGGACAAATTAATGGAGAGCTATGCAGTCCTAGCTGTAATTCACAGGGCTATTATAGACCTAGAGATGGATAGAAGCAGCATGCATAATGTCTACAGAGGGCTGGGTTTGGAATCAGGAAGACTTTAGGGGTTCAAATCTCACTTTTGACAGTTATCAGCTACAGGACCCTGGGCAATCACTTATAAGTAAAGTGACTTCAGGCAATTTGCTAGGACTTATCTACTAAATAAAATGCCAACAGTCTGGATTTTCGGGAGATACTAGCCCATTCAGATTTGTATTAAACACTGACTTTCCCACATATCTATCAGCAGCTACAGGAGGAACTCATATAGCTTCCAAAGTCTTAGGACTCTAATTTTCAGTTTTGGTTGATTGAGGGAATTCCTACATCAGAAGTTAGATGTTCATGAAATCATAGATTCTTTGCATATTTTTGCATGTTCCTAGTAGATGAGCGGTTATACTTGTAAAAATCACCTAGAAAATTATATTTGTGAGTCAATACATGCCAGAGGGGAGATCTCATGTGTACAAATATGTACAAATTCAGCTAGATAATTCACTATATGTGAAATGATAATGAAAAAAAGAATATTTTAATTTAGCTATGAGAAGACACTATTCATGTTTACTAAGTCCAGAAAAAAGAAATTTAGAAAGAAAAATGTAACTTTACTTTAGTTAGAATCAATTTGGTACTCTCCTATAATGTAAACTTACGTAGCAAATCGTCTAGTCGGGCTAGGAATAGGGCTAGGAGGCATCCCATTGCTGGCAACAAAGGTCTGTAATGAAGGCGAATAGCACTGCTAAAAAAAACCAAAACATATCAGAGTTTTTTAAAAAAAAGAAGAAAAGCCACTTTCCAAATCACACATACTATTTACAGTAAGAGAGGCTGTTCGGAATTGGGGGCGCTAAACATAAGGGTTCCTAAGTGTCAGCTTAGCCTATGTTTTCCTCCAGTGCCTGACACAGCGTACTGGACAGAGCAGATGCTTGGAAGGCACATGTTTTACTGGCTCACTGAATGAATATTAGAGGACACGTGGCCAAGCTTCACTCTCTTACCTTTCCAATTCCCCTTGTGGGTGAAGGGGCAGGAGATACTGGAATAAAATCAACACGCCTTGGGGATGATGACTTCTCTCCGTCGTTATTGTTCTAGGTAAATGGAACAGTATGCAATTATATCACTGATAGCTGAACCTAGGTGACAGCAGTGAGGAAACATTAGAGTGCTTCTGCTGGGGAGAAGCAAATCCTATCACTTTCATTGGCTGGAAAGCGCTCAGAATTTCTACCAACTCTACACCATGGCAAGGAACCTCAAAATCAGTTCCAATGACAGGTGATATACCTTAAGTTTTGGGAGAACCAGTTACCAGTGGAATTTCAGGGATTCCCAAAAGCTTTCAGTAGCTGTATTGTAGCTCCAAAAGAGCTAGTACTGCTCAGTATCAAGGTACCAGAGAAAAAGGGAATATTATTCTCCCTAAATGTGAGTGGAGATGATACTGAAAATAATATTGTTTAGAAAATGACCACAGAGGAAATAGCTAAAACTGGGTACTAGAGGGGAAGCAGGAACAACAGCATCTACACACATTAAAAATAAGCACTAAAACTACAGGATTCACCTAATTGTTTAAATCCGGCTCTATAATATCAGCTCTAAAGGATGTTCTCAGAAAAACCTGGACTTAGATGAACTGATGCAAAGTGAAATGAGCAGAATCAGGAGAATGTTGTACACAGTAACAGCAATACTCAATGATGATCCACTGTGAATGACTTAGCTATTCTCAGCAATACAATGATCCAAGGCAATTCTGAAGGACTTATGATGAAAAATGCCATCCACCTTCAGAGAAAGAACTGATGGGCGTCTGGATGTAAATTGAAGCAGACTTTTTCTTTACTTTATTTTCCTTGTTTGTTTGCTTGATTTTTTGTTGGTGTTTTCTTTCACAACATGACTAACGTGGAAATATGTTTTGCATGAGTACACATGTATAACTTATATCAAACCTATATTGCTTACCTTATCAATGAGGGAGGAAAAGAATGTGGAAATCAAAAAAAAATGTTTACATGTAACTGGAGAGAAAATAAATTAAATACAAATGAAGATAAAATATCAGCTCTGAGTTCCAATAGCATTAAAGCATTGAAATGCCAGGTTGCAAGGAGATCCCCAAAGCCTATTTGTGACAATCTGTCAACTCTGGTATTCCAGTATATCTAGGAAAAGAAGTATTATCTTCCCTAATAACAAGTTTCCAGTCACTGGGTTTATTTAAGACTCTGAAAGAGAGGTCAAACAAGAATCTGAAAATTCAGCTCAATCTTTATTCGGTTCATCAGCCAAGATGACTAAGACTGAAAATGGCTGATCATTCAATTATCACAATTAAGCAACCATAATCTGTACATAGGAGATATACAATTTTTCAGTAAGAGTTTCTAACTAAGTTCTAAATCTGTTTCAGTTGAAGGGTATATGCTAAAATAATGTTGGGGAAGTATGCATTATGGATATAAAAGAGTCAAATTTTCAGGAAATCCACCATCTGTGGCTTTAAAGTCCAATAGTTAGTAAATTAAGGAGAGAAAATAAGAACTTTGATTGTTTTTTCATCTAAGAATTTTGACTAGACTTTTTTGAAGCCCATCATCAAGACCAAGGAGTGCTCCATAACTAAAGTGATGGTTTTGTTTCAGATGGCTGTTTACTTTGAACCCAACTCTTAAAAAGTAGAGACTGATCTTATGGCTAAACCATACAATATTTCTTCTTAAAAGCATTTTAAGTTACAGCAAATGGAAGCACATCTCATCCTAATTTTCACCAAAGAGTATTTAAGGTTTTGAAATAAGGAAGCAGAAATAGGGAAGAATGACATCTTGGTAAGTACGAAATTTCAAAAATTTATGCAAAATTGAAGTGCAAATACTTTACCAAGGTTAGAGTTTCTTCCCATGTTTGGCTTATCTGCATTGCAGTTTGAACTTCTCTAAAAAAAGAAAAAAGAAATCACACTTGGCCATGTTATTTTTTTCCTTTTTTAATAAAGATTGGATACAAATGTACCTGGAAGTAAACACTATCCTAAAACACTTTAATTCAAAAGTAACGTACTCACCGTTCATGCACAGTTTCCCTGTTTAGCATATCCATTCCTTCTTCCTGAAGGACAAGAAAAACAGCCACACTAAATGCACTGAATCTTTACCTGGCTTTATTTAACATTTGATGAATCCTCATCTTTTTCTCTTCACTGTGTTACAGAGAAAAAGTCCCCGAACAAGCATACATGTTTTTGCTCAACGTTTAGACTTGCACCAAAATCCCTACTAAAAACTATCATGGAAGGCTTCTTGAAAGAGGCAGGACAGTGGGAACAACACAAACAAAAGCTGAGAGGTAGGAATAAGCATTATGTGTTGAAGGGCTGGAGAAGAGACTGGCCTGCATGAACGTTAAGGTCTGTACTGCTAAGTAGTGAGAAATAAGGTCAAAATAGACGAGGTGGAGCCAGATTATGAAGGACTTTGAATGTCAGATGAGAAGTCTGGATCTTACTCAACAGGTAATGCCACTGGCATTTTTGAGCAGGATAGTTACATTAGCAGGGTAGCTAGGTGGCACAGTGAAGTGCCAGGCTTGGAGTCAGGAAGACTCATCTTTGTGAGTTCCAATCTGGCCTGAGACATTTACTAGCTGCGTGACCCTGGGCAAGCCACTTCCCTCAGTTTTCTCAATTGTAAAATGAGCTGGAGAAGAAAATGACAAACCACTCCAGTACCTTTGCCAGGAAAACCCAAATGGGGTCACAAAGAGTCTGACATGACTGAAAACAACGAAAAAGCAATAACAAGTTACATTAGCAGTGGTGTTTTCAGAAAGACTTCTCTAGTGCTAGAATGCAGGATGGATTGGCCAAAGGGACAGGGTTCGAAGAACTAGAAGCAGAAAAGACTGATGCAGTAATCCAAGGCATAAGGGGCCTGGCCAGTGAGAGTGGAGACAAAAGAACAAATCAGAGCGAGGTTGTCAAGAAAGAATACATGAGATTTTGTGACTGGTGGATGAAAGAGGAAGAAGAATCAGAAACGAAACCAAGATTTTCAATTGTGATTGGGTGAGTATTAATGCCATTGATAGAAACGAAGAATGTGGGAGAAGTAGAAGATGTTAATTGGCATTTGAAAACAACATAGTAAAAAAAACCATTCTTTCACACTGAATGTAATTACTGTTATCCACTTTGATCTAATATTTTATAATATCTTTCCTCTGATGAGAGGCTCAATTTTTACCATTCATTCATTTAACAACTGATTTTTTTTTTACAGGTTCATCTATGTGCAAGGCACTTTGCTAGATGCTATGGAGGCATGGTACAAAGATGAATATGATGCAGTCCCTAATCTCAAGGAACTTACAATCAATTAGAGAAGCTTACCATAAAAATCCTTAAAATGTTCCTATCAAAGAATGTGAAATTTAAAATCATTCACAATGAATACTTAAAATACTTGGTGATATGATACTTATACCACCTTACCTTATAAAGCACTTTACAAATTTCCTAGTTGTATACTACAACTGATTCTCACAAGAGCCCTGAGGTAAACAAGTCAGATGTTATTTCCATTATACAGATAAGAAAACTGAGGCTCAGAAAAGGTTAAGTGACTTACCAAAGGTTGAACAACAAATGTGTGGCAAAGTATAGATTAGAAGCTAGTTCTTTTGACTGTCAGTTCAGAGCTTTTACTACCATACTGTGACAATTTTGTACTATTTAAAAAACAAAACAAAAACACACTGCAAAGGTAAAATCCAAAGAAAAGAATAAAAGGTGCAAGTTCAGGGCTAATTGTAGAGGGAAAGAAACACTCATAAAACATATCTTAACCAAGGCGGCTCTAGAACTGCTCCCTACAATATCATTTCTGGATGTTCTGTCTGCAATTAGCATAATTTATCTCAGACAGATTCAGTTCATAAAGTCACTTTATATCACTAACTCAAAGAATGAGAATTTAAGAGTCATAAGGGACCTTGGAGGCCATTTAGTCCAAATGGTACTTTCCTAAGCATCCCCATGACCAAGAACACATCTGGTAAGTGGGCATCTAACCTCTGCTTATGAAGACCTCTAGGGAAGATGAACCCAAGAGCTCCTGAGGCAGCCCCTCTCCCTTCAGGGCAGTTCTAATTATTATGTAAGTTCTTTCCTTACAGAAAATCTAAATCTGCCTCTTGGTAGCTTCCACCCATTGCTTCTAGTTCTGCCCTCTGGGACCCAGTGGAATAAGTCTAACCTATCATATGACAGTCTCAAGACTACAATCATGTCTGTCTGTTCCAATCCCTTAAAAAGTCCTATCTCTGTATTATCTAGGTAAGGTGGAGCCACTAGACCCTTGCAGCAGCAGAGTGCTCTATCCTTGACCCCATTCTCTTCACCACCATCACTAAGGGACTTGAATGAAGAAACCGATGACACGGCTTATCAAATTTTCAGATGACAGGATGACAAAGCTCAGATCTGAACAGATCTGAACTGATCTCAGTAGGATGGAACAAAAGGCCAACTACAACAAAATTAAAGCTAACTGGCACAAATGCAAAGTTTTGCACTTAAAATTTTGAAAACTGAATCGTACAAGTATAGAACTCAGGAAAACAAAGGGACAAAAAAGATTTGGAGGTTTTAAGTGACCATAAGCTCAATGTAGAGGGTAATGTGTTTTTAGGCTGCATTACTAGAAGGATGGTGTCTAGAATAAAGGAGGTGAATACCCTCCCTGGTTTTCCACCCCTAGCCAAATGGCATCTAAATTATTGCCTATAGTACAGTGCATCATCTTTGAAGGGTTCTACTGCATTAGAAGGCTTAGGCTTCTTCTGCTTTGCTTCAGAAGCTACAGCCAGGGTGCAAGCCAGGGGCAGATTTCAGCTGTTTCTTTTAAAAAGTTTTTTTAAGTTTATATTCTTTTTATTTTTCAGTACAAGTATTCTTCTATTAATCTGTCCCTCCCATTCCCTCCACATCTCCTCATAGCAAATTAAAAAGAAAAAACAAAAACAAATAAAGCCCTCATAGCCACAGAGTCTGGGAAAACAAATTCCCACATTAGCCACGTCCCAAAATGAATGTCTGTTTCTGCATTTTAAGTAAGGAGTTGAGTACTCGTGTTTTATCTTCATTCTTTTGGACTCATGGCTTATTATTTTCAGCTAAGTTTAAAGAAAACTTTTCTGCTAATTATTGCTGCCTCAGGAGGTAGTGAGTCACCCACCCATGAGCTGAGGTGTTCAAACAGAGGCTAAATGATCACCCATAGAGAATGCTGAAATAGACAACTTCAGAGGCCCCTTTCAACTCTAAGATTCCATTTTTTAAAAAAGGAAGTAATTTTCAAATGTGTATTAAATTTTATCATTTCAGAAGGCACAAATAATAGGTATGTGGAAGACATGGAGGGGGTATTATGTGGCATATAATATGGAGGGAAATTATTGTGTTCCATTTTCACTTGAGATGGCCTACGTATGAAAGAGGCATTCTTTACCTTTGTAACATTGCTATTAGCACCCATAGGAAAGAAGAGGTAGTAGGGGATACAGCTTTCCCTATACATGTGCTTAAACGTACATATGGACAAAAATTTCTTTTCAGAGGAATATTCTACAAAAGAAAATTGTTTTCATTCTTCTAAAAATGAATATGTTTAGTGATATGTTTCTCCAAAGACACTTAGGAAGCTCGTGTAACAAGACACAAACAACACGATGCCTGTTAGTTTCATTTTCAGAATACAAAGGGGAAATATTACTCAACAAGCACAACAACCAGATGTGACTCTATCTTGAATTTAAAAGGTTAACTTCTACAGCCAAAAAGAAGTCACAATTAAAAAGCCAGATATAAAGAAATAGGAAATGGGCAACTGGGAAAAAATAGATCAGAAAATTAAATTGCTAAAAATAAATCTAAAATTTTCCACTAAATCTGCAGCCAGACTGGGAGATAATATATTTCTGCTTTCCTCCTTCAACTTACCTTTTTTTTTTGGTAATTCTGCAACAAACATTGCATAATGATAATAAGCTGGTTTACTCTCTATATTACTCGCTACAGTTAAAATATTCTTTATTCAGAACTCTGATAACTAATAACATGTAACCAAGTCTCAAACACCAATGGTAACTGGGGGGACAGCAGATACAAATTTCAGAGATAAACAAGAGCTCTCCTGGACATTGGCTGTAAGCTATTTTTATAACTTGAGAAATGCTAAGGATACAATGTATGCACCAAGCCACAGAGAGAGGGCTCAATTTGAATTTCATGTTTCCTAAGGATTTGTTCTGTAAAACTTGGACTCAATCAAAGAGCCGTACTTGAGGACCTAGAGGGCCATGTGTGGCCTCAAGGCCACAAGTTCCCCACCTCTGACCAATCTGGAACTGAAAATTAGTTTTTCTAAGTAATAATCCTCTGAGTTCCCTGGGGAGAAAAGGGCATTATATAACAGTTACATTATTTTTTTAAAACTACTACTTTCTAAAATGTAACAAAACTTTATCAACCATTTTTATAGCATTACCACACCATGGGAATTAAACTAAATTTGCTTTTTAGTGTTAGATTAAATAATGACTTCCAAAGTTTTTTCCTCCCAAAATTTTTTCTTACCTGTTTGATCTGATGAATCCGGCTACTAGGGATTCGAAGAGGGGAGGATGGTAGCAACTGCAAAACAATACAGAAAACAAACAAACAAATGTTTTAATGTTTCTGCTTAATTCACACTAAGGGAACTTGTAAAAATTAAATTGGAAGTTATACTAACAAAAGGTTTAGGGTTTCCATTATATATTGAAAGAACTGCTCACCTGGGCAACATGGGAGAGAAAAGAATGTTACAATATTAATAGAAAAGAACAATGAAGTGAAAAGGATACTGGCTTTGAAATCAGAGAACCTGAGTTTGAATTCAGACTTTGATGGAGTTATGGTCTCAATGTGGGCACTCCTTGCAAAGTGCAAATCTCAGCTTAATATTTCTCATCCAGAATGACTCTTATGGGGAATCTGGTTCGATAGTATTAAAGAAGTCAATGAGAGTGTAAAGAAAAGTCCAAGATGAGGTAATTCGTGCTATATTAGCACGATGTCTCTGGTCCATTTAGGGTTAACTTAGAAAGATGGCCAAACATGCCCCACAGTTATATTTACAGCAACTTATTAAAATCAGGTTCTACTTCAGATTTTGTGACAATCAAGAGATGGCGGAACTTGAGCTTATCTTTGCTAAGCAAATTCTTTTCTAATAGTGCAAATGACATTGAAACAAGATTTCAAGAGATATATTTAAACTTCTTAAGAGGCAAAACTGTTTAAGTGTCTTTAAGCATTGTAGGAGGAATATTATTTACATATAACTGATTGATTATAAATCATTCACATCTGCTATTCATGAATCAAAGGATTCTCTACTAGGCCAACACTTAGGCAAGTTTAGTGTTAATATATTTGAACATCAAAACTACATTTCTTTAAAAACATGCAGTAATTCCGGCTTTTTATTAAATCCAAATTAGCTAGCCAAGACACCAAAAAGATAACAAATCGGTTAGGCTGAAGCAGTGAGCTACTTTATATTAAAAAACTTAACACGGACTGTTGCTTTCAGCGTAAGGAGAAGACTTGTACTTGTCCTGGCCTACCTGACAAGTCCCTAGCCCAGAAGTTGGGCTAGGGGCAGGAACACACAGCAAGAAACAGTCTCTAGACTGCTGTGAATACTAATCACTAACTGAAGATGGACTGCACAACTGAATTCAAATAGCAAATATGTTTGTATACAGAATGCAAAGCAATAGGCTAGATGCTGAGGGATATACCGAGGTCAGTAAGGCTTAGGCCGTATCCTCAAGAAATAGATCTGGTAGGAGCCAGAATTCAAATACAGGTTCTCGAAACTCCAAATCCAGAACTCTCTCTCCGCTGCATCATGCTGCTTTCTAGCTAGCAACAAGAACAAGATAAATTCAATTAATAAATACTCCCACTGTGGTGCAGAGCACTATTAGGCATGTTATACTTAAGTTTAGAGAAGATATGGTCCTTCTTATCAGTGCAGAGCTCAGGGTTTAGTAGGAAGACAGGGTATATATCCAAAGAACTAAAATAGAAAGTGATACATGATGTGAAAGGTAGAAGGCAAGACATTATGAGAGATCAGAGGAGGAAACAAGGGATGCATTGGGGAAATTCACAGAAAACTTCATGGAGGAGGTGTTACTTAATTACGTTATGCTTTAAGGGATTTGATCTAGTTCAACAAACATTTATTCAGAACCTACGAGGTACAGAGAAGGCACTATAGTAGGGTGTTGAGGATATGAAACTGGCCTTGCTCTCTAGAACCTTACAATCTAATAGGAGTAATGACAAATAACCAAGATACCTGAGAGAATGGGATACGCATAGAAGGGATCCTAGCAAAGTACAAGGAATTCACCAGGGTGGAGAGAGAGGGGAAAGAAGGAGAGAGGACTGGGGGCTGGAATTCCAGGCACAAAATAGCAGTGAAGTAGGAAGATAGATGGATAGGGTTAGGGATGACATGTAGTACAGTTTGGCAGGAGGAGATAATGGCAATAAAAGCACTCTGTAAAATATAAAGTGCTATAAATAGTATTATACAGGCTGTCTCAAAAGTCTTAATGCAGTTTTAGGCTATTAAAAATGGAAAATTGCACAAAGACCTTTGGGACACACCATATAAGGCTCAAAAGGTAGAATGGCACATAGTAAGGGCTTAATAAATCCTTGTTGATGTTGATGATGGTGGTGACTGCGTTTAGGTCACAGAAAGCCTTGAATGCTAGTCTAAGTCTGGATCTTATTTGGTAGGCTGGGGAGAAGAGTGACCTGATCAGGGTTGTGTACGAATAGAAGGACTAGAGAAAGCGCCTGGTGGCAAATATGCTTGTGAGAGGCTGTGTGGAATGGCTGAAAGAATGCTAGGCCTGGAATCACAAGAGCTGGGTTCAAATGTTGTCTCCTACTCCTTAAATGGCCTGGACAAGTCATTTCAACCTCCCTGAACCTCAGTTTCCTAATGTCTAGAAAAGTGGGGGGTAGGTGGGTTACATGAACTCTGAGGTTCTTTCTAGATCTAAATCTGTCGGCCTGGTGTTGACATGGTGAGGAAAAGATTTCAGTTTTTAAAATATCTCTCATGAATGGAGGCTTCTTCTCTTCTCTAAAATTGCTTAATGACTCTTAAAACTGTATCATTCCATATTCTCTCTGGACCTTTTCAATGTACATTCTTAGATAAAAGTGGTTACGCTTGTGGTTCCCTTTTGTCACTAAATATTAATTCAAATACATGCTTTGTAAAATGGATATAATCCACATGCATATAAGGATAAGGACTAAACCTGTGATTTCATGAATAAAGGGAACTCCCAGAATTTTACACTGATTCTCTGATATAGTAGAATCTCCCTCTGCCCACATGGAGTGGTACCTTCTCTACAGCTTGGATTTTATTAATACACTCTATGTGCTTATGGTTTTTTAATAAATAACATTTACAGATTAGAGGACCATAGGATTTTAGAGTTAAAAAGGACCTTAAAAATGATCAAATTTCATTATGCTAATGTATAAGTAATTGCCTGTCCATTCCCCCTTGGCATTTGTGTTTGGCATTTGAACTGTATTCTTCTTGGGGCTATCAAAAAGAAAGTGGGCTTTTCTTCCTGGGAGCTATTACATCAGGCTCTCTGCTCTAGTTGTACAATAAATAATATTTCACTGTGAGCTGAGCCTGATTTTCACAAGCTGCTGCATGAGGCAAGGAGCTGAGCTCTGGCAGGTCTGACCTAAACTAGAAGAACCTCAAGCAGGGACCCAGCCAAGGATTCTATGTATGTCTGTGATTTCAAGACCGACCTACCTAGCCTCAGGGAAGCTCAATAAGCAGAGGTGCTCACTATATGAGGAATTCTTTTTAGTCATGGCAACTCATGAAAATATTCTAAGTTGTAGAGCAGTGTTGTCAAATAGAAAGGGATCCCTGTGGGCCACAGAATGACTTAGAAAACTACAAATTAACATTATCTATGTTGTACTGTATTTTTATTTATTCTGCTAAACATTTCCTAATTCCATTTTAATCTGGTTCATGGCACAAGGGAGTTTTGTGAATTTGACACCTTTGCCGCAGAGGATTTGTGATTTGTGTCTGGAAGGAGTACCCAAACTGATTAAATCAAGAATCCTTGAAGTACGTATGAGTTACATCAAACTAAGCTGTGAAATTATTATTACCAACATATTAAAAACCTCAAGCCTGCTACACTAATGATACATTGTATGAAATGGTCATGTTATATTAAACTGGATCACTGAGAGGCAAATTGGTATAACAGATAGAGCACCAGACTTGGAGGCAGGAAAACCTGCGTTCAAATTTTGTCGCAGACATTTATTAGCATGTGACCCTGGGAAAATCACTTAACCTCTCTGTGCCTCATTTTCCTCATCTGTAAAATGAGAGGAGTTGGGTTCAAGATCTTTTAACATCCCTTCCAGCTCTAAATTCTAAGATCTACAGATCGAGAGCCTAGAATCCCTAAGGCATGTAATGTACAAGAATTATTTCTGACATTTCCATCAGTATGCATTAACACACATATATAAATATGTGTATGTGTACACACACACACATACACACACACGAACACATCTAAATTCCATGAGGATCATTTCCATGGTTCCATTAAGCTTAGATTTAGTAGAGAAATATTTAAAAATTATTTCTAAGTTAAATATTCAATAAAATTTGCTCTAGAGATGATATCATATTAATAAAATGCATTCAGCTATGATAAATTTTTAATTCATTTTTGCTTACTGATTTAAAAATAAATGCCACACTGACAGTTTAAGACCAAAGAATAATGAACACTAGATTCCTCTAAGTAGAGTGTGAAAACTCCCTTTTCAAGCAAAAAAAAAAATGAAGCCCAGTGATCTCTTATATTAAAAACAAAATTCTTGTTAAAGCCACATGGGTTCTAGAAAGAAATTTTACCACAAATGCAGAGAATTATCAACAGTACATGTGTTGATCTCTCCCCAAGTACTGTTAAAGTTGCACGAGTGGTCGGTAATAATGAATGGGTTATCAGCATTTTCTTACCAGGTTGTGCCGGTTTAAAAATGTAGTACTATTCCTTCTGGTTCTTAACATATCAGCCTGGAATATCTGTGAATTGTCACTGAAACCAAAACACAAATATATTTGTCAAATATAGTTACAGGCTATCACAGGCGATTAAAAAAACAAGTATCAGATTGCACACCATCTTGGGGAGGGTGGTGGAGAGGAAGGGGGAGAAAAATTTCAAACTCAAAAGCACATGGAAGTGATTATTGATAAATCAAAATAAATTAATTTAAAAAAAAAGAAACTGCCTTTCAAATGTTTGAGAACTATGTCCCTAAAGTTAACAACTATTTAGAGATGGATAAGACAACACAGTTAGCACCACATAATGTAGCCAAGCAAATTTAGATTCGAACCCAGGAACTCGGCCATTCCATCCTTAGTTACATTTCTAAGATGAATAACAATGTTGGAAATTTAGCATTAAGTTTACATCACTTTCAGATGAGGCTCAAAGTATGGCTTTTATATCTGTCATCCGAAGTTAGGCGCAGGGCTCCAAAATGTAAGTCCCAGATCACCTTCAAGCAATTACCTTTTCACTTGAATGAGGGGGAATCCAACATGGCAGACTCCAGAAATATCCCCCATTTTCTACTTCCCATCCTATTCAATCTATTCCCATAAAGGGGTTTTTGAAAGGAATCATTGTCTGACTTCCTGGACTTCACAGTCCCTCAGTAGTTCACTAATAGAACTAGGTGACAAGGATGAAAGCGAATGGCTGGTGCTCAAGTAAACTCATCTTCTAAGTTTCTGAGCCATGATAATATGGAATTTTCTCCTCACTCAAGTCTGAAGTCAGTCTTTAGCCTACCAAAGAAATAAATTCAAATATCAGAAATGACAACTCAAAGAATCAGAGAAATCTTTTGTTTACTGACAGGCCTAGGAAAGCAGTTAACTACAGTAATCTTTATATCCTTTACTAATTGCTGAGGGGTAGGGGAGAAGACAGGGATATTTCTACCAATAATTTTATTTTGTTGCTTATCCCAGTAATAAAACTAGCCAAATGGAAAAACCAAAAAGGGACTATAAAGAATCGAGAACGATAAAAAACATCTGTCACTGACTTTTAGGCTTATAATCACATACACAAAAGCCTGGAAACTCTATAACCAGATTAATACTTGCCCTAAAGAACTTGTTAAGAAGCACAAACTATCAAATGCTGGTGCAAAGGGGACAGTGGGATTTCTTAAAGAGGCATCATTAAATGAGTTCAGGAAGTTATTTGAAAGAAGTGAAAGGATGTTTAACAAGTGCTGAATAAAAAGCTGTCTTGGCCTGGAATGGTATTGAGGAAGGAATGGCAATGAAAAGGGAAAAAAGTGAACGGCATACATAGTGGAACTGAAAGAAGCCTAGGTAAAAATCCAAATTTCCCAGTTGGAAGTCAAAGCTTACAATACCTTCCGGAACTTTGTGGATTAACCTCTGACCAAATCTTGTGTCTGCTAAAATAGCATTGTTAGTGTTACTTCATGGACCCTGGACAGGACCTCTAATGGAGGTCCAGCCCTCCTTGTGTTCAGGCAGATAATAGTACATTATAATAGCTTCCATTTGCATAATGCTTTGTGAGCAAAGTCCTCTAAAGCACCCAGGGAGGTAGCTTGAGCTCCAATTTTTCTTTTTTTGAGGCACTTGGTCCCTTCAATTTCTAAGCCCTCGGCTTCTCCTGAGTGGAATGTTTTATCCTCATTTAAACCATATTTTCAATTTAGACCCTATGAATACCTTGATGAAGCAGAAAATCTGACAGATGCAATATTCAATCAATTTCACTCCAATATCTACCTTGTCTCCCAGTTTTCTGCTTGTCCTTACTTGTTTTCCATGCCATCTTTGATGCTTTGACCATCACTGAAGGTTCCTGACAAGCAAATAGGTTTCCTCATCCTCTTGGGAGCTGTTACTCTTTTACTTCATGAAACCTCCCATCACTGACCAACCTCAATGCTTTCTTACATTCCCTACTGGCCCTAAATAAAAGCTGAAAATCACAACAGAATCCTATATTTTCTAAATCATTCAAGCTTCTCTAATATAAACACACCACAAGGCCCTCTTGTTGGGGTGGCTTGCCATCCCCTATGTGCCTATTTAGATAAAATACTTTCATAGTTCCATGGATTTTAGTTTCAAAATTTCATGGATTTTAGAGCTGAAAGTGACCTTAGAGTAGGGGCTCAACCTAGGGCCCATGGGGTCTGTGGATAGATTTCAGGGGGTCCATAAACCTGGATAGGGAAAAAAAATCACATCTTAATTTTCACTATCCTCTAATTGAAACTTAGCATTTCCTTCAGTTATCAAAAAAACATTATTCTGAGATGTATAGATTTTACCTGATTACCAGAGAGGTCCATGACTCACAAAAAGTTAAGAAAGCCTGCCTTAGAGACCAACTAGTCCAACTCCTTCATAATACAGATGAGGAAACCGAGGCCCAGAGAGATTAAGTGATTTGCTCAAGAACAGAGTCAGGAAGTGGCAGAACTGAGATTCTAATCCAGATCCAATGACTCTAAATTCAGCATCTTTTCGCTGCACTTCCTCGACCCTATGCATTACTTTTTTTTTTTAAACTTAATTTTCTTTTCGCTTTATGCTGTATGGAAGTTCATGCTTCTTTACCTCAAAAAGCTTGGAGTAGATATAATGCCAAAATCAAGAGTCAAAGAACCTGAATTCAAATCTAAGATATCACCATCTCTATGACCTTGGGACACATATGTCACTTAGCTTCTCTGCATTTCAGTTTCCTCATCTGAAAAACGAGGGGAAGTTGGTCTGGATGGTCCTAACGTCCCTTCCAGCTCTTAACCTAGCATCTTAATTACTGCGCATACTTACATTAGCAGAATATAAGAATGAAGTCAAAATACTATACCAGCATTCAATTCTTGGGCAATTAAAAGTACATATTTTAGTTGGCATTGTCAGAAATGTCTACTGTCATCTGATACATTCAGGGTGTAACATTTCTGCAATACCTTTTTCGTTCAGAGAAAGTGTCTTTCCACCCTGCCCTGTGAGTTGGGAGTATATTTGTACTGGTATGATGTGGGGAAGCAGTATTGTCCAAGCGTGACAAAAAATGAACGCGAGCACAACGATTGGGGGTGGGGTGGGGGGGAAGAGACAAGGGAGTGTTACCTAAAAGGGGGCTAGAGATGGTGAAGAAAGTTAGCCAAAACCAGGAAAAGCACCTGCTCCACTTTACAGCAATTAGCTGCGGCACCGCCGGGCTCCCAGCCAGGACGGGGTGTCTATGTCAACCTCGGGGCAAGCTAGCGCGCGCCTGGGTCAGCCGGTACTGTTCACCGGCTGGGTTCGAGGTGGGAAGAAGATAATAGAGGCGGGGGTTGGTTTGAAAGGGATGGAGAAATGATGGAGGAGGGGAGATGGTTGAAGAAACACCTGCTGAAGCGGATGCAGGGCGCATGCGCACAGCACTCCCCCCCCCCCCAGCATCCTCGGCCGCCCAGCTAGTCCTCACTCACCTGAGCCCATGGATGAGCGGCGCGCTGTTAGACCTCCGCAGGCCGCCCCCGTCAGTACCCTGTGGCAGCTCCAGGTCCAGCTCCATCTTCTCCTGAGCCATGGCGGGGGGCAGGTGCCGGGCCTCAGCTCTGGGCTCCCATTCACCTCAGGACGCGGGGGGTGGTGGTGGTGAGGGGGGCGGGGACCAGGAGTGGGGAGTGATGGGGATGGAGGAGGCGGAGGCAACTCTAGACGGCGGGGCGGCTCATGCTGCTGCCAACCCGGGGCGGCCGTGGGCGGGGGCCCGGTTCAAGGCTTCGAGGCCCGCCCAGCAGCAGAGAGCACAGCGGGGGGCAGGGCCCGGCCTGGCCACTCCGGCCCCCATGCTCTGGCCCCCGGCCTCACGCCTGGGCACCCTCCACTCCCAGCCCCTTCCCTTCGGCCTCAGGGACAAGTTAGCACTCCGACGCTCCGGGGCTGCGGCTGCCGCCGGTCCTCCTTCCGGGCCCCGGGGACCCAGGACCGGAGGGGCCGAGGGCAAAACAAAAACGGCAACCTGCCGCCTCCTGAGAGCAGGCAGGGTCCGCCCCGCACGCTTACGCCCCCACGTCCACCCCGACAGCACGGCCTTACGGCGCAAGCGCCGGCGCCGGGCGTCCTGCCTCCCCTTCTCCTTCCCCAGCCCTGTTTCCGGGGGACGCTTAGAAAACTAGCTCTCCGCTTCCTTACTCCCCAGGTTAAGGGCCCCTAGGACGATTCTCTTTGACCAGCGCTTTTGTTGTGGGTGCGGAGGAGAGAAAGCGGGCGAGAGGAGAGAGGGGGCCTGTCCAACTCGGTTTTTACAAGTTGGAGCGATTAGGCACTTAGCTGCCTTGGAAAACTCAAGATGCAGAAGGCAAAAGCCAGCAAACTAACGCGGGAGGATGTAGAAACCGGTAGCCAAAGTGTCAGAGAGAACACTAAGTCATGGGCAAATATTGAGCACAGCAGAAACACAGGACACCTCTTCAGCCTCACCCCCCCCCAAAAAAAGATTTGAATTTGCTTCATTATTTTAAGTGAATAAAAGATTAGGTTTTGGAGGAACCAAGGTGTACAGGAAAGAGTTCAGGGTTTGTAAAGAGAGATCCGAATTCAAATTCTGAGGCTGCCACTTCCCGTGGGACGCTGGACAAATAAATCACTTTACTTCTCTGGGTCCCATTTTCATCTTTAAAATGAGAATGATTGAATTAGACGCTCTCCAAGGTCCCTTCCAGTTCTAGATCTACTGTTCTAGGAGTCAGGAACAAATGGGTTGAAGCCCTGCCTTTTGACATATTATCAACTGTGGTAACCTCTTAACATGTTCTACATGGGTCTAGGCAGTTTCCCATTCCCCGATGTGGGATTTATACAGATTGATGAAAACAGAGGTCCCCACCTATCCTCAAGTACCAAAAAACAAAAACAAAACCCCCAAAACACAATGAATTTTGAAAGTAAAATCTTTACAAATACTTTTTACCTTAAATCATTGCAGGGGCAATCTTCTTTGCTCGCCACCTTCAAAACGTGATAGCAAATAAATAGCAAAGACACATCCACCAACTGTATCAATTCCTCCTCTGCATCACTTGTCTTATGCCAGTGGGCTCTGTGATGTCATCAATTTCCTGTTACCTAGGAACAGTACTCCCCAAAGAATATCACAATCTGGCCTCACCCTATTATCAGGATTAAGCCCCTCTTATTTTCCGGCCATTATAACTAACTGCGCTGCAAATTAATACCAAAGCCCCAACCTCCCATATCAGATAAATCCTCAAAGAAACTGGGTAGGAACTTGAACAAATATCAGACAACCTTATCCATAGAAACAACTTAGTTTCCTCTACTGGTTTCATATTCTTTCTGTGTTTTCCTCTATTGGTGATCCAAATCTATCTTAAAACTCTTGACCGATAGGGACCAAATCCACTAGTCATTCTGTAAATATTTGCCACCCAATCTTTCCAGAGATTGGGTCACTTGGGGAGGGGGGAGGAGTGAAGGGAATAGAAAAGAAACAAATATACTGTCTGCTGTGTGGGAACTGTTGGGGAACTAAAACACATAGAAAGAATATGACAAACAATTACAAACAATGAATCAACGGATACAAAATAATTGGGGGTAGGGAGAGAGTGGTCTGGACCCCAAATTTCATGAGGGTAGGGAACTTCCCACATAGGGCTTCTTCCACAGAGGCAGATCAGAAACTCATCTATAACTTGGTCTTAAGAAAAATCTGAGACATATCCAAGCTAGATGGCTTACTTGCCCATGGTCACACAGCTAGTATGTGCCATAAACAACATTTGAACCCAAGTGTTTTTGACTCCAAGGTTGGCTGGTCCCCTACCTGCAATGCCACATTGCCTTTCAGGCAAATGATACAGTGTTAGAAATTGAAAACGGGGTTGAGAGGTAAAAGAGCAGTTAAAGTGGGGTGAGAATAATCAAGAACAAACAGCTTCTTGGAAACAAGCAGGTAAAACATGTTTGCAGGTTGATATGGCGAACTTAAAGTATTTTTGAAAGGAGTGCAAGTCAGTTTTCAAGTACCAACAGGATTTTTCCCCTGAGCTATATCCATACAGGAGGCTCAAGAGATTCCAGTTTTCACAAAACATTACCTGCTTTAAAGCTGTAAGGTCAAAGCAGAGCCAGGAGTTCAAAGCCATCCTCTGGCTGTAGTCATGCCTCTGAATCATGATTGTCAGGATCAGCTGTCTTGGCTCCTGCACATGCTTAATAAGTATGTGTTGGAACTGAATTCCTGCTCTCTTTCTTTCACAGACTTTATAAGTCGCATTTCTATAGCTCTGGGACGCTTGCAATACAACTCTTTCCTCACAATCCTGTAATTATCCCCATTTTACAGATGCAGAAACCGAGGCTCTGAGAGGTGAAATGATCTGTCCCTTATCACAGCTGATAATTTGTCAGAGGAGGGAGGGACTGGGACCTAAGTCCTTCTGATTCCAGTTCCACCGCTCTATCTAATACACTAGTGCTGCTCTTAAATTAACTGTACTGGTAAAAAAAATAAGGACGAGTATTTCTACCTACTTATCTTTAAAGGGGAAAAGGACAATAAATAGCATGTTCCGAAAAGGGAGGAGGGGGTGAGTAGGAAGGATTTATAAAAATTGCGTGGAGGTAGAACCATACAATTCTGACAAGATTTTCCCTTTTCCTTTACCTCCCTCTGACCTAGTGCTCCCCACTTGAGCATCTTAAAAAGCTGCACAAATGTTCACTCCAATTCAATAAGAAATCATTCTCCCTTCCCCCCCATTCCAAAGAAAGACCACCAGAACTGCCGGATTTAGGTAATTTCCCTGATTGGCCACGGAGTCACCCGAAGGTCGGAGTGGGGAGAAATTGAGGGGTTTTAGGGTCCTTACTCTTTCTCCTCCAGCCATTGGCCCGAGCCCCCTCCGAGAAGGAGCAGCTCGTATTCCGCCAGCCCATTGGTCCCTTTCAAATTCTAGCGCCAGGGCCCATCTGCCAATAGTTACTACCTGAGTGCCCCGCCTACGGCAAAGGCTCCTCCTTTTCGCGGAGTTGTTTTCTTGCGCATGGTTCCTGGGAGCTGACGCGCCTGGGTGGTCACAGAGCGCCTGCGGAGAAGGAGTGGCGGAAAGAGGGCCGGCCCTGCTGTTGCTGAGGCTTCGGAAGCTGTGGCGACGGCGGCGGAAGCAGAACAGGCAGCAGGTTGTAGTTTTTGTTTTGGCCCCAACCCGCCAGCTGGTTCTCCGGGGCTGTTCCTGCCGGCCTGAGGAAGAGGAGGAGGAGGATTGGCTGCATCTGTAGCCCTTATCTGGTGGGGTGGTGGGGAGTGGGGAACCTAGAATTAGCGGGGCGAAGTCCCGGGACGGAGCATGGGGGGCTGGGCCCAGGCCCAGGCCCAGACCCAGACCCAGACCCAGATCCAGACCCACGCCCAGGCCCTACCAATGCTGGGCCTTTGCCCCGCATCGTGTGATCGGCTGCCAGGGTGGCCGCGATGTTTGTAGGCCCCCGGGAAGGCGGCAGTATGAGCCTCCCCTTCTCCTTCTAGAGCCACCACGTCCTCCTGCTGCTTCCTTCTCTCCCCCTCTCCCTGTCCTGCAGTGAGTGGGAGCCGAGAGAACCCAGAGCTGAGAACCGATCCTAGCCAAAGGCCATCCCCACATCCCGATACCTAGCCTCCCGGCATGGCTCAGGAGAAAATGGAGTTGGACCTGGAGCTGCCAACTACTGCCACCGCCCCCCCGGATGGGGGCAGCCTGAGGAGGTCCAACAGTGCTCCCTTGATCCATGGGCTCAGGTGGGTAGGAGGTGGTGGGGGTGGGGAATACAGAATTTAGGCTCCAGGCCCCCAAGCAGGCCACCTACCCTCTCCAGTGCAACTGGGAGACTCTGGACCCGGGGGCTTTTGAGGGCAACCGAGAAGTGTAGCCGATGGGGGGCGGGGCAGGGTGCGGAGGGGGAAGACAGACATGCTTACAAAAGGGTTAAGCAGGTCCGGTATGAGGGTGGGATGACAGTTTGGAGGAAGAGGACTTGAAGGGGGGAATCTGAGTACTGGCCTTGATGTAAAGTGACCTGCAGAGTTGGCTGCCCGCTTTGACAGGTTGTGTGGCCTCCCTGATTCTGAACAGCTAATGTCAATCTGAAACTTCCGGAGCTTTAGCTTAACACCTGTTTCGAGAGGCATTGAGGGATTTGCCCTCCCTGTGATATTACAAAGAAAGAACCTACACTAAAGCATATTTTAACTGACAGTTTAATGATGAAGCCATTTCTCTTGAGATGATTGGAAATGATTTCGTAGTAGGAAATATTGTATATCATTTACAGAACCTAAAGTTAGTTTCCAGGAATACTTTGATGCACTGAAGGATCTGTGATTGAAGGATACAGATCACAGTCCTTTCATTTAATGCCAGCCAGAAAAACCTCCTTTGAAATGTAGTTTAGATTGAGGAAATTGTGAGATTAGAAAACTTAGGAAATTGTATAATCTTAAACTTTAGTGTTGGCTTATTAACTGGACAAGTCACGTATTTTTAGACTGATTAAAACATTAATGGGATTTTTGTATATATGTATTTCCCAGATCTTTTCCATCACTATTTTATAAGTAGCATTTTTCAAAATTCCATTTGACTAGATAGCCAATTTATAAGGCCTTGTATTTGTGGAATTCATGAAGAATATCCTATTTAAGCACAAAATGAAATATGGAACAACCTGTTGAACATATATTTGTATCAGCTCAGGTGTACATAAACTATTTTGACCAGTGTCCTTTTTCTTTGTTAATTTTTTTTAATTTGAGGGAAGGATGGCTTGGTCATTTGAGGTTATTTTCACATGGCTAAGATCAGAAGTTCAAAAAGGCCCTTTGCTTCTGACAGACACTGGCCTATGACTTTTCAGATTTGAGGAGCAAATAGTATATAATAACAATATTTAGACTGTTCTAGACATGTACTGTTGCTTCTTGAATCATGAGATACATAGTTCTTTTGTGTGATAAAGTATTCATTTAAGAGGGAGTATGTGCTAATACAAAGATCTGGAGATCTCAGTAAGTTGTTTAACCTGTCTACAAAAGAGAAGGTTGAAACCTTGAGTCTATGATAAGAGCTAAAAGTTTGACAAAAAAAAAAGTAAAAATGTCTTTGATAAGGAGATTCGGTAACAGTTCTTCTTATTTTCCAGTGATAATTCACAGATTTTTCAGCCTTATGTAATCCGAACCCGGAGGAATAGTACAACAGTGATGAACCGTCACAGTCTGGTAAGTTTATCAGTAAATATCTGAATTGCAGAGAATGTACTGACCTGCATTGGCTTCCTATACATATGAAATCACAGGTCCAGTCTGTATTCCTATCTGAACCGTTTAAGACAGGAAAAAAATATTTACCCTTTAGATATAGCTTTTCCTTATAATTAAGTGCTAGATGTGTCGTAGTAGCAAGAAATTTAGCATTCGGCCATTGCTGAAAAAGCTAATCAACCTATGAGATTTTTGTTTAATGTTTACTCTGTAAGTAGCAATTTTCAATTTTGGAGACCTTGTAAAATTTATCTGCTATGGGAATTTGTTTTTTTAAAAGTAATTATCATTTGTTGGTATATAATTCTGAAGGAAGTCAATATTAATTTTAAGTTATACCTCACAATGTTTCTAATTGTCCCAGGATGAAAAAAATCAAATAATAGAAGATTATATTATTTGATGACTCTCTATGGGATTATACTACTTTAAAGATATATAGACTCTTTAAAAAGTTTGCCTGTTATGTTTTAATGTTCTCTGAAGATTTACCACAAGATTTACCACCGAATTTTTTTTTAACTACAAAGGTTCTTAAGGAATATATTATTCCCTTACTAGCTGTTAAGAGTTAGAAGAAATTAGAATGTAGTTTTATTAATCCATTTTCAATAATTCCCCCAAACACAGGGAGGAAAGGAGTTTATTTCCTAGGGAGTTCCATTTATCAGTGAAATCACAAGTCAGGTTCCTATTTCTCTCCCTAGCCCCAAACATTAAACATCTCCTATGTATCAAGCACCATTTGAGATACACATGTTAACAATGTAAGCTTACTGTCATGGAGGTTATGATGTAGGGAGGTGAGACAACACTGCATAAAGATAAATACAAAGTACAGAGTTATCCTGAGAATTCTAAGGAGGGAAAGGTCATTGAAGTTAGTGGCAGGGAAATTGTGGCTGGCATTGGAATGTACTAGGCCTTAAAAGGAGAGGTTGACAGGTACAGTCACCAGCATCAAGAACTGATAATATTGTTGAGAGCAAAAGAGGAGACAAATAGAATGAAAAACAGAAAAACCAAAAGCACAGCAGCTGAAGCCATTTAGTATAGGAGCAAATGACCTATGATGACAACTGAAGACATCACAATGGAAACCATGATCAGCAAGCATAATAATGAGACTATGACATTAAGAAGAGTTTAAATCATACTTAATATAGTAGAGTTCTCCACATAATTGGTTTCCCGGATCTTGAGTAGGTGAGATAGCATTGTGTGTGTAGGGGAGCAATAATAACATTAAATAACATTAAAAAGTAGCAACGTTAAACATTAAAATAGGGAAGTAACAACATTACAAAGGGAAGACTGTGTTCCTAAGTAGCCAAAATTCAGGCTATGAAAGTTTAAAGTCGTCTTTAGAAACTTGAGAATTGAGTGGGGCTTAGGTACACTAAATAGACTCCTCCCTCCCCAAGGTGTTAAGACAGGACTTGTCTAGTTAGGGGAGAGAACCTTTAGATTTGTAGCCATGCAGAGAAATGGGGAAGGCCTCTGCTCTGACAACAAGAAGGAATCCAGTGCTATACTGGAAGGTGGCTAGAAAAAAACCTACAGAATTCCTCTAAACTCTTGTCATCTCTGTATTGATCTTGAACAACTCAGATGAGTTTGGGTATTTTGGGAAATGGGGTGGGAAGGGATTTATTGTCCACAGCTGGGGAAAGGTATAATCCATCTTTCCAGAGGAACAAAGTAAATACTGGAAAAATACTGAGTCCCAGTGCAGTGTGGTCAAGAGAAGGGGTAATTGCCTCCTGCAGCCCTAGACGGTAGATCCAAATTCTCATTTATTTTGAGAGACTGGATGGGTAGGGTGACTAATGGGATGTGACTTGACTTGTAGCAGTTGTCTAAGTTTTAAAACCTTGAAAATACTTAACATCTCTTCTGACATTGAGCAACCTGACCAACAATATGACTTAAATTGAAGATATATGGAGAACCTGACTTTAGAATGAGTCTTAGCTGTAATGCATGAAGGACAAGATGTTGGTTGGAACAGTTTTATTGATGTGCTTATATTCTGTCTGAGAGGATTTTTTAAGGTTTCCACCTAAATTGGTTGAAATAACCATTTAGTAAATAAGCACCTATGATATACAAAGAAATCTGGTTTTCTAGCTCATCTCGGAGTAAAAGCAGCAAATTAAATGTAGGTGTTAGAGACATATCAGGAAATCAGCATCAGGAAATGACCAAATCATAAAAAGCAGAATGTTAAAAAAGAATAGTATTTCCAGGCCACTGAGTGTAGGGTCAAAGGACGCTTGGCACTGAAGTAGCCTCTGGAGACATCATTGTAATTCAGCCCAGTACAATAACGGGGTTTGTAATACTGCCCTGAGCCATGAAGGAAAGATTAAATTATGTTTGACATAGCCATATTGATAATGAAAGTAATTAATTCTCTAGAGCATTGGTGTCAAACTCAAATAGAAACAGGGGGGCCCTGAATCATACATAGGATTGCTGAGGGCTCTGCATGTTGACCTAGTGGTAAAATGTAATGTTATCTGTGTTTTATTGAATTTGTATTTATTTTGTTGAATATTTCTCAATTCCATTTTAATCTGGCTTGGGCCATGCTTGAGAGTGTGGTAGGCTGCATGCAGCCCGTGGGCCACATGTTTGACACCTCTGCTCCAAGAGCACCCAGTCTGTTGGAATTCTGTTATTGAAGATGTCTACTGCCAGTAGACCCAGTGCCAATGCAATGCTAGTGCATTGGGTAGATCCTGGGGGCTGGGGAGAATTTATAGAACTGGACAGTAACAACTCCTGTTTCCAAAGCACATTCTGCAGACAAATAATGTAAATAGGTAATGCAAGTAAAATGAAGAAACTGAGTCTAAGAGCTTGTGACTTGTCAGCTGCGAAGTGTTAGAGCTGGAATTCCAACCTTCAGGTCTCTTGGCTAACAAGTCCAGTGCTTGTTCCATTTTGCCAGCATGCTGCTGAGAATTGCACCTTTGCTACATCTGTTTCAGGAGTTGTGTTCCTTGACAGTTCTATTTAAGTGGTAGATAGTCAGTTTGTGAGGCCTTGTAAGAATGTATTTCATCAAGACTATTCTATTTAAGCACAAGATGGAACAACTAGAAAGAGCAGCCGTCGCCCACTGAACATGTGTTCAGTACATGAGCTACTTTGATTAGCTAGGTCTCCTCTTGTGAGATGAAAAGGCATAGGGGGAGGGGCTTCAGTCTGCCCAGTTGGAGGGAATACACCAATGAGACCACAGATTGAGCAAATTGTAAAAACACAAGGTATAAAACAACCTGGTTTCCTAGCCCATAGCAGCTGAAGCATCAAATTCAGTGAGGTTGAGGGTGATTAGGGTTAGAAACAAGAACACTGGTTGTAGTAAGAAGTGATAGATCATAGTCTGACAGCAGAGGACATAAACTTAATGAAAAGCAGACGGAGCTCAAAATGCAGAGCAATTTGATGCCATTTAGCTTAGGGAAAAACAGTCTGTGGCACCTCAGTGGCCCCTTAAGACCTAATACTGTACAATACAATAACATTTGCCAATGACCTTGGCCTATTGAGAAAAGATTCACTTAAGTTTAGTATAAACTGTTGACAACAGGGAAATGTGTATGCAATATGTTTTTAAAAGATTTGCATTCCAAGTGGTTAAAACCTTAAGAGGGTATAAGCAGATCAATTTTATTATCTAGAAAAGTCATGTGGAATACTTCATTGCCAAAGGTGCAGTATAAGTTGGGTATTATTTGGATTTGTTTTTTCCTAGCCAAAAAACATCCTCTATTCTAGTACTTGTGTCCTTTGTGCAAGGTACTGTATACATGGAATTAGAGAAATTTGAGGGCTGAGGGGGGAGCCACAAGAGATCTGGAGTCTAATCCATGCCAGAAATAGAATCCCTGCTACAATACACCTGACAAGTGGTCATCCCATTTTGACTTGAAGAGAGAACTTAACACTTGCCTGGCTAGCCGGTTCTACTCTTGGATAATGCTGATTGTTAGGAAGTTGTTCCTCACATCCAGCCAAGGGTTTGTAATTTCGACCCATTGTTTCTAGTTTTGCATTCAGGGGCCAAAGAGAACAAGTTTAGCCGCCCCTCCATATAACAGCCTTCAAAGTACTTGAAGATGGCTTCTGTTCCCCACTGATTCTTCTTTTTGCCGTGCTAAACATTCCAAGTTCCTTTACTTGATCCTTGTATGGTGTGGACTTAAGGTCCTTCACCATTCTGGTTACCCTCTATCATCAGTGTCCTTCCTAAAATCTGGGACCCAGAACAGTGCTCATTATTCCAGAAGTAGTGCAACTAGGTCAGAAGATTGTTTCTGGAAGATAGGCCCTTCAGTTTAGCCCAATATTACATTTGTTTTTTAGACTGCTACTGAGCTTTTCCATCTGTTATAAATCCCTAGCTCCTTTTCAGATAGACTACTATCTAACCATATCACCTGCTCTTGAACTTGTGAAATTGTGAAATTGATTTCTCTAACCCAAGTGTAAGACTTCATTTACACATTTTCATTAGATTCAGCCCAATTTTCAGATCTCTCCAGATCTTTTTGGATGCTGAGCCCATCACCCAGTGTATAAGCTATCCCTCCTAGCTTTGTGTCATCTGCAGATTTAATAAGGATGCTCTTTATGCTTTTATCTGAGTTATTGATAAAAATGTGAAACAGCACAGATCCCTGGAGCACTCCATGGGAGGCTTGCTTTCAAGCTAATGTGAAGTCATTAATGGCTATTTCTTGAGTCGGGTCAGCTCTGAATCCATCTAACTGTACTGTCTAACCTAACCCACATCTCTCCATCTTTTTCTTCTTATCAAGCAATTTGCTAAGATCTAGGTAAACTATATCTGTAGCATTCCCCTTATCTACTGTTTTAGTAAGGGTAGGTGATGATATCGGTACTGGGAACTGCCTGGTGAGGAAACTTCCCCTACCAGTGCAGATAGGTGAACATATTCCCTGCAACTTAATAGTAATAATGGTAATTAGCATTCACGTAGTACCTACTACTGGCCAGTCACTTTACAAATATCATCTAGTTTGATCCTCATAACAACTCTGGGAGGTAAGTGCTATACCTGTCCCCATTTTAGAGTTGAGGAAACTAAGGCAAACAGAGGTGAAGTGATGTAATCACACAACTAGTAAGTGTGTAAGACTGGATCTGTCCTCAGGTCTTCCTAACTCCAGGCCCAGCATTCTATTCATTTTGTCACCTAGTTGCCTCTAAAGTCCTAGAGAACTGTCTAGAGCACTAAGAAGTTAAAGGGACTTGCCCAAGGGCACGCAGCTGGTATATATCAGAAGCAGGACTTTAACTCAGGTCTTCCTGGCTCAGATGGTCTGATAAAAACTCCATAAATTAGAGGGTGATAACAAGTGGACCTTAGTGCTAATTGTTGTAGAGTATGGCTGATGAAATCACTAGAGAGAAAAGGGGTAGGAAGGAAAGAGCCTTGACCAGAGAAAAGATCACATTTGAAACTGTCCCCCAGGCAGGAGATAGGAAAGCTCCGGGAAGGATTCAGCTGCCCCTATCCAGGGGGGAGGTGGTAGCAGAAAGCACCAAGTACTTTCAGCCAACCCTGCCTTCCACAGGGATTACACCAGCCACCTAGACTTCAGGAACACTTGGTGACGAACACCAAGGCAAAAACTATAACCTTAGAATCACAGGATTCAGAGCTAGAAGCAACCTTGGAAATTGTTATCACCATTATCGATGTTATTTATCTTCTGTGAGTTGAGAGTGGAACCAGAAGATGAGGTGGGTGACCCATAGCAAAAGTGAGAATGACAGCTTGACAGTCTTAAGTACTTCACTGCTGTCCACAGAAGATTAAATGACCCAGAGGAAAGCGTCTCGCATATCGGATAGATATTCTACAGAGGCCCTTTAGAAGGGCTGGGCAGGACAAGAAGGCATATCCATCATCGAGGTCACAGATCTAGCAAAGTCTCAAAAGAGGAGAAGGGACTGTAAAATTCTAGTATTTCATTGTGGCTGCTAATTTTCTTTTTAAACAAAACAGCCGACTGTATTGGAATTGCTAACAAATCTACATACCAGGAGGTTACAATGTGTTATAGTGGAAAGGGCAATGGACCTTGAAACCCTGTCCAACAATCCTATCTGCCAGGTCTTTGGATACTTGAGGATGGTAGTTCATCTGGGCCAGATGACTTCAATTCATCAAGCAATCTAATCTTGGGAATTGGCTCCACTTCAGTTCTGTCCTTTCCAGTCCTGAAGTCATTGTCCTTGGCAGAGTAAAAGGAAGCAGTATAAGAATTGAGCTGTTCTGCTTTCTTGTGGTTGTTAATTGTCATCCAGTCCCCTTGATCATCACTGCTGTCCTTTCTTGGATCCTCCTCTTTTTCCAATATCTCTGAAACATCATGCTTTTTATTGTCTTTAGCTTTCCTTGATTTCGTATTTCTCAAGCCAGGTTTGCTACTTAAATAACTGTGTGACCTTGGACAAATCTTTTAACCTCTTTGGCTCTCAGTTTTCCCTTTTGTAAAATGGAGATAATCTCTTTAAGCATGTGTTTCTAAGACTCCTCTGTAGAGGATCTAGCCAGCATTTAATGTCATTTAACACGTCTCGCTCCAGCAAGACACAGGTACGTAACCGAAGTAGAGGTACAGTTGTTAGTATTCTTAGTAATAATACAGCATGAAAGGCAGCATGGTTTGGTGGACAGAGGGCTGGCCTCAATCATGAAGATCTGGATTTAAGTCCTGCCTCAGATGCAAAGTGACTGTGTGATCCTGGGTAAGTCACTTCACTTTTCAGTACTCCAGGAAACACTCTCATATTCTACATTTCACAGCAGTTGCCAACTTACATCCGTGGAGAGACCCCCGACACCATTGAAATCATAGTTCTGGACCAAATCCCAAACCCAACAACATAAGTAATAAAGATCAGAAATTCAAGCTAGAGTGACTTGCAGAATGTGCCACACAGTTTTGCTATTCATAAAAACATTTGCAGATTTGTAAATATTGCTTACAGTATCTTGGGGTGGTGAGAAAGCTGGAGAAGCAGGAGAGCCAGTCTTAGCTCTGCCACAAACTGAATGAATGACTGTGGGCAAGACACTGCTTCTCTGGTCCTCATTTTCATCCTCTGTAAAATGATGGAGTAGACTAGCTCAGGAGTGGAGGAATCTGTGGCCTCAAGGCCACATGCAGCCCTCTAGGTCCTAAAGTTCGGTCCTTTGACTGAATCCAAACTTCACAGAACAAATCCCCTTCATAAAAGAATTTGTTCTGTAAAACTTGGACTCAGTCAAAAGGCCATACCCTATGACCTAGAAGGCCACAAGTGGCTTCCAGGCTGCAGGTTCCCCACCCCTGGACTAGCTGATCCTGAAGGTCCTGTCTCACTCTACAATTATCTGCTTCCATGAGGGGCCATTAACTTAAGGTCTTTAAAAGAGTGAATGTGATCTGTAGACCTTTCAGCTTTTATCTGGTCCATCTCTATTCAGTTGTTGATGCCTTCAACAAGATGCTTTCCCAGGAAAAGGTAGGTGCCCCAAAAGTAGAAAACATTTATGTTGGCCATGATATAAGCTCCAGAGAACAGGACAGATGTGGTCTGTGCTATGAAAAGCTGACAGAAGTAGTGGATGTGGTGATGCATTGATGAAATAATGTACCTAGGCAAATGCTTACTATGTGCCCAGCCCAGCACTGTGCTGAGAACACTGAGGGGTAAGATTGAGAGCTGGAAGATATCTGTTCCAGGGTTCTTAACCTGAGGTTTGTGTATTTAAAAAATAAATTTGATAACTATAAATAGATTTTTAACATATTTTAATATAATTTGTTTTCTTTGTTTCTTTGTATTACTTTGTATTATTGTGTGCATTTAATAACATTATTGTAAGACTTCCATAGTCTTCACTAGACTGCCAAAGGAGTCCATGCTACAAAAAGATTAAGTCTATTCTAACTTCCTTATTTTATGATTAGGAAACCGAATCGGGGAAAGGTCAGGTGATTTGTTCTAGGTCTAGCTAGTAAGGAAAATTAGGATTTTATCTTAGGTGCACATGTAAAGCTTATCATCTTTTTGGTGCAACAAGATTTAAGAGACACGTATATAATGTCTAAAGCATCCCGGTAAGGGCCTGTTAAAACTTTTAAAAGAGCGACACCTAGTGGTCTTTTAGGAATAATCTGTAAGTAACAAACCCATTTTTCCCCCTCCTTTCTTGTAAGTGCCTGAATTCCAAAATGTGCCTCAAATTCTTTTTAGTAACTTGGTCTATTTTTGTAATATGTCACTAAATTTTTGATCAGTTACTTGATTGTATATTTAATGTCTTAGATGAATGTTAAGTTTCTGACATCTTTCTCAAGACTTATATACTAGTCATAACAAGTGACTTGGTGTTTTAGTTTGCCTGTATCCTGGCCTATGTACATGTCCTTTTTTTTGGGGGGGGGAAATGACATGATGACAATGACCTTATGATAAATTGTCTGTCATCATCAGATTTTGTACCTAAATTCTTTTTTGGCTTTTTTTTCCCCAGCCTCTTTTCGATAATTCTTGTTTTTGTTTTCTTGACTCTTTGTTTAAACAGGGTATCCCCAGAAGTCTTAGTGCAGTCTGTAACCTTTACTAGCTTAAAGCTATGCTAAGACTTCCTAGATACTCTGCATTTGTAACTTCTTGTTCTCTTGCTCCTTTTTTTCTGCCCAGTAATGCCATTAATAGATGGATCATAGAATTTTTGTTTTCATTCCTTATCCCATCATTGCATGCTTTCTTTCCCATTATCTACTTCTCCTGAAGCAGTGTTCTACATTTATCAGCCTGATGTTTTCATCCTTTGCCAAATCACCCATTCAGAGTTTAGCAGTAAAGGTTTTCCCTTTTTGAGGAGTAAGAAAACAGGAATAGAAAGAGTCAGTATTCTCAGATATTCAGATGGATCTGTGATGGTGATTTGGATGTTCCCCCTGGCCCTGTACATTGCAGCTCGTTCTGGCCCACTCACTTGGCTTGTCCATGTCCTCGCATGAGGTAGCCACCGAGGCTCTGTTCAATTTTTTACTTTCTCCTGACATCTTGAAGATATCAGTGAAGCCCTTGAGCTGGAATTCCAGTTTCTTCTTTTTCAATACATACAGAATCCCTCAATTGTCTCAAATCTTCTGGCCTTACTCATACACTTTACTTCAGTCACATATGGGATGGTCAAACCATGACCTTCTGCTTCCTTAATCAAAATTTGTGACATTCTTCCAGCTGACCATAACCATCTGTAATTCCATCTCTCCCTATGCCTCACCCCTCCTTACACCTGCCTCCATTCCCTTCACTCCTTAGTCCTTTCTCAAGTTACTACCCTGGTTTTGACTTCACTTTCTTTCCCAGTCTCATTCCTGTAGTTGATCCATTTAGCTCTACTGTCTCCTCTTCAATCCCTCGTTCCCTTGTCTGTCCTGTTACTACTCATCCGCCTGCAGAACCCTCGTCCTGCATTACCCCTTCAGTCTATGTTATCTGTTCCTACTTGTGAGATTCTGAGCAAAGCTGGAGGAAGTCAAACAAACAATGGTGCCAGCTTCGTATAGAATAAATGTTATCCAACTTCAACTGGGCCATCCCTGAAGGAAGGGAATCCTTTTATTCTCCTTAAGAGATTTTGTATCTTACTCCCCACAGATGCTGTTCTAAATCCCTTTTCTCTTCCCTCCTTCCAAACCTCCCTCTCCTTCCTCATATCAGCTGAGGAGTTCAGCCTTTGCTTGACTGAGAAAATTGAGGCCCTGTATCATGAGCTCCTTCTCCTCTTACCTTTCCTTCATCTCCAAGCCATGATATGATCTTCCACTCTTTCCTCCTTTCACCCATTCTCTGCTAATGAGATTGCCCTTATCACTGGCAAGTCTATCTCCTCTACTTGTGAACTTGGTCCCATTCCATCCCATCTTCTCCAGCAGATATACCATAGTGCTTTCATTTTTAACCTCACCCTGTCTATTGCTCCTTTCCCCTCAATACTTAAGAAAACTTCACTAGGCCCTATCATCCCCCAGCTGTCATCTTATATTTCTACTCCTTTTCTCAACCAAGCTCCTAGGATATGTTTGCACTCATTGCTTCTACTTTCTCACCTTTCACTCACTCCTCAGTGCTTTGCAATCTGGTTGCCAACTTTGTCAGTCAACTAAAACTACCTCTATCTAAAGTTACTAGTGGTTCCTTAATTCTCAGATTTGATGTTTTTTTGGATTTTTTTTTTTAGGCAATTGGGATTAAGTGACCTGCCCAGGGTCACACAGCTAGTAAGTGACAAGTGTTTGGTCTGAGGCCGGATTTGAACTCAGGTCCTCCTGAGTTCAGAGCCGGTGCTCTATCCACTGTGCCACCTAGCTGCCCCTGTTTTTTGGATTTTTGTCGGTCCTCATCCTTTTCTGCTATTGATCACTGTCTTCTCTTGCATACATTATCCTTTTTAGGTGTTTGTGACAATACTCTTTCTTGTATTTCCTTCTCCCTGCCTGATGTGTTCTTCCTCAGTCTCCAGTGCTAGACCCTGTATTTATGAGCACTAAGAGGGGATGTTCCCTAAGGCTCTGTCTAGGGCCCCATTCTCTTTGAATACTTTTTTCTAGGTGACCTTATCAGCTCCTATGTCTGTACGGGTGACTCACAGATCTATATATCTAGCCCCAATCTCTCTCATTCTCTTCAGTCCCATATTACCAATTACCTATTGAACACTTGAAAATGGATGTGCTAGAGATATCTCAATTTAGCATGTCCAAAATGGAACTTATTATCTATCTTCCTTCCCAACCTAGCCCTCTTCCAAACTTCTTTACCTTGGGTTGAAGGCACTCCCATTCTTCTAGTATTCCAGGTTCTTAACCTTGGGGTCATCTTAGACTCCTCACTTTCTCCTCAATAGCCAGTCAGTTGCTCTTTCTACAGCCACATCTCTTGCATCCAGTCCCTTTTCTTTACACACATAGCTACTATCTTAGTTCAGACTCTCTATACTTTTCACCTAAACCCAGGGTTCTTAACTTTTTTCGGGTTGTAGACACCTTTGGCAGTTTGGTGAAACCTATGGACCCCTTCTGAAAGTAATGTTTTAAGTGCATAAAATAAAGTGCACAGGTTTATAAAGAAAAGCAATTATATTGTCATACATTTATGAAAATATTAAAAGAACAAGTTCACAGACTTAAGGTTAAAATTATCTTTTAAAATTTTTAAATTTTAAAATTAGCTATCTTTCTGGCCTAGATTACCACAATCGCCCCTTAATTGGTCTTTCTGGCTTTAGTCTCTCCCCATAGGGAAGGGAAGAAACATTTATATAGTGCCTACTATGTGCCAGGCACTGTGCTAAATACTTTACAAATATTTCATTCGATTCTTTTTTTTTCTTTACTCTAGGCATCTTTTATTTATTCAAAGGATCTTTAATTTCATCAGTGCATGTATCAATCCTTGGTGAAACCCATCTGTATCTTTTCTTTTTCTTAAATTAATTTATTTTTAGTTTTCAACAATCACTTCCATATGCTTTTGAGTTTTAAATTTTCTCCCCCTTCCTCCTCACCCCCCACCCCAAGACAGCATGCAATCTGATACAGGCTCTGCAAAAAATTCCTATTAAACATATTTTCACATTGGTCATGTTATAAAGAAGAATTAGAACCAATAGGAGGAACCACAAGAAAGAAGAAACAAAACAAAACAAAACAGAAGGGAAAAAAAAGAGCAGATAGTATGCTTCAATCTACATTCAAACTCCATAGTTCTTTCTCTGGATGTGGATAGCATTTCTATCATGAGTCTTTTGGAGATGTTTTAGATCCTTGCATTGCTGAGAAGGGCTAAGTCTATCAAAGCCAGTCATCACACAATGTTGTTGTTACTGTGTGCAGTGTTCTGGTTCTGCTCCCTTTACTCAGCATCAGTCCATACAAGTCTTTCCAGGTTTTTCTGAAGTCAGCCTGCTCATCATTTCTTATAGCACAATAATATTCCATTACATTCATATACCACAACTTTTTTAGCCATTCCCCAGTTGATGGGCATGCCCTCAATTTCCAATTCTTGGCCACCACAGAAAGAGCTGCTATAAATATCTTTGTACATGTGGGTCATTTCATTTGATTCTTACAACAACCCTGGGAGATAGGTGCTATTATTATTATCCCTATTTTACAGATGAGGAAACTGAGGCAGACAGGTTAAGTAACTTGCCCAGGGTCACCCAGCTAGTAAGTGTCTGAAGCTGGATTTGAACTCGGGATTTTCTGACTCAGGCCTGGTTCTCTGTCCACTGTACCACCTAGGTGCCCGAGTGATTTTCCTTAAGTGCAGGTCTGACCACCACCCTCCTCTAATCTGTAAACTCCAGTGGCTCCCTTTAGGAAAACCATAAACTGCTCTGTTTGCCCGCCCTCTCTTTTTTTTTTAAACAAATTAAATTTTTTATGTTTTGTTTTTTTCAATTAACAAGCATTTTTTTTTCTCCCTCCACCTCCCTGCAACAACTCTGGCTTTTCAAACACTTCACAACCTGACCCCACCCTGTCATTCCAGGTCATTGTCCATAGCTCCTCTTCCCATACTGTGGGATTTCACAGAACTGTTCCTCTTTCTGTTCCTTACACATGGAAGTCCATCTCTACTCTCCCTGCCTCGGGGCCGGCTGCTCCCCATGCCCACAGTGTGCTCCCTTCTCACCTTTGCCTCAGAGAATCCCTTTCTTCCATCAAGAGGGAGCTCAAGCACCACCTTGTACATGAAGTCTTTCCTGTTGCTCCTCACTGATGCCTTCTGTTTATTTGGATTTACTCTCTTTACTTCTATAGACAGCAAACTGCTATTCTTATATTTAGGGACTTAAATACCCATATTGATATTGTCTAAAACACCCAGTTTATTAACTCGACCTCTTTGACCTTCTCTTTTGTCACTTCTCAGTCACACATAAGATAGGCCCTACTGTACTCTCACCATTGCTTACAAATGTTCTGCCTCCATGATCCAGAATTTTGAAATTCCTCTGACCACAATCTATTCTTCTATCCTTCCCTGTGTCTCCTCTCTCTCCTCAATATCTAGTGCCTCCACCCCTCCCTCTTCTGCTGTTGTATCATTGCTCTGGCCTCACTGTCTTCCCTTCCTAATCTTAACCCTACAATTAGTTAACAAGGCTAATGGGTCAGTTAATCTGCAAAGCATCATAGTTTTTAAAAGGGCAGCACTTGGCCAAGAACATGCTTGTAATATCACCTTGTAATATCTTGTGGCTCTCCTGAGCCTAGGGAGTCTGAGCTTCTGTGGTCTGAGGTGTTTACACTAAGTCCAGCTTCATTATGGTGAGGCCCTTGGAACAGTGGGGTCACCAGACTCCCTCAGGAGGGGTGAACCTGTCCAGGATGGAAAGAGAGCAGCTCAAAGTGCTCATACAGGTCAGTAGTTGAATTGGGCCTGTGATAAGTAGCCCTTGTACTTCCAGCTTAGGAAAGATAGGGCTGTGGAGGCTGTTATTTATTTGGGGAGGGGCGGTGGCACAAAGGTGACACCTGGTGGCCATTTAAGAGTAATGCTTAAACATCTGATTTCTCAGATTTTCTATTTTATGAAGTCTCTAGCTGCTTAAGCTTGCTTTATATTCTAGTAACTTCTGTGCATTTTTTCTAAGATTTCCTTTAATTGGTGAATTATTTGATCAAATGTTTGATGTCTTAGAATTGATTAACACTATTTTCCTCAGTGTGTTCATCTCACAACTCTTATTTGCATTGCCTGTTTACTTTATCTTTTATACCTTTGTCTGCTTTTAAAAGTTCTTAATTATAGTTTGTCTGCCATTGTTCAGGTTTTGTACCTAAATTCTTTTCAGACTTTTTCCCCAACAACTTTTTGATAGTCTTTGTTTTAATTACTTCTCTACTTCTCTCCAGTATTGACTGTTTATAGTAGTCAATACTGGAGTGGCTAGTGGTGGATGGCGCTGGGCCTGGAGTCAGGATGACTTGAATTCAAATCCGGCTTCAGACACTTGGGCAGTGACCTTGGGCAAGTCACTTAACCTCTGCTTGCCCTAGTTTCCTTGTCTGGAAAATGGGAATCATAATAGCACTTGCCTCCCAGGGTTCTTGTGAGGATCAAATGAGATAACATTTGTAAAGTGCTGTTCAGCCCAGTGCTTGGCACATAGCATGCGCTATATAATTGTTAGCTATCATTATAATTATTAAGTGCTTTGCAAACCTTAAGGTACTGTATAAATGATAGCTATTATTGTTGTTGTTATTATGTAGTCACATTTACTGATGTACTGGTATGAAAGGAAACCTCATTTGTGTCTTAAGTTGCATTTTGCTGTAGTGTTTTGTAGTATTTTTTGATATAGCTGTGAGTTGTTGGCAATTTTTCTTTGAGCTACTTGTTCTTACCCTTTGACCTCTCATCTACTGGGCAGTGGCATTTGTCATCTAAATTACCTCTGTGACCTCATGCAAGTCACTTCCCTGCTCTGTGCCTCCATTATCCTCCTCTCTAAAATGAGGAAATTGGACTGAACGATTCCCTAAGTTTCTTCCAGCTCTAACTCTATTAACCCATGTACTCTCTATGTTACCCCATCCAGCCTCTCTACCTGCCCAGCTCATTCTCCCACTTTTCAGAATGTCATCATTTGGCTCAGTCTTCTTATTCACTCAAACCTCTGCTCATATATTTGGGGATTTAAATCTGCAGGTTGGTGTTCCCTCAAACACTCTGCTCACTTGGCCCCAGCTTCTATAATTTAGAGCTTTACTACTGCTGACACATATAATAATGCTCCTATCCTTGATATGGAAATATTCTGCCTCCGTGAATGAGAAGTTGAAAATTCTTCACTTGTACCTTCACCTCCAGTGCCATGGCCCCTGCTTTGGCCTCACTGTCTTCCCTTCCTAGGCACGATCCTATAGCTAACAAGGCTAATAGACACATAATATTAGGCCAGCTAGTCTATAAAGTGTTCTGTCTGGTAAAATACCTGGCAGGTATTTTTTTTTAAGGACTAATCCTTAAATATTAAACTATTATTCTCACATTTTTCTACTTAATAAAATAAGCTTCAAGACAGTGTCATATTCTTCTAGTAACTTCTATACACTTTGCTAAGATTTCACTAAATTGATCAGTTATTTGATTATATGTTTGATGTCTTAGGATAAGTTTCTTCCCTCATGCTGTCCTGTTGATATCACCTGTCTTTCTGTCCTATGTCCTTTTTTTTTTTAACAAAATTGATATGATGATCATTCAGCTTTTATACCTAAATTCTTCTTAGCCTATCTCCCACTTTCAGAGAATCTTTGTTTTCACTTTCTCAACTCTTAATTTGCTTACAAATATTTGTAGCCTTTTCTGTTCTGTCTCTGTTCTGTTCTTCTTCTTCTGCCCTGTAATGAGCTTTCTACATAGGATCATAGAAGCTTTATTCTTTTGTTCTTTATCTGATCATTGCTTATTTTCTTTCCCATTATCTTCTTGAGTGGAAGCAACGTCCCATATTTGTTAGCCTGACATTTTTCTCCTTTGTCAAATGCCTTAGAGAGCCCCTTCAGAGTTTGGCCCGAAAGGTTTTCCTTTTTTGAATTGTCTTAATTAGCTACTGCTCTAAAAACTTGTATACTTTCTCAGTGTTCTACACCATTTATTAGAGTACTTACTGATCAAGGAAGAATTTAGTAAGAATCCTAGCTTATGACATAAGGGTTTGTCTGGAATCATTCTGTACAGTTAAACTTACCACTTGGTTTAATAAGTGACAGTGGTATATTTTAACCATTAGAATGGTTTGAGATGCACATGAATTAGAAGTTAATAACAGACATTTGTCACCGGGTATGTTAGCTTACTCAGCAGCTTGGTTTGGTGCCTTGGAAGTAGTTGTAGATTTGGAGTCACAGGACCTAGGTTCAAATCCTGGATCTGCCACTTGGTTTCCCATTTGGGGCAATGCACTTCACCTCTCTGGGCCTCAGTTTTCTCCTGTGTTAAATGAGGGAGCTGGACTAGATGAGCTCTAAAGTTATTAACAGCTCTAAATCTGTCAGCCCATGATCTGGCCATACAACCACAGATCTTGGGGACTTATCTGCATGCCCCCAAGCTTTTTATCTCTTTTTTTTTCCTTTAAATTTTATTAATTTATTTTGATTTATCAACAATCACTTCCATATGCTTTTGAATTGAAAATTTTTCTCCCTCTTCCTTCCCCCCACCCTCCCCAAGACGGCGCACAATCTGATATAGGCTTTACATTTACATTCCTATTGGAACATATTTTCACATTAGTGAAGTTGTAAGTAAAAATTAAAACCAGTAGGAGGAACCATCAGAAACATGAAACAAAACTCAACAGAAGGTAAAAATAAGTGATAGCGATTCAACTTTCATAGTTCTTTCTTTTGATGTGGACAGCATTTTCCATCCCGAGGCCTCTGGGGATGTCTTAGATCCTTGTAATGCTTAGAAGGGTTCAGTATAACAATATTAGTCATCGCATAACGTGGCTGTTATTGTGTACAAAGTCCTCTTGGTTCTGCTCACTTCACTCGATATCAGACCATGTAAGTCTTTCCAGGTTTTTCTGAAGTCTGCCTGCTCATCATTTCTTCTAGCACAATAGTATTCCATTACATTCATATACCACAACTTGTTCAGCCATTCCCCAATGGATGGGCATCCTCTCAATTTCCAATTCTTGGCCACCACAAAAAGAGCTGCTATGAATATTTTTGTGCATGTGGGTCCTTTTCCCATTTGTTTGATCTCTTTGGGATATAGTGCTATTGCTGGATCAAAGGGTATGCACATTTTTGTAGCCCTTTGGGCATAGTTCCAAATTGTTCTCCAAAATGGTTGGATCACTTCACAACTCCACCAACAATGCATTAGTGTTCCAATTTCCCTACATCTTCTCCAACATTTATCATTTTTCTGTTTTGTCATGTTGGCCAATCTGATAGGTGTGATGTGGTACCTCAGAGTTGTTTTGATTTGCATTTCTCTAATCAATAACGATTTAGAGCATTTTTTCATATGACTATAGATGGCTTTAATTTCTTCATCTGAGAACTGTCTGTTCATATCCTTTGACCATTTATCAATTGGGGAATGGCTTGTATTCTTATAAATTTGTCTTAATTCTGTATGTGTATTTTAGAAATGAGGCCTTTATCAGAGACACTGGTTGTAAAAATTCTTTCCCAATTTTCTGCCTTCCTTCTAATCTTAGTTGTATTGGCTTTGCTTGTGCAAAAACTTTTCAATTTAATGTAACAAGTTTTTCTCTCTTAACGAGTTGAGCACTTTTTTTCACAGTCTTCTTATCTCCTTCCTGCTTTTATTTGGAGACTTAAGCATTCATATTGATACTCCCCTCAAACACCTCCTTCACCCAGCTCATTAACCTTTTCAACTCCTGCGATCTGTAGCTTCACTACAAGCATAAAAATGGTCCTATCTTTGCTCTTACTATTGCCCATAAGTGTTCGGCCTCCGTAATCCAGATCTTTTAATTCCTCCATCTAATCACAACCTATCCTTCTATTCCTCCTATTTATCTAGTAACTTTGTCCATATATCTAAAATGTCACTAAATTAATCTTTTTTTTAATTCTGTATTTGATGTCTTGAATAACTTTCCAATGACAGCCTCCCCCTTGTACACTACTCACACAGTTTTAGGATGCATTCATGCCATGGGCTGCTAGGTGGTGCAGTGGATAGAGCACCAGGCCTGGAGTCAGGAAGGCTTATCCAGCCTCAGACACTTACGAGCTCTATGATTCTGGGCAAGTCACTTAACCCTGTTTGCCTCAGTTCCTTGTCTGTAAAATGACCTGGTTGCATTTGCTGTTATTTTACTTTGTAACCATGCATCTCCTAGCTTTCTAAATAGATTGGGAGCTCCCAAGAGGCAGGGCCCATACATTTTGTTTTTTACTACGTCCCTACAAATTTGTCATCTAATATCAATTGTCCTCTCAGAGTGTTAAGCAGCTCAGGCAAGGGCACCAGTGTGGGGAGCTGATGGGATAGCTCAATATTGATGACCCCCACATCAGTTTCATGTAGGGATGGTCTTGAGCTTGCCATCATCTATAGGTGTTCCAATTCCACATTCAGTAAATCTCAGAATCCTTTTTTTCCCCATCTCTCCTCATGCCTTATTCCTTCTAAATCTATTCTCTGTCCTCACTACCAATTGCTCTGTGCCTCAGTATTTTCCCAGGCTCTTCCTCTGGCTGCAATCTCCTCCCTTCCCAGTCTTGGTAGACCAGCTGGTTCAGCTCTATACTCTCCTCTGCTCTCAAGCCCTTTTCCCCTTGCCCTATTACAAGTCTTGGTTTACTCCCACCATCTACTTCCTTTACTTTTTGGAGTGGACTTGAAAGGAATCATGAAACTGTGCTGACAGAGTCCACTTCAGATTTATGCTCACTGATCTCAACTGGCCCATCACTGTAGTAAATCAATCCTTCTCCCTAATTGAGTCCCCATCCCACTCTCCACAGTGGCTGTACCAAGCCCTCTTTCCCCTTAAGCCTTCCGTACTACTACTCCCTTCCCCCATCCCCCTAGATTTCCCTCCTCCAAGCTGAGGACTTGGCTTCATATGTCACTGAATAAATTATGTCATTGCCTGAAAATTCCCACTTCTCCCCTTCTCCTACTGTTGTACTTCTCTGAATATCATTTCCTATTATCCTCCTTTACTTCAGTCTCTGATAAAGAGCTTTTTCATTGCCACAGCCAACCCTTCGACAAGTACTTTGCTGTACCCTTGATGCTATCCCCACCGTTCTGCAGCAGATTGCTCCTGCACTGTCATCACCATGACCTCTATTCCTTCTATCATTCAGTTCTTTCACAGGCCATTGCCCCTGACCTGGCTACATTCTTATTCCTTCCTTATCTCGATCCCTTGGTAAACCAACTCAACTTTACACTTTACCTTCATATCCCTTATCTCCTTGTCCTATTGTCAGCCAAGCCTTTCCAGACCCCCAACCTAAATTATTCCTACCACTTGCCTCTTTTGCTCTTTCGTGTGCTACTGAACAGAGCTGGAGGAAACCACAAAACTGTGCTTACTGCATCTACTACAGATTTATGTTATTTAATCAACAGCGTCCTCACCACAGCAACGTAAACATTTTGTTCCATCTCAACAGACCCAGTATCCTTTTCCACAGTTGCTATTGCAAGCTTTCATCTCTCTACAAGCCTTCCACTGCATCCCCTCCTTGACCCTTCTCGGCTGACGACTTGGTCTTACACATCTTAGAAAAAATTGAGAACAGTCACTAAGACCTTCTTCTTTTCCTCCTTGTCTCAAATCATTTTGCCCCCTGCTACTTTCTCCTTCATTCTGGTCTTGGATAATGAGGCGGCCCTTCTTGCCAAGACCAACCCCTCTGGATGCATCCTTGATTCCATCCCCTCCCAACTTCTCCAGAAGATTGCGCCCACTATATTCCTCATTATCTCTCTTACCTTCAATCTCTCCCTGTTTATTGACTCCTCTGCTGCCTATAAACATATGTCCATATTTTCTCCCCACCCTAAAAAGTCTGTCACTAAAAACCAACCATGCCCACCAGGTATAATCCTCTATTTCTTCCTCTTTGCAGCTAAACTTTAAAATGCTATCTATATTCAGTATGTCTACTTGCTCCCCTCTCACTCTTTTGTAAAAGTTCTGCAGTATGGTCTGTGGCCTCATTATTCAACTAACTTCTCTTTCCAAAATTACCAATGATCGCTTAGTTGCCAAAGCAAATGGCCTTTTCTCATTCCTCATCTTTCATGACCTCTCTGTAGCATTTATCATTCTTGATCACCTCCTCCCCAGTACTCATTCCCCTCAGGGTTTTTGTTATACTGCTCTCTTCTCTTTCTTTTTCCACTTATCTTCTCCTTCTCTGTCTCCTTTGCTAGGTATTCAGCTATGTCTTGCCCACTGTCTGTGGGTGTCCTCTAAGGCCCTGTTCTGGTTCCTCTTTTTTTCTCTTAGTGACTTGATCAGTTCCCATGGGTTCAGTTATCTCTGTGATTCCCAGGTCTATACATCTACCCCAGTCTCTCTCTTGAGCTTCAGTCTCATATCACAAACCTCTCTATTGGACATTTCAAATTGGATGTCCTACAGTTCCAAAAGACTCATGATGGAAAATGCTATCCACATCCAGAGAAAGAACTATGGAATCTGAATGCAGATCGAAGCATACTATTTTCTCTCTCTCTTTTTTTTTCTTTCTTGTGGTTTTTCCTTTTGTTCTGATTCTCTTTCAGAACATGACTAATGCGGCAACTTATTTAATATGACTGTATGTGTATAGCCTATTTCAGATTGCTTGCTGTCTTGGGGAGGAGAAGGAAGGAGAAAAAAATTTGAAACTCAAAATTTTATAAAAGTAAATGTTAAAAACCATCTTTACATGTAATTGGAAAAAATAAAATGTTATTAAGTGGGAAAAAATAAAAATAAAACAAAATTGGATGCCCTAGAAGCATGTCAGCCTCAGCATGTCCAGAACAGAACTCATCATCTTCCACCCCCAAAGCATCCCCCTTTGAACTCTCCTATCACTGACCAGAGCACTGTAATCGTTTTTGTCACCAAGGTTCATAACCTCAGTGGCATCCTTAAATTCTCACTCACTCTATATAGTTAATCACTTGCTAAATCCTGCCCTTTCTACCTCCAAGACATTTCATATACTTCTTCTCTCCAGTTAATCAGCAACCCTCATCACCTCTGACTTGGAGTATTTTGATGGCTTCTTAATAGGCCTTCTTGCCTCAAGTCTCTGCCCACTTCAATCCATCCACTCAGCTGCCAAGGTGATTTTTCAAAAATCCCTCCCTTCCTCTTAACCCCCTGCCCCTTAATAAGCTCCAGTGACTCCCCGTTACTTCCAAGATCAAATATAAATCCTCTGGCATTTAAAGCTCTTTACATCCTAGTAATCCTTTCTTTGTTTTTTGTTTTGTTTTGTTTTGTTTTTTAGACAATTGGGGTTAAAGTGACTTGCCCAGGGTCACACAGCTAGTAAGTGTCAAGTGTTTGGTCTGAGGCTGGATTTGAACTCAGGTCCTCCTGACTTCAGGGCCAGTGCTCTATCCACTGCACCACCTAGCTGCCCCATCCTAGTCCCTTCTGATATTTCCAGATTTCTTACATTTTATTCCTCTTCACTCCTGGCACGATCCAGCTGCACTTGCCTATTTGCTGCTATTCACACCTGACACTCTATTAGCAGCTAGGTGTCCGGAAGACCCAAGTTCATCTGACCCTCCAGACACTAGCTGTGTGACCCTGGGCAAACCACTTAACCTGTCTGCCTCAGTTTCCTCATCCTTATCTAAAAATGCAGGATAATGAAGAACATCTGCTTCCCAGAGTTATAAGAATGAAATGAAGTAATATTTGTAAAGCACTTTGTAAACCTTAAAGTGTGATGTCACTGCTAGCTATTATTATTATTATTATTATCTCCCATTTCTGTACCTTTGTACTCGCTGTACCCCATACCTGGAATGCTTTCCTTCAAGATTCAGCTCAAGTCTGTTTGACTCTGGGCAAGTCGCTTAACTCCAGTTGTCTCACTAAAAAAAAAAAAATTCAACTCAAGTCCCACTTTGTGCAGAAGGGCTTTCCTGGTCCCTTCTATTGTTAATGCTTCGTCCTTTAAGACTACTTTCCACCTACTCTGTACTGTACCTACTTATGTATATGTTTTCTCCTCCATTAGAATGTAAGCTTCTTCACTATTTAACAAAAACTCCTGGGAAAACTGGAAAATAGTATGGCAGAAACTAGGCATAGACCAACATCTTACACTTTATACCAAGACAAAGTCAAAATGGGTACATGATTTAGATATAAAGACTGATACTATAAGCAAACTAGGTGAGCAAGGAATAGTGTACCTATCAGATCTATGGAGAATTTATGACCAAACAAGAGATAGAGATCATTATGAAATGCAAAATGGATGACTTTGATTACATTAAATTGAAAAGTTTTTGCACAAAGCCATTGCAACCAAGATCAGAAGGGAAGCAGGAAACTGAGAAACAATTTTTACAACCAATGTCTCTGATAAAGACCTCATTTCTAAAATATATAGAGAACTGAGTCGAATTTGTAAGACTACAAGTCATTCTTCAATTGATAAATGGTCAAAGGATATGAATATGCAGTTTTCAGAGGAAGAAATTAGAGCTATCTATAGGTATATGAAAAAATGCTCTAAATCATTGTTGATTAGAGAAATGCAAATCAAAATGACTCTGTGGTACCACATCACACCTACCAGATTGGCTAACATGACAAAACAGGAAAATGATAAATGTTGGAGAAGATGTGGGAAAATTGGGACAGTAATGCATTGCTGGTGGAATTGTGAACTGATCTAACCATTCTAAAGAGCAATTTGGAACTATGCCCAAAGGTCTATAAAATTGTGCATACCCTTTAACCCAGTAATACCACTTGTGGGTCTGTATCCCAAAGAGATCATAAAAATAGGAAAAGGACCCACGTATACAAAAATATTTATAGTAGCTCTTTTTGTGATGGCAAAGAATTGGCAATTGAGGGGATGCCCATCAATTGGGGAATAGCTGAGCAAGTTGTGGTATATAAATGTAATGGAATATTATTGTGCTATAAGAAATGATGAGGGGTAGCTAGGTGGTGCAGTGAATAGAGCACTGGCCCTGAAGTCAGAAGGACCTGAGTTCAAATCCAGCCTCAGACCACACACTTGTCACTTACTAGCTATGTGATCCTGGGCAAGTCACTTAACCCCAATTGCTTAAAAAAAAACAAACAAAAGAAATGATGGGCAGGCAGACTTCAGAAAAACCTGGAAAGACTTATATGAACTGATGCTGAGAGAAATGAGCAGAACCAGGAGAACACTGTACACAGTAACAGCCACATTGTGTGATAAATGACTTTAATAGACTTAGCTCTTCTCAGCAATGCAAGGATCTAAAACATCTCCAAAAGACTCATGATGGGGGCAGCTAGGTGGCGCAGTGGATAGAGCATCGGCCCTGGATTCAGGAAGATCCGAGTTCAAATCCTGCCTCAGACACATAACACTTACTAGCTGTGTGACCCTGGGCAAGTCACTTAACCCCATTGCCTAGTCCAAAAAGAAAAAAGACTCATGATGGAAAATTCTGTCCATATCCAGAGAAAGAACTATGGAGTCTGAATGCAGATGGAAGCATGCTATCTGCTCTCCTTTTCTTTTGTTGTTTTGTTTCTTCTTTCTAGTGGTTCCTCCTATTAGTTCTAATTCTTCTTTACATCATGAGTAATGGGAAAATATGCTTAATATGAATGTATAAGTAGAGCCTATATCAGATTTCATGCTGTCTTGGGGAGGGGGGAGCAGAGGGAGGAGGAGAAAATTTAAAATTCAAAATCTTATGGAAGTGAATATGAATACTAAAATAAATTAATTAATAATTTTTTAAAAAGAATGTAACTTTCTTGAAAGGGCAGGGACTCAATATGGCTTCTTAAGTCCTAGATGCTACTCATTTTTCTTAAGCTCAGGTCTGACTATCCCATTCCCATACTCAGTAAATTCCAGTGACTTCCAATCACCTCTAGAGTCAAAATGGAAAGTCTTTCACTTGGTATTTAAGGCCCTTCCCAACCTGGTTCCAGCTTGATTACGCATTACCCTCCTTCACACATTCTTTGGTCTAGCCAGATTTACCTTCTTACTATTCTTCACACAAGATACTCTTATCAATTTTCTGCTTCTTCTCTGCCTTTGTTGTCTGTCTTCCATATCTGGAATATACTTCCTCCTTGCTTTTCCCTTTTAGAATCCCTAATTTCATTCAAAGCTCAGCTCAAGCATCCCCTTTTACATAAGACCTTGACTGATTCCACCAGCTGTGCTAGTGTCTTCTCCCACCCCCAACATTCTTGTATTTCTGTATTTTATATCTATGTCTATATGGGCCATATTGTTTCTGGGATAGAATGTAAGCTCCTTAAGGGCATGAACAGTTGGATTTTTTTCCCCTAGCAATGCCTGGCTTATATTAGTTGCTGAATAAATACATGTTAAATGAATGCATAGGTAATTGGTCTCTGGCTCAAGTCTTTCCCCTCTCCGTTGCTCATCACTGCCAAAATAATCGTGCTAAAGCATAAGCTCATGCTTCTCTTCTGCTCGAGCACCTTCATTTGGAGAAAACAGGTTCCTCATGTTGGCATATAAAGCCCCTCACACTCAGGCTCTAGACCATCTCTCCAGATTTAGTGCAAAGGATTCTCCTTTGTGCAATCTATATTCCAACCAAACTACTGACCTCAATTATTCCCTGAACTGCACACTCTCTCTCTACCTTTGCAGAAGCTATTTCCCATTCCTGGAATTCTTTCCCTCCTTCTACCTCTTGGAATATTTGGCTTCTTTCAAGGTTCAGCTCATGTGCCATCTCCTATAAGAAGCCTTTTCTTATCCTCTGAATGTTGATGTTATCTCCTTTTTGCATATCATTCATTCATCTCTTTACATGTTGGAGCCTTCCATTAAATGTCAGCTTGAGGTCAGGGACTGTTTTTTGTTTTTGATTTCATATTCTGATCACTTTGCCCGGTGCCTTGCACGTAGGAGTCACTGAATAAATACTTGTCCAATTCGATTGGCTACTTGGAAATGTTACCTGGTTTGGATCACAGGGGACATGAGATCTGTAGCTGGAAGGGACCATAGTCATCTAGGCCGATCCCTTATTTTAAAGTACAAAGAGGATAAATGACTTGTTCCAGGTCCTACAGGTAGTAACTGACAACTAGAATTTAAATCTAGATCGTTCAACTCCAAAATTAGTACTCTTTCCATTGCACTTAATTAAAAAAAAGAAAAGTGAAACGTGTTATAAAAAAGACAGCAACATTTGTTTGGTAAAGAGGTGTCTTTCTCCAGTGTTAGACTGTCAACTTCAAGAGGGTACCCTGTGTTATTCATCTTTGTTTTTCCCTTACTGTCTTGTGTATTGCACATACTAGGTATATGATAAATGTTTGAGTGAAGCATTTTGACTACATTTTGACTTTTCTTACTAGTTTAAATTTTGTTGTGATCATAGTATTGTTTCATCAGGGTAGGCTACTTCCATGAGGGAACTCCCTTGATCAATGAAGTTCTGTAACTGATCTGTAGCTTACCCTTAGAGTTGGGACCACATTGAAGTTCACATTTTAGGTTTGATGCAGATTGTATAAGCAGAGTCTGCTTGATGCAGTATCTAAGTACTTATTTAAAGACTGTTAGGATTGCATGGATTTTTTTACATTCAGAAACCACCAGACTAGACTAACTTATTTGCCTGTCCCCCTTGCTTTAATGTATATTGGAACTAAAATGAATAAGACCAGTCTTTTCTATTTATCCTGTTTAAAAAGTTACTTATTCTGGGCCAGTTAGGAAGTGGCTATTTCCAAGGCTGGAATTTTTTTTTTACATCATTTACATTGGTCTGAATACATTTGGGAAAAGTGGTAAAGTCAACGCTTGTCTATTGACAGATGGTGCTTTGAGGTCCAGCACCTGGTGTACTTTCCAGAGACCAAATATATTACCTCTATGTCCATTAATGTCCAGTGATTTAGAGGGCTAAATTTCTGAGATGTCTGGATTTATAATATATACATACATACATATATATATGTGTGTATATAGGTATATATATACACACATACACATGAATATAAGAATACATTGTACATTGATAACGAAAGCAGACTGTTGTAATTCAGAAAACAGTGAATGTTTTCTTTTGTTTGTTTTCCCAGTTGCTGTCATCTTCTCCTATTCGTATTCCTAGTAGCAGACTTCATCAAATCAAGAGGGTAAATTTTGCTTCCATAGATCTAAACTTTTTGTAAATGATGTTTTGATTTTATTTTCATTTTGAAGTTTTTGACATTAAAAGGTCACCTCACTCTTTTCTTAAAAATTTTTTAATTTTAATTTAATTTTTTTTACCTCACCCTTTTTAACAATTTAATACCTTCTCTGTTTAGAATAAGGATGCTTATCCTCTTGTACTTGGAGCCAGAATTCCATCAGAATCTATGAAATTCTTTTGAATAATTGTATTGGTTATATAATTATATAATCTTAGTTATATAGCCAGGGTTATATAGCCAGATCAGACTCAAGTGTCTCTCAGTGTTTGTAGATAAAATGCGTAAGTGGCAATTTTGGAATACTAGCTTTGCTACATGTACTTTTAATTTAAAAAAAACTTTTAAAATTAATTGTTTTAAAATGCTTAAAAATCAAGGTAGGGGAAAATCCCACTTAGGGAGAATTTTATGTATGGTCTTCAAGCTCTGAGTATTCATTGTCTTTTTTTTCCCCCCACATTGTCTTTTTAGGAGGAAGGAGTAGACTTGATGAACCGAGAAGCTGCCCATGAAAGGTGAGTGGTTCCTGAGAATGGGGATTTACCCCAATGTGTACTGTACCTGGTACTGATCAGGTCTTTTTGTGTTTCAGGGAAGTGCAGACAGCAATGCAGATAAGCCATTCCTGGGAAGAAAGCTTGAGCCTGGTAATTCTTTTGCAAGTCTGATTCGAAAGGTGTCTTTTAAAAAAACACTTAAATTATTCCTTGGCTCTCTGCATTTGTCCGTACAACTTTTATATGTATATATTACATTTCTAAAATTATAGCAGTTCTTATCTCCTTTTCAAACAAACAGGTTTAAATAAATACAAGAGGCCTTTTGTGGATCTGTATGTTTGTGTGTTCAAAAAATCTAGGTGTGATAGTTATGAGAGCAAATAGAATCCTTTGTGACTTACTTCTAGAGTAGTGATATGCTGTGTTGTTATAAGCGGATGACATTTTTTGTTTCCAGAGTGATAATGACTTCGACAAGTCAGAGAAATCATCTTCTCCTAAGAGAATTGACTTCATCCCGGTTTCTCCAGCACCGTCACCCACTAGAGGAATAGGAAAGGTAGGATCATTGAAGAGAATGGAAGCTGCTGCAAATGCCTTTCTCACACACCCCAAGCCATTAATTGTTTAAAAGAGGAAAGAGGGAAAAAAAACCTCTGTTTTCATTTCAGCTGATGGTTTGAGAGGAAATGAATACTCATTTGAAATATACTCAGAAACTGTGTTAACACTTATATGATCCTGAGTACTTCGCTACAGATGTTTTAAAAAGAATGCTTTTTCCAGTGGGACTCTAGAACTGTATTAATCCTTACTTTTTTCTTTAGCAATGTTTTTCACCATCCTTACAAATGTTTGTGAGTAGCAATGGGCTACCTCCAAGTCCCATCCCCAGCCCAACCAGACGATTTTCAAAGTAAGTGAACTTGCTTTATATATGTTATTTCATTCATTAACTTAGCTTCACAAGGAACCTTTAAATTTGATACTATTAGGTAGTGTTGATATATATAGAGAATGAAGGCATTTTTTTTAAATTTTAGAAGTTTTAATTAAATAATTTAGCTTATAACAAGGAATTTTTAGTAGATTATTTTTAAAAGAAAAATCAGTTGTCCCTTTTCTTGTTTAAATTTTCTTATTCCCTCAAAATCCTTGCTATTCCATGGAATGGGTCAGTGCTGTGTATGGGACAAATGATAAATCCTTTGGAAAGCCAGAACAGAGGAATTAGCTTTTCCCCCTATCCTGGGGGGATATCGTCACCTTTTCTGGCTCTTGGTCCCCTTGGGCAGTCAGTTTGGTGAAGCCTATGGACTCCTCAAAATTGTATTTTTAAATGTATAAAATAAATTCTGAGTATAACCAATTATAGTGAAATAGTTATCAAAATATATATATTTTTTAGAAGTTCAGGTAACCCAGGTTAGGAACCCCTACCCAACATTGGTACATAGGATTCTGCTATAGGTTTTGAAAGTTTAGTAAAATCCATTTCACTCCAGTAGACAGAATCTTGGTATAGAGGAAAAAACAATGAGCCAGAGTTCAGAAGGCCCATTTTGGAGTCCCTTTGCTGTTAGGAAACTAGCTGTGTGACCTGAATTTTTCTGTTCCTCTGTTTCCTCATCTGTATAAAAAGAGGGTTGGACTAGTTATTTCAAAGGTCCTTTCTAGCTCAAAAGTTCTATTGATTGATTTTTTTTGAGGGGGAGGGGGTTGGTAAAAGAGTAATCTCATCTCTTTTAAAATTCTTCTTTTATCCTATGTAGTATTTTTACTTTTATGTGATTAATTGAATGGTTTCCATGATCTTTGGATCCGAAACCCTGTAAAATGGCATGATCTCTTTAAAAACATCATATTCATAAGAGTAATCCTAGACAGTCTCAAAGCCTCATTGTGGAAATAGACATTTGTACCACCATTCTGGAACCTGGAGGAAAACCTTAAAGTTGAGAGACTGTGGTAGCCACCCTAAGAAAATTAAGTTAAATAATTTAAGAAAGATGGAGCTGAGTAATGACTTCTCTTTTAGATTGTCTTGTCTTGCTGCCAGCCTTTAGATCAGACTTCAAACCTGGCTTTTTCCCTTTTTTCCCCATTATGTACTGTCTTTTCAGGAAAAATGGCCTGCCAGTAGTGCAGGTGGTATTTGCATTGCACAGGACTGTTATTCTAGGATACCAAAATTGGGGTTGCACTGAGCTTCAGAATTGGAATCTTTTTGTGGGCTTTCAGACTATTTATCTTGTACCTTGGAAGTACTTCAAGTCTTTCTAATGCCAATATTTTAACTTTATATTTTAGCAGAAGGAGTCAAAGCCCAATCAACTGCATTAGGCCCAGTGTTCTTGGTCCTATTAAAAGGAAAGGTATGCAGCAATGTTTGTGATATTGTAAAACTTAGTTTATTTTGAACTAGAAACTAGATTTCCTGTCTCTCAAAGTATTTCAAGATGGAATCTCCTTCTCAAAGAAATGTTTATTTTTCTTACAAGAATGAGTATAAAATCTAAATTCTGTCAATTATCTTTGTGATATTTTCCCATCAATCTGTATTCACACTTGATTACTTATTACTTATGTGGCGGAGAGATGGTAGTTTATAAATTACAGAAGCAGATCCTAGAAAGTAGAAATATAGAAAAGTAGCCCATATTGATTTCTATTTTCTAAGTTATTCACAGAGACTTATTTAAGTTATAAGTATTTGATATCTCCCAGAGACCTTTTTAGAATACTGAAGGATTATTTTTTAAAGATGTTAGAGAGAGTTTTCATTTGAGTATTAAAATTATGCTTTGCAGGGTGGAATATGTTTAATCTGGACTCCATATTCATATTTCATTTCAGAGCTACTCTGAATTAGGACAGCAGGGGGAGCTCTTCAGACAAGCTAGGCAGTCCACTAAAATAAAAAGACTAGGAACATTTGCAAAATGAAGAGGAGTAGATTTTAAAATGAACTATTGTCAGTTAAGGACAAGAAAAACACAGACTCTAATGAGTTTGCATGATTTAGAGTAGCTGCAAAAAAAACATGAATTCACATTTATTAAAAAAAGTGAAAATTTTTGTTTGTTGGACTGTTTGTTTTTACTCTGGGAACATTTAGAAATTTCAATCTTTGAACTATACATTTCTTGCTGAAATATATATATCGATCCATGGTTGATACTTATTCACAGTGAAGAGATTTTTTTTTTTGAGTCTCAAGCTTTTCATGTGTGTGAATTTATTTTGGAGAAGACAATATATTACTGAATTGTTTTCAATTTTTGTATTTTGGGGCAAAGTGTTAAATAATATTAGTATATAGTAGAAACTTTTTTGTGATCAGTTTTGAGAAAATTTTGACTTAGTTGCAGCTGGATAATTATATATTATTATATAATAATGTAATATACGAGATATATTTATATATTACCCTTCATTTAATAATAACCATTATCTGCACCATAAAGCTTGACTGCTTTTGAAATTCTATTTTTGGTAATTTTCAGTACTACACTAAGCAATTTTTAAAATATATAGATAAAATTGAACCAACTATGCCATTTTTGACCTGTCTGCCTTCTACTAGTATTTGAATACTCAGGTGGTGACGTGGGCACAAGGAGGGTTCTTTGCCAATATAATCTGGCATAAATTGTTACTTACTGTAGGCTTCAAGCTTTTTGTAGATATTTCTCAATGCTGTGGTTAGTCTTGACCCAATCTTCATGATGGAAACCAGTGGGCTGCTCTTCATTTAAGGACTCCAAACATATCTATAACATATTACAGAAAATCAATGGGAAATTTTCAGGGCTGTCAGCTTTTGATAGTAGGATTTTCTTTTCTATCTGAGTACATGCTGAAACCAGCTCTAAAATTACTATGCTCAGAAAAATATTGCAGGCTTTAGTTTAAAAACTCAAACTAAACCAGACACCCCAATTAAGCAACAAACACATATATTTTACAGTTCATTTTTTTTCCTGGTTTTAGGTGAAATGGAAACGGAAAGTCAGCCAAAGAGACTCTTTCAAGGCATTACTACTATGCTTTCTCCTGATATTACGAATTTGGCAGATCTCAGTTCATGGTAAAAAAAAAAAAAGTTGGGGGTGGAATGCGGGGAGGGTGAGAGAAAATATGTGTATATATCTATTAAGATATGACCCACTTAAAATAGATCATGTTGAAAATAATGTAAACCTTGGAACAATTGAAAAGATATTCAGTTATTAATGCTGATGGAGGGGAATTTTCCATGCAGGCATGGGTGACATAAAAGATAATTCAAAAGTCTTGTGTACTTCCCTTTGGTATGCGTGTTTCTAATTTTATTACACTCACTTTTATGACCTCCTGTTAGCTCAACCCCCCCCTCCAAGTTTGGCTACGTGGGAGGGAGTTGGTCCTGCATACCAATCAGATAGGGGAACTCTGGGGATGGGAGGGAAAGATAGTGAGTTGTCCTGGGTTGCTGTACCTAATGATCTTATTCTACGTGTTTCATTTTTTAAAACTTTTTTTTTTTTGCAAATATTTGACACAAGAGGGAAAACCGAAATTCTCTAACATGGTTTCTTTAAGTACTGTCACCCCAATATTTATATACAATTTTTAGGCTATTCCACCAGTAGTAAAAATTCTTTTTTAAAGTAACCTTTCTGGCCCCTTAGGGGATATTATCACCAATATTTTTAAACTTTTTTTCTTTGTTTGGATATGAAAAAATATATATCTTTCTCTTCCTGGCCAGGAATTGCCAACCAATTAAGGACAAGGTGTTACTTTTAATTTCCCAGAAGCCCAGCAGGGCAGAGATTGCTGCTGCCAATAACACTTTCCTCCCTGCTAGCAAATGGGTGGGGTGTGTGTGTGTGTGTGTGTGTGTGTGTGTGTGTGTGTGTGTGTGTGTGTGTGTGTGTAAAGGAGTGGAGTGGGATGGGGGGGCATTGGGGTTGGGGTGGGGTTGACTGATTTGGAGATCTGCCAGGTAAGGGCTTTGAGATCTGTTATGGGTTTTTCTATTCTACACAGAATTAATTGTGTTATGCCCCTTCAAAACTACGTAAAATCCTGTGTTTTACAACAGGTCTTTTCAAAAAACCTCTGAAGGCACTTTATTTTGGAAATGTATTCCCAAATCCCTTTAAATGGTATTTCCAGGCCATTTCTAATTTGTGAGTCACTTATTCACTTTTCACTTAAGCTATCCTGTGCTTATGGTTGGCAAACAAGTCCCAAGCTCCCCTAGTTTGTTAACTTAACTCCAGTGATTAATCCTGTCCTGCTTTGGGTACCTGCCTCTCTTGGACTGCTCTGGCCATTTTTGTCTCAGCTCTCTTTTCCTTCTCATCTATCTTGTCTGTCCTTGATAATTGTGTGCTAATTTTGGTACTGAATGACTTTCCAGGCATTAGGGAGAGATGCTTCCAAAGATCATGGAGAAAACAGGTTTCTGAAACTGTCTACTCTGTTTATAGTGTTCATTTTAAAAAGAGGAGGAGGAGGAAGAGGGTGTTTCCTACAGCTACATGGCTGAAGAGAAGTCATCTTGCCTAGGCTCTAGTTAATGAGGTTATAGTTAGGAAATAATTTTGCAAAGTGAAAAAACACTTCACAAATACTATGTGAAAACATTTTAAAAAAATAGTTGGCCAAGACAAAGCCCTAAGGAATAATATGTGCTGCCCTGCTCATTTGGCCCCATCCAGCAGGCTCAAGCAAATAGGTGTGGACGGCTCTCTTCCCAGGAGCTGTGTCCTTCGCTGAACAGTACAGTCTACACTGTGCTTATGGTGCTGGCCATAGCAACTTCTCACGTTTTTGTCAAGACTGGAAGGCTTCCCTAAATCACCATGGCTTCTGCCACTGAGACTCAGGCTCTTTTTGTAGGCACTAACAAAGCATTGCAGTAGTCTTGGGGAGGTTGTGGGCGGTGAGGCTGGCCCTGCTCCCGTGTCCACTAGTTTTGTTTTGGGGCTTTGAAATGGCAGGAAAGAGTGAGCACCATACCTATATATGATGTCAGTGAGAAGTGTGGTATCTGGAGCCAAAAAAGTTGTTGGTCTCAGCCTCTTAGGAGGCTTACTCTCAGAAGAGTGGGACAAAGGGGAGCTTAATTACAATCACATAAAAATAAAATATTGCTGCATAGGACCTGAAAATCTTTAAGATTTTGTTTATCTTTAGTCTATCTTTAAATACTTGCCATTTTCTTTTTGTGGTGGGGGCTAGGCATACTTCTCAGCTGGGTCTGTAGCTTAAGGATTGCCATGTCTTGAGGTTCCCACAAGGTCTAGTTGATTACAAATTCATACTGTTGCTTAGACATTTACAGCTGGGACCAAGTGATTGTAAATCTTAGAATCATCTTCCTGTGGGTTTTCTATCCTGCTCTGCAGGGGACTCTTGCAATCTTTGTGACAAGATTTCATTGATCAGACATCTATATTCTTGGAAATGGGAACAGAAACAGGGACCAGCTGACTGTGGGGGCCTCATGGCAAAGAAATGCATACTACTTGAAATTAAGGCAAGGGGTTATTTGGTATTAACTTTGCTGGAGTGGGGAGGTGGGGGGGGGTGTAGAACAACTCTAAGAATTAACAGCTCCTCTCTCATCATTTCAGTGTTTCTGGTTTTCACAAATCAAATGAAGAGGAAGAAATAAGTTTTTTTAAATAGTTAAATGGAAAACCATATTTTTTCATTTTCTTTACATGCCGTGTAGCCTGAATACTTAGATGTGTATTTGTTCAACCACTGTAGCCTTACTATTTTATGCAAGATTAAGGCTTATACCACATTTCTCCAGCTCCTAACATCTTTGTGATAAATATGAAAAAATCAAGTTTTTGGTAGGGATACATTTGTCATATTGTTGTATATGTTTAAGGGGCCATGGTGTGCCTAGTGCTGTTGTGACCACGTAATGAGCATGGCCCTGTTTTGTGATTTATAACTAATTGTCTCTCAGCTTCTTTCTATGTGGTGAAAATTCTTAAATCTTTATCTCTAAGGATAAGGCAGAGATTGTGCCTACCTTCTTCATATGTTCCTTTCCTAATATGAGTATTTTCAGCATGGTGTTTGCTAATGTTAGCTCTTTACCTTATCCTTTATTTTACCTCAATTCTTTGTGTTTGTTAAAAAGTCTTTTCCTACCTCATTCCCCAAGGAGCACAGATACATCCATCATACGGTGTAGAGAAGAGGTTTTCAGGGCCAACAAAATGGTGTGAATGAAATAATGTCCCCTATGTTATTTTCCTACCCATCACATCAGGAATGATGTAACACGTGTGTGTGTGTGTGTGTGTGTGTGTGTGTGTGTGTGTGTGTGTGTTTTTGTTTTTTTTTGCATTTGCAAAATGAGTTTGTACTGAATGTATATGCAATGTGTGCCTAAAGAGTTTATAGAGTAATTTAGGCATAATCTGTATCTTATTTAACAAATTCAGAGCAGGAACTAAATGATCTATTCCTAAGAGCTTTTTGAGCTACTTTGACACATCTTTGCAGATGCTTTTTGCTTGGGGCAAAAATATCTCCCTCCCCAGAAAATGTGTCTGAAGATGGTCAGTTATTAATGTGAACATCTTAACTGATCTAAGGAAAATGATGAGACTTCCAGGGGCCAGACTATGGCTTTCTTTAACATCAATTTTGTATACCTGCGGGACCTGGAGTATGTGCCAGCCTGAAAGGGAGAATGTAGTAACACTGATAAGAGACATCAAGTGGCATAAAGAGGAAAGATGCCAGAGGTAGAGAGTTCTGGTGAAATTGTGTGTTTAGAAAAGAGGAGAGAATGAACTAAGTCAGAGGGGAAAGGCCAGGGGGTTGGATGACCTTAAGAGCATAGATGCTGGGGGTGGGGTGGGGGCAGCTCAAAGAGGAACAGGACCAGGGAGGAGTGGGCTAAGGTGGAGGCTGAAGCTAAGGGATGAAGCAAGAGCTAGGTAAGGATTCCTAGAGCCAGAGCCCGAAGGACCCTGGCTGAATGTCATATGTCATCCCCCAGCCCCCAGCAGCATTACCGTATAGCAGAGATGAGAGCATGTACTTAAACTGAAGTGTGAGTGCTATGGAGTGGACAAATGCCATTAGGGAAGACTAGAAAGTGAGGAAAAGCAGGGGAGAAGATCTCCCCCCCCCCTTAAAGCTTAGAATAATGACAGCAGAAATAGAGCCTAGGCAAAAGTTACCAGGACACTCCTATATCAGTATTCTATTTGGAGTGCTCCCTGAGGGTGGGGTGTGTGTATGTGTACAGATTACCATTTTGTTAGGTTGGTGGCAACTTTGATAGTATGGATTAAATTTTTTTTTAAGCCCATTTGGATCAGAGGCCCTGAAAGACTATTTGGAGGGAGTGGCTGTCTTCCTAGAGAGATCTGAGAGTTAGTTAAGAATGTACAATAGTGGGGCATCTAGGTGGTGCAGTGGATGGAGTACTGGCCCTGGAGTCAGGAGGACCTGAGTTCAAATCCTCAGACACCTAACACTTAACTAGTTGTGTGACTCTGGGCAACTCAACTTAACCGCAGTTGCCTCACCAAAAAATAAAAAGTACAATGGTTAGGCTTGAATAATTAGTACACTGATGGTACTGAACCTTAGTCCTTCCTGAAGAAAAACTTCAAGTAGAATGTACTACACGAGGCTCCCCTGAAGTTTCATTTGGAGACTTCGGCTGGTACGGGTCCTAGCAGATTGGCTGCCTCCAGGTGTAAATTGGTGTAAATCATGTGAGCACGTATGATGTCTTCTAACCCCCTTTGGAGTGCAATTGAAAGTGTTATCAGTGAAACCCTGTACGACTTGGATTTTGATTATTTTGAAGATCTGACTCAATTGTCCTATGCATTCTGATGATTCGCAGCAACTGCCACATACTGGGTACTGATTTCTCCTGAAGGGGAGCTGGACTCAGGCTGTTTTTTGTGTGTTGGGCATCTGGATGTGTAAAACTGGGAGGCTGCTTGTATAGTAGAAAGATCCTTGTATTTAGAGTCAGAAGACCCGGGTTCAAATCCCTCTCTATCATTCCCTTGCTCTATCTCCTTCAGGGAAGTTCCTTCTTTCTCTGCTCTAGTTTCCTCATCTGTCTGAAAGTCCTTTCGAGCTTGAAGCCCCAAGTCCCAAGAATTGAACTAGAGCTTTACTTAGAGGGTTGTCCTCTAGAGGTCCTTCTAGAGGAAGCACTCCTAGAGCAAAGGCCTTTGGGTGCTTCAGTAATTAAGCCCCACAGATGCAGTCCCCAATGGCTGTGCCCCAAATCTTCTAGAAAGTGAATCATGGCAACAGCACAGTTCCAGGGTACATGTCTGCCATAGTCTGACAGAGGCATAGCTTGCTGCCTCAGCTGGAGCGGCATAAAGTGTGAGTCATCGCATAAGCCTTCATTTTGTTGCTATCTGGTTCAGGTATTTTAATTTCATTTAGTTTTCACTCTTGGGGGGTTTTTTAGGCATAGGGCATAATTGAGGGGGGAAAAAACCTCCTTGCTATTTTCAGGTTCTGTGATTGCCTGGTTATATGTATTCAGCATCTGGAGGCTGGAATAAATTAATCAACTTGTACATGAGGCCTACTGATTAGTTAGTTTGTGAATTACCCAAGCGCTTTACCTTTCCTCTCTCTGAGGCTCAGCCAAGGTATTCATTCACATGGCTGTTGCTCATTAGCACCTCCATCAGAGAAGGGCCAGGACAGGAAGAGAAGGGGAAACTCAAATCAGATAATTTGGTTGGTTGTAGCCTTGCTCAAAGGGTTAGCATTACATAGACTATTTTTTTTATCATAATCTGTAGTTTTTATTTATGTTATCCATTTTCCCTTTTTATAATTAAAATGACTATATTTAGCTTTTTCTCTCCTTATTTGGAAGTTTGAGACATGTTAAAATAGAATTAGGAATTGAAAATCATATTGGTAGAGCTGCCTTTATACGATTACCAAAATGGGTAATGTGTTTGTTAAACCAGTCTTTATTGAACACATGTACAAAAGGCACGGTGCTAAGTGTGGGTGATCCGCCTTTTGTGCTTTGAGGCTATCTTCTGTCTGTAGTCACACAGCATCTGTCTTGGGGCCTGAGGTGGGGAGGGGAGAGGCGCAGTGAGCAGAGCTCTGGATTTAGTCAGAGGACCAGGGTTCCAAGCCCAATTCTTCTGCTTACTTTCTACCTGTGTGGCCTCTGACAAATCACCGAACCCTCCTGGGCCTCAGTTTCCTTTTCTGTGAAATTAGGGAGGTGGACTAGTAGCATGGTATAGTAGGAAGAAGAATCCTATATCTGGGATCAGAGAACCCAGCTTTGAGGCCAGCTCTCCTGTGCTACCTGTGTGACCTTGGCTGGCAGGTCTTTCTCTTGGCCTCAATTTTTTCCTAGGTGAAATTCTGAGGGAGTTGAATTAGATGACCTCTGAGCTCCCTTCTAGTTGGAAATCTATGATTCTACAACAAAAAAGTATTAATACAAACTATATTTTAGTTTAGTGAAAACATCTTATAAAGGATTTCTCAAATTCTCAATTTGCAAACTGCAGTAGAGACTAGTTGTAATCTCAAGAGTAAATGAAATGAGTGGCAATTGGTAAACCATCTGCAGCAATTCTTCTCCCATTGGGGATCAGAGGTCTGGCTTGTTGGAGTCAATATTAGGGAAGAAATTGTGGAAACTACATAAAAAGGCAGATCAAGTTTGTATTCCTCTAACTTTCTGGAAAGCTGCTCTTTTGGTGGGCTTCTTTTGAGTTAGTAATAAACCATGCTAGAAGAGAGATTTCCCTGCAGGAATGATGATGGATGTTTTCAATGAGTGTCGGGTTTGTTTGAGCAAATGAGAATGTCCCAAATGGTATCTTGTAATCTGGTACAAGTGTATGGTTAACTTCTCCCTGTTTCTGTTCAGATTATCCAGGTAGGGGCCAGTTTTTAATGTGAGCCTACTTTCTCCCTGCCACGTAGCAGGGACTGGTTTCTCCTGCTACTCAGCTAATATGTGCTCTAGGAATGCGAGCTGATTTTTAGCTGAAGCAAAAAATGCTGCATCCTAGTCAAATAAAAGCAATTTTTGGATTTCCATGGGGAGGAAGGGGTGGTTTCTGTTTGTACATCTGCTTCTTTCTGGTAGTGTAAATAACTGTGTTGACCATATTCTTATTCCAGTCAATTCAGTTCACCAGTTATCTTACATGCTGAAAAAAGTCTTTGAACCAGCTCAATTTTCCCTATTTCCTCCACTTAAAAGCGCTTTTAGTAATGATGGATTTGAAGGCAGTAGGCTTTAGAAAACTGAATATATACAGTGGCAGTACTGTGTGAGTACTGGATTACAGAAGTGCTTTTTGGCTTTGTTTTTTTATTTTTTTAGAGTCTGTTAGCTCCCTTAGTTTGTTTTGGCTTTTTCCCTAAGGAAAGGCTACGTTTAGTTTTTTCCAGGTTTAGAGTCTCTTGGACCCCGGCTTTTTATATACATATATAGAAATACAGTAAGTTCCTATTTGCATGGTGTTTTATAACTGGAATGAAGTTAGCTTGCAGTGTTATGATTTTGAACATCTAGATCCTTTTGTGCCCTATTTTGATCTCTTGTAATTAAGATTTGTTCTTAGTTGTGGGCAAAAATCACTTTCTTTTGAATATATAAATTTCATATATAGCAGTTTTTAAAAATTCCATGTTAAGAGGTGGGTAGGTAGTTTTTGGTTTTACTTTTAAATGATAAAATTAGGGTTTAAATATAGGTGCTCACTATCTATCTCCCTCAAGCCCACCCCTCTCCCTAATATTTCCTATTATTGCCTAACCTTCCTATCGGCAGAAGGTCTGATCATGTCACTACTCCCCTTATTCATAAAACTGAAGTGACTCCTTATGACCTCCAGGATCAAAAATCAGGATCAAATCTTCTGTTTGGCTTTTAAAGCCCTTTATTACCTGTGTCCCTGTCGTGCCCCAGGGCAACCTTTCCAGTCTTCTTAGACCTTCCTCCCTTCCACATATGCTACAATCCAGTGACACTGGCCTCCTTGCTCTTTTTCATCTCCTGAATTAAGCCATTCTCACAAACTGCCCTCATCTCCACCTCCTGACTTCCTTCCCAGCTAAAATCCCACCTTCTACAAGAAGCCTTTACTGATCATGCTTAACTCTTAGGTCTTCCCTTTACTGATTATCTTGAATTTATCCTTTATATATCTAGTTTGTACATACAGTTGTTTGCATGTTGCCTCTCCTTGAGAGCAGGGACTGTCTTTTGTCTTTCTTTGTACCCCCAGCACTTAACACAATGCCCAGTACACAGTAGGTGCTTAATAAATGCTTGGTGACTGACTGACCTATGATTTCATTAGTATAGGTAACTCCAGGGTGAGAAAACTCCCTGTACCAACACAGGTTGGCACCTTCTCACCAACTTCTAGTCTTGGAGCACTGAGGTTAAGTGACTTTTGCCAAGAGTTTGTGTTAGTCAGTATTGGTCAGAGGTGTCACTTGAACTTTGGTTTTTCTGGCTCAGAGGTCACCTCTCTCTCCATGACACCATGCTGCCTCTTCAAGATTGAAAATCAGGTTTCAAAATAGAAACTATTTTGTGTGCATGGAAAGATTTGGGGAGCATTAATAGCCTGCCACCAGCAGGGTCAATTAAGCAATTCCTGATTGTGTCCATGTATGGTAAGGGTATAAAATTAGTGGGCCCAAAAAGGAGACAGAAGAAAGGAAGAAAAAGAAAAGATATGAAGAAGGAGAAGAAATATTTCAAGAGATAGTTTTAAAAAAAGGCCTAGAAACTCCTGTGCTATGGAAATATATTAGATTTTGACGTTTTCTAGAATCTAAAAAATTCCTAAGAATGTGTATAGGGTGGAAGCAGGGAGGAGAAATCTCCCTGGCATTTGGAGAGAACCTCATTCAGCTTGAGCTTCCTCCTGGGAAGAAGGGCAGTGATAGGGTTGTATTATTTGACAGCCTGGCAGGGTTGATGTGAGACATAAAGGAAATAAGGGAGAGATGTAAGCTTTTATTGTATATGCATCATTTTTAAAGCAAAACCTAACTCTAATTTGGACTGATTGGAGGATGGGGAAGGGAATTGGACCAGAGATCTGGAGATCTGGATTCTAATCTCAAGTTTGCTGTGTCATTTACATCTAGTCCAAACTGCTGTGCTAACATGAATAAGGCCTTGGTCTTCGGTTTGATCTGCAGACTGAAGGCTAAGGTTAATTTGAAATAGACTGAATTGTTGACTCTTTTTTTAAGCTGCCATTTTATTACTTAGGATAGCTGGCTCTGGGTAGTAGCAGGGGAGAGTAGAAGGAGCCCTAGACTCACTCAATAAGAGACTGCCTGGGCTCATTAGTAGCTGGGTGGTCCTGGATAAGTTACTTAGGTTTCTAAGCCTTAATTTCCTCATTTTTAAAATTGGGGGCAATATTCCTTGGGCTGTCCCTTACCAGGGTTTTGTGAATTACAAAGGAGACGTTTGTGAAATACTTTGTAAACCTTAAAGCACCATAGAAATAAACGTATGCTGCTACTCAGGCCATGAGAATGATGGCTGGCTAATTAGCATGCCAAAAATAACCTAAGTACTGGAAGTCTGTGTTTATATATAGTTGATAGACCAACGTGTGCTTCAAAAATGTGTGAAAATAGTTTGTTCTCAGGTAAGAAATACATCACTGGCTTAGGAAGTCCTTTTTTATACTTAGGATAAAAGGCTATACTACCCTTCCCTCAGTGCTGTCTGACCCCACATTCTAAGCTAGGGCATTTTTGTATCTCAGTTTTGCAGCCTAATGATGGAAATAAGCTGTGTCCAAATGACTCCGGTGAGGCCGTATGTAACAAGTGGTATAAAGTGTGTCACTGGTGAGTGGGAGAGGCTGGAGTGATAGGCAAAGGCTTGATGGGGGAGAGGCCCTTGAGGAGCAGAACTTGGTGAGGCAGGGAGCAGCAGTTATTGAGGCAGCATCACAGATGTGGTCAGGGAGCACTTTGGAGTCATTTTGGCTAGGAGATCATATTTGATAGAGCCGGAGAAGTACTTTGGGGCTAGATTGTAGAAGGGTTTTACACCAGGACAAAGAAAGACAGATGGAGACCATCTTGACTAGATTGGATAGTTTATGCCATAGATGGCAGAAGAGGGGGCCATATTAGAGAGGGCTACGCTACTAGGATAAGGGATTTGGATTTTATTTTCTAGGCCACTATGGAGTCCCTGGCAACTTTGGAGCAGGGGAATGACACAGTGAAAATGGGGCATTAAGTAATTATTTCATTGATAGAAGAATCCGGAATCGTGAAGGATGGAACGATTGGCAGGGGGGAGGCCAGTTAGGCAAGTGCAGAAACCTAAGCCTGACTTAGGGGAGTTACAGCAGGAACTTGGGGGAAGGAGAAACGTGAGGTAGGAAAGGTCAATGGGACTGGGGGACTGCTGTTATTATATAGGAGGCAAAATGAAGTAAGGAGTCCAAACTAATTGATTTGCCCTTGGGACAAGGGTACCATTGACATAATTGGGAAGATTGAGAAGAAAAGTCTTCCTCGTTAGGGGAGACAATGTGACTTTGGCTTTGGCTATGGTGAGTTTGAGGTAAACTGAGAGCTACAGATTTGTGAGTCCTCGTGGGGTTGGGGTGTGTGTGTGTGTGTGTGTGTGTGTGTGTGTGTGTGTGTGTGTGTGTGTGTGTGTAAGAGAGAAAGAGAAAATGAGAGTACGCAAGCCGTGTATATTTGAAGGCAGAAAAGGAGCCAGGGGAAAGGAAGAAACTGAGACATGTGTATATATGGTCACCTAGGGATGGTACCTAGGATACAGGTTCACCTTGGAGACTAAAGGACAGATGGGAGGAAATGTAGAGACAGAAGTATCTTGAATTAAGATAAGGGGGAGTTTCCCCAGTTGGCCTTAGGTCTCAGTGACACTGGGGGTGTAGCTGTGCACCATCCAAGGCATGTGTGCAGGGCCTTTTGGGGGTTTTAAAATCTTTTTTACATGTTAACATTTTACTGTTCCTTTCTCACCTCTGCACAATTTACGAATGTTCTCCTGATTTGTGATTTCTCGAAACCATGCAGCTGTTGCGTGTTATACTTACCTGAGAGGTACACGTGCTCATGACTGTCTCTGCTTTGTCCTCAGTCTGTCTTCAGATATTCTGGATGGCAGTAGTAGCAGCATTGGCTCATCCTCAGACTCACTGGCTAAAGTCAGCAATGCCACAGACTCTCCAGTAACATGTTCCAATTCATGCTCTTCGTTCATCTTGATGGATGACCTTTCACCCAAGTGACTTAACCATTTCTCATTCAGTGTTCTGACCGGGCTGTTTTCTATACAAAAGACTCTGGCAGGCAGGGAAAGGGACTTTGATCCTTAATGAGGATTAAGATATTAATTAGGATAGCAAAAATTAATGTAACATTATCCCTTAACATCTCTATTCTAAAAGGTTTAATCCATAGATATATTAACCTTACTGCTAGTTTTGCGTTAAGTGACTGTTCAGATGATTAAAATTAACTTTGGGTTGCTGTTGCTCTATTTGACTTTTGACGCCTAAAAGGCTACCTCCTTAAGGTCCTGTAGTTTGAGTACTGATATATGGTTTCTAGTATGGCTCCTTTCCCCAACAAAAGTAAACGATAGTTACAAAACTGATCAGAAAGTCTCTTGTTTGAGAGAGATCTTGTTCCCTATTCCTCCCATTAAAGAAATAGTTGTATATTGCTCTTCATTTTACAAACATAAAAAGCTTGCATTTGGTTATATTTAAATGATTTTTCTCATCAGATTTAAATATATGATTTCTCCATTTTCCTCTTTGCGCTGCTTGCTTGTGGCCAGACCAGGAAATACTTAGTGGTCTCTGTAGCTGCCAATGTTGCTCCTTTGTAGTTAAGATTGTATGGAAGGATGAGGATTGGTTTTAATGTTTGAAATGTTAATGGGCTTGGTAGTATGCCTGAATTAGTTAGTAAGAATGTTCCAGATCCCTATAACCCAGGAATGGCGGTAGCTAACATTTTTTCCCGAAACTTGTAGCCCTGAGGAATGTATAACATATTATTAATATTTCTAGTTATTTGTTGTCAAGGAGAAGAAATTCCAGCCTTGATCAGAGATGTCTAGTTTATCCAGAAGTGACTAGCCAGTGTTACTGACCTAAAAAACTACTGTGCAGGAGAGTGCACATGGGGCCATCAATGTCTCCTGTGGCATTGAGGCCATAGGGATTTTTGTGCCTTAGGGGACATTGTTCTACTATTAAAGAATGTAAACCATGGGGAAGGGGAAAGCAAAAGGGGGTGCCATGTGTAATGATCTGATATGGGGTCTGGTGCGCCTTTTTCTTATTGCTTTTCAACTTCTAGATTTGTTTGCTTTCCCCTATGGTGATTGGTACCAATGATTCAGTCCCTCTGCATCACAGTTTTTGTGTAGCCACTAGAGAAGATGCATGGGTTGAAGTAACTTTCATGCTGCCTTGAAAAAAGGCAAGTCTCTAAAGTTTAATTTCTAGAGAGAAAAAAGGTTTGCAGGCTTGATAATTGAATATTAGCTCTGTATTCTACCTTTACGAGTCAAATTTGAATTGTAAGGAGCATTTCAGTTAGTCCAAGGTAGCAAAATAATTTCATAACAGGAAGAATATTAACCAAGCTAGATAATCCATTGATTATAATCTACTATCATACTATTTATTATTTATAACTATGTAAAAAGTCTGTGTGATGAATTATAGTATTTTTTTATGATTAAAAATTTTTAAATGTTTGGTAGTAACTGCTGGCTTGTTTCTAACATACAAAATTGCCTGCCGTAAGCTTTCATTTTTGAATGGTGGTTCAAAATGCTTTTGTCTAAAATACAGCATTTGTGTTTTGTTTTGTTTTGTTTTAAGAAAATAACACTGAATTTTAAAGAGAAATTTTGTGTTTTGAAGGTAAGCAAAGACTGGCAATTTTGTGTAGTTTGGCTGGAGGGGAGAACTAGACTTTCTTTTCAGCTCTAACAAGGACATGGTGTGGCCTACAGGAGTCCAATTACAGTATCTCATGTTCTTTATTTTAACTTGTAATAATCATGGTAGCCAATAATGGATTTATTACTTGTGTTATTTTTACCCGTGGAGCATCACTAGTTTTCCCCACCTCAAATAGATGTGTATATTGTAAAATATTAATCCATAGTGTGCCATTTAAAAGAGAACATATAATTAGTTCTACAGCATTCAATGTATTCTTTTTATTTGTATATGAACCATATTATTTAAGATGTTTTTGCCTGTACAGTAATGACTAGAGTGTTTTATCTTACAGAATATTTATCCACTTTCACTTTGCTGTCTTTTTTGTCTTAAAGGGATACTTTCAGCCATAATTTTCAGACTCTGAATTGACTGCTAAGATATAACCTTTCAATTCTTACAGATGATTAAATTTAATTTTAAAATTTTAATCATTGAATTGGGAGGAGGGAGCTGGAGAAGAGAAATGAGACATCAACATATTCCTGCAGTGTTTGCTATGAGGATGTAAGAGCTAGGAGATGACCCATGAAGTCATCTTTGAACGTTGTTTAAACGGCAGTTTGGTGTTAGTGGTTAGAGGCTACATCTTGGAGGCAGGAAAACCTGAGTTCAAGATCCATCTCTAACACATACTAGCTGTATGACCACAGACAAGTCACATAACCTCTTGAGGCCCCAGACCACTCTAGGGTTCTATTCCACCTGAGTTGCTGACCTGCATTCAGCATATGGAGTGCCCTATACCAATGAAATCATGGGTCTGGACCAAAAAAATTAGGGGGGGGTGGTGTGTTTTTAAATGATCACACATAGTGATGTGTTTGAAATTGATTCTAAATAAAGGTCAATTAACTAATGAACTTTGTTGATAGTCTAGCAAATGAACTTTGTTGACAGTGTCCCTTTATTTCCATATAAAGTTCACTCTGCCATTTGCCAAATCCTATCTGTTATGATGTGATGTAGAGGTTGTCATTTATCCCCATTATACTCTCCCGCCCTCTTCTTGGTGTCTCTGTTTGGCAACATGGACAAGGGATGGGAGGACCAGCATTTCCCTCATGGCCATCAGATGGTTTCGTCTGCCTGACTTGTAGAAGTGATGTATTTCATGATTACTGTTTCGGGAGTGATGGAAAAGTTTTCTGTGAAATGTTGGCCTTTGTAAACATTAGAATGAAAATCTCATAAAATGTGAACACATGCATAAAACTTTGTATTTTCTTCAAAAAAAAAAAAGCCTGGCCGTCTCTTTTCTCACTGGTGACTGACTTTGCCACCATATTCTGTGTCCTGTAGCTCTGGCAGAGCTTAATTCGCTCCCTTTTGTATTCCTGATAACTCTTCTAATTCACAAAGTTAGCTTTGACCATATGACCTTTTGGATTTACAGAAGAGCATCAGAAGCCTGAGAAGTCGCACTATGAAGTGCTCCTCGACTCAGAAATTTGTGAGCTGTTCTTTATATCCAGTTGGTTTATTGCACACTGCCTTCTCTTCCCCACTGCCAAGCTACCCTGGACCACCAAGTGCCACCTACTGGCCGAGGGAAATTGGATCACTGTTCCTATCATCCACCTCCTTTGCCCCTAGGGATGTGGCACATGCTGTGTGCCCTGCTTCTCCCACCTCCATTCCTCCTAACTGCTTACAGCATCGTTAATTCCACCTCTAGCAACCATTATATCATATACTCTGTACAGTGCTTTGGGGTACATCTTATTAGATTGATGAGATTGTGCTGCAAGCAGGGACTGTGTCTGATTTTATCTTTAAATCTCCCTCAGTGCCTAGTACATAGTAGGTACATAAGTGTTCAATGAACTTGTCCACAGTCTGGCTTCAGCCTAACTTTTCACCTTTATCTGCTTCTGCCCTTCCTGTACTGCCTGCTCCCCACCCCAACATGGCACCCATGCTCCCCCTCCCATACATAACAGAGCAAAGCAGCCAGGGCTTTGAACCAGCATTGAGAAAGGGCTAACAGCACTTATAGTTCTTTTAGCAGCATAGAAACTGCTAAAGGAGTTAGTTCAGGAGTGGAGAACCTGTGGCCTCAAGGCCACATGTGGCCCTCTAGGTCCTCAGGTGAGGCCCTTTGACTGAATCCAAATTACACAGAACAGATTCGGTCAACAAGCTGCACTTGAGGACCTAGAGGGCCACATGTGGCCACAGGTCCCCCACCCCTGGTAGTACCTAGTTAGCAAGAATCAGTAGCTAAATTAAGAAGCTACCATATGCTTCCTTCCCCTGTTCCCCTGAATTTATCTGAAATTTATTTCCATATACTCTACATGCTAGTAAAACTGGATCACTCATCATTATCCCAACATATCTTGTAGCCTCCTACTTCTGCATCTTTGTTCACCCTGACCCTGGATTGCTCTACATCACTTGTTGACGCCCTGCTCAGCTCGGAAAAACCCTCCTCCATGAAGCTTTCACTTACCCTCGCCCAACAAGCCAGTAGTGATTCCTTCCTCATAGAGCACCAGGCCAGAAGTCAGGAAGACCTGAGGTCAAATCCAGCTTCAGAAACTTACTAGTCATGTGACCCTGGGCAAGTCACTTGCTCACTGTTTGCTGCAGTTTCTGCATCTGTAAAATAGGGATGATAATAATAGCACCTACCTTGCAGGGTTGTTGTAAGGATCAAATGAGATAATGATTGTAAAGCACTCAGTACAGTGCCTAGCCTGTAAGCACTACATAAATGTTAGCTATTATGATGTATGCTATTCACATTTTGCTCTTTGAATTTGTGTACAAATCATCACTCTTGCTAGGCTGAAAGCTCCGTTAGGTTCAGCACATAGAAATAGGTTACCACTGAATATCTTACTGTTGAATGAAGGAACACTTCTTGAATACCCTTTTCCCTTCTTGACTAATTACCACAGGAAAATTCATTTCCATTCTGCCTTTCCCCTTTTTTCCTTCCCTTAGTTCTTTTTATATAATTCAAAACAAGCATGGGTGATAAGTGTGAAAATGATTCTAAGGACACAATGCCTATATATCAAGAGAAAGGAAAGCAAAAAGTTTTGAAATGATACTGGGTAAAGGATTGGTGCTGTCAACCTTTAAGTACCCAGAATCCCCCCTTGGGTATCAACAGCAAATTCTATCTACCATCTCCTCTTTACTTCCAATGAAACCTACTCTGCTTCAAGAACATAACTTCCTCCTTCCTCTCATCAGAGGACCTTTACTTTATCACGAAAATTAGGATCATCCATCTTGAACTCCTTCTTCTTATTTCTACACTTCAAATCCTATCAATTTTTTTTTCCTAGGGAAGGAGGGATGGGGGGTGGGGAGAGAACTGTGGGACAAGCTTCCAGAGGAGACACCAGGAGATAAATTCAACGGTACAAGTAAAGGGTTTGGCCACCTTGAAATGGGAGACTGGAGGAAAGAAGGATGAATATAAGGTAATTCTGTAAAAGTTCCGAGTGCTGAAACTCAGAATGACCTAGTGAGAAATGCCAATGACGACAACAGTGGGGCATGGTATAGCGGGCAGTGCTGGACTCTGAGCCAGGAAGCTCTAGGTTCAAATGGGCAGGTCAATTCAATAAGCATTTGTTATGTGCCAGGCACTGTGCTAAATGCTGGACGTGATCTCTCAGTGCTCTGGGGCAACTCTATGACTATAAATTGCAGAGAAGGTGCCAACCTGCATTGGTAAAGGGAATTTCCTCACCTGGGAGTTACCTATATCGATGAAATAAAAAATCATTTCATAATCGATGAAACCAGTCCCTATCCCTTATCTTCTGTTGGGAGAAAGAGAAGGATCAAAAAAAAAAATTTAAAAGATCACCTCTTAGGTAGATGAGATAACTGACAACAGAGAGCAGGCAATGCTGTCACATCTCGTTTTGTGTTTTTTTCTGCCAAGGAGAAGGTTCTTTGAACTGGAAATAAAATAAAAAGGCAAACAGGGAGTCAGTACTCAAACTAAGTAGAGATAATAAGAAAACCCCTAGTTCTGCCCTTGATGAATTCAAGTCTCTTGGTCCAGATGAACTACATCCTTGGGTATTGAAAGAATCTACAGATGAGATGTGAGAAAGATCATGGCGATGGCAGAGATGCTGCCGAGCTGGAGGACAGATGTCATTCAGTTTTCAATAAAGGGAAGAGAATGGAGTACAAACTTTATATGCCTATGAGCTTGAAGTTGATTTCTGGGAAAATGAGAACAGATCATGAAACAGATAGCTAGTGACTGTGTAGCAAATGAAGCAGTGAATAAATACAAGCCAGCATGATTTCACCAAGAACAGATCATGACAATGGAACCTTATTTCCTTTTTTGATAGTTAATAAACTGGTAGGTCAGGGTGATGCTCCAGATATAGTTCACCTAAATGTGAGCAAATGATTTCGTAGTATATCATAAGAGCACAGATTTAGTGGTAATCTAACTCAACCTCCTCATTTTACAGATAAGGAAAGTGAGTCTCGAGGAGGGAAATAACTTGTCCAAGGTCAAAACGGTAGAGCCAGAATTTGAGCCCAGGTCATCTGGCTTGAAATCCAGTATTATTTTCATTGTATGATATAGAAAAGCCAGATTGATGAGGGCTAGACAAGAGGACAATTAAATGGATTTGGAATTGGCTGGCTGGATTAAAAGAGTAGGCATTAATGATTCTAAGTCAACTTGATAGTATTGATTTGAGTACTCCAGGAATTGGTGTGTGCCCCTGTACCATCTGAAATTTTTATCAGTGACTTGAAGAAAGGCATAAATGGCAAGCTCATTAAATTTGCGTATGGCATGAAGCCAGGTGGTGTGATGGGTAAGAGTGCAAGAATAAGAATGTTCAAATCCTGGCTCAGACACTTACTAGCTATGTGAGTGACTTTGGGCCAATCAGTTAACTTGCCTCAGTGTCCTCAGTAAAATGAGGAGAATAAAAGGCAGCTGGGTAGTACAGTAGATAGAGCATCAGGCCTGAAGACAGAAAGATCCGAGTAAATCTGACTTCAGATACTTACTAGCTGTGTGACCTTGGTTAAGCCGCTTTACCTCTGCCTGCCTCAGTTTCCTCATCTGCAAAGTGAGGATCATGATAGCATTTACCTCCCAGGGTGGTTGTGAGAATCAAATGAGATAATATTTGTAAAGTGCTTAGCACAGTGCCTGGCACATAGTAGGCATTTAATAAATTTTTCTTATTTATTTTGCTGTGTGTCGCTGGGGAAGTCACTTAACCTCTCTGAACCTCAACTTCATTTGGAAGATGGGGATAATGATGATACCTCACAAAATTGTTGTGAGGAACAAACGAGATAATAAATGTATAGCACTTTGTAGATCTTAAAGCCCAAGTTACTTTTTTTATTTTTATTTTTTATTATTTTTAGGCAGTTGGGGTTAAGTGACTTGCCCAGGGTCACACAGCTAGTAAGTGTCAAATGTTTGGTCTGAAGTCGGATTTGAACTCAGGTCCTCCTGACTTCAGGGTCCGTGCTCTCCAATGCGCCACCTAGTTGCCCTCTGCCCAGTTACTTTTAATATCATTTGTATTTCCTTATCTGTGTACATCTTGTTGCTACTAAATAGAATGTAAGCTCCTTGAAGGCAGGAACTATTTGGTTTTTGTATGTAACCTCAATGCCTAGCACATAGTCAATGCTTAATAAATACTTGGTGAATTGAAGCCCCCTATTCAAAATGAATAAAATGATTATCATTCAATTTGAATGGGGGAGTGAGGGGGCTTTTTCTTTTCCTTTTTTTCTTTTTGGAGGTAGTCAGGGGTTAAGTGACTCACCCAGGGTCACACAGCTAGAAAGTGTGTCTGAGGCCAGATTTGAACTCAGGTCTTCCTGACTTGAGGGCAGGTGCTCTATCCATTGAAGTGCCACCTAGCTGCCTTCTGGGCCTTATTTTTTGTAGTGACAGAATGCAGGATTTTTTTTTTTTAATCATTGCCTTGCAAGAATACAAGAATTAAAGAGGCTTTGTGCACACTAGCTTGAGAACCTGGCCATCATTTATAACAGTCTCTGGGGAAAATCTATATTAGGAATTTCAAATAAGCCGATGTTTGGAATGTCTTTTTCATTTGTGTTGAGGACTGCAGATATCTTTTCCCTTTCCTGTAGATTTCCCTGAGGTGTTATTCAATCACACCTATTTTTTTTCCCCACATTTTACACCCAAATGTATTGTTTTATCTCAGAATTTGAACATGTTACTTAATTTTTGTACAGAAAACCACAATTTCCCAGGTGGTCACTTAATAGACTATTGGTAGCATATTGTCCTATTTCCCCTATGCAGTGAGATCTTATAGATTAGCCTAGAAAATGCTTTGAAATTTCACCCATTTGAAAGATACCGTATTTTAAAAAATCAAGTATAGGATCTGTGCCGAGTTTGATTCTGCCTTTTGTCCAGACTTGTGATTTCTTGATATAGATGCTCCCTCCACTAATGCAAGGCTGGCCCTTTATCTACCATACTTTACTCCCTTTAAAGAGCTAAAATGACCAGTTTTTAATTTTGTGTTTCTGCGTATGTATGTACATAACACATACACATATGTGATCTCTTTAAACATAAAATTAAAAACTAGTCATTGCAAACCCTGGAAATGGTAGAAATAGCAATAGAGTTGGAAACAGGACAGACCAGGGTTCAAGTGTTACCTCTGATAATAGTTAAAGCTGCACTAAGATTTGGGGGATACCCTGTGTGTTGACCCCTTTTAGTGTCATCTCTAAAATGGGCACCAAAATACCTGTAGCCCTTCTTTAATCAATCACAAGGTTGTTGTATCATATGAAATAATGTGTGTAATGTGCCTTGAAACACTGTATAAATGGCCATGGTTATGATTAGTAGGTGGTGATAGACCTCCAAAGGCCTTATTGGTTGTATTGAACATAACTTGAACACAGATGGCCCTTTCTCAGTTGTAGCTCACTTAAGAGAGCTGATTACAAATCAGCTTATATTTGTCCATTTCAAGAGGTATTGGAATTAGTAAGTTAAACTAGGTATTGTATCACTGGGGAGGCTTCAGACACTTAATACCTGAAGGAGCATGGGCCTTGGAAAATAAAGACACCTCCACTTACTGTTTGTATAACCCGAGGTGAGTCCTTTCCCCTCTCTGGGTCTCATCTGTAAAACAGAACTGATACTTTTGAAGCTGTAGAACATTAGGCTACCAATATTAACTGCAAATTAGTGGAAGAAAATGGAGCCTTAGGAATTTTTTTTTTTAGGATAGGCAGTGGGGTTAAATGACTTGCCCAAGGTCACACAGCTAGTAAGTTTTATGTGTCTGAGGCCAGATTTGAACTCGAGTCCTCCTGAATCCAGGGCCAATGCTCTATCCACTGTGCCACCTAGCTGCCCCGAGCCTTAGGAATTTTCAAATTGGATTGGGAACATCCAACACCTGGGGGAATCCAACCTTGGGGAGCATGGTTTAAAAAAAAAGAGACAGAAAGGATTCCTAGTTTGTATAAATTAGTAAATTATTATTAATGAGTTGGGCATCACAGACTCTAGTAGTTGATGGAGGGGCAGCTAGGTGGCACAGTGGATAGAGCGCAGGGCCTAGAGTCAGGAAGACCTGAGTTCAAATGTGGCCTCAGACACTTACTAGCTATGTGACCCTGAGCAAGTCACTTAACCCTCTTTGCCTCAGTTTCCTCATCTGTAAAATAAGTTGGAAAAGGAAATGGCAAACCACTCCAATATCTTTGCCAAGAAAACCCCAAATGGGATCACAAAGAGTCAGACGTGACTGAAAACAACTCAACAGGAGCAATGGATGATGAACAGAGAGGCCTTCGGAGAATATCTGCAGATTTCAGTGCAGATCTGAGTACAGTTGACCTGTCTGCTGAGACTTGGTATGGCCCCCAGAAGCAGGAGAGTGAACCAGTTACCTATTAAACAAAATGTTAGTATGCAAGTGTCTCCAGCCTGGAATTCTACATATGGCATTTTGATAGCCAAAGGCCCTTTCTTGAATTCCAGATCTCAGAGAAGATAAGACCCTCTAAGTCTTGCCCAGGACTGTGACCAGCTTTTTACAAGGTCGTGAGAGTACTTGAAAAGGCAAAGTAGATGTGGCTTGTCTTAATTAAAGAGTAAGTAACTCAAACCCAGATGCCAATTCACAGGTATACATTTATGAGCTGTTCTGTTTTTCTTTCTGTTCTTGTCACATATTTAAACAAAATTTAAAACTAGTCATTTCTACTCTTGAGCCTTGTCAATGTCAATCCTTTGCTCTCCCACTCTCCTGTCCAACTTTGCAATATATGGATGGAAAGAACAACATTCATTAGGCAAGCAAATGTCTTGAAATATGCTCAATATATCAAAACATCATTCTTTCTTCAGCCAGGACATAAATTTCCCATCTGTCTCACGAAGCAGTTAAGGGGTTGGGGGTGATGTGTGTGTGTGTGTGTGTGTGTGTTTTCGTGCAGCTGCAATTTGCTACATATATTGGTACATAAGTTGTTGGTAGCTTATGTTTACCTAGCAACAAAATCTGTTTGGCAGGAGACTGTGGGAAGGGAGATGTCGTGGAGGAGGCTGTTTTGTATAAAGTAGTTTCTTCATCTACAAATTCTTCTCAAATGCAAGAAAGGCCAGTGTCTTAAGCCAAACAATCTGTCTTTTATATAGTTTTAACCCAATCTGCAGAGTAAGTGCAAACTTGTAGAATTGTCTACTTGAATCACCTCACAGACAAAACAGAATGCCAGTTTTCTGGAAAAGCTCAGCAATTTGGTAAAAATCAAGGAGAAGCTGTCTTAGTTGTGGGTGAAAAGACCATTTGCTCAGGACCAGTTTCCTATCCTCTCCACGCAGCACTCGTTTGAAATGTCTTATTTCAATGGGAGGGCCTGAGGATGGACTATATGTCTGGAAGATTGATCAGTTTAGGGGAGGGGCATAGCCATTGAGAAAAACAGAATTAATCCAGTCTACAAAGATATAGAAGGGCCATGATCTTTGTTAATGGAGGACAGCGCTTGGTCAAATGAGATCCCAGATCCATTCAAGTATGAAAGTACTCCCAATGTCAGAAGATTGCTCAGGGACAACCTGCCTAGCCCTCGGCGGTCTTTAGTCAAAGTTAAGCTTGACCTAGAGCACCAGCCCTGGATTCAGGAGGACCTGAGTTCAAATCCGGCCTCAGACACAACACTTACTAGCCGTGTGACCCTGGGAAAGTCACTTAACCCCATTGCCTAACCAAAAAAAAAAAAAAGAAACAAAGTTAAGCTTCATCTACATGGAGCAATTTGCCTTTGTTGCCTAAATAACTGTTGTCTTTTTCAACACCATTTCTGTCTTCATGCCCACTTTCTAATCACTGGAGCAGAGCATGTTGAAAAAACAAAACACAATGAGAAGCGCTTATTAGCTACAGGCTAGTCAGTGGTCTAGGGCTGTAAACCCAACCCTGGTCCTTACTTCCCTTGTGACTGTGGGACAAGTCACTTATCAGATCATAGATGTAGAACTGGAAGGGATGTCAGAAGCCAGCTTACCAAACTTCCTCATTTTACAGGTGAGAAAACTGAGCTACAAAGAGGTAAGATGACTTAGGGTCCTAAGATCACAGATCCACACAGATAGTTAGTAACAAAGGCAGGATTTGAACCTGAGCCCTCTGATTCCAGGTTAGTGCTATTTCCTACCTGCCATCTTTCATCTGGGCCTCATTTTCCCCCTCAGTCAAATGAGGGGATTGAACAAGATGATCTTCAAGGTACCTTCTAGTTCTAAATTAATGATCCTTCATGTTCTGTGCCTTTGAAATTCTCAGGTGTACTTTGGGCATTCATTCTAAGAGTAAATAAAGGAACCAAGGACTAGAATTCTCTTAGCTTCCTTCGGATCTATAGACAGAGCTTTTTGTTTTTTTGTTTGTTTGTTTTTTTTAGGCAATTGGAGTTAAGTGACTTGCTCAGGGTCACATAGCTAGTAAGTGTCAAGTATTTGGTCTGAGGCTGTATTTGAACTCAGGTCCTCCTGACTTCAGGGCCGGTGCTCTATCCACTGTGCCACCTAGCTGCCCCATCAGAGCTTTTGACATTACAGTTGTAAAAGTTGTTCTCCAAATTTGTCTACAACTCCAAAGAGCTTACTGTCTACATAGCTGCATGCTAGTTACTTTGAGGGACACAAAGAAAAGACACAGGGCCCTTGTATTTGAGACTCCACTTTCAAACCAGTGGAGGGTGTGGGGCAAGTGGAGGATAGGAAAGAGAAGGGCGATGCGTAGGTAAAATTGGGAAGTAGAAAATGTCTGCCTTTAGTACTCTTCCCTTCTATCCTAAGGCCTTTTCTACACCTCCCTTTCAACTAGGATGTCCTCCTTCTGTCAGTGGAGGAAAGAATGTATCTGATTGATTTCATTCACACTGTGGCGTCAGGAATCCAATGCGCTTTTCCTTGCAGAGGTCTTTGCATTTTTTTTTTCCAAAAGGGAGAGGGCAATACTTGACGTGGGAATGTATCACTAGGGAGCGGGGGGGGGGGTTTTTTTTTGTGTAGGGGTGTTTCTGGCATTTTTCCAATGATACCATGTAGGTGACAGGTTGGTGCTGGAGTTAGGAAGTTGGGATTGTGGTGATATCACATAGTGGTGATGGTTAAAAGCCTAGGAGAGAACAGGAGCTCAGGGAAGAAGGTATAGAAAGAACTACAAACTCAAAACCCCCTTCCAGGAAGGGGGCAGGGGTGGAGGGGGCAGGGATACCCACAGTAGGGAGCAGGTAGAGGAACCACCAAAGAAGGAACTATCAGAGAGGTCAGGAGGAGAATTTCAATTCAAAAAAGCATTCATGAAGTGCCTACTGTGTACTTGAGGCTAAGGATGCAATGACATGTCCCTGAGCTCAAGGAACTTATGGTTCTACAGGAACTGGGGTAGTGCAGTGTCACAGGAGGTAAGGAAAGCCAGTCTTATCAAACACAGCAGAAAAGGGCCAAAGGAAATGAGAACTGAGAATTCTGGTTCAGTGGAGGCTTGGGGGTTTGGCTGGAAGGACACTCTAGAGGACTCTCAGTAAAGTGCCTGATAATGGATAGCAAAGGGGGAATAAGGAAATGGATGGAAGGGGATATTTCCTACTTGCTCTAGAAATTTGACAGTGAAAAGAAGGAGAAGAGAAGATGGTAACTAAGAGGGTCAGTAAGGTCATTGAAGGATTTTTGCGAAACAGGTATATGTTTAAAAGCAAAAGGTCAGGATCCAGTGGAGAGGGGGAGACAGTCTGAGAGTAGGGTCCCCCAGGAAGTGGGAAGGGATAGAATCGTGAGCACAGGTGGAGCGAGGGCCAACATTAGGAAAGAAGAATAATTTCCTCTGAGACTAAAGATGTACAGACAGGGCCCCACACCCCATCACGAGATGGTCTCAAGCTTTTCCGTAGAGTAGGAGGCAAGATCATCTGCTGGAAGTGAGGGGGTGGGAAGGAGGGGGACTCAGGGGCTTGAGAAGAGAGAAGAAGAACTGGAACAGCACTGTGGGGAGGACACAAGAGACAATCATGGATTGCTGAGCAGTGGTGAGGGCCAAGTTGAAGTTTGACAGCATGGATTTGGAGTGGGCCAACTCTGGAAGGTTCTACAGGAGCCAAAATGTGTAGTAGGCCAAACCTGCAGTTCCATATAAGGTTTTCTTCAACGTAAGCAAGAAAATATATCTGGAAAAGATTGTCTTGCAGCTTGCTTTAAGAAAAGTGTGTTTAAGTGTCTTTTTGTAGCTCTGTTGCCATACATTAAACACCTCCTGAGGAACTGTTTTAGCACATATTGCAAATCGCCTTCGAAAGAATCTGACCAGACAGGTTGAGGCTCTGTTGCATATGTGCTATTTTGCTAGGGTGATCTGCCAGATTCCACTGCTTATCCTGGGCCCACTCCCCTAACGCGTGAGCCCCGAGGCTGCCTGTTCACCAGCTCATCCCCTGCAGGTGGTTTTTCCTTACATCACTCGGCAACCCCAGTGGATTTAAGTAATGTCCTTTCCAGATGTCCAGATGTCTTTTAGGGGTGGGGGGAGAAGGAATGATTATGGAAATATAGAGCCTGTTGATGGGAAAAGAGAGAAAAATAAAATGAGATTACTAGATAGGGTAGAAGTTACTTGACTACAGTTTTCTTGAAAGAAACAAAAGTGGGCAAATTGTTTAGGGATTAATGATTAAAAAGGACAGGTATAAATTAGTCAATCCACAGGCCTGGGCCATGCAGTCTGCTAGGTGTTACAGAGACAAAGACAGTGAATGAAATAATCCCTACTCACAAGGAACTTCTATTCTAATGGAGGAGTCAATTACTATTGGTACTGTATTACAACAATATTGAAAATAGTGACTTTCTTCATTAAAAGGTTATGCTAAGTTCAAGAATTTAGCTTCAGAAAGGAGAAAATATTTTGACAGACTAGACAATCTTATGGAAGCCTTTTACTTCTGCTATCATTGTACCTTACTAGCTCTTGGAATGCAGTTATCAGAAGCTGATAAGTAACTTGGTTAGATCACTTTCTGTGAACTTTTCTTGAGGTTTAAAATGGGGCCATGTGTATGTTATTTTATACACACTAATGACCAGAGATAGAGGAAACACTACCCATTTTATATAATTACACGAGGCTTTAAAGAATAATTAAAAGAGATATTGGATCTCTGTATTTACAATGGCAGCCCCATTATTTGCCTCTTATGCCTATCAAAAATGGGTCTCTATCTTAAGATGTCAAAGCATTCTTCCCCATTTAAACCTTTAACGAATTACCAAAGTGAGTAATTAAAGCTGCCTTAGGCAACTGGTAACTTCTTATCTTAACCAAATTTAGACTCCATAAGTCTCCAAAGGTAAGAATTTAATCCTAGAAAGTAGAACCTGGGCATACCTCTTAGTAGAAAGGGGTGGAGATGAGCTTCACTTGCTCTTGGGACAGTGAGCAGAATAGCTTGGTAGGAGTGCATGAATTTAGGGGAGCAGTGGGAAAAGTTAATAGGTAGAGTGAGGTCTACCTAAGGGGCTTGGAGGCTAGGTAAAGAAAGTCAGACTTGATGCGGTAGACACCAGGGAGTTAGGTTCTTGAGCAAGGGATTGACATGCAGAGAGTGGTTTAAGGAAGAGTAGTCTGTAGTGAGTATATGCAGGGTATATTGGAGTTAGTGGGATTGGAACTAGGGACAACAATAAGTCGACTATTACAATAATCTAGGAATGATCAAATGAAAGGGATGTTGTAGAATGGAATCTCTCTGCATTAGGTGGGAGTTAAATTCCAACTCTAGGTTCTGTGATAGATAGAAGATGTGAAAGCGCTTTCAAAAATATAAAGCACCATATGTGTGGGTACCCACATTGTACTATATCCCACCATGTTGTAAAATATAAGAAATCCCTTTTCAGTATTGGGTTGTGATATAGCTCTTGTTTTTCACCTCTCTTTATCATACATCACTGTGTGTGTGTGTGTGTGTGTGTGTGTGTGTGTGTGTGTGTGTCCCCCTCCCAGTAGACTGAATCCTCCATGAGGACTGGGACTATATCTTGTCTAAACTTTGTTCTCAGTGCATTTGGCATTATTATTCTAAGCTTCTTGAGGACTGGGACTGTCCTTTGCCTCTTTTTTGTATCTTCAGTGCTTATCACAGTGCCTGGCACATAGTAGGTGCCTAATAAATGATTAGTGATTGATTATTCATCTTCTAAATATCCTCTTTCTCATTTTCCCTTTCTGAACTGTCCCCATCCTTTTCTTTCTTTTCTTTTCTCTTTTTTTTTGTTTCTGGTAAATGTCACTATTTTAGCCATTTAACTGTTATCTTTTGCTAAAGCTAAACCAAAAGTGAAAGAAGTATAATCCAACATCGAAATACCTCAAGGCTTTAGGTTGGTATCTAGACATGCTAAGTAAGCAGGGTATGTCTGAGTTATAAATGGAAATCTCTTTTGCAAGTTTACCCTGGAAGCCCAGTGATTGGGGCAAGGCGTGAGAAGGGTGGGACAGCCTGCTCAAAGCAGGTCTGGCAAGTTCCTGTGATGCCAAGTTGCTAGGCAACCCTGAAACACAGCTGTGAGTTTTCCAAGATGCCATGTCATCACTGTTCTCTGCCTCTACCCTTCTTCTCTGCCCTAGAAAAGGACAAATAGTGCAGCTTAGTTACCCTGCAGGGTACTGGAGTAGCACACGTTTAGCTAAAAGAAGGACGTTTCTGAGGACTTAAAGGGAGCTGAGAGGTCATTTAGTTCAACACATTTATTTTAAAAATAAGGAAACTACAACCCAGAGGCTTTAAGTGACTTGCCCAAGATTTTGCATGTATTAAGCAGTCAAGCATTTGAACTCAAGTCCTCTGACTCCAGATCTAGTGTTCTTTTCTTTATTGTTTTCTTCCTAACCTAGCCCTCTCCTGCGTTTCCAGTTTTCTTATACCTCACTGCCTGCCAAGTACTCTTTGATCCTGCTCCAGGCATTTTCTCCAATTGCCTCCCCTCCCCCCTCCCCATCCCTGGAACACCTTCCCTCTTCATCTCTATCTACTGGCTTCCTTAGCTTCCTTTAAGTCCCAACTAAAATCCCATTTTCTACTGGAAGCCTTTCCCAATCTCTTTGAATTCCAGTGCTTTCCCTCTGTTAATTATTTTCCATTGATCGTGCATCTAGCTTGTTTGTACATATTTCTTAGCATGTTGTCTTCTCCATTAGACTGGGAGCTCCTTGAGGGCAGGGACTGTCTTTTGCCTCTTTGTGTATCCCCAGTGCTTAGCACTGCCTGACACATAGTAGGTGCTTCATAAATGTTTATCGACTGACTGATTTTCACTAAAAAGTCGTAGTGCAGTTTAAACCTACTGAAGACTTGGGACACCCTTTATAACACTCCTGCAGAACTGGACTTTTTTTTTAAAACAAGGTTGCTATTAGTAGATCAAGGGACTGTTGTAGATGTAATTTAATGAAGTTTTAGCAAGGCATCTGACAAAGTCTCATGCTGTTCTTGTGGATAAGTTGAAAAGATGTGGGCTAAATAGTAGCTTGGTACCATTGAGTGGATTCAGAACTGGTTTAGTGGCCATATTCAAAGAGTAAATTAATGGGTTGATATTACCTTGGAAGGAAGTCTCCAGAGGAGTGCCCCCAAGCGTCTGTTTATCCCCTAGGACTCTATGCTCTTACCCCAGGAATCTGTGCTTCATCTTTGGCTGTTGAACATTTTTATTTGTGGTTTGGATAAAGGCATGTTTATAAAATGTGTAGGTGACATAAAGGTAGGAGAGATAGCTAACAGTTAAGGGGGTTCTTAACTTGGAGTTCCTGGATAGATTTCAGGGGGTCTATGAACTTGGATGGGAAAAAAAATTGCATTGTTATTTTCACTAATCTCTAACTAATGTGGAGCATGTCCTTTAGTTATTCAAAGGCAGTATCCTAATAAAAGGTCCAGAGTCTTCCCCAGGCTGCCAAAAGGGGTCCAGGACACACAACAAAGATGAAGAATTCCTGCCTCAGATAATAGGGTTCCCCAAAGATCTCAATATACTAGACTGTAAGAACAAATTTAATAGGGTGCAATGTAAAATGTTAGCTCTTGTATTGAAAAAAAACATTCTCCAATACAACATGAGGAAGGTCCAACTAGATTGGTTTAACAGACAGCAATTTGCCTCAGAAAGACCTAAGGTTTTTAGAAGATTGAGAGCTTAAAGTGAACCAACATGATATTGCAAGCTGCAAAAAAGCCCTTGAAACTTAGACCACATTAAGAAAGGCATAGTAATTAGTGTCCAGGACTGGGAGGGGGAGAGAGAATTTCACTGTCCTTTGCCCTGGTCAGATCACCTCGAAGATATTTTATTTGGTTCTGGGCTTCACATCGTAGTGAGGACCCTAATAAGCTGGAGAGCTTTTCGAGGAGGGAGACCAGGAGGCTGAGCCACAGGAGGATCAGCTGAAGAAGTTTTAGCCTGAAGAAGGGAAGACTTAGGGGAAAACCTGATCTCGTCTTCAAGTTTGTGAAGAGCTGTCGTATGGAAGAGGGATTAGACTTGTTTCTGCTTGGCCCCAGAGGGCAGAACTCAGAGCAAAGGGTGGCAGTTGCAAAGAAGCAGGTTTAGGCTTGATGTAAGGAAAAAAGTCCTAGCAATTAGAACTATCCTAAAGTAGGCCAGGCTGCCTGGAGAGACAGTGGGTTCCCCCTATTTGCTGGATGTCTCCAAGAAAAGGCCAGATAACCACCTGGCTCACAGATCATAAGAGCCTAGCTCTAGAGCTACAAGGGCCCTCAGAGGCCATCTGGTGCAATCCCTCATTTTACAGAGGAGGAAATGAGGCCCAGGGAAGTGGAAGGATTTACTTACTATGCAAACCTACACAAGTTTTGTCAGAGCTAGCATTCAAACTCAGGGCCCGTGACTCCACAGCCAGTGTGCTCATTTTACTGTATCCCACTGCCTTCCTGCTGGTATATTGGAGAGTTGTCCAGTACCTCTGGGGTCTCTTCTGCTTCTGAAATTTTGGGAATTTAGATGAATAAGAAGTCTATTTAACTCTAGGTTAGCAGGAGGGTTCTATTGCACCTCTCTCTGAATATGTCCTTGTTCTGGATTGAAAGAGCCATGGGTGAGACTTACAGATGTCTGAATTCTTTCACCTCAGATATCTGTTAAGGGTAGCTATCTTCTGTCTGCTGTTTGCCCTTCTGAACTCCAGAATTACTCATCTGTGTCAATAGTTTGGCACTCTGCATATGTTAACTTGTATTATCATGTCTCCCCAACTAGACTGCAAGCCCTTTGGGTATCTGCATCTTGTGAGAAAGATAATATATTTCTTTGTATCTACGCTGCCTTGCACACAGTAGCAATTAGGTTATAAAGAAAGAAAAAAAGAAAATTGCAAGGACTGGAAGAGATACGGTTTCTCCTCAAAAATATTTATGACCTAAAGGAAATTTTAATACTGATCTAATTCTAATCCAGAGAGCTCAGTAGTCTGTTAATTTCTACCCTCTCGGCCCAAACAATGTAGATTGGTTGAACAGTCCACCAGACATTTCTCTCCAATGTAAATGAACAATCCACTTTGGCAGTCTAGACACTGTGATCTGGGGGTGGTGTTTGGGTATTAGTTATACTTGCCAATGACTGCGATATATCATATATAATATGTGATACATGATATGGTCCACAGAGCCAAACAAGTGACTCTAGGAGTGAGTTATTGGCCTTCTGGATAGAAAAGTTATTGGGTCAAGTCCAAACACAGCACTGAATTTTCCTACTTTTAAGCAGAGAGGAAAATGAGGGCCAAGGTGACCACAATCCCATCCTGGCCTCTGCATCTGCATTTTCCAAGAAGTCTTTTCAAAAGAGAGCCCTTTGTCAGTTGTCTCAAAAAAAAGAGGGGGAAGGGGAATGGAAAATGAGGCCAGGTAAAAGGTATCCTTCTTGCCTCTGATATATTCAGTAGGTTTTGGCTAGAATATGGTCTCTCCCAGATCCCTTCCAGTTCTAAGATTCTGTGTTCTTGTGATACTGTTTTGCCCCTCCTCAGCTAATCGTGTACACACTTAGCTGTTTACATATTGTATCTCTACCACCACCCAGTAAAACATGTAGTCCTCAAGGGACTGAAAAATGACAGGGCCCATTTTTCATCTTATCTGTGTATCTCCAGTGCCTTGCATGTAGTAGGAACTTAATCAATGCTTGGATTGGAATGGTTTGAATTGGATTGGATTCTGTTTGAAAGGAGTAGACATGAGCTGGAAAACTCATCAGAGCAGTATTAGAGGGTGAAAATGAGGAAGGCAACAGGGCTGGCTCCTGGGAGGTAACAATGCCAAGTACATAGGGGGCTACTTCAAGAGCACCTAGAAAGAATGAAAATTGACCAGTAAGGAGAGCAAACCCCTTTGAAGACTAGACAATAAAGTGAAAAGGAAACCAGGAATAGGAGCCCCATGGAGACAAAGCCCTTGGGAAGGCATACTCTCTAGACCAAGGTACCCTGCAAGCCAAGTGATGCCAGACACACATTTGCCACACTAAAGCAGAGATGGGTGGGGATGGGTTGAGAGAGACATTAGGATTTGTTGTCCTTCCAAGCTGTGGGCTAGGTTTTTTAAGCCCAGCATATCTGATCCAAAGGAGGGCCTATTCTCTCTGAAGAAAACCAAAAGCTTCTTTGTGATAAAGGGAAGAACTTGCGTCTGTGAAGAGCTAAGTGTGGAAACTTCTGTTGTACTGTTTTGGGTTGCTAGAGATTAGGAAGGGAGCTGGTGTCTGAACACAGAGCTTGTCTAATATATGGTGGTAAAAATAATGTGGTATTTGGGATAGAGGAGGCTTGGGTATAGAAAGGGAGGAACCATGATTATTTGGTCTTGGTAGTGACTGCTACACAGACATTAATCAGACCCTGACATAGCTGGAAGGGGCTGGTTTTTCTGCTCCATGAACAGGATCCTGAAGAGGGCACAGCCCTAAAAGGGTCAAGGAAACCTCTCCCCAAGAGACTATCGATCAGCTTTCATCTCAGGAGTCTGGTCAGAAGTAAAAGCCCCTTCTTCAAATGGAGACTATTTTTCTGGGCAGTGAAATTCTGGTCCTTCTGGACATGACTCAAGTTCCCAAGGGGTCACTGGAGCAGACCGGCCACAACTGGCTGGTTCTTAGTATGATTAATAGTATTCATGGTACATAACAGTATACAAGCATTGAGGTTGGTGGGGTGGCAGTCCTTGGCAGTGTCACCTTTGGGCCCAGTGTTATTCTGCTTTGCAGCCTCAGCTTTGATGATGAGGCTGGGGGGGGGCAATACTGATCAATACTAAACAAACTTGCAGGAGACTGATTTCTTAACCAGGATTATTTTATGATAGTAGGGGAGGGGGTAAACTTTTCTAGTCTTTGGCAAACTTACATCTACCATCCAAAGCACCCCATGCCTTGGTATCCAGTTTGGTCCCCGGGAGAATGAATTAACCATTGAAAAGTGGCTATGATGAACCTGGAATCAGGGCAAAGGGAATTGGAGAGTCTAAGGGCTCTATCATCCAGACTGTTGTAGAGTTTGAAAGATTATCCCTGCTCCACCATACACTTTTCTAATGACTAGAATATTTGTGTTCATATAATGAGTTTCTACCTCCACCTCCTTCCCCAAACATGGATAAATTCATCCTAACTCTCCTTTTTCAAAATTCCTCAACAGTCATCAAAAGTTTCTATCATTGCAACACTTTCTCATGACAGGCACGCCCCAGTGTCCAAGATGACAGCTTATTTTACATTAGTTATATTTTAAATTTGTCTTTTTAATGAGATTTTCAGAGACATTTTAATACCCTTGCAGAAGTATTGCACAGTCGGCCTCCATTTCAGAGAGGGATGTTTTCTGACTTTTTTTTCTAGTGTCTCCCAGCAGGAGAGTAAACCCCATGAGGGCAAGGGCCGGATCTCATACTTCCTTTGTATCCCCCACAGTGCTGAGTACATAGTAAGCAATGCAATAAATATTTGCTGAATTGATTTATAAGCTATTTTCTCATATGTAGTGTATCCTCAAAGGTTTTCTATTAGAACATTTGGCTGGGACTAAATACAGATAAAAATGAATTTTGAAAAAAATATGTGATGTATGTCAGAGTTCTATTCTCATGATTTCACATTACCTAATTTTTGGATTTCATTTCATTTTGATCCATTACACTCATGTCCTTCAAATATTGCACTCAAAACTTATGACCCCAAACATGAATTCCATCTTATTTCTTCAGAGTGAAGATTTTTCTCTTTTTTTATTTTCTACCTTCCTTTGACATTCATTCCTCTCACACCTTTCCTTGATAGTTTCTTCTTCTTGGGGCAGCTAGGTGGCACAGTGGATAAAGCACTGGCTCTGGAGTCAGGAGGACCTGAGTTCAAATCTGGCCTCAGACACATAACTCTTACTAGCTGTGTGACCCTGGGCAAGTCACTTAACCCCCATTGCCCAACTAAAAAAATAATAATAATAAAAGATAGTTTCTTCTTCTTGAAAAACCCATTGCTATGGCTATTCCATGTTATTTTACTTCTGAATGCTGGGTCCTTTCACTTCTGTCCTCCTTATACAATTAATAACTTTGAGTGGATTATGAAAGAGAGGGAACATATGACCTCTACCCCAACTAATTCACTACTCAAGGAGGGAAGACAGCAGGATATCCCTATTACAATTTAAACACTCTCTCTCTCTCCCCACAATACACATACACACACACACACACACACACACACACACACACACACACACAAATATCCAAAAGGCTAATGGGCTGCCTTGGGGAGTAGTATGGTCCTTTCCATTAGAGAGATGTTCTGTTGGGGGTTGGATTAGCATGTGTTAGGATGGTATAGGGCATATTTCAAATCAAATTCCAGTCGGATTACTTGGCCTTTGAAGTTCCTTCCAATTCTGAGATGCTGTGATCCTGTCATGACTTAACTGAATCACAAAAATGATTTTTTTTGGGGGGGGAGCCTAGGCAGTGGGGTTAAGTGACTTGCCTAGGGTCACACAGCTAGTAAGTGTTATGTATGTGAGGCCGAATTTGAACTCAGGTCCTCCTGAATCCAGGGCCGGTGCTCTATCCAGTGCGCTACCTAGCTGCCCCTCACAAAAATGAATTTCAAGAAATCATGCTTTTTGGTGAAGTCAAGTCAAATCAATAAGCATGAGTACTGTTCCTTGGCAGAGAAGTGGTAGACTAGAGGTATAGATGAGGCATATATTGTCACATGTGGCCAATGTACAGATTAGATTTGGTTGGCAACTTCTTTGTTACCAGGGAGGGTTCTGCTTGGGCACAGGGTGGGGTTTGTCATTGAGACTGATGACAATTTTTTTTAAAAGACATCAATAAAAACATCTTTTAAAAATTCATCCATTTCAACCCTCACCTAGATCAATATTTAATCCAATCCAATGAGCAGTTTATTAAGGAGCTGCTATGTGAGATGGAAGAGAGAAAGCTAGCCTTGAGAATAGAGAACATCATGGTTCCAACCCTGCTTCTGGCACCTGCTGCCTGTGTGATCTTGAGCAAGTCACTTAAGCAATTAGTGCCTTAAAACTTGAAATTGCACTGGTATAGGGAGTTTCGTATACCAATACAATCTCAGGTCTACTTCCCCTAAATGTGCCAGGCATGGTGCTAGCTTATATGTGTATTATGGTAATGTTTAAACATCCCCTCTTTCTGGACTTCTATGACTGAATCCCAGCTCCATCCCATCAGTGGCTGGTTGATTGCTGATTTCAAAAAGTAGGACCCTAAAAGACCATCATCATGGTTGAAGTCTACCTCCATACTTCCAGGTACCTCCACATTCCAATAGATCTGTAATCTTGTCACTGTGGGCATTCACTCCAGCAGTGCAACCAGCAGTTCTTCCAATGTCACTCATGTGCATGGCCACAATAAACCTGGCATTGATGAGCTGGGGAGGTAGATTCTCATTTAAATGGACCACTATGAAGTGAGTGTTTTGAGGGTGAGAAAGAAGCATATTCCTTTCTCCCCTCTCCCCTTTCCCCCTGCACCTGTGGCTGTTTTAAATCTCCACCCTGCCAAGTCTGTTCCTATGTAATCACTGCTGAGGGATTTTGGGGCTGTTCTCCTCAGCACTTGGCTCCCATCTTTCTGTTCCATAGTGCTGGCAAAGACTGTGGTTAGAGAGTGGAAAATGGAAAACATGCTACACTTTGGAGGCATCACATTCTTTGGGAAAAACCTGAAACCTCCTCTGGTTTATTGTTTATAGATTGCCAAGATCGGGGGGGGGGTGGAGAATCGTCTTTGGAATGCATCCTTAATAACATATGAACGAAATCCAGTGGTTTCACCACACATCATAAAATTGTCAGATAAAGTGGGGCCTGGGTTGAGGGGGATTTGGTTGTTTTGGTTTTTGCTCGGGGTTAGTTTTTGGTGGTGGTGGTTTTGTTCTTTTGTTTGTTGTGGGGTGTGTTTTCGGGGTTTTTGTGGGGGAGTAGAGTTGGTTACACAAGGTCTGAAACCTTTAGTTGCATTGAGAACAAAAAGAGGACAGAGGTCACTGAACCTTGCTTTGAAATCACAATCCAGTGACTAAATACATTGCAGCAGTGACCTGGCATTTCTGTCCTAGATGTTTAGATAAGTCTATATTTAGTTCCTCCCTACCCCCAACAAGATAAAGAAAATATTAATTATATCTCTCTGCACCATGCTTCTTATATCTTAAGTTGTCTTCTAACCACATTGGGGTGGAGGTTAAGGACAGGAGTGCAGTTCTGTTTAGTTTGGGGGAAAGTGTTCACTTCGTTATTGGGAAGATCATTTGGTACAAATGCCCCTACTTTAAAAACAAATAAAAATATCCAATTAAAAAGTCTGGTTAATTCAAATTCCATCCCTCTCCTAGCTCCAAGGCATTTTGAATTAGCCAGGTTTTGTTGTACATTTAGATTTACTTTTGCTAATACAAAAAATAATTGGGAAAGAGGTTAATGAATTTGATTAACTAAAAATCTAAAGGATAAGGCACAATGCAAAGCAGTAAGACCAAGGCAAAAAGAAATGGAATAGATTGGGGGGAAATTTGCTCATTGAAGTAGCAGCTCAATTCCTGATTGGAATTGATATTGAGGACAATAATAGCCAGCACCCATTAGCCACAAGTGGTCAGAGGATATGGAAAGACAATTCCCAAAAGAGAGAATTCCTGGTTCTGCTGTTTTTACTCTGTGGCTTTGGGCAAGTCACTTCCCATGCCTGGTCCCTGTCTCCTCATCTGTAAAATGTAGGTGAGACCTTCCTACTCCAATCTGATGATTCCTAGGGAGAGGGAGAAGACCTGTCATGCCACTGATTTAGGGAACACCCAAATGAAGAAAGCCCCTCTCTAACTTCCAGGCTTAGAGCCTTGCCAGGGTCAGAAAGCCAGTTGTGACAGATGCAGGGCTTGAACCCAGGGTTTCCTGGCTCAGAGGCTGACCCTCTAACCACCATTTATACCATACTGCTTCTTCTAATCTCTGTGGACCTAGGAAATAAATATTGGAAATGAGTTTGCCTTCATTAATAACTAAGGAAATGCAAATGAAAGCAACCATGATAAACAAAAATGATTAAACCCAATGCCCGAAGCACCTTGGGAGAGGAGGTTGTAGGAATGAGCTTGATTAGATCTACTGGTGGGTAAAGCATGTCATCCTTCAGGAGGAGCCCAAGGATCAAGGTGGCAACTGAATGTGGCCCAGATTTTAATAGTGGAAAGAGTCCCGAATACGGAGTCAGATAAGAGCTAGGTTCAAATCCTTCCTCCAATCCTTGATAGCTGTTGGACCTGGGACAGGTTATTTCTTCCCTCTGAGCCTCAGTGTCCTTGCATGTAAAATGGGGATACTAACACCCATAGTACTTCCCCTGTAGCATTGTTTTGAGGATCCAATAAGATAATGTATGGAAAATGCTTTGCAAACCTTTAAATCACTATAGAAAAGTTAGTACTGTTATTATTAGTGGTCAGGAGGCTCCCAAGGAACATTACCAGCTCCTCGATTCTGTGCTCAGGCTTCACTGTGCCCTGTGTCCTACCTTTGGCTTCTACCAAAGGCTTGGCTGAGAGACCTTAGGGCAGAGTGGCTGACTTTACATATGTGACCTTAGGCAAGTCACTAGGAGATATCTCACTAGGCCTCAGTTTCCATATCTGGAAAATGGGAATACCTGTACTACCTGGCTATTGTGAGGAGAGTGCTTTGTAAAACCCCTATGTAAGCTATTCTCATTTTACCTGATAATTGTTATGTTCTCTGCAGCACAGTAAATTATTGGCCTAAAGGTTCTCTTTAAGATGCTGGGTCCATTAAGGGCTACATTATCTCTGACCGATGGCATATAGTAAGTAGATTTAGGGACCCTGCCTTATGCGAAGAGGCAGAAAGAGAGAAAGGACACGGCTAGTAGTGTTAGCTGGAGTTAATTTGCTCCCTCTGAGGCTCAGAGCTCAGGCCACTTGGGGAGTCAGCTGGCTTCAAACTAAGGTCTCATATAGAGAACTAAACAAAGAGGCCAAAAGCAGCTCTTGGAGCCCCACTTTCATGGGCAAAGTTGGGGGTAGGGCACACGGTGTAAGCAGAAGCTTTCATTTGAAGGCAGTATCTCATGGAAGTAAAAATCTCTGGGCTCTGTATTCTAATCAGAAAAGGCCAAAGATAACTCTCAGTCTAACCAGAATCAGTTCAATAAGACATACCTACCCAGAGCAGATACTTCCCACCCTAGTAGGGGAAAGAGGACTAGCTTAGGAGTGCTTTGGAGTCCAAGCATTACTAATCACTCCCTAGTTGACCTTTGACTTTAGTCATCTCATAATCTCTTTAGATCTCTGTTTTCTTTGGGGATAAAATTAAGAAGAGTAGATCAGATTATCTCTGAGGTTCCTTTTGGTCATAAATCCCATTAATCCTTTTTTCTGTATCTCCACCTCCATTTAATGGCATTTAACCACTGTCTGTAAAGGCATTGAGATAAAGTAGACCTGGCCTCAGAGTCAGGAAGGATCGGTTTAAAGTCCTAATTCTAACACATACTGTCTGTGTGACCCCAAGAAAGGTACTTAGCCTTTCAGGATCCTAGGCAGCTCTCTAATAATAATAACAATAACAATAATAATAATAATAACAACATTTATACCTCCTATATGTCAGGAACTGTGCTAAGCCCTTTACATATATTATCTCATTTGAGCCTCACAACAATTCTGTGAGATAGATGCTATCTCCATTTCACAGATGAGGAGAGTGAGACAAAGAGACTAAGTGCTTTGCCCAGGGTCACACAGCTAATAAGTGTCTGAGGCCGGATTTGAACTCAGGTCTTTCTGAATCCAGGTCCAGTGCTCTGTCCACTGAGCCACGCAGTTCTCCCATAAGCCAATCATGAAAAAAATGTGTGTGTTCAATGAGTATTAAGAACCAGCTGGTGGCCAGCTTGTGCCAGTGAGTCAACAAGCATTGATTAAGCTCTTAACTGGTACCCCACACACTGTGCTAAGTCTGAGAATACCAAAAAAAAAAAAAAAGCAAAAAGAGGCCTGGCCCTCAAGGAACTCACTTCTAATGGGGGAGACAGCATATACATAAATAGGGATATACAAGATACATGCATAGTAGACATAAAGTAATCTGAGAAGGGAAGGCACTGGCAGCTGGAGGACCAGGAAAGGCCTCCCTACAAAAGGTGGGCTTTGAGCTGAGTTATTAAGGCAGCCAAGAGGCAGAGGTGAGGAGGGAGAGCATTCTAGGCATGGAGTGGAGGGAGGGATGGGAGAGGGTAAGACAACCAGTGCAAAGGCAAGGAGATGGGAGATGGAGTGTTGTGTGAGCAACCTCGAGTATGCCAGGGTGGCAGGATTGTGGAGTAGGGGGGTGGGAGGGGGCCAATAAAGTATAAGCAAATTGGAAATGTAGGAAGGGGCCAAGTTGAGAAGAGCTTTAAGTGGAGGTAATAGTCACTAGAGTTTATTGATCAGGAAAATCACTTTGCCATTTTAGTGGAAGATGGACTTGAGCGGGGAGAGATGTGAGGCAAGGAGAACAATTAGAAGGCAACAGTCCAGGCAAGAGATGAAGACGAAGTGGGCCTGAAGTAAGGTAGTGGCTGTGTAAGTGGAGAGAAGGTATTGTGAAGGTAGAAATGAGAAGATTTGGCAAGAAGTTGAATATGTAGAATGAATGAGATAAGTCAAGGATGACCCAGATGTTGGGTGTCTGGGTGTCTGGGAGGATGGGAGTGCCCTTGACAGTAATATGGAAGTTCTGAGGAGAAGTGGGTTTAGGGAAAAAGATTAATGAGTTCCAGATCTAGTCTCCAGCACCTGCTTCTTCTCAAAACACCACAGAGTACTGGACAAAGTAGCCAATCCATTTAACACCCCCACATAGACTAAGCCTTATGAATGGAAGGAAGGGAGATTCCCCAAGCAAGCAGCTGTCCCTCTGGTTAATTACCAATGTGATCCACAAGCCCATCGGCCATTGCCAGGACTCTGGTGTTGAGATGATGAAATAGGTGATTAAGGCACTTGGAGGCCAGTCCACACTGCTGCTTTGTTTGGAGCGTTCCAACGACAAGTGTTATTAGTCCACTAATCATAACATTGCCTGCAGTGGAATTTCCTTGGGAAGCAATAGGGCAGTGGCCTCCATGCCAGAGCACTGCAGTGCATGAATCTACTAACACATTACAATTGGCTGTTCTGTGGGAAGGTTTTTCCAAAATCCAATTCAGGAAATAGGTCGCCATGCTGCTAGATGTGCTGTTAGTTTGATTTACTTTCCTCTATTTTTGCAGCATTTACGTTGTCCTTTCTGGGCAGAATCAAACTCCCATGATTTATTGGCCTCTGGGGCACCACATGGTAAAAGACACAAGCAGGTTCTTAGAACAAAGGAATGATTGTTCTGAGCCTGGTGAGCTTGCCACTAAGGAACTGGGCACAATTTCCTCAAAGAAACTCTCTTCACTTGTTTGCTTCTACTGAAATCTCCTAGAGAACTGGAATCATGTTATTTGTATGAACTAACACATCACAATGGACAACTACATGGCAAAGTAGATAGCATGCCAGGCCTGGAATCAGGGAGACCTGAGTTCAAATCCAGCCTCAGATACTTACTAGCTGTGTGACCCTGAACAGTTATTTAACCTTGTTTGCCCCAGTTTTCCCATCTGTAAAGTGAGCTGGAGAAGGAAATGACAAACCGCTCCAGTATCTTTGCCAAGAAAATCCCAAATGGGGTCATGAAGAATCAGACACGACTGAAATGACTCAATGACAACAACACATCACACTAGATGTTAACATCAGTTCAGTGAAACAACTTTTCCCCGCCTTGCTGGCGTCAAAGCAGCAAATATTTGATCAGGATGATGCAAGGAGTTATGGGACAAAAGAAAAGCAGTGTGGTCTGGTGGGACAGTCAGGAGCCCTGGGTCTAGTCCTGACTCAGCCACTCCCTAGCCATGTGACTTTGGGCAACTTCAGTTTCATCATCAGTCAAATAAGGGAGTTGGACTAGATAGCCCTGAGTTCCTTCCGGCTCTGAGATTCTATGATTCCACTGTTATAGTATGATACCTTTGCTGCTCAAGTTCCTAATGGATCTTGTATTCCTAAGGAATCTAGAACATCTAAGATTTGACCAGTCTTAATACAGTACCACCACCAAAGTCATTTGCTGGCTAATCCATAGTAATTTGAAAGAAATTAGTTTCACCATGCACAGAATGGATGAAACTATATATTGCTCCAATTATGACACATCCTTTCTTTGCAGCTAGAGACATTACTGAGATTCTATAGGGTCATAAGTTTAAATTGTGTCCTTTCCTTTAACCGGAATTCTCCCCATGATCCCCAAACATCCCTCTTAAGATTTAGGGAATTATTTCTGGCCCCCCCACCCTCCAGCACAGTAAGGTTGTGCCAGTATGGAAGGGAAGGATTTGAAAGATGCCAGGAGGAATTAGAACATAGATGTAGTTCCCTGCTCTCTATTTTTCCTCCCTATCATGACTTCAAACCAACTATGTAGACAAATAGAAAAAGGGCATCTTTGTGGTATCTGTCCTCTTTCCTGAATCTCTGCCACTGTGTTTATTAGAGCCTCAAATCACTTTACCTGCCCAAAATATACTTCTAGATCCTATTGCCTGTGCTAGAAGCTCTGACAGGGCCAGGATGTAGGGAGGGTCAGAAGTTGTAGAAATTGATCAGTTAGGACAGGATGCATATATGTAGATGTTAAAGTATGCTTTTGTGGGTCATGACAGGTGGGTTAATGGTTTGAAAGTCTACTCTGAGGGACTCTGGCAAGTACTTATGATTTACGTATCAGGACAAGAGGTGTTCACAGGCAGCTTTAGGGGAAGAACAGGAGATCTCAAGTGAGCAATATCTTTTACGTTACTAACAGTGGTAAAAGGTCAGAGGCAATGGCAAAACATCAGTGGCCAATTCAGTTCATCCTTCCAGCCTTTCTAGCTTTTGGGGGGAAAGCATCCTCTCACCTAATGTGTTAGGTACCTCTCCTAGCTTTGTGGCATCCACAGGTTTGATCAGCATACTGCTTAGGTCTTCCTGTAAACTGTGAATGGAATGGCCTTAAGAGAAAGTCCTGTAGAATCCCCCTTAAGGATGACAGGGAATCTCTATTAATCCCTATTCCTGGAGTGACATTGTTTGATCACTTGCTGACCCACTTACAGCTTTGGAGGAACATGCCCAGGGCAGGGTGACTAGAAAGGTAAGGAGGACTCAGACCCATATCACATAAGGAACAACACAAGGAAAAGGGATATGTAGCCTGGAGTGCACAGATTCCTTGTTGAAAGCCAGATATACAATGTTTCGAACATTCCCCTGATCTACTAGTCAAGTAACCCTGTCAAAAAAGAAAATTAGGTTAGTCTGGCATGACTTGTTTTTAATGAATCCAGTTTATGAAAATCAGGACATTGGCCTGTCTCCAGTCTTCTGGCACGTCTCCTGCTCTCCATGATTCCTTCAAGATCACCGACAGCAGTTCAGCACTCACAGCTGCAAGTTCTTTCAGTGCCCTGGGGTGCAATTCATCCAGGCCAGGACTTGTACTCATTTAGAGCAGCCGAGGTGTTCACTTAACTATCTCCTCACCTATCTTGGGCCTCAATTCTGTGAACCCTGTTTATTCTGCCTTTTTTAGGCTGAAGATCACTCGGTTTGCCAGAAGCCATGGAGGCAGTCTAGGGACTCTGCTGTCACTGACATTAGCTAATAAGGCAAAATGCCGTCTGTCCCAAGTCAGGAGCCTGAGCTTGCCTTTCTCTTCTTGCCCCAGATACAGCTCGAAAAGTCCCCATTGTTGTTCTTGCAAGCCTCAGCTTATTCTAGGGTTTAGCATTCCTGACACAGTTCTTAGTGGATTTGAAGACAAGGCCTGGCTTCACCTCATGACCTTAAGCGAGTCCCTTCCCCTCCCTGGGCCACAGTCTTCTCCTCAGTAACATGAGGGGTCTCTGAGGTCCCTTCCAGGCCTAGACCTATGATTCTGCATCTAACACTGAGCAAATCACCTCCCCTCCTGGGGCCTCGGTTTCCTCAACTGTAAAATGAGGTGCTTGGATTAGATGGCCTCTGAAGTCCTTTCTGGCTCTAGGTCTAAAATCCGATAATCTCTAAGATCCTTATCTGGAAAAGAAAGGAAAATCATGCTTATAATACCTTCCTTCTCAAGACTGCTGGGATGATCAAAGGAGATAATGTATGGAAAGTGCTTTGTAAGCCATACAGCCCTATATAAATGTCAGCTGTTGTTATTATGATTAGTATGACTGCAGTCCTATACCATCTTTGGCATGTGGTCCTTTTCAAAGCTAACTCCTCAGTAAGGGCCTCAGTAAGATTGTCTGATAAGGTATTGTCCATTTCAGCAGTCTGGCAGTTGTCTACCTGAAGGGTAGGAGACTTCAGAGGGGATTACATTAATTCCCAGTACATCACAGTGATTTGGTCCAGACCTGCGATTTCATCAGCTTAGAGGAACTTTGTGTGGAAACTCCACCACAATGCAGATCTGCAATTCCTCTCTGCCTTGGGCAGTTTTGCCTTAGGCAATTACCTAGGGGCATTAAGAGGTGAAGTTACTTGCCCAAGGTCACATAGCTAGTATTGTCAGAGGCCAGCCTTGGAAAGACAAGGATTCCTGACTCCTGTAGCCACTATATCTGGAAGAGGAAAATAAAGGTAAATTCTCCTTGAAAGTCTTAATCAAATGAAAGTTGATTTGTTAAAAAAAAAAAAACCAGACAGATTAGGGATAGAAGATGACTTACAGGAAAGGAGAAACACAGAGGGATAGACACAGGAAGAGAGAAAGGGAGAGATTAAAGCACAGGGAAAGAGGGTGAGGGAGAGTCTATAGGTTCTGAGATCAGTGCTATTTGCAATTCCTACTCTACAGATGAATTGGGCTATGGGTTTCTGAATAACTAATCATTGTTCTCTCTACCATATTGAATTTTAATTTGCTGATCCCAGAATCAAAGGCATATAGATTTAGAGGTAGAAGGGTCATCAGAGGCCTTGTCCAGCCCTATGATTTTACAAGCCCTCTGTGAGGATGTGGGAGGTGAAGTGACTGGCCCTAGGTCACACAGCTAGTAAGTAGCATAGGTGAGACATGAACCCAAGTCCTCTGACTACAAATCCTGTGCTCATCGTTCCACTGTACCACACTGCCTTGATCATGGTTCTGTGAATATACTGGCCTAAACTTAACAAGTGGATTCAATTCAGTCAATATGCATTAAGTTCCAACCATATACAAAGTACTCTGGTAGTGAGAAACAAAAGTAAGACTCAAGGAGCTGGCAGTCTAATAGGAGAAAAGGACATGCTGACAAATACACCCCAATAAAAAAAAAACAGAGCATACTCAATATGAAGTCAAAGTGTAGGCAAAATGTTAGCAGAAATGGGAGGAGGGAAAGACCACTTTTACTTGGAGGAGTCAGAGCAGGTCATCAAGGAGATGGCACTTGAATTAGGCCTTGAAGGGAAGGAATGGAAGGTTGGAGTGTGGGAAGGAAAGTAAAGTAGAATAGATATGGAGGTGGGAAGTTCATTCCAGATAGCAAGAACTTATTCATGCAAATAAGAGAGGGCAGAATGAGAATAAAGGTGAGAAAGCTATCCAATCGGGCTGGAACATGGAATAGCTGCTGAAGAATGGCATTGCCAGGGACCTCACAGGATGTCTAGGCCAACCTTCTCATTTTACACAAGGGGAAACTGAGTCCTAGAGAGGCTAAGTAGCTTGCAGAAGGAGGCAGGAAGTGGGTTGAGCTGGGATTCCACCCCATGATGTCTAGCTCCCAATCCAGCATTTTTTTCACTGCCCCACTCTAAAGAGTGTGAGGTAAGACAGAAGACTGAAGCCAGACTTTGGAGGGACCTGACTGGCAGAATTAGTTTTGACTTGATTTGTTGGGCAATAGAGAAAGCTGGTGGAGGTTTGTAATTAATGGAGTACTATGATCTAAATGATAAGTTAGGAAGATTATTCAGGCAATGGTATAGATGAATCAGTGAGAGAACAGACTGAAATAAAAGGACTAGATGGGGAAACTGAGGCCTAGGAAAAAGGTAATGAGGGGCTGAACCAGGGAAATGGAAAGAATTGAGAGGACTTGGTGTAGTGGAGTATGAAAGAGAGATAAGAGTTAAAGGTGACGCTAAGCTTATGAACCTCGGTGATGGGGAGGATGGCAACACAATAAATAGAAATAGAGAAGTTCATGAAAGGGCAGGGGGTTACTTCTGGCCTATATCCCAAAGAGATCAAAGAAATATTGATGGTAGTTCTTTTTCTGGGGGCAAAAAACTGGAAAATAAGGGGATGCACAAAAGTTGGGAGAATGGCTGTACAAATTATGACACTAAGAAATGATGGGACAGTTTCAGAGGAACCTGGGAGGACTTGTGTGAAGTGATCCAGGGGGATGTAGCCAGGAGGACAATTTCTAAGAACGTTGTAAAACTGAACAACTTGGAAAGACATAAGGACTTTGAGCAGTGCAACAACCAACCACAAGTGCAGAGGGCTGACGAGAAGACACACTGTGTATCTCCTAATGGGTGATGGACTCAGGGTATAGAATGGAACATACAGTTTTTGGACGTGGGTGATGTGGACATTGAATTGAGGAGGAGCTGGAGGTTTAGATAGAACAATATTCCAGGGGGCCCTTAGCATGAATAGAAGCAATCTCATAAATGGGTGGTCACCCAAACAACATGAAAACAAGGTTTCTTGACCTCAGGGTGCAGTCTGGTGATAAGTATGTTACTGGTCAGGAAAACTTTGTTTAAGCTATGCGTGTCCTCTTCTTCTTCAGCCTCTCATAGTCTGGCTGCTGCCTATCTTTCCAGACTGACTTCATATTATTCTCCCATTTGCTATTGTTCACCCATGCCTGGACTGCTCTCCCTCCTCACCTCTACCTTGTGGAATCCCCAAAGTGCTCCAAGTATCAGCTACAGAGCCGCCTCCTACACAGGGCCTTTCCTGATACCACTGTAATTAGCACTCCCCCCACCAAAAATCATTTGTGATTTTTTTGGTCTCTATTTTATATGGACATGTTTTGTTTTTAACCAGGAGAATGTAAGTTCCTTGAGGGCAGGGACTGTTTTGTTTTTATCTCCAGCATATAGTACACAGTACTTGGCACACAGTAGGTGTTTATTAAATGCTTGTTAGATTTAACCGAATTGGATTTCTAATAGCAGTGTTCACAGGGAACTTTGAAGAGGTTTTCCCCTCTTGATTAACAAAAACACAGTAAAATGGGATTATTTTGTCAAGTATTTGATGTTGACTGGTAAAGAGAAGAGAGGCAGCATGGAGTAGTAGATATAGGGGCCCCCCTGAAGTCAGGAGGACCAGGGTTTAGGTTCTCTCACTGACCCATACTGGCTGTGTGGCCATAGGCAAAGTGACATAACCTTTCAATGCCCTCAGGCAAGTCTCTAATACTTGAAGGTACAAGGGAGTTAGAGAGCTGCATCATTGGTGGGAACTTTCAGGATGGGTAAGGGCTCTACACACTGAAAAAAGTCACAGGTTTGGACCCCCAAAAAGGGAAAGAAAAAAAGAAGCCATCTTCTTAAAATGTGCCGGCAGAAGCGAGTTCTCAGTTTATCTGCAGAACTTGGACAGTCTCAAGATTATCTGGATGACCCCATTAGAATGAGGCTATAGTACATAACACACTGTCAAACTGTGTATGTTGCAAACAAGCAACCTTCTATGCCAGCAGATAACTTGAAATGCTGTCAATATCTGCAGGTGTGAAATAGAGAGAACAATCTCACACATGGCAACTCTCGGAGACCCCAAGGACCAAGGAAATGGACACTGTGATTGCGCTGCTTATTGCTGGGCCCCAGGGAGGCCCCACTCCTAGCTTCCCACATGCTAATGGTTCTCCAGGAACTGAACTGGCTCAACTTCAGGGTTGTGCTGAGGTCATGGCCAGCATGGCTCCTCTGCCAGGAGGCTAAGTGTGGGAGGACCCACCCTGTAATGGGGTTTGGGGAAACGTGGCAAGGATTTAGGCTGAGCTCTCCATAGAAAGCATTTCCGCACATCCCTAACTGTAGGGATGGGGGGCTCGGTGTCAAGGCCAGGCTACTAGGTTGAGCTGGATGGGGAAGGGTAGCTCAAGAATTCAGCCCCACCCCAGCACAGACAGAGCCAGGCACAGCCTGCCTTGCTTTCCTCATGAAATGTCAGGAACAGCTGCACTGGCTTACTCGGGGTTTCATCTAGGAAAGAACCCTCAATCAGGTTTCCTAAGAACTTTGAAGACCAAAGATTTATTCTGTAGAGCTAAGGCCATGGAACAGAAAACATACCCAAGGGGGCAGCCAACAAAATCCTACTGATCTGAAAGACAGCATTTTTGTAGAGAGAAGAGCAGCAAAACCTTTTAGAGCAACAGCCTGGAGCACCAAGCTTGTGAAAAGCACCTTCTTCCCTCTCCTTTCAGTGAAATTCAACAAGCATTTTCGTTTTCCACCATGGGTAAAGTCCTATACCAGGCACCTTGGATACAAAGACAAAAATAATGTGGATCCTGGTCATTTTACTTGTGCAAAACAACCCATACCCAGATAAGTGAATGAAAGTAATGAGGAGGGGAGTGTTAATAGCTAGGGGATCAGAGAAGGCCTCTTGAGGCACTAGAGCTAGGGAGTCCAAGAGTCAGCAGTGAGGAGGAGCATAATGAGAATGAGCATTCAAGGTACAGGAGATAGTCTGTGCAAATGCCTGGAGGTGGGAGATAGAATGTCAAATGAAGGGAATAGCAAGGTAGGCCTTTACTCCCACTGCCCTGCCCATTTCCATTCTCAATTTCACCTTGGCCTCTGGTCTCTGCTTCTGCCCATGCTGTCTCTACCACCCCCTAAAATGCCTCTTCCTTTCCATCTGCCCACCTCCCCAAGAACCTTCCCCAACTATGTGACCCAACAAGATGCTTCTGAACTCCTTGAACATTTTCTGCCTGCATCATTCATCTTCTGCACTGAATCACACAAACACTGCAGGATCTTGCTACTGAGATGTTTTATGGGCAAGTCTTGTCTTCCCAACTACTAGAAATTTGAAGCCCACTGAGGACAGTGGAAGGAGTGCTGAGCTGAGTCAAAAGGCCCGGCTTCCAATCCTTCCTCTTTTACTTACTGGCTACATCACCCTGAGCAAATCACTTAATCTGTTTGAATCTCAGTTTATTCATTTATAAAATAGGAGACTAAATTTGCATGTCCAAACTACCAGGGCTACATTCAAGGCAGCAGCTTGGTAGTAGACATAGTTCTGGGCTTGGAGTTAGGAAGATCTGGGTTCAAATGCTGCCTTGGATATTTACTGCGTGACTGGGCAAGTCACTTTCGTCAGACAGCATGAGGGGGTTCTAGGGGTTCTATTAGATGGTCTCTGTGGGCCCTTCAGGCTCAAAAGATAGGATTCTGTGAATGTTATGTATCTCAGGCAACTCACTGGGACTTCTCTTTTGTTAGCACCTTTTTCAAAGTACTTTATCACATTTCATATATACAGGAAGCCCTGTAAGATAGGTAGGGCAGGCTTAACTACCCCTATTTTACAGATGAGAAAACTGAGGCACAGAGACATGATGAGGCAGAACAGAAGTAAAACTCTGTTCTCTTGGCATTTGCCCTATGCTCTTTCCACTAAACCACAAGTTTGATTGGGTCTCCAAAATTGAGCGTCCCCTTCCATGCAATTCACAAGTAGTCTCTTCCTTCCTCTGTGAGCCATCCCATGTTGCCAGAGAAATCTTGGTTTATGAGTAAAGAAAGCATGATGCCTTTGAGAAGGGTCATAACCAGGAGAATGTAAGCTTCATGAAGGTAGGGGCTATTTTTTCACTTTTGTCTTTGAAGCCACAGCAGTTAGCAGAGTGCCTTATACATAGTAGGAGTTTAATAAATGCTTGTTGGTTTGGCCAGTTTCTGTTGTAACCAATGTAAGATTCACATCCTCCCATTGACGGGATTCTGAGACAAGAAATAGACAGTCAAATGTCCACTTTGCCTGAGTTAGTAAATACTGGTGTCTGAAATGTGAGTAAATGGAGTTCATGGCTCACAGATGGCTAGAAGCTGGCAGTGCCAATCTAGGAGATCAGAATAGCATAAGGTTAAGCAGTTGACCAGTGGTATCAACCTCAAATTGAAACAGAGCCATGAAACCATACAGAAGGCTCCCTGAAGGCCATATATTGACTTAGAAAACCACATATTGACATTATGTCTGTTCTACTATATTTTTACTCATTTTATTAAAAATTTTTCAATCACATTTCAATCTAGTTGCAGTAACAGACTGAGTGATTGACACCTCGGCAGTAGGCCGATATTTTAAGGAGACTTTGAGTGCCCTCTCCCACTTTCTCTCCCTGAGATGACTTGTGTAATCAAGATGTGGCAGTACTTGATTTTCTTTTTGCCACTGGCCAGGCTTTGGCATTTACTTGGGGATTATTTCCTCTAAGCTATTCCCCAATACTGTGACAGAATGACGTGTTTGTGTTGAGTCATGCTTTGTTGTATTTTTTTTAAATCTCCTTTTTTTCAAATGTTGGGTTGCCTCAGCCTCGGCCTTAGCCTGTGGATACTGAGTGGGGCCCAGCTAACTATCCATTTTGCCACATCTCTGAGCTCCTGGGACCTGGTATATGACTAATTAAGTAGAAATTGCATGTTGTTCCTTGATCTCTTTGCCCAATGAAACAGCCAATTTGAACCATTAGGAGGCAAGTATTCCCTGCTTGCATGCTTCTTGGCTCCACCTGACATAGCTTATTAGCTCAAGTGATATACCTCATACTGTCAGCTCTTTTTCCCAACTCTTTACGCTACTCAACAGTGGTCATGAGTCACCAGATTCATTTGTTGAGACCAATGGATGGGGCTGTGGTCACAGTACTAGCATTTGTGAGGATTAGCTCCAGTTTCCATGGCAATATACCTCTAGGACTTTAACCAAACAGAGATGTTCCAGACCCTGCCTCAACATTCTCATCTGTAAAATAGGAATAATGTCTTATACTATTTACCTCATAAAGCTTCAGAAACTGGAAAATGCTATAGAAATGTGAGCTCTTATTGTTGTCATAAAGCTTAAGGGAAGAATTTTGTGTGTGAGTCAAACCTCCAGTAATGCCCTACTCAGATGCTTCTTCTTGGCATGGAAGTGATGCTATATTCCTAGAAGGTTATGTATGTCACAAGAATATGAGCTCTGGCAGGGCCAATCAATTTGGAAAGGCTTTGAATATGGGACTGGTGACGGGTTGGATGACTTAGTGTCCAAGGGCTAACCTCTCAAGTTCAGAGAAGATCATCACTAGGGTGGCCCCAACGTGAGGAATAATTTCGTTACAACCCAAAAAGATAGTTTATTATATCATGGAGGGATTGCAATCTGAACTGGTGAAAGGAGTATTTTCCTCAATAAAATGGTGAATCCTTGAAGTATGTGGATATAACTTAGATGAGAGGAGACATTCATCGAAGCAGAGACTCCTAATGTTACAGATCACCTATAAATCATTCATTTTACAGTGGAGAAAACTGAAGTCCAGAGAGGGATGGTAGAAAATAGATTTAGAGCTGGTAGACACCTGAGAACACATCTAATTCAACCCCTTCATTTTATGGATGAAGAAACTGAGACTCAGGAAGCTTAAGGGATTTTCCCAATGTCATAAAAGTAATAAGTAGCAGAGCCAGGATTTGAACCCAGGTTCCCTGACTCCAAATTAAATCTTGGAGGTGCTCCACTCAAGGTCACAAAGCTAGTAAGTAAGTGATTTTACTCATTTGAACCGAACCTAGGTTCTATTCCCCCTGCTGCCTCCTAAGTAACCCCTAAAAATTCATTTCCTTTCTCTGGACCTCACATTTCTCCTCTGTAAAAATGAAGAAGTGGAAGAAAATGGTTTCCATAGCAACCTGTTCCAGTGCTAACACTCCATGGTTGGGAATATTGCTTTCCTCATCGGAGCATCCTGATTGTCTGCATAGACTCCAGATTTCTCCACTGAATTATAGTGCAGCTAGCAAGGAAACAGATTAAGAAGACAGGTCTGTAAGGTTTTCTCGTGGCTGATCTAGTTCCCTTTGGACCCTGTACCGGTACGTGTTTTTTTCTGGCCCCCACTTCACAGTAGCCTGAGTATTTCAGTTTTTATTTGAACATAGAATATTAACTAATTTCTTTGCTTACCCCACCTTGATGTTCCAGGGATCCTTGATTTCCTTGGTGTGCCTCCCCCACCCCAATGAATAACTCAGCCCTTCCATGCCTTCATGAGTTGCTATGGTCAAAATGACTCATCATCTAGTGGCCAAGTGTCTAAATATGAGTTTCCTTAACTAGGCTGACGTTTGAAAGGCAAATAAATGGCCTCTACTTGCCAGTTTCTTAAGACCTGTCTGGGTTGATTAAGAACCTGGATTCACTTTGAAAACCAAGGATTTTAGTGGAAGTTCACCTAACCTTCCTTAATCATGGTATCACAGATTAGATTAAAAGTGGAAGGCACATCAGTGATCATCCATTCCAACCTGCTCATGTTCCACAGACCCATACACAGCAGAATTTCAGGGGGAACCCAAGTCCCCAGACTCAAATCCAATACTCTTTCCATTACACCATGCTGCCTCAAATTCAATTAAAAAAGAAAGAAAGCTTAGCACACAACAAAAAACAAACCCAGGGTTATGTTTAGAGCTCAGGAATCAGCCTGGAGTGCTTTACTCCATCAGGCAAACATCTCCTGTCTTGAGTCCTGAGAGTTCTCTGCTTTATGTCTAGGATAAGAAATAAGATCTTGAGAGAGGAGCTCTGGTCTATATCACTTAGGTCTGACTCTTTTAATGGGGCAGTGAGAAGCCCCCTGAAATAAAATGGATCTCAAACTCCTCATTCTTCAAATTTCAAGCCTCTGAGCTCAATGTGTGTGTGTGTGTGTGTGTGTGTGTGTTATCAGGGTAAAGTGCCCAGATTTTTTTGTCCTCTGTATTAAGACTTTTTTTTGGGGGGGGAGGGAAACAGAGGTAGGTGTCTGCCATTCCCCACTAAAACAGTCTCTACGAATTCTGTTCCTGATGGTTTGTTATTGGCCTCTTAGGCTCCTGAACTTCCTTCCTACAAAATGCAGCTCATGTACCATCTCCTACAGAAATATCCTCACTCCCCTTAGTTGCAAGATCTATCTTCCTTCTTGAATGATCTTGTCTGTATTATACATATTATAGCCCCATAGTTTTAGAAAGCTGTGCACAATGTAGCTGCTTCTTGTGATTCAGCTATACGGCCTTCTTGCTGTTCTTTGCACTCCATCTACTGTCTCTGGAATGCCCTTCTCCTCCACCTTGGCCTCTTCACATCCCTGACTTCCTTACAAATTCAGTTTAAATCCCACTCCCTACAAATGGCCTTTCTTGTCCCGTCACCCCCCCCCCACAGCTGTTGGCCCTTCAGGAGCTTACCTTCCATCTCCTCCCTATGTATGCATCTTGCATGAATCCATTTGTTATGTTATCTCCTCCATTAGAACCCAAGCTCCTCGTTTGGCCTTTAAATCCCCAGTGCCTGACACTCAACAGGCACTTAATAAATGCGTGTTTAATTGATTACACTGGCTACACCTGTACAACATGTGGTGCATCTGTCCCCTTCTCTCCACTCACACACAGCCAGCACTATAGTTCAGGCCCCCATCCCCTCTTGCCTGGAATTTTGCACTTGTCTCCTAATTAGTGTCCTTGCTTCAAGCCTCTCTCCCCACTGCAATCCATCCTCCACACAGCTGCTAAAGTGATTTTCCTAAGGTGCAGATCTGACTATGTCACTGACCTATTCGGTAAAATCGAGTTGTGGTTATTTTTCAGTCGTTTCAGTCACGTCCCACTCTTTGTGATTCTATTTGGAGTTTTACTGGCAAAGATACCAGAGTGGTTTGCTACTTCCTTTTCCAGCTAATTATACAGATGAGGAAACTGAGGCAAACAGGGTTAAATGAATCGCCCAGGATCGCCCAGCTAGTAAGTGTCTGAGGCCAGGATTTGAACTGAGGTCTTCCTGACTCCAGGCCCATTCTATAGAACACCTAACTCCAGATGTTTTATCCACTGCACCACTTAAAATCCAGTAGCTGCCTATTACCTCTGTGGTCAAATATACACTTCTCTGTTTGCCATTTAAAGTCCTTCATAATCTGGTCACTTCCTACTTTTCCAGTCTTATACTTTCTTCCCCTCCATGTACTCTGTGGTCCAGGCCAACTAGCCTTATTGTTCTTCATACATAGAGATGCATTTTCCATCTTTGGGCCTTGGTACTGAATGTTCTCCGTTCCAAGAATGCATGCCCTCCTCACCATTTCTTAGAATTGTTCGTTTCCTTTAAGACTCAGCTCAAGCAATACTTTCTAATTGCTCAGCTTCTAGTGTCCTCTAACCCCAAATGACCTTGGAATGATGGTGTAAATATTCAATACCTCCCTCTATATGGGCTGGAATGTAAATTCCTTGAGACATTTGTCACTTCTGTCTCTGTAGCCTCAGCACTCGACCCCGCTCCTGGCACACTGTACTAAGTGCTGGGAAAACAAAGATAAAAACACTCCCTGCCCTCAAAAAGCTCCCGTTCTAAAGGGCAGGATCGCATGGAAATAACCAGGTACATAGAAGATACCGTGCATTTGGAAAGTAACATGAAAGAGAAAGGCACTAGCAGCTAGGGGCACCTGGTGGGATTTTAGCTGAGTCTTAAGGGAAGCTAAGAGGCAGAAGTGAGAAGAGTATTCCAGGCATGAGGGAAAGCCAGTACAAAGGCATGGAGAGAGGAGATGGAGCCTTGGGTGTGATAAACAATCAAGTAGGCCTGGAAGGTATGAAAGGGCATAAAGTGTGAGTTAGGAAGAGACCAGTTGGTGAATAGCTTTAAATGCCAGAAAGTTATATATTTGATCCTGGCAGTAATAGGGATTCACTGGAGCTCACTGAATGGGCGGGCAGATGGGAGAAGGATGTGGTTAGACTAGAAAAATCACCTTGGTACCTGAATGGATGATGAATTGCAGTGGAGAGAGACCTGAGGCAGGGAGACCTGTGAGAAGATTTTACCTTACTCCAAGTAAAAGTTGATCAGGGCTTGAACTATTGTGAATGAATTGTGAGCAATTGTGAATGGAGAGAGACCAATGAGATGCTGGGAAGGGAGAACCAATAAGATTTGGCAGCAGATTGGATATGTGGGATAATTGAAATGGAGGAATCAGGGGTGACACAGAGGTTGCAAGTCTGGGTGACTGGGAGGATGGTGATGCCCTTGACTGTAAAGGGAAAGGGAATGTGGTCTGTTTGGGATATGTTGAATTTGAAATGCCTATGAGACATCTAGTTCAAGATGTCCAAAAGGCAACTGGTGATTCACTACTTTAGATCAGGAAAGACACTAAGGGTACATATAGCAATCTGGGAATCCTCTTCACAGAGATAATAATTGAATGAACACACATGAGAGATGATGTAAGAGTACAGAGTGAAAAGTGAAGAGGATCCAGGAGAGAACCTTAAGAAACACCCATGGTGAAAAAAATTGATAGCAAGTGTCTCTGATAAAGGCCTCATTTCTCAAATATATAGGGACCTAAGCCACATTTACAAAAATAAGAGTCACTCCCCAGCTGATAAATGGTCAAGGGATATGAGCAGGCAATTTTCAGAAGAAATCAAAGCTATCTATAGTCACATAAAAAAATGCTCCAAATCAGTGTTGATTAGAGAAATGCAAATTAAAATAATTCTGAGATACTACCTCACACCTATCAGAATGACTAACATGACAGAAAAGGAAAATGACAAATGCTGGAGGGGATGTGGGAAAATTGGGGCACTAATGCATTGCAGCTGGAGTTGTGAACTAGCCCAACCACTCTAGAGAACAATGTGGAACTATGTTCAAAGAGGTATAGAACTTTGCATACCCTTTGACTCAGCAATTTCACTACTAGGTCCATAACCCAAAGAGGTCAAAGGAAAAGGAAAAGGACCTATTTGTGCAAAACTGTTTATAGCAGCTCTTTTTGTTGTGGCAAAGAACTGGAAATCGAGGGGATACCGGTCAATTGGGGAATGGCTGAATAAGTTGGGGTAGATGATTGTGATGGAATATTACTGTGCTATTAAGAAATGACAATCAGGGTGGTTTCAGAAAACTTCAGAAAACTTATATGAACTCATGCAAAGTGAAGTGAGCAAAACCGGGAGAGCATTGTACACAGTAAGAGCAACATTGTAGGGATGATCAACCATGAAAGACTTAGCTACTTTGATTAAGACAGTGATCCAAGACAGTTCCCAAGGATTTATGATGAAAAAATGCTATCCACTTCCAGAGAAAGAACTGATGGACTCTGAATACAGATTGAAGCAGACATTTTTTTAGCCTTTATTTTTATTGTTTTATTTTCTTTGTGTTTTGCAACATGGCTCATATGCAGATATGTTTTGCACGATTTCACATGTATAACTGATATCAAATTGCTTGCCTTCTCAAGGAAGGAGGAGAGGGAAGGAGAGGATTTGGAACTCAAAAATTTTTAAAGTGATTATTAAAATTTTTATATGTAATTGGGAAATATTTAACAAAATAAATAAAAAGAAAAAAAAACAAACGCTTATGGTGAGAGGGCATGGCATGGATGAAGAACCAGCAAAGGAGACTACAAAGAAGCAGACAGACAGGCAGGAGGAGAACCAGGATAGCGAGAGCAGTGTTATAAGGCCCTAGACAGGAGAGGGTAGCCAAGAGATGAACATCAAATGCTTATTCCTTCCTACTGTTCGTTATCTGCAATTTGACTTGTGTAAATCTTGTTTGTACCTAGTTGTTTATGTTAGATTGTAAGCAACTTGAGAGCAGGGACTGTCTTTTGCTTTTCTTTGTGTTCTCAGTGCTTAGCACAGTGCCTAGCACTTAGTGCTTGATATATGCTGGTTGACTGACTGACTGACTGACAGAGAAGATGAAGACTGAGAAAAGTTGGTTAGATTTGGCAATTAAGAGATCATTAGTAATTCTGAAGAGGGGAGTTTCAGTTGAATGATGAAGCTGGAAGGCAGACCTCCAACCGTTTACAAGAGAGTGAGAGGAGAGGAAATAGAGGCACTAAGTGTTGATGTTTTCAAGGAGTTTAGCTGAGAAGGGGAAGAGAGATATAGCTAGCAGGGATGGTAGGATCACATGAGGATTTTTTAAAGATGGGGAGATACAGATATATTTGTAGGTAGGAAGGAAGAAGGGAAGAGATAGGGAGAGAACAAAGATAAGGGGGAAGAGCGGGGGAAATATGCTGGAGAAATAAGGAGGGTGGGGGATCAAGGGGATAGGTAGAGGGCCTTGGCAAAGGGTCACCTCTCCATCCAAGCCAAGTTAAAGAGGAGACAGTGGGGGAAAGGTGTCTGAGTGACGTGAGATGACAGGGAAGAAGGAGGAGCACTTGGGGAATGGCCTCAATTTTTTATTGAGCACATAATAAATATTTGCTGATTGATGGAGCCAACAGCTACTCTTCCTCCCTCTTCCTCTAGTAGATTCAGACTGATACTTAGAGCAATTGAAAACTTTATCACAGGATGAGGAGACTTTAGGAAGTATGTCTACAAAGCTAGTCTCTTCAGCTATAAAATGGGATTAATACTCTTTGTATTACCTACGCTCAAGGATTCAAAGAAAAGCATACTGTGAAGCGGCAAAGATACATCTTTCTTGTCCACCACTGCACTGCTTCTGACTGGCCTACATACACTCAAACTGCCTTCATTGAGACATCGATAATTCAGCATTTGACAAGGGGCTAGGCTGACTTTTCCCTTCAATTTAATTCAGTTTCTAATCATCAAACATTTCCTAAATACCTCCTATGTCCAAAGCATTAAACTACACCACTGGGAGGAATGGAAAGATAAAGTATGATCATTACTTCCAATCACTAGTACTTTGCACTGTCTATGAAGGCACAATTTGGAGGGTCAGAGATTCAGAGCTAGAAGAAATAAAGCTCAGAGGTCATCTAGTGATTCTATCTACAGATTCCAAGCTGGAAGGGGTAGGAGCCTAAGAGGCCACTGGGTCCAGCCCCTGCATTTTATAGATAAGTCCCAGAGAGGTGATTTATGTGACTTGACTAAAGTCACGCTGCTGGTAAGTGGAAGAGCTAGGATTAGAATCCAGGTCTTCTGATGCTCTTCCAATCCCACTTATTTTCTAGATGAAGGAACTGAGTTCCAGAAACTTGCCCAAGGGGCAAAGGGTTAAGCAACATGCCCAAGTCAGTAACTGGTAAAGGTGGGACTCCAACGAAAATCTTTGGACTTTCTTAGTGGAATTAATGATATGGACGGAAATAGTAAGACTTAGGACAGTGTAGGTGGTTGTTGTTGTTGTTTTTTAATTGTTCCCTTGCAGCAGACAAATATACATAATAAAGGCAGACTGTAGACCAGAAGGGAGTTGGACTAAGACTTTGCCTTCTCCCTTTAGCTCTATTCCAGTTTGGATTTATTTACATGCCAATCTGGAGGAAAGCTAGTAAAAGAAGTGGGCTTTGTAGCTCAGCCTCCACAAGTTCCTGGAGTTTCTTTTGCAGAGAAATGGGTTTTGGGAAAGACAATTCCCATAAAAGAGTTAAAAGGGAGTTGTAAAGAATTCCTAAGCCTGAATCACACCGCAAGTCCAAAGAATAAACCATCTCATTCTAGGGTCACTCTGCCTGACTTTGGTCCAACCGCCCTCATTTGGGTATGGTCGTTCATAGCTTTGGCTATGACTACAGAGCTGTGGACTTGCCCCTATCAGTGGGAAGCTCTCTAGTCACTGACCTTAGCAAACAGAATGGGCAAAAGGTAGCCAAGAAGAAATGAAACCCAGAAGCTGATAATAGAAGCTCAGCTACAAGGAGACAAGCTGTTGTCAGCACCATGATCCTTCTGGGCTAACTGTAGCTTCAGTTGCTAGGATAACCAACAGTAAGACTGGGGCCTTGGAAGCAGTGATGGAAAAGAGATCAACAAGAGTTCTATCACATGCCTTTGTGGTTGCTGAATGATAACAGGAAACGTGTATATGCCCTTGAAAAGAAGCGAGATGACCTAGGCCTAAACTCCAAAGAGATCAAAGAGAAAAGGACCCATATGTACAAAAGAGTTATGACAATTCTTTTTGTGGGGGTAAAGATCATAAAACTAAAGGGGTGCTCATTAGTTGAGGAAAAGCTTAACAGAATTTGATATATGGTTGTGGTGGAACACTACTCAGTAATAAATGATGAAAGTGGGGCAGCTGGGTGGCGCAGTGGATAGAACACTGATCCTGGATTTAGGAGGACCTGAGTTAAAATCTGGCCTCAGACACATAACCCTTACTATCTGTGTGACCCTGGGCAAGTCACTTAACCCCACTGCCTAGCCAAAACCAAAAACAAAAAAAAATGACAAAAGAGACAGTTTCAAGGAAACCTGAGGTGACTTGTATGAACAGATGCAGAGTGGACCAAGCAGAACCAACAATTATGCAAAAAAACCACAATCGTAATTACAAACAACTTGAAAAGCCATAAGAACTCTGATCAACTCAATGACCCACAATGACTCCAGAAAACTGGTGAGGAAACATGCTTTCTACTACATGAGAGAGGTGATAGACTTGGGGTACAGAAGAGACATATCCAAGTTGTTACATAAGTCTCACTACAGTTTAAAGTTATCAAAGCTTAAACCTTCACTATTAAAGCATACAAACATACTAAGACTTTTGGGACACTGTATTTTTTGGACATGGCAAATGTGGAAATGTTTTGCTTGACTACACCTATTTGCTACCAAGGTTTTGTTTTTTTCTTTGCTTTTTATTTTATTAAAAAATGGGTGGTGAGAGTAGAAGGGAGGAAAATAAATAGATTTTGTTAATTTAAAAAAAATTATTAAAGGAAGTGGAATGGCCCTCCTGTCTCATCCTCCATTTTCTTCCCATTTTAAGACCTGTCCTTGTGGGTAAGGAGAAAAATTCAGTTCTTGCTGAGTCCCTAGTAGAGTGGGAAGTCATACAGAGGATGTCCCCAGCTTTAAGCAGCTTCCCATCTCTTTGGAGAGACTGAGTGCTTCCCCAGGAATGTAGAGGCAGCTAGGTGGTACAGTGAATATGGTGCTGGGCCTGGAGTCAGGAAGACTTGAGTTCAAATTTGACCTCAGACATTTACTACTTGTGTGACCCTGGGCAAGTCACTTAATCCTATTTGCCTCTGCTTCCTCAGTTTCCTGCATAATGGCGAGAATAATAGCACCACCTTTCAGAGTTGTTGTGAGAATTAAACGAGATAATATCTGTAAAGCGCTTAGCACAATGCCTGGCACATAGTAGACACTATATAAATGCTCATTTCCCTCCTTTCTAATGTGCCAGAGTTCTCAAAGAGAATCACTTAGCTAAGCTACCTTAGTTTTGTAAGACTACACTTGTATGTCTTTTAGCCAGAATTTATATTTAGCAAATTGATAATTAGGCAAAGCCTTTACTGTTACTTCCCAGTTCTCACGGGTGTGATGTCAGGAAACTAACCCAAAGATCCGAAGGCTTCTTGGGAAATGTATATAATCAGAGGAAGGCAAACTAATCTTTTCCACAACCAACAGGATCTCTGTCAATCCAGCCACTGCTCCTTGCACAGTGGTTTAGACTCAGTGCCCAAGGATCTTCCCAATCTCCTTTATAATTAATATTCGAAACTGCCCTTCCAGTTCTTATAAGAAGGCAGCATGGATTAAGAGAAAGAGCTGTGGACTTAGGGCCAAAGACATGAGATGGATGCTTAAATCACCACTTCCTAGAACATGGGCCAATCACTTCCCCTCACCAACCCTCAGTTTCTTCCTCTGAAAAATGGGAATAAGACTACTTGCCCTGTGTAATTCACAAGGTCATTGTGAGGGTAACGTGAGATTGGTCACAGAAAGAACTTTCTAACCTTGATAAGCCGTTGCTCCTGCTGCTCTCCCCTCAGGGCTTTTAGCTGCCTCCGGTTTATGAAGCTGTGGCTCCCCCACAGAGGTAGAAGAAGTCAGGTTGTCACTCAGGATCCCAGGCATCAAAGCGAAGGCCCTAAGGAATCTCTCCTTGGTGATTTGTACTTCAGTTCTCCTTATGGGTTACTCCCTTTATCGGGGGCCCCTTTCAGGCCCCTTGGAGGAGTGGAAAGGGATCTGTGCTCATGCCATATAAATCTCCACATGATGGTTCTCATTATTTCTTTTTCTTCTCCCTGACACGAATGCAGACAATGAATGTTGGTTTGCCTGGTGATTTATGAGTTCCTTGGAAAGATGTTGCTCAGCTGAGATCTAAGAAACTTCAAGACAGGCCTAGTATTTATGACATGTTTCTCCCAACCACTGACCTCAAGTTTCATCAAAAGAAGCTTGGCGCAGCCAAAGCAAACAGTAGGGGGAGTTACACCCCATAAACTCTAGCAATGAGACTATCGCGCCAAATTCTGACTGAAGTTCAAATAGAAAGCAAGAGGGGGAAAAAAAAACTCATCATCTTCTCTGTGAACCTGCTTCAACTACTGTTTTCCAGGCCAATGTTCATTTAATGATGTAGCAACCATTACAAAATTTCAGTTACAAATTGGCAAAATGTCCCCTTTGTGTGGTAGAGTGTGGGACGTGCAGGATGCTCGTTCGACGTTCTTGGACGCTAGTTAAGCGACCTTATGGGTAGGTTCAAAGAGAAGTCATCCATCTTTAAGGTCTTCAGTCTTCTCCTACATTTGGTCATTCCCAATTTGACAGAAAAGAGACCTCAGAATGAACCAAAGAGCATAGGAGCCAGACAAGACCTTTGAGGTCATCTAGTCTACCTTCCTCACTTTACAGACAAGGGAACTGAAAGAGGCCCAGAGAGATCACATGATCTGCCCAGGGTTGCTCAGTTAGTGAGTGTTAACAGCATATAGGGATGTGGGGTGATCATATATCTACACAGGATAGGAGGAGGGAGCAACATAAAGGTACTATTACCTTGGAAGAACAAGTGCTTAGAATTCTGCCCCACAAAAGGTGGTAATTAGCTACAAAAAATGTAATGCAGGTCCCAGCAACAGGAGCTCACTAGGGATTTGAAAGTACCCCCCCCACACTGTTCTGCTAAGGTAGCATATGGAGTGGAGCAGTCTGTGTGCAAAGGAGATTGGGTAACCTTGTTGACTTAGCATACCAATATGGTGGCAGCAGTACTAAGTTTCCACTCTTATGTGCAAGTGTGACGGCTCCCTGGAAGTTGGGTCAGCTTAATCAGACACTAACGGGGTACCTGTGTTCCCTTGGCAGAATGACCTATAAGAGTTTTATTAGTTGTGTCTGTCTTGGATTATGGAAGAGGTGAGAGAAGATTCTTGGCTGAGGCCGTGTAATGACAGGTGAAAATGCCAGGGATGAAATGAGTTGCCTCCAGCCTTGGCTTACTGCCTAAGACACCCTTATAGAGCCATTCCCCTCCCTCCAGAACAGTAACTACTGTTCTAATTGAGGCCTCAGGCCTCTGACAGCTAATGGTGGGGCCTGGATTAGAATGCAGGCCTTCTAATTCCCAATCTAGCTATCTTTCCATCATGTCATGGTGCCTTCCACAAAGACAGAGGTCTAAGACTGGTCCTTGACAAACGTATAAAGTAAGGTTGGATGAGATGAACATTAAAGTGCCTTCTAACTAAATGAACCCAGGTGGTTTGTCTTGGGTGCCCTTGTATCCTCTTCATGTATCTGACTTCCATTGAATTCTCTGTCTCGACTTCCTACTGTCTGGGACTCCCAATGGCTTATCCCCTGAGCTTGAGGCAATGGCCCATGTTCTGGATTTTACCCTCCCCCTTACTACACCAAACCTCATGTACCTGTGCTTTGCTAAGTGACTGGAGTAATCCAATAAAGTAATTCACAACAAAGTATCAGTGGGTGGTAGTAGTATTCATGGCTTAGCCTAGCAAAGCTAATAAATGGCAGAGACAGGATTTGAATCCAAGTCTAGTGCTTTCCCTTCTTTTATTCCTATCCATCCCAATCCAAAAGTTCCTTCATGGTAAAGTCTGGATGCCCTGGCCAGGAACAGCTTTTCCCATGAGAGGCAGTAAAGTGTTGGAGTCAGGAAAAACATGGGTTCAAATACCAACTCTGACACTTAGTTGTGTCCTATGTGCTCCAGTGTGACCCTGACCAAGTGACTTAGCATCTCTGAGCCTCAGTTTCCTCATCTGTAAAATGAGGATGATATCTGCCACCTATAATAAATCCAGAATTATAAGGGTAAGGCCAAAGGACCCTGCTCCACCCATAGGTTTGATGTTAAAGTAAATCTCCTCCTAAGAATCAATGAACCTGGTCTGTAGCTCATTTCCAATTTCCATCTTCAACCTGTTAGTCTTGTCATTGGAATCATTGGCATCTCTCCCTGCTCCAGCTGACCATCAAACATCAGTCAGTCACCTAACATTTCTGAAGTTCCTTCTATGTGCCAGGCATTGTGCTAAGTACTTGGGGATACAAAGAAAGGCAAAAGACAGTCCCTGCTCTCGCTCTTTCTCTCTCTTTTTTTTTTTTTGGTGAGGCAATTGGGGTTAAGTGACTTGCCCAGGGTCACACAGCTAATAAGTGTCAAGTATCTGGTCTGAGACCAGATTTGAACTCAGATCCTCTTGACTCCAGGGCCGGTACTCTATCCACTGCACCACCTAGCTGCCCCTCCTAGTCCCTGCTCTTAAGGAGCTTAAAATTTAATAGGGGAAACTTAATTTCTCCCTTTCTGACCTTTGTAATCACCCTTCGACCAGCAAATAGAGGTCAGTTTCATGACCTCTCCTCTTTCTTGGCTTCTTGAAGCTCCCTAGCTAGCAATCATTGGCCCCCTTTCTGAGTACTTCCAACTCCTGATCTCTGCTGCCCTTTGCTAGGGATGGAACCATAGGCCTTTTACCACTTTGCTCATGTCCACTGCTTCCAAAGAATGGTGACAAGTACTGAAGTGAATATCAAATAAATGGAAGACATGGAAGCAGACATGTCTGTCTTTTAGGCTAAAAATTGCCAGTTACTTTGATACTGAGGATGGCCCGGATTTCCCACCATCCTGGTTGCCCCAGGAAGCAAACGTGTGCAAAGGAAGCAGTTAAGTAATAAGGTGGGCAGTAATAAAGACAGGAAGGGCTGTTGGCCTTCAAGGGAAGGTGAAAACAATGGAGGCAAAGGTGGTCAGGAAAATCTTCATGGAAGAGATGAGATGAGGATTGGGCCTCAAAGGATGAGCAGAATCTCAGAAGGTGGACAAGAGAACCATCTGAGCAACAGCATGAAATTACTGTCAAATAGAAGATCTGTTTAAACAGGAAGCTCAGAGAGGGTAAGGAGCTTACCCAGGGTTACACAGCAAGTGGCAGAGGTGGGAATTCAAAACCGGGTCCAACCCAGAGAAGGCGCCAATATACTTTGGTAGAGGGGATTTCTTCACCTGAGAGTTCACTAGACTAATGAAATCACCTGTCTAGTCTCTAGCCCCCATATTTTGTACATTCCTTAGGCATGCATCTTGTCTCTCCAGGTAAAGTGCAATCACACTGAGGTCAGGGATTGTTGTAGTTTTTGACTTGGTATCCTCAGCACACAGGAGATGCTTAAAAAATGCTTGTTGAAAAACTGATTGATCAGACCACATCTAGAGCAAATAGATATGGGCCACTGAACCATACACTGCAGGCTGCATCGTGACTTAGAAAACCACAAGTTAACATTATCTGTGTTGTATTGTATTTTAATTTATTTTGTTAAATATTTCCCAATTTCATTTTAATCTGCTTTCCCCACATGAGGGAACACTGCAGCCCTCAATGCAGCCACAGGCCCATGTGTTTGACACTTCTGATCTAGAACATTGTGTTGGGTTCCAGGTGTTACAGTGTAGGACGGACATTGATAAGATGGAGAATAGCCAGGAGGGCAACCAGGACGGTGAGAAATCTGGGCCATCTCAGTATCAAAGTAACTGGCAATATTTAGCCTAAAAGACAGAACAGTGGGTGGTGGTGGGATGTGAGAGTTATCTTCAAGTATTTGAAAGGCCCTCATATGGTGGAAGGATTAGAGCTGTAACATTTGGCCCAGAGGGCCAAACTAGGAGCAACTGGGGACATTTCAGAAAGGCACATTTCGGCTGGATCTCAGGAACAAATTGCAAAGCATGGAGCTGTCCCAAAGTGGAATGTGTGCCTTTGTAAGGTACTAAAGACTGTCCTCCTCACTTTGGGCTGTGAGTTGTACCAGATAGCTGCTGAGCTCCCTTCTAACCTGGACATTCTGTGATTCTGTGTGTCAATCAACAAAGAAGCATGCCCTATGGCCCCCTGGCCCTGGGAGGGTTTGCAGTCTAGGTGGGGAAACAGCATTCATCAAACATGACTTAAATGCGCGTAAAGAACAAAGTCCAAGCAGGCAAAGATCCATGGAGTGCCAACTGTGCCCATGAGTGTTGAGGGGACTCATGCAGCTAATGGAGCAATGTCTTGTTTAAAGGACGAAAAGGGCAATCAACACATGCTGAATTTGAACAAGTCAGAACTGAGCTAAACACATTTTTTTTGAAATCTTTTATGTCAGGTGCCTTCTTTTAACACTGAGATCCTGTGTTCTGCTGCTGGGGCCTGTGACTCAATGAGAAAATGTACCTGTCCTGCTCATGTCACCAATACCTGTTTGCCAAGGTCACCCTGTGCCCCCCAGGCACATCTCTTCCCATTAAGAACTTGCAAGAGTTCAGGAATACGCAATTCCAATAGAGCTAAAGAGGCTGGAATCTGATCTTGCAGCTTTAATGTCTGCCATAGCTGAGGCTAAGGAACATGGGGGCCTGGCCCAGGGGCCCTCATGTCCGGGTCGGAGTACTGCCATCTCTCCACCACATCCCCAAACCCATGCATTCCCTCACACAGTTCTCAATGCACAGCCTAAGTTCCAGTTTTTTTCCTCACTCTGACACTCACGACTTGAGTACTCTCCCCCATCCATGAATCACTGACAGACATATTGCATGAATCACTGAAATCATCTCGTCACTAACTGACTTCCAAATCATCCTCTCTGGGATTACTCCCCATACAACTGCTAAAATCAGCCTCCGCTTCCATTCACTAATATATTCCTTCATACTTATAACACATACTCTTCCAGCTTGACTTAGCTGTCTTTGACGCTTCCTTGGTGGCTGTCTGATGACCAGCATGAACCCCGAGGTTACATCCTGATGCTCCTAAATAGGCTGAGAGAATTGCAATCACCTACCATGACTGGCTTTCCCTTTGCTTTCCAACAAGTCATTTTAACTTCCTGGACCCTTGGTTCCCCATCTGTAACATGAAGAAGTTTGTTTATGAGATGTCTTCTAGGCCTAACTCTGTGATCCCATGTGTGACCTTACGTAAGTCACTTCTTACCCCTGGGACTCAGTTTCCTCCTCTGCAGTCTCTTCTAGCTCTAGTTCTAGAATGCTATCCTTCTATGATCTGCTCAACTTACCTTTGAAGGTATGTTGGGGAATCTGAGAGGTTTCTCCTAGTAGATGCATCCAGCAGGGCCAGGCAAAGGTTGTGACAAATGTAGCCTTTGCTAAAGAGCAAAATGAATGATACTGCATACAAAGTACTGTGTTAATCCCCGGCAACATAAATAGAAAAGTCAGTCCCTGCTCTCAAGAAGCTCACACTCTAATGGGGGAGGCAATGGCATAGGGAAGGTTTTGGCTACAAGTTAGATGGAAAGGTCCTGTGGTCCTTGGAGTACAGCAGCAAAGCAGATGGCAAGGCCTCTTCTTTGATGTCATTCCCATTGGTAAAATTTGTGTTAAGTGGTGTGAGAAGGTGCATGCTAAGAATATGGTTCTGCCCCAAGGGAGAGAATACCTAGGTCTAGCTCTAGGGTTCAAGCCACCTTTTTGGGGCAAGGATCTATTGTTTAATGAGTTGTTCTATTACCAAAGTGTTTGATGATGTGATGAAATTAGCCTTCCTATTCACAGCTTTGGATACAGATGGGCAATGAACAGGTACATGGTGAACATGAACAGGATGCCACAAATTGCAGAAGAAGAAGCACTCGAAAGCTTGGGCATAAAGGACTCCATCAGAGAAACATATGAGCTGAATAAAAGGTGGGTTAGCTACATAGTGAGAGTAAGGCCAGTTGTTGTGCTAGGTGTTGGCAATACAAAGATGAACTAGGCCCTGCAGTCCTGGAGTCTACATTCCCCTTGGATGAGGGCGGGAGGGTACAATTCTTAAAAAGAAAAAGCAAATACCAGGTCATTTGAGGAGAGAAAGAGCACTGCCAATTGAAGGCACGAGGGAAGTCTTCCCAGAGGAGCTGGCACCAGAGCTGAGCACAGGAAGTAGGTAAGAATTCTGAAAGGCAAAGATGGTGGCAGAGTGCCAGGTATGGGGAATGACTTGTGCAAAAGCATGGACCATGGAGATGGACGTCAAGTTTGGGTGATTCGGAGCAGTCCAGTTTGACAACTGAGGGAGAAACAAGGTACCATTGGACTGGAAAGGTGGACCAGAGCTAAATTGGGCCAGGCCTTGAATACCAAGCTAAGGAGTTTTTATTTTACCCTGGAGACAATAGGAAGACTTTGAAAATCTTTGAGCAGGGCAGTAGTGTGGTCAAACCTATTCTTTATGAAGATAATGTTGGCAGCTGGGTGGATTAGAGTTGGGAAAGACTAGAAGCTGGATGCCCAATTTGGGTGTTGTTACAATAATCTGGGAAAGAGGTAATAAGCTAGACCAGTAGCAATGTGAGCACACTTGATGTTGTAGAGGGAAAATTGACAGGACTTAGCAGGTAATTAAATATGGGGTGGAGAGGATAAGAGAGATAGAAGAGCCTAGAAGGATTCCATGGTTAGAAACTTGGGGAACTAGAAGGATGGTGGTGCTGTCTACACCAATAGGGAAGTGGGAAGGCAAGAACTCTAGGGGAGAGAATGAGGAGTTCTGTTTTGGGCATATTGAGTTTGACATGCCAAAGTTAGAGATGTTCAGTAAGCAGTTGGTGATGTGGGCCTCCAGTTCAGGAGATTGATTAGGGCTAGATAGAGAAATTTGAGAGTTACCTGCTTGGAAACGATCATGGGACTTATGGAGAGTCTAGAGTAAGATGAGGTACTGGGGGTCCAGGGGTGACTCATTCACTCAGCACAGGGGCCCATGCAGTAGGCTGGAGGAGGAAGGGACCAAGGACCATCTTCTCCTCCCCTTAGGTTCTTTGGCCCTGAGAAATGGGCTGGGCGTTTTGGTCTTCTTTCCTTTGTTCTTTTCAGTTCTAGGTGCATAGAGTGGAATCCCCAAGCCAGTAGCTCAAGCAACGAAGACCTTGAAGCCCAAGATTCTAAGCCAGGTGTTGCAACCAACCCACTGGAGAAGCCCTGAGTAACCAGGATCTTAGAAAGCCAGCTCTGGGGTTGGGGGTGGGGGTGGCTTTGGAACTTGGAACTTGGTGGGACTAATGCTATGTACAAACTGAGTTAAGCTGTGAACTTCATCCTCCCCCCCCCCCCCCGTTCCCTGAGACCCAAGTGATATAGGAAGGGTCTGTGCCCTTCAGATGTTTGGGGAAAAATGTTTACAAGTTTGTTGTTGTTATACCTTTAAAGTAAATATTCTTTTGTAAAAGTTTGAGAGAGAGAGAGAGAGAGAGAGAGAGAGAGAGAGAGAGAGAGAGAGAGAGAGAGAGAGAGAGAGAGTTCTGGGACAGAACCCAGTTTGAAGGCACACCCCTAGTTCCTTCCTGAGATCCTCATATGGTATGGGTTAAACTATTGTAGATTTAAAACTGGATGGAACCTTAAAGGTCATCTAGTCCCAATGCTCTCATTTTACAGATTTAGAAACTGAGGCCCAAACAAGTTAAGTGATTTGCTCAGGATCAGATGTGAACCTAAGTCATGTTGGGCCATAGTGATCACTGTTTCCATTATATTTCTACTCCACGACTTCCCATCCTCTCCCTATCCTGCTCACCCTTCTCTGGCCACGCCACCTTCCTAAAAAGCTACCCTCGGAATTACCCACATTATTCCAAATGAGATCTGACTGAGACACAGTGCAGCAGGTCTAGCTATCATCATTCTCTCTACTCTTGTATAACATGCAACTCTTATTACAACCTAGGATAGCATTAGCTTTTTTTGTGCCACTTTACACTATTGATTCATAGTGAGCCTGCAGTCCCTAAAGATCCCCAGATCAGATTTTGCAGGAACTGTTTCAGATCCTACCTTTCCCCATCCTGTATTTATGAATTGTTTTTTTTTTCATCTGTGTGTATAACTTTACATTTACCTCTATTAAATTTCGTCTGACTGGTTTCAGCCCCTTGTTGTAGTCTGTTGAGAGTTCTTTTTGGCTTCTAACCCTGTCATCCAACATGTTAGTTACCCATTTGCACTTCATGACATCTGCAGGTTTTCCTAACATTCCTTCTATGCCTTCTTCCAAATCACTGATAAAACATCGAACAGCAGGGGATCACAGACAAACCCCTGGGTCCACTAGAGACCTGCCTTGAATGTGACATTGGCATATTAATGATCATTCTTTTGATCTGGTAGTTAAACCAGTTCAAAATAGACCATATGCCAACTTTTCTATCCATTTAAGTCTTTATGAGAATTATGAAGATATGGATATAGACAGACAGACACACACACACACACACACACACACACACACACAATGCTACATACACTTTTACCATGCCTCCTAAACCAGAAACCACTCCCTAGAGCACTTAACCCTTTCCTATACAGAACTCCTACCCTGGGGCTCCCCTGTCTTAAAAGGTGGTTGCCTCAGTTACTCATTGTATTTGGCATGGCTCCAACCATGTTTTGCTTCACTCTGCAGCCATCTCCTTACCAATAAACATGCCTGGCACACTAGAACTCAAGTCTTGGAGGACTAGGTCCTTTCATACCTATAACTCTGGCAGTGGACATCTCTCTACCCTTGCCCAAGCCATCCTGCTCCATCCTGATTTGGGATTATGACAAGTCAACACCTAGGTCTGGCTCAAGCCACAGCTGACTTTTTTCCTTGACCATCATCTCAGTAGCCACTGTGCTGCCCTAACCAGAAACCAAGTCCTTCAAGCCTAGAACAATCACCCAGGGGCCCTGACCATACTGATTGGGAGGGTCCTTAGTCACCCATGACATATAAGCCTGGATCCCCCAACCATCATCTCACTATTCTTGCCACATCCTTACCAGGTGCTGGGAAACAGGGACCAGAAAACAAGCCCTGGAGGTTTTTGCCCTTTCATTAACTTTCAGTTAACTCTCCCACCTCCAGACTTGCTTTACTTCTCATCACCAACTATCATGCTACCAGGGGAGTGGAGCAGAACCCAAGTGCTAGAGGAATTTTACCCCTTTTATGCCTTGAATTCCTGCCCTGGGGCCCCACAGGCTGGGCAGACAGTTGCCTCAGTTGCACATTATAACAAAGCCTGGTTCTAGCCATGCTTCACTTTAACACCAGGCCAGAAACCACAACCTGGGAGACTTAAGTCTGTCTTGTCTAGAGCTCTGGTCCTGGGCCTCTGCTGTCCGGATGAGTGGTTGCCTTTTACTGCATTTAGACCTGGTTCCAACCAGACTTCCCATCTCTCTCCAGCTATTCCTCACCAGAGGCAATGCTAGGGTGTCAATGTACACTTCAATTCTGTCTCTGCTCCCCATTTTTTTTCTAATTCTGAAACATAATCAATTAAACTTTTTTATAGCTCCTGAAAAGGGTGTATCAATTTACTCTGCTATGGCTCTTGGCTATAGCTCCAGCACCATCCCAATAACTTTCTAAACCCAAATATCGCTCTCTAGACATCACTTCCTTCTATGTGTTTTCTCCCCCCATTAGAGCAGGGACTATCTTTGCTTTTATATTTGTATATCCAGAGCTTAGTCTACTGCTTAACTAGTAAGTATTTAATACATGCTTTCTTCATTCATTCATAAACATTAAGACTCTACTTCATGAAAATATCAGTTGTGAACAGGCAGGCTTTTGTAATGATTTTCTACAAAAGACTCCATCTTTATAATCACATAATTGATTGCAAAGTGAGGGTGGTAGCTCTCAAAAGGGTTGCCATGAATTGTATTGAACTTCAACTTGACAGTTGCATACTCGTGCTTGGGAATCCCCACACTTCCTGTAGTAAGCTGGGAATCCTTATGATGAAGACTACAGTACCATGAATAAAAACAGTTGGAAAACCAGAGCTATAGAGAATACAATCTATATTTGTTATCTGTTGATTATAAAAAGCCTTGAAGGCTAGGATCCAATAAAGAGTCCTTCATGCTAGTATAAGATCATTATAAGATTCCTCCATAGATAAAATCACAGAGATAACTTTTGACTTCAGATGTCAATCCAAGTATAAAATGGAGATAAAGGCTCATCAAAGGTGTTAAGAGTTACAAATGAAAAATGCATTCCCTATAGATAGATGCTAAGTTCTCCAAATGTTCCTCTTTTCAGATTATAATATGATGGAGTTTTTGGGAGGGGGCAGAGGCGGGGCAGGACGGAGCAGCATTTTCAATGATCCTAATACAAGCCCAACCTTTTGGTGCTGCTTATGTCTGTGAGTGACAGAACCCCAAATCACAAGTGATCAATTCAATAAAGTTGGACACAGATCTCTTAAGCACCCGATGTCAAGTAACCCAAAGGACAACAGACAAATATACGATAAGAATAGTCAAGGCTGCAGTATATTACGAATGAAGATGTGTACACAAGAAAGTGTACTGGAGATAGCAAGGAGGATAAATGTGACCAGAGAAAGAGGTCAACCCATTGATCATACAGCAGGAACAAAGGCTAAAAGTTGGACTGGCTACTGTGTCCAGGGAAAGCTGGATTTAAAAAATAAATTTCTTCTTAACTTAAACACTCCCAGAAAGTGTTTCCATACAGAACACAAAAAGAGGATTGTATATGAAATCATTTCATATTGCTTGCCTTTACTTTAATGTATATAATAAATTCTACTCATTACTTTCAAACCAGTCCTGCTGGTCAGTGTTTCCTTCAGAACTTCCTTCTCTTCTCTTCTTTGCATTTAAAAAAAAATGTTTCAATGGCCCTCTTTTCTTTTTGCATTATAATAGCTAATCCTACTTCGCTCTGGACCCTCCCCCTCTCCAACTAACCCAGAGAAAAAAGTGGAGGCTGAGAGAGGAACCACCTCTAATGAAATAGGCATAGCCAAGCAAAACAAATGCAGCCAGAGGCCAAGTCCCAAAATGTCTCTCCTTCTGCATCTTGTGCCCAGCACTCCCCAGCGAGGAGGTGAGCGACAGTGCTTCATCAGAGGGCCTCTGAAGGCCCAGGTGGTCACTGCAATTGCATTGCACGCATGGGCTGACTACACTGTACCCAGAGAAAGTTGGATTTAAAAAATAAATTTATTGGGGCAGCTAGGTGGCACTAGTGGATAGAGCACCGGCCCTGGAGTCAGGAGGACCTGAGTTCAAATCCGGCCTCAGACACACAACACTCACTAGCTGTGTTACCCTAGGGAAGGCACTTAACCCCATTGCCCAGCAAAAATAAATAAATAAATAAATTTATTCTGAACTTAAACACAGTTGTTTTGCTTAACAATGTTGTCCTTGTATAATTTGTTCTCCTGATTCTGCTCACTGTGTCAACTCATACTGCCAAGGATGCTCTAAAATCATGTCTTTCATAATTTCTTACATAGAATAATATTCAGTTACATTCATATCACATAATTTGTTCAGCTGTTCCTCAATTAGCTAAGAGGCAATCTAAGGCACCACTTAAGGCAGCTAGCTGGCGCTGCAGTGGATAGGGTGCTGGGCGTGGAGTCAGGAAGACTCATCTTCATGAGTTCAAATCTAGCCTCAGACACTTACTAGCTGTGTGACCCTGGGCTAGTCACTTGAGCCTGTTTGCCTCAGTTCCTTTTCTGTAAAAATGAGCTGACGAAGGAAATGGCAAACTGCTCCAATATCTTTGCCAAAAGGGATCACAAAGGGTCAGATATGACTAAACAACTTCCCTCCTTAGAGCATAAGCTCCTTGAGGGTATGGCCTGTCTTTCTTATTTAATGCTTAGCACACGGTAGGTGCTTGATAAATGTTTACTGTACTGTACTGCATTATATTGCTATGGAGGTGACAACATGACAACAACCATATACAAACAAGCTATATACAGGATAAATTGGGGCTAGTCTGAGAGAGAGGGGACTGAGAACAAGGAAGATTGGAAAAGGCCTCTTACAGAAAGCAGGACTTTAGCACATATTAACAAAGAGTACTGGTTTTGGAAACACAAGATCTGGGCTCAAATTCTGCTTCTAATACTTATTACCTAACTGACCTTGAGGATCTGTAAAGTTAGGAGGTTGCCTTTTAGCTCTAGATCTATGATCCAGAGTCTTTCAAAAATCTGAGTTGATCAATGATCAATTTCCACATCAGTTTCATTAGCTAGCTCCCTGCTTTGAAAGAATAGTTTCTGTTTATGTCTTCAGAATGTCATTCTTGAGAGCTTTCTTCCCATCCATCTTGGGCCAACTTTTCCTGCAGCATGTCAGTCCACTGGACCTATCCTTTAAGACCTTCTCTCTCAAAATATAGAGTGTCACTCTATACCTTACCCACTCCAAGGCTCCCATCATTTCTACTCAAGCAACAAGCATGATCTTCACTGTTGATCAGGATCTGGTCCAGAACACCAGTTACCTTTTGAAGGATGAGATGAATAATAAGGAAGGCCTGTTCCACTGTTGCCAGATGTTTGCTCCAGCATACATTCCATACAACCAAAGCCACATATCACCACAAGGTCATGGGTATTTCCCATAGTTTTCATCTAATTTCGTGTTCTGTCCAGGCAGTCTGGAGTAAATTGTCACAACAATGTCACATTTATCACCACTGAACCATATTCAAATACTTACTTTCCAGTATGTTTTCTCCTTTAGGTTCCTAGATGTCCTCACGCAAATATATATTTTTAATGTACAAAGTTATTATACCTCCATTCAATTCCTTTGTCTCCATTCATGATCTCTAGTTCAGGCCATTTATTACAGTCGCATCTCGACATCTGAGGGCACAGGCTTCGCTGTTGTCCCTCTCACTGGATAGGGTCTGCCATGAATTGCTGATCCTCTCTTCTGCTATTTTTCTTCATATGTTGTATCAGATGCCACATGTAGGGCATGTATATGGGTAGTTTTTCTCTCTCCTCCTTTTTCAGTTTAAATTTCATTTGCATTAGTCCATCTCAATGCCTAAAAGCATTTCCAACTGATTTCATCCACCTAAAACTTTCTGAGAAACTATTGTATTTAGCCATCTACACAACCTCCATCCCTCTCTTTTTACCAGCCCATACGCGATACCCAGGACATAGAGAATATTTCATTGGTTAATTATCCTTTCACTACCTACACCACAAAGATAGATGAAGAAAGTACTTTGTGAACCTTAAAATGCTCAAGAAATTATGAATTATTCATAGTATTTTTGTTATTAATAAAAACATTAAAACCTTCAGAGTAAGCAATGTATAGTAGAAAGTCCATTGGATTTGGAATTGGAAAGCCTGAATTGAAGTCATAGCGCTGCTGTATACTGGCTGTTACCTTGGGTGAACGACTTCTTTGGTCATCATTTCCCTGTTTGTCCAATATAAGGGTCAGACTAATTGTCCACTGAGGTCTTTTCTAACTCTCTAGCTACAATCGTAGAATTCCCTTCCCAAAGTCATCCTAGAAATGTCAAGTTACCCATAGGAATTCTGTCTTCCTTTGTCTTAAGTCTTCCAGACAATTACTGGTTTCCAAACACCCATCCATGTGAGGTGGCCCTGGCGTGGGCACATAGGCTAGAGACCTAGAGAACAACCTGATGCCAAGAAACCCTTACTCCCTAGCATGGGCTTTCCAAGCTTCTCACTTCTAATTGCCTTTTCCCCTACCAGGAGCCCTCCAGGCCCTAAATGTGAGCTCACTCTTCTTAGGGAAATATTTTCCCCTTTTAAAGGGTAGAGAAGACAGATCAAGGGACACCTGGGCCCACTTCCTTGACAGGGGCACCTAAGAGAGGGTGTTAGGGAGTGGGAGAGGCAGGAGGGCAGGGAAGAGGAGTGGGGCTGGGATGGATTTACTGGCTTATTCTGCTCTCACATTTGTATTTACCCAGCTGGGCCTCCTGCTGCCCAGGGTACCCTGCCTCTGCAAAGCCTGCCTGGCTCCAGGAAGTAATGGCAGAGAAGACCCTTGGCCAGCCAGCCATTGGCCAAATCTCCAGTTCAGCAGAGTGTATCTTCAGCACCGCTCCCTTGCCCCCTGCTTGGCTCCAGGTTCTGGGCCCCTTTCCCCAACCCCCAGACCCCATTGCCCTCTTGTCCTCATACCCTTTACTCTCATACTCCCTAATCAAAACCTGTCCTCAGGAAAAAATCTGAAATTCATTCACATGGAGAGGTAAATGATTTATGAGAGCTTTAAATCTTCACACTCCAAGAGGGAGTTGCATTTGAAACAGCAATCTTAAGCTAAAGGAATGAAGCTCTAATGGCAGAATTTTTGGCATCTCATTGTGTGGGTAGCCATCTACTATTCACTCAATGCATATCATGCTTGCCCTAGGCACAGAATTATGGTTTTTATACTAGGAAGTTGGAGGGGGCAGAGAGAGACTTTAGGCCTTAGATGGGCTAAGATGTATTTTAAAAAAAAAAAAAGGATGGATATTTTTGAGGACTTTGCTTTTGGAGTTTTCATTTCTAATGTTCATAAAGTCTGAAAGAGTGCTCAGGAAATGATGGTTTAGACATAAAAGTTAGAAAAATTATACAAGTAAAAGAGTGATTAAAAAGCTCTTGGAGGCCATTTAATCTAACCCTGTTATTATACAGAAGAGGAAACTGAGGCCCAGAGAATTTAAATGTTAGTAGTTGGCATAGCAGCATGCTACCTCTGCCAACCATTAGTTCAAAAACAAAGAAAGAGGGGCTAGAGTTGCCTAGTGCACATGGTGGGGGATACAAACAAGGATGATTGTTAATGACATTTTCTGAGTATACATATACATATACATACACACATACACACACACACACACACACACACACACACACACACACACACACATATTGAGTAGGGGCTAGAGTGCCAGGCCTGGAGTTAGGAAGGCTCCTCTTCCTGAGTTCAAATCTGGCCTCAGACACTAGTTGTGTGGTGACCCTGGGCAGGTCACTTCACCCTGTTGGCCTCAGTTTCCTCATCTGGAAAATGAGCTGGAGAAGGAAATGACAAACCACTCTAGTATCTTTGCCAAGAAAACCCCCAATGGGGTCACAAAGAGTCAGATGTGACTGAAACAACCGAACAATAACAAAGAGCTGGAAGGATTCACAGAAATCATTGAGTGCAACTGCCTTGTTTTATCTTTATAGATGAGGAAACCCTACCAGAGAGATGTGACTTATTCAAGAACAGGTGACTTATTCAAGGTCACACAGCTAGTTAATAATCTTGGAACCTAGGTTTGCAGCTTCTGAATTCTTGCCCAAAGCAAGCAAACTCTAACAACAGGCCCATGGGATGGAAGAGGAAAAAAGCAGGCAAAGGAGGGCTGGGGTGACTCCTTAGAGAATGCCACATCTCTGTGCAAATGACTCTCAGATCCTCCTCCTTGAGGGCAGGAACTGTTTCAATCTTCTCTTTGTCTCCAGTGCCTCACTCAGAGCCCAGCACATAGTAGGTCTTTAAAAATGTCAGTGAATGGAATCGACTCAGTTACCAAGTCCTATCAATTCTACCTCCTCAATATCCCTCACATTTATCCCCTCTTCATTCCCACTGTGACAGCCATCATTCAGGCCCTTAATTCTTTTGTGATAGCCTTCTGACTGCTCTTCCTGCCTTGAGTTTTCCCACTTTAAGAGATCCTTCACGCCACTGCCCAAAGAACTTTGCTAATCATTCTGCCACTCCTCTCCTTAAAAACCTTCAATGGCTCCTTGTTGCCTATCAAAGAAACTAGAAACCTCCTGATCCTGATATTTAAAGTCTTCCACAAGCTGGCTCCAACTGGCCTTTATAGCCTCAACTCATAGCCATTTCATATTCTCTCTCTAAATTCCAGCCAGACTAGTCTACTCTCTCTCTGCCCCCCGTTTTCACTTTGCCACCTTCTGTTTCCATAGCTTTGCTCAGGCAAATGGAAACGAACTTCCTTCTTTACCAATCTGAATCTATCCTTCAAAGCCTAACTTGGGTGTCAATTTCTCTACCTCCTGTCCCCTCAAAGTGAAAGTAGGCATCTCTCCATCTTTTTTTTTTCCCAGCATCACTCCATCTTAAAATTTCTCATAGTACTCTGATGAAATTTCTCCTTCACTCCTGTTACACTCTCCCTTGTATCATGGTTACATTTGTATGCAGGTCTTCCCCCCCTTTCAATTGTAATTTCCTTTAGAGTTCTCTCCATGTCATATTTATCTTTCTATGACCATCTATCAGCACTGACTTTACTTTGCACCTAGTAGGCACTTAATTTTAATTGTTTAACTGTTCAATTTGATTCAACAATGGATGGTCTCAAATTCTAATATAGCTCTTATGTGAAAAATTTCCTCTTAATACGAAGGGCCTGGGTACATTTTTAGGACCTCTCACTTATCTGGCTAATTGCTCGTACCTACAGAGAACCTAGGGACTTCATTATCTGGCCCTCCCCCAAAGTAGCCACTGTGATCCTTACAAGCACTCCAGTCCACAAGGCTTCAAAACATATAGTAACCTTGTTTAAAACGATAAGGGCTCAGAAAGAACTTGCATCTGAGCCCAGAGGAGTACAAGAGCCCTCTTTCACCTTCTGATGGACCTCTACTTTCCCTCCTAGAAAGGGAGTAGAAGTAGTCACAGGCCTACCCTAGGTGGGGCTCTGGCAAAGGGGAGTATGACTTGGGGTTCAATCTACCATGTTGGTGCTGCATGACCACTTTGCTCCCTTTTCATGTTGCTCTCTACCACCACTATGGCTCCCTGCTTTGCTGCTAGTTACTGAAGGTACTAGTCCTTTTGTTGACTTCTCTGCCTGTCGTGGCTTCCCATTTTGTTGAGTTACTATTGTTCCAGATTCTAGTTCATTTACCAATCTCGATAGTACTCTGTTTTGCATCATTGGTCCATTGGCCATTTCCTTTCCCTTTCTCTTCTCCCCTTCCTTTCTTTACTGTGCCATGCCCTACCCCACTCCCCCCACCCCTCCATTGCTTGACAAATCCCCAAGATCACAGAAAGAGAAGACTCAGAATCAGAAGCAGCCCATGCAAATACTTCTAAGTAGCTCCTTACATCTAAGCCCTGCACCTAGAGGAAACAGATGCCTACAGTCCTCATTATAATGTATCAGCTAGAGAAATCAGGCATGATAGGAGAAAGACCATGTCCATGTTGACACACCTGAGCCCAGAAGATGACACACACTACAGGAATCTCAGACTGGGTTTGGACGTAATTAAGCATGCTTGTTTTCTAGGTTCTTGAAGTCATATTGATTTGCCAACCAAAATGACTGGAGCTGTGATTTATTGTCTTACCATGAGGTCATGTTTCCTCACTGATTTTTTGGCTAAGCAAGAGTAGGGAACAGTAGCCCTTTCTTATTGAATTAGCTCATTTGGTACAAATGAAGTAACATTAAGGATTGTGGCCAGTCCCTGTCACCTGCCAAAATAGTATCTTACAGGCATTCGCCGTCTCAGGAACAAATTTTAAACCAAATTTAGGAAACATTATGATCTTTATGAATAATAATACACATCCACCTTACATTTCTTCCTCCCTGATTTAATTTCTTTTCATAAAGCATACATCAAAAGTATAGCTGCAAAGTACTTTAATACTTAATGTTTTCATATTAAGAAAACTTACCTTTAACCTTTTTTGTTTTAATTTTCATAACAGAATTCTGGCTTTCTTCTCTGTACTCTTCTAACTGAAGGTTTTTTTTTCTGGGATAAGATGCAGGGACAAAATAGAAAGTTTATGTGAAGTTCCAAGAATTTCTGCATCCCAGAACAACATCTAGAAACGCAGGGCCCTCCACACAGGACTAGAAAACCAAACTGTATTCTGCGTAGGAGGGGTGGAGGGTTCTGAGGAGAAGAGTGATATAATCATTAGCAAGATTCCTTGGGAAATGGTGTACAGGATGTGTTTAAGAGGGAAAAGTGTGGGCAGCAGGGGCATTTCTGGCATTGGGATGGCAGTCAGAGGAAGTTCCCTGTACTCTTTCTTATGAAGAAGGTCAATCACGTAGGCAGGTCATCTGTGCATTGTGGTATAGGGGCTTGCCCTGCTGATCCCTGAAATTCTATCACTAGAAATTACAGAATAATCGCCTTCTATTGTCTTTGTGAGCTGTTATGTTCAGATTGATCGTGTGTCTCAATGTATATTCTGTAGAGGGTCCCTTTAACAAACAGAAGCAGGTTGAAGAGCCAGCTGGAGGCCTCTTAGTAAGATGGACAGTTATATGTGGATGCAACCATAGGTATTGATCATTAAACATTTAGCAGCCAAATCATGGAATGGGGAGAGCCTTTCTTTTGGAAGACTATAACTCCCGGGTTCTGAATGGAAAAGGACCATCATCACAGATGTTCATGCTGCTGACATGTCAACACATGTTGGGTGTAATCCCTCTGTCTTTCTCTGAGCTTCTGTTGCACAAATCTGGTTCCTTTTTGCACAAAGACATAAAGAATCTCTGTAGTTAAATAACAAAAGTGAAGAATCACTCACTAGCAGATCAGGAGGATTTATGGAAATGCTGAGATAGATACTCGGTGAAGTATTAGAGCAAAAGATCGACTCGAGGGGTCTTAACAACTGGCAGGGTTGGTTAGGAGCCAGAGGGCTGTGGAGAACCCATGATAAACCCCACAGAAACCATCAAAGATTTAGGGTAAGTTAAATCTGCTCAAGTCTGCTGAGAATCAAGGTATCCTGAGAGAATGGGAACAGCTGAAGGTCCTATGACTGAGAGAGTAACATGCTTTTCCATTCAATTATGCTTGGCTATTTCTTTTTAAAGAGGCTGTTACATTAAGGGCTAAACATAAATACTAACTATCATTATCATAAACATATTTAAATTCAAAGTTAGAGAAAATGTGAAGATTCACAAATAGCAAGGTACAAACAAATATCTTTCTCATTTATGTGTAACCATTATCAGTCACTTATCTGTCCCTTGTTTTACCCAGGCTTGCATAAACCAAGTCTCTCTAACTCACCCTAATCTTTTATGTTAATATCTAAACTTCCCAGAAAGTGTGAACAGTACCAGTGGGTTTCTGCCAGCTTTGTATCAAAAGCCCTTGCAGGAAGACTCCCTCTGGCCTTTGAAAAACTCACTGTTATAACAGGCCTACATTGAGCTGCTCACAACTTATTAGAGAAAAGACTATCAATTATTCTTCTCAGCTCTCAGTCACTGCTTTTTCTCAAGTAGCAAAAATACAAAAAAGAGAAGGAAAAGTTATAGAGAAGCAGGATGCCAGCACTCTGCAGGAAACCCTGGGATCATCATTTCCCTAGTCAAAAAAAATTTTTTTTTCCCTGCATTTGACCACCTCTTCAATTTCACTTTTTTAAGACTTCACTTTGAGAGCTATAACTAGGGTTGGGGCGGCTAGGTGGCATAGAGGATAGAAGGCTGGGCCCATAATCGGGAAGACCTGAGTTCAAATGAAGCTTCAGACACTTACTGTGTGACCCCGGGCAAGCCACTTCACCCTGTTTGCCTCAGTTTCCTCATCTATAAAATGAACTGGAGAACGAAACGGCAAACCGCTCCAGTGTCTTTGCCACGAAAACCCCAAATGGGGTCACAGAGTCGGACCCAACCGAAAATGGCTCAACAACAAAAGGCAAGTGAGGCATTGTCCCAAGTCGTCGATATTCTTAATGGCATTTCCCTTTCAGAGGAAGCATGCTTTTCTCTAGTGAGCGAGGCACAATACCTTCCCAAAGTAATCTGAATAATACCATCCCTGTACTTTCAGCCTCATAATTCTCTGCTTACCTGTGCCATATGGAAGGAACAAGCCCACTCCTTTGCTGGGCCCTGGGCTGCCACCCTTAGGATAGCATCACTTGGTGCCCCTGTCCTGATCCCCAAGCCCTATGGAGGTGGAGGTTGGACTCTCTGGGCATGGACAGACTACCCTCTGCTCTGGCCTTTTATGACTGTACCTGTGGTCAGATTGTATTCTCTGCCACTGCCACCATCAATACCTGCCAATTGTGTTTTTTTTTTAATTTGGTCAATTTTTTTAAAAAGACAGCATGTGGATCAACTAGGAAGAATCTTTACATCAAACATATGATATGAGTCTGAGACATGATATAGACAACTAACAAATATAAGATCAAGTCATTCTCCAATTAAGTGGTCAAAATTTGTAAACAATTCTCAAAGGAAGAACAAACCATTAACAACCATATTAAAGAATGCTCAATATAAGAAATGATGAGCAAGTGGACCTCAGAAAAATCTGGAAAGACCTGTATGGACTGATGCTGCTGCCAATTGTTTTTGCCTTAAGCAAAAGAATCCCTAGTTGATTGTTCCACACTGCCTCAGTGATCACTCAGTTTATCAGAACATAAGTTTTGAAACACATTTGAAAAAGAACATAATATACAATTAACAACTGAGCTGTGTGGTTTTATAGTACCATATAGTCCTGCACATTTTTATCTTATATTTGTTCTGTTTGATGAGCTGCCAGATACAAACAGACACAATCTATGCCAAATGGGAAATCACTGAGGCCGGGTGGTACAGTGAAAAGAACAATGGATGTGGAGTCACATGATCTGGGTTCAAATTCCATCTCTACAATTTACTACTTGGGTGAGTTTGCACAAGTCCTTTCCCCTCTCTGCGGCTCAGTTTCCTCATATGTAAAATGAGGGAGTTATAGAAGATGGCCTTAAAGACCCCCTCCAGCTCTAGATCTGTCATCCTAGGGTCTGTTTTTAAGATTTTTTTGAAGAGGAATAGGGATAGAGGAAACAATTAGACCTGTGGTTTCATTAGTACGGGGAACTCCCAGGTGGGGAAAGCCCCTGACTAGTGCAGCTTGGCACCTTCACTTCACTTGTATTCTCACAGAGTTGACTAGAGCACATAGAGGTTCAATGAATTGCCCAGGGTCACTTAAGCAAGTATGTGTCAGGGGCAGGACCTGAAGCCAGGTAAGAAGATGATTGGAAAAAATCAAAGATGATGTTAAAACTTTTTTTTAAAAGGAGACCAAAAGAACATATCTCTTCTCTAAAAAATAGTTACAAGACTGGCCCACACATACATAGAGGGTATCCTCGATCAAATTATGAGAAGGGAAAAAACTCAAAATTTCACAAATAATTTTCTAGAGTAGACCACATCTCTAGTCACATTAATAAATGAAAGATACCAAGAATCAACATCATGGCATATTTGTTGTTTGTTGATTATAAAAAAGCATTTGACATGGTAGAACAAAATGCAGATTTTAAAGGTCTCTTCCAACAAGGTATTTCCCATTCATATATTAAGGTCCTGTAAGATTTTTTAATAGTGATACCTTTTAAAACTTTCTTTATTATTCTTGGGGCTTTTTTTTTTGTTCTGTATTTTCTTTTGCAACAACATGGCTGATGTAGAAATGTTTTGCATGACTGCACATGTAGAACCTATATCAAATTGCTTGCTTTCTCAATGAGGGGGGAAGGGAGGGAAGGGGAGAATTTGGAACTCAAAATTTTAAAAAATAAATGTTTAAAAATTGGTGTTTATATGTAATTGAGAAAAAAATAACAGAACAACAGAAAATGCAATTGGGAAATGCTTAACAAAATAAATAAAATTACAATATGCCATAGGTAATGTTAATTTATGGTTTCTAAGTCAATATCCTACCCTTAGGGATTAATTTCTGTCTGAGTTTGACATGACAGGGAGCTAGACTATTCCATGAAGTTTGTCATGTGGCCCATTGAGTTAGTTGGACTAACTCAATAATCTTGGACAGGTCCTACAAGTGGACTAGTAGCTGGACCCAGAATGGAATCAGAAGAAGAAAACAGACTAGATTACATTTGTAAAATGTTGCCATGCCTTAAATGACTCCAAGTACCTACCTGAAATAAAAATCAATCGTCTGAAGACCAGTATTCCCTTAGTGACACTATATAGCTATCAATCATGGAACAAACAATTTCTGAAGAATCAAAACTATATGTGACCCAAAGGGCAATGCTGAGCATAAGTAAAGCTCTGACATATTACCAATGATGGTGTGTATAACAATTGGCATTAAAGGAAATGTGTGGTTGGCCAAGCAAGTGGGCTGGTCATTCAACAAGAGCTGGACAGCCTGAGTGCTGGACTAGTTAAAAGGCCCAAAGCAAAGCTTCTAATTTCCTCCTCTATAAAATGAAGAATTGGGAAGAGATGACCTTTAAAGCCCCTTCCTCTTCTAATATTCTATAAGTCTATAAGGTAGAAACATTCAGAGCTAGAGTAGAGGGCAGAAGAGACAGAAAGAATCTCTACTAATGAGAATTCTTATCAGACTGATGTAGGCCGGGAGTCCCAAGTTCTGTCTGTGGGGCCCAAGGAGCAAGAAAACAGCATGTCATGTGGCTGCTAGGGAATTCAGTTTTTATTTGCACTCCAGGAGTACACTCCAGGAGGTCCTGCCCAGCCAGAAAGGACCTAGTATTTCCAAGGATGGGGGTTGGGAAAGAGTACTTACACATTCTGGGAGTGAAACAAGTTACATCTGAAAAATTCAGATTTATGGGTTAATATTCCACATCTGAACTATGTACATAAATTGTACTTGTACTACTCACACTGTATAGACTAGATTTTTCACTCAACTTCTCAGCCTAAAGAAAAAGGCACAGGACAGGACAAAAGAGGCCATGATGCAGTCTTGATGTAAGCAATTTCATCACAGACTGAGCTGGTTCTTTCTCTTGGAATGTGGGGTCTGGTGTGGTATAAGAGTAAGAATCAACTGCCTTCAAACGAACTGCCCTAGATAGATGTCCCAGCTAAAGCACCAATGGTGAGGTATGGTGTGGGCCCCACCGAAAGGAAAAAGGGTGGGATGGACAATGGGAACTGTCAGTGATAAGAAGAGTGGATATGCAATGTGTTCAGGGAAGAGTGAAGGGGAAAGTGATAAAGGAGGCCAGTTGGACGGCAAGGCCATGCTGACCTGCAAATGCCCTGGGAGAATGAGAGATGTAAAGAAGACATTAGTAGATGAATGGAGAGAAAGGTCAGAGGGGCTTAGGGGGCCACTGGCAAAACAGCAAAACACGGCAGAGTTGATTAGTAATCAGGGATCACTAGAGTCATGGCCAACTAAAAGGTAGAACTAAAGCATGGCCAATATACTCTAGGACTGTAGCCAGGCCCAGATTAGCAAGATAACATGCAAAGGACAATTGTAAAAGAACTGTAAGTGGAGGCTAAGGCGGACAATTGTAAAAGAACTGCAAGTGGAGGCTAAGGCTCTCTCCCTGTCGTCAAGAATAAATGAACAATGTAAAATGAAACAATAAAGCATCACTACCAACATGCTTTGACATTCCAAAATTCTTTGAACAGCACAAAGTTGCCCATGAAGAGAAAAAAAAATAATGGTTGGAGCCAGGACAGCAACTTTACTATGGACAAGGACCCTCAAGTCTGGAGGAAAAAACTCAAGGGTGTGCATCACTCATCCCAAAGGTGAAATCTTCTGGGAAATTCTTCCTGACAGAAGAACCACCCCAAGGGGCCCTAGTAGCCAGACAGGACCCCTGAGGTTTCTTCTTAGAGGTATGATAACCGCCATCACCCAGGCCCAGGGCTACAATTTCCCAGGGTTCTTGCTTCCAGAGACCTGCGCACATGACAACTAAATGAGATCCCTAGAGAACTTCTAGCATATCAAAGTAGTTGGGGAACTGTATGTCCTGTCCTTTATACTTCCTGAAGTCCAACAAGGCCTTAGGCTAAGGGCACTGAGTCACTTGTAAAACAATTATAATCAGTAGAATTTACCAGATGACAATGACTGTCATTTCGATAGCACTTTAGGGTTTGCCAAATGTTGTCTTATTTGATTCTCACAACCACCCTGTGGTTTAGGCACTACAGGGGGCAGTTATCCCCCTATTACTGATGAGAATACTGAAGCTAGGTAACACATTGATCACAAAATCAGTAAAATTGAGTGGTAGAACTGAAGCGTCTCTCTTGATTCCAAGGACCAGGGCTCTTTCCCTTGTTCTACACTGCCTCTATAAATGATCCATATAGGCTGGCATCAATGACAAATGGTAATTAGCAAGCACACCATTACTTAGAGAGACAATTTGAAGTGAAAAGTAAAGTACGACTACTCGTGTTAAAGGTTTGTGTCCAATCACAGCATGTAAGGAGAGAATTAGGAAAATGTTTTTTAGTTATCTAAAAATGTGAAAGAGCCCATCACCAAGGGGCTCATCTTAATCAGGAGAGTGAGATACTGTCCAGAGGAGGGCTACTTGGCTGGTAAAGAGCATTAGATCAGTTAAAGGAACTGGGAAAGTTTAGCCCAGAGGAGGTTCAGATGGATATGACTGTTGTTTTTCAAGAGAAGGAATACTGACTCTGGAGCCAGAGGACCTGGGTTCAAATTCCACCTTTGATGTTTACTACTTATGTGAACTTAAGTGAGTCACAACCTTCCTGGACCTCAGTTTCTTCATCTGTAAAATGAGGTGGTTGGATTCTTTGGCCCCTAGAGTCTCATCCAGCTATAAATCTCTGATCCTATTATCCTCAGTAGTCAAAGGGAAGTCACATGGAAGGGAGACTATACTTGTTCTTGGCCTCAGAAGGCAGAACCAGGGCCAATGGATAGAAACTGCAAAATGGCAAATTCAGGCTTGGTGTCAAGAAAAACAGCCTTATTATTAGAGCCGCCTCCAAGTGGAATGGGCTGTTCTGAGAGGTAATGGCCTCCCCCTCACTGAAGCAGGACAACCATGTCTCAGGCACAAAGGAGAGGTCAGGCACTTGGTTAGGCACTGGTTGAATTAGATGGTTTCCCATGGTTCCCTTGAACTGAGCTTATGTGCACAGGATGACTATAAAATCTTGGATGGGGAATGGCATTGGCCTTGCTCGAGACTCATTCCCTCTGCATGGGAGAATTCACTAAGGGATGTACTAAACAATAAAGTATTGGTGCCTATGTGAGGCCTTGGGGTCTTTGTGCAACACTAAAAACAGCTTCCTGGGAAGGGGAGCAAGACTTTTTGTGGGCAAATTAGCATCAGAACCAGCATTCTGACATTCAGAAGGGCCAGGTCTGGTCTGGAGGGAACTGGATGAGCAATCTCCCGCAGGAAATTCTTAAATTTGAGGCATAATTGATTTAGGTGGAGGAGGCATGGTCAAGGAAGGCCCGAAAAATGCTCTGGGAATGGTTGATCCAGTTAAAGAACACACATGAGTATCTTTCCCACATTTCAGATGGGAAATTGCTGACTGATTAATCAAGGTTAGTTAGTAAAGTAATGACACACAGCCACATTAGAAGATTTTAGGGCTGTTTTCATTCAGCCTCAGAATGTGGTTCAACTGACAACATCTGCATTGGCCTCACCCATCTTCCCTGATGTTGTTCCCAATATAACTTCTTTTGTAGTGGGAAACACGCTTAGAACTGTCACACAAAACAGATTCCCAGGAAAAACTGGTCTACAGAGACCTAAGGGCCATGAGTATTAAGTATCTGATTTTCACACATCCTAACTTGATTGTCTTTAGATCTGGGGCATGTGGACCTATTGTGGCTGTTTTGACCACTGCACCATAGACAAAGAACTTGTTTACTGTCCCAGAATGAGAAGACAAAAGGTATTAAAGGAGGTGGATTCCTCCCTGGTGATCAGCACAGTGTCTTTGTTGTCCTTCATATATGACTAAAGATGGAAATTCTGCCCCACTCAGGACATGTGCTCTAACTTGTGGCTTCAGTGATGGGAATGGGCTGCCCTGAGCCCTCTACACTCTTTTGTGAATCCCCTTTTGTGACCAAAGACACTTGTTAATCAGAAGGTTCTCTGGGTTTGGACAACAATATGTGGAAAAAAGTGATACAAATGCTCGGGGACTAGGATTGCACCTCCAGCTTTGCTGTAAGTCTGACGATGTGGATTCACCTGCCTATTCCTCCATCTCTAGCCATGACTTCTGGGAGTTTCCATTCCAGTGAAAGCTCTTTCCTAGTATTCAAAGACTTGGTTAGTACATTTTCCATTTTGTTGCAGAGTGGTGGAAGAAGTAAAGAACGAAGAAAGATCTGACACCTTCATCACCAAAGAAAACTCCCTGAAGTATAAAGTGACAACCCTGATGTAGACTTAACATATTAACCCCTTTCCCCAACTGGTTTTTGTCTTGAAAGACAGCTAACCAAATAAGACTCTGCCATGTTATCTTGCACTGGTATCTTTGTTGTTCTCTAAAGACCAACAATACTCAATGAGAGCATAGACCTTTCCAAGTCACGCCCATCCCCTGACTAGCTTCAAGGAAAGAGTCACAGCCTACATTGATATCTGCTGAAGTGAGTGTTCTCACATCATTAGCATCCTGTCAGATTGAGGAGCAGGAGATGATTGCAAAATGAATCCTGACATCACAAAGTCAGGCAAAATAGCTTGAAAAGGATTATCCATACACACATTTAGGTGACAAATGACTTTCATACTGATGATTTCAAGTTGTACCCTATTAGAGGGAAGCAAATGTTTAGCAAATGGACCACCTAGGAATTACAGAGAACAATCTCACACTTGGCAAACTCCTTAACTGAACTCAATTCAACAACAATTTAATTCTGTGTTCAAAGGTCCCTCCCAGCTCTAGACATTCTCCATTCTAAGGTCCCTTATGGCTCTTCTGTGGCATATACTATGTTCTGAGATCTCTTCCATTTCTGACAATCTCTACTGTCCATTCTAGGGTCTCTCTCAGCTCTGACAGCCTATTTTACTTTCTAGACACCTTATAAACATTCCACTCTATGAAAATACATATTACATAATATGCCCTTGCATTTTTTTTTATCGTTTTCTCTCCAATACCTTGGTTTCTGTGACTAACATTCAGTGTTACATGTTGAGAGTTGCTGAAATATGTCCCCTCCTCAGCTTCCAATATTTTTTTCAATACATCAGAAAGTTACAGTAGACACAGCAGAAAAACCTCAAAGGCTTTTTTTTTTTATACAAAATGGTAGAGGTTGGGTTGGAAACATTCAGAGCTATGTCCAACAAACACGACTGAAAGGTTGATGTCACCACTGAAAAACCACCAGGAGAAACCCCCCCTGACACTCAGCTGATCCAGCAGGGGAAGACAGCAGGACAACTTAACTAAGATACTAAGGACGTTCAGCAGAGAAGGGAGTCTTCCCTTCCCTGGGCCCAGGTCTGTGGCCATTCTATGTGCGCTTCCCAGAAAGGCTGGGACACTGGGGAGCTTACCTGATGTTTCTGTCTACAAGTATATGCTGAGCCTTTACTACGGGCCTTAATTGGAATTGAAAGAAAGTGTGCCTTAGGCAGGGTAAGGGCTGAATCTCAGAGGGAGCTGTTATAAGAAGAGGAAGACAAATGGGGCTCCCATATCATGGGACACTCAGTGAAGCTCCAGAGTCAAGTTTTGTAACAAAGGTCCTAAATGTTCTTATTGGCGTAAGTGGACAGCTTGCCAAGTCAAACACAAGGCTGGCTGGCAAAGGCTCACTGGCATAATAGATGCATGGAATGGAACTCTGTGCAGGTGTACAAGGCCTTAGCATAGCATTCTGTGGGCCAATGCAGCTTCTGAAATGATCTGGGTGGGGGGGTGGGGGTGGGGACACAGTAATGGGCCATCTATGTTCACACCTCTTTCAAGAACATGGCCTGCTGAGAACTGCAGCTATGGAAAAGAGTTGTCATTAAAAACCCAGTATCCAAACTAACAAATTAAACTTCTAAGGGGGATGATGGGGGCATCTAAAAATAGGTGGGATCATTTCAAAGTGTGAAAAGGGAGAGAGAAAAAGAGCTATCTTTCCCCCAGGGTCAAAAGAACTCCCCCCGCCCAGTTTCCAAACCTCAGTCTTTTCCTAAATACATCTTATATGAAATAATTGAGAAATTCTGCTCATTGAGAAATCAAGTCTCATGAAAACTGGATGCTGACTTTTGTCCAATGGAAACAACAATAGACATAGCATAGTGAAAAGAACCCTGGAGGTGGACTCAGAGGAACTGGGTTGGAAGCCAAGCTCTATTGCTTACTATCTGTGTGACCTTGGCTGAATCACTTAACCTCTGTGGGTCTCAGTTTCCTCATCAGTAAAATATAGCAAATTGGCAAAAAAGATAACATTCAATGCTGGTGTGGCTATAGAAATACCGGCACACTGATATATTGCTGGAGAAGCTATGAAGTGGTTCAGCATTTTTAAAAAGCAATATGGAATTATCCAATGAGAGTTACAAAACTGTTCATACCCTTTGACCCAACAATTTCACTCTTAGGCTTTTATATCCAAAGGGAAAAAGCTAATCTGGATTCTTAGCAGCACTTTTTGTCATCGCAAAAAACTGGAAACAAATTATGTGCCCAATGATAGAAGAATGGTTAAATTATTTATGGCATAGGAAAGGAATGGGATAGTATTACACTGCATCAAGAATTCAAAGAAATAGAGAAAAACATAAGAAACAATGCAGAGTTAAGCAAAAACTAGAGTAACCACATGCTACCACTATGTAAAGACATTAAACAACAAAACTCATTTTGAATATATAGGATGGCTGTTATTGCCTTATTAAAGTTAATGAGCAAAAATTTGTTTCCATTAATAATCAGTAGATAGCAGAAGTATATGCACATAAACAATTACTTACAATAATTTTTTTGTATTTACTCATATTTTTAGATGCTCATACTTCTTGATAAAAATAAAAAGAAAATTAACTAAAAATGAGTCAATAAAATAAGGGAGTTAGACTATGATATAAAATGAGATAACAAGTAAAATGTTTCCCAAGCTTTAAAGCACTATGTAAACGCCAGCTATTGTCATTAGATCTAAGGTTCTTCCACCTCCAAATCTATGATTCATTAAGAACCAATTGTGTGTCTAGCACTATGCTAGACACAAAAAATGCCAGATTTCAATAGGATTCATTCCTGGGGCTCATGGAGCTTGTAGCCTAGGAAGGGAATAAGAAGCACAGTGAAGTTGTCTGGTGACACACTTGGCCCTGAGGTTGAAGGGGGAACCCTCAAACAGAGGCAGCTACAATGACTGAGGAGTCTCTAAGTACAGCTCCTGACCCCAAAGGAATCCTATGAACCCCTATATTTATCCATATTTGCACAGATTTGCATATATTCAAAGATGCCAATGGTCTACTCACCCAAAACGTGTGCATCAATGGAAAACTCTACTCCTTCTGTGGTCTGGAGTATAAAACAGTGGCACCCATCAGAGTGAGCCCTCAAGTCTGAGCAGGGCTGGTTTTCTGAGACTAATGTGTGTTATTTCATCCCAACCATAAATGGATGAACCCCGAGTGATAGTGAGATATAATGGATAGATATATGCTTATATCCTTTTTTGTCTTTATCCTAGACTGGTCTGTATACTATCAATAAACCACATGGTTATAGCAAATGAATGGGAGAGTCTGTCTCTGTTCCTGGAAATCTCAGACCACAGCCTTTGCAACCAGGCTCCAGGTTCTCTCTCCATACTGATTATATATCACTCCCATCCACTCACTCTACATTCTAGAAAGACTGGCATATATTATGTTCCCCCCATATATGACATCTCATCTCCCACTTCCATGCCTTTGAACAGGATGATCCCCTGGCCTAAAAAGCTCTTCATCCTAATCTTCATCTCTCAAAGACTCTACCTCCCTTCAAGGCTCCATTCCAGCACCACTTCCTATATAGAACCTTCTCTCCCAGTTGTTAATGTACACTCTCCTGCCAAATCACTTAGGATAGGCAGTTCTTACTCATCTGTGAATGTTTGTGGTCCTCCCATAAAATGTAAGCTCTCTGCTTAGCATAGTGATTGGCCCACAATAAGTGACTGATAAATAAATGCTTGTTAATAGTAAGAAAAAGATGAAAAACCTTGTTTTTCTATAATAATAAAAAATCAGAGATATAGACAGGTATGAAGCACAAGACATTTGTCATGTAGTATACATAAAGAAACATAGGCTCAATCAATCAACTAGCATTTATTAAACACCTACTGCATGCCAGGTACTGAATAAGTCCTAGGGATACAAAGAAAAGCAAAAGACAGTCCCAGTTCTCAAGGAGTTCACAGTCTATGGGAGGAGGCAATATGCAAACAAGTGTGTGCAAACCAACTACAGACAGGGTAAACTGGAGATAGTCTCAGAGGGAAGGCACTAAGATTAAGGAAGAATGGGAAAGGTGGGACTTTAAGATCATAGATTTACATCTAAAAGGGACCCTATGGACCATCTAATCCAACAACCTTAGTTAATAGATCAGGAAATTGAGGCCCAGAGAGGGGAAGTGCTCACAATCGTACAGAAGGAATCATCATTAGTAAAATTCAAACCCAGGTCTTCTAACTCCATACTTCGAGACTTCCTGTATTCCTGGTTTCACTGTGATGGCTTCCTCTGCCAATACAGATTCTAGCCCATCCTCACATACAAAGACAGTCTTTAATGGGTCAGTATAGCTGAAATCATTCTTCCTCTGGTGGCCAGTGATCTGAACAGTATGTACCTTCTCCACAGTACTGATCCTCAAACAGCCTGTCATCACCCTATACTTAAAGTCTTTCAGGTTTTGTGTTCTGTTGACATGGCTTTGGGGAGCCATAGGTCACCCATTCATCACCACGACACATCAGATGAAGACTTTCATGGAGGATAAAGGAAGGTATCCCTTCATCTTTCAAAAGCCTCAAAGATAGCACATTATTAAGAAGCAAAGGAAATGAGTTCTGCCCAAATCCCTTTGCCGATAAGGAACCCACTATCTCTGTTGCACACACATACACACACACACACACACACACACACAGAAGAAAAGACACAAAAAAGGAAAAAAAATCATCTGGAGAAGGGGAGCCATATGATCAAAGATTTTCCTAACAGCATTATGTATAATTACAAAAGAGAGAGAGAGAGAGAGAGAGAGAGAGAGAGAGAGAGAAGCAACATAAATGCCAACAATAAGGGAATAATTAAATAAATTTGGACACATTAACGTAATGGAATACTATAATGCAATTAAGACCAACAACTATGAGAAATATAAAGAAATCTGGAAAGACCTTTGTGAAATAATGCAAAGTGGGGGGAAAAAAGCAAAACCAGAAGAACAGAGTACACACGCTAACTACGACCATATAAGAGGAAACACGAATGAGAATGAACGTTCAAAGAGTCCTGATGGAGACTTAGAAGGAGCGACTGGAAAGTTGTTAGGACATTATATGCCTTGAAATTTCATTTATTTAAATGTAAATAGTTACAAAGCAAGTTTAATTAAGTCTATTGATGTTTCATATTAAATTTATGATGAATCACTTAAAAATAAATAAATAAAAAGTTACAAAAGCCCCACAGCAAGGGAGGTCATTTAAAACAGATTCAGACTACCACACCATGATTCACCTTCCCCTCATGTTCTGGGTTGCCCTCATTGATTATGCCAAATTATGACATAAAGGAAATTCTTTCTTCATCCTTTTCTCTCACGGTTTCCATGTGCCTACCACCCCACCCTCCCTACCCCCATGCGATATCCTGCTATGTAAGGCCTGTTCACTCAGGGTAGTGTCCTCTACTCTACTTGCCTCTACCCAAAACTACTTATTCCCTCATCTGACTGGTAAGATAAATGCAATCTGATTTTCGACCTTCATAGTAAGATGTGAATAATATGCCCACATATTTTTATATTTTAAAAGAGGTATTTGTTAAATCCAAAGGAAGAGATCACTCACTAATGGTCTAATTTCCACAGAGATATTTCTATTCAAGAGGGCCTTGCTACTCCACTCAGTGAACCCACAGACAAATGCCTACTCCATAATAACATGGGATTTCAAGCTGAAAGGGATTTTAGAGTCCATTTAGAGCCCATTTAGAGCTCAAGTCAACCCCCTCATTTTACAAAGGATACTGGGGCCCAGAGAAGGGATGTGACTTGCCCCAGGTCACACTCGTAGTAGATAGTAGATCCAGGATTCAATTCTAGCTATTCTAACTCCAAATCTAGAACTCTCTACTCTACCATGAAAAGAACCATGATGTTTCCCGTGTCCAGAATGATTCTCACCCTTTACCCTTCACCTCCTACTCACCCACCTCTTATTTTCCTTTCCATATTCAATTCCTCTTTCAGGGCTCAACTCAAGTCTTCCCTCTTAGATGAAGCCTTCTGTAACCATTTCAACCTTGATTGATTTCCCTCTCCTGTAAATTCTTACAGCTCTCATAGCATGGTCCACAAAGCTTAGCTCTTAATTCATTGTTCTATTTTATGTTCTTCAATTGCTTCATGTGTATGGCCTGGCTTCCCAATTAGACCATGAACTCCTTCTGGGCAGGGACCTTATCTTATACACTATTCCTGTATCTCCAAAAGGGTTGCCAAGTAGCAGTAAAACAAATTGGGGATTAATTGACTCTAAAAGAAAAAGTATGGTATAGTGAAAAAGTCCTAGATCTGGAGTCAAAGAAACTCCAAAGGACTTGAATTCTGGTTTTGCTGTTTATTCCTTGTGTAATCTCAGCCAAGTCCATTCCACTTTCTGGGTCTCAATTCTCCCATACATGTGAAAAAGATGGTGGACTATCTCTAAATCTCACGGTGCTAAGAAAGAAGTTAGCCATGGAAGTGAGTTTGAAAATGATCATGCTGTGAGTACTGTGTTGTTAAGTTACCTTAAGAAGAAGCAACCATGCCATTTTAAAATCACTCATTCCAGGAGAGGAAAGCAGACTATAGAACTTTAAGGAGTTCAGAGCTAGAATAGATGGAAACAGACTTTCGCTATTTCCTAAGGAAGTTTAATTGATGTAAATCGATCACCACAATGAAAAGACCAAAAAGTCTAGAAACTGTTAGCTAGCAAACACTTTTTCAACCAAATAGAGAGGAACAATAGTCATGGGCAACACCAAATAGAACATAAACTCATTTGTAACAAACAGGTTGGCAATGTAGCAAAAAGGAGAGCGAGCCAATAGCCCAAATGCTCCATGGGTATGCATGCAATATCAGGAGACTTCAAGGGAGGTCCCGAGTATGTGCCATGGACCTCCATGGCAGATGTTTAAGAGAACATGAACAAGAATCACACAGGATGGATAGGCATGAATGTGTTATAATCTGTGCCATCAGAAAGCGTACTCTTAGTGATGAGGTCACAGACTGAATGGAGTATTAGAGTATTGTTACTGTTATTGTTATCATCATTATTATTATTCTCTATATAGGAGAGGGGTAGTAACTGATAAAGCACTAAGCTCTGTGACACAGACAACAGCTACAGAAGACATCAATGCATACCCAAGGAGTCAGGGAAGGCCTTGAGGAAGAGATGGGTCTGAAGCTGGACCATGAAAGGTAAGTAAGGTTCAGAGAGGTGGGGTGGAATGGGAAAGACAATTAAAGCATGGGGAAGTGCTTGGACAAATGTTTGCCATGTTCAGGGGATTATAAAGGGATCTGCCTGATTGAGGCAGAGAATTCATACTGGGAAGCAGAGGGAGATCATATTGAATAGCTAAAAAAAAGGGGGCAGATTCATCTATAGTCATATGAAAAAATGCTCTAAATCATTATTGATTAGAGAAATGCAAATCAAAACAACTCTGAGGTACCACATCACACCTATCAGATTGGCCAACATGACAAAACAGGAAAATGATAAATGTTGGAGAAGATGTGGGAAAATTGGAACACTAATGCATTGTTGGTGGAGTTGTGAAATGATTCAACCATTTTGGAGAACAATTTGGAACTATGCCCAAAGGGCTATAAAAATGTGCATACCCTTTGACCCAGCAATAGCACTTCTAGGGCTATATCCTAGAGAGATCATACAGATGGGAAAAGGATACACATGTACAAAAATATTCATAGCAGCTCTTTTCGTGGTGGCAAAGAATTGGAAATTGAGAGGATGCCCATCAATTGGGGAATGGCTGAGCAAGTTGTGGTATATGAATGTAATGGAACACTATTGTGCTAGAAGAAATGATGAACAGGCTGACTTCAGAAAAACCTGGAAAGACTTGTATGGTCTGATGCTGTATGAAATGAGCAGAACCGGGGCAGCTAGGTGGCGCAGTGGATAGAGCACTAGCCCTGTATTCAGGACGACCTGAGTTCAAATCCGGCCTCAGACATATAACACTTACTAGCTGTGTGACCCTGGGCAAGTCACTTAACCCCATTGCCTAGCAAAAAAAAAAAGAAAAAAAGAAATGAGCAGAACCAAGAGAATGTTGTACACAATAACAGCTACATTGTGCGATGACTAATACTGATAAACTTAACCCTTCCCAGCAATACAAGGATCTAAGATATCTCCAGAGGCCTCATGATGGAAAATGCTATCCACATCCAAAGAAAGAACTATGGAAGTTGAATTGTTATTTTTTTTCCTATTCTGCTGAATTATGTTTCCTCTTTCTGATGGTTCCTCCTATTGGTTTTAATTTTTACTTACAACATCACTAATGTGAAAATATGTTTAATAGGAATATAAATGTATAGCCTATATCAGATTGTGTGCCATCTTAGGGAGGGTGGTGGAGAGGAAGGGGGAGAAAAATTTTAAACTCAAAAGCATATGGAAGTGATTATTGATAAGTCAAAATAAATTATTAAAATTTTTTTTTAAAAAAGGGCAGATTCTGGAGAGTGTGGAATACCCAGCCAAGGAATTTGGATTTCATTTGATTGACAATAAGGAGCTATTGCATGTTTTTGAGTGAAAATAGAATTTTGGAAAGACAAACATGGCAGCATAGCATGAGTAGAAAGAGATGGAAAGGCAGAAACACATGAAAGAAGACTCTTAGGAATCTAGGTATGAGAGCATAGACTAGGCAGTAAGAATGGAAGATTATGGGGCAAACCCAGGAATTTCAAAGGAAAAATGTACATGACCAGATATTATGGTTGAAGGAGTCAAAGGTGACTACAAAAAATCTACTTAAGAAGGGGGTGGGGTGGAGATAGAAGGGAGGGCAAATTAGGAGAAGGGGTATCCAGAATGCACGCCATCTTGGGGTGGGGGGGGGGAGGGACAAGATGGGGAGAAAATTTGGAACTCAAAATCTTGTGGAAGTGAATGTAGGAAACTAAAAATAAATTAATTAATTTAAGGAAAAGAAATCTATCTAAGAGAGTACAAAGAAGAACTGAAAAGAAAGTGACTGATTGGAGATGGGACAGTTAAATAAAGATGGCCTCTCAAACTGGAACACAGAGAATGGCAGGGTCATGAACAGAAATGTGAAAAGGGAAAGCGACTTTGGTTTTGGAGGAAGATGATGAACCCTAAATTGCACATACTGAATTAGAAGCAACAGGGAAATATCCCATAGGTGTCCTGTAGAAAGCTGGAAAGAGGGGACTGGAGGTGTGGTTAGACATGAGAAGTAAATGCCATGGATTGCTTTTAGATGGATGACCACGTTTATCAAAATGTCATCTTAACTCTGCAAGGTTTAAACACGGGATGACTTTCCAGGAATCTACCCATTTGTATTTAGCACCAATAAAAAAGAAACACTTTCAAACTGGAAAGAAATTGTGGGAAAAGAATGTGTATGCAAGGAAACAGCAGATGAGTGTCTGCAAAGTCTGGAAATGACCAGGACTGGTCTGAAACTGCCCAAGGGAGGAATCAGACACCTTCACAGCTAGAAGGTGAAAATAAAAATAAATTGGGGCATACTTTAAAGTTGCCCTTTTTTTTGTAAATACTATTTTATTTTTTCCAATTACATGTAAAGATAGTTTTCAACATTCATTTTTTTATAAGATTTTGAGTTTCAAATTTTGTCTCCTTTCTTCCCTCCCACCGCCCCTCCCCAGAGGGCAAGTAATCTGATATAGGTTATACACGTGCAATCATGTAAACATATTTCCACATTAGTCATGTTGTGAAAGAAGAAAGAACAAAAGGGAAAAGCCACAAAAAAAAAGTGAAAATACTAAGCTTCAATCTGCATTCAGACTCCAGAGATCTTTCTCTGGATGTGGTTAGCATTTTCCATCACCTGTCTTTTGGAATTGAATTGGATCACTGCATTGCTGAGAAGTTGATCATTGCACAATGCTGCTGATACTGTTTCTAATATTCTCCTGGTTCTGCTCACTTCACTCAGCATGAGTTCATGTAACTCCGGGTTTTTCTGAAATCCTCCCGCTCATCATTTTTTATACCACAATTGTATTCCATTACATTTATATACCACAACTTGTTCAGCCATTCCCCAGCTGATGGGCATCCCCTCAATTTCCAATTCTTTGCCACCACAAAAAGAGCTGCTATAAATATTTTTGTACACGTGGGCCCTTTTCCCTTTTTAATGATCTCTTTGAGATACAGACCTGGTAGGGTATTGCTGGATCAAAGAGAGTGCACAGTTTGATTGCCCTTGGGGCATAGTTCCAAATTGCTGTACATAATGGTTGGTCTACCAATAATGCATTAGTGTCCCAATTTTCCCACATCTTCTCCAACATTTATCATTTTTCGTTTCTTCACATTAGCCAATCTGATTGGTGTGAGGCATACCTCAGAGTTGTTTTAATTTGCATTTCTCTGATCAATAGTGATTTAGAGCATTTTTTTCATATTACTATAGATAGCTTTAATTTCTTTATCTAAAAACTGCCTGTTCATTTCTTTTTACCACTTATCAATTGCAGAATGACTTGTATTCATATAAATTTGACTCAATTCTCTATATATTTGAGAAATGAGGCCTTTATCAAAAACACTGTAAAAATTGTTTGCTAGCTTTATACTTTCCTTCTTATCTTAGTTGCATTGGGTTTATTTGTGCAAAAACACTTAAATTTAATTTAATGTAATAAAAATTATCCATTTTGCATTTCATGTTTTCTATCTCTTGTTTTTTCACAAATTCTTCCCTTTTCCATAGATCTGACAGGTAAATTATTCCTTGTTCTCCTAATTTGCTTATGGTATCACTCTTTCTGTCTCAATCATGTACCCACATTGAACTAATCTTGGTATATTGTGTGAGACGTTGGTGTGTGCCTGGTTTCTGCCATACTATTTTCCAGTTTTCCCAGTAGTTTTTGTGAAATGGTGAGTTCTTATCCCTGAAGCTAGAGTCTTTGGGCTTATCAAACAGTAGATTACTATAATCATTTACTAATGTGCCTTGTGTAGCCAATACCTAACAGTTTTGATGATTGCTGCTTTATAATGTTTTAGATCTGATATGACTAGGCTACCTTCTTTTGCATTTTTTTTTCATTAACTCCCTTGATATTCTTGACCTTTTGTTCTTCCAGATGAATTTGGTTATTTCTTCTAGCTCTATAAAATAATTTCTGGGAGTTTGATTGGTATATCACTGAATAGGTAAATTAATTTATGTAGAATTGTCATTTTTATTACATTAGCTTGGCCTACCCATGAGCAATTGATATTTTTTCAATTGTTTAGATCTGACTTTATTTGTGTGAAGTGTTTTGTAACTGTGTTCATATACTTCCTAGATTTGTCTTGGCAAGTAGACTCCCAAATATTTTATCATCTACAGTTATTCTAAATGGAATTTCTCTTTCTATCTCTTCTTGCTGAGGTTTATTGGTAATATATATAAATGCTGATGATTTATATGGGTTTATTTTATATCCTGCAACTTTGCTCAAGTTGCTAATTATTTCAAGCAGTTTTTTAGCTTATTCTCTAGGATTTTCTAAGTATACCACCATATCATCTGCAAAGAGTGATAGTTTTGAATGTGAAAAAATTGTTTTTACATGTAATCACAGAAACATAAAGTACTAAATAATTTTTTTTAAAAAAAGAGTGATAGTTTTGTTTCCTCATTGCCTAGTCTAATTCCTTCAGTTTCTTTTTCTCTTATTGCTAAAGCTAACATTTCTAGTACAATATTGAATAACAGTGGTGATCCTTGTTTCACTCCTGATCTTATTGGAAATGCTTCTAGCTTATCCCCATTACAGATAAAGCTTGCTGATGATTTTAGATAGACACTACTTATTTTAAGGAAAGCTCCATTTTTTGGTGTTTTTAAAGGAATGGATGCTGTATTTTGTCAAAAGCTTTTTCTGCATCTATTGAGATAATCATATGATTTGTTGTTTTTGTTATTGATACGGTCAATTATGCTAATAGTTTTCCTAATATTGAACGAGCCCTGTATTCCTGGTATAAATCCCACCTGGTCATAGTGTATTATTCTCATGATAAATTGCTGTAATCTCTTTGCTAACATTTTATTTAAATTTTTTGCATCTATATTCATTAAGGAAATCGGTCTATAATTTTCTTTCTGTTTTGGCTCTTCCTGATTTAGATATCAGAACCATATTCATAAAAGGAATTTGGTAGGACTCCATCTATTTTTCCAAATATTATTTGGAATTATTTGTTCTTTAAATGTTTGATAGACTTCACTTGTAAATCCATCTAGCCCTGGAAATTTTTTTTTAGGGAGTTCATTAATAGCTTGTTCAATTACTTTTTCTAAAATGGGGTTAACTATTTTGTTTCCTCTTCTGTTAATCTGAGCAATTTATATTTTTGTGAATATTCATCCATTTCACTTAGATTTTCAGATTTATTGGCATACAGTTTGGGAAAACAGCTCCTAATTATTGCTTTAATTTCCTCTTCATTGGTGGTGAATTCACTCTTTTCATTTTTGATACTGATAATTTGGTTTTTCTTTTTTTCTTAAATCAGATTAACCAAAGGTTTATCTATTTTGTTGTTGTTTTTTTTTATAAAACCAGCTCTTAGTTTTATTTATTAGTTCATTAGTTTTCTTACTTTCAATTTTACTGCTCTCTCCCTTGATTTTCAGAATTTCTAATTTGGTATTTAATTGGGGATTTTTTTTTTGCTTTTTGGTGAGACAATTGGGGTTAAGTGACTTGCCCAGGGTCACACAGCTAGTAAGCGTCAAATGTCTGAGGCCTGGGGATTTTTAATTTGTTCTTTTTCTAGCTTTTTTAATTGCATGCCCAATTAATTGATCTGCTCTTTCTCTATTTTATTCATGTAAGCATTTAGAGATATAAAATTTCCCCCAAGTACTGCTTTGGCTGCATCCCACAAATTTTGATATGTTTTCCCATTATTGTCATTCTCTTGGATGAAATTACTGATTGTTTCTATGATTTGTTGTTTGACCTATTCATTGTTTAGGATTAGATTATTTGGTTTCCAATTAATTTTTAATCTATCTTTCCACGGCCCTTTATTACATGTAATTTTTATTACATCATGATCTGAAAAGGATGCATTTAATATTTCTCCCTTTCTGCATTTGATTGTAAGGATTTTATGCACTAATACGTGGTCAATTTTTGTGTAGGTGCTATGAACTGCTGAGAAAAAAGTGGTATTTTTCTAACCCCATTCAATTTTCTCCAGAGGTCTAACATATCTAACTTTCTAAAATTCTATTCACCTCCTTAACTTCTTTCTTATTTATCTTGTGGTTAGATTTATCTAGTTCGGTGGGGGGGAGGTCTCCCACTAGTATAGTTTTGCTATTTCTTCCTGTAGCTCCCTTAACTTCTCCTCTAAGAATTTGGATACTGTACCACTTGGTGCATATATGTTTCATATTGATAGTACTTCATTGCCTATGGTACCTTTAGCAAGATGTAGTTTCCTTCCTTGTCTCTTTTACTTAGACCTATTTCTGCTTTTTGCTTTCTCTGAGATCAGGATTGCTACCACTGGTTTTTTTTTTTAACTTAAGCTGAAGCATAATATATTCTGCTTCAGCATTTTACTCTGTATGTGTGTCTCTCTGCCTCAAATGTGTTTCTTGTAAACAACGTATTGTAGGATTCTGGTTTTTAACCCACTCTGCTATTCGCTTTCAGTTTATGGGAGGGTTCATCCAATTCACATTCATTGTTATGATTACTAACTGTAATCCTCCATCCTGTTTTTCTCATTTTTTATACTTTCCTCTCTCCTTTCACCCTGTCCCTCCTCACCAGTGTTTTGCTTCTGACCACTGTCTCCCTGAATCTACCCTACTTTCTATCAGCGCCCCCCTTTTCTTTCCCCTTTCCGCTCCTACTTCCCTATAGGAATAAGATAGATTTCTCTACCCAACTGAATGTGTGTTATTCCCTCTTTGAGCCAAATCCAATGACAGTAAGGTTCAACCAATACTCACCCCCTTCTTTCTTCCCCTCTACTGTAATAGGCCTTTCATGCCTCCTCATATGATATAATTTACTCCCATTCTGCCTCATTTCTTCTTCTCCCAGTACAATCCTTTTTTTTTTCACCCCTTAATTTTTTTAAATCATCACATCCAAGTCAACTTATACCTAAGCATACTAAGTATACTCCTTCTAACTGCCCTAATAGAGATACAGTTCTTAAGAGTTACAAGTATCATGTTCCCATGTAGGAATGTAAACAGTTTAACTTTATGGAATATAATTTTTTTTCCTTTCCTGTTTTCCTTTTTATGCTTCTCTTGAATTACGTATTTGAAGATCAAATTTTCTGTTCAGCTTTGGTCTTTTCATCAGGAAATTTAGAAAGTCCCCTATTTCACTGAATGTCCATCTTTTCCCCTGAAAGATTATGCTCAATTTTGCTGGGTAGTTGATTCTTGGTTGTAAATCCAAGCTCTTTTGCCTTCCAGAATATCATATTCCAAGCCCTCCAATCCTTTAATGTAGAAGCTGCTAAGTACTGTGTAATCCTATCGCTGCTTGATCTGAATTGTTTCTTTCTAGTTGCTTGCAGTATTTTTTCCCTGACCTGATAGTTCTAGAATTTGGCTACAATATTCCTAGAAGTTTTCATTTTGGGATCTCTTTCAGGAGGTGACTAGTGCATTCTTTCAATGACTATTTTACCCTCTAGTTCTAGGATATCAGAGCAATTTTCCTTGATAATTTCTTGAAAGATGCTGTCCAGGCTCTTTTTTTGATCATGGCTTTCAGGTAGTCCAGTGATTCTTAAATTATCTCTCTTGGATCTGTTTTCCAGGTCAGCTGTTGTTCCAATGAGGTATTTTACATTTTCTTCTATTTTTTCATTCTTTTGATTTTGTTTGACTGATTCTTGATGTCTCATAGAATCATTAGCTTCCACTTGCCCAATTCTAATTTTTGAGGAATTATTTTCTTCAGTTAGTTTCTGTACCTCCTTTTCCATTTGGCCAATTCTACTTTTCAAGGAGTTGTTTTCTTCAGTCAATTTTTGTGATTCCTTTTCCAAGCTGTTGACTCTCTTTTCCTTACATAACTCTCCCAATTTTTCTTCTACCTCTCTTACTTGATTTTTAGAATCCTTTTTGAGCTCTTCCAAGACGACTTTTTGGGCTTGAGACCGATTTGTATTCCCCTTTGAGGCTTCACATGTAGGCATTTTGATATTGTTGTCCTCTTCTGAATTTGTGTTTTGATCTTCCCTGTTGCCATAGTAGCTTTCTATGGTTAGGGCTCTTTTCGGTTTGTTTTTTGTTGCTGTTGTTCATTTTTTAAAGTTGAGCTCCTGCTTCTGGGGGGCACTATCCCAAGCTTCTTCCACTGGAGGCCAGGGGCCTGGTCACTGGCTATCTGCTCCAGGGCCTCTGTGGCTGGCAGTGGCCCAACCTAGTCATGCCTATGGTGCCCTGGGTTCCAGGGCTGGCAGTTTGCCTGCTGAACTGGGGCTAGAGACCTCACAGCTGACCTGCTGTGCCACTAGCCTGCTGAGCCAGAACTGCAGGGCCTCAGTTACTGATCTGTCCTGTGGCTAAGAGCCTCCCGCTAGCTTGCCCAGACACCACCTGCGGCTGGGCTGTGTTCCAATTTTACCCAAGTGAGAGAGACCTTTCCTGAAGTAATTCTAAGTTATCTTGGGTTGGAAAATCATTTCACTCCATCTTTTTGTGGATTCTGTCACTCCAGAATTCTTTTAGAGGCTTGATTTAATGTTGTTTTTGAGAGAAACTGGGGAGAGCTCAGGCAACTTCCTGACTTCTCTCTGCCATCTTGGCTCCCAAAGTTACCCTTTTCTAGGAATAATAATGAGCATAAAAATAATAGTGCCATAGTGCTTTAAGGTTTTCCAAGCACTTGACATCCATGATATCATTTGAACACTAATACATAAGGACTGTCTGATCCCTTAGCATCTCTCACCCAACTGTGCCCTTCCAAATAACTGGTGCAAAACATTCAGTAATGACCCTTTGGGAACACTGACTTGCTCTGAATCTAATTGCTCTGCACTTAATACAGGACAGCAGCTGCATAAATGATTCATACTAGGGAATCACTTCACACCACATAAATTAATGAGGTGAGAATGGGATGGTTGACAATATTTCCTATTTTGTCCATTATTAGGACATACAAGTTCAGTGAATGAAAGGTTATATCCCCTTAAGCATGGCTGAGAAAACTCTTGGACTTTCTAACCTACAAGTCCAATTTCATGTCTAATTTCCAAGATTCAACTACTGGATCATGCCACAGTTATGGATAACATCATGTTTATCAACAGGGCTATTATAAAGTTAGCTGCAGAGGACAAAGGGAGAAGTGGTTCAGCTGTGGCTATCTTTTTGGAATTCAACTAACTCAACCCAACCCAACTAGAATGTATTAAGCACCAATTATGTACCAGGCACTATACTAGGAACTGGGAAACAAAGAAAAGAGTTTACACATAGAATGGTGGACTCAAAAGTATTTGAAAGACTTGTAAAGATGATTTTGTCCAAGCCTTCTTTTGTTGGCTTTGATTCTTTCACTTTCCTTTTGAGGAAAATGAAATGGGAGAAGAATTCTTGTCAGCCCTAGCACTGGATTTGTAGTCAGGGGACCTGCGTTCAAATCCCACTCTTTCTATTTGCTAGGAGGATGCATGTTTCTCCCCAAATTCCCAACAAACCTGAGATCTTACACTGCTGTAGGTCCCATCTGTCTGGAGAAAGGAGGCCCTGGTAAGTCACTCATACTTCAATATGAACTTTCAGTTTAATGCGAGACCCTCCCAAGACTCCCGTCTTTGATCAAATTACATCCTCTTCTCCCTTTCCTTCCCTTTAAACACTATCTACAACACACAGAGATCCTCTATAACTACTGGACTCCTAAAGCTCTCATAAAGTCTACTGCTCAAAGGTTGGATAAGAGGATGACAATCAACAATTCTAGATGGCAACTCTTTTCCCACCAAACGTATACTGTCTGAATAACTGATGGTAATAGAAAATGGGTTGAAGTTCCTGATCTCCTGTCACCTCAATGCCCCTCTAGGTAGGTTGCCACATGGGTGACCCTCTTCTTTCTACAAGCATGCCACATACCTGAACTCTCAAACTTGGAGTTACTCACAAGGACTTCACCATCAAAAAAGGAATCTCTCTTTGGCATCCTTATCATGGTAGTTAGTGTATATCAGTTAAACTTCTGCACGAAATTCCTATGATTAGTGTCCATGTCTTTTCCTCTATCCATTTCCTATTTTTCAGCATCTAGATGGGAATTAAATAAATCAAGATGGAGGCTATTTAAGTGTATACACATTTTTTCCCTTTTTAAATTCTTTATTCTAGCATTGTATAAATTTCTATCTTTGTTCGAAGTCAGTGTTCTGATTACACAGACAGCTGATATGGGAGTAGTCACTGCCTGTCTGTTAAAATATAATCAATTTCTTTCTCTTTTTTTTCTTTTTTCTTTTTGGTGATGTTATTTGGGACTCACCATCTCCAACACCTCCTGATTTTTTTCTTGGACAAAGTATTCATGATGTATAGCCAGGATGTTTTGTGGCATCTAAAAGTCTTTAGTCTCACTTATTCCTTACTTCTGAACCATATATTTCAACATATTTTCTACCATTCTCACTTATCCTCACCTTGGTATTGAAGTCCCTCTCTATCAAAGAATACATTGATTTAATTTGGAGGGTCTTATCAACTAATTTCTCTACTGCTTCATTCTCTACAACAGATGGTGGTGCAGAAGCTGCAATTAGAAGGTCTTTTTCACAAATACTCATCATGAATACTGCAATATAAGATGACCAAATGGCCCATGAAATGATGCTTATTGTTACCTTTATATACATGATCAAACCATTTGACCGACTCCTTTATTTGCCTCTACCAGGAGAATTAGTGAGCCATCCCTCCATGTGGCTGCAGCTTCCTTGTTCTCTGGTTCCAGTTGTAGTGAGCAAGTTAAGAATGCTAGGATTCACTTCCTCTAGTGATATTACACACACACACACACACACACATACACACACCACCCGTTGGTCACCAGAGAAAAATCTCCCATTTAGAGTACTCACAGTAAAGTTAATGTTGATAGATGGTTTAAACTCAGAGTGATTTTTAGCACCTTCTGTCTCCTTTCACACAATTCTACCACTGTCACTATAAGGGCCATAGAACCAAGAACCATTTTGTATTTGTCTTTGTTCATAAGCCATCATGGCTAAAGAATCCACCCAAAAGTAGCCAGCCTCTTCATAAGCCATCATGGCTAAAGAATCCACCCAAAAGTAGCCAGCCTACTGGGCATGATCCTTTCTGCAATGAACCTGGCTGATCTTTAGAAAGCAGACACAATGCATCACCAGGGCCACCCTTGTATTATTTCCAGATTGGTAGAACATGCCATAGCATACACATTGCTGGCAAAGTCTTTGGGAATCACCTCTATGCCACCATGAGGAACTAGAAGAAGACTTTGTGTAGCGTGTTTAAGATCTGATTCAGTTCCCTGTTTTCCCCTAAGTATTCTATATCATTAATGTCTATGCTTTGGATGCATGGTCATCTAGTTAGCATAATAATACCACTGAGCTGAGTCAGTGACCACAGGTTGGGGACCACACTGAAGGGTCTGAAGTGCTACAATAATGCAAACTTCTATTTTAAAGGTGTTTTATAATTTATAACAAGCTTGAATCACAAGAGCAAGGACTAGATTTCTGAGATCTCTTTTTGCTCTAAAGCCAGGATAACATGAATAACCTTATAAGAGAGTATTTCCCCCCATTTTACATATGAGAAAACTAAGGCTCCCAGAAGTGAACCCATGGTCGCACAGCATGCATGCATCAGAGGTGGTATTTAAGCTCAGGTTTTTCAACTCCAGGTCTGACATCCTCTCTGTTATACCATGATACAGGACAAGCTGCCTGAGACTAAGCATAATCCGTACAGGGGAACCAAGCCTTTCTCTGGGTAAAACTAACTAGTCCATATGGAAACTGAACCCCCAGCTTGGGAATCTTCAGCAAACCCATTCTGGTTGCTATTGTCTGGCCCCAAATCTTCTCTTAACCTGCCTGTGAGAGTCACTCAGTGGTTTGAGGTAACTTGGTCAAAAACTCAGTAAACAGCCTAGAGATGCAAATTCTTTCCACCTCGAGTGTCATTCTGAATTGGTCCCTCTGGATTATCTGCTATCCAGGCCAAGATGGATTGCTGCCACAAAATCAGTCCTGTCTTGCCTCCACAGTGTGAGTCAAGAAAAATGAATGTCTCCTCCTTTCGTCTGGGGCTCTCTGATTGTTGAACAGATGTCCTAATCAAAATGACTCCTTAGGTGCTGGACAGTGACAACAACCTAGTTACAGACGTAAAACCTTACTGGGCCAAAACAAGACTTTCTAAGTATGAAAAACCTGCCAAACATGTGAAAAACTGCGTGTGAAAAGGTGATTTTCTACTTTCACACAAGGTGAACACCTAGTCCCCTGACATGAAATAGCTCATTAGGTTTGCAGATTGAACAATCATTTATCCATTCCAGCCAAAGCTGTTCCCCATCCTGTCCACTTACACAATCTATGCCCTGTTCCCAGAAAGTACTCTCTCCTCATCTCTGCAGGCTGAAATCCTTCTTTTCATTCAAGGCCATTATTAGCATGGGGCAAAAAGGTTTGCCCCAGGCCACTGACATCTACAGAGGCAGGGTTTTGAGAGGGTGGCACTTTCTCCACAGGAGGGCATATTTCCTCTCAGTGGCAACTGCTGTCCATGTGTATTACCTTGTGTGCACTACCCTGTAGTATAATTGTTCCCAGCAGCTATTCCCAGGCTCCCCTGCTATGGTGCCCCTCACTCCCATCTGCTTGACTGGATTTCCTTCTCCATGACTGTATCCCTGGTTCAGCTATCTTCTGAATCACTGCTGCCCTCAACCCCTCCAAAGTTCCTGACCCAGGTGAAGGACTTCCTAGTTAGAACTGTGGGGAGCAACTCTCCAGAAAGCCTTCCTTCATCCCCCAGCTCACTCCAAGGTCTCCTTCCTTAGCTTTTCCTAGAGCTCTTCACCTCTCCTTTGCCCTAAAGATATTGCCCTTGTATCATACTTCTCTGTATACCGATTGGATCTTTCCTAGTAGAATGGAAGTTCTATGAGGGTAGGCACTTGGCAATTTCTGTCTCTGCATTCCTAAAGCTCAGAACAGTGCATGTAAAAAGTGTCTTTAAAGTGTTTGTTGAATTGAATTAAAGAAAGAAAAAAAGCTTTTACAGAAAGCTTGATGCTCTCCTAGGCCTCTACTTGTCTTCCACAGGGCTCTTTGATCCCAATTTCCAGGCTGGAGTGGGAGTTCTTATGCCTTCCCTGGGTATCAAGCAGAAAGAATAAGAACCAGGGGGCATCTGAGAACTACCCTCTCAGGAGCAAGCTTGCTCTATTCTGATGAGGCAGGTTGAATCAGTGGCAGCTGCACCTCATGAATGTACCAGTTCTGACTAGTTCCCCAATCCCCCTTCCACTACCCATACATAAGCATGGACTAACTCTTCTTTTCAGAAGAATGCCCATTCTCCCAGAGACACCCAAATACAACACAGCTCTCTACACCCAAAATGAATGGGCAAGCTCCAAGGGAGACATGCTAACTTAAACACACAGGGGGCAGTGGTTATCCTGATGCATGGGAGAGAAGCTCACTAGTTAATATGTCCCTGCAAGGATCTGGCTTGTGGAATCCCACATGTTTAATTAATAATAACCTGTCCTTGTGGAAGCAGAAACAAAGCAACCAGACCAGGTCACCAGTGGAAGGGATTTCCTGGCATCCCACTGGCATACATTTAACTGCATCCTTCTTCCTTCCCCTGTGCTACATCTGTGGGATATGAAGTAAAAAGCAAAATCAGTCCCTGCTCTTGAAAAGGTTCCATTTTAATTTTCGTAATTTCTGGTGTAGTGATTGTCTTCCATATAGCTTTCTATCTAACAATCTAGTCAAGTGTCTTGCACAGATTAGGCACTTAAATGTTTGATGATTTAATACATGAAAAAATGAAGATTCCATTGGAGTCCCTCTTACCCCAATGGACCTTTCCAGTCTTATGCCACACTGCACCCTGTATAACATCAGCCAAAAATGGACCACAGGCCACAACCCTCATGGGCCTTACAACATTTTACCTTTGTGATGTCCCATGCCCTTTGTCTCTCCTTGAAGGCTCTGTCCAAATGCTATCTCCTCCACAAAGCTTGCCAATATCCTTTCAGCCTGAAGGAAGTGATGCAGTATTCTACTTCGTGGGGACTCAACCTGTGATTTCATTGGTACATAGAACTCCCGGTGAGGCAATTCCTTCTACCAACACAGACTGGCACCTTCTCTTCCACTGACGGTCAGAGGGAACTGCCAAGAACAAGAAGTTGTGACTCTCCAGTGTCACACGGTGCAAGTCCCAAGTGGTACTTGAACCCAGACTGTCTGACTCAGATGCCAGCTCTGTCTATTCTGCCACTGCTTGGCCTCTCTAGTCTACATAGACTTTGGACCAGAGTTTAGGGATTATGCAAAGCTGCAGCTGTCTAGCAACTTCAAGGAGCCATTCTCTGCCCTGGGGCCAGAAAGGAATCAGAGACTTCGTTTGTTTAGTTTTTTTGGTGAGGCAATCTGGATTAGGTGACTTGCCTAGGGTCACACAGCTAGCAAGTGTCATGTGTCTGAGGCCAGATTTGAACTCAGGTCCTCCTGACTTCAAGGCCGTTGCTCTATCAACTGCACCACCTAGCTGCCCCTAGGAATCAGAGACTGTGGAAGAACATCTAGTATAAAGGAAGAAACTGAGTCCTAGAAAGAGGCAGTGACTTGCCCAGGGCCATAGAGGTAGTTAGTAATGGGACCAGAATTTGAACTCAGGTCTTCTGGCTCCATATACAATGCTCTTGCTATCATGCCACACATATCAGGGCATATTGTATCTTGCTATTTCTCCCCAACTGGCTCTACCTGACAGAGTCAGCCAATGTGGAAAAGGACTCCTCACACCCTGCCAAATTTGTCTTTTTCCTCAGTTCAAAGCAAAATACTTTTCCAATACCCAATCAGTCCTCAGGGCAGGTAGGTGGTGAAAAGGATTAAATACTGGGCCTGGAGTTAGGAAGACCTGAGTTCAAATCCAGTTTCAGACACTTACTGGCTATGTGACCCTGATCAAGTCACTTTACCCTGTTGTGTCAGTTTTCTCATCTGCAAAATGAGCTGGAGAAGGAAATGGCAAACCACTCCAGGATCTTTGCCCAAATGGGGTCACAAGGAGTCGGACACAACTCAACAACAACGACAAAATAAATACTTTTTTTTAGGGCAGCTAGGTGGTACAGTAGATAGAGTGCGAGGCCTGGATTCAGAAGGACTCATCTTCCTGAGCTCAAATCTGGCCTCAGACACTTCCTAGTTGTGTGATCCTGAGCAAGTCACTTAACCCTATTTGCTTTGGTTTCCTCAGCTGTCAGACAAGCAGGAGAAGGAAATGGCAAACCATTCCAGTATCTTTGCCAAGACAACCCCAAATGGGGTCACAAAGAGTTGGGCATGACTGAAATTACTGAACATCAATCAGTCCTCATACTAACTGTAGAGATGAGAGACGTCGTGCATGAAGCCCATGTTGCCTCTGTGGCTTTTCCAAGAGCAACACAGTGTTCACGAGGGAGAATCACTGTCCCTCCAAGATTCTTGCCTCAGCAGTCAATGTGAAAGGTTTCAAACAACTGCTCTGCAAGACTCCCTGGACACTCCAGGCTCATGCTCACCATTATAGATGGGATTCTGAAAGAACCCACCCCCCTCCCCAACCCTGCCTCTACCAAAAGCTGGCCCCACCATCTGGTTTTGATCTGCAGCGAATTAGCCAGTGATGGGAAGCAGAGTAAGATAAACGACAGAAGGCCACTGCTTGCAAACCTCTGGCAATCCTTGCTGGAAAAGATTTGTGACCCCAAGATTTTCATGCCATCATGAAGCAAGGGCTAGTCCAAATCTCTTCCCAACGGAGGAAGTGCAGAGTCTAGGTTGTTCAAAGCACTTTCCCATGTTCTCTGGCTCCAGATGGGTGGGGGCTAATTCTAAAAGAGGAGGGAATTCTCACTGAAATCTCAAGGATCTAAACACCTGTAGGGAAAACTGAGCTATGGGAATAAGGGGAGATAGGTTCTGTTTCCATATTACTGATTATAAGTGTACCCTGCTTAACACTGCTTATCGGTTTTGGAGAAAACTTCAATTTTAAAGGGAAATGACATACAAGGGGGAGTAAGTAAAATGAGGACAATGTTTTCAAAGAGCAGGGAGCTGAAAGGACATTCTGATGGGAGTAGCTACTTCATGTTGGGGTTTGGTTAGGAAGTATTAATACTATTCTAGCAAAACCTCATGCAGGGTAGGCGTACATGCTAAGTTCACTGCAGTCTCAGTCAAATGACAGACCCTTCTCTTCCCAATGACTGCCACTTATCACAGGTGAAATCTCAGAATTGTGGAATCTATCTAGTCCAAAGCAAAAACCCTAAAAATCTATAACTGCTGGACTTCCTTTGAGAAGAAAAAAAAGGGGCAGTAAGGAAAGCACTGTCACAAAGGACATAGGCCTTGGAGGCAATGAACCCTGGGTTTAAATCTTGGCTCTGACACTTACTAACAAGAAGACTATGGCCACATAAAATCACCTAATTTTCCTCATCAGTAAAATGTGGATGATAATTCTTGCACTAACAAGGTTGTTGTGGGGAAAATGCTTTTTTAAGATTTATAGAAATATGAGATATTATCATTGCTACCTACCTCACAAGGTTAATGTAGGGGAAATATGCATAAAATAGAAAGTGCTGTATCAGTCAACAAGCATTACTGAATACTTACTATATGTCAGGTAATGTGGTAAGTTGGTAATACAAAGAAAAGGGGAGAAAAAAAAGTCCTGCCCTCAAGGAGCTTACATCCTAGTGGGAGAGGCAGTATGTCCATAACTCAATATATACAAGATACATTCAGAGTAGATGGAATGAAAGCCTTGAGGAAACAGCAATAACAGCTCAGGGGACTGAGAAAGGCCTCCTAGAGAACATGGGGAGAGGCCTAGGATAGACTGCACAGTACACTGAATAGAAAGATGGCCTCCAAGTCAGAAAGTGTTGGGTTCAAGTTTGACCTCTGCTATATATTGGCTGTTTGACTCTGGACAAATTCTTTACCTTCTTGGTGCCCTCAGTAAGCTCTCAGGGTTGAAATTGCAGAATAGTTACCCATCCACGAGAGAAGGAATCTTTCACTGGAAACTTCCTACACTGATGAAATCACAGGTCCAATCTGAAAAGAAAAGTGTTAGACAAATGTAAGCTATTCCTACTTTTTGAGGACAATGCTGGGAGATGGAGTAGGGGGAAGGGGGAGGGGCAGTCCCTTTTAACTTCAGAGAAATTAGCACACGAACAAGCCAGATCAATCCAGGCAAGCATGGTATAAAGAAAAGATTAGCAGACAGAGTTCTGCCATTAACTGTAACCATGACCTTGAACTAGTTCCTCTCTGCGCCTCAGTTGTCCCCTCTGTAAAATGAAAGGCTTGGACGAGATAATTTCCAAGGTCCCTTCCAATGCTGGCAGGCTCTACACATATTTCCTCAGCTTATCTCTGTTACTTGCTAGCAAGGCATGTAGAAAAATGACATTTTTGTTATATCACTGAGGCTGTTGGGCTTTGAAGGGATTTATGTGACACTCTTCCTAGTACCCTGTTTGATGAACATACATCCTCTAGTAAAACATCAGACAAGAAAGTCCATGAGTCATCTGAGTGAAGGACAGGCCCACGCAAACTCTGGCTCGGTCTTAGGGATCTGCTTTTCAAGGTGCCAGGGAGTTAACTAATCTGATTAGTGCAGTCAGTTAACGGATCATAATGATGTGGCCTTGCTGATTTCACAGAGGTCTTCCCAGAGACTGAAAGGACTGGCTAAATGATGGAAATAGCAGGCCCTGTGGCAGGCCAAGGCAGGGAGGAAGAAGATTAGGGACAGGGGTGGAGTTCTTCTTCCATGACCCCTCAAATCACATTCCACAGGCAGCTGCCTAATCTGCCTCCAAAGTAGGTTAGCCACGAAAAAAGATTTTGGCAAAGGCTACTACCCCCTTAATGGACAGGAGATCATGGTTTGTGAGGAAGTTACACTTAGGGTCAACACAATGGAATAATAAATATAGGGATGAAAATAGAAAAGCCCTTTAAGGTTTGTAAATTGTCTTAACTACCTTACTGCCTTTGAGACTCGCAACATCATTTGAATTCTGTTTTGGGGGGGATCATAAAGTCATACGCTGAGAGCTGGAAGGGTTCTTCAAAGTCATCTACTCCAACTCCCTCATTTTACAGAGGTGGAAACTGAGGCCCAGAGAAGGCAAATGCTTTGACCAAGGTCGAAGATTCATAGATTTAGAGCTGGAAGAAACTTTTGGGTCATCAAGTCAAATAGTCTCATTTTACAGAGGAAGAAACTGAGGCTCAAACAAGGAGACTTGCCCAAGGTCACAGAGGGAATAAGTGGCTAGGCTAGTACTTGAATCCAGGAGCTCTGATTCCAGATCTAATCCTCTTTCCACTGTATCATGCTTGCCTCCCTTTTCCAGTGTCCCTTCCCCACAATAAACCTGCAAGGTAAGTAGCACAAAGATTATCTTCCTCGCTTTACAGATGAGGAAACTGAGGCACAGAGCAATTGTGTTTCTTGCCAAGGTCACACAGCTAGTAAATGGCAGAGCCAGGGTTCAAATCTACGTCTTCTGATGCCAAATCTGAGGCACTTCCTAATACACCAGCAGCACAAGGCTGAGTAGCAGCATAGCTGGCTTTGAGTCTCAGCCGCCTGACTTGCTTGCCCTGTAACCTTAAGCAAGTCTCCACTTTGAACCTCAAACTGGAAATAATAATCCTGGCACTTTCTTCCTCCAAGGGTTACTGTAGGGGAAAAGCTTTGTAAACCTCTAACCTTAAAGCACCAGAGAAATGTGATATTGTTTTCTATTATTGGAAGGAAGAAAGAATGAGACCCAATGACCTTGAACCCCAGAGAAGGCTTCGTGAAAGGAGACAGAACCTTAGCTGAGCCATGAAGGAAGGGAAGGATTTGAAAAGAAGTAGCCAGAAGGATTTAAGAGGAGGCAATACACCCCTCACTTTGGGGTGGGGAAACTGGAAAGAGCATGACATCGTGTAAAGAATGTAAAACATGGAGTCAAATGACCTGGATTTGAGTCCCAGCTCTGCTACTGAGCCTTGAAGGAAAGGAGGATTGCAACAAGGAGTGATTTTACAGCCAGGGACCCCACGGTGGAAAGAGCTCAGGGCGAGTAACACTCCTTCCTGAGCTGTCTCTGGACAGGCATTGATGCTCTGCTGCCCTTAGATCTCAAACCTCAGAGTCCTGGGTTTCCAAGGCAGGACCTGGATTTGAAACCCAGCTCCACTACTTACTACTTGTGTGACCTTAGGCAAGCTATTTGCCCTCTCTGTGCCTCAGTTTCCTAATGTGTAAAATGAGGAGGTTGGACTAGATGCCTTCAAAATTCCCCTCCAGCCCTAATCTACAGTCCTATGATCCTATGACTTCAGTGAAGGCACTTTCCTTTCTTGGGCCTCAGTTCTCCCACCTGTAAAACAAGCGGGTTGGACTGGATGGCATTGAAAGTCCCTCCCTGCTCTATGGTCCTATGATCTTACACCTTTGTTTAAGGCATCTTTCTTCTCTGGGCCTCAGTTTTACCATCTGTAAAATGAGGGGGATTAGACAAGATGACCTCTTAAAGGTTCCCTCCAGCTTTAAAACTATGATCCAATGAGGCCCCAGGGGGGAAGGAATTCAATTTACCCAAGGTCACAGAGCAGTAAGTATTGGCTGACTAGGATGTTAACTAGGGCCTACTGACTTCCAGCTCAATGTTCTTCCCATTAGACCACACAATTTTGTAACTTATGGAGAGTTAGGACTGGAAGGATAAAGGCAGAGGTTATCTGGAATTCCTACATATTTTGGTTAGCAGTATATGTTGTATTGGTTGGCAAACCTACTCATGCAGAGGCACGCCACACATGCCCTGACTATGGGTTCTGGGAGTGCCTCTTGGGGAACTGACCAAGGTTGAGGTTCATTTCTCTTGTTGGGTGATTTATTAAAAACAAAGAAGCCAAGCGATTGGAGACAGGCCGACATGGAATCAGAGACGTGCATCCGCAGTGTACCCTGGATGTCAGAGGAAGAAGCAGGACAGATCAGGGACCTGGTGGCAGGGGGCCAGTGGTCCATGTCTACTGAAGTCAAGAAAGTGCACCAGACCTCCCCGCAGCCCTCAATCTCTCAATCCCCCTCTAGGAACAATGGGACAGCCTGGCCAGATGACATGCTTCAATTACTTTCCAAAGGGGCCCCAGGCCAAACAGGCTTTTTAATTTCCAGATGCTTTTTTAATTACAATAAAAGGCCACACTGTAACCTGGCTTTGAACGGACACCATTGTGTGTGTGTGGTGTGTGTGTGTGTGTGTGTGTGTGTGTGTGTGTTTTAACCACAAAAGCTGTACAGTTTCACCCCTACTTTTTGCTGAGGAGCTGAAAAATGCTCCGATAATAAAACGCCAATGTTCCTCATGTTGCAGAAAGGGGCAGGGAGAGGTGAAGCAATTTGGTGAAGGTTGCTTGCTGGAGAAAGAACTCTCTGTCCCTGCCTCATCTGCTAGAACAGAGTCCACCTTGGGGGCCTGATGCTTAACAGCAATGGGTGATAAGAGAACGTCAGGACAAAATTGGAGGGCCAGCTGGAGCTGAGAGCTGAGCCCATCTGGAGAGTCCAGACCCCCAAAATGGATGGGCCTGGTTCTCCTTATCAATGCTGGCCATCTACCCAGGGGGAATTCACACTACTGCTGAACCCTCTGCTTCATCTCTGCCTGCGGTGGCAGTGGCATAAACACAATTGGAGACCAGCAGAAAGGTATCATGTTCCTTTCTATCTGGTCCAGGATTCATGGAACTCGCTTTTGGTCCATGAGAGGACAAGCAAATGATCTTCAGTCTATGATAAGTCAATCTTTCTCAGGTAGCACAACTGAGCCAGCCAGACTGGGAGGGAGGGATTTGACCCATGAGATTTGTCAGAGATCATGAATTTTTACTTAGCTAAGTAGGTCCTGGGATCACCAGATCTGGCAGAAACCTTAGAGGCCATAATTAATCCAATCCCACATTTTATAGATGAAAAAACAAACAAACAAACAAAACATTGACCCAGAGAGGGTCAAAGATCTAGATCTGGAAGAGACAGTGATCCTTTCATTTTACAGATAAGGAAACTGAAGCCCAAGTAGGTGACATTACCTACCCAACATCACACAGATAGTAGGGTTCAGAGGCAAGATTTAAACCCAGGTCCTCTGATACCAGAACCAATGAGTGTCTTTTCCATTGTACCAAGCTGCCTCTTTATCAATCTATAATATGCATTTAATTTTTTTTTTTGGTGAGGCAATCAGGATTAAGTGACTTGCCCAGGGTCACACAGCTAGTAAGTGTCAAGTGTCTGAGGCCAGATTTGAACTCAGGTCCTTCTGACTCCAAGGCTGGAGCTCTATCTACTGCACCACCTAGCTGCCCCTCAATATGCATTTATAAAGTAGCTACTTTGTGCTAAGCACTGTGCTGAGTGCTGCGGACAGAAGTACAAAGAACGAAACAATTCTTAATTTCTAATGGATATAAGTATATACAGCATGAATATAGATAGGGCAGCTAGGTGGTGCTGCAGTGGATAGAGCCCTGGGCCTGGAGTCAGGAAGACTCCTCTTCCTAAGCTCAAATGCAGTCTTAGACACTTAACTAGATATGTGACCCTGGGCGAGTCACTTCATCCTGTTTGCCTCAGTTTCCTCATCTGTATAATGAGCTGGAGAAGGAAATGGCAAACCACTCAAGCGTCTTTGCCAAGAAAAACCCGAAATGGGATCATGAAGGGTCAGACATGACTGAAACGACTGAGCAACATAATAAATGCTCATTGGATTGGATGGTATTAATTAGGTAAAGGATTATCATCCCCATTTGACAGATGAAACAAATGAACTCCAAACAAATTAAGTGTAACACATGGTTATTCTTGACAAGAATGTGGAACAGTGAACAGAGAGATTATCTAGCCCTGTAGTGTCAAACTCCAATAGAAACGTACCCCTGCAGGCAGCATATTGACTTAGAAGATCACAAATTAACATTGTCCACATTGTATTGTATTTTTATTTATTTGTGTTCAGCATTTCCCAATTATATTTTTATCTGGTTTGGTATGCTCTTTTCAGGCTGAAAAGCTGTGATCCAATCTAATCCCTTTATCATATAGCTGGGGCAACTCCTGACCTAGCCTATTATTGCAAAAGCCTCCTAATTGATCTCCCTGCCTCAAATCTTCCTCCTTCCAATCCATCCTCCACTCAGCTGCCAAAGTGATTTTCCTAAAGCTCGGGTCTGACCACATCACCTCCCTGCTAGCTAATCTCTGGTGGCTCCCTATTACCTCCAGAATCAGATAAAAACTCTGTTGAAAATTTGAAGTTCTTCGCAACCTGGCCCCATCCAACCTTTCTAATCTCCCAGACCTTATTCATCATCTTCCTTTATTATCTCAAAGTAGATGATTCTTGGATATACTTATCCAAACATAGCCTCTCTCCTAAGCTGTGGTCTAGCATCTCCAACTGTTTATTGAACATTTCAAACCGGATGTCCCAGAAACAACTGAAACTCAACATATCCCAAACTGAACTCATTATGTTTCCACCCAAACTCTGCTCCCTTACAAACTTCCCTATCACTGTTAAGGGTACCATCATCCTCTTGGACTTGGAACCTGGGTGCCATCTGTGACTGCTGACTCTCTCTAAAATGCCATCTCCAATCTACTGCCAAGTCTTGTTGATTTGACCTTCACAACCTAAGCCCTTCTCTCCTCTAACACAGCTATCAACCTAGTGCAGGCCCTCATCACCTATTAGCTGGACCATTGCCAAACCTTCTCATTGGTCTCCCTGCCTCGAGTCTCTCCCCACTCTAATCCATCCTTCATTTAGCTATCTTAGGAAGTGAGCTTCCTAAAACACAAGTCTGACCGTGTCACTCCTCTACTCAATAAACTCCAAGATCAAATATAAAATATTCTGTTTGGCATTCAAAGTCCTTCATAAGTGGACCCCCCTCCTACCTTTTCAGTCTTCTTATACCTCACCTCCACAGATTCTGTGATTCAGTGACTCTGGCCTCCTTGCTGGTCTTCTCAGCTCCTTCCATTTACAATGGCTGTCCGCCCAAGCCTGGAACGATCTCCCTCCTCATCTCTGCCTCATACCTTCCTTAGCTTCCTTCAAGTCTGAACCAAAATCCCACTTTCTACAAGAAGCCTTTTCTGGTCCCACTGAATGCTGGTACCTTCTCTCAGAGATTACCTCCAACTTAGCCTGGGTTTGCACAGTGTTGCTCCTTGAAGCAAGGACTGTTTTGACCTTTCGTTGGATCCCTAGAGCTGACTTGGCACAGGGTATGGCATACAGCAGGAATTCACCAAATGCTTGTGGATTTGACCCCCTTCCACAAAGTCTCGACTCCAGCTGTTCACTCTTTCTCACTCACAACACTTCCGTCTCCATGTCCTTGCACTGGCTATCCCCTACAACTGGAACGCTCTCCCTCCCCACCCCCACCTCCGCCTCCTGGCTTCACTGTCTTCCTTCAAGACTCAGCTCAAATCTGATCTTCTGTATTCTATCCTCATCCCGCAACCTTCTCCTCCAAAATGACTTGCCACCTACTCTGTACATATGTTGTGTATGATGTGGCTATTTACGTACATATTGTTTCCCCCAGTAGAATGTGAGCTCTTTGAGGGTAAGAACTGTTGTTGCTCTTTTCTGTACCCCCAGCTCTTAGGGAGTTCTTAACAAATCCTTGCTGACAGATTGATTAGAAAAATCTGACTCCCAGTTAATTCCTAACATTCCATGCCCAGAAAAACTCTTCCTTGTGATTAGTTGACTAGGGCTCTGGACAAGGAGAGAGGGTAGGAAGTGAGCACAATGCCTGCCACACAAGTAAATGCTTGTTGACCTTGTTAACTGACTATACCAATCAGTCCTTAGATAGCTGACTTTTGAACCTTTTTTGGTGTGTGTGTGTATATGTATGTGTGTGTGTGTGTGTGTGTTGTGTGTGTGTGTGTGTGTGTGTGAGAGAGAGAGAGAGAGAGAGAGAGAGAGAGAGAGAGAGAGAGTGAGCACAAGGAGGACAGCAGGGGGAAGTAGAGTTTCCACAAGTTCATATTATCAAGTTAGAATTGGAAAGGACCTCACAGATCATCTATTTCAAACCCCCCCTTTTTTTTTACAGTTAGGCAAACTGAGGCCTAGAAAGGGGAAATGACCTGCCCAAGGTGCTACTAATACACAACGGATGTCAATTCAATAATGATTGTTTTCAGAACCCAAGCATATCTTCAAAACCAAGTACCTCAAAGGTGGAAAGGAAGGGACCTTCAGCAGATCATATGGTCACTCTCTCTGCCTTCAGTCATCTTCCTTGTTATTATCACCCTTTCACTCATTCCCAGACTATTATGTATATATTTATCTGTTTGGTGGTTGCACCCCCAGTAGAATGTAAACTCCCTGTGTGCCTTAAGTCCTTCACAGTGCCTAGTGCAAAGTAGGTGGCTGACAAATGGAACCACGACTCCAGCCCAATGGCATTTTGACTCTCACTTCCTCTGTGCCAGCTTTCATCCTTCCTTGAAAGGTGCTACAGGGAGATGGGGCTCTATTTTGAACTGCAAAGAAGCATGCTGAACAAAGAGCTGGGAAGAGGATGGACATGAAACTCCAGAAGGAAATCATTTTTCTGTCTCCTTAATGGCCATGAATAGTTTCTTCCCCAACCCTGACATCAGTCAACCCAGTGCTATTTTCTCTGTTGGTTTTCTCCAATGCCAAATAACCCAATGTGCAAAGACCACAAAAATTTGTAGGTCACAGCCCATGGGATCTGGGTTGCAGGATCAACATTGCAGGCCACTAAATTTATTTTGACTCAGGCTCTTCCCCACTTTGGATTTTCTTCCTTTTAGTAGTCTGGAGGAGCTATTCTTGTTTCCAAACACTGAAAGAATGAGAACTGCTCTCCTTTTATTTTTTGTTTTTCTAAAAAGGCTCTTCTCTGGAACAGCCACTTGGGTGGTGACTTTGGGCTGGTGCTTTAGGGACTAGTCTAGGTTGTTTCCTTTCACATTCCAAGGTCCCAGATCCAGCTTTCCTGAGAGGTTTGAGGTATGAACTGGAAGGGGGAAAAAATGAGGTTGAACATTTAATGCCTAGAACATTTTTCTACAATGTACAGCCTCATGGTCAGCATTTCTTGAAAGTTTGGGGGAAAAGAGAATGAATTCTGATTTGGACATGTTGAGTTTGAGCTGCCTACGTTCATTTCAAGATGCCAAGGTTGTGGTGTCCAGTGAAAGGAACTTGTACTCCATCTCTACAGAGTATTATTGTACTCATCCCAAACAGATGTGCAGTTTCAAAAGAGCAAGGGGGTAGTAGCCTTTAGAATTATCCAGCTGTTGGAAAAATTCCCTATCATCTCCAGAAAAGATAGGGGCTGAGGAAACATTGTTCACAATGTTACCCAGCCCAACTGAGAGTAGAGGTACATTTGTCCTCATTAGGTTCACAGAAGAAGGAGGGGGAATGAGGAACAGGAGTTAGTTAAAGGCATTCCACTCAGGCCATGGGGTGTGAATGAGGCTGCATGGCATCTTACTCCTGAACCAAGGAGCACCAGGCCATTGGGAAAGTTCTGTACCTTCCTGCCAGAGATGGAGCTCAAAGGGCATTGCTGTCCAAACTTTCCACAAATCACCCGAAAGGCTGGCACTGTCCATCAATAAACACTGTCTCTTAAAGAGCAGGAAACTAGAAAACAGCCTTCCTTTGTAGAGTAGGTCCTGAAGGAACCAGGGATAGCCAATTTTCCTCTTCCCTTATTACTCTCCTGGGATTTTTGGGTTCTATAAGCATTTCCATTTGTAAAATGTACTTTTTTTAAGGCCATGAAGAAACTTTTTGAGTGATATGGTAGGAAAATAGGCTCATACAGTTCAGTAGCTGGAACAGACCTATGAGACCAACTCCCTCATTCTTCAGAGGAAGAAACTGAGGCCTAGAGAAGGGATGGGACTCACCCAAAGAATATACAGCAGAGTCATTATCCTGCCTCAGATGCTGATTTTGTTCTCTTCTCACATTCTCTCTCAGAATTTTACTCAATGCTTTCACTTCCTCTTTTTTCACCTCCTCCTCTTGGAGCTTCTTTCTTTTCTTTCTCCTCCTCTTCCTTCTCTTTCCTCCTCTCCCCCTTCCTCTTCCTTTTCCTTATGCCCTTGTCCTTTCTTCTACTCCTTTCCCTTCTACTTTTCTCCCTCTTCATTTTTTTCTTCTCCTCCCTCTTTCCTTTTTCCTTTTCCTCCTCCCCTTTCTCATCCTTCATGTCCTTTTCCTCTTTGTCCTCTTTCTTCTCCTTTCCCTTTTACTACTTTCTTTTCTCCTCCTCCTTTTCTTTCTTCTTGTCTTCTTCCTCTCCATCCTTCTCTTTCTTCTCCTCCTTCAACTTCTACTTTCTTTTCTTCCTCCTTATCTTTCTTGATCTCTTCCTCTTCATCCTTTTCTCTTCCTTCTTCCCTTTCTCCTTTCCCTCTTCATTTTTCTCTTTCATCCCCTCCCTTTCCTTCTACTTCTTTTCCTCCTCATCCTTTTTGTTCTCCTCCTTCCCCTTTTCTTCCTCATTGTCCTCTCTCTTCAACTCCCTCTCTTACTTCTCTTTATCTTCATCCTTTTTCTTCTCCTCTCTCCTCTTTAATTCTTCTCCTCCTTGTCCTCTTTCTTCTCCTCATCCTTCTTGTCCTCTTCCTTTTAATCCTCTTTCTTCTCCTTCCTCTTCTACTTCTCTTTCTCTTCATCTATCTCTTCCTTCTCCTCCTTTCCTTTATACTTCTTTCTTTTCTCCTCCTCCTTCTTGTCTTCTTTTCATCCTCCTCTTTCCTTTTCTCTTCCTCATCATCCTTCTTTCTTCTCATCCTTCTCCTTCCTAATTCTCTCCCTCCTGGTCCTCTTTCATCTCCTCCTTCCCCTTCTACTTCTTTGTTTTCTTCCTCCTCCTCTTTCTCATACTTCTTGTCCTCTTCCTCTTTCTCCTCCTCCTATCCCTTCTACTTCTCTTCCTCCTCATCCTTTTCCCTTTTCTCTTTTCCCCTCCTCCTCATCCTTGCTTTCTTCTTTTCATCCTTCTTTCTTCTCCTCCTTCCTTTTCTAGTTAGTCATTTTTCTTCCTTTCTCTTCCTCCTTTTCTCATCCTTTTTGTCCTCTTCACCATTCCTTCTTCTCTATCCTCTTCTACTTTTCTTCCTCTTCTTCTTCATCCTTCTCTTTCTTCATCCCCTTTTCCTGCTTTTCTTTTTCATCCTTCTTTCTTCTCTTTGCTTTCTTATCAATCTCTTTCTCTCCTTCTTTCTTTTCCCTGTCTTCATTTTCTTCTTTTTTATCATTTCCTTTCTTCTTTCTCCTCCTCCTTTTTCTAAATAAACAGGACTGCAAAATCTCAACCAGCATAATTTCAGCAAGTTCCCAAGTCTGGGTTGTTTCTCTCTCTCACCTTTCATGCTGTCAGCACCAAACGTGGCTCTCCAAAAGGGCAATTTCAACTTAAACAGACACAGTAGGAGAAAATCCATCTTCTCGTGACTCACAGAAATAATGGAGCTTCCTTTTCTCCCACAGTAGGTCACCAAGATTGCCTCATAACTGAGGTGAAGGAGCCTGAAAAAAAAAAAGAGCAATTTGTGGGGCTTCCAGCAATCCTTTGTATAAATGATGATAAATCATAGTGTAGCTGCCCTACCACCACACCCTCCTGAAAAATACTAGCCTTTAGGCTCTCTTCAGTTGGCGTCCAATTTACCAAAGGAAACAGTAAAGTGAAACAGCCTTTTGTAAAGCAAATAACCACCTCCTAAACTGGTCTTTCCTCGAAGTTCAGATGTTTTGCATATTAGTAGGTTTCTTCTTAAAGTAAAAAACCCTTGCATAGCAGACCGATTATAAATTCAGAAAAAAATTTTCTCTTGCCCTTCATTGGAATTGCAAAATTCCACTGGCTGAGGTATTATTAAAGAATTTTTTTAATGTGTGGAAAGAGACCTAGAGTAGGATGTCAAGAAAACCTTGGTTCAAGTCTCAGCTTCACCACCTACCACCAATCATGTAACTTTGTACAAGTCACTTCTGTTCTCCGAGGCTCAGTTTCCTCACTAGTAAAATAGAGAGGTGAAGTCAGTGAACAAGCAATCATTAAGTATGTATTATGTCCCAGGCACCGAGCTAAACAGTGAAACAAACAAGCAGAAGGGAAAGAAGAAGAGAAGGGATGTTTCTAGGCAAACTAGGTAAGGAAGAACATGGCCCCTGCCATGAAGAAGTTCACATTCTAATGAGGGAGACAACATACAAACAACTATGAATGTACCAGATCTAGACAGTGTAAGTGGGAGATTACTAAAGCAGGAAGGCACTCACAGATGAATGATGAGGACAGAAGGCAGCTACCAAGGGGTTAGAAGAGGGAGAGGAGAGGCACTGATTATAGACAGCTTTCTTGAGGACTTAATCCTCCAAATGGAAGAGAGATATAAATAAGATGGTAGCAGTGGGGATGGTGGGAACAAGTTGAGGGTTTTTTAAGGGTGGGTGAAAGGTAAGTGTGTGAGTAGACAGCAGGGAAGCAGACAGTGGTAGATTGGGAGAAAATGAAGATTAATGAGAATGGAGATGATAGAGGGGACAATCTGCTAGAGAAGACAGGATGGAATGGATCAAGGATCAATGCAGAGGGAGTTTGCTTTGGCAAGGAGAAGAGCCACTTGTTTATATGAAACTACAGTGAAGGAGGAGATAATAAGATATCTGAGTGACATGAAAAGAAGGGGAGAAGAGGGGGCATCTGTGTGTAGCTGAGGTGGAGTGAAGGAGTAGGCCATGAGAAAAGAGGACACTGAGGAACTGGGAAGTACCAAGCTACTAAAAGAGTGTGTATGTTTAAGTCTCCTGGTATGACAGGAGGAACTGAAGTGGAGAGAAGGACTGGGAGGTGGGTAGTAACTTCACTGAAGAAGGAAAGAGAGTTTCTTGGGTGTCGGTAGTTAACAGCTACCAGAATCAACTGAGTGATAAATTTGGACTGAATGAACCTCGAAGGAGGTAGGGTTACTGAGCAGAAGCAATAAAGGAAGAGCCTGGGAGAGGCAATAGGGAACAAGCAGTTTTCTGGCATGCTCACTAAGACCAGGGAGTTGGGGGTACGAGTGAAAGGGCAGCCAATGCTAGAAAGGGTGGCCAAGGATGCATGCCATGGGGACAGGAGAGAACCAGATCTCAATCAGAACCAGAAGGTAGAAGGAGAAAAGGAAAAGTTTTAAGAAGAAAGCAAGTTTGTGACTGGGGAGCAGCCATCCAGAAAACAAAGCGATTGAGGAAGTCTATGAGCTGTCCCTTCCAGCTCTGGAGTTCCATCACGCTCCAGGCCCCAAGAGGCTATGGGGTAGAGAAGGAGGAGTACTGGAATAGGAGCCAGAAAAACAGAGTTCTGCCAATAACTAGCTATATGACCTTGAGAAAGGCATTTCCCATAAGCCTTGTAAAATGAGGGGGTTAAATGACATCTGGGGCCCCTGAGAGACCTAGAAGTTCTATTCTGTGACTTACCCAGCTAGGAAGATTGCAAATCTTTGTTTACAACCATTAATGAGGATCACTGAATAATAAAAACTCTCCCCATAAGCACAATGATGCATTTTAGCCGAGAATTAACTGAAGAGAGCTTTAGATGCCTCCACAGGGAAGCCCATTGTAGGATGATCAGCACCCCTAGGCCACACTGTTGCCCCACCCACCAGCTGCCAATTAAGGGAACCAAGTGAGACTGTACTGAATTGAAACAGGGCAAGAAGAAAGTCCAAACCTAATAAACCTTCCCTAGGGTAAGCCAACCCCAAGGGTGACTGATAACTTTTAATCACGTGACTTGACCATTTGATGCCAAGGTCCCATGACCTCTAACAAAGCCACAGCCGAGAGAATAGCAAAAGGCTCATGTGTTCTCAAAGATGCTGCCATCACCAACATTGTGATCGACATCACTAGCCAACCCTTTGGTAGATTCTGTGCTTAAGACTCCCGGAAGATTATAGCACAGCCCAGTGAAAAAGACTTTGTCAACCAACCCACAGCACAAGGAAACATGGACATACAAGGAATGTCACCCAGTTAACCCAACTCCCCAGAGCCACATGACTCTGCCTCAATAAGATCCACATACTCAGCACTTCAGCTACAATAAAAGAGCCAGTTTAGGCAACACTATCCCCAGGGCCTGAATACTCCCAGCTTTTCTACACTGAGGCAGTCTCAGAGTGGGAAAGAGCTTGACACGCTCATTAGGATTGTTGGTATCTGTTCCTGTCTTCCTACTCTCAACCTCAATGTTCTTGCCTCCTTGGCAACATCGGGAAAGGGAGGTCAGTTTGAAGATGCCAGGTCAAAGTTCTCAAAGAAATTAAGACTTTTTTTTTCTGGAGAAGGCTGCCTCCTAGTATGGGATACAGAGGCCCAGAGGGCAATTTCATGTTTAGCTGATCTAGGTTGGTTATGCTGTGATGTTTTTTGCCCTATGCCAGGACAGAAAGAACAGGGAATGACTTCATGGCCTATGGAAGTCATGTGGACCCCCCTGGTATTGCCAGCCCCTGGCTGCATGTATAGGTATACTCTGTGGGATGCAAAGACCAGCAAATTTAGTAGTACTTCAAGGTCCAGGAAGCCCAACTCCAGGCAAACATGCCAGCCTCCCCCAATCCTAGCCCCAACTTCCCTTTCCTCCCCTCCCAATCCCTGCAGCTCAACATTCTTGAGGGTTGAGTTCACCAGGCCTGAGAGAGAAGCTGGCTTCCTGACTGTTAATTATTGCTGAAAGTTGCATGCTATGGAGTCTGCAAACATTTTCTGCAAATACTGTCCCAGCTCTTGCCAAGTTATCTGGTTCAGAAGCCCAGGCCTTGGAGTGGCAAGGAGCAAGGAGGCATTCCTCAGCCATAATGCAGTTGGTCCCCCAATACATACTAGAGTTCTCCACTGTGAGAGAAGCAGGGTGTAACTAAATTAAGTAACGTTAGCAAGTCTCAATTTCTTCAAGTCTCTTCAAGCCTCAATTTCCTTTTCTGTAAAATAAGTTGATTAGACTAAGTGATCTCTAAGATTCCTTCAGTTTCTAAAAGTCTGCATTTCAAAGTTTCCACCAACTAACTAGAAAGCTTTGGGCAAGTCCCTTCCTGTCCCTTCCCTTCCCTGGCCCTCAGTTTTCTCCGCTATAAAATAAGAGTATTACACTAATGGTCTCTAAGATACCTCCTAACTCTCCAAGGTGAGTTGAGAAGAAGAGCAGTATCATGGCTGGGAGGTGGTTTCTGAACTGCTATTCAAGTGAAAGTGTGAGCTGCCAAGAGCTAACGTTCCTTCTCTGCTGTTGCCACTCAAAGTTGGCATGAAGTGATTTCCAGAGACAAAACTAGTTTGTTCCAGAAAAAAACTGTATTTCTCAAGGGAGGACCAAGTAACAAATGGAACAAGTCTGAATTTGCAGGCCCAATTGCATGACTACAGAACTTCCTAAGATTGGTACAACCTTCTCTAGATCAGCTAATGGCAAAAGATAAGGCCAACTTCCCATATATGCCGTGTGATTTAAAGGGCAAAGATCATGTCAACATGGCAGAGTGGAAAGGGAAATAGCACATGTGGGTTCACGTCCCTAATTTGCCACATCCTACTTAGGTCATAGCTCACATCGTTTCTTTTGGCTTCAGCATCCTCATGAGAATATTGAATGAGGAGGTAGGGTAGAGTATCTCTAAGATTTCTTCTAGCCCTAAAAAGCCAAAGACCACATACCTGAAACTCCACCATTAGCAATATACTACTTTGGGTAAAGCAATCTCTTTTTTGCCTACTCTTCCAAAATTCAATTCTTGCCCCTTGGGAGAGAATCAGTCAGAATTTCCGTGTTGAAATGATCTTCAAGAGCCCACTAGTTCAATTTGTATGTGAATAAGAATTCTTTCTAAATCCAGAAAGTGGTCACCTAACTTTTATTTCAACATCTCTGGAAGGGGGCAACCCACTACCTCAAAGGTAAATGGCTTCACTTTGGCATAGCTCTGTTAGGCAGTGAGGTGGCACAGTGCACACAATACTGGGCCTGAAGTCAGGAAGACCTGCAGTCAAATTCAGCCTCATATATTTACTAGCTGTGTGACCCTGGGCAAGTCACTTCACCTCTGCCTCAGGTTCCTCATCTGTAAAATGGGGATAATAATAGTACCTGCCTCCCAGGGTTGTTTTGAGGATCAAATGAGATAATTTTTGTAAAGTGCTTAACACAGTGCCTGGCACATAGTAAATGCTATGTAAATGTTCATTATTATTATTGTTTCCTCATATCAAACCTAAATCTCTTTGCAAATTCTACCTACTGCACCTAGTCCTGTCAGTCAGACCAAGTCAAATCCCTTTTCCATGGGATAACCCTTCAAGTCCTTGAAGACTACTAACCTGTTCCTCCTAACTCATCTCCAGCCAAACTGTCCCCAGTTCCTTCAGCCGATCTTAATATGGTACGATCTTGAGGCCCTTCACCAGCCTACTTACCTTCCTCACATCACTCTTCAATTTATTGATGTCTTTCCTAAAATGTGGTGCCAAAATGAGCAAAGTAGCCCAAAGGTGGTTTGACTACCAGCACATAAAGAGAGCAGACAGCACTGCTGCTTCCCTAGACCAGGCCCACTATCTATGTCTCTCTTAAGAGAGCCTAGGACTGCATTCGTTTTCTGGACTGCCGGGTCACTCTGTTGACTCACTGACAGTCAACTCAGATACCCAGATTGTTTTCCAAATGAACTTTTATATCTAGCTATGGAGATACAAAGACAAAAATGAAGCCATTTCTGGCCTCACAGAGCTCACATTCTGTTGTGCAGAAACAACAAAAGCAAAATATACACAAAGTAATTTCTAGGGGTGGGACATTAGCAGCTGGAAGGGGCGGGGGAGGACAGGAAAGGCCTCAGGTAGGAGGTGGTTCTACTCAGTCTGGAAAGGAGCTAAGGATCTGAAGAGATTGGGGGCACACTTGACAGAAACAGAGATGTTGAGAAGAGGTGTAGGTATGGGGGGAAATGGCAGACAAATACAGTGGCTGGAAAATATACTGGGGATAACCATCTCTGACCTAAAATAGGACTAGACTTGAGGTATTCACTGTCCCTTCATAGCAAGAGTTCTTAAGCTGGGGCCCATGAACTTTTAAAATATTTTGATAAAAACATTTCCATATAATTGGTTTCTTTTGTAATCCTATGTATTGGATTTAATGCATTTACAAAGATTCTTCTTAGAAGAGGTCTACGCATAAGCTTCACCAGAGCACATAAGCAAGATTAAGAAGCTCTGCTTTGGAGGATCACTAATTTGGAACTGGAAGCCACCTTACAGACCATCTAGTCCAACTCCATCACTTTACTGATGAGGCCAAAGGCTTCACCCAAGCTGAGACTCAAACTGAGGTCCTCCACCTCCAGATGCAGGGAGCTTTCCATTACACCATGCCGTCTTCCCAAAAGCCCCTCTCTTCTCCTGAGTAGCCTCCCTGAGGTCTGGGGTGTGGTAGAAGAAAAGGTGGATTGTGCTACACCACTTGGAAAGGTTGTATTTCAACGAAAACACAAAACCAACCAATTCCTGGCCCTTCACACAGACCCAGGAATTCTGAATTGAATACAAGTGACCACCCATCCAGGGAGGCGCCAGAGGAAACCAGGGGTGGGAGAGCCAAGTGGTTTGGGAGCCACTGCATTTTTCATTGGCAAAAGGAAAAAGAATGGTCAAAGGAAGAGTGCCGAAAATAGTCCCCAAGTTAGTGGTTCACATACACACACACACACACACAGGCCTTCCCAACCCCACTCCACCCCATTGACTAAGAGCCACAACCCAGGGAAACAGTGGTCACAGAAATTAGGTTTGAATAAATAAATCATGTGTAAAAGTTTTTTTGTTTCCAGAACCAACCAGTCTTTCCCTGGAAAGTTAGCCATGGAGTTCTCCCCCCATTCCAAGGAGGCCCACAGCAATTGAGCTCAGGAAATGGCCTCAGTTGGAGGCTACCTCTCCCTTTGCTTCAGTGCCTGATCAAAGGTTAACCGTTAGAGACTGCCCAGCCCTTGAACCGTGCCCTTGCAACTCATAGCCCTTCAGTGACTCCCTCCAGGACAAATCTCAACTGCATGTTGTCTAGCCTACAAAGGTTTTCACTGTGGGCCCATTTTCTGATCACAAGAACACAGATTTAGAGCTACAAGGGATCTGAGGGGCCATCTTGTCTAACACATTCAGTTTACATTTGAGGAAACTGAGGTCCGTGTGACTTGCCCAAGGTCCCATAGTAAGCGTCAGGGGCTAGATTTGAACCCAGGTCCTCTGATTCCAGAGCCAGTGCTCTTTTCAATGTGCTTTGTTGGTTTTAATGATTACAACAGAACATTGAGCAGATGTCTTTCAGGAACCATGGCCCCATCACTGTTAGGCCAAAGCTCACCATCCTTTAAATCAGGGGTTCTTAACCTCTATTGCGTCACAGACTCCTTTGGCAGTCTGCGCCAAGTACTACCATGGTTTCTTGCCTAAATTCATAACAGAAGGAAACACTAAATTTCAGCTGGAGGTTAGCAAAAAGAAAGATGGATGTTTTTCCCCATCCAAATTTGTAGACCCACCTGCCATAAATGGAGTTGAGATGAACTTCATTAGTCAATGATGAAAGCAGCGTGCCAAGTCTTTGCCCATTCACATAGCTTCAAGAGTGGCAGCCTGCTATAGAGGAAGGAACACCAGATAAAGGGCATGAGGTCTGGTTTCTAGTCCCAGCTTTGCCACCCACTTGCTGTGTGACCAAGGCCAAGTCATTTGCCTTCTCTGGGCCTCAATGTCCTCCTCTGGAAAAGGATGGGGGGTGTACTGGATAGCCCCTAAGGTCCCTTCCATCTCTAATCTTCTATGAATCTAAAAAAACTGGGGAAGGTAGAGCGAGAGAGTAAAAAATATTAATTAATTGGGACTCAGAAACTTGGCTTCTACTGGTGGCTCTGCCAGTCACCACCTTTGTTAACTTGCGTCAGTTCTTTTCTGGATCTCAGAATCCAGATGTCTGAGGTCTAGCAGATATCTGAGGCTCCTTCCAGCTGTGGCATTCTAGAAGAGATAGGGGAAAGAACCCTGGACTTGGAATCAGCAGACACTGGTGGAAGGTGCAGCTCTGAAATTTATTACATAGACATAGGGCTTTGGAAAAGCCCCTCCTCCCCTCTGAGCTTCCATTTCCCCATTTGTAAGAAAAAGAGGGGTGGGTGGCCTGGATGGTCTCAAAATTCCCTTCTAGGCTAACATTCCATGATGCTGGGCTTGCTCCAAACTTTATCTCTACTGTAGGAAGAGCCTCATTGTGCATTCTCTCTCCTAGATAACTGACAAAAAGAATAAATAGAACCAATCCTCATGTCGATCCCTAGGGGGAGGGGGGCCCTCACAGTTTACATTATTAAAAGGCTGATTCAAGAACAACTGGAAAAAAAAAAGCTAACAATGACAATGGCAGCTTTCCTCCGAGCAGTGCAGTGAGATGGGGTCCGACAAGCAAGGGGGCAGCTGAAAACAACAAGCATGCCAGCCTGCCAGGGCAAAGGGGAGATGATTCACTCACCATGCATAGGATGTGAGCTTGAAGGTGTTTGACATTAGGAGGTTAAACCACTTGGGAGCAATATGGCAGCATGGCAAGAGTCCTGGATTGGGGGTCAGGGGATCTGGATTTGGACTGTGGGTCTGTCTCTTCTTTGCTGTGGGATCTTGGACAATTCCCATTCCCTCTGTGAGCCTTAGATTCCTAGATATTTCATTCAATTGATCAGTACATCCTAGATATACCCTTTCAACAGTGTGACTGGGAGGCTCAGCAAAATAATGAATGTGTAACTAGCTAGTGTGACAGAAATAGGATTAAGAGGTGGAATAGATCTCACAAATCATTAAGTACAATTTCCTCATTTTATAGATAAGGAAACAGGATCAGAGAGGGGAAGGGCCATGTCTGAGCTCACACAACGAGTTAGTGGTACAGCTGGGAATCAAAGGCCTAGCCACTGATTCCAAATTCCATGCTCTTCGGGCAGCTAGGTGTCAAAGAGGATAGAGCCCTGGCATTACAATAAGGAGGACCATGGTTCAAATCTGGCCTCAGACACTTACTAGCTGTGTGACCCTGGGCAAATCACTTAACTCTGATTGCATCAAAAAAAAGAAAACAAATTCAGTATTCTCCCTATCACTCACAAGCTCTCCCTTCCCCCACCCCTACCTGGACTCTGTGTCATTAAGAACATGTCTCCACAAGGGCTGATTAGAAGTATAGCCTGTGGCTACAGATCAGAGCAGTTGGAAACACAGGAATCATCATGTCCTCCTTTGTGCCAAGCTCTGACCACTGGGCAAAGTTACAAGGCTGAAATTCCTAGCTGTGAGAGTGGGGCAAGCCACCTTCCCCTCAGTTTCCAGTCTACCAAAGGAATGGGTTGAACTGGCTGACCTCAGAGTTCTCTTCCAGATCTCAAGCCCATGATTACTTTTCTTGGTCTATGTAAATTAGAGCCTTCCTTACAATACTAACTCCAGAGGAGCCTCAGAATACACTGAATCCTGGAAAGGTAAATTTCTTTAAGTAAATGGCAGGAGCTGTACTGCTAATATCCTAGTAGAGGGAGAAGAAACAAGTCAGTGTCTTCAATTGGTATTGAGGGAGTTGTCCAAGAAAAACACAAGTCCTAGGGGTGTTTTGGTTCTGATCTGAGGAGGAGAAAGAGAAGGGGTGAAGGGGTATGAGGAGATAAAAGGAAGAAGAAGGTAGGGTAGAATTTGCTCTTTCTTATAAATGGGGTATGTGAGAAGAGTATACAAACATGGAGGAAGTGGTAGGGAAAGGAGGCATGAGATTAGCTGAACCTCACTTGTCTCAAACAGACAAAGGAGGGCTGTACATACACACACATACAAATACATCAAATTCAAAAGAAAAAAGAAACAGGGCTAGGGCGGGGAAGGGGGTTAAGAGGCAGGATAACATCAGGGAGGAAATAGCTGTTAGCAGAACAAACTTCTAGATCCTGAAGGAGGGACTAAAAAGGAAAAAGAAAAGAAAAGAACTAGAATCTAAAAGGGTGACATAGATTGCCTCTTATGCCATTCTCATTGGAGAATGGCTGGCTGACATGGGGTATGCAAACATAATGAAATATAACTATGCCATAAGAAATGATCAATGAGGCAATATTGGAGAATTTTGAGTAGTATAAAATGATGCAGAAATGACTGGAAGCAATAATGTAAAGACAACTGCGAAAGACATAAGAACTCTGATCAATGCAATGACCAACCGTATCTCCAGAGGACCATTAATGATGCTTGTTACCCATCCTGACAAAGAGGTAATGAACACTGAGTATAGAAAGAGACAGAGATTTTGTGACATGGCCAACATGTGGATCCATTTTGCTTGTCCTTCTTTACACTTGTTACAAGAGTTTTTTCCTATTTTTTCCCCTCTCAGTTAATTTGGAAACCAGGTCAGGAAAAAGGGAAATGAACAATAGTGATTTGGGGGGGGGGGGAGAAGAGCCACTGAAAATTGCTTTAAAATGCACAAAAGAGAAGACAAGGAAGTTCAGAAGGAAACACAGATAAGTGGGACATTTCTGAAAGCTACATGTATAGCTTATTCCAGGGGTGGAGAACCTGCAGCCTCAAGGCCACCTGTGGCCCTCTTTATTTGTTCTGTAACACCTGGACTCAGTCAAAGGGCTGCACTTGAGGACCTAGATTTGTTCTGTAAAACCTAGATTTAGTCAAAGGGCTGCATTTGAAGACCTAGATTTGTTCTGTAACACCTGGACTCAGTCAAAGGGCTGCACTTGAGGACCTAGATTTGTTCTGTAAAACCTAGATTTAGTCAAAGGGCTGCACTTGAGGAGCTAGAGGGCCATAGGTTCCCCATCCCTGACTTATTCTATAGTTTTTTAAAAAGCAAAGAGTAGCAAATAGAGAGTCAGAAAATCCTCTCTTTGCATTTTGCTGTGTAGATGGAAAGGCTCTTTTTTGTGTGCTTGAATTTAGAAAAGAACATTTTTTTAAAAAAATTCTCTGCTCCTCTTGGGGAGCAGTTCCCAAACTCAGCCCAACCCAACATTTCCCCAGCAACATCCTAACTTGAAACAGTCCCTGTGTTCCTAAGAAGAGATAAACAGCAGACCTTGGGTATGGCTTAATTGCTCTGGAGGCCAGATTCATGCAGCTGTTTCATTCCTTTAATCCTAGGTGGATTGCTCATGATTGCCTCTCATGCAGATAGTAAGCAGACATTTCAGGACATGCTCAACTTAATCCCTTTTGCATTCATACCTAGACCTCCATGGCGTCACCATGATATCCCCCTACCCAGTGTGCCTTTCCAGGGTCTCAGCTTCTTGGGAGAGCAGAGCTCAGGGCCCAGCTTTCCCCTATGATCCTTTCTGTGAAGCCAAGAACCAGCCCTTGAGGACATCATGAGATCAGGGAAGGTGCTCTTCTGTGCTCTTTAATAATTTGGTTTCATGGGGCAGCTAGGTGGCGCAGTGGATAGAGCACCGGCCCTGAAGTCAGGAGTACCTGAGTTCAAATCCGGCCTCAGACCAAACACTTGACGCATTTACTAGCTGTGTGACCCCGGGCAAGTCACTTAACCCCAATTGCCTAAAAAAAAAAATTTGGTTTCACAAACATTTATTAAGCATATGGTATACTGTAAAGTGAACCGGATTGGAGTCCTTGGTCTGACCCTCACTAGCTGTGCAAAACTGGGAAAGTTACTGCTCCCTGTCCCCAACTAAGACTCAGTTTCGTCACCTGAAATATGAGGATAATAGTACCTGTATTATTTGTTTCACAGGGTTCTTAGCAGGAAAGCAATTTTTGAAACTTTAAGTACTGAAGTAATGGGAGCCATTGTAACAGGGGTCAGATGAAGAAGATGCCAGTGTTTCCCTGGGCACCAGATAACAAGCACACTCGGGGTCTGATTGGTAACCAAATTTCCCATAAGGCCTCAGGCCCCAAGAGTCAGGCATGAACCTAGCCATGAGGAGAAAATGGCCAGAGTTCCCGTGCCATGGAGCCAACCCGTAACAGTCTAACTCCCATTAGACCACTGGGCTGCCAGCTGAGCTATAAAGAAGCCAACAGACAAGGTCTATGAATGCCACGGAGAAACTTCGAAGGGCTCCATCCGTGGGCTAAGCTGACAAAGAAGAGCCACTAGCAGAAGGAGCTGAAGGCAGCTCAAAGGTGGGAACCTTGAGTCCACTTTGGACTATGCTAGGAACAGATAGAACGTACTCATTTGGGAAATCGTTACTGAAAATGTTTCTGATATTTTTCGCATTTTTTTCAGTTCCAATTAAAGTCTGTTCACATAGCAGACAACCTAGATCCAAGTTAACTTTTGAGATTCTTAGTTTCATCCTCAGGTGGGGGTTCAAGCCATGTGAGATATACTTGCCAGAAAATAGCCCCCAACAAACATAAACTCAAAATCTGTACTGGCTATTCCAGACAAGGCTACCAAGTACCCACTAGGTACTGGAGGAGATCCAGAATTCAAGTGCATTCCAAGCGGCATCCAGTCCATGTTCATTTCCCTCCTAGCTCCACTCTTCTCTTGGGATTTCACCTCCTGAACAGTAGGTTCCTGCTCCTGATTTCCAGTTCACCCAGATGTGTTGTGTTCCCCTATTGGAACAGAAACTCACTGAGGGTAGGAACTGTCTTTTTAGCTTGCATTTGTATCCCCAGGACTTAGCACTGCACCTGGGATATAGTAAGCTAGCACTTTATGGTTTGCAAAATGCTGTTCATGAGGGTCACATCTGATCTTCACAATAACCTTATGAGGTAGATACTGGTATTATCCCCATTTTACAGATGAGGACACCGAAGTTGAGAAAAGTTAAGTGACCTTCCCAGGGTCATACAGCCAGCAAGTATCTGAAGTAGGATCTGAACTCAGGTCTCCCTGACACCAAGTCCAGTGCACTTATCCAGAGTTTGCTCTGTTTGTCTATCTGTCTATCTGGTTATCACTCTATCTGGGGGATAATATACATACACTCAAAACAATAACATACAATATTACACGATCAGTGCATTACATGACCATCTTTTTGTTGTCCAATCTACATGACTCCATGGACCACTGTACACCAGCCCCTTCTGTCCTCCACTATTTCTTGAAATCTGTCTAAGCTCATGTGTTTAGTTTCCATGATACCTCTATCCATCTCATCCTCCCCTGTCCCCTTTTCCTTTCACCTTCGATCTTTCCCAACATGAGGATCTTTTCCAATGAGCCCCACCTTCTCATTATGTGGCCAAAGTATTTAAGCTTCAGCTTCCATTAATAGTCCAAATTAATTTAAGTATGGACTGATTGGATCTCCTTGCTGTCCAAGGTATTCTCAAAAGTCTTCTCCAGCACCACAATTGAAAAGCATCAATTCTACTCACTCAGCTTTCCTTATAGTCCAACTCTCACAGCCATACATTGCTACTGGCAAAACCATACCTTTGATTACATGGGCCTTTATTGGCAGGGTGATGATGTCTCTGCTTTTTAGTGTGCTGTCCAGATTTGCCATAGCTTTTCTTCCAAGGAACAAGCATCTTTTAATTTCATGGCTGCAGTCACCATCTGCAGTGATCTTTGAACCCAAGAAAATAAAATCTGACACTGCTTCCATCTCTTCTCCCTCTACTTGATTAGTGCCACAGAGAAATGTAAAACAATGTTCTGTCTGAGGTATAAGGGAGAGGACAGTGTTTACCAATGGGGGGATGAAGGAAAGCTTCTTGGAAGAAGTGGAATTTGAGGACATAAAAGAGTGGGCAAGAATTCAACAAGCAGAGACCATGAGGGAGGATGCCTGGGCCATAGGGAATCAAATAAGCAAAGGGATAGAGGAAGAAAAGGACAGAGCATAATTGTCAGGCAAAGAGCTATCCAATTTGTCGTGAGCAACATGTGAACACGGAAGAGTAATGGGAGAGAGAGCCCCATAAGTAGGGTAGCAGAAAATTATGGATGGTGTTGAACAACAGGGCCCAGCCTTGGGAAATGAATAGGGTCTGAAATTAGAAGAGGCCTGAGAGATCACACAGTCCACACTTAGCCCATCAATTTCCAGAGGAGAAACCAGGCCCAATGAGAGCAGGTGATTGGCCCAGGCAGATGGGTCATACAACCCAGTCCTCCAATTCCAGCTCAAAAGCTCTTTCCACTTGACCTGTTTGTATACTAAGCTGCCTCCAATGCCCTGCAGCCTACACCTCTACACAGGATGAGGTGGGGGTAGTATAAGGAGAAACACACCTTCATCAGTCTCCTGACTGATAGCCACGTTATCAGATACAAGTAGGCAAGATGGCCTCTGAGATCCTTTCCAATTCCTTCACTGAACTGGAGAGGTGGGGTGAAGAAGGAGGAAGCAAGCGGAGGCAGTAGCTCCTGCCTGGAAATCAGGAGGCCTGGGTTCAAGCCCAGGCTCAGCCACTTACTTGCTGTGGAACTTGGACAAATCACCAAAATCCATAATCTCAAAAGTGGGAGGGACCCTCACCTTGTCCAATCTGTACCAAAACAGTCATCCCCTCTATCTAGATCTCAAGAAATGGTCTTCCTACTTCTGCTTAAAGACCTCCAATGATGAAGCACCCACTAACCTCCTGAGTTTAGGACAGCTTTCATTGGTAGGCAATTTTTCCTTGTAGATTGTACCTAAATCTGCTCCTTTGCAATCTCCACTCAGGGCTCCTAATTCTCTCCTTTGGAGCCAAGCAGACCAAGTCTAGTCCCTCTCGTATAGGACATCTCTTCAAACACTTGAAGACATTTAGCAAGGCACTTCTCCCCCTCTAAACCTCAGTTTCCCCATCTGTAAAAATAAGGGTACTGGATATAATGATATACAAAATACCAGCCTGTTTGGACATTTTAAGAATTTATGAGTCCATGAATCTATGAATTTGAATCTCGGTGCATGGGGACAGGAAAGGAAGAAGGAACAGACAGACAGAGCCTTTGGCTTTGTGAAACCTGGAGAATTGACAGACTCAATTTCAAGATGTTTGCCTAAACTCCAGATCAGGTGTATCTCATTTGCATTGAGCCCTAGGAGGCTCGATGCTCCCTCATAAAGCAGCTCCCCAAATGGAAATCCAAATGAGACTCTGAAAGCTCAGTGACAACACCCACGCATACAGCAAAATCATTCAACAGCTGGCCTGCAGTAGGTCTAATGAGCCAGACAGAACAGACCAGGGCCCCAGAGTCCTTCGGCTTCTTGCCCTGAAAGAGAGTGGGAATCACTGCCCTAGGGTCCCCAAAGGCCTTTTGACGGTAACCAAGTGGGAAACAGAACCTGGCCCTCCCCTCAGCTGGAATGGCCTTCTCTCAGGGCAGCCAAGTGTTTGCGCCTGTTTATTGTGCGAATGACTTGAGGCTGGAAGAGGTGGCCATTTTCCAGTGTGCTCATAAGACCACAGAGCATTGAGGTGGCCCTGTGGGGAACATTGACTACAGGCAGATCTTAATCTAAACCAGGCAGCTGGAGCAAGAGCAGTAACCAAAAGCTGGCTTACAGATGTTTCCACATTCCACTCCCAGGCTAGGGAAAGTAAGGAGGCACCATCCACTGCTCCCCCCAAAGCATGGGCATGCTTGGGCCCAAGAGAAGAGCTAGGGGTGCTCAGACAACTTCTTACCCTGAGGAGGCATGCTATTCTGCACACATCTGAAGTCCCCCTGTCTCTAACGCACTTTCCCACTTGAGGCAAAAACAATTGGGGGCAATGGAGAAGCAGAGGAGATAGTCTGAAGTGGGTGAGGAGGGGTATGACAGCAAACACAGTCACATTAGGAGAATGCAGACCCTAGCCTCTAGCCTGTGCCCTGTGGAATTAGAGAAAAATGAGACTAGGCACCTGAGAAAGGGAAGCCTGGGGCAGTTATGCTGTGGCGTGGTATAGCATGACATGAGATAGAAAAGGTTTATAAGCTTTTTGCTCTCAAAGGAAATTATCAAATGAAGAAATTACTTCAAAAGGCACAAGTCATTCTGATTCCCATTTAAGCAAAAATAAAAATATGCAATAAAATATTGAACAGGTTGCTGGTGCAGTTTGGCTAAATAATTACTTTACATGCATACATAAAAATATATTCTATACATATGTATAAAAAGTTGCCATAGGCAGTCTTTGTCTAAACAACAACTCTCTTATGAAGATAAATTCTCCCTCTCCCATTCTCCCTGGATTCCTGGGACTGAAATAGATTTTTCTAATCCAGGGGGCAAACACAAACTCTGGACAAGTTTCTTCTTCCCTCTGGATATCTGGCGGCCAGCCCAGTTTGATAACTTCCTTGCCTCATTCCCATGGGGGTTTGTCACTCAGAGACTAGTGCAGTTGGCTTCCCACAGGAATACTTTCCATGGGTCACCTTACACCTTGGTGACCAGCATAGGGGGAGGATGTTTTCAGGAAGACCTTGTTCTTTTAGAGAGAGGCGACAATCTGGCCATGTCCTCCAGCTGGTCAGCATACATTGAGGTTACTCAGTCAAATGAAGCATGGACTGCTGTTCATTTGGATGCAAAGTCAAAGGTGTCTCTAAATAGGAGAAATGTTCTTAAGAATCCATATTGGATGCAATGGATAGAGCACCGGCCCTGCATTCAGGAGGACCTGAGTTCAAATCCGGCCTCAGACACATAAAAAAACTTACTAGCTGTGTGACCCTGGGCAAGTCACTTAACCCCATTGCCTAGCAAAAAAAAAAAAAAAGAATCCATGTTGGATTCCCTCAAACTGGTTTCTTTTAAAAATGTTTTTATTGAATGGGGTATGGAAATCTATCTTACCCTACAGAAAAATAAGGGGGGACAAGAGAGCAGGGGGTTGATAGAGGGGAGGGCAGATTGGGGGAGGGGATAATGAGAAGTAAACACTTCTGAGGAGGGACAGGGTTAAAAGAGAGAATAGAATAAATGGGGGGTAGGATAGGATGAAGGGAAATATACTTAGTTTTTCACTGACTATGGAAGTGTTTTGCATGACTATACATCTATAACCTGTATTGAGATGCTTGCCTTTTCAATGAGGGTGGGTGGGGAGGGAGGAAGGGAGAAAATTTGTAACCCAAAGTTTTAAAAACATGTTAAAAATTTTAAAAAAATTATAAAAATGTTTTTATTGATGTGCTTTGGTTTTTTCAACATCACTGTCACTTCCCAATAACCCTTCTCACACTCCCGTACACAGAAGCCTCCCTTGAAACAGGGAGCCATGTCTGGCAGCATCTGCAGCATTCTACTTCTGTATCCACTACCTGTCCATGTAGAGGAGGTAAGTACTTTCTTACCCATTACATGTGCCATCCCCCTCCCAACTACTTGTGGTTCAAAGCACTTTGTAGGCCAGTATCTACTCAAAGCCAGAACTCATAAGCTCTACAGTGATAGTTTTACTTTTATAAGGCCAGGACATGTTAGTTCAAAGCAAAAGATACTTAAACTGTGGAGCAAATTTGTTAACAAGAAAAGAATCCTCCCCACCCTCATCCCCTCACCATGCACACACAGGGTATATTCTCTCACTGGTTCCATACTACCGGTGAGAAAAGACACAAAGAACATGCATGATCAAGGAATCAACACAGAAGACATATATAAGGAATACATGTGGCCAGGGAACAGGCATGAAGAGACACATGTTCTAAAACACGTGGTCAACGGATATACAAAGAGACTATATACATGTGATCAGATTATACACATCTGGCCAGGGAATATATGTGGCTGGGGGCAATGCACACATTTGATGCTATGAACAGCTGATGTTCTCTAGTGATACCATTACACTGCTCCCCAAAGGGTGTTTCAGTTCTGTTGGCCATCATCACATTGTTCCAGGATTGTATCTCTACTCTCTGTGATGGTGTCTCTCCATGGTATCATGTCTCTTCTCTGCTAGATGTCTTCACTGGTTTCATGGTCATGGAGCTGCTCTCTGCTCTTCACCTATATTATATTGTTATATCTACTGCTTTTCAGTCATTTAGACTCTTCCAGAGACCTTTGTTGCTCTCTGATACCATATTCTAGGTTACAGGGGTTAGTAAGCTTTTCTAGGCAAAGAGCTAGGTTCTTTTAGTGCAGACAGAGCCTAGGATTATGAAGCACTATAATTACCAGGCAGTGAGGAAAAAGCCAACAGAAGGCCCAGGCTAAGATTAAATCTCTTTTGATTGCCTGCTGCAATGGAGCTGACCATGGTTCCAGCAAACAACTGACAGAACTAGGAAATTCCCTTCTATGCCCCTCAAGTCTCTGATTATCATTCTATGTCCCCCCAAAAAACCATTTAAGAGACTCCACTCAACAAAACTACACAGGAGCTGTTTGGGGGCTGGGTAACAAGGTTCCTCTCAATTCCTGTGATGTTTCCTGCCTGGCATGCAAATGAACCTAAGGACAAAAACAAAAGAGCCAGGTAAAGCTGGCAGGGATATTAACCTCACCTTTGGTCACCATTACTACTTTTATTATGTAGACCTGCCATTTAATAAAATTGCTGTTCTCTCTACATTTTAACCTGAAGTCTGATGTCTTTTAATTTCTGGTGTGTCATTCCTTTACATAATTGTGTGTATGTTGTTCCCTTGATTCTCCTTTTTTTTTTTTTGCTTGGCCTCACAGCCCCACCTCTTCAACTAATTTCCCAGTCTGATTTCCAGCTCAATTGATTCAAGGTCTACTACATGTAAGGCATTATGCTCAGAGCTGGGAATACAGATAGAGAGGAAACAGTTCTCTAATCTCAGAACTCACTTTCTACTGGGAAGATACACCATGTACAAAGATAAATAAATAAAAAACAATTTGAGGCGGGCAATAATCTTAACAAGTAAATGTAAAGAAAAGCTCCACAGAGAAAATGGCACCTGAGCCTAGCCTTGAGGGAAGATAAGGATTCTGAAACACAGAGGGAGTACATTCCAGTCATGGGGATGTATTCACACAAATGCACCCAAGAGGGAGATAGAATGTCAAGGTCTGAGAACAACTAATAGCTACATTTGGCTGAAGAGTAATGAGCATGAAGGGGAGTACTCTGAAATAAATCTGAAAAGGAAAATTGGAGCCAGATCATGGAGGTCCTAGAAAGCTAAACTGAGGAGTTAGTATCTTATCTCAGAGCTCAGAGGGGCTTTTGAGTGAGGAAGCAGGAGACAGCTGTGTGGAGGATGGATTGGGAAGTAGAGATATTGGAAGCAGAGAGACCAGTTCAGAGGCTGTTATAATAGCCCAAGTGAGAGGTCATAAGGGCCTGAATTAAAAGTAGAGAGAGGGTGATGGATGGGAGAGATACTCTAGAGGTAAAATCAACAAGGCTTGGTAACTAAAAGGAGGCAGAAATGTCAAGGATGACTCCAAGACTGCAATAGATGGTAGTGTCCCCAACAGAAATGGGGAAGTATGGAAGAGCAGCAAGTGTTTTTTGGGGGGGATGAAAGGAATTGTAAGTTTCATTTGGGACACGTTGAGCTTGAGATATTGTTAAAGTTCACAGGTAGAAGAGATAGATAACAGGCGGTTTTCTGAGAAACAGACTCGAGTAATATGCATAACCTGGCCCAGCTTCTCTAGAGAAAGAGGAGAGAAAGAAAGCACCTAGGTGCCTCTCTGAACTCCAAAGGACTCTAGGAGGTGCTGACACTAGCAGAAGGGAATCTACCCAGATGGGGCGGAGGAGGAGGGAGGGCAGAGATAAATGGTTCTAGACTAGCCTAGAATGTACAACACAGACTTCTTTGAGAAGGCCATGAAAGAGGTATTCCCACAGCCACCTAAAGAAACTCTCTGTGAGAAGGGTGGGACCTTAGTGTGAAATAGCAGAAGTTTTAAATAGGTGCTTTGGAAACAGGAAAAAAAACCAAAAAACTCAACCTCAACACTCTCAGTTGAGGCTCCAAGCATAATATTTCCATGTTCCAGCTGCTTGAGAGCAGGTACCATCTGCTGGAAGAGAACTGAACATTGGGGAACAGCAAAGCAGTGCTAAGAGCAAGGACAGTGGGGACAAAAAGAAACTTTAATTCCTGAGAGTAATGGACAGCACCAGGACCCAGAAAGGACCCACTGTGTTTTGAGGGGACAGAGCAATGATAGGAGGAGAACGTCTGGCACAAAAGCTCCAATGTGGAGGAACAAACCGGAGCCTTCTCTCTTCCTGGGGCCATGCCCAGAGTAGTACTGTAAATCAAGGGGACCGCATGGGTCCCTTATTGAGGGTGGGGCAAAGAATCAGACACAAGGTAGGGGAAGGTTTGATTTTTCATCAGCTCAGAGATGAGTCTTGTCTATGCCCTTTATTCCATAAATAAAGCCTCTCTTTTTTCGAAGCTCTGTGAGCCTGAGTGCTTATAAAGGGAGCTTGTAAGAGCACACAAGAGGATCTGGCACAAGACTTCCACATATTGAAGCTCCCAGGTTCCACCCAGAGGTAGCAAGTCAAGAAAACTCAATGTCTACAAAGAAGAGAAGACAGACCCTGCGTTTGATAAACATACGTAATATAAGAATAAGAAATGTACTTTGAAACTTCAGTAGGTCAGTGATCTCCTAAATGTGGATATTCCTTACACTAATCAAAATTGCAACTCATCCATACCTTCTAATGCTGTGAGATTCTTGTTCATGTCTTTCCCTAAATCTATTTGTCTTTGGAGCTTCTGTCTTAGGGCCCAGCCTAGTTGAATGGTGACTAAGTGAATGTAAACTAGCCCACTTAGTCCACTATATGTAATAGCAGGCCCCAGACACCAGACCATTCTTTACCTGAACCACCCATCCAGCCATCTATCTATTTACCAGGCCTTGCTGCCATCTGCCTGCTATTGCATGTGAACCCCTTGGCTGTGTGGCCCCCTACATCCCTTTCTACAGAACCTGCACCAGGTACAATAATCAAATCAATAATACTTTTGGAAAGAGCATGTCAATTTACTGCTCACCATCTTGGTGACTCCCCAGACTAAAATTCCCTTCCTTGGCCCCCACTCTTGAGCACGGGTTGTCTTTCCCTACTGGAATGTGAGCTCCCTGGAAACACGGATTGTCTCACTCATGTTTCTATCCCCTGTGCTTAGCACAGTGCGTGACACGTAGTAAATGCTTTTTCATCCATCCAGTGTGCTGGAGATGGCCTACCTCCTTTTCTGGTTTTACATGTCCCTAATGAGGATTTGGGCACCACTTCTTACAGAGAAGGCATTGTCATTAATATGCTATAGCCTGCTTACACATCTCCTTTGCTCAGAAACTCTGATCATGCTGTTCTGCCCCATCTAATCTAGTCATAGAATATCCTTGGGAGATTACCGATGTCTTAAAAGCAGAGAAAAACCTATGCTCATTTAAAGTACCAAACAAAATCCCAAATGCTACCCTGTCTGCTCTCTTCCTCCTCCTTAATTCTGGGCCCAACTCAATGCTCACCTGCAGTGCCTGACCAAGATATGGATACTGAAGGGCTAACTCAAGAGGTTGCCTATCCAACTGTAAGTCATACTCTGGGCAACACAGAGCAAGTCAGAAAATAAGACATATGCATGCTAAAGATGTTCATCACACTCATGGAGAATATACAGTGGAGAGGCCAGATGGAAATGGCATTTCCTCTATATGGTGCAGTCCCCGTAGTGCCCCTGTTTGCAGATGACACAGAGCCCCATCACTTCAGGCACCCTGAGGGTCAGTTTTCCAGACCCCTTGGGCTTGTGGAAATGGCATCATTCTTCTTCAGCTTGATGGTTGCAAGTGCACCTTTACTTAGGTCCCACATTCTACTGTTCTATGTTCCAAAGGCATCAGCATCAAGCCTGAGTCCCGTTCCAGCCTGTGAAGTACCCCTCCCCTTATAGGCCCCATTCTATTACCTACCCAGCCATCCCAGGAACCTATCTTCTATTCACAGAATCACCAAATCTCAGAATTGGAAGGGATCTCCAAGCCACCAAGTCCAATATGGACTAGAGTGTAGGTCCTTGGGTGAGGCCTTTTGACTGAGTCCAAATTTCACAGAACAAATCCCTTTATTAAGGGGATTTTTTTCTTCAAAGTTTGGATTGAGTCAAAGGGCCAAACCTGAGGACCTAGAGGGCCACATGTGACCTCAAGGCCACAGGTTCCCCACCTCTGGCCTAGAACAAGAATGCCTCCTACAAGGAGGGGTTGATGGCACAGGGGATGATGGAGTGCTGAGCCTGGAATCAGGAAGATGAGTTCAAATCTGGCCTCAGGCCCTTATTAGCTCTGTGACCCTGAGCAAATGAAATTACCTAGCCTGTTTGCCTCAGTTTCCTCAACTATAATATGGAGATAATCACAGCACCTACTTCACAGGGTTGCTGTGACGATCAAATGTGGTAATATTAGTAGAAGTACTTAGCACAGTGCCTGGCACATAAAAGGTGCTATCTAAAGCCTTATTCCCTGGGGCAGCTAGGTGGCGCAGTGTAAAGTTCCAGCCTTGGAGTCAGGAAAACCTGAGTTCAAATCTGAGCTCAGATACTTGACACTTACTAGCTGTGTGACCTTGGGCAAGTCACTTAACCCTGATTGCCTCACCAAAAAACAACAACAACAAAAAAAAACACTGAAGGGGTCAGGAGTGGAAAAAGTTTAAGAAGCCCTGCTATGGTCTATAAACATATACTCTTCCTTCGCTCCCCCACCCCCACCCCACAGAGACAGGAAGCTGAAAAGAATACAGACACAGGCAAACAGAACACTGAAGAAATAAAGCAAATACAGCTAAGGATGGAATAGCATGGGATTTAGATCCGAGGGGCAATCTAAATTGCAGCCGTGATACAGATTTCACTATGACCAGGGAGCAAATCTTGTTGCAATTGGTAGAAGGGGCAGCTAGGAACACCGGCCCTGGAGTCAGGAGGACTTGAGTTCAAATCCAGCCTCAGACACATGACACTTACTAGCTGTGTGACTCTGAGCAAGTCACTTAACCCTGACTGCCTCACAAAAAACAAAAAAGCCTTACTCCCTCCTCTTCTCTTTTTCCTGAGACTGTCAGGAAGATCTCCTTTACATAGAGCTGAAATCTGCTTCTCTCAATGTCTGCTCGGATTAGTTCTGCCCTCTTTGGCCATGCAGTCTACTCCCTCTTCCACACGACAACCCTACAAATACTTGAACCCAGGTATCATAAATCAAGTCAAGAAGCATTTATGAAGTGCTTACTCTGTGCCACGCACTTTGTTAAGTGCCAGGAATACAAGTACAAGCCAAAAGAAAGATAATCCCAGCCCGCAAGAAGCTTACATTCTAATGGGGAAGACAATATTAAAAGGGATCTGAGAAGGGGAGAAAAGACGGGAAAGTACCCAGTACAAGGGCATGGTAGAGAAAATCTAGAGTCAGCAGTAGAGCAAGGAGAGGGAGGAAGACATGGTAGGCCTGTGTGCCTTCCTTAAAATGGAGGTTCTGGGAGGAACCAGTCAGTTACACAGAGGGGCCATAGAAGCAGAGTGTATATGACCCTGCTAAGTCTTCTCTTTTCCAGACAAACACCCTTAATTTCTTCAAACCTCATACAGCATGATGTTAGGGCCCTTCACAGTACTTGCCACCTCCTGCACATTTTCTGGCTTCTCAGTCTCCCTCCTAAAATCTAGTGCCAAGGACCAAACACGACTACCACTGGACCAGGGACTAGTAGAGCAGGACTATTCGGCCTTATCACTGGGAACTGTGCTTCTCTAGGGTTTTCTGGGACACCTTATCATACTAGCAACTGGTATTGAGCTTGAACTCCATAAAGAACCACAGATCTTTGTCAGAATAGCTACTAGCTAGCCATTCCTTACCTATTTGGTCATTGCAAATCCAAGTGTTGACTTAGGAGTCAGAGTGGTTCAATGGAAAAGAGCATCACATTTAGAGTCAGAGGCCCCAGTTTCAAATCTTGGCATTGCCTCTTACTACCTGTGTGACTTTAGGCATCTCACTTAACCACTCTGGGCTTTAGTTTCCTCATCTGTAAAATGAGAGGTTTAGCCTTGATTACCTCTAAGGATCCTTCCAGCTCCAAATCTATAATCCTCTGACTCTACATTTGTGCCTATTAGATTTCATCTTCTCAGACTGGTGTTAACATTCTAGCCTGTCAAGACCTTGTTGGACAATTTTTATGTCATCCAAAGGAGCTACCTATCCCTTTCAGCTTTGTGTCACCGCATATCTGATAAAATATGCCATCTTTCTCCAAGCCATTGATAAAAATGTTAACCATCACAGGGCCTAACACCACAGATCTCTGAGGCTCTCCACTGGAGACCTTATTGCAAATGGACATCAAACCATTAATGACTACTCTTCGGGTCCAGCTGTTCAACTAGTTTCAAGTTTTCCTAACTGTATTTATTGTCTAGCCCACATCTTTCCAACATGTCCCAAAAAATAGCATGACACAATCTGCCAAATGCTCCTCTAAAATCTAGATCAACTGGATCTACAACATTTCCCTGATCTGTCCAAAAAGCAAATGAGGTCAGTCTAACAAAACCCATTGTTGAAGCCATGCTAGTACTTTGCAATTACGGTTTCCTTTTCTAGGTGTTCACTCACCATCCTTTTAATAAGGTATTCTAAAAATAAAAAATAATACATTCTAGAATTTTTAAAGGAGCCTAAGTCAAGGTCATCCCATCTACCCCAAGCAGCAGTCCCATCCCTACTCTGATCCTCTTCTTTTCCCCTATAAAGTTAGCCCATTCCCCCTTTTGCAATCCTTAGCTTGCCTTTCCAGTTTCAGTTCCATCTGGATGTACAAGACCACGTCACGCTTTTATATTCATCTTCTTCTGCCTGCTCTTGTTTCCATTTTCTGTACATCTTTCAAGAATCTAAGCTAGTGGATTTTCCTTTGCATCTATTTTGGTCTTTTTAGGCAGCTCTCCCTTCTTCTCCTCCTAAGATATGTTTCTTTGTGTATTCAGAATCTCGTAATCTCCCATGCTCCTCCTGTCATTTACAGAAGTATGCTCTCAGATCAGTCTCTTTTTGGGCAATTTTGTTTCAGGTATCCAAGAGGGGACAAGCTACCCATAGAGAGGCAAGTACAAATCCATAGAGTAGATCCAAAGTCCAGCATTGGCCCAGTGAAGAGAGAAATCTTTCTCCCATTCCCTGGTCTGGATACCTCTGGCTAGCTCTTTGAATCTAGTTTGTTCTCGGTCCAGAGCCCTTTGGCCAGGATCCCTCAGCATTTTGTATTGTCTGAAGCCAAGCTGAGCTCATCCGCCCTTGGCTTTTCAAGAGGTACCCCTGCTTCAGATCTGGAATCTTCTGTTTCTTATACCCTAACCCTGAACTAGTCTCCATGCCAGACACTAGTTTTAAGTCCTGTCCACCCTTTAAAACCCAGAGCAAATTCTACTTCCTTTACTTACACTGCCCTGTCCAATGACAGCTGTTAGCACTTTCTTTATCCCTCTCTAACGCATTCCACCTTGTAAGGCTGTGTGTGATAGTTATCTATACCACTGTCTTATCCCCCTATTAGACTGGGAGCTCCCTGGGGGCAGGGGCTGTGTCTTCACTAAATTTTGTTATTTCCCTAACACCTAAAAGGTTTTCTGTACATGCTAAGTCTCAATAAATGTTTGATGAATGAGTAAATGAATGTAGGCATAAATTTAGTTTCTCTTGATTGGAAGAGACTCTTCTTGTTTATCCATTAACAATTAACTGGTCCAGTCACTCCATATATGCACAAAGGACATCAACTGAACTAAAGAAGCCAAAGATATCACCTGCTCACCAACAGGAAAGAGATCCCTAGCAGAATGGCTTACATACTCACAGGGTCTATGGAGGCAGCAGAGTTTATTGGCCATGAAAAATCAGGGGGCTCCTTCTCACTAACTCTCCTTGACCTTATGGAGAGACCCACGGCTTGAATTGAAGCCACCAGCAAATTTCCTTCCTATAAAGAGAAAGGAGGGGACAGTTAGATTAAGGCTCTCAAGAGCATCGAGGCAACTGAATTACAATTGGAATAAGGAAGATGGGTGATGGGAGAACATTAACACACTACCAAAATGATGAGAAGGGTTACTTGGGTTTTTGTTGTATTGTTTTCAGGAATAAACATGAAACAAATCCTTTTATTTTTCAGATTTGTGGGCGTCAATGAAAGAAATTTTATAAGAATTCCTCAAGGCTCATGGATTGACAGGTACTCCCAGGATCTTAGAAATCATCTGGTACAACCCCTACTCAGAGGAAATAAGACAAAGGAACCTGGACGACCACTCACCAGAGACGCTGTAGAGAAGATTCCTGGTCAGGCATGGAGTGCACTAAATGGCCTTTTAGGTCCCTTCCCACTGGAAGATTTTGTGATTCTGTGAATACATGACAATATAGGATTAAATGCTAATTTATGTGGACAAGACAGTGAGGCCTGAGAGGAAAATGAGGGCTGAAGTAGTTAGCTAGAAGAATCTTCCTAGAAGAGATGGGATCTGAGCTGTGTCTTTGAAGGATGGGCAGAATTTGGATAGGGGCAAAGGGAGAGGAGGGCATTCTAAGATGGGGGATGATAGTGGGGACTTCAGAGCTGGGAGTGGTACAATTGTGACTGTCAAGGACAGTAGGCTGACTAAAGAAAAAAGAGAGTACTTGGCCCCACTGGGTAGAACTGGAAACAACAGGTAGATCAGAGGAAGATTTTAGGGCTTGAAAGAGAAAAACATCTCTCTCAAGATATAGAAGAAGATTTTAGGGAAAAAATTGTAATAATAAGAGCTGCCCTAAAGTGGACTGGGTTGTCTTAGGAGGTGCTAAGTTCCCCCTCACTGAGTCTTCAAGCAAAGGCTGGATGCTCATTCCTTGGGGATGTTGTAAAGGGGATTCTTGGCCAGCTATGGGTTGGCCTGGCTTCAGTGGCCTCTGAGCTCCCTGTCAGCTCTGAGCTTCTGTGAGATGAAGTGAGATAGGAAAGAGAGGACCCTAATAGGAAAGGCCTTCCAAGCCATGCCACAGGAAAGGCATCTTTGGTGTCTACTGGGCTTCCCTGTACTTTATGACCCTGTTCTGGGATACCACAAATGAAAGGTGGTGAAATGAGCTCTCTCTTAACACATGTAAGGAAGAGACCTTAGTGGTGTCTAGGCCACCATGTTATTGTTCAGTCATTTCAGCCTTGTCCTACTCTTCGTGACCCCATGTTGAGGTTTTCTTGGCAAAGACACTGGAGTGGTTTGCCATTTCCTTCTTCAGCTCATTTTTACAGATGAAGAACCAAGGCATACAGGGTAAAGTGACTTGCTCAGAGTCACACAGCTACTAAGCATCTGAGGCCAAATTTGAACTAAAGGAGATGAGTCTTCCTGATTCCAAGTCCAGTGTCTATCCACTGCACCACCTAACTGCCCAATCTAGCCCATTTTACGATGTGGAAACTGAGTTCCAAAGGGACTTGCCTAATGTCACACAACTAAGTGGCAGACCCAAGATTAGAACCCAGGGCCTCTGACTCCAAATTTAACACTCTTTTTACTGCATTAGGATTCTATAACACTACATAATGCTTCTTTTGAAAAGCAACTGGTTTCATCTGATGCCATTTGAAGAAACAGACCCCCTGGGTAGTGAACAGCCATCCTATTTTTTTGGGGGGGGGCAAGGCAATGGGGTTAAGTGACTTGCCCAAGGTCACACAGCTAATAAGTATCATGTTCCTGAGGCCAGATTTGAACTCAGGTCCTCCTGACTCCAGGGCCAGTGCTCTATCCACTTTGCCACCTAGCTGCCCCCATCCTATTTATTTTACCCAAATAAATGGATACCAAGCAATTCCACTTTCTTTTCAGTCTCGATTTCAAGCACAAGAGGTATGTCTCCTCCAAAGGAGGTTCTGGAGTAGGAATTTGGTGGCAGAACCCTACAACTGCATCTGGGAGCTCATTTAAACAGTGGCCCAGGTCCCTTCTAGCTCCAAACCCTATGAGCCTTATTCTTAAATGGAAAACATAGTCCTAGAACCCCTTGAAAGCTGAAGGCCTGCCCCATCCCAGCACACACACACACACACACACACACACACACACACACACACACACTCTTTAACTTCAGGGAGTGGCACCAAAGGCCCACCTTCAGCCTTTCAAGGAGCACTGGCATGGTTCCCATCCTTAAGGTTTTCCTGATAAAGTCAATTCTCCCCCATCGGGTGTTCAAAGCCGTTGTGAACAGCACCCCCGTGAGGGCACCAAGGACAAGTGTCCAGGGATACTGCCTTTCCTTTAAGTCCCAGCTGGGCTTGGGTTTAGAAGATCCTAGAAAGTCTGAGACACAAGAGGCCTCAGCAGTGAGCCAAGCGTGGCCCTCTCATCCGGCCCAAACCAGGGAAGGGGCTTGGCCAAGGCCCCCAGGTAGGAAGAAAGCCAGGCCTTGTGACTCTGAAGCCAGTGATCATCCCACTGCACCACACTGTCTCTGGGAGTCAACAGCCTGTCCCTTTAGGGGGCTTTCAACGAAGGGAATGGGCAATAACTATCAAACAACTGCCCTCCCTCCAGGAGGTTCTGTTGTTCAGAGTCTGAGGAAAGCCCATTGCTCACAGCCATTTCTAATTAAATTATACTAATAACTCATTCATTATGATGCTGGTTTAGTAGAGAGCAAGATGTCTCTCACTACACCACCTTATCCCCTCGCTATATCACCTTCCCCCTCAGCACGCCACCATTTTGCCCCCTCACCGTATCATGCCTCTCTCTACACCACTCGACCTCTCACTATCTCACCTTCTTGCCTTGCTTCCTCCCTACACTATGTATACCTTGCTCCCTCTCTACACTATACCTTGACCTCTTACTACCCCATCCAATCTCTATACCCCCCATATCACCCTCTTCTGCTCTATGCCATCTTTCCTCTCCCTATGCTGACCAGCCTCTCACTATTCCATCCCCTCTGCCCCTCATACCTCTCAGGGAGCCCAAAAGATGACTTCTCCTCACTGGATGTCTACTTTGGGAAACAACCAGTCCCTTCCGATGTCATGTCTGAAAGGCCATTCATTTCTGTTGCTCCCTAAAGCTCCAACATGGAGCTAAAAAGGTGTTAACCCAACAAGGACAAGGGGCAAGTGTTGACCTTAATGGAACTGGAAGCCACTGAAGTCCTGGGCCCTAGAAAGATAATACAAACTACTTCAGAGCCTCTCATTTCATACCATATCCCCTCATGGGGCCCTTTCCCCTCAGTCCCAGGGAGATGTTTCAGATACAAAAGAAGGCCCCTCCCCCAGCTGGGAACCCATTGTCTCTAATCTACAATGAAACACTCTCCTTCCCCTTTCCCAAGCTCCCCAACTGGGCCTCCCCTTCTTACTCTTTCCTCACCCTGTGTTTTGATTACTTCTGTCTAGGAGGTGTTTTGAAAATCTGAACCGACATTGTATTTTATGAATTTGGCAACACCTACACATTGCTGCTCTGGGTTTTCTTCTGGAAACTTCTGTGGTTAGTAGGCAAGTCCAAAGAAAGCAGAGCAAGGAACTGGGATGAAGTGGAAGCACATCAAAAATCCCAGAAGCACCAGGGCCAGTTAAGGCGGAGCAAATTTAACCTACTGTCACTGAGAATGTTGGGGTGGGGTATGAGCCCTTGTTGTCCTCAGCATTGGAGAGGCTAAGCCACTCACACAGAATAGACTCCTCTACTGCTGCTATGAAAGGGGTACTGAGTTGAGTCTTAGGAGGCCTGGATTCAAGTGCTGGCTCTGCCACTTACTAACTGAACAACTTTAGGCAAGTCCCTTCCCGTCTCAGGGACTTGGTTTGCCATTTTCAAGCTGAAGGGATTGGGCTAAATGGTCTGTAAGGTCCCTTCCAGGCAAGGATCTTCGATAGGGGACCTGGAAAGGCTCTTGGGGGTCCTCTAGGCCAACTTTCTCATTTTGTACATGTGGAAACTGAGGCTTAGGGAGGTCGGATGAATTTCTCAGGGTCCCACAAGAAGCAGCAAAGCCAAGAGTCAATGCCAGCTCATCTGACTCCAAATCCAATGCTCCTTGCACCATGGCATGCTCTTGTTCTGAATTAAGATTCAGTGCATCTAAGTTGTTGGACCTTTGTCCCTCCTAGGGTTGGTGTAAGGATATAAAGGACCCCGCAATAGGAAAGCACTTGGAAAGAACCTGAAATTGGAAGGTTTTTGCAATAATTTGTAGTTATGATCACCTACCTCTGAATTTTTCTGTCAGGGAAATGTGGTTAAAGTACACACCCAGATTAGACATGCAAGGGGAAAAAGAGAAGGCAAGGTCACAAAAAGAAGTCCTGTACTGAGAGAAGGCGGCAGGAGAAAGGGGGTTGGTACCAGGCCTCTGACCCCAGTCCTGCCTCCTACTGCTCGGCCTTGGACGGGAGGGCGATAAAGTGTATAGACTTGGTCCTTTATCACACCAGCTGGTGGCACCCCAGCCTTCTACTTGACCGCCTGCTCTTTCCATTCCCAGGCAGCTCCCAGCTGCTTGATCCCCACAGCTGCAAGGGGCCCCTTGGAAAGCTGAGCACAAAAGGGGATTTGCCCCATTTGCCATACTTGAAGGAGGTCCCCTCCCCCCTCCACAACTTCACTCTTTCTGTCTGGTCTTCTTTCACATGTCTGGACTGGTATTCATTTACAAACAGGGAAGTAGGGTGGAACAATGGAAGGAGAACTGAACTTAATGGCCAGGAGACTTTCAAGCCCCAAGAAAACTCTAATCAATAAGTATGTAATAAGCACTGGCTACGTATTGGCTAGATACTGGGCTTACACAAAGCCCAAAATCAACCCATATTCATTGTGCTCCTGCTAGGTAGTTGATCAAATCCCCAAATTTTGTTCTAGATAAGATTTCCATTTCTTACCTGACCATTCCTTCTCCTCCTTGCCTTCCTCCCCTCGGCTCCTCTAGAGCATCTGGATCTCTTTGTGACTTTGGACAAGTGACCTCTCCTATCTGGGCTTCAGTTTCCTCTTTGGTGAAATAAGTTGAACCAGATGATCTCTAGCCTCTTCTAGCTTTAAATCTGTGATTTGAAGATTCCCAAATTAAGCTCTATTTAGGTACCAAACACCCTTAATGGTCTCTGAGCTTCCCTTTCAACTGAGTGACTCTGTGTCCTTGTGCACTCCCATTACTCAACTTCTGAAACTGAGGAAGATGGTGGTAGAAATAAACTTATGACTAGGACCAGGGTGCCTGCTGGCCCCTGAGAGGGGCCTAAGGGAGAGCCTGCAGGACCCTGAAGTCACGGGGGAAGAAGTCAATAGACATCCAAGGCTGCTTTGTTTCCATTGGCTGATTTTGATTTGGTAACTTGAATTGATGTGTGTGTGTGTGTGTGTGTGTGCGCGCGCACGTGCGCACACACACTCAGCCTGGAAGGGCATCAGAACAACCTTAGGAAATTACAAACACACCAGAGAAATATTGTGGGCAAAGTCTGGGTCAGTTTGGTGACTTAATAGAAGCTATGTGCTCAGACAGCATGTTGCCTACAGAAACACACACACACACACACACACACACACACACACACACACACAGAGATTTAGGTCAATTGCTTGATTCACAGAGGAGGAAACTGAGGCCTTGTGAGGTAAAGTAACTTGCCCAAGGTCTCCCGGTCCCAGAATAGTGTCCCTCCTACTACACCATTCTGCCTTCTCCTAGGAGCTGGCAGAATAAACCAATACATTTGTACCAAAGATCCATAAAACCCTAAGGCTGGAGTGGAATTTAGAAATTGAGTCCAAATCCTATCATTTTACAGATGACAAAACTGAGGCCCAGATGGAAAAATGATTTGTCCACAATCACACAGGTGGTAAGGGGCAGAGCTAAGATTTGTTTTTGTTTATTTATTTTTTAGGCAATTGGGGTTAAGTGACTTGCCCAGGGTCACACAGCTAATACGTGTCAAGTGATGGGTCTGAGGCCAGATTTGAACTCAGGTCCTCCTGACTTTAAGGCCGGTGCTCTATCCACTGCACCACCTAGCTGCCCCATGGAGCTAAGATTTGAATGCAGATCTGATGACTCAGTCCAAATCCCAGCTGTGTAATTAAAGCTCTACATCAGCTTGGGATCACAGGGGACTTTACTTTGATTATAGCCAACAGGGTAATGGAGAAAAGCATCTTTGGGGAAAAGATATTTACTCCATACTTACAGGAGAGAAGGCCAGCACAGATACTTAAAAGTCCTAGAAGAATCAAAAATGTTATTCCAGACAAGGATTTCAACACTTACTTGTCTATCTATCCATCCCTGTTTGCACCTACTTCCACCCTAGGTTCCCCCAGAGCATCTGGACCTCAGACAACCTGAGACTCATGGGATGTGTTCCCACATTACTCTTGACCAAAGTCTGCCAAAAGGAATCAGTTGGTCCTGCTCCCTATGTGCCCTCACCAGCATCTCCAGCCTCTTTGTGCTCGCTCATGAGAAACTTCGATTCCACCCCACTGAAAAAGGTAGGCCTTACCTCTGATTTAGCATCTTAACAGTTTGGCACTTTTCCTCTCATCAAAAGGTGAGAGAGTGGTGAAATGCCCACAAGGCAAAGGGCAGGATGAGAAAGAGCAAGAATTGTGCATAATCCTCAGATGGGATGATCAACCCATGAGTAGTCATGACTTATGGGATCTAGAGCTGAAAGAGACTTTAGTGAACATCAGAGTCCTTAGAGATGAAGAAACAGAAGTCTAGGCGGCAGCTAGGTGGCGCAGTGGATAGAGCACCGGCCATGAAGTCAGGATGACCTGAGTTCAAATCCGGCCTCAAACACTTGACACTTACTTGCTGTGTGACTCTGGGCAAGTCACTTAACCCCAATTGCCTAAAAGCATAAAAAAGAAAAAAAGAAAAAAAGAAACAGAAGTCTAGAGAGGTGAAGGGTCTTGCCCAAGGTCACATAGCTAGCAAGTAGTAGAGCTGGGATGGAAACCCAAACCCAATAGTCCTTAAACTCCAAATGCACCAGAGAAATAAGGAGAAGGCATTGGACAAGATGGTCACAAAGGTCCCTTGTCTCTCTACAAATGGTGTGATTCCACATGGTCACTGACCCTCCTTATGGCTGAGAGAGACCCTGGTGAGGGGGTCTAAGGCAGGCCTGCTTCCTTGCTGCCTGCTCTATAGTTAATCCACTGCCATCTGTCTTTATTTTGCTGACTCACTGCTTTCATTTGGGTTGGCAGTGAATGCTGTGTTGGCTCGAGGCTTTAACTGTTTGCAGAGGGCTGAGATGGATGGAGAATTAGGAGACTAGCATTCATTCCTTGGATGAAATCCTACCCAGGTACTATAGGCCTCTTGTCAAGGGGCTGAGGCCAAGGCCCCTGAATTTTGACGGATGGTGGAGATTAAGTGTAGGGTAACACATCATTTAGTCTGATTGCGGGGCCAGATTTCTCCCTCTCTCTGCCAAATGAGCTGGGAGGTCATGTGAACGGGCTGCCTCAGGGCGGGGAGCATGGTACCTTTTAATCAGAACAAGGAGGGAGGGAGGGAGGGTACTCAAGACCTTGGCCCATGGGGAATGGGAGGGGGGAGAGGCATGACTTCCCCACTCTCTTTATTTCCTTTAAGGCCCTGTTTACAGCTCACCTCATCTGTGAAATCTCCATTGCCTAGCTCCACTCCTGCAATGATCTTCCCCATATATCCCCTTAGCAATTGTGTTTCTAGTCCACACCAGACCTTCACATGCTCATTAATATGTGACCCGAGGGTTATTCCCTAGCTATTTCTTGAGTCTCGTCTCTCCAAAATGAATCTAAGCTCTTCAAGGGCAGGGATTGAATGATATCCTTTCTGTGTATCCTTTACAGTGTCTACTTTAATACCAGGCACACAGTAAGCACAGGATTTTTGTTGAATGAAGAAATGAAGTCCCTTGCTGGAAATTTTTCCTTTCCACACTTCTTTTCCCCTACCCCAAGTCAAGGAAAATTTAAGGGGTCTTTGCTTCTCAGATGGACTCATCTTAGACCAAGACTAGCCCTGCTCCCAGGTGTCCTTGGTATGCAAACCCTGTGGCTACCATTGACCCTAACTCTTTCTAGGGGCTACCTCCTTCCTGCTGATCTTTGACTATGTGACAGTTACACCTGCCCTTTCCAGGAAATCCAATGGGACAGCCCAGCTGACCCTAAGAAGTGAACTTTTCTCAGAAACTTGTCATACTCTACTATGGGGGTGGTGATCTGCTTACAAACAAAAATTTTAAGATTCACTGAACACTGTTCAACAACCTCCAGAGATAATATTAACCTGTGAGACATCCCTATGGGAGAAATACCACCTATGGATCACTCCAAATCTGGAGATCACCCCAGGCAGGGACAGGGCAGGGAGAGGAGGGTTCCTAGAATCATTCCAAAACAGAGGACACATGATCCAATAGGCAAATATGCTGCCCTTTTCTATGGAAGCACTAAAGGCATTCCTCCAAAACCAGGAGGGAATGAAAACAAAGCCCACGCCCAAGCAGACATAGTCATAATCAACTACCATTTACTAAGTACCTACTATGTGCCAGGCACTGTGCTAAGTACTGGGGATGCAAAGAAAGGCAAAAAAAACCAGCTCTTGCTCCCAAGAAAATTACAGTTTAATGGAAGAGACAACATGTAAATATATACAAGGCATACAGAAGATAAATTAAGAGGTGGTATCATTAAAATTCAAGGGAACTGGGAAAAGCTTCTTGCAGAAGACATGACTTTAGGTGAGACTCAAAGGAAGCCAGGAGGTAGAGGTAAGGAGAGAGAACCCAATGGGGACCCAATGCCAAGAAGCCTTGTTACCACCAAGTCCACTGTTTCTATTCCTAGAACTCAGCTATGGTGTCTCACCTCTACACCCCTGCTTATGTACTGTTCCCTATGACTGCAAGCCTCCCTCTCTGTCTCTGTCTCTGCCACCCCATTTTAAAGAAGGTTTTCTTGGATCCCCCCCACTTTTACCCTCAGACCTCATGTAGTACTTTTGGGGCACCTCTCTAAGGGGCTTGTGTAATAATGCATATTGTAATATGTATGTATATCTCTTCTCTTTTTGCTAGACTGAGAGCTCCATAAGGAAAGGGACCTGAGTCTTATTGAAACTTTTTAATCTTCCCCAGAGCCTAGTGCTGTCTCCTGAACAAAGTACTTTTTTAAAAAAAATTTTTTTAATTAATTTATTTTGATTTATCAACAATCACTTCCATAAGCTTTGGAGTTTTGAATTTTTCTCCCCCTCTCTCCCCAAGATGGCTCGTAATCTGATATAGGCTATACATATACACTCCTATTAAACATATTTTCACATTAGTGATGTAACACAGTACTTTTTGAACTGAAGCTTTTGAAGATTGACACACAAAGATAGTCACAGTCATAAACTATTGGTGCTGGAATTCAGAAATCTGAGGGCCAGAGTGTGGGCAGGACTTTGCCCAAGGTCACACAACAAGGTCAGGCAGATCTGGTCTCCGAATTCCCAGTCAAGTGCTTTTCTCTCTGCAGCATACTAGCTTCATCGACTCCATCCAATTCAAGACACATTTATTAAGTATCTTCTATGTGCCTCTTTCCTTTCTGACCCTGGATGAAGTATCCCCTTCAAGACCTCCAGTCAAGAGTTAGTAATAACAACAACCTAAAAAGATAAGATAAAAATCAGGGTGAATTTGCCCTCTGAAAAAGGCCATAGAGCCTGATTCTTCTAAGAGGGGTGTTGGTCTAGGATCATATATGGTGTGCTCTGAGCACTGGATTTGATCCCCAATGTGGCCTGATCTATGGAATGATTCTGGCCTGAGCTGCTAGGGTTTTTTTGATGGTGTTTTTTTTTTAACTGTAGTTGGCCCCAGTGGAAGAAAAAATATGCCATTCATCTTAGGAAAAGCTTGCCAGCATCCAACTCACCAAATGAAAGAGCAGCTGAACAAATTGGGTCTAACCCACAGGCCCAGAACAAGAAAAAAAGCAGGCCAAAAAGAAATCAGGCAAAAATTTTAAATTGGAGTTGAAAATATAGCCAACTGTACTCCTACTCAATTTCTTTAAACATCTAATCCTCACTTGCACCTCCCAGGCATCCTTTCCCTGGGAAGCTGGGCAGGGACATCATTGGGTATCTAGTCCTGTCCACGTGGGAACAAGAATATTGTCTAATGCAACCCCAACAATTAGGCCATAAGCTCCCTGAGGGAAAAGTTGGGGTTAGATTTTTTGCAGGGTTAAAGGGGACCGCAGGGACCGTCCAGTCAAACCTGCAACTGAACAAAGATCCTTCATACACCAAATGCCCCAAGTAGTTATTCATTCAGCCTTTGCCTTAAAGATCTCCAAGGAACCCCTGATTTCTCAAGGCAGCTCATTTCACTTTGTTAAGAAGGTTCTCTTCCATTGGAATCAAAGCCTCCCTATCTTCAGTTCTACTGACTGCTCCTAGACCTTCCTTCTGAGACCCAGCAGAGCAAGTTTCTTCTGCATGACAGCCTTTCAAATACATGAAGCCAACAATCACATTCCCCCGAGTCTTCTCTTCTCCAGTTCCTTCAGTTCATCCCCCTATAAGAAGGTCTCCAGTCCCCTCACCATCCTGGTCATATTCCTTTAAATTCGCTCCAGGTTATCAACGTCCTTCCTAGGACTAAGCCTAATATGTCAGTCAGAGTTGGTGCAGGACAAAATAGAGCAGGATTACCTCCCTCCAGAGCTGGGGACACTTCTTCTCTTAACACAACCTGAGATCACCACTTTCTTGGTGGTCCTATCACATTTGGGCTCATCCTGAGCTTCTAGTACAGTAAAATCCCCAGATCTTTTTCATATAAACTGCTGTCTAGCTATTCCTTCCCATCCCATACTTCGGTAGCTGATTTTTTGAACCCCAACATAGGGCTTTGCATGTATCATGAAAAAAAAAATCTGTCAGAGCAGCTAGGTGGTACAATAGATGAGAGTACTGGCCCTGTCAGGAGGACCTGAGTTCAAATCTGGCCTCAGACCAGACACTTGACACTTACTAGCTGTGTGATCCTGAGCATGTCATTTAACAACAATTGCATGTCTCCCCCCCTCCCCTCCCCCATGCCAATGTTTGAGCCTGGCAAGATCTTTGCAGATCCTGACCACCATTTGTGTTGGCTGTCTCTCTCAGTTTTCCATCTTTACAAATGTGATAAGCACGCCATCTATGCTTTCATATAAGTTGCTGATGGCAAGCCATTTATTCTCCTCTGACTGACTGTCCTGTTCCTGGCAGCAGCTGTTCCAAACCTTTTCCTCTCTTTTCAACACCAGCTCAAGCCTCCCTTCTCCCCAGGCAGATGACCTTGCCTCCTATTTTACTGAGAAAATGGAGGAGATCCACTGTGTAACCCCCTCTCATCTCCCCTCATCTGTAACTCAGACCCCTCAGCATGTTCACTACCTTTGCTTCAGTCTCTGAGGCAGAGGTGGCCTTTATCCCTGCCAAAGCCAACCCCTGTACTTGGGCCCTTGATCCCTTCCCTCTATTCTTAGCTTAGCTCATCCCAGCATTTCCCCTTTTCACAAAGCCTACAAACACACTCAAGTCTCTCCCTCATCCCTCTCCCAACCTTGAAAAATCTTCAGCTGCCCCTGGCAATCCCCTCAAATGAATCCCCCCCCTTTCCCTTTCCCAGCTTCACTGCCACGCTCCTTACCAGCCATTCACTTCTCAGTCTCTTTCTACTGTCTCTCAGGTCACCAATGATCTGACTGCGAGGTCTGATGGCCTTGTCTCAGTCTTTGCCCACCCTGACCTCTCCCCAAGCTTTTGCTACTGTTGCCCGTCCCCTCCTGCTGGCAGTGTCTTCTCCCTTAGCTTCCATGGCAGTTTCCTTTTGAGAGTTTCCCTCTATTGGGTGGATGGTAGATGTAGCCCAAAGCTAGGTCCTATGGGTCTCTTTTGTTGCTCTTAGGGCTGGATCTCATTAGTTTCCATTAAGTTCAATTATCTTCTCCTGGGCAGATGACTCTGAATCTGTATAGCCTTAGGTCCCTCCAGAACTCTAGTCCTACATTGCCAAATGCCAGCTAGACACCTGCACCTCGGTGTCCAAAATGGAACATGTCCAAAATGGAACACCTATGAAGGTGAGCTCCTTGAGAGAAGCTAGCTTACTTTTCTCTTTGTGTCTCTAATACTTAGCACAGTTCTTTGCAAATAATAAGCACTTAATGCGGGGCAGCTAGGTGGCACTACAGTGGATAGAGCGTTGGGCCTAGAGTCAGGAAGACTCATTTTCCTGAGTTCAAATCAGGTCTGAGACACTTACTAGCTGTGTGACCCTGGGCAAGTCACTTCACCCCGTTTGCCTCAGTTTCCTCATCTGTAAAATGAGCTGGAGAAGGAAATGGCAAACCACTCCAGATCTCTGCCAAAAAAACTCCAAATGAGGTCATGGAGAGTCACCGAAAAACAACAATGAAGAAGCACTTAATAAATGCTTTTTCATTCATTTCACCAAACTTCTTTATATAGATATATGCTATCTATACAAATGGCAAAGGTCCTGAAACAACGACTTGAACCCTTGTTCTCTGGCTCCAGAGCGGCAGCAGTGGGGGGGAAGGGAAGGATCTAAGTGACATCGTGAAGAATGAATGAACAGGACTTGGTGACTTAATCAATATTTGTTGGTTAAGTAAATAAAACCAGTGCAAGAATGGAGTCTGCTGCAGTAAGATTACCAAGGTAGATCACAGCTCTGCTTCCCTCCCTGCCCAAAGACAATCCAAAAAATGCCCAAGGAGTACTCTTTTTGCCCTTCTAGGGGAAAGGTTGGGGAGAAAGGCAAGCAGCTTGGAGGTGGAAGAAGAGACTTGGATATGCCACCATCGGGGTACTTTGGCTGGTCTGTTATTTGGAAGTTGCACCGCAGTGAATATACACCTCATCTCAAAGAAAAAAACTCGGCAGGGCTTTTTCCTGATCACTGGGAGGTAGGGGAGAGAATAGTGCTGCTGTGGAGGGTTGAAAGCACTAGGTTTGAAGTCAGGAGACTCAGGTTTGAATCTCGGCTTTGCCACTTCCTGCCTTGGGTGAAGTCATTCCTCATTCCTCTCCCTGGCCTTCAGTACCCTCGGTAAAATGGGGAGGGGAGGGGGAGGGTGGACTGTCTGATCTCTAAGGCCCCTTCCAGAGCTAAATCCGGTGATGCATTCCATGTCTGTTGCCTTAATCCTGAGACCCAAATGTGGCTCCCAAGCACCTGGGGGTGTCACATAAGATCAGCACCAAAAAAAACCTTAGCCATTCCATTCCACCTTCAGTCTTTCTCTGGGTTAAGGAGGGGCAGGGTGGAGGGTAAGCTATGGAACTTTTCAAATCCTATTTTCCAAAGGCTAAACCAGATATGTTCTGTGTCTCCTGCGCCGAGTACATTAGTCTGGGTAACATAAACACTGCTAAGCTACAGCTGTCTGCCAGCTGCATTGTTGAAGCCCATTTCAGGGGGCATGACAAAACCTGTCTGTAACTGTCACAGATGAGAAGTGTTAGCTAATGAATGGTCCCAGCTGAGCCCAGAACCCAGCTGAGTTATTTCTGTCTTGGGCATCAAGGGAGATTTTTTTATTGGGTAACAAATCTTCAATGCTTCAGTTCCCCCAAGAGACCTCAGATTGGAATCTACTCTCAATTCCTCCCCCCACAGACCCCATATTAGAGTTCACTCCTCAATCCTCCACCCCAGATCCTAGATTGCAGCCCATCCCTCAATGCCCAACAGACCCCAGATTGGAGTCTACCCTCAATTCCCCACCACCACAGACCCCACATTAGATTTCATTCCTCAATCCCCCACCACAGATCCTAGATTGGAGTCCACCCCTCAATCTCTCCCTCAACCCCAGATTGGAGTTCACTCCTCAATCCCCCACCACAGACCCCAGATTAGAGTCCACCCCTCAATTTCCCAACAGACCCCAGATTGAAGTCCACCCCTCAATCCTCCCAAAACTAATTCACTACAGGGACATTACTGATTGGAGCTGAGGAATGCCTGGGTTGGGACGGTGAGGAGACAGTTCAACGGGAATTTTTACAATGCATGCCTTCTCGTGTTCGCCTCTTTGCCATGGCATTTGCGGCAGGCCTGCAAATCGGTCACATGCCAGGACTGGTCAGTATTGAATGACCCCACCAACAACAGTTGGCTTAGCCTTGAAACCCTCCTATTCCTGTTGACCTTTGGCATTATCTTTCTTGAGCTCACTGCCACCTTTCCTACTCTTTCTGTTATTACTCACAAAACCCACATACATACAGCCATGTCAGGGTCAAGGCTGAGACGGTCAACACGAGACCAGATGTAGCCAGATGTGGGCCAGGGCTTAAACAAGCATCCTCAGTTATTCTGCCCAAGGCCTGAGGAGAACATTACTTCCCCCACAATAACACAGTAATTCTTGGGGAAATGGATTCCTGGTCTCAGGCACTACCCAAGTGCTGTCACTCAGAGCTATTTGCTAGGCAGGGTCATAAATGGGAGAGGGGAGTGTTCAGTCCAAGGGATGGTTATAATTATAATTACTTAGCATTTAGTTAGCACTACCCAGGGCTGACCTTGGTTATAAGCAGCTGCCTACATGGTGTGACGAGAGGCAGCTGTAGTATCCTGAAAAAGAATTCTGGAGCTAGAATTAGAGGACCTTGGTGCCAGTGCCAGCTCTGTTACTTACTAATCCTGCCTCTGAGGTCTATTACTTATGACCTTAGAAAGGTGACTTACGCTCCCTGGACCTCAGTTTCCTCATTTGTAAAATGAGGGAATTGAACTAGATAACCACTGAGCTCCCTTCCAGCTCTGAAAGTGAGAGCCTATGAACCAAAATGTGTGGCTTTGTGGAGGAGCTTTCCCTCTCTGGACATCACCTTCCCCATGTGTATAATGCCACTTGTGCTAACTAGGTCCCAGGGTTGTTCGGAGCATCAAATAGTGCAAAGTCAGGCATCCGTAGTGTAGTGAAAAGAGAATGGAATCAGAAATCAGAGGACCTGGCTTTGAACTCAGCCATGTCTTCATTGTGTGACCTTGGGCAAGTTACTTTTCCTCAATAAGCTTTGGTTATTAGTTCATTTATTTTATTTGGTTATTAGTTTATTTTATTTATTAGGAGGCTGTACTTCTAAGATCCTTTGCAGCTCTGAAGCTACGTTCCTTTGACCTTATGATCCTCCCACCTCTCCCTTCTTAGCCCACAGTGTAGGAGTGGAATTGGAGTCAAGGGAGCCCCAAGTTCAGATCTTGGCTCTGACACTTATTAGCTATGTGACCCTGGACATCTCTCTGAAACTCAGTTTCCTCAACTGCAAAATGGAGACAATAATTCTAGAATTAGCCACTTCACAGCATAGTTGTATGAAATACACTTTTGTAAACCTGAAAGAGTCACAAAATTCAGAACCATTATTAATTAAATCACTACGGCCTTTCCACATCAGGCAACTGATTAAACTGACCAGTATCACTATGCCTGGAACTTTGAGAACTATTTAAATTGAACTCTAAGATCCACCTTGCACCAGGAATGTCAGTTTTGTAACAAATCTGATGGATGAAGCTTCAGCTGTAATGAACTGAAGTTCTGGAAGGCCCAGTCAATTCAAAGAGTTGAGGCTTTCTATGAAATGCTCCTGGGAACCATGAAAGCTGGCTGTGTGGCTCTGAGATCAACGGGTCTAAGAAACAAATCAAACAGCAATTCCTCCTCACTGAGGCTGTGTCCAAAATATGCCAAAGTATGTGATTGATTCAATTTTTTAAAATTAGTCTTCAGATCATAGGATTTAGAGCTGGAAGAGCCCTCAGAGAACATGGCCCCTCATCTTATCGAGGAGGAGGAGGAGGAGTTGAAGGTTCAGAGAAGAGGACGTGACCTACCCAAGGTGGAAGGGTTGATAAGGAACAGAGATTCAAACCCAGGTCTTCTAACTCTAATCCCCCAATCTAGTGACAAAGTCAGACAAACCTCTTTCGTGGATTTTTGGATGTCATGTAGACACAAACAAAAACCAACAAAAAGCAGGACTGCATTTCCATTTTTCTGGTCTTTGTTGCTGTTGTTGCTGCGGTTGTCGTGTAAGCACAGCTGGAGAAAGAGGATTAGGAGTGAAGATTCCATCTGGAAAAGGAGTGAGCAGCCAACAACAGGCCCTGCCCCAGCCTAGAAGGCGACACCCCCACACCCCCACACACACCCCCAGACTCCAACAGAAGGGTCCAGCTCAGCTGGGACTGTTTTTCAATCTGAGGGCAAGCAAGCCCCCAGGTCAGTTCAAAGGCAGCAGTAGGGACAGAAAGGGGAAAGGATCCAGATTTTTATTCTGTCAAAAGGGAGTTTGTGGCTGGCGACCTTGAAGTCTGTTTGCTCACTGACCAGAATCCCAGGACAAAAGCCTCCAGCCCCATCTCATGGAAGAGGTTCCCTCATTACCCGTCTATGTGCAAGAGTGTGACCTGGACTAAGCCTTGGCTGCTCAACTCTAGGGAAAATGGAAATGAAAAATGAGAGTGGGCCCAATGCCTTATAGATTCCATACTCCGGGGTTGAAAAGATTCACAAATGTGAGCGGCCCTCATGAAAGAGACAAGTATTGACACTCAACAATCAGCTTCTATAATAATAAGGAGAAGAGCACAGCCCAATTTCAAATAAGCAGAACAGATGTTAGTCATGTGTTACAAGTTAAAAATCATTCCATCATGTGGTATCTGTTAAAAGTAAGCATGGGATTTGGTATATGTTTAATATAAAAAACTCACAATAAAAAGACTCTAGAGGTGAAAGTTAAACAAGCACATTGTGAAATCATCTGTAAAAAGGAATCTATATCTCCACATTTGCCATTAAGAGATGAAGAGAAAAGTTATCAACGGAATGGCAATGGTGGGCCAGGTATAGAAGTGCCAAGGAAGAGAAAGTAGTTTTCAACATTGGATTGGATCCAAGATGGGCCTTGCCTCATGTCGGGGTTTGCTCATCAAAGAACGGGATGCCAGAGTTGGTAAGGCCGAAGGAATTCAAAATCAACATAAGTTTATGTAACACTCACTCACTGCATGCAAAATACTATTCTTGGGTGGGGGTAGGAGGAGGAGAGAGGCATAAGTTTGCAATAAGACCCAGTCCCTGCTGTCTTCATGGAGCTTCAGGGCTCAGCAGAATACAGGTACTACAGCCCAGTCGACAGGCCCACTGCCTTTACTTAAAAACGTAAGAACCATTCTTAGCTCACAGGACATACAAAAGCAGGCAGGGAGCCGGCTTTGGCCTCCCAGGCTGTAGTTTGTCGATCCCTGTTCTAGAGGGATAAGACACAAACACAGAAAACTAGTTACCCCACTGTGGGGTATTACATGATAAATAGATTGGAAGGGAGTAATAAAATGCCATGTGAGGTTCCCTGGTTGGGGAGTAGAGGGACTATTGTGATGTGGCTTTGCCTTCCTTCTGACACCAGAGTAAATGTCCCAACCTGCCCTAGAAGACTCAGCTGAAGAAACTGGAGGCATTTAGTTTAGAGAAGAGATGACTTAGAGAGAGATAAGATTTGTCTTCAAGTATTTGAAGGGACCTTATTATGAAAGAGGAATTAAGACCTATTCTTCTTAATACCAGAGTCAGTCAGTCAGTCAGTCAGTCAGTCAACAAGCATTCATTATGTACCAGGCATTGCTAAGCACTGGGCATACAAAGAAAGGCAAAAAATAGTCCATGCTCTTAAGGACTTTACAGCCTAATGACTAGAAGCAACAGGTGGAAATTGCAGAAGCAAATTTAGGCTTGATGTCAGTTTCCCAAAAATGTAATGGGCTACCTCAGGAGGTCAATGCTTCTCCTTTGTTGGAGGTTTCCAAGCAGAGGCTGAATGACCACTAGGAAGGTGTGTTACAGTGGGGATTTCTTTTCAAGTACCAATGGGGTCCCCTCTAGACTTAAGATTGTGTCATTCCGTGCGTCTAATCAGGTAACACTGGCCCAAAGGGTAACTCTATAAAGGGTAACACCTTCATAAGACATGGTGCCTACTACTCAGAAAGCTAACAGTTTAAGAAGGAGGCAGGACTGTCAGTTTTACATCAGTCCAACGTCCCTTTAGTATCCTGGCTCTAGGGCCAGAAAGTTCAGCAGATATTATTCTAAAAGACCATGCTAGACTGAACCTGACTTTGAAGCTTCCCCATAGTTTGCTCCTCCAATTCTGTTGTACATGGTGTGGAGGGTCTCAAGTAGCCAAGCCAAGAACTCCAACTGACAGAGACAGCCACAAACAATCCCTACACACAATGATGAGACAAAGGGAGGAGACCCCAAACCAAACACACAGGCACTACTGACTCTGTACTTCCCAATCATTCCCCAACACTCCTCTAATTCTCAACAAACATTCTCTTCACACCACATGACCTACTCTATACCATTATATCCCTGTGCCATAAGATCTCTCCTGACACAGAGTGCCCACGCACCATTTGAGGACTTCTAAATTTCGCTGTTCATTTGTCCTCACTAGGGGAAACCTAGGGATATCGGTATTTAGCACTCTCCCTTTAGCAGCACCAGCTCCCCTCACAAGCACTCAGGTTTACAAGGCATCAAACATAGCTCAGATTCTATTTACACAGTCAAGGACACAGAAAGAACTCAAACCCAAATTCAAAGAAAGCCAGGAGGTTCCCCTTCCTCCCCTGCAGTGGATACCCTCTCTCCAACTCCAGAGATCTTCCCTGTGATTCACAGTATCTAGCTTCACCTCTTGTCACTCAGTGGGTAGTTACACTCCCAGACAGTATCATGGTCCATCTTGTCACTGTCTTTCTCGTTTTGTTGTTGTTGTTTTTTTGCTGCTTCCTGCTGTTTGGCTTACCTTCTTCAGAATCTCTCTAGAAGTTGTGCCTTCTTCCCCAGGTGACAGCACAGGCTCTTAAACAGTTGAACTGTGATGGGAATACCTAGAAACAGGACAAAGAGTGTTACAGTTCTTTCAAGATTATAAGAGCACAATGCACCTACCTAGCAAAACTGAGTATAATCCTTCAAGGTAAAAAATAGTCATTCATTGAAATAGGGGACTTTCAAGCATTCCTGAGGAAAAGACCAGAGCTGAATAGAAAATTTGACTTTCAAATACAAGACTCAAGTGAAACATGGAAGAGGTAAACAGGAAAGAGAAATCATAAGAGACTTATTAAGGTTGAACTGTTTACATTCCTGCATGGAAAGATATTTTAGTAACTCATGAGTCCTTTGTCAGTATTACGGTAGTGGGAGGGAAAAAATTATATGTATACATAGATAAATAGATAGATAGATAGATACATAGATAGATAGACAGACAGACAGACAGACAGACAGGCAGGCAGACAGACAGACAGACAGAGACAGACAGACAGACAGATAGATAGATAGATAGATAGATAGATAGATAGATAGATAGATAGATAGATAGACAGATGGCACAGGGTAAGTTGAAGATGAAGGGGTGATATCTGGAAAATAAAATTAAGGGGTGAGAGAGGATTATACTGGGAGAAGGAGAAAGGGAGAAGTAGAATGGGGTAAATTATCTCACATGAAACAGACAAGAAAAGGCTTTTATAGTGGAGGGGAAATGGGGGAAGGTGAGAGGGAATGAGTGAATATTATTCTCATAGGATTTGGCTTAAGGAGGGAATAACATACACAATGGGGTATGGAAATCTATCTTACCCTACAGGAAAATAAGGTGGGAAGGGGACAAGAGAGCAGGGGGTTGATAGAGGGGAGGGCAGATTGGGGGAGGGGGTAATCAGAAGCCAACACTTCTGAGGAGGGACAGGGTCAAAAGAGAGAATAGAATAAATGGGGGGTAGGATAGGATGAAGGGAAATATAATTAGTTTTTCACAACATGACTACTATGGAAGTGTTTTGCATGACTATACATCTATAACCTGTATTGAGATGCTTGCCTTTTCAATGAGGGTGGGTGGGGAGGAAGGGAGAAAATTTGTAACCCAAAGTTTTAAAAACACATGTTAAAAATAAAAAATTAAAATTAAAAAAAAGAATTAAAAAAAAAGAGTACAATGGATCCAAGCTATTTATTCCTCTTGTTCTTTTACTTCAGGTCAGATTCCCACACCCACAAAGATACACTTCAAATGCTATAGAGAAAACCTTCTATACTCAGCCTGCTCCATTTACCACTACTGAGAGAGAGAGAGAGAGAGAGAGAGAGAGAGAGAGAGAGAGAGAGTGTGTGTGTGTGTGTGTGTGTGATCAGTCCCATTTATCTTCCATCTGTCTCCAGGGATTTTTAACCTAGGGTCTGTGACCTGGTCATTTTTTTTTTGATATTTAATCACAGTATTTCAATATAATTGGTTTCCTCTGTAATTCCTCCCCCTCCCATCTACCCAGTGTTATCTCCAACTCTTCTATAAACACACTCTTTGTTTTAGTCTTCTCACTGTCCTAGAAATATGCTGTATGGCTGTCTTCCCTCATATTCCTTTGGTGTGGGATACCTTTCTTCTTTTTTTTTTTTGCCACATCTTTCAATTCCTACCATATTTCCTATACTGTCAGGCGATGAGGGTGCTGTAGGGTCTGGGAGTTGGAATCACTCCTGTGGGATCAGTTAATGGCACTGGAATCTCCTGACAGTCAGTGAGAAGATAACATTGGGTAGACTGGGGGTTGAGGGGAAGGGAGATCAGATGAAAGGACTTTGAAAGCCCAGGAAAAAGAAGTTTAGATTTGATTCTCTACAAAGCAGGAATCCGTTGAAGATCTGAGCCAAGAAGACACAAGAGAGTTGAAAGGCAGCCTGAGTAAGACCAGTGGTGTCAAACTCAAATAGAGATGGGGGATGCTAATTGGTACGCAAGGAGCCTTGAGGGCTGCATGTTAATTTAGTTTTAAAATGTGATATTATCTATGTTTTATTGTACTTTTATTTATCTTGTTAAATGTTTCCCCAATTCCGTTTGACTCTGGTTCAGGCTGTACTCAGGAGTGCTGTGGACCACGTGTTTGACTCCTCTGCACTGGATCTGGAATCAGAGGACCTCAGCTCAAATCTTAACTTTACTGCTTTATTGGCTGTGTGACCTTGAGCAAGTGCCTTCCCCTCTCTGGGCCTTGGTTTCCCCCTCTGTAAAATGCAGTCACACTAGATGACTTCTGAAGTCCCTTAAAGGATGACTCTCCCAGCAATGCCGTGCAGAATGGATTAGAGATGGCAGAGGCAAGTTAGGTCATTACAATAATCTAAGCATAAGGTAATGAGGCCCTGGGCTAGTGCAATGGTAGTAAGAATTCAGTGCAAAGGACTGGACACCTAGTAAATCTAGTGCCTTTGAGAGAAGAGCGGTCTTCCACTTCAAACAGCAGTGTCCTTTTACTGTTTATTTCTAGCCAAGAAGGAAAATCCCTGCCTTTGTTGGTGACAGAATCCTCTCCTATCCCTCCCATCGCTGGGCATCTGAGCAAAGGCATCTGGTCCCCATGCCCTGTAGACTGTTGATTCAGCTCTGCAATCAATTTGAAGCCGGTTTAACTCAAGAACTAAGTTCTCATCTGCTTGCCCTTGGCAAGATTCTCTCCAACATGCCATAGCTATTGGCCATACCTCCAGATGCAGGGATGTGGCGGGGGAGGGAGAGGGGCAGGGAGAACCACCCATCATTTTCAGGCTTACAAAGTGCTTTCTTTACAACAGTCCTGTGGGGTCGGTAGTATGAATCTTGTTATCCCCATCGAGAGATGAGGATACTGACAGTCATTTGCTCAAGTAAGTATCAGAGCTGGGATTTGAATCCAGACCTCTCCTGACACTCGAGTCCAGGACTAATTCACTATGTCACTGGATATCCTGAGAGAATCAGAAATAGGATAATTGAGACAGGAGACTTCACTTGGAGGAGGTGAATGGGGGGTGCTGTGTAAACAGAACATAAGAGATGCTAATCAGAGAATCTGGGTCATCAGAATCCAGGGGATCTGGGAGGGAGTTCTTCCTCTGGGATAGCTGGACCAGGTTATTTGAATTACCCCAGGGCTGCTTTATAAAGGATCTCTGAAAAGAATGAGAGAGGAATTAACTTCTCCTTGGTCCCATGCCTGCCTCTAGAGGGAAAGCAATCTAGTCTTTGCACCTCCCTCCTGCTCAAACAATTTGCAGTGGATGGGCCTAGACTCTCTTGCACTTATGTTTTTGGGGAGGAGTCCAGCTAATTGAGAAACATAGTACAATGATGAGGACATATTGGATCTAACATCAGAAGACCTGAGTTTGAATGCAAGCAATGGTCCCCATGTAATCCAATTACATGATACCTATGTAATATGCATATCACCTCATCTCTCTAGGTCTGTTTCTAAATGAGTGTTCATTTCTAAGGGATTTTCTAACCCTAAATCTAGGGTCCTAGTCCTCCATGGGCAATAAGGGATTGTGTCTTCATAGGCACTGACCATTCTCTGAGGCCATTTTGTAGACTGGTATACAATCTTGTTTCTCAATTATTGGGTATCTCTCCACTAGTCCACAATCTTGTGGGGGGTTTTTTGTTTTTTGTTTTTTGTTTTTGAGACACCAAGATTTCATAGCAGGATTTTATACACTGACCGCAGTTCCTGATGGCAACTTAGGCATCATACTACTGCTTGGTCTTTTTCATGCTCTTCTGGACTGAGGCCAAGCCAGGTTATGGACCCCTCTCAACTGGTCTCAGTCAAATGACCTACTGCTCACAAGTTCTCTTATTTTTTTCCCAACTTTCTGAAATGACAAAGTGTAGGTTGATGGGCAGCCATGGCAATCTCACCAATCTCAACATGTATAGGCTAATTCCTATAGCATCTTTTCCGGTGGAATGATAGGCATGTCCTAAAAATGCCACATGCTGACTCTGCTGCAACTTCTGTTCAGACCTCAGGGTCCAAATCATGTTTAGAACATATAATCAAAATGTCCTGGCTGTTGGCTTCCTCAAGAATGTTATGGCATCGTTCTAAACTTAACAACTACCAGACTGAAAACCTCCTTAAGTAACCACTCCAAAAATATCACCATGATCAAGACAATCCCTGGTAGGGAAGCCATACATGAAGAATTATTTCCGCCATAAAATGCTTTGGCCACCATCTTTCTTCTCCCCCCCCCATCCCCAATTTGCTATACAGACCCTACAGACATTCAACTATAGGAAAAGGGATTCCATCTTTAAGATTTAGGGAACCTGAGGTTCTCTAGTACCCAGGAGAACTGTAACTAGAAATCCCAGTGCCTAGGGCAAATCCAATTGTTGAGGGGCGAATGGACAGCACATAGAAGGTCACAAGCAACTGTGAAGAAGCAGTGGGGCTGAAGAAAGATGGTAATGGGGTAGAACCCTCAGTGGAAAGCAGGTCCCAGTAGACAGCAGAGGGTCTGGAGATGACAGCAAGCCAGAGAATCTCCTCTTTCTCTCCTCTTTCAAAGTTGGCACTGGGACACAAGACCCCAGATGTCATATTCTAATTATAACTGTTACCCAGAAATGTTTGGGGGAAAAGATCCAGAAAGAGAAGAATGAAGGAGCTATTTTGACTTGGGGAAAAGGTTGGTGGCCCTCTATACATAAGGATCACAATCCCCTACCATGTTACTACCTCAGGAAGGCATAAATACAGAAGGGAATCTTCCATTTTGATATTATTCAAAAACATCTTTAAAAAGTCCAGGGCCTTTACAAGAACATTTGTAAACTGGCCCAAAACACCGATTTTGTCCAATTGTGATGGTATATGACAGTAGAGAACATGAAGAAGACAGGAGCCATCATGGTACTTTGGAAACTGCCTTCAAATGCTGGTGATACAGTTAATAGATTTGAGCCCAGCTTCAGCTTGAAGTTGCCCAGTGACCTTTCTGCTTGTTCTATTCATGTCCAACTTGGTTTTATTTATATATCTGAAAATATTAGGCATTGTTTCTAGACTTGGATTTAGAAAGACACCTTGGTACTCTAGACTTTAGCCAAGCCCCATCAGTTTGCCTGGGATGGCCCATATGCTTAAGAGTAGGAACTCAGCTGGTTGAGGGTTAATGACTCAAGAGTCTACAGCCTTTGGGCCAAAGGCTGAAGGCAAGGGAAAGCCAGGAAGAATCAAAGCCAGAGCCGGGAAGGCATCCTCTGCCAGATGCCGCCTCTCTCCTCCCTCTCTGGAGGCTTGCATGCTACCCAAGTGGCCCCTGCTTTGGAAGTAGGGTGGGAGCAGTCAAGCCTTGTTTGTTTCTGACCTTTTGGCTTGGAAACCCCAAGTCTCTAGCTCCCAAATTGCCAAAGACTAAGGTCTGGCAAGATCATTCCAAAAGGGACGTCCGGGACCAAAATGGAAATTGCTAGAAAGCAGAGGGGAACAGTTGCCAGCCACCGAGCAAAGGCAGTAGCCAAATCATTTATTTCTGCAATGAAATGTCATCCTGGAACATGACTATTACAGAGCGTTCTTCTCAAGCTCGAGCTAGAAATCGCCTTCCATTTCTCAAGCCCTATCTAGCTTACAAAGTACATTCCCTACAAGAGCCATGTGCCAGGGTTATTATCCCCATTTTGCTGGGGGAAACTGAGGCACAGGGAGGGGAACTGTCTTGCCTTAAAGGGTGTGTAATGTCTCTGAGGATAGCTCCAGGAAGAAGCAGTGCCCACCCTCACCTCCTAATAGCTCCAGTAGGAAACCCTAGAAGCAGCATGGTGCCACAGAAAGTGAAAGATCTGAAAGTCAGAGAATCAGGCTTAGAATTCCAGCTCTGGCTGTTACTAGCTGTGTGACCTTGTCTCTCAGGGCCTCCATTTTGTCATATGAAAAAATGAGTGGAGTGTACCTAAGACCTTTTCTTTTCCAGATCTTTTCTAAATCTATGGACTTAGGATTGTAGCTCCAATTCCAGTTGATCTAAGGAGACTTCATTCATTTAGTCAAAGGATTACCTATAAAAATTTTCAAACACAACAATATCAGCTCCTTCAGGGACTGTTTCATTGTCATCTTTGTATCTAGCACCTAGCACAGGCCTGGAACAGAAAAGACACCAAATAAATGCTTGCTGAATTCAAAGATATACACCCAGCTGCCTCTCCTACCCCACTTGTACCTTCAGAACTTTTGAGATCATAAGACACAGAGCTGGAAGGGGTCTTAGAGATCATCCAGCCCAACTCATTCATTTTACGCAAGAGAATACTGAGGCCCAAGTCAAATGGCTTATCCAAGGTCACATGGCTAATTAAATAGCAGAATGAGGGCTTTTTTTTTACACTACTCTGTCTCCCTCAAGAACAATGCTGCAAGTTCTTCCTCAAGCTCAGCTGAAAACTGAGATCAATTAGGAGACTAAATGACCCCAAAAGGTCCTCAGGAGTTTCAGTCACTCTAGAAAAGGGAAGGGAAGCATTCATCTGATTATTTATAAGATGGCATGTGGCCAGTTTTCCCACATGTAAAAAAAAGACAGACAGCTGACATTCTATAGCCAAAAGCATGAATGTGGGCTATTTAACCACCTGTCCTCCCATGTCTAGTGGCAACCACACCTAGGATACATGACACCCATTGTGATTTTCCTATTTGGATCTGCTCAGTAGCAAGTTCTCCCAGGCTTGCCAAGCCAGGACCATTTCATTTTCAACACTGACTCTTGGTTTTGCTGAGTTTAGGAAGGAACACACTGAGATTTCACCAAACAGAGGAGAGGAAAGGGATCTATAATTTCTTTAAAAACATCTATCAAAACCTTATTCCCCAGAGTTAGTCCAAAGCTGTTTCCACCCGTTATGGGGGCCCCATCCCAACTTCTGTGAAAGGGACCCCTTGAGTTCTTCTATACTGACTCACCCTTCTCCAGTATTAGGAACAGAGAATATTTATAGTATTACAAAATGTGTTTTAAAGCAACACTTTACAGGCTTCTTGGCTCGCCATGGTTTCAGCAGTATCTGTATGCTCAAAATTATGAAGCATGTCTGGCTCACCTTTCATTAGAACACCATTTTGGGGAGGAACTTTGGGCCTCGCTTGTTTGTTGCACATTTTTATCCACTTTCTTTCTGGGAAGCAATTTTCACCAAGCAGCTGGGGAGCCTGAGACATAAGGCCAATCTGCAGAGCTGTTTCTATGTACAGGAAACCTTCCTCTGAACTTTGCCTTCAAGCTAGCTGACCACACACAAGTCTTGATCATTTGTACCTGTCAGTTGTTGATATCGCAATGGCCTTTTAAAAATGGAACACACACACACACACACACACACACACACACACACACACGGCTTTGAGGGCCTTTTCTTATGCAGAAGGCATCAATCAACTCAAGTCAGATCCAGAACAATAACTCAGTTCAGGGTCTCTGACAGTACTGGACCAAGGCAAAACTTTCAAGTAATTATCTTCATCTTTCTTTGGCCCCTCGTAATTGTGGGGATCTCTCAAGGCTATGTTCTCTTGCCTCTCTCCTCCACTACTCACTCTCTTTTATTGATCTCAGCTGCTCCCCAGAGTTCAATGTAGAAGACTGCCAAATCAACATAGGCAGCTCAAATCCCTCCCCTGAACTCCACTCCTACATATCGAACTACCTGTTGGACATCTCTATCAAATTCAAACTCAAAATGTCCAAAAATGAACTTATCATATTCCCCCCAAAATACACCCCTCCTTCCAAGTTCCCTATTTCTGTTAATTGTACTAGCACCTTCTCAGTCAGTCAGGCTCAAAACTTCTTTTTCCTTCCTTCTGCCTCACACTATCTAATCCCCACCTCCCCTGCAAGTCTTTTAACTTCTTTTGGCCTAGTTTCCACCAGTAGAATGAGAAGGTTGGACTAGAAATGGCACTAAGCTGACGTATGCAGATAAGTTATTGACACCAAAAATGGGAAGTAGATAAAAGGAACACTCCCCCCCCCCAATAGACTGTCACCATTTTTTATGGAAGGTGAACTGATTAAAAAGCTACAAGAAGGCCAAAGAATCTAGAAGACACCTTAGTCAACAACAGTCATTATCTTCTCAAGTGGAGAGACATGTCAGTCAAGGGTAAAACCAGTTTAAAATAAAAACTAATTTTAAAATTTTTACATAAGAGAACGGTGGAATCTTATAAACAACCTCACCTCATAAAATACTGAGATGCCATGGGGGGGAAAATGAGTTTGCAGAAAGCTTGGTGTGAGACTCAATTGAGCTAGATTGTCCCAAGAGCAATGAAAGATGAATGTGGAAGTAAAACAACCACAGATGAAAATGGAAACAATCTCTCAATATCTGTAAAATAAGCTATTTTAGTCATCTATGATAGTGAAACTACTGTATTTAGACTCTTAACATCTCAGATCCCAGTGTGCTGCTTGAGGAAGTGGAAACAACACTAAAGACAGCGCTAAGGTTGGAATGAGCTGCTGGACCAGACCAAGGACACACAGAGGAGGGCTGGGCCAGAAGCTACATAGTTAGGAGGATGTGGAGAGACTCATTGCTCAAGCTATCTGAAAAAGACAGCAAACTATTAGAAAAATTGCACATGTTATTACTATTGAGAAAAGGCATCACATTCAATGTGAAAATAGGTTTAATATGAATGTATATGTTAAGCCTATATCAATTTACACACTGTCTTGGGATGTAGGGAGGGGAGAAATGGGGAGAAAATTTGGAACTCAAAATCTTACAGAAGTGAATGTTGAAAACTAAAAATAAGTAAATTAATTTTAAAAAAAAAAGGAAAAAGGCAGTCAAGAGAACTCAACTGATCCATATGCCTCACCCCTGCAAAATCTTTATGAAAATGAGCTATAACACACTGATGATAAAATAGAAGGGAGTAGGCAGTTGTTCACAATATCCTATGACAGACCACATCATTACAATCACACAATTGCCTGAAAAGTACAGAGAAGAAAAGATCCCACTGTGTTTGTTGTTTGTGGAGTATTTCTTAAAAGCCTTTAAGGCAGGGTTTTGCTGTACCAAACAAAATACTTTTGAAAAACGAACTTCATTAATATCTTCTGTTTTTATACCACCTACGTTTCCTAATGTATTCCTCCCCCCTTCCTCCCCACCTAGGGAACAATCCTTTATAACAACAAATACTAAAGAGGAAAAAAACTGTTCAGCAAAACATATATATATATATATATATATATATTTTAAATTCTGATGAATCAAATGTAGTCAACAAGAAGAGTGGGAAATTGTATTTTCTACACTTCTCAGTCAGGTAGATAGGCACACAGATAGATAATAGATAGATAGATGTACACACATATATTCACATACATATGTGCATATATATGTATACATGCATGCATATATATAAACATCATACAAGATTCCTCAAAAGATAACAGAAATAACTTTGTTCAATAACCTTCTATTAATACAAGTGCAACAGAAAACAGGAGGCATAAAGATGCTTCCCAAAGGCAGCACTTGAGCCAGATACAATGTTCCATATGTCATCCAACCAAGGCAATGGTACAATGAGGCTATCTATCACTCCCTGACCCTGGATGCCATTCCTTTCCAAATGGGGCCCGAGATCACATTTGCTGTCTCGGCTCTGCCATGTCACAATGTTGAGTCATATGATGCTTGTAGACCATAACAAACCTCAGATCTTTTTCATATGAACTGTTATCTAGTCATGCCTATGTTCTACTTGCAAGGTTGATTTTTTGAAACCAAGTGTAATATTTTACATTCAATTTTATCTTATTCAATTCAGCCCAATGTTCTAGCCTGTCAATATAAAGTTGAAAGGAGCCTTAGAAATCATCTCATCCAAAGCTCTCTCTGTCATCCACTATATTATCTATAACTCCCAGTTTTGTGGCATCTGCAAATGTAGTGAGCATGCCATCTATACCTTTATGCAAGTCATTAAGAAAAATGTTAAACAAAGAGCCAAGCATAGATCCCTGGGGCACTCTGCTGAAGATGTCCTCCCCAGTTCACATTAATGAGTCTCTTTGGATCTGGCCGTTCAACCAATTCTAAATCCATCAAATTGCCCCATCATGTAGCCCATATCTTTCCATCATGTCCAGAAGATTAGCACAAGAAATTTAGGTTTAAAAAAAAAAAGAACATCTGGGTAAAACCTCTCTCGAGCATTTCCCCTGATCTACCAGTCTAGTACCCCTGTGGAAAAAGGAAATGAGATTGGTCTGGCATGACCTCTTCTTGAAATCTCTGGGATTTTGTCAGCACCACATTAAAAAAAAAAATCTGAGGTCGCTGGCCCAGCCAAGACTGGAGTGTGTATCTGGGCCCAACTGGCAATTCCTCCATCCCTTTACCCTCCAGATTTAGAGCTATGGTTCTTTCTGCCTTGGCTAAGCTTTCTCCCTCAACTAGTCCTCTTGGAAATTCACCATTTGCAAGTGGCTGTGGTCAAAACCCAATGAGCTGACTCAGCCCTCCTCATAAGGATGACTAAACCCAAGAATTTCCTGTGGGGAGGGGGAATGGAAAATTGCTTTAACATACATTTGTTTCCCTGAACAATTTGGTCCAGCATGGAGTCAGCCCATCATGGGCCCATGAGGCAAAGCAGCAGGCTCCCTGCTCGGCTTCAAGGCAGGATTTGCAGATGTTTCCTCTCCCATTGTTCTCAAAAGCTCTGGAACCAACTCAGCACCATTTTGGTCTGGCCTTGGTGCTGTTGCTGCTTGCTTGCCAACACACTGAGGCCAAGGCAAAGGGCAGAGGGCAACGGGGGAGCGGACGTTCCCTCCCACCCCTCACTCCATAGGGGCCTTTCAGAGCCTACCACTCAGAGGTGCTGCCCAACCACACAGCCTAACATTTCTGTTACTACAGTCCCCTTGCCCCGCCCCCGCAATTAATCTGGCCTGGTCTGTTTTATCTCAAAACAGGTTGATTCCAGAGCCCACCTTGAACTTGAGAGTGGGGAGATCATTTATGCTGACTGATCAAAACCCAGTATGGGCTGCCTTCTATCTCCAATGTTAACTCTGGGGAGTCTGCAATCCAGAAACAAATCATCATTTCAGATATTGACAAATGCTCTGGATTTCCTCGATCACCATTTTCAAGCACGAACCTTGAGAAGCAAAAAAACCCAAAAACCAAAAAAAACCCACAACGTGCAGGAGACACAGGAGTCGGCGAAATGTTCCAGGGTGCCTGGCTGGGAAAGAACCCAACTTGCTCAGTTACCAAGGTGGAGATACCAGGTGTACTTTGGGGGGAAAAGAATTTTCTCCCAGAGCCTATAAAGTGGGCAGGGATGGGGGGCAGGGGGCAATCACTTGAGCATTATTAGTGGATCTTTTAAAAACAAATCTGAGATCTTGAACCATTCACACAGTAAATGTATCCAGTCCTAGTGTTCTCTCCCTCCTTCCCTGCCCACCTTTTACACAGAAGTAAATAGTGTCACAGTCTTAAATGTCTCAAGGAGGGTCAAGGCTTTATTTTTCATGAGTGAGTAACAAATTCTTTTCTCTTGGGTAAGAATGTTTCATGACAGGGCAATGGAGAAAAAGCTAGGAGGCAGAAGACATAGGAGTATGGGTTTTGAGCTGGAAGGGACTTCCAGGTTATCTAGTCTAGTCTAGACCCCCTGATTTTACACACGAGGACACTAAAACCCAGAGAGATTAAATGACTTGACTTGTTCAAAATCCCAAAGGTAGGAAGTGACCAACTCCAAATCTGACCCTAGCTCTGACTAGCTCTGTGACCTTGAGCAAGTTGCTTTCTCTCTCTTATGGCCTTGGTTCCCTCCCCTGCCAAATGAAGAGGTTAGCCTAGATATTTTCTGCAGTCCTGTCTACCTCTAAACATTCCAGGATTTTAGGAGGCAGAAGGCCTGGGTTCTAATCCCCACTTAGCTACTAATAAAGCAATTCGCCTCTTTGGGACTCTAGGTGTTAGGAAGATCAGATGAGATAATAGACTGACAGCACTTCAAAAAGTATAACATCCAAATACAGGGGTGCTTAACCTGGGGTCTATGGACCCTAAAGAGGTCTGCAGACAGATTTCAGGGGGTCCGTGAACTTGGATGGGAAAAAAAAAACCACATCTTTATTTTCATTAACCTCTAACTGAAATTTAACCATTTCCTTCAATAATTTTCAAAAAAATTACTTGGAGAAAGGATCCATAGGGTTCACCAAATGGCCAGTGGGTTCTGTGATACAAAAAAAGGTTAAGGGTCACTGACCTAGAGAAATGTAAATCAGTATGGCCCGGAGGAAAGAGCACTGAGGTCAAAGTGAAGAGACTGGGACACAAATACCAGGTTTGATACTTAACTGTTGTGTCAACATGAGCAAGCCAATTGACTTCTCTGGACCTCAGTTTCCTCATCAGTAAAATAGGCATGTTAAAGCATTATTAACTGACTTCCCAGGGCTACTGTGAGGAAAACTACTTGGCAGAGTAGAGTCTGAAGCCCTAAAGAAATGAATCACAAACTTCCACCTAGAAAGGACCTTGGAATTTATCTGGTCCAACTGTCTCCTTTTACAGATGAGGAAACTAAGACCCAGAAAGTTTAAGTAACTTGGTCACACAGATATTGAATGGCAGATCTGGGATTTGAACTTGGGTTCTAACTACATATCCAGCATTCTTTCCACTGCCAACCAGAGCCATCAGAGTTAAGAGGCCCTGAGAGCACTGTGAATTCATTGAAGGTAAAGGCTGGTAGGACTCAGTGAGGAAATTCAAGCAAGGAAGCACTGGCCTCCACTTGCACCTTGAAGGCCATTTCTGCCACCCTACTAGGGGACATGGTCACATAAAGGGAGGAAGAATCGTTGATTCTAAAAATCCAAGTTTGTGGGGCTGTCATCCAAGGATGCCTAACAAAACAGAGTACTTTTAGCCCCAGTCCCCTAAGTAACCAGCTCCAATGCCTCACATCCAAGTTCCCAACAATGGGCCAAATTAAATGAAATGAATTTTAAAAGTGATGAATATGAAGTCCTATAGTTGGGTTTATTTTTTTTTAAAGTCAACTTCGCAAGTACAAGACTGGAGAGGGAGGTATGGCCAAAGAACAGTTTCTGCGAAAAAGAGCGAGGATTCAATGTGGCAGTCAAAAAGCATGCAAAGGGACAGAGGCAGAAGATGAGATTCCAAGTTTACAAACAGCAAGTAGGACAGATTGGCTGAGAACATAAAGAATATAAAAGGTGGCAATGTGCAATAATCATGAAAAGGTAAGCTGATGCGTTTCTGTATGCAGCGATACTAACAAAACCCAACAGATAGAGATCAAAACAGAAATTTCGTTTAAGATAACTGCAGAATGTATAAAATACTTGGGAATCTACCTACCAAGACACCCACAAGACAGAGGAATACAACTTCAAAGAATGACCTAAATAATTGAAACAATATTCATTGCTCATGGGGAGGCTGAGTCAATATAATGAAAATTATAATACCACCTAAATTAATTCATTTATTCAGTGGCATACCAATCAAACTACCAATGGATTACTTTTATAGAGCATGAAAAAATAATAATAAAATTCATATGTAGCAAAAAAGGGAAATTATTTTAAAAAAAAAAGTAGGAAGGAAGAGTGCCTAGCGTTACCAAATCTCAAAATACACAACAAAGCAGTAAATATCAAAACAATTTGATACTGGTTAAAAAAAACAGAGAGTTCAAACAATGGAATAGATTAAGTACACTATCTATAGCAACAAATGAAACTAAGAGCCTGGTGCTCAATAAACCCAGAGACCCTAGCAGTCAGGGTAAGGAGTCACTAACTGACAAAAACTGCTGAGAAAACTGGAAAGCAGTATGGCAGAAATTAGGTTTAAGTTAACAGCTCATACCATAAGCTAAAATATGCTCCAAAGGGATATACGATTAAGATTTAAAAGGTCATGTCATAAACATATTAAAGGAGCAAGGAAGAAATCACCTTTGGGATCTATGGATAGGGGAAGAGTTCATGGTCAAACAAGAGATAGAAAGGATTACAGAAGATAAAAGGACAACTTTGAGTACATAAAATTAAAAAGGTTTTGCACAAATAAGAGTCAATACAGCTAAGATTAGATGAATAACACTTAACTGGGAAAGTCTTTATAGCAAGTTTCTCTGCTAAAGCACTCCTTTCTGAGATACAAGGAAGTGATTCAAATTTATTAAGAATGAAAGCCATTCTCTGACTGATGGTCGAAGGATATGAATAGGCAATTCTGAAGGAATGAAATGTAGGCTATCTGTAGCTATATGAAAAAATGCTCCAAATCACTAATAATTAGAGAAATACAAATTAAAGCAACTCTGAGGTTCCAACTCGCACCCATCAGATTGGCAAAGTTGACAAAAAAGTAAAATGACATGTTGGAGGGGCTGAGGGAAAACAGGCACATTAATGTAAGGTTGGTGGAGTTGTGAATTGGTAGTCACTCTGGAAAACAATTTGGAGCTATGCTCAAAAAGTTCTTAAATTGTACATACCTTTTGACCCAGTGATCCTACCACAAGGCCTATACCTCAAAGAAATCAAAGAAAGAGGAGAAAGACCCCTATGTACAAAAATATTTATAGCAGCTCTTTTTGTCATGATAAAGAACTGGAAACTAAGGGGGTGCCCATCAATTGATGAATGGTTGTGAACAAATTATGATACATGAATGGAATGGAATAATATTCTACATAAAAAATTACAAAAAAAGAATATTTTCAGAGGATCCTGGAGAGACCCCTATGCATTGGTGCAGAGTAAAGTGAGCAGAAGCAGAACAATTTATACAATAATGTAAAGACAAACACTTCGAAAGACTTAACTCTGATCGATACAATAACCAACCAGGATGCCAAAGAACCAATTATGAAACATGCTACCTACCTCCTTCTTGTCAGAGCGGTTATAGATTCAAGATGCAAAATGAGACATGCATTTTTGGACATGGCCAGTATGGGAACTTGTTTTGTTTGACTAAGTGTATTTCCTACAAGGGTTTTTTCTTTTTTTTTTCTTTCAGTTGGGGAGGAGGTAGAAGGGAGAGAAAATGCTTGTTAATTGAAAAAATAATAGTAGTATTTTTTTTAAAAGATAAGCTGGTGACAGATTGTGAAGGACTGGCCAGTGGGCAAGGAGAAAGGGGAGACCTCCCTCTAGGAACATACTGGATAGCACTTCTTGCTCCATAATATTAATAGCTCTCATTTCTATATGACTTTAACATTCATAAAGCATTTTCCTCATAATAAAACAGTAGAAGTAGTGTGATATCATTATTGCTATTTTACAGCTGGAGATACAGAGGCTCAGAGGTGAAATGCCTTGCCCAAGGTCAACCAGGTAGTAAACAACCAAGTGGAACAGGAATTCAAACTCACATCCTCTGACTCCAAATCTAGGGTGCTTTACATTTCACCACGACTGTGCCTTCTTCCAGCTCCCCTCAACGTCCTCTTTCAAAACCTGTTCTCTTTCAAAACCTGTTCGCAAAGGATCTGCATCTCATCTGCACTAAGGCAGTATGATAGAATGGAAATAGCAAGAGACTGGAGGTCAAAAGATCTGGGCTATTGTCCTGACTCTGCTATTGATTAGATGGGTAAACGTGGCCCCTTCCCCTTCTCAGGGCATCAGTTTTCTCTTCTACAAAAGAAAAGGTTTGAACCAAATGAGCCCATCCTGCTCTAACATTCTGTGATAAGTCCAAGATAGGAGAGGCGTGCCTATATCATAGTACATCTGAAAAGGATTTGTGGGGTTTAGGGAAATGCAAGCTGAATATTCACCAGGGTGATATGTCAGCCAAAAAAAGCTAAGAGGCTGGATTAGGAGAGGTACAGCTTCCAGAATGAGGGAGAGGTCAATCAGTACTCTAGCCTGGTCAGGCCTCTGGAATGCTGTGTTGAATTGGGGATGCCAAACTGGAAGGACACTGATCATTTAGAAAAGAGCATCCAGAGGAAGGGGCCCAGGGTAGCAAAGGGCCTTGAGATTGTGACATATTCAGATTACCTGAAGGAATTGGAACAGTTAGCCTGGATTTAAAGATGTCACTATAATTGTCTTCCAGTATCTAAGGGACTGTCATGTGGAAGAGAGATTAAATTTGTTCTGTTTGGTCCCAGAATGCACTGGGTACAAGTTATGGAGAGGCAGATTTCGACTCTGTAAGAAAAACTTCCTCATAGAGCTGTCCCAAAGTGGGAGACACCCTCCCAGATTTGTGGCTGGCCTCAGGTTGCCATGGGGCTGCTTCAGAAGGCAATGGGGCTCCCCCTCACTGGACAGCTAAAGCTCCTACGTTTGGCAGTTGTGTTTTTCTTTCACCATGCCTTATTAGGATATTTCTTCTTTTGCCCCCACCCTACTACTTTTACAAGGAAAACAAAGATGGTGACAAATATGAATTAGGATTAATACTAGTTATCTGTAACTGGAGTGGCCTGATCCTTCTCCTTGCCCTTTTTATCTTCATACAATCTGGACCAAAATTGCAAGGTCTTGCCCTTTCTTTCACTCCTTTTAATCCTCCTTTTTTAATCTGTCCTCTATAGTGGACATTTATTTTGCTTGTGACTCTTCCCTCCTCAAGTCTACTCTCCCCTCCCACTCCCATTTCTAGGTGGATTTTAGTGTTTTTGTACACTATACTCTGTGTTTGTATATGTTCAACCTTCTTTCTCCTGGTTCAAATAAGAGTGAAGTTCATAAAATGCTCACATTCCTCACCCCTAATTCCATGTTTGTATATTCTTCTTTTAACACATTTCAGTATTGAGAAATAGTAAGTTCCTCCCTCCTTCTCATTTCTTCCCTAGTATATCATTTTTTCCCCCTTGCCCTTTCTTTACTAAATCAAACAACATAGCAGTTTGTCTTTCTTAGCTCTTGAAAGCAATGAGGGTTTGAAAGAACATTTCTTTCTGTCTAATAGAATACAAACACTTGATCATCACTTAGCCCCTTCAAATGACTTCTAGGTTTCTCTTGTCTCTTGTGTCCATGTTTCAAAGATTATATTTAACTCTGGTTTTCTCAAAAGGAATGCACAAAAGTGCTCTATTCTATTAAAAATTCATTTTTCTCCTGTGGAATTATATTCCATTTTTAAAGACAAATTGTTCTTAACTCTAAATTTTTTGGTATTGTCATATTCCAAGATTTCCTTTCATTTATAGTAGTTGGTTATTCAAATGTCATTTTCTCTCTCTATTTCAACATTTCATTCATTTCTTCCATCTATTCTTAGAGGCCTGGCAACCTTGGTTGGGGTGCCTAGGCCAAGGTCCTGCCTCAGTATAATCTAGAAGTATTACAGTCTAAAAGTTGTTGCCCTGTTGTCTCTGGGTGGGAGGCCACCTTGGGCCAGGTCTTGGGCTGTGGGATTTCAATCTTGGCTATGGCTGGGAGCTGGGCACAGCTTTTGTAGCAAGCTCCACTCACTGCCACAGTATACAGATCCTGGCTAACAACTCAGGTTGTGCTGGCCTTGTCATTTTCTGGTGTAGTTACAAGAGGTTGGAGGCCCTGGGCCTCAGCCCCTGGAACATCCTACCAGATTTGTGGCTGGCCTCAGGCTGCCATCCTGGAGTGTGCCCAGAGGGTGCATTAGTCTTCTTCCAGTTTCCCTGTACAATCACCTACCAGAGGTGGAACAGCTAACCCTGACCACGGTTGACTTCAGCCTGGTCTCCTGGGGCATCCCCACACCCCTGTGCCCCACCACCCATTTCCCTAGGAGTCCCCTCCTCAGTTTCTGGCAGCAACCTCAGGCTTTAGTGCCTAGAATGACCCAACAGAGCTGAACTGGCTTTAGGTTGCTGTACTGGGGCATCCTTAAATGCCCTGTCCCGGCCTTCCACTATTCCCACTCCTGGGGTGGTCTTCTCTAGTTCCCTGCTACCCCCACCTTGGCCCTTAAAGAGGCTTTCCTCAGACATCCCTGTGCTAGCCTTCTTCTGTCCCCAGGCCTTGACCCCTAAGAGTAGCCCTGTGGGAGCTGGTGGGGCTTTAGACTATTTTACTGATTACAGAACCTTCCCCTATTCCCTAACCCTAACTCTGACCCAGACCCTAGCCCATATAGGGGCAGGTGCTGGCTTAAAGCAGCTTTCTTGGAGCAACTATAGAAGGCTTGGTTAGCCTGGTTCCCACCTCACCCCGTCCTCCACTGCCTGTCCCTGGCCTCCCCCCACTACCCCCCACTACGCCCCCCCCCTGCTCCACACTTGACCCCTGGAGTCAACTTTTGACTATTGACTTTAGGCTGCTCTCCAGGCTTACTCTGGTTCCCACCCTAGCAGACCTTAGCCTTGGCCATGTTTCCATGTGAGTCACTCACCTGGAGGCCCAGCACCCATAGGGGCCCTGCTTCAAGTCCTATCCCCTGGTGCCATCCTTTGTGGGCTGGATAAGACCAATATATTTTTCTTTGGTTCTGGAATTTCATTTGGGTTTCTCCTTTCTAGGTGACCCTCAGGAAATCTGCATCAAGCTCGCACTAAAATCTTTCAAGCCCTTAACTGGAAGTCCTTTTCATGTGGGCCTCTCAGCTGGAAATCCCCCTTTTTATTCTTTCCTGAATGAAGCTCTTCATAAGCCCCACAACTAGGTCCCAATTCTTTTCCCCTCCAGAAGCCCTCAATATCTCCCCTCCCCAGCAGATGACCACACCTCCTACTTTACAGACAATACAATTCATCTACTATGAATTCCCTCACTTCCCCTACTCTGCATCTCAAAAGCCCTCTATAATCTTCCCTCATTCTTTCTTACTTTGCTTCTATCACTGAGGGAGAAAAGGGGGCCTTTCTCTTTACCAAGTCTAGCCCCTCTACCTGTGCTCTTAATCCTATCCCCTCTAGTCTCCTCCAGTAGTTTTCCCCACCTATCATTCCCTCTCTCACGTCTTCCCATTCACTTGTTCCTGCCCCAAAGCCTACATTGCTCAAATTTCCCCCATCCTTAAGTTTTTTTTCACCTAACCCTGCCATCTCCTCAAGCCACCATTATATATCTCACTTCCATTTCACTGCCAGGCTCCTAGGAGTCATCTATATTTGCTGCCTCATCTTCCGCATTCTTCATCTAGGTATGCCAGCTAACCAGGGTAATCCCGCAAGGTTATTCCCAGGGCCCTGTTCTCTTCTCCCTCTTTGATACTTCACTTAGTGATCTCACCAGCTGCCATGGATTCAATCATCATCCCTCTGAAGATGATTCTCAGATCCCCTTATCTAGACCTAACGTCTCAGCTGACCTGCAGTCACCACAGGCCCTCCTCACCTCACTCCTGCTGGTTGATCTCCCTTTCAAAAGTCCCTCCCTATTCCAGTCCATTCTCCACTCTACTATCAAAATTATCTTCTAAAGTTCAGGTCTGACAATGTCATTCATTCCCCCTGCTCAATAAATTCCATTGACTCCCCATTACTTTCAGGATCAAATTTAAAATCCTCTGGTGTTCCAAATCATACCCTGCTCCCTCCCACCTTTTCAGTCTTCTTATACCCTCCCCCACTCACATACTATGAGGTCTAGTGACACTGGTCTTGCCATTCCTTAGACAAGACAGTCCATCTCTAGACTCCAAGCAGGCTCTCCCTCCTCATCCCCACCTCCTGGCTTCCCAGGCTTTCTTCAAGTCCCAGCTAAAATCCACCTTCTGTAAGAAGCCTTTCCCAATCTCCCTTAATACCAGTTCTTCAGCCCTGTTACTATTTCCAATTTATCCATGTATGGCTTGTTTGTACATACTCGTTTGCATGTTGACTCTCCCATTAGATTGTGAGCTCCTTGAGAGCAGGGACTGTCTTTTGACTTTCTTTGTATCCCCAGAACTTAGCACAATGACTTAACAGCTTAATACATTTTCATTGATTGACTGACTAATCATACATTCACTTCTCAGCACCCTATAATCTAATTGATTGCCTTGTCTACTGAAACCACTCTCTCAAAGTTTACCAATGATCTCTTAACTGTAAATCCAATGACCTTTCTCAATCCTCATGCTTTTTGAACTCTCTTCAACTTTCAAAAAAATGATTATTTCAAAGGAGGGGATGGGTTGCTTAGGCAAGTCCCTGATCAACCTGATAAGGTTACAGAGCACAGGGTCTTTATTTGGAGGCATCTAGGGAGCATTTCCCCATGGAATGTGGACATGTTCCTTGGTGCCTTGCCCATGTGTGCATGGGGGGCGGGGGGGGGGGACACAAGGGGTGAGGGGTGGGGGTTGAGACTTAAGGCTGGCCTAGGCTCAGAGAAAACCTACTCAGGATCTCTAATCTGAGTATATTAGATTTTCCTAGAACAATTCCAAGTGTGGCCAATAAGCGAAAAAAGAGAAACCGACCCTTTCTTGGTCTCTTTGGAAAATCCTGACCACAGATTATATTATAAACTTATTACAACTGTCAACAAAAGTAATCCAATAAACATAAAAACAAAGGGCAAAATCTTACCCAAACCCTTGAGCCTTCAACACGTCGTAACCAAAAGAACTAACAATAAATAAGCAAGCAAAATACTTTCATCCTGTCTCTCCATTCAGAGTTGTCTGACAGGCCTTTAGGTGGCACAGTGGAGAGAGTGTCAGACCTCAAGTCAGGAAATCTTGAGTTTGAATCCCAACTTAGACTCTTGCTTAGCTGTGTGATCCTGAGCAATCCCCTCAGTTTCTAGGGAATGGAAATATTAGTAGCATCTACCTCCCAGGGTTATTGTGAGGATAAAGCTATTATTATTCTGCCACTTTCAGCCTGGTTTTTCTTCCTGCTCTTTTCCTCTTTAATAAATAAAAAATACATTAAAAAAAAAAAAGAGGCAGCTAGGTGGCACAGTGGATAAAGCACCGGCTCTGGAGTCAGGAGATCCTGAATTCAAATCCTGCTTCAGACATATAACACTCACTAGCTGTGTGACTCAGGCAAGTCACTTAATTCCAATCGCCTCACCGAAACAAAAAACAAAAAACGTAAATTCGTATACATGTCAGCAGATTGTAACAAAAAAAGGAAATGTAGAGAACAGGAGTAAAAGGTGTCACCAGGGAAATGCAGGATCAGAAAAGAAAATGAATAGGTTATATGACATGACAAAGGTGAGCTATAACAAGTAAATGCCCCGAGCTCTCTGGTGGTATGTCAGGGATAAGCAAGGAAAGTCCTCAGCATATTGGGTACATTCTGCCTGTGGCCAATTAAGGAAAGAACACAGACAAGAGGATGGGCAGGCATGGATAAGTTCGGATCTGTATCCTTGGAAGAATTTGTGATCTCATCTCTCTTCAGTATTTGAATGAATCACTGCATGCATAGTTCTTTCCACATCTCCTTGTATTTTGTCATTTCTATGATTTTTTATAATTTTTCTCAGCACTACAATCCAAAATATAAACCTAATACATCACATTCATAACAAAAATAATACAATTTTATGATTATATTAAAATGCAGAAATGATTTTGGTGAAATGAAGCACTCATTTCATTTTTAAAATGCTAAAAAAAAAAAAAGAAATAAAAAGACCTTTCTTTAATGTGATCAAAAATATCTATCTCAAATTATTATTTATAACAAAGACAGGAAGCTTTCCCAGTAAGATCACTGTTATCTGGCATGATGCTAGCAATGATAGCTACAAGAAAAATAAATTAAGGCAAGAAGCATAAGCAAATGGGAGACAAAATTAGCTCTATTTGCAGATAATACAATGGTTAGCTTAGAGAACCCTAGAGAAGCAATGAAAATATCATTCTAGACAATTAATTGTTTTAGTAAAGTAGCAGTATACAAAATAAATCCACAAAATCATTGGCCTTTTGTCTATTACTAACAAAACCCAGGAGGAAGACATATGCCATATAGGATAACAGATTCATTAAATATCTAGGAATTTAGAAGACATGCATAGGATTTACATGAGTACAAGTATGAAACAAATTTTATTTAGAGAAAGAAAAGATCTAAGTAATCAGTAGAATATTCAGTGTTCAAGCTGGGCCAATATGGTAAAAAGGGTGATACCATTCAAATTGCCTTACTGATTTAATACTATGCTAATCTGGTACTAGATACAAAATAGAAAAGTAAATCAATGTAATAGTAAATAATCAAGGCCTAGAAATAAATGTACCTGGTACTAACATGTTCAAACCCAAGAACACAAACTACTAGAGAAGAGATCTTCTATTCAATAAGAACTACAGGAAAACTGGTAATTAATCAGGAAAAAGAAGTTTAGATCACCTTAAAAAAATTAAAAATTGATAATCTAAATATTAAAAATTATAAACTAAACAAATTAGAGAAAGGAAGATTATATCTTATAAAATTATAATATATTATATAACACATGGTATTATATTATGTAACATACCATAATATATAACATATCATAATATATTATGGATAAGGGTAAAATTTGTAACAGGACACACGATGTTAGAAATTATAAAATAAGAGAGATAACCCCAATTATACAAAATATAAAAGCTTTTCCCCAAGCAAAATCAATGCGTCTAGAACAAAAGAAAATATATACAGATTATGAAAAAATTTTTGCATTATATATCTCTATTAAAAGTCTGACGTCCAAAATGTATAAAGAACGGACACGAACATGTAATATTAAGAACCATTCCCTAATAGACTGAATTTAAAGGATCTGACCAGACAATTTTTGAAAGATGAAATGCAAACTATCAATAGCCACTAGTAATCAGAAAAAATAAAATTAAATTAAGACAACCTGGAGGTATCACCTAACAATGGTGCAAAGAGATGGGAAAATTCATTATTGGAGGAGAAGTAGAAAAAACAAGCATGCTAATGCACTGCTAGGGGAGTTTCGAATTGGCTCAACGGTCCTGGAAAACAATTTGCAACAAAATGAGAAGAGGTACTAAATTGTTCCTACCCTCTGACCCAGAGATCCCAGTACTGGGACTATGTCACTAGGGGGTTATTGACAGCAAGAAAAGACCCATACGCACAAAAATGTTTATAGCAGCATTATTTTCAATAACAAAAAGCTGGAAACAAAATATGTACCCAGAGACTGGGGAATAGCTAAACAAATTATGGTATATGAATGTAATGAAATATTACTGTTCCAGAAGGAATGACTAATATGAAAAGTTCAGAGAAACATGGGAACTCTTGTATGAGATGATGCAGAAGGAAAAGAGCAGAGCCCAAAGAACAATATACACAATGATTGCAACAATATAAATAAATTCTATATGGAGAGGCAACAAAACTCTGGTCAGATTGCAACTGTCAATTTTAGTATCATACTGTCAAAGTTAAAGGACACAGGCACAGTAATCTTTTCTGTTAACAATTCATAATCTAATTTTTGTGCACATATTTTATAAGAGAGTTTGCTGGAAAGTAACTATTGTGCTAAAACAAAGTGTAACAGTAAGTTAAAAGTTTTTCAAAGAAGAAGTTAAAAGACACGGTGCTCTTTCCTGTTAATAATCAGTGACTTTGTCTATTGTTCAGAAGTGTCTTTTGTATCAAGCAAAATGTTCCAATAATTGTTTGTGTTTTTTTTTAAAGAGAGTGAAGGGGAAAGCAGCCATGTAATAAAGGGGGGGGGGGAAGGACTAGATTTAGAGTGTGAGGCTGTGGGTCCAAATCCCAGCTCTGCCATTTGAGCTTCAACAAGCCATATGGGCTACATTGCCGTGGTGTTCTGGTAAATGAATGTTTAACAGCTAGTTTTCAGAAAATTTATTTACAACACACTTTTAGGTTTAATCTGCATTAACATTTTCTCCACCACTTTCTCTTTTGTTTTTGGCCTTTTTTTTTTTTTTTTGGTGAGGCAATTGGGGTTAAGTGACTCGCCCAGGGTCACAGAGCTAGTAAGTATCATTTGTCTGAGGCTGGATTTGAACTTAGGTCCTCCTGACTCCAAGGCTGGAATTTATCCACTGTGCCACCTAGCTGCCCCTCTCCACCACTTTCTTAAGTGTAGACAATGAACAAAACAATAAACCACGCCCTGATTTGTAGTCATTGCCAATTTCTGAGGTATAAATGTTCATACTGCAAATATAACAATTAACTTTCTGAGCCATTTCAGAACACCCCTACCTCAGTGTCTTCTACTATAAAATAAAGGGATTAGACTCGACCTCCAAGCTCCTCCTAGTTCCATGATTTAACATTCTGTGACACTAACCTTCAGGTTTTCCTTCGAGTTCTAAATCTATGATCATAGCTTGTATTCTACATTTACTTGCAATGAGGCAGGGGGACCTGGGTGGGTCCAGAGCAGTGATGGGGTGGGGAAGGGGCATAAGAAGTATTTATCTCTCCCTCCTATTGCCTCCTTTGTATTACTCCTGTTACTTTATGAATCTATTATTTATTCATCCATCCATCCATCCATCCATTCATTCATTCATTCATTCATTTATTTTTGTGAGCATTCATGCTCTCTCCCCTTCCACTTCTCCACTCCCCCTCCATTGAACAATTAAAATAAAAAGAAAGTTCTCATAACAAATAAGCATAATCCAACAAAAACAAATTCCCACATTGGCCACGTCCAAAGATGCATGTCTCATTCTGTATTTTAAGCTCATCGCCTCTCTGGCAGGAGGTGGATGGCACATAGCATCTTCAGTCCTCTGTACTGACCTTACCATTCTCTATTCTGTATGACAGCTTGTATACTTTATCTCATCCCCTTGATAGAGCTCCATGAGGACAGGGCCGCTGACTTATTCACCTTTGTACCCAGTATAATCCCTTCAACATAGTAGACATGCTTAATCAATAATTGCTGAATGGATAAAAGAATAAATGAATGAATGAGTAAATGTTCAGTTTAGGAGGTGGAAAATAGGTGTTGGGGAAGGATTGAGGAAGCAGTCTTCATTTCCATCCGTGTTGTCAATAGTGGTGAAGTATTTTTTTGTCCTGCTTTCCACCCTGGTAAAAGAAATGATCTTCCTTTCATTCATATGAATTAAGCTGGTAGTAAGTCAGTGAAAGTAGAGATGTCTACACCAAAGTTATCATTGTTTATCAGTATGCAATGGCACCATTTCAGATGAGACCCCTGACCCCCAACATCTCAACAATTCATCCCATCAAGAATGAAGGCACACTTCCTAGGGGATTAATCTGGGCATAGTGGCTCTCTACAAAGACCATCTCTGGGTTCCATTTCACTCACTCTGCTAAAAGCCAACCTCCCCTCAAATCTAACACACTCCTGGTTTACCATTAGCCTTATGTTGCCTGGCCAGCTTACCTCCCCTCTTCATACTATGCGGTCTATAGGGGAGGTAGAAAGAACCTGGTAGAAGTCATCTCTTCCAACTCCCAGGCCCAGACAGAGGCCTAATTAGTGGTAGAGCCAAGACTAGAACCCCACTAACTAAACCAATGGTATTAGGTCATCCCAGTGAGTCAGTCAATAAGTATTTAATAAGCACAAACTATATAAGAGGCCTTCGGCCTATGCAAAAAATCCCCAAATATCATTCACCTGTGTAGGAAGAGAGACGAAAGAAGCAAGGCTACAAAAAAGTTGTAGCTAAGGGAATCTTTAGCATAGGTTGGGTTCCGCAGGGCAAGGCTGGATGTTATTGGTTTACATAACCTCCACAAGTGGGAGGCTAAGAGAGCCAACCCTAAGCTCCTTGAGGAAAGGAGCTTTGCTTTTTGTATCCCCCATGCCTGGCATACAGTAGATGCTTAATAAATGTCTGTTTTTGATAGCCTGAGTTTAAGAAACTAAATATGGCAGAGGAAGCTGAGCTTCTGAAAGTTTGGTTTTAGTTTTAGGTTCAGAGGATCTGGGTTTGAATTCTCACTCTGCCAAGTACTGCCTCTCTGACCCTGGACAAGTCAGTCCTGATAAGGGCCCCACTTTTCTCCTCTGTAGGATGAGGGGATGGAAATAGATGACCTCTAAATTCCCTTCCAGTTCTAACACTCTATGATGTGATGAAAAGTGAAATGCTATGATGACTCAGAAGGCCATGGAGAAGGAGAGACTACCATAGGGATGAGAAAAAAGCCTGGGTGCATTCTGGAGTTGAGACTCACTGGACCTACTATGAACTGAACATCTTTTCCCCAAATAGTACTCTTCCCATTAATGAATGATGTGCATTTCCTAGAAAGTCATTACCCAATTGTTTAGACATTTTGAAAAATGAGTCCTTGGTTGTTTGGGGTTTGGTTTTTTTTTTTTAAGTCTTTCTAGGACCTACCAAATTTGAGGAGAATGTTTGGTGCTCCCTCTGCTGGCCCTCCCAGAGTATCATTCGAAAATAATACTCAAGACCATGCACCATTTTGCTGTTGCAAAGAACCCCAAGTAGTTAAAGAAAACAGATTTTTTAAAAATTGGAGAATGCGGTAGGTTTCACAAATCCGAAAGGCTCAGATTAGGATCTAAGTGCTTCCAAGGAAAGGGAAAATCAGAACACTGGATTTTGTGTCTGGGTCATGAGTTCGAACCTCAGTACTACTTACTTACTATCCATGTGACCTTGGATAAGTCACTTTCCCTTTCTAGGCCTCAGTTTCTTCATTAGCAAAATGGGTGCTTGGTCTAGATGACATGTAAGGACTCTTCCAAAACTAACATTCTATGAGAATAACTCACCCACCGAAATATGACTTGTCCCCCCCAATCCCAGCCAGCCACATCACAAATGTGTACTCTTGTACAGAAAGGGGATAAAGTGTGGACAAAGTATGGATGGCTCAACCCGGTATACTCATCCCTACTACTAAGAAAACAGTTCAAATTCAATTCAGTTAAACATTCATTTAGTACCTACTATGCCCAAAGCCTTGTACTAGATGCTACCAGGAGCTTTTTATTGGGGGTGGGGAAGGCAAGGTGATAAATACAAAAATTAATCAGACTAATCCCTACCATCAAGGACCTTACAGTCTAGCAGAGGATGAAGACAGGTGACAAGGCTCATTCCCAACTAATTATAAACAAAGTAGAGTATGAAAATGTATGAGGTACAAAGCATTGTGAGTGTTGGAAAAAAGGAGAGAAGGTTCATTTCTAGATGTAGGGATCAGAAAAGACTTCATAGAAAAGATTGCATTAGAGCTGGATTTCAAATGGCAGAGACTGGGGGGGGGCATTCCAGATGCAATGAACAGCCTGATTAAAGGCTCAAAGCCAGAGTAGGTTCAGGGAAAGATGTTGTCCAGGTTGTCTAAAGTGCAGCATATGTGAAAGAAAAGTAGCATGAAGGTTAAGTCATAGCCAGACTATGGAACACTTTGAATGTCAAGCTAAAGAAATCTGGCCTCATTTTAGGAGGTAATAGGGAGCCATTAATGGTTTTTGAACAGAGGAGGGGCCGAATTAGAGCTGTGCTTTAGTAAAATTAATCTGGCCACAGAGTGAAGATGGAGTAGAGCTGGAAGAACATACACATGGGGAGACCAGTTTGGAAACTATTACAGTAACCAAGAGTTGCAGCTCAGGAGGAAAGGAGGGGAAGAAGGCAAACGATTAGGGGCAGCTAGGTGGCACAGTGGATAGAGCACCGGCCCTGAAGTCAGGAGGACCTGAGTTCAAATCCAGCCTCAGACCAAACACTTGACACTTACTAGCTGTGTGACCCTGGGCAAGTCACTTAACCCCAATTGCCTAAAAAAAAAAAAGGCAAACAATGCTGGCTGAGTAGAATTGGTAGGAACTGGTAGGAACTAGATGTTGAGGACAAGGAAGAAAGAGAAGTCAAGGAATAACTGAGGTTTCAAGCATTTCTTGCTGGAAGAGAAATTGACAAGGATAAAGGAAGTGAAGAAGAGAAATTCTGAGGCAAAGATGATGAATTTAGATGGGCTAGCCAGGGTGGATGGTGATCTGTAAAGGCTTATTGCCAGGAGGTTGGGCACTAGCTGGTGAATTCTGTTCTTTGTTGTTACCATTACTCATGAAAGCCTTCATTTAAGGCATTGATCCACACAGAGGAAATCATGTATCTACCGAAGTATTGAAGAAGACAGATGAGAAGGTAAAAAAGGCAAACACAAAAATTACACACACACACACACACACACACACACCAATTGTGTAACGGAAAATAACATCAAGCTACAATAAAACTCATGGAGGACTTTGGTACTGCCTTCATTCTCTCTCCTTAAAATGACTTCGTAGTTCTTTGTATTTACTCATCTTTGTCCTTCCAAAGGATATATCCTCTCAGTAGAATGGAAGCTCTCTGTGAGCAAGAATTGTTTCCCTTTTGTCTCTGTCCTTAGCACCTTGCACAGAACTTGGCACCTACTCAAGAATGAAGATTTGCTGAATGGAATTGAATTACCTTTTTTTAGAGTTAATGCATGGGGTCTTCCTTCCTTTAACTCTCAATCCATAACAGAAGAGAACGGTTACCTGGTTTTTCCTTTGCTGGTGCAACTATCCCCCTAATCTCTGATGTCTTTTCATGAAGGTGACTTAAAAGAGATTGGAGTTTTCCATGGCAAGAAAGAGGAGAGAGGGAGGCAAAGGCCTCATTCATCCCCACCCTACCCTAGCTGTGGCTACAATGCAATTGTAACCCTCTTTTAGGATAATTTAAGCAACCCTCTCCCTAGCACCCTTCCCACAGAGTTCCCGTTGGTTGATCAAGCCTCAGATAGGCCCATTTCTGGGCTTTAGAATTCTAGGTAACCAGGAAATGGGTATTCAAAAGGAAAGGAGCTGGTTGGGCCTATCAAGGAAAAGCAAATTGGATACTTCCTTCAGTGAAGTTTGGATTCAGTCAAAGGGCCGCAGTTGAGGACTTAGAGGATCACATGTGGCCTTGAGGCCTCAAGTTCCCCACCCTTGCATATACTAATGACTAGACAGCAGGTAGCTGGAAAACTGGAGCTCTTTGGGAATAGCACACTCAGCCCATCTCAGCCTCCTTCTGAGGTGCAGTCGGGGTTGGTTTGTCAGTGCCTGGAAAGTGGTCTTGTTATGTCTTATCTTTTCGTTTTGTTTTTGTTTTTGTTTTTTGCTAGGCAATAAGGTTAAGTAACTTGCCCAGGGTCACACAGCTAGTAAGTGGCAAGTGTCTGAAGTTGGATTTGAACTCAGGTCTGCCCGACTCCAGGGCCTGTGCTATATCCATTGCACCACCTAGCTGCCCTATGTTTTGTCTTAATATCTATATCATCGCTACTTAACTTTCAACTTTTTACTCAACTCAAAGAGATTTCAGGGAGCATCCTGGCTCAAAAGTCTGGCTGGCCCCTTTGGGCTAGGCTAGAATTAGGCGCCAAATCCTTCGAGGTGAATTTTCAGTTTTGTTTTCTTGTTGTAGCTATACTGTTTGGTTGTCGTTGTTTTACCTAGATCTGTGATTTTATAAGTATGGGGATTCCAGGGTATGCAGACGCCCTCTGTCAACGCAGATGGGCAAGTCCTTTGTAACACAGTGGTAGAGAGCTGCCTGAGAAAATGTTCTAGTGTCCAATGGAAATCTACATGGGTTAAAATTAGCAACATTACAAGTATAAAATGAGGGGATGCATAGCCAGGCAGACGTCTATCCAAAAGGGGGTTTAGTGGTCTAGAGACGCTCAGGCTATTGTCTAATGTGGCAGCAATGATGATGATGATGATGATGATGATGATGATGATGACAATAATAATAATGATAACTAATATTTATATACGGCTTTAAGGTATGCAAAGCTCTTTACATATGTTATCTGACATGCTGATCCTCACAACAACCCTGGAAGATAGGTGCTATTATGATCCTCATTTTACAGATGAGAAAACTGCAATCCAGAAAGGTAAAAAAAACTTGTCCAGAGTCATCCAGCTGTATGTGAGGTAGGATTCAAACTGCCCAAATCTAAGACCCATATTCTATTGGTTGCTTATTTGGAATGAAAGGTTAAAAAAGGGGTGGGGATGTACATTTTTTAGCCTCTCATTATGAACATTGGCCAGGACCGCCAGGATGCCCAGTCCCTTTTCCAGTCCTGATAGCCATTCCATGAATATCCCTTACAACATGTAGAAAAAGTAATCACTCCTATGCCATTGGTCACTCCTGGGCCTCCAAAGCCTCTCATTCTGGAGACTTCTTGACAGCCTCGTCTCTATCCTACCAACATACACACACACACACACACACACACACACACACACACACACACCCCTTTGGGTCTTTGATCATGTACTTCCATGGCCATTTGAGTGGGGTGGCCAGAGTGAAGGATAAGATAGGCAGGGAGCACTTACAATGTATAGCCACAGATAGACTGCTTGATAAAGGTGTCATGTTTTCATTTCTGTATATGTGTTGGGAAGAGGGGCAGGCTTCGAGGGATGGGGAGGGTATAGTCTCAATTCTTTTCAGAAGAACTTTTTTTTTTAGCCAGCTGGGTATCTGACCTTAGTAAATCTCTCCTTACTTTAAAAATAGTTTAGTGTACCTTGCTGTTATTTAAAAAGAACAGTCAGAATTGCTGGAAGTAATGCATGAAAAAGAATTAAGGTTTAAAAGCAGTCTACAGGGAGCCAGGCAGATTAGCCACACTGGAGGGCCTGGTTAGAGGGGGACCACCCTTTTTCTGTGGTGGTGCAGCTGCTGTCAAAATCACTGTTCTCCCCTTACTAAAGTGACTTATGACAGATGTTAGGGCTCAAGGAAGAAGAGAGGGAGAGAGATTTCAACCTTGGTCATGACCACCCCTCTCCATCTATGGTTACCAGGGCCTTATAAGAGGGCAATGATCCCAATGATCCCGTTGCCCATTCATCTTGGGACAATGCAGGTAGCCCTCTCTCCCAGTACCCTTTGCGCAGAGCTTTCATTGGCCAGCCAAGTCTCAGTACTGCACATTTATGGGTTCTAGATTCAAAAGTAATCAGTGGGCAGGGATTTCTAACAACTGCCTGGACATATCAGACACGCTTCCCCTGTAATGCTGAATAAGCCAATAAGCCAATAGGTGGTTGGAGAGGAAGACATCTTTGGACATAGTTCACTCAATTAACTGTCTTGGCCCTCCTTGTCCCCAGAAATGGAGGGGAGTGGTTAGTCAGCATCTAGGGAGCCTTGGGATCTGTTAAGAATCAGGCGTTTTGTTGATTAAATTCAGATTTTTAAAAAAGGGGAAAAATTTATAATATCAGGCATCTTCATGTCTGCCCTTTGTCCACTCAGTTTTAAAGATACCAGGGGGTGTCCTGGCACAAATACTTGATTGGAAGAGATTTCCAGCCAAGATGGCTACATGAACTCAAGGCAGACTGCCTTGTTCCCTGACACTTCAGCAATATGCTGAAGTTCACATCAGACCAAACAGTGATCAAGAAATCCAATGAGAAAGCACAGCAAGTGAGTTCTTCCACCCCAGGAACTACACAAAAAATCAGTCATAGACAATAAGAAAAGGGACCACTCCAGTAAGTCCAGCGGTAACTCAGCCGGAGATTAGACACATGTGTCCTGAGGCAGCAAGAGCAGAGGGCTCTCCTGATAAAGCCCCAGAATGGTCAGCAAGCAGAGTCATAACCCACAGCTCAGTCTGGGATAGCTCAGATCCAGGGAGTCTGAAATCCCTAATATTCTGTCCTGAAATGCCATAGAGTGCCCTCAAGATCTAGCATGCCGAACTTGAATAGACTAGGTTTGGGGGTAAAGGTGGAGTAATCACAGGAAGTAGTAGTCTGCACTGGAACCCAAGACTAGACAAAGCAGAGCCAACCATTCCACCCAAAAGTGTGACGGGGTGGAGTTAAACCTTGGCACACAGCCCAAATTCAGGCACTAAAGATAAAAAGCTGAATAAATCAAAGAAACATCAACCAGTATAAAAAATTATTGCAAATATAACTTCACAACAACTGTAAGCAGAGACTCAAAAGAAAAAAAATGGATTCATCTACAAGGACAGCATGAAGCAAGAGATAAAATATCAAATATAAGCTCTGGAGGAAAAAAAACTGAAAAGAAAATAAGTAGCTTAGAAGAGAAAGTGGTAAACCTTACCCAAGAAATAGACTCCTTGAAAAACAGAATAAACCAAACAGAAGCAAATGATTCCCTAAGACAACAAGAAATATTAGAACAAAATAAAAACATTGAAAAAATGTAACAACAAACCTAGCAAACAGATCAGGGAGAGAGAATTTAAGAATCACTGGACTCCTTGAAAACTATAATTAAAAAGGTCTGGAAACAATATTTCAAAAAATCATCAATGAAAACTGCCCAGATCTGTTAGAGCCTGAGGGCAAAGAAGAGATAGAAAGAATCCACCTACGACCTCCTGAAAATAATTCCAAAATGAAAAGCCCCAGAAATGTCATAGCCAAAATCCAGAAAAAAATTCTGCAAGCATGCAAAAATAAGCAGTTCCAGTACCAAAAAAAAACTACAATGAGGATCATAGGAAAGCTAGGAGCTCCTACTAAAAGCCAGAGATCTTGTAATACAATAATCCAAAAGACTAATGAGATAGGTTAACAACAAAGAATAACTTAACCTGCAAAGCTGAGTATAATACTTGGGGGGGGGGAGCCGGGGAATGAATCTTTAATAGACTAGAGGACTTTTTGATGAAAAAAAGCAAAAATTAGTAGGAACTCTGAAATACAAATACAAGAGCCAAGAGAAACCTAGAAAGGTAAATTTCTTTGAGCAATTAGAAGCTGTATGATAGTGTACTGCTAATATTCTATTAGAAAGAGAAGAAATCTTAATCTGTTCTAAGGATTTGAAGAGGGGTAAAAGAAAGAAAAGGAAAAGGAGGAAGACACAAGAGTAGAAAAGGAGGAAGAAGGGGGATACACATTTCTATTTCTCATAAATTGGGTGTGTGAGAACATACAAATATGGAGAAAAGGGTGGGGGGTATGGTTGGCAATTGAATCTCATTCTTCTCTGGAATGGACAAAGGCGGGCTGAACACACACACACACACACACACACACACAGAGTTTGGTGTAGAAATACAGCAAATTCAACAGGGAAAAAAGCGGGGATTGGGGAAGTTAAGACAGAGGACTAATCAGGTAGTAGTGAGTAAAAGGGAGAAAAAGAAAAGAAAGGAAAAGAACTAGACTCAAAGGGGTTGTCTTAGATAATATCTTAGACCATTGTGGAATGGATGAAAAAAAATGTGGTATATGAAAGTAATGAAAGATTATTGTTCCAGAAGAAATTACAAAAGAGACAATTGCTGAGAATCTTGAATAACAAGAACTGATGCAAACTGAAGTGAGAAGAACCAGAACAATTTATACAAGGACAACAACATTGTAAAGAAAAACAATTTTGAAAGACTATGGAATTCTGATCAATGTAATGATAAACCCTAAGTCCAGAGGACTGAAAATGAAACATGCCACTCAACTCCAGCCAAAGAGGTGATGGACTTAACATACAAAATGAGACATATATTTTTGGATGTGGACAATGAGGGTATTTGCTTTTGTGGGCCTGAGCATATTTGTTACGAGAATTTTATTTTTTTTTAATTGTTCAGTGAGGGAGTGGAGTAGAAGGGAGAGACAATAAATACCTAAAAAATAAATAAATGCATGAATACATAAATGTATAAAATGGAAAAAAAAATTAAAATGAAATGAGCACAACCAGGAAAACAATGTTTACAAAGACAACAACACTGTAAAGAAAACCAGCTTTGGAAGACTTAAGAATCCATAAATCCTTTAGGATAAATTTTCTGTTGTATTTTCTGAAGTTTTTTTGTTTTATTTTCTTTTCAGCTCTGGACCTGTGATTTCCTATGCTTCAGGTATTCCTAAAGTAGAAATTCCCTGTGTCAAAAGAGTTGGGTAGGTCCTCTGTAACTTAGCATGACCTGATGAAACTTCATAGTACCATATATAGGTTCAAAACCGCTACTTCACAAGTATAAGGTAGAGGATAGGCCTGGCTGGGCAGAAGTCCTTTTGAAAAGTATTTGAGTAGACTGGAGACTCACAGTCTAAGGGAATAGGGCAGCTAAAGAAAAAAGATCCTAATGGGATGTTAGGTTGCTAGATTTCTTTGGGGTCAGCATATTTAGTACATCCTGGAGCCCTGTAGAGGTGTTATACCCCTTGGTTGGTCAGTGTCTGGGTATTATGCCTATTAGGAATCAGGTGGAAACAAGTAAATATTGTACTGCTTTGGGGCAGCTTCATGGTCCAAGAAAAGAGGGAAAGGCTCTGATTCTGGCTCTTCCATTATACTTATGTGACCTTAGGCCAGTCCCTTAGCCTCTGAGCCCCTTCATTTCCCCATCTGCAAAATAAGACCAATAGTAAGTATTCCTCAGTATTTCCCTAGGGCATGATGAGAACAGAATAGAAACAAAAGCACCATATAAGTATGTAAGTATTTGTGGGCAGGTGGTCTAGTCACTAGTCATGGAATGACTAGGAAAAAATCCCTTTGGATCATCTCACTGTTGCTGACAGTGAGAACATGGGCTTGGGGAACAAATGTTGCCTTTGTCAGGGGCTCACTGAGAGGGGCCTATCATTCCCCAAGCTGGCAGCTGGGACCAAGTGCTTCAGATCCTTGGGGCAGCTGTTGAGAACTAAACACCAGGCAGAAGGTAGGACAGGGCTCAGAACTGGGCAAGAAGCCAGGTTCAAGCAGGGCCCCCAACACAAAAGGAGCACAAAGGTTACAAGACAAATGTCTTCGCAATTGGCAAAAACCAACATGCTCTAGCTGGAGAAAGTATGGGCCAGGAGATGCCTAAACTGAAATCACAACTCTTCCTTCTCTTCTGTCTGTTCCTTCCATGATAACTTTAGAGAAAGCTGACTTATTTGTGTACCTAAGGGGCAGCTAGGTGGTGCAGTGGATAGAGCACTGGCCCTGGATTCAGCAGGAGGACCTGAGTTCAAATCCAGCCTCAGACACATAACACTTACTAGCTGTGTGACCCTGGGCAAGTCACTTAACCCCATTGCCTAGCCAAAAAAAACTCCCCAAAAAACCAAAAAAAACCCAAAACACAACAACAAACCTGAACTTATTTGTGTAACTAAAACCAGTCAACATAAGTTGAACTTGCTATTTACTCCTTAATTTTGATTTGTAGTATAGTCCACTATCTTGAAACAAAATGGCAGCCAATAAAAGTTTTCACATGAGCAGATTTACTGTCATTCCTAACGGCTTTCAGTGAATTTTCACATGTGCTTAGAGATTACAGAATTAAATATTTTCATAGAATGAGATTCCATACACCATCTTAAAACCAAATAGGTACATGGGTTTCAGCATTTGCTGGATTTCATATACTAGTTCATATGTCATGTAGGCTGTGGTTCACAAGACCGCTTGTCTTAAGAAAGCAAAGTTGATAATAACTTGACAATGAGGCTAGAGAGATCCTGATTCTCCAGGAGAAAGTACACCACACTGCTCCACGTGTCAAATTATGGGCCTGATGTTCTGAATCATATAATAATGGATGGCATTGCTTCTATGCTCACTCTAAAGTTGCACTATATCTGAACTATGAGACAAGTGATCGGGGTATGGTGGCAGAGCATTCCTTTGCTGGGAAAACAATCCTATGTTGGATCCAAATTGGGATCTACAAGTAAACCCAAAAGCTACAGCAGGTCAGATTCTTATTTCCTCAGCATGCTGAAACCAGTTGCAGGAGTAGAGATTTAGACTGGGAGATCATTACTAGATCAAATGCCAAGATAGAGTGCATAGGCATTGACCATTTGCTTGACACAACTTGTGTCCCAAAGCTTCAGTATTTCATGATGAGCTATTTATTTTCCCACCACCACACAGACACTAATATCCTGGTGTGGTCCCAGGTTGGGTTCTCTGCATCCCCTCCTAACTCTACTGGCCCAGTTAAGTTGTGGACTTGGACATAAATGGGTTCTAGCCTCAGTTCCACCAATCCCTCCCTGTGTAACCATGGGTAAGTCCTTTCCCCTCTTTGGGCCTCCATTTCCCCAGCTGTATGCTGAGGAACTTGAACCAGATGATCACTAAGGTCCCTTCTGGCTCTGACATTCTATGAGCTTCTATAACCCTCTGTTTTGTTTGAACTTTTTATCCCTCCTGTGAGTGTTCTCCACCTGGCACTCAGTGCACAAGAAACAAGAAAGGACTAGAGGTCTGTTGAATTAGCCATTGTAGTGCCACGTACGCAAAGTTCCTTGAGAAATACTTCCTCAATGATTTTTTAAAATGCCTTATTACAGTGGAAACTTAAGGAAATGTCGCTGGGAAGCTTTGTGCTAACCCAGAAACACAGAATGTCTAACCTGGGAGGGACCTTGGTGACCAGTCACTATAACCCCCTCATTTTGGGGAAGAGGATGTTGAAGCCCATACTAAGGAAGGGACTTATCCAAAGTCAGCCGTCAAGCCCAGACTCAGACCTAGGCTTTTCAATTCTAAACCCAAGGTTCCAGACAAGTTATTTGAAAATCAAAGCAGCATGGATTTGGAGGAACAAAATGGCAAAGGAAAGGCAGGTCTGCTGACTCTGGCTTCTAGCTAACAGTTAAGCATGGAAAGACAAATGCAGTCACCCTCTTCTTCAGAAACACTCAGTCTTCCCTCTCTCCCCCTTTTTTTAATTGTACAGAACATATCTGTGAAACAAATGTTGAGCACCATGGAAATAAATAACTGAATCCAGTGACTTTATGATACAACAAAGCCTCTTCTTCCTGTCGAATAATGGCTACCTGCCCACTGCTTTCCCCAGAGTGGAGAGCTGGAGTCAGCCAAAAGAGATTCAAGCGTGGAAGCTGCAGATGCTCAAAAGAGACAAACCCCAAACTTCTGAAAGGCTTAAGACAGAAATTGAACAGCCCCGCTATTGTTAACTGGCAACAATACGTGCAGGTAAGCCCTGCTCAGTGGAAACCCCACTCTGTGCAAATCTGCATTGAGAAAATGGTTAAGTCAGAGGGTTCTATAACTTACATGAGAGAAGAATGTATGGAACCAAAACCATTGAGAGTTGGAAGAGACCATAGAGGACATCTGGTCCAGTTCATTCATGTTTCACAGGAAGAAACTGAGGCCCATAGAGGGGAAAGAGCTTGACAAAAAGTCACAAATCTACTTATTGCTAGAGCCAAGACACTTAGCCCAGTGCTCATCCTACTGCTACTCCAGTGTTCCTTTATGAGGACATTTTCCATGAGGCTCCTTAAAGTAGTGAGTTCCCCTAGTAGTTTGGAAATGTCATGTTATTTGCAAAATTTCGATTTGCTCACAATTTTTATGGAATATTTAGTGAGGGAAAAACGGGATCTGGAGTCAGAAGACCTAGATTCAAATCTTATCTTCACTACTGGACTGTTGGTGTGACCCTGATTAAGTTCTATCTCTCTAGGTTTCAGTGTCTTCCTCTATAAAATGAGGGAGTTGGGTTAGAGGATTTCTAAGGCCCCTTTAGGCTCTAAATTCTATTATCCTCTGATTACTGAACATTCTACAAAGGCCTTTGTTCTATATCCTTCCAAAAATATGGCACCAAGAATAGAACACAATACTCCAGATGTGTTCTGACCAGGGCAGAGTACAATGGGAATACCACTTCCTTAGTCCTGGGAGTTGTGCGTCTCTTAATGCACCTTAAGATTACATTAATTTTTTTAACTTCCATATCACATTGTTCAGACTGATAGTCCTCCTGAGGTCCCCAATTCTACCTACCTTCACTCTATCCTACCCGATTGAAAAGACCAAGGTCATGAAATATGAGCATCCACATTTACTCTCACCCCTACCTCAAAACACCTCTGATTCTATATTCTCCATCTTATCACATCATCCTCTCTTGATTGACAGGAAGAGGTGTTCTATATACTCTCTAAATCTAACTGTTCTTCCTATGTCCTCGATTCCATCTACTGCCTGACTCTGGAAGAACCCTGCTCATTAGCTGCTGATTAGTGTTTATACTGATCATTACATACCCCTAGTATTCCAGACACAACAAGTCAATTAAGGACAGTCTCTACCCTAAAATGTTGTTTGCTTGTTTAAGAACCCATGTAGACATATCCGTGGCAAATGTCTTTCTAGTGGTGTTTTTACATTTAATTTGTGAGAATTGGGGGTAGGAGAGAATGAATGGGAGATGGAGAAAAGATAATAGCACTTATTCTACCAAGAGAGGCTGCCATACTGCATTGGAGCAAAGAGTGGATATGTGGAAAGGAGTCCTGGATTCCAAACCTAGCTCTACCACTTACAACTATGTAGCCTTGACAAATCACTTCTCATCTCTGAGCCTCTGTATTCTCACCTGTAAAATTGAAGGGTTCCTTTAGATCAGGGGTATCCAACGCAAACAGAAATGAAGGGTACTAATCTGTACATAAGGATGCCTGCAGGATGGATATTGACTTAGTTTTGAAACGCAATGTTATCTACGGCTTTTTGTATTTTCATTTATTTTGTCAACTATTTCCCAATGATATTTTAATCTGGTTGCGCCACACTCAAGAGTATAGTGGGTGGCATGTTGCTTGTGCTTGACACCTCTGCGCTAGATGATCTCTGTGGACCCTTCTAGACTTGGATCCAACGGAGATGTCAGCAAGCTACGATGAGGCTTGGCTGCCAGGTTAGTCTTAGAACTCATCTTTCTTTGAGGATAGGCATTACCAGCCAACCTTGACATCCTTTCTTTGTCTTTGTTCTCTTTGATCTTGATACTGCATTTGAAACTGCTAGCCACCTCTTCTTGCAACTCAATTCTCCTCTGGCTCTTTTCTTATCTCTGACCACTCCTGGTTTCTTCCCTGGTTTCTTCTGCCTCTGCACACATCACCAAGGTTCTACTATTCTACTATTCTTTCTCACTCTTCTTTCATTCATAGAGTTCATACATTCCCATGGCTTCAACTTCCACCTCTCTAAATGACTCCAAATCTTCAAGCTAAGCCTTGAATTTCCCCCTCAGACCAGTCCCAGATCTCCAGCTGCTGCCTGGACGTTTTCACCTGGAAGTACTGCTATCACCTCAAACTCGGTATGCCTAGAGCCAATATCATCACCCACCCACCCCCAAACCCAGTTCCAACTGTCTGGTTTTCCTGCCTGTCAGTGGCACACCATTGTTCTCATCACGAAGACTCAAACCTTTGGAATTATCTTGGACTCCTCCCTCTCCCTCCTCTCTCATCTCTCAATCACCAAGTCCTGTTGATTTGTTCTTTGAAGCATTTCTCCTCTCTTTCCCTTAATCTCCACTGAGGCCCACTCTCATCACTGCACACCTGGATTATTACAACAGCCTCCTAGCGAAACCTCCTGCCTCCAGGCTCTCCCCCTCCCCCAATCCATCCTGAACCCCATTGCCAGACTGATCTGCCTTAAAACACCACTTTGATCCTGTCATTTGCCTGTTCGGAAACCTCCTATTATCTCTTGCGGCTAGCTAAACTCTGCTTGGCTCTGGGCGCCCTCCACAATCTGGTCTCATCCTAAAAAAGAGGGCTCCTTTGCTTTCTACAAGCCCCTTAGTGCACCACTCCATTGACCCTCCTCCTTATGGAGTTCTAATGCCTGTTTGAGAAACATGGCTCTGAGGTCAGCAGGACCCTACCCATACCAACATATGGATTTTGAGTCAATTTAGGAAGAGACAGGATGACCATTTGTCTGCTTTACTAGAGTGATGATGTTTTGGGGGGGAGTATGGGTTGTACTAAATAATCTCTGAGTTCCCAACTTTGAAATGATGTGCTTCTATAAGAGCTCGGCCAGTCTTACTTCCCAGTTATCCCCGGTACCCAACCACCACACTATTCCTGTTGTTCTCCTCACTTTTCCAGTAACCTCCTATGTTACTCCCTACCTCCATGCCTTGGTTTGCACTGGTCCCCTCACTAGAATGCCCTCCCTTCATTCCACCGACTGTCCAAATTCTACTCATTCTATCCTTTAAGGCAATGCCACTCTCATATCTTCCAGGGGCTAGTCTTTAAGATTGTTATATCATAGAATACACAGCAGTATTCCCATGCTATGGACAGAAGAATAGTAGTAACATCATAAAACCACAGGCTTGGAAAGGGCCCTAGATATCATGTAGTCCAACTTCTTCCTTTGTCAGATGGAGAAATTGAGACTCAGGAGATGAGAAATGGCTTTTCTCACATTCTACAGCTAGCAAGTGGCAAAGCCAGGACATGAACCAAGGTCCCTTGACTCCCAGGTCTGAGATCTTTCCATTATTCTCTGTCTCTCACTCTGTCTTTTTCTGTCTATCTCTCTGTGTGTCTTTGTGTGTCTCTCCTCTCTCTGTCTCTTTCTCTGTCTCTGTTTCTCTGTCTTTCTCCTCTCTTTCTCTGCCTCTCACTGTCTCTCTGTCTCTCTCTCTCTTGCCCCCTGTGCTTCTCTCTTCCCTTTATTCTCCCTTTTTGGAGAGGATTGGTCACTACTTCAGCTAAGGTCAGTTTGGCCAAGACAGAAGAGCAGGGCTAACCTCCTGAGTGGAAGGGGCCAAGGGAGCAGATGGAGGCTGTGAAGTCCGGAAGATGTCATGAACCCAGCTTCAGAGAGAAGTTGTGCTCACTATTTCCCCCAGTCTCAGGCTAGAACCATCATATATGTACAATACATGTAATGTATTAGTATTAATGTAAAAGCAGGAAAGGACCTAAAAGACCCTTTCATCCAACTGCTGCTTTCTACAAGCTCCTTAGCGTGCCCTTCCATTGTCTCCATGTAGAGACCTGACTCCTGTTTTAGAAACACAGTTTCAAGGGCAGCAGGACCCCTGCACTGGTATAAACAGACTGACTGAATCAATTTAGGCTAAAGTCATACTAAGGAAGCACTTTGATTTTTATTTATTTCCCCATCTCCAAAACGGGATAATGTTACCTGTCACACCTACCTCATAGGATAAAATGATTTCATAGCTATGCACTTGCTTTGAAGAGGCAAGAGTGCTGAGCTTTTTACCAACCACAAACTAAGAAGAAGAAGAAGAAGAAGAAGAATTAACAAATAGAGCCATGGTTTCTCAAACTCAGAGACCATGGAACTCTTGTGCATTTTTTTTAATGCTGTGGAATCTCAGCCCTGGCACGGTATTGGGGCAGTGCCTGTGAGTGGAAAAGTACATAAATGGCTGTATGTCTGTCCTTCTAGGTTGCCCCTGCCAGGAACCTCCTAGATACAACACGTAGAATCCTGAGCTGGGGATTTGAGGGGCTGATGCCTGCCCAATTTGGGTGACTCTTTTTAATGGCCAGCTAGTTGCAAAGAATATTGATTTCATTTCTTTTACTACCTGTGTCATAAACTTTGTGTGTGTGTTTGAGGCAGGGGGTAGGGTACTGAGCTTGTAGATGATTTTGAAAACATATATGCACAGCTGCAATCACAATGTGGTTAAAACGCCACTAGCTGCATTTCTCAAGTGGTTTGCTAGTATGGGATGTTCAAACAACATAAATAAAGTAACAAAATATGTTGTGGGATTGGAATCCAGCAGCCCTGCAAACGTGGCAGAGTGTGTTCCTCATAATCACTGGAAACAATAGATTCTCACAAGGCAAAAAGCCCCAATGTGATGACACTGCCAAGTCCCCCCTGAATTAAAGGCTCCCCTCATTTGAAGCTGGCCCCTTGTGCTGCCACCACCACCCAAGCATTTCCTCCTTAGACTTCAACCTTGAGACCTTCACCTCTCACTCCTAGAGTGGAGGTCACTCAAATCACTGAACTAGTTTATTTAGAGAGCACCTTGCTACAATATGAGCCAAGCAGAGGAAAAGCTATGTAGAAGCATTCAAATTCCAGATAGACAGTAAAGCCATAGAGGCCAGTTTGTCACACATAGTAATGTACAATTTAGAGCAAGAAGGACCTTTGAAGATCAGGGGTTCCCAACTTGGGGTATTTGTATCCCCAGGAGCAATGAGAAGGCTGTCAAGGCAGAATGCTGAATATTTGGTCAATAACTATATTACCCTATTGAGATATTCCAGAAATTCCAAATTGATTTTCTAATCAACGAAGCTATACAATTTCTGGTATACTCTTTTTTTTTTTTATGGTATACTCTTGAAGAAGAAAAATTAATCTCTTTATTTCTTCAATGTATATGCATGGGAAATGCTAGAATTTATTTCTTTTCATTTGGAATAAAGGTCATGGGAAGGTTTAGAGAAAGGCCACAAAGTATGGGGAACTAAAAAAAAGTTGGGAAGCTAATCCAGTCCCCACATATATCTGGCTTCCCTTTTTAATCCACGCTGATTTCACCCCAAGAGATGAGCCAGTCTCCCTCAGCCCCTTGGTCCTTAAGAAAAACAAATTCCTTTCTGGCTGGATTCCAGCTACACCCCAAAGTTCATTTCCAAGCTCCACTGATTGTTTCATCCTTCCCAGTTCCCATGCCTCCAACTTTCTCAAGCTTGCCTCTCTCCCTGGACCCCGCAGCCTAGGGCAAGGACTTCATAAACTTTTCCTCCTCCTCCTCTTGATTGAATTAATCCTTCCCACCCCAACCCCCCCCCCAGGTTCTTTTTACTTCCTCCAGACTGTGCCTTTAGTAATCTTAATTCCTCTTCAGTGCCCCCTTTCCTCTTCCTGGCTCTGTTCTAGTCGGATCCTTCCCCTCACACATCCCTCCTCCCACACCTATCCCAGACCCTGTCCTTCTGTGTTACCATTGTTCTGTTTCCTCTCCCACCCATTACTGAGGTGATCCTCTTTCGACCAATCAGAACTAACAGCTACACAGCAGCTGCATTTATAGAAAGAAGATTAATTCTGTCTATGGTCAAAAAAGGAGTATAAGTAACCCACATGTATATATGTGTTGGGGGGAGTGTTGGTCACCACACCCTAACCCCTTAATAAGGGGTTATTGAAGCAAGGTGTATAAATCAAAACTATTTTAGGACCTGAATACTGAAGAGCTGTTTTCAGCCAGGTAGCTAGCTATAGGTGGGGACAGGTTAATCACTCATCATCAAAATAGGCCTATTTAAAGCAATTTTACAAGGCTCTCCTATATTCATATTGCTTATGTGTGAATTGGCCCAAGAGACCATTTTCTCATTCCTCATGTTCAGGAAAGCAGCTACTGACATGGAAATGGAGTCTTTCTTTAGTGTCAGCCACGTTTTAAAAGGGACCCAAGAAAAGTCTGAAGGTTCATAAAAACAAGAAACATGTCAACAATTGTTTCAGTCTGTGTGAATCTTGCTTTTTTTCAAAAACTTGGGAGTTGAAGAAGAAAGGAGGAGGCAGAAAAAAATTCTATTTCGCAAAGAGGGAAGTTTGGGTTAAGGTGATTTGCTATTTCATTCATTTCATGAGCATTTATTAAGCAGCTGCTGTATGCCAGGTATTGTGCTAAGGTGCTGGGAATAGAAAACCAAAAGAGAAACAATCCCTCTCCTAGAGGAATGTATGTTCTTTCCATTGGGGAAAACAATGTTGTACACAGATAAGTAACAAAATATTAGATAGACAAAGTAATATTGACTGGGAAGCATAACTGGAAGGATTCCAGTTGACGGTGGTTCATAAAATAAATTTGGAAAGAAGCTAGAGATTCTAAGAGGAAAGGGGTGAGAAGGGAGGGAATTCAAGGCACGGAGATGGGAGGCAGAGTTATCTCTTCCTGCCACCTCTCCCTCTCCGCACCCCCCACCCACACATACTCCAAACAAACATAAAGAAAAATAGCAGGTCCAGGCACCATGATCTCAAGGTGGACGAGATCCAGCTTACTAGAAGCAGTGCTTCAACAGAGCAAGAAAAAGGAAATGGGATGGTTTCTGGGCTTCCTTTAAATTGAAGAGTGATGATGGCTTAGCCAGGACCAGCCCCAGGCAAAAGAAAGTCAGTCAATTTTGTCTTTGCTTCATACTCCAACACCCTGTCCCAGGCTTTCAGGCTATCCTCCTGTATTCTAGAAAATTCTAGAAAAACCGTGCAAGCATAGGATGAAGGGGGGTCTGGCTGGGCAACAGTCTTCGTGGGAAGATCTTGGGGTTGACCTGGCAGAAAAGAAGCTAATTATATCTTTGCATTATGAGAGGTGTATGGGAGTGTCTAGCAGTAGGAGGTGAGAGTCCCAGTGTACTCTGCTGTGCTCTGAGCCCAAATGAAGTATTGTGCTCATGTTCTAGGCACCACAGAGCATGAGAGGCATTGAAAAACTGGAGAGCACCAAGAAGAGGATGACTAGGATAGGGGATGAACTAAAAATCAGGCCATGTGATTATCAGTTGAAGGAAGTAGAGAGTATTTAGCCTGGAGAAGAGAGGACTTGGAGGTGAGGGATGGGGCACAAGTGATATCTTTAAGTATTTGAAGGGCTGTCATGGGGAAAAGGGGTTCTGTTCTGATTGGCCCCAGAGAGCAGAACTAGAAAGGCACAAAGGGGGATTTAGATTTGGCATCAGGAAAAATATTCTAATAATTAGAACTATCTCAAAGCGGAATGGGCAGCATCAACAGGTAACAGCACTCACCAGAGGTCTTCAAGAAAAAGTCAGAGGACCATTGTATGGGCTTGTTGTAGAAGAGATACCTGTGCAGGTAAAGGAAGGACTAGATGACTGTTGTTGAGGTCTCTGCCAACTCAGAGATGTGTAAGCACAAGATGGTGGGGGCACGACTAGACAGCAGATCATACGAAAAAGATCTGAGGGTCTTAGTAGACTGTAATCTCAATATGAGTCAGCAGAGTAATGTGGAAGCTAATGGATCTTAGACTACATTAAGACAGGCACAGCTCCAGGAGTCAGAAGGTGAGAGTCTCGCTGTACTCTACCCAGATCTACTATTCCTGGAGTAGTAGATTCAGTTTTGGGTACTTCATTTTAGGAAAGACAGGAATACAGTGATAATAAGGAGAGCATCCAGAAAATGACAACCTAAAAGATGACAGGCCCCAGGCTATATGAAGATCAGTTGAAAGAGCTGATGATGTTGAGCCTAGAGAAGAGAAGACTGGGGTGGTGTTAGAGGTATGATGGCTGTCTTGTGGAAGACTGATCAGTCTTGTTCTGCTTGGTCCCTGAGGGCAGAACCAAGACTGATACGTCAAAGTTGCAAAGGGGTCAATTTAGGTTCAATGTCAGGACAAAGGTCCTAATTGTTAGAGCTGTCCCATAGTGGAATAGTCTGCTGTAGGTGGGCATGAGGTCTTCCAGCACAGGCTGGAAGACCACTGTGGGGATGGGGGTGGGGTGTTGTAGTAGAGGAGATTCCTGTCCTTCTGCTACAGTTTAGCCTAAATGGTCTCTGAGCTTCCTTCCAGTCATGAGAAAGCTTCTAGCTCATTCACATGAAGACTGAGGAACCTCAGTGTGTTATATTTTCAAATACCCATAAGGTCTCAGAGCAATGCTGGACCTAAAGGAATGAATTGCTTATGGCGGAACTTCAGGCATCAATGACAAGAGGGATTTGGAAGGTGGAAATCTTCCTGGGGCCCCTTAAATCCAGCTGAATGAGTTCAGAGTCTCTTGCCTTGGTGTAAAGATGACCCGTGTGAAAGGTTTCAACTTAGCAAAAAGGTAGCAATGTGGCTTGGGACCCTCCTGAAGAGAGACGAGACAGCAGCCCACGTCCCCCTCCCTGTCATTCCTCTACCCCATTTCCCAGAACTACCTCATTTTCAACATCTTAAGCCTTCTTTTTCCCCTCAAGCTCACACCAGACTGTGGACAGTGGCACTGGGTGTGGAATTTGGGCCTGGCCTTCCTGTAATCACTGAGTCGCTTTAGGATGAATGCTGTACATTAAGACGCGAGGTGAGGTGTGTGCTTTCATTGGCCAAAAGCACATCCGCATGTTTGCCAGATGATCACTTGGTCTAATGAATGAAGAGGCCCAGTTGCTTCCATTTGTCAGCTCCCGCCTGGCAGCTAGGGGCTGTTAGGGGATGCCCTGCCCGCTCTGGCTCTGCTGGCGGCATCGGCTCACAATGCAAAGTGTGTAAAGGGGCAAGAGTAAACAAGAAGGCACTGCTGTTGTTGGACCTCAAAATTATTTACAGAGCACAAGCTTTACCGTCAAAAAGGCCCTTTTTCCATCAGTGGGCAAAAGCCAGCATACTCTTTATGTATACAAACATCTGCTTCAGTCATGAAAGGAAACGTTAAACTTCCAATAAGCGCACTCGTGGCTGCATCCTTGCAGCTCTCAATTCCAGCAGACCATCTCACTGGAAAATCTAATGGAAGAAGCGAGTTACTGTCTAGTCAGTATTCCCCCAAAATGGGGGCTCAGATTGGGGCAAGGGGCCTCCCAGAGCCCCCTCTGAGCCACTTCCTCACCCCAGGAATATCTGCAATCAAAGCACGAACTAGTAACAAACTAAAGGACATCATCTAGCCAGGACAGAAACAGACCTGGATTTTCCTATATCCACAGATTCCACTTTTAATCTAGACTCTCTCTATGGGCCTGACTCCCTGAGTTTCAGTTTCCCCATATGTAAACTGAACATAAGAAGCTGTATTCTGCCTACCTCCCAGAGTGGCATTAGAGAACCCAGTAGACACTTACTTTCACGCTTCAGTGGCTCCCGAAGCTCATCAGCATGATGACCCCTTGCACCAAAGAAAATCAAAGCCCATTCAAGATTCCTCATACTGGGCCCCTTTTGGATCATGGCTTTCCCTAAACCCTCTATAGGAGATCTGGGAAGCTGGAAGCCTTCCACTGGTTACTTGACTATTTGGTGGATGCCAGTAAAACACTTGGGCATGTCCATCTGTTATGTCTCCCTCTCACTATATGAATGATCCTCCTTAGCCAGTGGCTAATAGACAGAGATTACCCCAGCCCCAGAAACCCCCCCACAACACACACACACACACACACACACTCAAGTACAGTATTCCATTAGCTCTAGCTTCCTAAAATCTAAATCAACTCCAATTTTGGCCCAAATGTTTTTCATCGTAAAAGGTCAATTTAAATGTGCCAATGTACAGAATGTATAGACGTACAGAAACTCAAAGTATGCAGAGCCAGGTCCAAATAACAAAGGTATGCTGTTCAGCAACCCAGCCAATGTGCCAGAAATGATGTCCAAAAGGATCTGAAAACACTAACCAAACACTTCGGGTAAATTTTAACCTCTCTCTCTCCCAATCCTTTCCCCCCCTCTCTTTTTTTTCAGAGGAGGGGGTGAGTTGGCTGGCTTTCTTTGCATTATAAAATATGTGTGGGACAGGAGATTGGGTAGGAAAATCAAAGATAATAACTCATCAGTTGAGAGATAAAGGATGATTTCGCTCCACCCAGTACCTCGCTGGGTAGCTCTAACTCTCATGATAAAAAGAAGGTATGAGTTATCATGCTGGAAATTCTGAGTCAGATAAAATATTTACTACCCACAAAAAAAAAAAACCCAACTGTGGGCTCCATATGAGTATTCTTGCATCATATTTTAGCTATAATTTTAAATAATTCTAAGTTGTGATTTTATATTTTTAATAATTTTATGTTATAAGCTATCATTTTAAATAATTGTCAGAACCAAAGTTCGTAGGCTCATCTATTTAGAGGCAGAAGGAATCTTCTAGCTCATGTAGTCCAAGCCCTTTGTCTTACACCTGAGGACCCTGAGCCACCAAGGTGAAGTAACTCACCCAAATCTCCTAGGCAGCAAAGCTGGGGTTTGAACCCAGAGACTCTGACTCCAAATCCAGGCCTCTTCTTTCTACACCACTCTGTGAATGGCACCTAAAAGTCAAGGAAAACATAGGTGTCTTTCCCTATCTTTCCCCTAAAATCATCATTTTCACAGTATCAAAAATTATATATTCTTCCTATAGGTAAAACCCTGACAGGTAGCATAGGGTAGTGGTGAGAGGGTGAGTCTTAGAGTAAGGAAGACCTGGGTTCAAGTCTTGCCTCCAACCCATATTAGTTGTATAACCATGGGCAAGTCACTTAGTCTCTCAGTCTCCCCTAGCAGCTCTCTAAGATTATTATGTAGGGATGAGGATTCATTGAGTAAATCAATCGTCACCTCACCCCATTTAACAGAAGTGAGAAAATACTACCCCTAGATACTTTAATTAGGTTAGGACAAGTCTCAATCATCAACCAAAGACTTGAAGAGAAGCTGCTGATCTACACTGATGAAGAGAGTTTCCACACAGGAAGGTCCTCGTAAGGACCTTCAATCATTGTAACAACGAAATCACAGGTCCAAAGGGGGGAATTTTTTTTCTTTTTTCTTTTTTTTTTTGAGGCAATTGGGGTTAAGTGACTTACCCAGGGTCACACAGCTAGTAAGTGTTATGTGTCTGAGGCCAGATTTGAACTCAGGTCCTCCTGACTCCAGGGCCGGTGCTGGGAATTTTTTTTTCAAAGTGCCAACCAACATGGTACTTTTTAAAAGAAGTGTAGCCACTCACATGAGACAAAAGCAAGAGTAGAAGACAGTAATAATCAGATACTGGGTCCTCTGACCAGCAAACCCATAGTCAGAATGCCATATCTAAACAGGAAAGTTCTCCTTGAGTTTCTATGAGGATGGAACAACACAGCTGTTCTCCATCAAGAACAGTAAAGGATTTTCAGGGATAAGAGGACCTACCTCATCATTTAGATTTGGTCACACTTCTCTTGGGCTCTAAAGCCTTCCTTGGCTCCCCATTGCCAACTAAGAAAACCTCAAGATCATGTGGCTAGCATTCAAGGCCTTCTACAATATAAAATACCTCTACCTTTCAAGTCCTACCTCCTATTATTCCTTTTCACACACTCCAAACCAATTGGACTCCTCCTAAGCCACTGAACATAGGAATATAGGCTCACAGTGCCATAGATCTACAACTAGAAGGGGCTTCAGAGACCATATAGTCCAATACTTCCATTCTACAGATGAAGAAACAGAGACCTAAAGAGGTTAAGTGACTTGCCCAACATCATCCATAGGATCCTAGGGAGAAAACTGGAAGGGACCTCAGAGGCCATCTAGTCCAGGTGAGAATACCATACAACTGGCCCTTTGAACCAAAGGTTATATACAGAGGAAGAAATTGAAGTGACTTGCCCAAGGTCATACAGATAGTAAGCATCAGGATGCCTCTGGCTCCAGAGCTAGAATTCTTTCCATCTGCCAGTCTTATTCTCTTCCACTTCTTTGTCTTTGCTTACAACCCAAGATGTCTGTGGTCCTTTCTTGCTCTAAATTCTATGGCCTTATGAAATGCCACCTTCTCTGATAGGTCTTGTGGGTAAATGACTTCCCCCCACTCACCAGGGTCTCACATAGTACTTTGTTTACAACTCTCTAATACACTTATCATGAAATGTCTATTTTCTTTATCTGTGCTTGTGTCTTATACCACTCCCTCCCCTAGAATGTAAGCTCCATGAGGACAGATTCCCAGATTTCATCTACATATTGCATATACCTCAGGGTCTCACCCATTATTCAGCGCCTAGCAGGTGTTTAATAAGCATGCCTTTAATTTAATTGTTAATAGAAAGAAACCAGGTTAGCTACACTCAATCATGGGGGGGGGGGATGCTAAACCAACTTTTAGAGTTCAAAAGAAGCATGCCACTAAGGAGACAGATGTTGCTCAAAGATATTAAGTAAAAACAGGGGAAACAGTACCAGTTCCCTTCTCATTCCTCTTTTTCCTTTTGCTGGCTTCTCACTTTTTTCCACTCATTCGACAACTCTTTATTCAATACCTACTATGTGTATGTCTGTGCTAGGCACTGAGTGGGATGAATGCAAAAGGAAAAAAAAGAAAAAGAAACATTTTTCTTCTCTCCCTCACTCCCCATAATTCAGCAGGGTTGGATCAGGGAGCATCCAAAAAGCATCTCTTCAAGGAGACATCTGTGCCAGGAATTTCCGACAGCCCCTAAGGGGAGTGACAGATTGATGTGTGTCTAGGTGGGACTAGCCCAGGGGGGAGATCAATGTAGCCTGGCAGCCTGCCCTGACCCATTCCAAGGGGTCTGCTCCAGCTGCAGATGACCTCAGTCAGTTTTCCCCTGTTCTCATCCTGTTTTCTTTTTTAACCTAGAAATACAGCATTTCTTTTGTATAAGGCGTAATAGGTCATTGCCTCCTTCCAGATCCCTTCTTTTGACTTGGACAAGACTGTTTTCAGAGCTCACTTAGAAAACACCGTCCACCTAGAAGGTGACATGCACCAAATTTCCAGTCACTCTGTGTTCCTTGTAATTTTGAATGACTACCTGTCAGATGACCACTTGTTGGGTGTGTTGGAGTAGGGATTCTCGTTCAGGTATAAACTGGACTAGATGATCTCGGAGGTCCCTTCCAACTATAAATAGGAAATCAAGTAAAAGCTGGAACTCTAGAGCCACAACCAGGACTCCTAACAGATGCCCTAAGAAAGGAAAGTCCCCTCTCCTGCAGCAGCCCATTGATTTTCAAAGGTCCATGGCTTAGTCAAGATAAAGTCCTAGGGACTTGCCTGAGGCTTAGACAGGTCAAGTGATTTGCCTAGAGTCACACAGCTTGGAAGTATCAAGGCTGAATTGGAATTCAGGTCTTCTTGACTCCAAGCACAGAAATCTAGGCCATTACACCAAGCTGCCCTACAATGAAGGTAAAAGGGATTTTCTTAAAGGGTTCCAGAATTTTAACTCCCATTTTTGGTAAACAATACCTCAAGAAAGCAAGAGGCAGCATGTTACAGTGGAAAGAGGCCGGGATTTGGAATTGGAAACCTGAAATTTCAATCCTGGCTCTGCCACCTATTACCTGGGTATTCTTAGGCAAGTACCTTCCCCTCTCTGGCCCTCAGTTTCCTTCTCTGTCAAATGAGCACGTTGGACTAGATGAGTTCCAAGTTCCTTTCCAGCTCAGTCAGTCTAAGAAACGCCATAGCATTTGGTAAACTATCTTAACTATCCCTTTAAAGTTTACCAAAAAACTTTCTTCAAAACATCCTTGTGAAGGTTCCCCAGGGAAACAGGGGATGGAAAGAGGTCTTTCACTAGCCCTATAGGTCTTTTCACCTATGCCCAGACTCTCTATAGCCAAACACATGCCCAAATTGAGGATCATACTTCCTAAAGTCTTTTATCTCAGTCCATTGCACAGACCTACAGACCTCCCCCTCTCCACTACTCCCCCAGCCCCAGTTCCATGGTCCCTCAAAACCCAATGGAATTGATGGGGTGTGGCCCAAGCTGAGGTCTTAACCCCAGGGAATCTGGCTTCCATTTGTCTATAGGCCCCAGCCCCTCATTTCCCTTTGAAAGCCTTAGCCCCACCTGTTTGATCTCATTCAAATGCTTCTCAGTTCCTTCATTATCTATTCCCATTGTCTATTCAATCTCTTAGACATTCCAATCAGAATTCTCACCCAGACCCTTTTCCCAGACCCTTCTCTGGTCACCCAAAGTCACTTTAGTATATGAGATCTACCCTGGCCCCCATTCAGACACTGAGAATCTCACACCCAAAAGGCTGAGACTTTCTCATGCCTGCTTGTCTTTATGGGCATCACCTGGCCTATGTGTTTTATCACTAATAAACTTTTCCTCTGGCTGGAGAAGGTTTGAGTTGAATTCTTTCAGGCAGGGCCCAGTACCGTGATCTTGGGGTGTCCCCCCAGGAGCACCCCAAAGTCCTAGACCTCTTCATATGGTTCCCTGACTGGGAAATAACTGCCAAATCTCAAACTCTTCTTCAGCCATGACTGGTAAGCCTCCCCCACCCCAATTCCTCTGTTGTCTTGTGGCTGGGAGGGGGATTTCCAAGCACCTAGCCAGGCTTGCCTTGGAAGTGTTTTCGGGCCTGACCTCTCAGGTTCCTCTAGGTCAGATAGTTATGAGGCTGTCTCGAACTCTGCCTGACGCTCTCAGGCTCTCGGTCCAGTGCCTCTGCTTGAGCACTTGGACCTGGGTATACCTTCCTTAGCATAGAGGATGGACTCCCTATCAGGAAGCTTAGGTTCAAACTTCTCATTTCTCTTGGCGCTAGGGAATTGGGAAACTGTTGGATATATATATATATATATATATATATATATATATTTTTTTTTTTTTTCTTTCTTTTCTTTTTTTTTCTTTTCCCTAAGCCCACAATGGGTCAATCCTTTTCATTTCCCAAGAATTCGCCTTTGAGCTGTCTTTTACTAAATTGGAAAAATCTTAGCTTCTGTAAAGAACTTAAAAAGAAAAAGCTGGTGCATTTTTGTAACATCATTTGGCTTCAGTATCACCTGGAAAATTGTGAGGCATGGCCCCTTTTTGGGACATTATGGGTAAAGACCCTCTCAGAGTTAGAAAAATATTGTCACAGAGAAAGAAAATGGGTGGAGATTTCTTACTTAATGGGTTTTGTTGAGCTTTCTAGAGATCCCATTCTCAGAAAGGATTGTAAGATGCTCATAGCTAGAGCCACCCCACTAGCGGACAGTGCGGACCAAATGGACCTTTTGGACAATCCTCTTATGGCTCCTAGAGTTTGGCATCCCCTTCTCCCCAACCTCCATCAGCACCACCTCCTCAGCACCTATCTCCACCCCTTTCTCCTCTGGCCTCTCCAGCTGTTCCCCATCCTCCCCAGGTCCCTGTTCTACAGGCCACTTCTACTCAGGCCTTGAGCAAGGGCCTCGCCCCAGCCTCTACTTCCAGAGAGACCCCAGCTCAAGCTCTGGACGAGGTTCTCAACTCGGTGCCTCCTCCCCAGACCTCTACTTCTGACCGGACCCCTACTCAGGCTCCAGACAAGGGTCTCACCGTGGCGTCTTCTCCCCTGATCCTTCCCCCTTCTCCAGTGTCAGGTAATCTTCCCCCTTGCCAGCCAGATTCCTCGGCCTTGCCAGTTCAGCCAGCACTTTCCAGTCCTTCACTCACCAGAAGTGGGACTTCCTCCCTCCCTCCCCGGAAAGCTCCTGCTCCTGCAGGTCCTTCAGGGCTTTTTCTTTTAAGGGAACGACCTGCCTCTCTTAATGGGATACTTAGGGGGCATGTTCCATTCTCCATTTCAGACCTGACCCAGATTACAGAAAGGCTGGGTCGATACTCTGAAGATCCCACTAAATTTACTGAGGGCTTCAGGGATGTGTCCCTACAATTCAAACTTTCTTGGGGTGATTTGCATGTCCTCTTCCAAATCCTGTTGTACCCCTGAGGAGAGGAAGATAATCTGGGAACAAGCCCAAAATTTTGGGGATCGTTTTGCTAGCAATGACCCCACAAAATACCCCCCAGGAACAACCACTGTTCCTGCTAGTGATCCAGGGTGGGATTATCAGAACAGTGAGGATAGAGGAAAGAGACTACATGATCATTTGCTTGTTAGAAGGCCTGAAAACAGCATTTTGAAAGCAAGTAAACTTTCAAAAGATTAAGGGAATTACTCAGGAAGAAAAGGAAAACCCTGCCCTTTTCCAAGATAGGCTAGTAGAAGCCATTAAAAAGTATACGAATTTAGATCCTGACTCTACAGAAGGGGCAGCAATCCTTAGCATGTATTTCATTAACCAATCTGCCCCAGATATTAGGAAAAAACTACAGAAATTGCAATGGGACCCCAAACACCTCAGGCCCAGTTATTGATGATTGCCTTTGGAGTCTTTAACAACAGGGACCTAGTTGCAGCAGAGGAGAAAGAACTCAGGCAGAGGGCTAGAGACAAAGAACATGCTCAATTCCCGGCTGCTGCCATGGTCAGGAAAAGACCCAAGGGTGTTCTTGGCAACTTGGGCAGTGGGAAAACCTGCTTTCAATGCCACCATGAGGGTCACTGGTCCAAGGAATGTCCCTCCAAGGTACCCCCTCGGAGGAAGCCCAGCAACTCAGGCAGGGGAGGCCACAGGGAGGCTCACTGGTCCAAGGAGTGCCCCTCGAGGGCATCCCCTTGGAGGAAGCCCCCAAGACAGGCACCTCCAGGACCTTACCCAAGATGTGACCAGGAGGGACATTGTCCTCGAGGTAGGAGAAGTGGTAGAGCAGCCCCTCAGTACCCTGTCCTCCAGTCTTCTCAAGACTGGGGAGGACAAAGGAACCTGGGTCCGGGCAACACTCCCACTTTCTCCATCTCTCTCGCCAAGCCCTGGGCAGAAATCGAGGCTGAAGGTAAAGTTACCCACTTTATCATGGCTATGTTCTTTGCTTTAACAAATTACTCTGGCCCTATTCGCTCCTTGACCCATCTGGTCATGGGCATTCGAGAGGTAACTGAGGGAAATCTCCAGACATACTGCTCCCCCTGCCTATTTGAGAATCTGTTGTTTAAACACTCCTCCCTTATGCTCTCCTCTTGCCCTGCCCCCTCGTTGGGAAGGAACCTAATGGTGAAGTTGGGAGCCAATTTTCTCTAGTTAAGCTTGCCATCTCCCTTTTCCCTCTGTGTGCCAGACCTCCCCATGTTTCCCTGGAAGTGTGGGAGACAATTTGGGATACTTTTGCCACCCCAGCCTCCAAGACCCTAAAGTATTTTCCCATCCCTGTATCTGTAGCCCCACCCAGGAGGCTTCTTTGTCCTCTACCTCAGGAGTGCTTAATTTCTTGGGAACTCAAGGCTATAGGGTCTCTTTGAACAAAGTCCAGATAGCATCACAGCCTATAAAGTTTCTGGGCCACGAACTCCCGGTCCCAGAGCTTTTCTAGGCATGGATAGATTTTGTAGACTCTGGATCTCTAATAATAATTTTAACAAGCCCCTTTATGACTGTCCTCTGGGCCTGACTCACTCCCTCAAGAGTGGGCCCAGACCAGGCTCTTTTGTGATTTTAAAATCTAAATTGACTCCACCCCTAACTCAGTCCTTAGGAGCCGCTGGAAGGCCTGCAAGCTTCCTGGCAGTGGCTGCTACAGTCACTCTAATTGAGGAAGCCTCTAAATTTTCATTTGGCCTCCAAAAGTAGCAAAATAACTCCCCAGTTAAACTGGGAAGCTCTTTAGACCACTCACACCTACGCAGTAACTCTCATCTCCACAAAGCCCTCCTTCCCAATATGACTTTCTCAGAAGTTTATGCCACTCCATTTATGCTTGCCACTTCTCTATGGGCCACTCTCTCTGTATCAACACCTTGCTTCTCCACAGGGGAATATTCCCATATTGGGAGACAAGCTGCAAGGCCACTAGACAAGTTAACACCCCTGTGGAGGGAGGGCTTGTTAGAGTTTCTTGTAATATTTTGACCTGCACTACCTGTGCAGACACCACTAGTGACAAGAATTTTGGGGAAAAGGTGAAACAAAGTGCCAACACATAGCAAGACCCCAGAACTACTGTTTGGTCACCAATGTTTGACCCTACAGACTTTGGGGTGTGCACCCTCAGATTTTTAGCACCCCCCTTCTCCATTTTCAATGCCAAACAGCCCACCGTCTCTAACTTAAAGGCAAAACATGGATTTTGGGGAAATGTCCTCTGGTCTCTTAAAAGGGGAGCACACTATCTTGTGTCCTGGTATAACCTACAACATGAACATATTCTCTCTAACCTTACAGAGACTATTCACCAGTTGGCAAATGTGACAGCTTATGGTCTCCAGGAAATCCAGCAATCTTTGGATTCCTTAGCAAAAGTAGTTCTAGATAGTAGAATAGCCCTAAACTACTTGCTTGCCTCCAGTGGGGGTGAATGTGCTTTAGCAAAAACATTTTGTTACACATATAACAACTCCGGGCAGATAGAGTTCTGCACTGCTCATATTTTGGAAAAGGCTAGTTGGATGCAAGAAATTCACAATAACTTTAGTGCTCCAAAATCTTTTTCGTGGGAGTCCTGGCTTCTTTCTGTACTGGCACCTATTTTCATTCCACTACTGATCATATTTCTCTTGTATTTGTTTGGTCCATGTTTAATAAATATTCTTGCCAGATTCTTTTCTTCCAGGGTTGGAGCCATCAACTTCCAGATAACTGCTCAGGCTGTATACCAACCTGAGGATTCTAGCCTGCTAAACCTGGCATCAGCCAGGTTTTAACATTTGACCCCTCGAATGGGACCCAAAGAGGCAGGGACAGCTCTACGCCCCTTGCCAGCAGGAAGCAGTTTCAGAAGCCAAGACCTTCACCCCTTTCACTAAAAGAATTTGGGTCTAATTTGTTTGAGGGGGGAATGATGGGGTATGACCCAAGCTGAGGTCTTAACCCCTTGCACCAAAGGGAATCTGGCTCCCATTTGTCTATAGGCCCCAGCCCCTCATGTCCCTTTGAAAGCCCTTAGCCCCACCTGTTTGATCTCATTCAAATGCTTCTCAGTTCCTTCATTATCTATTCCCATTGTCTATTCAATCTCTTAGACATTCCAATCAGAATTCTCACCCAGACCCTTTTCCCAGACCCTTTTCCCAGACTCTTCCCTGGTCACCCAAAGTCACTTTAGTGTATAAGATCTACCCTGGCCCCCATTCAGACACTGAGAATCTCACACCCAAAAGGCTGAGACTTGCTCATGCCTGCTTGTCTTTATGGGCATCACCTGGCCTAAGTGTTTGATCACTAATAAACTTTTCCTCTGGCTGGAGAAGATTTGATTTGAATTCTTTCAGGCAGGGCCCAGTACCGTGATCTTGAGGTGTCCCCTAGCAGCACCCCAAAGTCCTACAACTCTTCAGAATCACAACCATGCTTCAGTTACCCCCAAAGCTGTCCCAGTATTATATGGATGCTTTTGTCTAGTATAAAATACTTCCCTGATTAGACTCCCAGAAGGTTCTTTGCAATAGCTAAAAGCATAGCTCCTGTTCAAAAGACACCCTTTGGTAGGATTAATTCTTTCCAGGGGTGGGGAACCTGCAGCCTCAAGGCCACATGTAGCCTTCTAGGTCCTTGGGTTTGGCCTTTTAAATGAGTCCAAGTTTTATAGAACAAATCCTTTTATTAAGGGGATTTGTTCTGTGAAGTTTGGATTCAAAGGGCTGCACTTGAGAACCTAGAGGGTCACATATGGCCTCAAGGCCAAAGGTTCCCCACCCTGCTAAGCTGTCAAGGTGCCTCCAGCCCTCAGTGAATAGATTTGAGATCCCTTACTGACAGCAGACTTTGACAGCAGGGAAGGGGAGGGAGTGTGTGAGTATAACCAAGAGGCTAGGGGGTATATGAAAGGGATGACTGAGGTGGGGAGGAAGGGGCCCCCAGTAAAGAAAACCAATTTGGGCTACTTCATAATTATGCTGAAGATCAGACCTTCTGGTTGCATGCATTCTGGACAATAACTAGCTTTCTCCAGACTTCCTCATCTGTACTTTTCATTCTCAAAGCTCCTCTCAGCTTTGGCTTACTTAGCTCCCTTGGTGTGCCCATGAAGTGACTCCCCTCTTCCTCTGGGGTCTGTTGAATAACTAACATCCATCAGTGACCAAAGCAGAATGCTCTTTAGGTCCTGAGACGTAGGTCAAACTATGGAATGTATGAACACTGTGCTCCCTCATACAAGGATTAAATAATACTAATAAATACTAATACAAATAAAATGGCAAATTGGTGTGGATTGAGAAGAAGAAAAGAAAGAAGCAGCATAGTCTGACAGAGAGAGTACTGCTAGGCAGCTGAGAACCACCACCTTAACGAAGTTGGGCAAGTTACTCTCTCTCAGCCACCTCTAGTTTGTGCATTTGTAAAATGAGATCATCAGACTTGCTTTTCATAGCCTCACGGGAAGGAAAACCCCCAGAAAAGAAAATCCAATTGATCCCTATACTTTCATTTGGGATACATAGCTATGGAAAGAGCATCCAGAGGACTGGGCACCTGATCTGTTGCCATTTGCATTGTGAGGCCCTGGGCAAGCTCCTTCCCCTTCTCTGAGCCTCAGTGTTCTGCTCTGCAAAAATGAAGGGATTACTCTCCATAGTCGCTAAGGTTGATTTCTGTTTGTACGTTCTATGATCTGGGATCGAATGTTGGCAAAAGCTAGGATTCTGCTAGCTGAACATTCATCATAAAACATTCCTCAGTAATATGGCCCTGAGAAAGCCACTGCTATTAGCTTTGACTTAAAACATAAAATATGTATTTTTCAGTCTGAATTGCACACTTAGCCATGTGCAAATGAAAAATAGCACTTGTGTGCAAACAGAGGTGGATGACCTTAAATTCTCCAAGTACCAAAGTGTCCACAGTTAATGGCTAAATATCCATTTGTGAAGTTAAATGGGACTATGATCCTTAAGTAGAGAATTCCTTCTAAGACTTTCAGAACTTCTCTATCATGCTGAGAATTCTCCCTCTCTCTTCCCACATAATCTCCCAACCCTACTGCCAGGCTAGTCCCTCCCACACCCCCACCCCCATCACCACCACCCACCTACCCTAACATCACATTTTCATGAGGACCACATGTTACTCTATCTGTCACTCATATTAATGATGGTATTAGCAGGGAAGCATGGGTGGCTTCAGGAGTGGATGCCATCAAGTAAATAGCAGCCTCCAAGTATTTGAAGGGTTGTCTGGAGGAAGAGGGGTTAAGACTTGTTCTGATTGGCCCCAGAGGGCAGAATGAGGAACAATGGGTGGAAGTCACAGAGAGGCCCATTTGAAGCCAGCTAAGAGGAAAATCTTCCCAAAGAGAGCTGTCCCAAAGTAGAATGGCGCTGCCTCTGGGGGTTAGTAAGCCGAGGTCACTGGAGGTCTTCGAGCAGGAAACTACATGACCTCTTACCAGGGATGCTGGAGAATGGATTTAGGTTAAACTATCTGACAGCAGATTGGGGTAGTGAAAGAGCTCGATTTACCTGTGTGACCCTGGGCAAGTCCTTTCCTCTCTGTGAGCCTTGAGAGAGCTAGACTAGATGACCCCTAAGGTCCTTTCTATTTCTAAATTCAATAACCTGTGAAATCCTCTGTGATTTATTATTCTAGGAGGATGATAATGCTGTCATTGTAAGTAGGGGAGCCTGGAACCGAAGAGACAATCCTGAGCTTTGGCTTTCTCTCTAGATCTTAGCTATTAGTCCTCCCCACCCCCCCAATCCCCACTCCCTCACCCCTGCCTTCCTACCTCCTTCTCTTGCCTCTTTGCTGTTTTGTCTTCTTTCCAAATGGATATATACACTTACAGATGTAGCAAGGCATAGAGTCAGAACACTCAGAGCCCCAGGCTCACACTTAGAGGAAGAGGTACACATGACTGTCAGTTTATGGGGGGAAAAACTATATTTGCACATTTCACCTCATATACATGTAGCAGTGTGCGTCTGAATGCCGGGCCCTGGAGCAAACATTTCAGAAAGAGTTCCTTTATTCTTTGTTAACTGGAAGATACAGAATCCTCTGGGGTGGGGTGGGAGGGATCATTTTTTTTAGATGGGGGGGTCCTGCAGTACGCAGCTGCTTCAAAAGGACACGAATGTATGGATACTTGTATTCAATAAAGAAAAAATCACAAACCCAAGTGAAACTTGTAGTCTATTTTGCAAATGCAATAAGAAAGTATCAAACCCACATTCTTGGGGGCAGCTAGGTGGCACAGTGGATAGAGCACCAGCCCTGAAGTCATGAGGACCTGAGTTCAAATCCAGCCTCAGACCAAACACTTCACACTTATTAGCTGTGTAACCCTGGGCAAGTCACTTAACCCCAATTGCCTTGCCAAAAAACAAAACAAAACAAAAAAAACCAAACCCACACTCTTTCCCAAGTGTTCCTATAGTGTGTGTGTAGTGATATAGTATCTGTGTGTATTGGGGGGAGGGGTGCCAAGTACCTCCAAATACTGTCTTCATTTCACCTAGTTTTACCATTTAATCTTTGTTATCTGGTAGATTAGTTCATAATATCATAGATCTCAGGTCAGTCATTCCAATACTCTCATTTTACAGATGCAAAAACTGAGGCACAGGGAGGTTAAGTTGAGTTCCCAAGGGTTACACAGGTCATAAATATAAGAGGCAGAATTTGAACCCAGGTCCTCTGACTCCCAAGTCAGGGTCCTTTCCACAGAACCATACTGTCCTACCCCCACCTTCCCCACCCAAGTCACTTAAAAGGTAGGTTTACCAGTGGAATATCATACTGTATATGGATGTAAGAGTAACTGGAAAGTAGTTTTTAGATTAACCAGTCATACAGATACTAGTGATCAACATGAGAATCTTGAAGCCTCCTCTAAAAGTCTGAGATATCATCTGAGGTATTACAGGATGCTAGGACTGAATTGTTAGGGATAGGGGGAGAACAGAGGCCAACTTGGGACAGAGGCATGGGCTTCAGGAGTCTAAGGATGGGCCCAGGGGAAGAAAGCTGAGAAGGCCGATTTCCAACTACTCATTGATCTGTCATTGCCAAGGACTTCTGAAGGTTTCTGGTTTGGATCTCTGGGCTTTGAACCTAAAGATGCTACAAATTTGATCTGAGGAGGTAAACTGATTGCCTTTCAAGCCTAAGTTTCTTCTTCTAGCTAAGAGAGCCGAGGGCAAATTCAGATTTCCATTTCTAAACCTGACTGCCTTAACAAGTACCTTCCTGTAGCCTCAGTCTCATTCAGAACCAACTCCACCTTCTCACATTTCAGATCAAACTTTGTCAAATACCTGTCATTTCTCAAAATGTCTGAAGCTTTCTGTTTTATGTCTATGTGAATGTCAGGAGCAAGGTTTTACTTTCCCTTTAACAGAGACAACTGGAAGTTTGTGGTTTGTGTAAAGCATCTACCAAGGACCAGGGAACAGAGTAGGTGCTTAATAGTGTGCAATAGGGGCAGCTATGTGGTGCAATGGCCCTGGAGTCAGTAGGAACTGAGTTCAAATCCGGCCTCAGACACTTGACACTTACTAGCTGTGTGACCCTGGGCAAGTCACTTAGCCCCATTGCCTAGCCAAAAAACAAACAAACAAACAAACAAACAAACAAAAAACAAATAGTATGCAATAAATTGGATTCATGAGGCTGCTTTCAAAGAATATTGGCATGCCTGACTATGGGTATATTACTAGATGGGAGTCATGTCAAGAGATATGAGATGTTTCTGCTCTATTATGTTTGGGAAAGTGCTGTATTTCTAAAAATTTGTACATAAAAGATCAACCAATATACCAAGCTCCTCAGAGAGGAGGTCAGAGGAGGGCTGACCTGGTATATCTCTGCAGCTGAGGCAAGCGCAGGCACCGTATGGTATAGCTTAAAGGCCACGGGGTTTGGTGCCAGAGAACCTGAGTTTGAAGCCCAGCTCTGCCATTTGCTACCTGTGTGACCCTGGGTAAGTCTCTTCTCCTCTCCAGGCCTCCATTTTCCTCCTCTAAAAAATGGACCACATGGCCTCTGAGGTCCCTTCCAGCTTTAAGTCCTATGATGATGAAGCATCCTATGATGTTTATACTGGGCAGTTCCACTGTGAGCTCCTGGGAACTGGCTTGGGTTGGTAGAGCTCAATACAGTACCTTGAACAAGGACCCAGGAATGGAGGGAGGGCAGGAACAAGAGGACACCCAGGTTAGTTTAAAGAGAGGGAGGTCGTAGGAATCAGGGATACAATGAGGCATGGAATTTGAACTTGTCCTTTTCCATCTCTCTTCCTCTCCCTTTCTTCTTCAGTCCTTTTTTATCTTTGCACTCCTCTCTCTCTTCACCCCCACCAAAATTTGGCCCTGATACATGGAACTGAAATATAGTTTGCATTCTTGGTTTTATTCACTGAACACAATTTTATGGCTGTGGGGCTTAATTAATTTTTCATTTATTCTCCACTTAACATACAGAGTTGCTTAAAGACAAAAACAGTATTCCAACCCAGCAAACATTCCTTTTTAAAGGAGAAATTTCAAACAAGAGGCATATCTTCACTCACATGTGGTTGAAGACTCATTTTTGTCTAGGGATCAGTGGCTCTCCTCAGGGAAAAAAAAATATCACACCCCTACCCCGCCTCACCCCACCAAGGCACACATAGGAAACAGCATGGACTGTGAGTACCTGCCTGTCTGCCTGCCTGCTGTGTATACAGCGCTGCAACACCTCTCAATATTCCATGGGCAATTTGGCCCTAAACAACAATGAACGTGATAGTAAAGGATATTGAGCATGCCCAAAATGGGCGTGCAGGGAAGTGACCACACTTGAGGTATGCAGTAGACAGGGTAGCCTTTGGTTCTAAAAAGACTGTTTTGATGGTCAAGTCTGTTAAAAAATCAGTCAGACACCCTATAAAGCTTAATGTGGTTTGGTTTGGACCTAGGCCATCCTCAGGCTGGGGCTATACATGTGTGCCTCACTTTAAGAAAACACTATACAAAGAAACCTAAGGGTCTGAACCAGGCAAAATAAGGAAAGGGTGATTTCTTCCAGAAAAAAAAAATTGTTCACTTGGCAAAAGGGGATCCACCTCAGGGTTTTCTTCAGTCAGGGAGCTCCCCTAGAGAGCTGAAAATATGATTGACTGTCTACACCAGTTGGGGAGCAGACCTTGATTGTATACGGCTAGGTACACCTGTGCCAGAGAAATAATGCCCCTGTTCATCTAAGCCACTTGAACAGGAGGCCCCAACAGGACGTGGAGAGCTCAGAAATTAGTCACCCATCAGTTTGGAAGCAATACTAGAGGGGGTCTTAGCTTCCTCACAACAGCTGGGATCATCCAAGGCTCTCAGTTACATATGGAAGATTTATGTTCCAAAGCCAGAGAGAGACAAAAAACAGACTGGGGGCTTCGTCCAAGATAGTTTAGGGAGTCCCAAGCAAGTCTGAGCTTACTTACTGTTGTAAAAGTTTTCTTGACCATTAGGGCACAGGTTCTATTTGTGAAAAAAATCCTAAGGTAGGCAGGGGCATTGTCCATGCACTCTCCTGCCTTCAAACAGAAATACTCCAAAGCTATCTCTGGCAGAGGCCAATATGTCTGTTTTTTCAGAGATCTATAATGGGTTAAAAAATCCTAAAGTGGCTACACACACACACACACACACACACACACACACACACACACACATGTTTTAAATTGTGAATGAACCCTGAGGCTCTGTGGCAAGGGGTACAGTTTATAAAAAAAAAAAGCCAAATCAAATAAATTATTAAATTAAAATGTAAACTGAATTAAGTAAATGCATTGGGGATTTGTATTTTCCTTATGTTTTATGGAAATTATGAAATGCGTCCCTTTGTTTGTCTTGACGTCTGTGGCACAACCCATGTAAACTGCCTGGCTTCTCAGCTCAGCAGGACAGGAGTGTTGAGGACAGACTAGGGAGCCCAGTTTATTATAATGGGTTTTACGATTGCTAGGAAAATAGCATTCTTTGTATTTCAAGATTTCTGTGGCTTCATTTAGAAGTATTTCTTTTGGCTAGGTCTAGGGGACTTGTTATAGTTAGGCTTGTTAGAGTTTAATGGCATATCTGGCTACCCATCTTTTAGCAACTGAATTTGGGACACCCTGAAGACTCCTGTCCTTTCCTCCCAGTTACCTAGTTAGGGACAATTATTTGTATGTGAGATGAACCATGCTGTGTAAACTATTCTTGATAGGTTAATAGATTACAAGAACAAAAACCAGATGCCACCCAAACAAAAAGTTCTCCTTGGTTCCCTTAGAAATTCAATATTAAAACAAAATAAAAAACAGCCTGGAAAAATGGTTGGCTTTTTTTCCTCTTTCTTTCAGAAATGAACGCAGGTTTTTAAATTTATTTTTTCATAATGTCCTCTCTAGGATTCCATTCGTGTGTTTTCTTTTGTGGAGAAAATGTGCCCGATGTTTATAATTCTTACTCAAATGTTTTATGTACTCATAATTCTTATGAGTACAGTAGGTTCAGCAACAACTTTTTTGCTTCACAGTATCGGAAAACTGAAACTGTCCCACTGTCTTTGGAGTTGATAAAAAGTCTACAAAGGCAGGCAATTAATTTTCTTCTAACTAACATTAATATCTCACCAATTTCCTCCTGGTAACTGTCATGGTCATTTTCATGGAGAGCAGTGACATTAACTAATTTTTTTAAATGGGACTTTAAAAGTTCCTCTGACCCAAGATAACTAGGGATATGAAGCCAGGGTGGGGCTATCAGATCTTCTACATAAGGAATTCACAATGTGTTGCAATAAATTTTTTAAGTGTTCTTTTTTTTGGTTTGTTTTTTAAAAGAACCCTCATTTCAACCCAAGTCCATTTCTCTGGAGATTAACAGCGAAAGTCAAAATCTTTGCTGTAACTCAAAAATCTGACAGCCATTGATCCCTTAGATAATTACATATGTCTTTGGAGGTACCTTGTTTTTTTCTATTTTTCCTTTTGCTTTGACAACAAGATTCCAGGAAAACAATATACAAATGAGAACTACATTGTTCAGAGTCCACCCAATTTGAAAAATCAATAGCCATTGAAGCAAAAAACCTTCCTGGAACCTATGCAATGATTTTCTTTCTCCAAACCATTCCAAAACCAGATGTGGAAATGTTTAGCTAACTCCCCTCCCCATTCCCTATGCAAAGGGTTCATATGTGTCTCAAACTACATCAGAGGAGGGGTGGGGGGAGGCAAAAAAAAATTCTGTCTGGTTTCAAGGAGATTTTTTGCAGTACTTCTCGATTCACTTACTGCCATCATAAACCTCATTTGGACTTTTGCTTTGGTCTCCTTAGAAAAAGGGCATTTTCCCCTTGAGATTAAAAATGTTCTGTGTTTAGAGCAAAACTGAATCTCTTTCCCGCAAGAGGTTAAGAAACGAAACTTTTGTTCCCAGAATGAAAGTTTCATGATTTTTTTTCATTAAAAATGGTTTATTAGGGAATAGTGCTTATGGGGAAAAAAAAGACTGAAAAAAAAAGGAAGAAAAAGCGTTACACCAACTAAGGGGAAATGTATATCACACAATCCATGTATTGAAAAACAGAAAGCTACTGTATTCTCTAAGGGAAAGGAGAGCAAACATTTAGCGTCCAGGTGTCATTAACAGTTCTCTGTTTGCCCCAAGTCTCTCTATACAGCACCGGCTAGCACAGTATGTACACATCGTGGAGAGTCTGACTTGGTGATAAAATGTATCTCAGCTCATTGCTTCTGGAATGTCTTAAAGGGCTAACTCACAAAGACATCAAAATGGGAGTGGGAAAAGCAAACCTGAGACCCTGCTTTAGGATAAATTGGGTGATACCCTTTTCCTAAGGAGAAGCTTGCAAGACCAGTCTCAAGCTTCTAGTCTCTTTCTTCCATCTCTTCCTGTGATCTTAGCTCCCCACAGTTAACGGAAATAAGGGGACTCTGGAAGGGATCCTGTTCATAGTTTGTGACAAATGATGCTCTAGTCCAGTCGTCCATGGCTATGCACATCATAAAATACCCCTATATATGCCAGCTGTTTGTCACAAAAAAATGCTGAGCCTGTTGCTCAGTCACTAGGATTCAGCCCATTCCTTTCTAATACCACCTCCCATCTCTTCCCAAACCTGCTTCCCATCGCCCTTTTTTTTGGCCCCCTCTCCTATTTCCTGAAGTCCTCTTTCTTCTGACCTTCAAATACCCAGGCCATTCTGCCCGCCCAAATCTCAACTTCCCCCATCCCAGCTATGGTGCCCCACCCAGCCATGTCCACCCCTCTGGTGCCCCTTGCTCTAATATTATCTCTCATTCCTCAACCCTGTCCCTCATCTTTCCCTTGGCACAGCTGTGAGGGAGATATTTTGGGCAAGAGATCTTCCCTGAAAGCATACCACTTGGCTTACTCCCCTAAGGCAGCCAGGCTTAGAAGGGGAAAGAGGAGTTGGTGGCTATCACCAGCCAGGTTCCCTTCCCTACTAGAAAGAAGAGATAGCCATGGTTTTGTTTTCTCCTTTCTCGTAAGCTTCCTATCTGGTGCCTGAGGCCCCACTGAAATCCAGCAACTCCTACTAAGGGGATTATTAACAGTGGTGTAAATTGTATCTGATGAGAATACTAAAGTCTATTCATATGTGATCAGCCTTCAGAATTTGCTGCTAGCCTAATATGGTCATCCATTCATAGCTTTCAAAAATGAAAAGGAACATTGACTGCATCCTACTCACGTTCAGATGCATCTGGAAGACGAACCAGCAGATTGTGTCAAGTTTCCCTAACGTGACTCACTCCCTCATGCTGGCATCCAGGCCAGGGAGGGCTCTGTTCAGCCCAGAACACCAGCCTAGAAGCCAGGAGACCCAAGGCTCTAGTTCTGGTGTGGCCACTCTGTAGCCTAGGACCTTGGACAAGTTACCTTACCCGCTTGGGGACTCACTCATCTGTTAAGTGACTGACTCACAGGGCTACTGGGAAGAGACTATGTATGAAAGCATTCTGGAAATTCTAAAGACCCATAGCAATGTAAGGTGTTATTGTTACTAAATCAATCAATTCAACAATATCCTCCCAGTGGCTCTATGTGGTTTGTGGCTGCAAATCATGGATTACCACAAGCTCTGAAGAGCCACAAGCTTGGCTCACTCACCCAAAAGGCAAGGGAAAGGTGGGCTTTATGAGGCTGTGGCAGGTTACCAAGGAAAAAATAAATATGAGAAGGGATTTAAAACATGGTATAGTAGATAGAGAGCTGGTTTCAAAATCAAGAAAACCTGGCCTCAAAGTCTAGCCTCTGACACATACATACTAGATGTATGACTCTGGGTAAGTCACTTAACATCTCAGTTCTCTGGGCAGCTTTGTAAGACTAAATCACAGAGAAGGTGAAGTGCTGACCAGCAATGGTGGAGGAAGTTCCCTCTACCAATGAAATCACAGGTTCAATCCCTATCCCTATTCCTAAGGGACAAACAAAGTATTATCAGAGATGAATGGTCAGAAAACAAGTTGAGCCAAATGAGGGATAACCCTGGCAGGTCCATGGCTGGTAGCCATGGAATGTCAAGAAACCTAAAGGAAGGTCTTCAGCACATTGAGTGGTCTCTCTGTGGATATTTACAAGAGTGTAACGGACAAGAGCTGTACAAGAGGAGAGGTAATGGGTAAGCTAGGCGAGAATAGAGAGAATGCCCACATTAATGAGGTCATGTGTCCATTGGTAGGCAGCTAAATGACACAGTGGGTAGACTGCCTGGCCTGGAGTTAGGAAGACTCATCTTCCTGAGTTCAAATCTGGCCTCAGACACTTCCTAGCTGTGTGACCTTGGGCAAGTCACTACACCCTGTTTGCCTCAGTTTCCTCATCTATAAAATGAGCTGGAAAAGGAAATGGCAAACATTTCCATTATCTCTGCCAAGAAAACCTCAAATGGGGTCATGAAGAGTCAGACACAGCTGAAACAACTGAACAATAACAACAGCAAAGTCATTGATACAATCTGAGTGCTTTTATCCTCAGCACTGTTCTAGGAGCTGTGAGGAGTACAAGGAAGCACAAGATGTGGTCACTGCTCTCAGATTCTAGTTCAGATACTGACCCAGGGTTGGCAACCATTCAACAATGATCCAATTTGAGTTGGAATCTTGGTCTCTCTAGAATCTTGTCGGTATTGGGCATCAGAGGGTGCTAAGGGAAGGGTTTGGGAAATAGTTTATGGATGGATATCTCTACTGCTCCACATGAGTTATTCCTCTGTGTGATCACAGTTTAAGAATATGGATATGAAAAAAAAAAGAATATGGATATAAGCAAGGCATTTGCATGAAAATGTTCAACTGCTAAACCAATTGGTGTCCAATAAAGAGAGTTCTCTCTTTTGGGTCAATCAGGTCCAGTCTATGAGATGCCGGTTAGAAAACGCCAAGTTTAGGGGCTTTGGCCATAAGCCATGATGGACCTCTCCAGACTGAAGCAACTGTATGTAGATAGTATCTACTCCAGCTGCAAAAATGAACCTCAGCAACTGTGACGCATGCCTCTTTCTGGGGGTGAATTGTTAATGTAGTTAACTGTTCAGTCATGATTTGAGATCAGCTGGTACCAGAATTCACTTTGGTTTTTTGCTGCTTCTGTTTTTTCTGTGTTTGGGGGGGAAGAAGGGGAATAGGAAGCAGCAAGGCAGCTCCCAGGTTTCTCTTTACACTGATTACCCAGGATGCACTAGGAGAGCCATTAACCACAAGCTAAAGATTACCAGACCATGCCAATACTGACCAAACTGTTGACTGCATTTTGCATAAGTGACATTTCGACATAATTTTCACTTAGAGAATGCAGCTAAGTTGTTAGTATTGGGAGAGGAGGGGAGGAGGTAAAGAGCTACACTTCTGAAACTGTGCCAAAGAGCACAGAGAAATGCCCTGGGATGCTCCATTCAGATTCATATTATTGAGTTGGCACTCAATAAATATTGGTTGAATAATAAATTGGAGAAGCTTGCCAATCAGATAGCAACATTCTCCAGATGCTCTTATGCTATCGTAAAATTCTGTTGAGACCCCCGCCCCAAACCCAACAAAGCTTCCTCGGAGAGTTTTAGAAATGTACAGATCTAACTGTCCACCCTGGGAAGCAAATTAGATTAAGAATGCCTAGGTTATGAGATACAGTTCATTGGGTGGGGCCCACTGAGTAAATCCATCTGCATGTCTGTCTTGGATAGGTGCAGTAAATGGACAATGATCTGGGCCAGGAAGTGCATAGAAGGGCCGGGTTACATTTCAGAAACTGCATAGCCCTTTCCATGAATCCAGTGCTGGCCTATGCTGCAAAGGGCCATTACCAAACACAAACATTCTCTCCCCCTAGGGAAGCAGCATGGCGAAGTGAAGAGTATAGGACTTGGAGCCACGAGGCTCCAAGTTCAAATCCTGCTTCTGAATTTCCTAGCTATGCAACTTTGCAGCAAGTCATTTAACCTCTTTGAGCCTCAGGACAACTCTCTAAGACTTATAAGCTAAGTAAGAGATGGGGAGGTGGGAGGGGGGCGTTGAGAAGGGGAGGGAAATTCCAAGCTGATAAAATCCCCCTAGATCTTGACCAACTAATTCATATCCTCTACCACTAAAGCCCTACTGTGATGGCCATCACTGCAAAGAAGTGACTGAAGGTTCTCAAAGGCCAGATCACTGAAGTACAAGGTCTAGTAGGTCCTACTAAGCTGGAAAGGTCCAAGAAGGGGCCCAGTGATGGGCCAATGTTAGAGAAATTGACCTAAATTTCATTAGATCATGCAGACTAGCCAAATTATGATTAATTTTTTCAACAACAGCAACCTTCAAAGACCATCCACCAAGTTATAAAGGAGTTGCCAATTGCCTCAAGTAGAGGCAGTGCCCAAACTGGCACAATTACGGATCCTTTAAGTACTGAAGTATTCTCCTTGCGAATTTATCTGGCTATGAATCATGGAACACCATGATCTCAGAAAACTCAAAATTGCAGGTGACCAAGGGGTTTGATGGGAATAAGCAGGCATATGACCGATGATGACATCCTTAAAAGAAATCACTGGGACCAGGTATGGCCAGAAAAGGAGGTAACCTAGTCATGTAGTAAGAATGAGAGACAACAGATGGAGTACTATATTGGTACCCTTGTGATATTAAAAGAATTCCAGGAAGGCCTCCCGAGGGTTGGGTGGATTCTCTCTGGAGAATTTATGGAAAGGCATGGGAAAGAATCACAGAAGATGAGACACTGTGGAGGTGGAGCTCACAGTGTGTGAGTTGCCCTGATGGAAGAAATAGCCATAAAGATGTGTGAATATTAACGGGCATATCAAAGTAACAGTGAATTCACTGCCATGCATTCTCATAAGTGTTCTCCTCTGCATTTAAAGTCCTTTTTTAAAAAAAAAAAAAGTCCAGAGCATCTTTATACAAAAATACACATCAAGGAGCCCCTCTCCAGGCGAGTTAGAGAGAATCAGAGGCAGTGGGGATTGGGGTAGGGGGAGGAGAGAGGGAGAGAGAGAGAGAGAGAGAGAGAGAGAGAGAGAGAGAGAGAGAGAGAGAGAGAGAGAGAGAGAGAGAGAGAGAAGAGGGAGGACCCCTGCAGGAAGAGGAAGTTTCAGAGAAGTGAGGTGGAGAAAGTTTTCCAGAAAGATGGAAGATTTTTCTTAGCACTTTCTTTTCAAGCGTTCAAATACCTATTCTTATTCACCAGGAGGCAAGGATAATTTTAGTGGGAGGGTGCAAGCAGCCTCAGCGTGGTTAGGGGGAATATTAAGAGGGTGACTTGGGAGTGGGTGCAGTTTCAATGCCCCATGTCTCTAGAGAGGTTAACACAAGTTTCTGTTCCTGATCACCTGATTACCAAGGGAAGAGGGACGGAAGCTTTTACACTTATCCTAATCCTAACAGGGAAGCCAGCCCCACACCTTGTCTTTTTGAGGCCTAGGGCTGCCTCAGCTGAATGAGATAGCTGAATTGAAGGGCAGGAGTAGGACACAGGTGTTGGGGAGAGTGGGGAGTAGAGGACAGGGCTGAAGTGGCAACAGCATGAGACATGACAAGCCAAAGAAGCAGTAGCTGCCAGCCCCAGGAGAAGGTCTACAGGCAAATGTCAAAAGTCCACAGTAGACTTGGTAATAAAGTTAAATTGAACACAGCCAGCAGCTTAGACAGTGCCCCTGACCACTCCCTGCCATGCCCCTAGCATCTGGGGCCTTCAATGTCAGTCCGGATGCCTGCTGAAGGGGGTTGTCAAAGTGGGTGGGTGCCCAATGCCAAGCAGATCTAGAATACCAGAATAGGAGTACAGGAGTTGGGGAAGGGGACAAAGTGCTCAGATGAGCCACTCCTCAGCGGGAAACTTCAGGTTGAAGGTGGTGGAGACCAGGTACCCACCTGCCCTTCACTTCTGGGCCTGCAGGTGCTTGCTATCTGGCCCTTCTCCTGTAGCTTCTACACCTGCAGGGCCAATGCCACTGCCAAGAGAAGGACTCTCAGAACCAAAAATACAGTGATGATGGCAGTGACTACACCCTGAGACAAGGCCCCAGAGTCTGGGGGTAGTGGTGCTGGTTTTATTCCTGGGGGTCCAGGACCCAGTCAGGCCCAGTGTTCAGTAGTTCAAGCTCAATGCCGGGCAGAGCCTGGCCAGGCCAAGTCATTGGACTTGAGTCCCCAGCCCCTGTTCCTGGGGGGACTAAAGGCCTCAGTGGCTGTCACCTCTCAGGTGCCAGCTTTCAGCTCTGGTTTTCAGGCTGGCAGTCTGTCCCTCTGTCCCCTTCAAGTACATTTAACTAAATTTCAACAACAGTAGACATTTTAAAATTGAACTTCAGATATCTTCCCTTCTTAACTAAAGACAGATTTTGAAGAGGGCCTTTCTGTGGACAATCTTTAGTGACCCTCCTGTTACTTCTTTCTGTGCTCATCTTTTCTTTTTAGTCTCTTAACTCATAGCATCCTTTATCTCCCTCTCTATGTTTTTTCTACTGGTTGAGGATAGGAGGGTTACTTTTCTAGGCAATACCTTTTGGTCATTATAGCAAAAAGAGTTTGGCCAGCGCTAATTTAAGCCTTAACTTCTGAATCAATTATCTATTTGGTGCTTTTTTCCCCTTTTGCTGGGTTTCATTTTGGTTTCTATACATTTATATTCCATATGTGAACTCTATGTAATACAAACAGGTGTGTGTGTGTGTATGTGTGTGATATAGACTGAAGAAATTATTAGTCTAGAAGCATGAAGTTGTGACAAATCAACTAAATCTCTCAAAGCAAGAACTCTTTCTTTTTTCTCATAATGTTTTTATTAATAGTCCTTTACCTAAAAATGATCTTTAGGTAGGCTACCAATGGAAAATATTGAGCTGTTTGACTGGGAGTTAACTTGAATATTGGTTTGTGGCCACAGAAAACCTCTGTCCCATAGAAATAGAAGGGACTCAGCCATTCTGGAAAGTCATGTGCAACTGTGCCCTCAAATTCACTAAAGTGCACATACCCTCTGACTCTTTCGTACCGCTAAAGAGATTAAAGAAAGAAGAAAAGGACCCATATGTACAAAAATATTTATATCACCTTTTTGGGGGGTGGCAAAGAAATAAAAACTAAGAGGGTGCCCATCAATTGGGGGATGACTGAACAAATCACGGTATGTGAATATAATAGCAAACTATTGGGTCATAGGAAATGATAAAAAGGACAGTTTCATAAAAACCTAGGCAGCTAGGTGGCGCAGTGGATAGAGCACCGGCCCTGGAGTCAGGAGGGCCTGAGTTCAAATTTGACCTCAGACATGTAACACTTACTAGCTGTGTGACTCTGGGCAAGTCACTTAACCCCCATTGCCCAACCAAAAAAAACAAAAAAAACAAAAAAACAAAACCTAGGAAGATTTGTATGAAGTGATACAAAGTGAAGTAAGCAGAACCATAACAACGTATTCAAGAATAACACTGTGAAGATAAAGAACTTTGAAAGACTTAAGATCTCTGATCAATGCAACATTCAACCACGATTCCAGAGGACCAATGATGAAATATGTTACTCACCTCCTGACAGAGAGGTGATGGATTCAAGATGCAGAGTGAAGCATATAGTTTTAGACATGAACAATGTGGTAATTTGTTTTGTTTGACTATGCACATTCATTACAAGGGTTCTTTTTTTTTCTTTTAAATTGGAGGTGGTAGAAAAGAAAATAAATGTTTGTTAAATGAAAAATAAATGAAATGAAAGAAAACTTGAAGGAACTCCTTTGTGCATTATCATTCTTTTATAAGATCTTTCCACCTCTCAAGGCCCAAGCCATGTCTCATCTCCTCTAGGAGGCTTTAACTATAGCAAGCCCCCAAATAGTTAACTCTCTCTCTGCTCTCTCTCTCTGTCTCTGTCTCTCTCTCTCTCTGTCTCTCTCCTTTTAATGCATTTCTAAGTTGTGCCACACTCCTATTGTCTTGAATCATTCTCTGGGTGTATTCATTCTATCCCAGTAAGTTGAGGGAAATGGACTAGATAATTGGGGTTTTTTTAAATCCTTTTAAAGTTAGTGAGGGGTCTCTCCTTAGTATCTCTCAGTCTCAAACCTGATACTTTGGAGCCTCAGTTCTTTCCTGCCCTCTGGCCATTAAAGTGCCTCCAGCCTATTTCAACTTTCCCCTGTTTCACACCTGCTTCCCACAGCCCCAGCCTCAGCACAAATAGGAACAGTTCTTTCTTGGGCCATTAGGGGAAGGTCTGTTTGCCCTTCGGGGACAGCTCGGGGCAGTGCCTGCTGAGGTAGCATTACTTCTGTCCAGGCAGGGCAGCTGAATCTTTGAGGGTTGGAGGAGGCACCCTTGGTGTCTTTTCATTTGTGTTTCCTTCATTGTATCCCGGGGCAGCATTATGCATATTATTTAAAGAGATTTTTCCAAGATTTCAAAAAGGGGAGGGGGGAGAGGAGCAGGATGCAGTAACTCCCAGAAAAAGGGGCCATGAGTGTTCTCTGACATCCCCTACATTGTCTATTTCATGTTAGACATGGTATTAGGATCCTAGAGTCATCAATTTCGAGTTGGAAGGGACTTTAGAGGTCACCTCATTCAATACCTTCATTTTACAAATGAAGAAATTGTCACAACGGTAGACATTCAAAAAGTATTTGTTGATTGAATTATTTGTTGATTACACTTTTAGAGCCGCTTTCCTCCCACACTTAGGTGATGGATAAAAGCCTCATTAAACTTTGACTTTCAATTATATTTTTCCAGTGCCCAAAGGGAAAAACCACAAGTAAATTAAATTCCACTAACTCATTCTGTGACCTTGGGCAAGTCCCTTCCCATCTCAGAGTCTCAATTTTTCCATCTTTAAAATGAGGGGAGGACTAGATCTGGAGTTCTTAGTCTAGAATCCATGGATAGATTTCCGGGGGTCTGTGACCCTGTATGGGAGAAAAATAATTCTATCTTCATTGTCACTAACCTCTGACTGAAATTTAGCATTTTCTTCAGTTATGGATGTAGGTGACAAAACAAACAGTATTCTGAGCAGACATCCATAGGCTTCCCAAGACTATCAAAGGGGTCCAGGACACAAAAAAGGTTAAGAATCTCTGGCAAAGATGATCTCTAAGGTCCCTTCCAACTAGAATACTTCATGAGGTTATAATTCCATAAATTTAAATTTATAGAGTTACAATATGCTATTTAGAAATTTATAGAATAGATCTAAATTTTTAAATTAAAAATTTATAGAATGGAAATATACCACATAAATGTTGAAAATAGAGAAAAGAATTTAATAAAAGTGAAAATATAATATACCATTCAGATAGTTTCCTTTGTTCATATATATTTTTATTTAAAATGTACTGATCAGCTATTTTATGAATTTTACTGTTTTGTTTTACGCTATTTTTTACTTTTTTCCCACAATGCATTTTAAATGGATATTAAAAAAAATAAATTACATAATGGGGCAAGGACAGCGGAGGCAATTAGATAGTGAATTGATCATATTAGGGGAAAAAGGCAGAATTTGGGCCCAAATTATCTAGACTGGCTATATATACATATATAATTATTGCATACATATGTGTGTATATGTTTAATTCACTGGATAATTGCTCAACCTTCTGCTTAATTCTGCTTGTTGAGATACTGCTTCTGATAAATCTGAGTTTTTACAATGTAAATACAGCGAGCTTTTGATTATTCATATGTAGTCATTTCAGTCAATTTTTCAAACCCGGTCAGCTTTAGGCACATACAACACATTCCCTGGCGACCCTCTCTCCCCCTCTTCCCCTCCTTCCCCAGCCACCAGCTGTAGGAGTGGGGGAGGAGGGGGATGCTTCGGTAATGTGCCCTCATTTGAATAATTTACCCTAACTAAAACAATTGGGAAGGTGTGGGTCCTACTAAAATGTCCTACTCTGCATTCCCCAGTCAAAAGGAAATGTTTGTTTGTCTGAACTTATTAGCACCACGGCTTGCCCTTGCTTAGCTAACCAGATAATGAATAATAGATACTTTGTTAATCCGAAGTTGACCAAAAGATAATCGTTAGCCTTCCTTTCTTATAGTGCCTTCAGGTTTGTGAAGCTCTTTTCTTAGCCCTTCTATCATTTGATGCTACAAACACACTTGGGAGTTAAGTCCTACAGGCATGGTCACTGCATTTTCCCAAGGAGGAAATTCAGGCTGAAGTGGTGACTTACCCATGGCCACACAAGTGGTCAGCGCCCAAGGCAGGATTGTGAGCTCAGCACTCTCAGTCCGCTGCACTCTTTCCTTTATACCAGGCTGCTTCTCAATCGGCTGAACTACACGGTCTCTAAAGTCCCCTCCAGCTTGGAATCCTAGGATTGCTTTGCTCTTTGGGAACTATGAATGAACAGTGCTTCTACAGCCTACCTAGCGGTTCTCTGTTAGAGAATTCTCTTCGAACGGGTAGCAGCCGCTACTGATCGTTTGTTTGGTTCAATTCAAACGCTTGGGGCATTTCCCAAGCGCCTGCAGTGTGTTGAACACCTAGCTCAGGGCTGGGAGGAGATGGAGACATTAAATGAAACTGGGTCCTTGCCTTCATGGAGCTCAGAATATGTCAGGAGGCTAATACTAGCTCAGATACCTGTGATATAAAATAATACTTGATTAGGACATAAGCAAAGCATAAAGTGCCAGGCGAGGTGTGTGTGTTGCTGGGCGGGGGAAGGTGTGGTGGGGGTCGGTCAATGTCAGTCATTACTGGCTGGGGATGGGTGAGGGATATCAGGAAGAGCCAAGGCAGCATTTTAGTTTGAAAAGTTGGGTAGGATTTCAAGGGGTGGGGGGAAGGTCAAAAGCGGCGAGGAGAATGGCATTCATTCCAGGTGTTGAAAACAATGTGAGCAAAGATACACAGGCCAGAAAGCATGAGACCTGGTAGTTTCCCCCCCCCCCCCTTTATTTTGAAGACAACAACCTAGCAGGCCAGATGCCAGCCCGGACACATCAGGGCTTTCCCAAAATACGGTCACCTATGCCCTGTTCTAAAGCTCTATGCAACACCAAGAATGAAATGTTTTAAGATCAATCAGACATCCATTGGCAAAAGATGAGGAGGGCCCCACGTAGGCATGCAGGCATCCAGAAAGGTGAACATTATGTACATATGAATCAGCTCAAAAGATCGGGAAACTGCCTGAGCAGGCAATTTCATTCAACAGATACTGAGCCTATAGTATAGGTACTATATATCATAGGTACTATGGCGGGGAATTCAAGAAAAGTAAACTTCTGCCCTCACTGTCATATCTACAGCCTGGGGAGATAAGACTAATGTATATAAAAAGATTAGACAGTAATAATACAAGACAGTCTAGAATGAAGTGGAAAAATTGTGTGGTGTGGATTATAACTTCAGTAGGAATTCCAAGAGAAAGAGAAAGAGTAACAGTGGACTAAGGCAGTTGGAAGGTATAAGTATGTTGGGACCCTAAAGAGAAAGGATAAATTGGATTTAGCTCAAAAACCATTCCAAATTGCCTTGGAGGGAGGGGACATGGGCACAAAGGTAAAAAAGAGCATGGTGTATTTAGGGAATGCTGGATTGATAACTTGGGCTGAGGGAGAAGGTTTGTGTTAAGGAGTACTGGGTGATATATTTAAATATATCCAGACTATGGATAGCCTTGAATGTTGAGTGAAGGAGCTCTGACTTGTCCTATAAGGTTGAGGGAGGGTAGAACAGGGGAGTCTCACTAAAGGGTTTCCAGCAGGGGAATGCCATAATGAAAGTGGGATCTGAGGAAGATTCATCTGGGAGCAATGTACAGGAAGGGTTTACAGAAGGAGAGACTAGTGATGGGGAGACCAGCTGAAAGCCTGCTTTGGCAGTCTAGACAGCATGATGCAGTGGAAAGATCAGAACCTGGAGTCATGGGCCTAGAGTTCAAATCCTGACTCTGCCACTTCCTACCTATGTGACCTTGGACAAGACCCATAACCTCTCTGGGACTCAGTTTCCGCCTCTGTAAAATGAGAGGGGTTGAACTTGAATGGTTCTTCCTAGATCATCCTATACCGTCTAGTCCAACATCCTCATTTGTCCAAGAACCCTAAGGGACTGGTCCAAGGAAACTGAGAAAATGATGGCACTATGAACTGACATGGTGAGGAAGACCTATTCTGAGGAACAGGTGATGAGTTCAGTTTGGGGCAGGTTGGCTTTGAGATGACAGCATGATATCCAAGTAGAAATGCCCAAATAGACAGTAGTGAGCCTCTGGGAAGAGGTCAGCACTGGAGATTCCAATTTGTGAACCAGCATATGTAGAGAGGTGAGAAGATCCAGAGACTGTGAGAGGTGGGAGGAACCTTAGAGGTGAAATGATTCCTCTGTGGAACCCAGAAAAGAGCAGAGGACTCAGGCTAATCTTGGGGGAACACCCACAATTAGAGACTGACCTAAAGATAGAGGTGCCAGTGACAGAAAAGGATACGGCTGTGAAGTAGTTCGACTACTGGGAAGGGAGAGGGCTGGTAGAAGAGAGGAGGGGTGGGATGCTGCCTTCTTTTTCTTTCATATTCCTCCCAGCACCTAGTAAAATTCTGGGTACACAGTAGGGGGATTCCATCAGGGCTGCTGACAGACTGACTGGCTGACTCTGGGGGATTGAAAAAGACTTGGGAGTCAGTAACCAGGGCTCTGTCTCCAAGTGGGTCAGATCAAAAAATGCCCTAATGAAAGGAAACATTTTGTCCTGAAAAGACTGATTTATTTGTCTTGTGAAATGCAACTCCCAAAGAGTTTACTCCTGTAAAAGTCAGGTTAATTTAATTTTTAAAGGTGAAACAGTTTGTAAAGAGCCATCACCCAGTTTCAATCATCTTTGTTGGGGTAATAAGAAATGCATCATTACCTTCTAAAGAAATGAGCATTTTTATGTTTCTTTCAATGTCTAAAGATACCATGAATAATTGAAATAATAATTTGTGATTCTGCTTTGCCAATCATTTCAAAATTAGAGGCTTTATGAGAGTTTTCACCTATAAAAAGAGACAGAAAACTTTCCATCTTAAAAAAAAAATACCAGTAATCTGAAAATAGTCAACCAGATGTTCAACAACATTGTGTAAAGTAAATGTTCAGGTTAGGAGACAGAGAACTCTTCACGCCAGATTGTTAACCAAGAGCCTTTTGGGGGGGATACTTGTAAATAACCCCATCTCTCCACTACCCCACCAAAAATAAAAGCCTGGTCAAACTTAATGTTAATAATACAGCACAAATATATGTGTGTGAGTACATTTGTAAAATATGTGTGCATAAGAGTTAGAAAAGACTTTAAAGACTACCTAGTCCAACTTTTTCATGTTACAAATTTACATAGTTTATGTATGTGTCACTGGAAATATGTTATCCTTTATATATGTGTAATCAAAGGACAAGTGTTTGTTATAAAAAAGAAGGCTAAATTTTACAGTTAACGTTCTTTAATTCTAATTAGCGTTAATCCCTTTGAGTGATCTGTACAATTTCCTGCTTAAACCATAATTATAGTCTTGCCAGCACCCCAAAACAGAGACTTTCAGTCTTGTGATTTTTCTGTAACTTTTTTTTCCCAGAGAAAAAAACAACTAAGGTCAAATTTCAGCTTATAAACTGGTTTTAACTGTGGAGTCAGAAGATCTTCAATCTGATCAGTCTGGCAAAATCCACAGGCATTAGACTCGATATATTTATATAAATATGACAGGAGAATAAGCACCATATGGAAAATGCTTGGAGTGTCAGTTTAACACTTCATTCTCTCTGTAATCATTTATACTGTAATCATTTACATTTTCATTCTCGAGGGAAGGCAACACATACAAGGGCCAGTTGACACTGACTGATTAATAAAAGTCTTTCCAAATGATCTATCAGAGAGAATTTTTATAAAACCCAGTGTTGAGTTTCTTTTGATGAGAGCATATTGTTCAAGGTACTTCAAGCCAAGAAGTGATTTGAGAGGAATAGGTAAAGAAAAAGCCCAACCATGATGGTAGGAGCCCGGATAATAATAATGAGAACACTCTCCTCCTTCACTCCTTTGAATAATTGATTTCCCATCAGGCTAAATGGTAAGGAGGGGGAGGGGAAAGAGCAGAGTAGGGGCCATGTGCTACAGCCATGGGGGGAGGGGGTTTTGCCTATGGTTGCTAGAACAATTATTAACAAAACGCCCCCATCAGCTTCCACTCTTGCTCCCAGAACCCTGGGCTTCTGCTTAGAGCCCATTCCTGAAGCTCCCCTCAGACTCTGGACAAAGTTTGTGGGAAAGCCCTTATAGGAAAGGTAATTCATAAAACTCAAAGTACTTATTAATTAATTGTCAGAATTAGCAGGTGCTGACAGTTCTAACTTGATATGGGCAAGTTATATGCCAGCGTGAAGGCCCATAAACATGCTCCCTGATTTGGAGGGCCAGACAACCTTTGCTACTTGCTTTTGTCAGCAGGATATACCTCCTAGTCAGCATTCCATAGAATCAGAGAACCATACAATGTTAAAGCTGGAAGGGACCTTAGGAGACCATCAAGTCCGACCCCTTCATTGTACAGATGGGGAAAATGAGGCTCCAGGAGGGAAAAGGACTTATTATCCAAGCTCACTAAGTGAGTTCATGGCAGAGTCTCCTGACTACCCGTCTGCCCAATGTCCTTTCCACCAGAGTGCACTCACTGCTCCCCTCCATAGTACCATACGTTAAGCATGCCTTAAATTGACTTGGAGAGTCATTAAAAAAAAAATGGCCATGTGCCTCTTTCTTTATTCTCTTTCAAGACTCCTTTTGGGGCCTGCTGACATCTTGAATACAAGATGACAAAAATAGGACCTTCTGTTGCCCACCAATTATTTAGAAGTGCTTTCTAAAATGAGCGTGGGTCTGGTACTGCTCCTTATGGTGAAGGCACTACCTGGCTTTTGTGTTGGAGAAGACTCTCCTGAGGAAAGGGGGAAGGGAGTCAGGACCTGGTAGGAAGGTAAAGAAACTCACCTTTCTAGAGAAAAGTTTTATTCTTGAATCAGTTATCTCTACACTACAGATAGCCATCAAGATAAAAATGATCTCTTCTCAGATTTTGCTGTACTGGATCCACATTAGCAAAACTGAAAAAAAGCCTATTTCTCATTGGATCATAGATTGCAAGGTGGAAAGGACCCTAGAGGTCATCTTGTCCAAACCATTCATTTTACATTGGAAGAAACTGAGGCTTAGAGAGGTTAAGTGACAGGATTCTAGACCTGAAAGCTGGAAGGGAGCCCAAAGAGCTCAGCTAGGCCACCTGGCTTTCCCAACATCCCCCTCATAGTGAGTGGCAGGGCTTTGACATGCACCCTGAGTACCCTTTCCACACTTTTCACAACTCTTTCATTTATGTTTGACTCCTCTTTGAGAGATGGAATTCACACTCTGATTAGTCAGCTTACCCCACGATTTAAGTCTGCAATGGTGCTCTTTGGATTCTGATAGCTGGGGTACCGGCTGGGCTAGGGAAAGGTTATGGCGGGGAGGAGGATATTTGCACTCCCTGAGTTAGGCACAATGTTGTCAGAACTTCTTGAAGATGGTGAATAGTGACTTCTTTAGCTGATTCAGTGGATAGGGGGCTGGTCTAGAATGCAGGATGATCTGGGTTCAAGTACTATCTCAGAAACAAACTGCCTATACTACCAGGGGCAACTTAACCATTCAGGAACCTAGGCAACTTTTTAAGTTGTAAGTTTAGAGAGTTTTGTTTTGCTTTTTTTTTTCCCCTCACAACAATCTTACTAGGAAGGTCAACGGGTAAAAATTAAGGGAACTTGCTCTTATCTGAACAGGGTGCTGTGGTTAAGCAAATATTCTGGTCCACAGGGTTGCCAGAGATGCTTGATTAATCTCTCTAAAGGGTTGCTTTCATTATACCACCCCTTGCTCAAAATCTTACACTTGCTCCTTTTTGCCCTTAAGATAAACAAAAACCAAACTCCTCAATCTTCCATTCAAGGCCCTCTATCATTTGAAAATCCAACTACTAAGTTTATGGCCAAGTTTACTCCCAACCATGAACCTTCTGTTTTATCTCATTCTGTCTTCTTCACAATTCCTAGGGGCACTGGGTTCCAATTCTCCCCTTTTGCGAATAGAATGACACTGACTGCATTTTCTTGCAAGAGTAGAGGAGACAGACACTCATTTCCCACCTGCAGCTTAGTTTCAACTATGACTGGTAGAGAGGAAATGGATAACTAAATAGGCCAGAGGTTCTTAACTTTTTTGGTGTTATGGAATCCTCTGACAGTCCGGTAAAGACTGGATCTATTCTCAGAATTGTTTTTAAATAGTTTAAGAGAATGCTAAATTTCAGTTAGAGATTAGTTAAAGATGTAATCTTTTTCCTATTCTTATTCATGGACCCCCTGAAATTTATCCATGGACCTCTTGTGTGTGAGGGTGTGGGGGGGAGGGAGTTGGACCCAGGTGAAGAACCTCTGAACTAGATGTGATGCAGCTGTTGACAGAGGAAAAAAGATGTGCCCCCCTACACAGGCACTTTTCCCCTACTCCATGAACATTCTTGTTTCTAGTCCCTTTCTTTTTTCAGGCTCTACAGAAGCTTTGTAAGGGGTTTTCTCCCCTTTCATTGTTTTGTCATAGAAAAGCTTTCTTTCTACAGCAATCATCACAACAGTTGTTCAAATCTCAGATCCATCACAGTGCATAAGATTAAGGATTGCCCCAGAGCAATAAGTTAACTTACAAAGTAAGAGTTAGAAGTGAACAACTCAGGTCTCCCCCACATCCATGCCCCCTTTCAGGGTCTAATCTTTTGACATTAAAAATTGAAGGGGGAGGGACTGGAAACCATATTAGAAGTAATAGGGAAAAATTAATAAATAATTTTTGAAAACTACTCCCCCCACTTCCCATGCACCATTTATTGTGGTGGTTGTTTTTCTTGCTTTTCTTTAGAACACTTATATGCACAGTGAACCTAGTTATTTCCAATTTGGAGTAGCCACCAATTAGGGCATGAGAAGATGGTGACTTTCTTTCAGGCAGACTCCTGTAACCCTGAGTATATGACCCATTACAAATAACTCAAATTTCTACACATTTCATAAAGTGCTGCCCTCCATGATCTTCCTAGGTGTACTTGGCTCTAAGTTAATGAGGCTTAGGCGGTAAAATTTTTTCCAAACACACAACCACAATACCAGCTCTCCATTCACTGTCTGACATATCAGCTTCTCCTCTACTCTTCCTTCTCTTCTATTTCTACCACCCTTTTTCTATTTTTCCTAGAATTTCTAAGCAAACCAAGCCCTTCTCCTAACCTTTTGTGCTAACCAAAGTCACCACATGAAAAGCATAGGGGAGGAGGAGATCTCCCTATGTGGAATCCTGCAAAAGTCTACTTGGTTTTAGAACTGACTTTAGGCCCTGCTCTTAAATCTAACCCTCTTCCTGAAGGAAAGGAAATGAAAGAAAAGACAGTGTTCAACATCCATAGAAATTCCAAGCATTTTGTCTCAGAGTAATTACTAAGATGCAAATACACGGGAAAGACAGAAACAAAAGGGTTCCTGATATCTAAATGTCAGCATCTGCCTCAAAGATATTTATGTTTTATAGCTTGACTTTTTTCCCTTTCCCTATTTTCAACAAAGTGCTACCATAGTTTGAATACTACTTGACTGCACCTTTGTCTTAAATACCAATAAAATGGATGTACCTTCAAAATCCATTAAGTAGGGGCAGCTAGGTGGCGCAGTGGATAGAGCACCGGCCCTGAAGTCAGGAGGACCTGAATTCAAATCCGACCTCAGACCAAACACTTGACACTTACTAGCTGTGTGACCCTGGGCAAGTCACTTAACCCCAATTGCCTAAAAATTAAAAAATAGATAAATAAAATAAAATAAAGTCCATTAAATGATTTTCCTTACTCTTCCCCACCTTGAAATGATCCCTTCTCATTCCTCCCAAGCCTCAAATCTTCCCTTCCCTTCTGTCTTTCCTTTCTCCCCTACCTACAATTTCCTCTTTCTTTTCTATCCCCATTCTCCCCTTCCCTTCCTTCTCTTCCTTTCCCTCCACCAATCTACTCTACTCTTTCTCCCTTGTTTCTCTTTGTCTTTCCTCTTCTTTTCCCCATCTCCTTCCAGATGAAATCTCCCTTCTCCACCTTCTCTCCCTCCACAAATCTCCCCTCTCCTACCTTCTCTCCCTCCACAAATCTCCCCTTCCCTTTCTTTTCCATCTACCCCCAACTCCGCACCCCTCAGCAAACTCATCCTGGCAAGGAGCATTTTCCCTTTACAAAGCAAGATTCTGAGACTGACGTAATATAACCTTGGCAGACACTTTGGCTTTTCCAGAACCTCTTTAGTGGTTCTCACTGTTGTTCTTTAATTTTAATATAAATGGTGCAACTAACTGACCATATGTGCAAAAGCCTCCCAAGGTATAATTACATTTCAAATGTTGACATTGATATTTGACATGCCAATCTTTTTTTTTTTTAATTAGAGCTCACAAAGGCCTTCAGATGAACCTGGCAGGAAGACAAAAAAGAGACTGAAAAATGGAACAATTTTGTCGACATTTCTAGAACAATCTATTTCATTTGAATCACCATACTTGGACCCTAAAACCACTATCCTGATGTGAAGCATGAAGAAGGGGAAATAGTACTTGAGAAGACAAGGATGAGAAGAGTAGCTAGACCAGCCCAGGTATACACCAAGGAAAATCAGTACTAGAGGTGACACAATCTTGAAAATATTGAGTCACTATACAAACTATCTCAAAGAGGTATAAGATACTGAAATAATTTTTTTAAAGTCCCAGATGATATCAGTATGCCAAAAAGGCAATTGAAAGAGCATCTTTAACTACCAACGCATAGCCTTGGTTTCTTGTCTTTGTAAAATCTTTGTGGGGATAATCTAAATGCATATCAAGGAAACAACCACAGTTCCACAAATGATTCTCCATAGTAGATCACACATTTATAGTCATGTAATTGAAAGATCTTACTATGTTTAATGCTTGTTGATTAAAAAAAAAAACAACATTCGACTTAGTCCAGTAAAACATAGCCTTAAAGTCTCTTTTCCAACAAGGAGACTCTTGCACACATATTCAGGCCATACAGAGATCCTTGAAAAACGCAACCACTGAGATAACTCGGTCCAATGACCCCCTACTTATTACATGCCACTGTCATGTAGCATGTCCAACAGAAGGTCCAGATGCAAGAAGGATGATGAGGTCTTCCAAATGCTCTTGTTTTCAGATAGGATCTCCTCAATGATATTCATAATTATTCAGTAGAGGTAGGCCTAAAAAGCCATAAAGTAAAAACTAAATGGATTTAAAATATTTATCTTCAGATGATGACATGCATCCAGTTAGATGGTCAGTCTGTTGGGTTAGTACATACATCTGGTACAGCTACAGCAGATGGAGACTGAATGTGAGGAAGAGAGCAGATTGAATTGATTCTGTGAAATTGTGCAATGATTGTAAGCAACACAAGCTTCCCCCCAGTGTAAAAGCCTATGTTTTAATACAAATGTTCTCCCCTAACACTATATAGTAGTGAATCTTGGAGCAAAACAAATTCCAAGGAATCAAACCTACAGGTGACCCAAAGATCAATGGCAAAATACATGGTAGATGCAAATGACTGCATGTTTCCAATGATGATCTATGATCAAGAAGTGGTATCATGGATATCCCTGAAGAAATGTATGGCTGCAAAAGAATATGGGCCAACCACCCAGCAAGTGAGAAGGATTACAGATACCAGTGTCGTACTGGTATCCACAAAACATAAAGAGACCTAGAGGAAGGCCTTTGGCCTTGAGTGGCCTTGGCTGGATCCTCTGTGGAAGATCAACGGAAGAATATGAATAAGAACAAGATGAGGTGGCATGGATGTAATTTAATCTTCATCAATGGAGGGAAAAATCCAGATCAGAGAGATCACAGATCCGTTGAATGGTTCAAGGAAGGTACTGGAAATCCATGTTCACTACTCTTAACCACAAAATGTCAAAGTCACATGAGTTAGACTTACTCACCAACATACTTTAACTCTACCCTTTTTTAGTTTACCAGTAAGGATATGTGGGGTTTTTTTTTCTTATGACCATTTAATTAAATGTTAGTTTCCCTTTTCACACTTTGTACAAAAAGTAGTAAGTGGGCCTAACTTAAGTGCATCAAAGGATCTGGCCAGAATATAACTTATATTCTGCTGCCCTCAAATAATAGCTTTCATTTATCTATCTAACACTAGTTACAGAAAGCTATTTCTTTACAATAATCCTGTGAGGTAAGTAGTACAGATATTATATTTTCAATTTTATAAATAAGGAAAACGAGACTCAATGACATGAAGTGACTTCCCCAAAGTCCCAGTGCTGACAAGAGGCAGAGGCAAGGGAGCAGAAAAGCCAGGTGCTGAGCCCCAATTGTCCCTCTCCAAGTACAGGGCTCAGCTTATGCCCCTACACGAGGCTGCTTAGACCTCAAATCAAGTCACCAGCCAAAGATGAGGATTACTTAATACTTTTTTTAAAGTGAGGAAGGATTTATGGTATACCAACTCCCTGGAGTAAAAAAAAAAATGGTGGTTGGCTCATGAGTCTTTAAAGATTTGGAGGCATATACATTCTTTATTATGGACATCTTATTATTAGCAGAGCAAAAAAGACCAATTGTTTTCGTCATCTGAGAAAGTCCTCAGTTTAATAGGCAAAAATCCAGGAATAATTAAGAAAATAATAGTGCACACTCAATAAGGAAAACATGACTTGTTTAAAGAAGAAATCCCACTAGAATTTGTGGTAGTGACTTTGTTTCTTTCAGAAGGAAAAAGAAACCTCTAAATCAAAAGCAGCAGTCATCAATTTCTTACTAAGCTCTTCTTTAGCAAAGGAAAAAACTAATAATTCATACTGCGTTTTCCTGGTGAGGTTATTTTTTTTTGGTGGGGGGGAAGGAGAGAGCTGCTGAGATTTTAAACAATTTTCATGAAAACTTAAAGTTTTGCAAAAAACCAACATCAGCTTAACTTATTTCATGAAATAAAACCAAACCTATATGAGACTTATACGAATGAACTCCCTTTAGTTGTAGAAAGGCAGCACACAAAGCATTATTGTATAGTTGCAACTTATTACCTATTGCTTCAGCCTTTAAAAAAAGGCCCTTGAAATAACTAGAAGCTGTATTTTCATAACATGATTCTCCTTGTTTTCTTTCTGTTACATTATGTAACTCTATACTGATCTTATCTTTGCAAAGACTTCTGAATATTTACAACCTAAATTTTGCCTCTTTTACTCAAACTATGCCCAGAAACTAGAGTCAGAAAAAGGATTCCTTTGCAAAAGAAGTTAAAAATCGAGAAAGTGTAAATTCTGAAACTTTAGTGTCTATTTAAAAGACAAGGTTCAGAGCAACCTAATCTCCCTGTGGCTCTTGTGAGCCTTTCAAAGATTCATCCCAACTTGTTTCACACAAAACTCTTCCTTCTCATGGCCCCCAACCCCTACCGCCCCCAAATAACAAGTAACTTAAATATCAGCTAGCTTCATCATTGATCAGTTCAACTGTCCCCATTCAGTTCTTTTTCATGTGCCCTGTCTGCCCCTTCCCCATAGCCAGCACCTCAGATCTTTTTGACCTCTCTTGGCCAACCTCTCCCTACTTCCTAACTCTGTTGCCAATGCTTGTTACTAATCAAAATCCTTTGCTTTTTGCATTTTCCATGGAAGAAAATTGGGGGGGGGACACCTAGATCTGGTTTTTCCCCTGGAAATAGCATAAAAGCAATGTTTTCAGGAATGGTCCTCAGCAATTCTGCTAACAGTATTAACAAAGGATTGTCTAGTTCCATGTGCTCTTTTTATTTTAGTCTCCTATTTATAGAGTTCATATAGAAGTCAGTCACCCTCAGTACTAATACCTATGTATAAAAACTGCTTTTCGTAGCCCAAATATCCTCTCCCTGCTAAAAAGCCCAAGCAAGGTAAATTTTGCCTCCTGGTGTGTTTTGTCAAGTTTAGCAGGGGGCTCACACCACTGCAGGAGCAGAGTTCAACTCAAAAGTCTACAGATATTTCCCCCCCACCTTCCCTCTAGCATAATAAATCTAGGAAAATCCTTGAGCCATTCTATTGGAAAAATATTTGAAGACTGTCCACTTGAGTAAATACTTCAACTTGCTTTATTTCACCTTCCCTTGTTGCTATTGCCCAAAAGAATTCATCAATCCAACTGACTCTCCATTTTGCTGATGTAGCCAAGGGGGTTTAATAAAGAAGACTTTCATTGTCTTGAGATGAAAATTCACAATTCCTGTTCCATCTTAATAGGGTTCCCTCTTCCCTTCTGTTAATTGAGGGTGGGAGAAATGACTATTCGAGCATAAATACAGGTGGATTAACAACAAAATTGATTCATAAAGCACTAATATTACATTACACAAAGTCTTTCACCCCCCCAGGATACCAACCAGCAAGCTTTACAAATTATCTAGACAGATTCTCTGGGCTTACTCTTGTCAGAGCTGAAGCCCAGCAAAATTTCGGCCCAGGGGCCTCAGGACTCAATTGAAAAAAATAAAGGCAACAGCCACCTCGACCCCTAAAGGTTATTATAGTTAGGAGGCCCTCATCCCCCAGAAAAGTTAGAGATGTGAAATACTTTTTTTAGGTGGCTCTTTTTTTTTCCATATTGCTTCTCCCCTCAGTTCCCCTTTCTTTTTCACAGACTGAAAAAATATCGCTTGGAAAGGGCGCTGACTCTGAGAGGAAAGCTGCCTTGTCAGCACTGAACAGTCTGGGGTCAATTTAATCGCCGTCGAAATGTAGCTTTGAATCTCATCTCACCGTCTAAAACAGTGTTTTACCAGCCCACGGACACATTAATGTTACACATAGAGATGCATTTTCCTGTAGCCTAAGAAACAAATGCTTTTGGAGATCGGATTTTCTTGCATTAAAATTTTTTAAAAACAAAAACCCAAACCCCGGTACTTTTGTTTGCCACCTGCTTTATTTCTCCTCTTTCTCTTCCATTAAATGTCCTCAGGACCTTTCGGGCGCTGACCCCACTAAATCGACGGCTCTCTCTTTCAAATCCTGAGCGCTGTGTCAATTCCGGGCAAGAAAAAAAATTGGTCACCCCCAAATAACTTGTTCTTTCCTCATATGAATTTTCCCAGAAAAAGGGGGGAATGAAGTCTCACGGGCTAATTTTTAGGGACCCTTCCCCAACATCGGACAAAAGAGATGTGGGTAGAAGCAATGCCAGGTTCTGACGTGGTCCCCTTGCAAGCACTGCGTAGACGCGGGTTTGAGCCGAAGCCCCTTGCACCGCTGCGTGCAAGAAGCCCGTTTGCAACGTCGCCGACCCTGGGCTCTTCCGAAGAGCCCGGGGTCAGAGAATGGGCTTGGAGCGAGGCTTCGGCAGCTGCTCCAGGAGCACTAGCCCAGCCCGCCTGGCTAGCTGGGAAACCCGACGAGCGCCTACCCGGCCCCGGCTTTGTCCTGAGCCCCATAAGCCCCGCTGTTGCGAGAGACGCAACGGTCAATCGGGGGGCCATCGCCTCAGAGAGTGGGAGAACAAAGTAAATATTCCCTCCGAGCCCGCGCGCTACGTTTGCATCTACGGCCCCCGGCACTCTGGGAGCCTTCTCTTCTTAATCCCTCGGCCCGAGTCGTGCACCCGAGGGTCCCGCTGCAAGGTTGTGTTGTGCCGGGGTCCCCGCTGCGCCCCCCCCAACTCCAAGCCCGGCACCTCGCCCTCCACGTCCGCCCGGCTCAGACCCCGGGTCCCTCGTGCGCAAACTCTTCGCGCATTGCCGAGCCCGCCCGCCAGCAGCGGGTACGAGCGGAGGAAGCAGAAGCCCCGCAGTCGCAGCCCCGCAGCGTTCTCCCGCAACATTACTGAACCCATTTCCTTCGGCTTCCTGGGAGCGTGGGATCCCCTTCTCCCCCCTCCCGGGACCCTCTAGAAGCGGGCCGCCCGGGGTCGCGAGGGCCGACCAGTTGAGATTGGCCGGACCCGCGACACGACAGGCGCTAGTTTTCTCGGGGGCAGTGGGCAACAACATGGCGCCCTGCCCTGAGCTCGGGGCTCCTCGCTTTAGGGAGCGCGCCGGGGTCTCAACCTAGGACCGCGTGCGCCCCGGACCAGGGGCTGTCTGCACGGGGCTTTGGCTAGCGCTCGCCGTTTATTTGGGGGGTACATTTCCTCTGCCACCGCCGTCGCTTGCTAGCCCAAGCCGTTCAAAGCAGAACAGCCGTCCTGCCTGCCCGCTTCCAAGGCGTCGGGCCGAGGCTGGGGTGCCGGGGGCGTTGGCGCGCTCGCCCGTCTGCGCGTCTGAACCCGTGGCGCGGCTCGCTCAGCAACCCGCCACCCGAATCAACCCTGCTCTTTCCTGGGTCCGGGGCCGCCCCGCCGCCCCTTCCCCTGCGCCCATTCTGGGCCACAGCTTCGCCTCAGCCCCCAGCCCTGCCACTTGGGGGGATGCACGGGCGCTTTCGCCGGGAGCGCACTCTCCCCGGCTCGCCGGGCGAAGCAAACTCTGGTAGCTAAGTCCCAGAAACCTTTGCAAAAAAAAAAAGGCTGCAGTAAAATTTAAGAAGTTTTTTTAAGTTTCGGCGCCATTTGCGATTTAATCGAGAGATGAGAAGAATGTTTTTGTTGTTGTTTTTAAAGAATTATTTGCAAAGATGTTTTGTCCCCCACTCCCCGACCTCCAGTTGCTTTGATTTCACCAGCCTGGAAAAAAAAATCTTGGAAAAAAAAATTTTCCCGTGCCTCAACAAAATCACAAACGCTGTCTTCGGACAGCCAAGGATCCGTTTTTCGAGTGCTTACAATAAAATAGAGAAAACCGAGGAAACAAAATAGAAAACACCGAGGATGGGACAGGAGGGTGGCGTGGAAAGAGAACATAAGGAGATGGGGAGGGGCGGGGAGAGAGAAAGAAATCCCAATACCGGTGGGCTCACAGCTTTGCCTGGGTGGAGGGCATGCAGTTTGTGTAGACCTGGGGGGGGGGGGAAAGCATGTGGACCCTTGGACAAAAAAAAAAGGGGGGAAAGGAACAAATATGTAAAAAGACAACTATGAATTGGGGAAGGGGTGCTGCCATTCTCCCAACCCAGCCCAGCCCACCCTGTAAGTCTTTGCAGTTTCTCACCCGAATTAAACATTTCAATAATAGTTTTGGAGGGGAAGTCTAAAAAGACAAGAAAAACTTTGGGGAGTCAAAGTTTTACAAGAATTCGATGGTTGAGAGGTTTATATCATAAAGGGGAAAGGAAAGAAACTATGGTAATGCAAATGGGGGGGCGGTTCATATGAAAGTTAAATATCCAACCTAGAAAAATCTGCCACAGAGTAAGTTGCCTTTTTTTGGGGGGGATGCCACAAACATGATGTTTGAGGGGCCTAACTGGGAGAAAAAATGTGGGGGTGAAAAGGAATTGGTGACACTTGAATATTGATTCCTTGTCTATTGTATCAGCCAATGACGCAGATGCCAAGAATGACAAGAAGCCCCTGGAAACTTGAGTGGGGGTGGGGGAAGGAAGCCTCTAGAGCCAAGGGGAGGTGCCTTTGGAAGCCATTCAAACCCTTAAAAGGTTGCCAGGATTCTGGGAGTGAAGGGGTTACCTCAAAGATATAAAAGCCGAGCAGGCGAGAGGCTGAGTTGCAGAGGAGTGGAAGGGAACCCACTGGAACACCTCTGCCACCTCCGAGCCTGCTCAGCCAGCCTCTCTCTGCCCACCGACTCCCTCTGCCCACCGAGCAGCGACTGCCGACCAGCTCCTCAGCTATGTAAGGTAATGCTCTAGTCTAGGGAAACTTGCAAGTTCAAATTGAGTATTTCGGTGATGTTTTTTAACTAACCAATGCTTTTTCTGTCTTTCAGAGCAATTTACCATCTGAGGAGCGAGAAATAAGGTAAAATGGCTTTTTGCTTTTGAAAAGAGTATGTTTTCCTTTTGAAATGTAATGAGTGATAGTCTTCTCTTTACTGAATAACAAAACTTCCTTCCACATAGCAGGAAGATCACGGAGAAAATTTGGTAAGAATTAATCTTACACTGCCTCTTAGGAAATTTCAATTTAATGGTTTTTAAAATGCTGACTTAACCTCTTTTTCAGTAAACTCCAGTTGCCGGAACTCAGTAGTACTTGCTGAATACTTGTAATGCGTTAGGAAAACGTATGTATCTTGTCTCTGAGGTTGGTTACTCTTAGAGGGAAAAAAAAAAAGGTAACATGGTAAAATGTGATTTTAGCATGTATTTGGTGCTATCAACTATTCAGGGATTTTCTGTGTTACTGCTTTAGAGGGGAAAAGATCTGTTTAATAATGTGATATGTCAGATTTGTTTGTACTGCAGAAAATCACCAGGTGTACCTTTTAAAAAGTAAGATCTGAGGAAAGTTACTTGCCAGAAATGGCAGTTGAACTTGGGGAAAAAATGCTGTAATTGAACAGGGCAGTTTTCACTAGTGGGCATCTAAATTGTAGTTTCACTCTAAGATCGGTCTAAATCTGGAAAAGTCTGCTAATCTGGAAAGATTCCCCTTTGAATTCTTTCTAGCCTAGGTCAGCCACTTTCCTGTAAAGTACATTTTTTAAAATTTGAGTTTTAGATTTGTTTTCGACCTACTGTATAGATCAAATTTTTCTAAGTATTTTCATTTGCCAAGATTCCATTTTTCTTTTTGCGTACCAGGAAGAAGCTTCCCGAGTAGGTAAGTATTGGTAATGTTCTCAAAACACAAAGGGCAGACAGGATTTCCAAGAGTACTCCACTTCTAAGACTTTTAGGGAATCTGAGTTGAAAATTAACCTGCCGCCAGTAGTTACATATAAGTTAAGAGTTAAAAGAGAGAGAGAAAGACCTTCTGCCTGACTCCCTCTCCTCTCCCTCCCCCCACCCCACCCAGTCCTCTAGAGAGTGGAATTTCTCCACCCCTTTCCCCTAATTGGGTGGGGCTGCTTTCAGAGCTGCCCCTCCCCTGAATCCCTCCCACTAGCCTCCAAATATCCCTTATGAAGGGAGATGGGATGGGGGCTGGCATCTGGCCCAGCGCCATCTCATGCTGCTCCTCCCCCTTAATCAACCCCCAGATTATTCATCACACCCTTATCCTTATCCCTCCTTTTCCCCTAGTAATCCATGCCAAACCTCTTCTTTACACTCCACCTGCTGGTACCCACTGCCCTTGCCCCAATCCAGAAAGGCCCTTCAGACTCTTAGCTCTGTTGCCGTTTACAAGTTAAAGGCTTTTGGGGAAGCCACTCCCTTCATCGAGTCTCAGACGTTTCTGCCATTGTCTCTTACAGATTTCCGAGCTGCTGGTTGAGACAAAGTCATTCATGGTACCTCTCTGGCTTTGTTTCCTTAAGTCATGTAATAAATCTTTCTCAAACTGCCTTAGCCTTTCCACTGGAGACCTGTGACTTCACGTGAATCCTTTAGGAGAAATAGCAGCACGCCATGGTTTGTAGAGATAAGGTGATGCAAACCATCGTGGGCTGTTACATTTTCCTAAAGGGCATGTCAATCAAGCCAGAAGACCAAAGACCCCCACTCAGCTATTGCTTCGTGGTCAAGCCCACAGCTCTGCAGCTGGGTTGGTGGCTTTTTGAACCTGGCTTCGTACGAGGCTCGATGCTTTGAGAGGACTCCCAGTTTCAGCTCGGCTGTGCCCTAGCAGCACGTCAAAACTGGAGTTATCTAGTTAAATCCTCCAGTATTGCCTTGCTGCTTGAGTGAGGTAGGAGCCTGGTTCAATTGCCCCACCCAGAAGACGCCAACCCGGCAACTTCGAGGAAGTCCAAGCAAGCTTGCAAGCTTACAAGCTCAAGACACCTTAGGCTCTTAAGGAGTCCATACTAGATTCTGTGAATATATTTGTGTGTTACTCCCCCCAAAATAAATGTTCTCCTCCCCTTTTGAGATTCGGTGTATGTGTTTCTTTTCTCTAGGACTCTTTTACCACACGAAAATAAAGGACAAGCCCCTCTCCAATATTTAGAAAAACATCTTTAAGAGGGGGCATCTTCCATATAGAAAGCAAATATACCTTTCCCCAACTCCCCCCCCCAAAAAAAGGGATGAACTAAGGAGTTGGTTCAAAATCACCTGTCAGCTGTCTGTCCAAAGCAAGGACTTTGCTTCGCTATACTCATAAGCATTGCAGGGGCCAGCTTTGGGGGAGGAGGGAGGATCCTGATTGATAGCTCCCTAGATAGTTCCATAGAAGAAGTTAAAAGATCCCTTGGGGGTCACTGGTGGCTGAGGAGATAGGAGTTGGGGGAGTACTAATGGGAAGGTATAGACATAGAGGAGGATCAATAGGCTCCCTGACCGATGCCTTTCACTCCCAAGAGACCTGCCAGCATCTAGGTGGGGAACTGGTGGGAAAGGGGCTAGAGGTCCTAGGAACCCACAAAAGGACAGAAAGGATAGGGATAAGGCTGTGTCCCAGGCTGAACATTCACAAAAAGGTGGAAATATGGTCCCAGCTCCTAAACTCTGGCACCCTCTCATTATCCTTCAAGGATCCTAGGGTCCCTGTGGGTTGTAGAGATTTTTGAGGAGAGGTGATATGTCCAAAAGCAAATGAAGGTGATTTCCAAGTTAAGCCTTCACCCACTGAAGTGCCACGTTTCCCCAGAGGAACCCTGGGAACCTGCTTAGAGGGTGCCTGGGGAAGAGGGTCTAGCTAGTGAGAGGGCAATATAACCCTTGCTAACTGGACAGAGGGTCAAACTGGTGGTTGCTGTCCACGGTCCCAGTACTAAGGCCGAATCCTTCAAGAAATCCTTGTGGGATGATTTGGGTTATGGGCAAGGTTACCTCCAAGCCTTTGGGTCCTGAGGGTGAGCAGGGGGTAGAGATCCTTCCGTAAGACAATCTCTGTCAGGGTTAAGTAGTTTCTAGCATCCTAGGGTAGCATGAGGATGACTTACTCTCCCTCCACCCCAGTGCACATTCCAGTGGGTGGGGCAATAAAGGAGTGTAGGGGCTGGACCTCATGATACCTCTTCACTCACAATTTCTTCATCTCCCTCCTACTAGCCAAAAAAGGTTGAGTCTTGAAGCTATGGAAAAATTGGTATGTTCTACTCAACACCGAACTCCTGGGTTGAGAGCACCCGTGGTCCCCAGAAAGCAAAGCCTGGCCCACAGAACTCCCTCTTGAGTCCCCTGAGGCCCTAGGTGTCCAGGCAGGCAGCCTCCAGGAGGGGCTGGGACTTGTCAGAGACCTGGAAAGAGGAAGTGGGAAACTCTGAGACCTCCACCATGGTTGAAAATGCTGTCTTTCCTGAAGTTAGGGAAATGGACCCTTACTTCGAGTCATTTGCACAAGTGGCTTTGCCTGGGGCAAAGGGAACTTTAAGTTACCCATGGGAGGCCAAAGGCACCAGGACTTAGTGACACTGGCAGTTTCCTGCCCCTTTCAAAAGAAGTCTTCTTCCATCCTAGAAGATGGATGCATGTGCTTGTTTGTTAAGCTGAGAAATATATTGTTTTGCCAAGATCATAGACTCTAGCCATTAAGACCATTGACTCCAACCCCCTCATCTTATTTTACAGTCAAAGAAACTGAAGTCTAGAAAGGTAAAATGACTTGTCCAATATTACACAATATGTCTGAGGTGGGATTTGACCTCAGTTCCTCTTAACACCAAATCCAGTATCCAATGCATTATTCCATGCTGCCTCTTCCAATTTTTTGCCTTTCTCCACTCCTACCCCACCCCAATCCCAGGTCTCCCAAGGTTTCCAGTAGTTGGGCTCATTCTCCTACTTTGGGCATACAGTTAGTTATCAACCTGCATGCTCTGCCCTTGTCCATGTCCAGCCTAGTCCCTGCTGTCTTGCCCCTGTCTTGTCTTGCTCAGTGTGGGTCAGCTCTCTCTGCCCATCCAGGCCCTGCCCTGGTCCCACTTTGGCAGAGCAGACCCCCACAGCAAGCTACCATCTACCAACTCAGATGGCTCCCAACTAGTCTCTGCTCAAACTTAATCAAGCTCCAGGCCCCATCCAGCCCCACCCCCCAGCCTGTTGCCCACCTTTGCTCAGAGCAGTCTGTCTTCCACCCTATTTCCCATAATCCTCATCTACCCAAAGAGTAGCTGTTCCTAGATCTACTGCTTTACTACCCATCCTACTCCCCCACCCCACCCCCATCCTGGCTGCCAAGCTATGACTCCTCAACCTGGTTTTGCTTGGGGTAGGAGTCCTTACTTCTCCCCAAGTGAGATCCTTCTCCCAAAGAGGGTACACTTTTAACTCCACTATATTTTGGGTGTATGGGGATGGGGGAGTGCCAATTTCCCAGCCAGGGCCACTGCTTTCTATTCACTTCCTAAGGCTTTTATAGTCTACCCCCACCCCCACCCCCTACCAACACTCCTGGCCGACCTGCAGACTTCAAACCCAAGTCAGGGGGTAGGGAGAATGAATACAAACAACAGCTCTCCTTTCCCAGCCACAGTGTGAGGGAACCAGTCACAGCTCTTGGGTCTGGATGCACTTCTGGTCATCTACCATGCCAGCCTCAGGTGACCAGGTGAAGAATCTGACTAGAGGCTGTGCTCACCTCATCCTATCCCCAGGGAAAGTCATGCCCAGTAGGAAATATGTTCAGTGTTTCACAGGAAACACTGAGGGTAGAGAAGGATGAGAGAGACAGAAAATCCAAACTGGAGAGAGACCTTGGCTGCACAGTGGAGCCAGGCAGTGGTGTGCTGGTAAATGTTTAACGACCAACTTTCCAATATGGAAAAAAAACCCAAAAACTATTCACAAGACACACTTTTAAGTTTAATCTGCTTATTAACATCGCCTCCATCATTTACTCAGCAAAGCAATCAACCTAGCTCTAATTTGTAATCCCAAAGTGATTTTAAATGCTCACACTGAAAATTGAACAATTGAGTTTACTGGTTTGAATTGACTCCAGCACACCCCTGGAGCCAGGCCACATGCACCCAAATGGAGCAGACAAACAACTGTGAAGTGTGATAAGTCACACCTCCCCTCCCTTTTATTTCCTGGATGAGTCCTGCTGCTGAGGCACTCAGATGCCTGGGAACCTCTTGCCTAAAGGTCTAGGCCCAGGGCTCCACACACTTGCCCTCTTCAGAGTAGAGACAGAAGGTGTTTTCCTTCCATTTAAATGAGTTTCACAGAGGAGCTGCTCTGAAGTGCAAGGAAAAAAGACAGTACCCTAAATCCCAAAGAGGGCTTTCTTGCATAGGAGACTTTTAAAAACCAAAGCATAGGATCATATTAACATAATTCAAACTAAAAGGAATACAAGAGGTCATCTAGTCCACCCCCTCATTTCACAGATCAGGACTTGAGGCCCAGAGGAGTCAAGGCCCTCTGAATCCACATGCAGCACCCTCTTTCTGCTAGGCTGCTGCCTCTCTCAGGCATGTTTGTTGATATTGTTAAAGAAGCATTCAGAAAGTGCTGTCTTAAAGAACTCAGGGAGGGTAAGTATTTAAAGAAGATTTACTTTAGCTCAGAAGCCAAGAGAATGGAGAATTGCACCAAAACAACCATGCTTAGAAGATCAAACCTTTGTTTTCCTCAGTCATTTCATCTTTCACCCACCACGGAAGCTCACAGTCCCATAGCACTTAATATGTGTGAGTATGTGTGTGTGTGTGTGTGTGTGTGTGTGTGTGTGTGTGTGTGTGTGTGTGTGTAGAGACAGAAGGAGAAATAGAAATATGTGTGTATGTACAAATATCCACAGATACAGAGTTTGGCAACCAGTTTCTCATTTGACTATAGCCAAAAGGTGAACCATTGAAAACAAGTTAATTCATGGAAGAGAAACACCCAAAAAAGGCTCTCTTACAACACATTCAAGAATTGTTAGATATCGGTAACTTATTCTAACAAGATTAGATTCCTAGAAGCCAGCAAGAATGATAGTAAGTGATATTAATAACTTACATCTGTATAGTGACTTTAGCTATTAACACCCATTATCTCATTTGATTCAAATAACAAACCTGTGTAGTTGGTAATACAAATATTATCAAGGATATTCCCTCCAGAGGAAAAACTCAGGCCCAGAGAAGGGAAATGATTTGGCCAAGGTCACAAGTAAGTGAGGAGCTAGGACTCACAACTAGGTCTGCTGACTTCCCAGTACAATGCTCTTTTTCTATATACCAACTGACATTTCGTAATGCTTAATTAATTCCATTTAATTCATTCACAATTATGACTCAATCAGCAAGCACTTATTAAGCTCCTGGGGATACAAAGACATAAAATGAAAGTTCTTCAAGGAGTTTGTTTGCATTCAATAGAGGAAGACAGCAAGTAAACACCAAAATTTATGAATATATGATCAGTATAATGGAATATTATTGGGTCCTAAGAAATAACATGTAGTAATCATAACTATGAAAAAAAATTACAAGTTTCTCTGATAAATAGCTCATTTCTCAAATATATGGAGGACCGAGTTGAATTTATGGAAATGAGACATTCCCCAATTGACAAATTGCCAAAGGATATCTACAGGCAGTTTTCAGATGAAGTAATCAAAGCTATCTACAATCATATGTAAAAATGCTCTAAATCACTATTAATTAGAGAAGGACAAATTAAAACAACTCTGAGCTACTCCCCCACACCTATCAGATTGGTTAATATGATAGAAAAGTAAAATGACAAATGCTGGAGGGCATATGGGAAAATTAAGACATTGATGCACTGTTGATGAAGTTGTATACTGATTCAACCATTCTGTAGAATATCATGGAATTATGCCCAAAGGGCTATAAAACCATATATGCCCTTTGACCCAGCAATACCTCTGTATCCCAAAGAGATAAAAAAGAAAAAAGAAAAGGACCTGTATGTACAAAAATATTTATAGCAGCTCTTTTAGTGGTGGCAAAGAATTAGAAATTGAGGGGATGCTCATCAATTGGTGAATGACTGAATGAGTTATTGTATATGATTGTGATGGAATACTATTGTGCTATAAAGAAATGATGAGGAGGAAGCTCTTAGAAAAACCTGGGAAGACTTACATGAACTGATACAAAGTGAAATGAGAAGAACCAGGAGACCACTGTATACAGTAACAGCAATATTGTATGATGATTCACTGTGAATGACTTAACTATTCTCTGAAATACAACAGTCCAAGACAATTCTGAAGGATTCATGATGAAAAATGCTATCCACCTTCAGAGGAAGAACTGATAGAGTCTAAATGCAGAATGAAGCATATTTTTTCTTTATTTGTCTTGGTTTTTTTATTTTGTCTGTGTTTTCTTTTACAATATGACTAACATGGAAATATATTTTGCATGACTGTACAAGGCCTTTGGATTTGGCACTTAAGAAGTCAGAGGGAACTTGGGAGAGAACAGTTGCAGTTAAGGAATGAGGTTGGACGCCAGATTGCAAGGGGTTGAGAAATGAGAGAGGGCTAGTAAATGGGACAGCCTGAGCTCAAATCCTGGCATTCAGCAGTGCAAAAAGCACTAGATTTAGGGTCAGAGGACTTGGGTTCAAATTCAAGTTCTTCTACTAGTACTTCATAGCTTTATGACTTTGGGCAACTTGCTTTCCTTTCCTGGGCTTCAGTTTTATCCTCTGTAGGAGGAAGGAGTTTGACTACATGGCCTTCCAAGTCCCTTCCAGCTCTAGACTGAGGTTTCTATGACTCCAAGACCAGTGCTTTCCATTGTTTCTTACTGCCTCATAGGAAGAGCACTGCACTGTGGGACAGGAGACCTAGGTTATAATCTCCTTATCTCCTACAAATAATAATAGCTAACATTTATAGAGCACTTAGTATATTCCAAGGACAGTGCTAAATAATTTATAATTATTATCTTATTTGACCCTCACAATAAACCTGGAAGTTAGATGTTATTATTATTTCCATTTTACAGGTGGGGAAACTGAGGCAGAGGTGAAGTGACTTGCCCAGGACCACACAACTAGTAAGGTTCTGAGGCTGAATTTGAATACAGGTCTCCTGATTCCAGGCCCAGTGCCCTATCCACTGAGCCAGATAGCTGCCCATTACTACCTTAACAAGCACTATAGTCTTAAGGAAGTCAGTTTACCATTCTGGGCCTCACTTGTCTTATCTGTAGAATGAGGTTAATAATACTCTACCTACTATGAACAAGAAAAAAAAGAAGTGGATGAGAGGAAAGAAAGTGGAATTAATGATAGCTTTTTCTAGTTTTGCTGTGAAAGAGGAAGGATACAGGATGGTAGCTTATGGGGATGGCAGGATCAAGTGAGGGTTTTTAAGGATGGTGGAGAAAGGGTATGTTTCTAAGCAGTGGGGAAGGCAACTGGATAAAGAAGGCTTGAAGATTATGGGAACGGAGGGGGGAAATGACTGCAAGGGCAATCTGCCTGGAAAGATGGGAGGGAATCAATCAGTCAATTCACCAACAAGTATTTATTAAGGGCAAAACTACTTGCCATATTATACTAGGTGCTAAGGCTACGTAGACAAATATGAAACAATCCCTGCCCTCAAGGAGTTTACAATCTATCTAGGGAGACACATACAATATGTAACTATATACCAAATTAATGGCCTCAGAGTCAGTATGGTCAAAATCTGCCTGTCACATAATAGCTACGAAGGTGACACTGTATATACTGGCTCATGGCTACTTCCAGTACCAGGCCACATGGACATTGTTGCATACTGGGAGGCAAGATAGCCTCCCTGGGGCCCTTCTCCCCATCCCCACCCCAGTTCTTTCCCATCAGGCACTGAGGCAAGGCCACTTCTAAGGCACAGCTTCCTACTTTCACATCAGAGAAGATGACTCTCCTCCCTCCATAGCTGGCTTTGTCTAGCTCTCTAAATGTGTGTGTGTGGGGGGGGGGAAGGTGGTAATAACTGCCTGTGAGGCCTTGCCCTGGAATCTTCTCCAGTGCTGGGCTGCCCTTTTTTCCATCTCCTGCCTCCCATTCCCCAGTGCTTTCTCCAATAAAGTCCAGCACTCTAAGATGACCTTGGGGCAGGAAGAAGTTCTCTATGGGTGACATGAGGTTCTCTTGAGGTTCTTCCTCCTGGCAGATGTGTCTTATGAGACTCAACTACCCTATCTCATCACTACTACTTAGTGAGTAGGAGAAAGCCATGGAAGTATGGGAGCCCAATCAAAATGCTGGACTTCACTGGAGAAAGCACTGGGGCATAACTTCTTCTTGAATTTGGACAATGTACCCCTTCCCCCTCCCCCAGGCAAGGACAGCAGCTCCTAGACCTCACAGATACTCCCTAGCCAGAGACAATATCCCTGCCAATAGGCCTTCCTCAACCGGTCCTTTCCAAAACACTGCAGTCAAATCTGCAGCTAGGAGCTGGAGTGGGGGGAGGGGAGGACAGATAGCCACCATATAGCTAAGCTGGGTGGAGGAGGGCATGATGGAAGAAAAGCTCCAAGAGTTTGGCCTCCAGAGAACAAGGCCCTGACCTGGAGCTCTCTACTCCCCAAGGCAGGCAAGTATCCTGAAGTTCCTGAGGTCAGGCCTCCTCTCAAGAGAAAAGGGGCAGCAAAGGCATGAAGAGGTCAGCTTAGGCATCTCAAACTCAACATGTCCATAACTGAATTCATTACATTTCCCTGCTTCTGAATTCCCCTATTACAGTTAATAGTACCATGATCCTCCCAGTCACTAGGCTCCCAACCTTTGTGGAATCCTGGGCTCTCACTGGTCCCCACTTCTGGTTGTTGTTCAGTCATTTTTCAGCCATGTCTGACTCTCCTTGACCCCATTTGGGATTTCTTGGCAGAGATACTGGAGTGGTTTGCCATCTTCTTCTCTAGCTGATTTTACAGATGAAGAAATTGAGGCAAACAGGGTGAAGTGACCTGCCCAGGGTCACACAGTTAGTGCCTGAGGCCAAATTTGAACTCAGATTTTCCTGACTCTAGGCCCAGTGCCACCTAGCTGCTTGGTGGCCCCGTGGACCATAGTATACTACTATGGTCCATGGGATTTTCTTGGCAAAGACATTGAAGTAGTTTGCCCTTTCCTTCTGAGCAGAAAGAGGTTAAGTCACTTCCTCAGGCTAGTGTTTGAGGCCTGATTTGAACTCAGATCTTCCTGACTTCATGCCTAGTGCTCTATCTAATGAGCCACCTAGCTGCCTAAAAATGTTTTGGGGGAGTTGAAGTTGTTTGGCCACATCAGATTCTTCAGGACCCCATTTCAGGTTTTCTTGGCAAAGATAATGGACTGGTTTGCCATTTCCTTCTCCACCTCATTTTACAGATGAGGAAACTGAAGCATACAGGGTGAAGTGACTTGCCCAGGGTCATACAGCTAGTGTCCAAGGCTGTATTTGAACTCAGGAAGATGAGTTTTCCTAACTGCAGGCCAGGCACTCTATCCACTTCAGCACCACCTAGCTGCCCTACTTCCAATGTGTTGCTAAATCTTATTTCCACCTTCATGATATTTCTCATATATGAATATTTCTTTTCACTAATACAGCAATCAACCTAGCCCAAGCCCTCAGCTTTCTAACTGTTCTCTCTGCTTCAAATCTCTCCCTACTTCCACCTGTCCCACATCAATGTCTCCCTATTGCCTCTAAGTTCAAATATAAAGTCATGTTTGTCATTAAAAGCTCTTTATTACCTGCTCCCTTCCTATTTTTCTTGCCTTGTATCATATTTGACTCCATGAACTCTGCACTATAATGGCTGTCTTCTCTGCCTGCTTTTTGATCCCTCACCCCCATCTCAGTTTCCTAGCCAATTTCAAACCCCAATTTCTGCAGAAGGCCCTTCCTCATCACTCAACAGACAATCCCTCACCCCCCAAGGCCCAGGTATTTCTTGCCTTTCCTATTAGAATGTCAGTTCCTCGTGGGCAGGGAATGTTTCTTCCCCTTGTTGCATCCCCAGAGTTTAGCACAGTGCCTGACACATAGTAAGTATTTAGTAAATGCTTTTTGACTGACTGTGTGTGATCCAGGGCAAGTCACAACCTCTCCAGGTCCCAGGCAATTCTCTAAGACTAGAAATTGCAGGTAAGGTATTGATATGGTTTGGGAGAAAGCCTTCACCTGGAGCTCCCTGGAATGATGTTTCTTGGCATTTCCAGCACCTAGGGGAGTGCCTGGCACATAAGCTCCTTGACTATGGGTTACCAAATCTCTGAGATGGATCTGGTGACTTCAGTCCCTCAGAGGAGGGCTATTGTGGGGGTACTTCGGTGTGCTCCCTGAGGTAGGGAGTGATGGTTCCTGCCTCAGCTTAGAGACCAGGCCCTGTCCTCAGGGTCCCTCCTCAGAGGAGATTGAAAGGTGTGGAGTTCTAATCGAGTCCTTGTGATGCCAGGCTAACCCCTGGCACCATCTCCCTGGGAATGTCTCCAGTGGCCAGACTTGGCCGAGAAGCTGTCAGGTACCCTGTCTGACTTGGAGTTGTTTGCAGGTGCCCACCTCCTTTTGGGGTTCTTGTGCGTGCTGGGAGCCCAAGAAGCCTCTCCCGTGGAGGTGTGTCGTCTGAGTCCCTGCCTAGTCGACCTGCGTCAGTCTGGTGTGCCCTGATGAGAGAGTCGCGATTTGGTCGTGGGGATCCTTGGAGCGCGAGTGCTCTGCGTGGTTGTCGAAGGTGTCTAGGTTTCTGGACCTTCTCCTCCCCCCACCCTTATCCCCGTCCCCTCCCCCTGGAGAACGGGTGTAGACGGTGCAGCTCTGCCCCCTCGTGGCTGAACTGTGGGGTCGCACTGCTGTTCAACTACCTGCCTGGAGCCGCCCGCCCCCCATCCCGGAGCTTCCCCCCACCCGAGGCTTCTCCCCTCCCGCTGAAGCTACACTTCCAACAATCCTCGGACAATACTTCTCTAGCTGACCTGGATATTCTCCCCCTCCCGAGAAGGTGGAGGGGAGGGGGATTCTCTAGGGTACCGTAGCATGCCTCAATCCTGAGGCCCTCCTCAAGGGGTGGAAAGGGGCCCTTTTTCTTTTTGGAGCCCGATGGGAAAGCTGGGAGTCGTCCACCTCCTTGGCTTTCAGAGTTGTGGTGGTGGACGTGTTGGCCGTCGGTTGTGTGTGCTGGACAGGTCAGTGAGCGTCAACAAGTCTAGCCAACATTTATTAAGCCGTCATTGGGATGCACTGTGCTAAAGAGGAGACGCCTCTTGTGGGGAGCAGTGGGGAACAAAGAAGGTCGAGGTGGGTTCGAGTAACGTGTCTAAGAGCAAAGCAACCCACAGGTCCACCACAGACGGGGAAGGGTGGGAAGAGCCAGACCTTTGACGGCCCTTCTTCAGCTGGCTGGGGAAGAGGGAGTCCAAGAATCAACTAGGGTCTCCGGCAAGGTCCAAAACCACAACACACTCGGGCAAGGGCAAGACCACCAAACCCCAGACAGGAGCAAGGTCGCACCAGGGGTACAGAAGCAAGATGCCAAGGCAAGCATCCCAAGCAGACGTTGGCGGGGGTCCTGGGTGCAGGGCCTGATCATTCATTCTCTTACGGCAAGTACTGTTGAAACTCCCCATCTCCCAATCCCCAAGCCTAGAATGAGAGCTTGGTTGGACAAACGCACCATAGTACCTCGCTGGCAGGGGGCTCTCCCAGGAGCAACTGGGGCCACCATAATCAGGGATTTGGCAACCGTCAGTCAACAAGCATTTGCTATGGCCAGGCAGAGCACTAAGTGATGGGGAGACAAAGGGCAAAAAAAAAAAAAAAAAAGGAATGGGTATTAGTCTGATGGGCTCCAGAAAGAACATCAAAATAACGAAGTATATACAAAATCTAGTCAGCATAGATGAAAGTAATCTGAGCAGAGGTGGGGACAGGAAAGGCCTTCTCTAGAAGTTGGAGTTCAAACTGAAGCTTTAAAGGAAATAGAGGTGAGGGAAGCAGAACATCCTAGTCAGAGAGATTAGCCAATGAAACTCAGTTGTAGAGTGCATAAAGGCCAGTAAGGTAGGAGGCCAGAAACTAGGAAGAGCTCTAGTGATGAAGACCTTTTTTGTTTTGTTCTCTAAATAAATTTTTATTGGCATCTTTTTTTACATAACCAAAATTTCTCCCAGTATCCCTCCCCTTTCCCCTTCCAGAGAACCGTCCTACAAAAACAATATTTTAATGACAAAATAAAGTGTGTGTGTGTGTGTGTGTGTTTTCTGAGAATATGTGCAATGTACCCAGTCTACCTCTGCAAAGGGATGGGGTGAGGACATTCTCTCTCATCAGTTCTTCACAACCATGCTTATTCTTTGTAATTTTACAACATTCTCCCCCTCCCCCTCTTTTAAAAAGTTTTTTTTATTAATTTCTTTTCTTATTTTAATACCCATATTTCCCCAGTATCTCCCTCCCAATGAACCATCCTATATAACAAATGATAATTTTAAAGACAAAAAGAAAATGAAGAGAAAAAAACATCAGCAAAACTAATTAATACATCAAAAAAGTCTGGGGTGTGCACTGGAGCATGCTGGTAAACGTTTAACGACTGGCTGGGGCAGGGAAGAGATGTGCCCACAATACACTTCTAAGTTAAATTTGCGTTAACATTTTCATCACTTTCTTAAGTCTAGACAATCAGCAAAACTACAAATCAAAGACTAATTTGTAGCATTAGCTGATTTTTGAGGTGTAAATGCTCATAATGGAAATTTAACAATTGGCTCTCCCCATCCTATTAGATCTGGCTCCAGCCACAATCTCAGTGCACCAGACCTGTGTTTCTCCCACCTGTGCAAAAGGATGGGGTGTAGGTTTTTTCTCATCTCTTCATTAGAGTCATGCTTGTTTTTTTTAAACAAGTTTTTATTGCTGTCTTTGGTTGTTTTTTTTTTTACTCCATTCATGGTTTTCCACAGTATCATTCTCCATTACCTCTCCAAGAGAGCCATCCCATTTAGCTAATACAATTTTTTAAAGACAGAGGAAAATCATCATAAATGATCACTACATTGAAAAAGTCTGAAAATGTGCACCATGTAACGCTTATGGACCTCTGACCTCCAGTAAGGAGGGGTGAGGAGGGTGTCTTCTTATATCTCTTCTTTTGAGCCATCTAGTCCTGCTTGTTTCTTGATTTTTCAACATTCACTTTTGATGGGAGAGGGGGTTGTTCATTCTGTTTACATTGTGGTTTTTGTTTACATTGTTGCAGTTGTATTTATTGGTTTTTGTTTTCTTCACTCTGCTCTCTTCAATCCGTATCAGTTCACACAGACCTTTCCATGCTACTCTCTATACAACACATTTGTATTTTCTTAGATCACAGTAATATTCTTACATTCATGTACGTTGATTTAGGCATTCCCTGATCAGTGGAGTCTACTTTTGTTTCCAATTCTTTGTTATCACTTACAATGCTGCAACAAGTACTTTGGTGAATATGTGTACTTTCTCCTTATCAAGACCTCCTTGGGGTATAACCCAATAGCTAAATCCCTGTGTTAAAGGCTATGAACATTTTAGTCACTATATTTGCATCTTCCAAATTACTTTCCAATAATTCTACAGATTCACAGCTCATGCACAACAATGCAATAATGTGCCTATCTAAGATTTCAGAAAAACCTGGAAAGACTTACATGAACTGATGCTGAGTGAAGTCAGGAGAAACAGGAGAACATTGTACAGAGTAACAGCAGCATTATGCAATGATCAACTACAGTAGACTTAGCTCTTCTCAGTAATACAATGATCTAAGACAATTCCAAAGGACTCATGATGGAAAATGCTATCCACATCCAGAGAAAGAAGTGATGGAGTTTAAATACAGATCAAAACACACTATTTTTACTTTCTTTGTTTGTGTGTGTGTGTGTGTTTTCCATTTGTTCTGTTCCTTCTTTCACAACATGACTAAGGTGGAAATGATTAACATGATTGTACATGTATAACCTTTATCAGATTGCTTGCTCTCTTGAGAAGGGGGAAGCAGAGGAAGTGAGAAAAATTTGGAACTCAAAATCTTATAAAAATGAATGTTGAAAATTTTCTTTACATGTAATTAGAAAAATAAAATACAATTTATATTTTTTTAAAAATGGGGCAGCTAGGTGGCAAAGTGCATAGAGCACCAGCCCTGGAGTCAAGAGGACCCGAGTTCAAATGCAACCTCAGACATATAACACTCACTAGCTGTGTGACTCTGGGCAAGTCGCTTAACCCCAATTGCCTCACTAATAATAATAATAATAATAATAATAATAATAATAATATAATAATAATAATATGCCTATCTTCCTACAACCCCTCCAACAACGACTATTCCTATTTTTTTCTCTTGCTATTAGAGATTTGGAGCATTCTTTCATATAGTTGTTTATAGTTGGCAATTCTTTTGAGAACTGTTTTCATAACCTCAGACTACCTCATGTATCTATCGTTTATATCTTGGATACCAAATGCTTATTCAGAGAAATTTGACGCAAAGATTTTTTCCTATTTGACTCATCACTTCCCTTTTTATCCTAGTTACATTACTGTTATTTGTGCAGAAGCTTTTCAATTTCATGTAATCAAAGTTATCTACTTTGTCTTTATCTCTTGTTTAAGTAAGAAATCTGGGGCAGCTAGGTGGCGCAATGGATAGAGCACTGGCCCAGAGTTAGGAGGACCTGAGTTCAAATCCAGCTACTCACTAGCTGCGTGCCTCTGGGCAAGTCACTTAATCCCAACTGCCTCACCAAAAAAAAAAAAGGTTTCTTAAGTAAGAATACATCTCTTACCCATAGGCTGTGGGAGGTGTTTGATGTTTACCTTCTATTTTTTTTAGGTATGATATTTAATATTAAAGTCTCATATCCATTTAGAATGGCATAAGGTGCTGGTCTAAGCCTAATTTCTACCAGACTGCTTTCCAGTTTTCCTGACAGGTTGGGGGTTTTTTTGTTGGTTTGTTTTCAAACAGGGAGCTCTTTTTTGTTTTCTGATTTATTGAACAATGGGTTATTGAGTTCCAGTGCTTCTAATTCTCCCCTGCCAAGGAGAATTGAATTGTTCCATTATTTACTTCTCTATGTCTCCTGCTTTTACAACATACTTTGAGGTCTGGAAAGGTTATTTCCCCACCTCCAGCAGACTTTGATCCCTTCTCTGGGAGCCTTTTTGGAGTATCATGGCCCATATCCCATGCACACCTCTCCTTGAAGCCTCCAACGGGTATGAAGGTGTCCTTTTCCTGCAGGAATCTAAGAAAGCCTGCCTGGTTCCTGGAGCCCATCCAGGTAAGCATGGCAGTTTTGGATGGGTCGGTAGCCCCAACTTAGATGTCTGACACTGTCCTAGGGGTTTAAAGTGTCTGAGAGGTCCCTGAATCCCTGTTAGAAGATGTTGGGGAATGGGAGAAGTAGCTCCCTGCCTCTGGCATTCAGCAGCCTGGCCCCCTCAGCTTCATCCATCCAGAGGAGAAAAGGAGCCTCTTTCTTCCTTCAGCCCTGCCCATATTCACTTCCCTTATACTGTTATGCCCATCGAGATGAACCATTCCTCCTTGCTTGCTCTACTCAGGTGATAAACCAAACTGAGGGAAGGGTCCTGTTGAGACTGAAGGTTGAGAAGGAATAGGGAAGACATTGATTACACATTGGGGGATGACAGAAATGAGGGCACTGGGCCCCTCCGTTCATCACTAGATGATCAGTCCACTTCCCCACCTCCTATGCTAACACCCATTCCCAATACCTGTTCTAACATTTCTGGGCTTACTTGGGAGAAAAAAGTAAGATCCACTCCTCCCTTAAGACTAACTGGGGCCCACATCCACTGGACTGCTTCTTGAACACTGTAAAGACCACAGCCCTCTAACCTCTGTCCCCCTTCCCTCCTCTCATATACCCTAGTTCATGAACCCATTATTGAGTGTGGCCTACTGCAATAGCCTTCTGACCAGTATTCCTGCTTCAAATCTTTCCCTATTCCAACCCATCCTCCAGCAAAGGCTCCTTATTAATTCCAGGATCAAAAACATATGCCTCTATTTGCTATTTAAAGTGCTTCATCACCTGGCCCCTTTCTACCCTTCTACCTTCTTATCATTGACCGGCACTGGCTGACCTCTTTGCCTGGCATATTCTGGCCCCTCACCTCCATCTCTCAGTTTCTTTAACTTCTTTAAGACTAAGTTCAAACGCCGCATTTTGCAGGAGGCTTTTTCTGCTTTCTCTTCCCCACCCCCACCTTCATCTAATCTGGATATAGCTCATACGTACTTAGTTATTTACTTCTACTCTCTCCCATTAGAATGCCAGTTTCTTGAAGGTAGGAAGTGGTTATTTTTGTTGCTGTTTCTAACCTTTCTTGGTATCTCCAAGACACTTAGCACAGTGCCTGGCACGTAGCAATCACTTTTAATAAATACTTTTTGGCAGGCTGATTGCGTGTGACTCAGGGCAGTTCCAGCCTCTCAAGGTTCCAGGCACTCTAAGACTCTAACTTGCAGATAAGGCAATGTTCTCTCTGCACTGGGAACAGGCCTTCACCTGAACCACCTCCCCCAAACAGATGGTTTTTTCCATCCCCAATAATTAGTGCAGTACCTCGTGTATGGTAAAAGAAACGCTTGTTGATTGGTGGTTGCCAAATCCCCACAATGGAACTGGTGACTCCAGTCCCTTCTGGGAAGGCCATCTGGTGTTGAGGTACTGTGGTGCCTCACCAAGCTTCCTTTTGGGCTTCCTTGGGGGCTGGGGGGATGGGAGGGAGAGATAGACAGGGGAAGGGCTGATGTTTTCTGGCCTGAGTGACCAGGCCCTATTCTGGGGGCTGCTCCTAGGCTGTGGTTAACAGATGTGGAGCTGTAAGCACGGCCTTTCAATGACCAGCTACCCCTTCTACTGCCTTCCTGGGATTCCTTCCATGGCTGGGCTGGAAAAAAGCTTTGGGTTGTCTAGCTCCATCACCCCCCAGTGGTGAACCTGTAAGATACTGGCCCTCAACTTTCCTCTGTTCTCTCAACCTAAGGGTCCTCCTGGCTAGAGAAATGGTTCTGACAGTCCTCTGGGCCTCCACATTTTCCTAGAAGACTTCAATCCCTTCCTCCTCCCTGAGGGTTGAAAAGAACTGAGGGGGGCTCTGAGGTTACCATCGCCCCCCTCTCACAGATCCCCTCACTGAATACTCCGATATGTGGGCATGGGCCTCTTTTGTTGTTGGCATCCATCTGTAGGGCCAGCTTGGACATCAGCGTGGTGAACAGATTGGAGGTTAGTTGTGTGTTTTGGGCAAGATATCAGAAGCCAGCAAGTCATCGGGTATTTATTTAGGACCTACAATGTGATAAGTACTGTGCTAAGCTCTGGAAGTGGTAGAAACCACTGAGTCCCCATCTGAGAAAAGGGAGAAAAGAGGAGCTGACACCTCCCTCACCTTCTTCTTCTATCCCAGTAAGGAGAAAAGGAGCCTCTCTCCCCTGCCCATTCACACTGCTGTGTTGTGCCCAGGATGCCAGATTCCCCTTTGCCAACTCTGCTTCGGTGAGGGGTAGTCACTAACAGGGAAGGGCCCTCTTGGACAGAAAGATGAAGGTAGCACATATAAGTCAAAGACTCCCCATCTGTGATGGGGGGAGGGCTCGAGGGAACAGGGCTGATGGCTCCCTCCCTCTGGCACTTGGCAGTCTGACTCCTCTCCACCTCACTCAACCCCAACTCTGCAGTCTCCAAGACAACCTGAGGAGACCAGAGGAGCCTCTCTCCTTCCATTACCCTCACTGGGGCCCACATCCCCTTTGCTGAGTCCTTGTGCCTGAGGATCCCACTGCTCTCTCCCCTGCTTCTCTGGCCTCTCACCTGTCCTCTTCTCTCTTCTCTCTTCTCACAGAGCCAGCATCCTAGTTAAGGTTCTCATCACCTCTAGCTTAGAATATTGCAATCATGTTCTAATAATAATAGCTACACGTAAACAGGGCTTTAAAGTTTGCAAAACACTTTATCCACAATGGAGCCATTTGCTGGTAGTAAATGGTTTCCCTGCTTCAAATCTCTGCCCCACTTCATCCTCCTTGTCACTCAGGCACCCAACTAGGTGTCATCCTCAACTCCTCACTGCCTCCATCCCCACAGTCAATTAATTGTGCCTTCATAACAAGTCTCCTACAAGCCTCCAGCTGTCTTCTGGCATTGCTACTAGCCTGATACAGGCCCTCCTCACCTCATTTCTAGATTACTGTAAGAGTCCTCTGGTTCGTCTCCCGAACCCCAAGTCTCTCTCTATTCCAGTCCATCCTTCACTCAGGTGTCAAAAAACTCTAGTGACTTCCAATCACAAGGAACAAACATAAAACTCTCTTTGGCTCTTAAAGCCCTTCATAGCCTGAATCCATCTTACCTCTCCAGTGTCCTTGCACATAATTCTCTGCGTGCTTTAGGAACTAGTGACAGGCCATAGGCAGCATTTTCACTGGTTATCACCCTGTACCACCTTATCTCAGCCTCCTGCCTTCCTTGGCTTCTTGCTAAATCTCACCCTCAGTACCCTTTTCCAGAAGAATCCATTCTCAATCCTCTTTAATCTTAGTGCCTTCCCTCTATCCCACTATATCTTCTATTTTCCCTGCTTATACATAGTGGTTTGAATGTGGTCTACTCCATTAGACTGCGAGCTCCCTCAGAACAGAGATTTTTTTTTAATTTTTATTTATATTCTCAGGGCTCATTTGCAGTAAATCGGGAAGCCCTTGATTAATGCTTCTTAACTGACCAACTGATTAACCCAGCCTCCACCAGTAGTTCCCTATTACCTCTAGGATTGAGTATAGAGTCCACTATTTGCCATTTAAAGCTCTTCCTGACCTAGCCCCTTCCTATCTTTTTAGTCTTTATTCAACCTTCCTGGTCTCCATCCACCCTAGGCCTGAGCTGTACTGGCTGTTCCCTAGCCCTGGCATGTTCTGACCCTTCCCTTCCAGCTCTTCAGTTTCTCTGGCTTCCTTCAAGACTCAGCTCCACAACCCCCAGAACCTCGGCCCCTAGGTTACTAATTGTCTCTCACATGAGAATGTTAGTTCTTTGAAGTCAGATACTATTTTTTTGCTTTTCTTTTTGATCCCTATAGAGTAGCACAGTGCTCAGAACACACAGTAAGCACTTAATTAGTGCTTTCTGACTTAATGATTTTGTGGTCCAGGGCAAGTCACAAAATTTCTGGGTCCAAGGCAATTCTCTGAGCCTATAACTTGCAGATATAGTTCTGACTTTCAAACAAAAGGCCTTCACTGGAACCTCCCCTGCACAGATTTTTTTTTCACTTTTTTTTTCTTTTTTTGGGCTAGGCAACAGGGTTAAGTGACTTGCCCAGGGTCACAAAGCTAGTAAGTGTTATGTGTCTGAGGCCAGAACTCAGGTACTCCTGATTCCAGGGCTGGTGCTCTATGCACTGCGCCACCTAGCTGCCCCCAGATTTTTTTTTTATCCCCAGTAGTTAGCACAGTGCCTGGCACATAGTAAGCCTTTAGTAAATGCTTGTTGACTATGACCAAATCCCAGGGGTGGATCTGGTGACACTAGTCCATTTAGGGAGGGTCAAGGGCCAAGAAGGCATGGGGGGGTGCTTTCCTAATCAAGCTTCCTTACTGACCACAATCCCCCTCCCCAAGAAGGAGGAATTTGAAGGTGCCCTCTGAGTACCACAGCCCACATACCATGGATGCCCCCTCCCCACAAAGAGATGTTAAGGGGCTCTTTTCTTACCTAACACTTACCAGCAGGGCCAGGAGATCCCTTGGAGGTAGCCTGGCTCCCAACTAGATTTTGGGGGAGTCAGTACAGTAATAGTTCAGATTGGTTAAAGAGAGGTGTGTATGTGTGTGTGAGTATGTATGTCTGTTGGGCATGATGGTGGAAGTCAAAATTCCAAATCAACAAGCATAAATTGAGTACCTACTACGTGCTAGGCACTTCATTAAGTGCTAGAAGTGGTCTGTGGAGGCCATATCAACCCTAACCTGAAAAGGTGCAAAATGGCACCTGTGGCCCCTTGCCTCTGGCCCTGGGATGTCGTGCCCACTCCCTGCCCTTCACTATCTACCTACAGGAGAAAAAAAGCAACCCTTTTTCTCCACCCTCATTTACACTTGTGTGTAGCTGTTGTGCCTCAGAAGCTAGCTGCGCTACTCCCAACTTGGCTTCAGTGAGGGGTTTCCCAGGTAGAAGGGAACTGTTAGGTAAGAAGTTGGAGATGGGACATGGGAGTTATTTGATTCTCTAACCAAGGGAATAGAATGGCCCTGTACCTTTGGCACTCTGAGGTCTGCCCAGCTCTCCAGTATTCTGCCCAATCCCCACTCTGCAGTCTCTGAACCAACTTGAAGGGACAAAGGAAGCCCTTTTCTCTCTACCTTCATGGTGGCCCATATCCCTATTACTGGGTCACTGTATTCAGAGGGGCCCACGACATTTTCCTCTTGCAACTCCTCTCTCCAATTCTTTTCTCTTCTCATCAACTCTGGCTTAGACTATTAGAATAGCCTTCTAATAATAATTAATAAAGAGCATTCATATACTTATTTTACATAAGTAAAAGACTGTGTAAAGTGATTAGCTCTTAGCATTTAGTTTTTCCATGTATTGATCAGATGTGCTGATTTTTTTCCCCCTCTTTCTCATTTTTGGTTTTGAAAATTTTAATTTTTGTTATAAAGGATGGCTCTTTGGGAGGGTGAGGCAGAGAGATCCTGGGGGAAATTATGGTGATTTTAAAATACAAAGGACATTAAAAAAAACCACCTTGTTTTTAAAAAAATGCTTGTTGATTTTGACTATCTCCAAATCGTAAGGATGAATCTTATGACCTAGGTTCCTCATGAGAAGTGCTTTCTGGCCAATTCTCCTTGCAGACCTAGATCCCCTTCTCCACAGCTAGTGGGGAAGGGAGGAATCAGAAGGGGAGACTGCTTGGGTGAGGAATGTCCCCAGCAGGGGAAGGGCCCTGTTGGGCCTTGCAAGGGTAGAGGCTGCATGCAGGAATTTCATTCAATTCCAATTCAAGAGATGGAGAAAAGCAGGGGCCCCCTTCCAGTAACACCAAGTGGTATGCAAACCTCCAGTCTAACTCCCACTCAATGGTCTCAGGTGCCACCAGAAGAGACAAAAGGAGCCCATCTCCTTCATTGATTATCCTTATAGCTCATATCCCCTTTGCTGAGTCCCTGTGCCTTTAGGGCCAAGCATCAACCCATCTCCACACCCAGTTTCTCTTCTCACCAACTCAGGCTTGGATTATTGCAACAGCATGCTAATTATAATGATAAATAGAATTCACATCTTTGGGTTACATAAAAACATTTATATAAAGTGCTTAGCACTTAAGAAATTTTTTCATTTTTTTCCTCACAAAGGGTCCTAGAGGTACACACTCTTATAATCCCAATTTTAAAGATATGACAACTGAAGCAAACAGAGGTTAAATGATTTACCTAAGGTCACTCGGTACGTGTCTGAGTCTGAAATAAAGCTCAGATTTTCCTGGTATCCTTTGGCTGACTCACAGTAACTGCTTTGTGAGCTTCAAGTCTTTTCCCATCTGAGGAAATCTTCCAGAGGCTCCCAATTACTTCAGGGATCCAATATTTAAAATCATTTAAAAGTCTTCATAACTAATCTTTCTGCCTCTTTAGCCTTCATACACCTTTCTGGCCTCTACTCACCCTAAGATTGAGTCCCACTGGATGTTTAGCCTCTACATTTGGCATGTTCTGGGCCCTCTGCTCTCAAGCTTCACATTCTGCAGGAATTTCCAAGCCCTCAGAGTCCTGGCCTCCTGGATTACTGGCTGTCTCCACCATTAGAATGTCAGTACCTTGAGGTCAAAGTCCAGTCTATTTTTTTTTTAATCCCCCAGAGTTTAGCACAGTGACTGGCACAGAGTAAGCACTTAATCAGTGTTTGCTGACTGACTATGTGTGATCCAGGACAAGTCACAACTTCTCTAGGTCCCAAGCAACTCTCTAAGCCTAGAACCTGCAAACAAGGTGCTAATTTTGGGAATAGGCCCTCATCTGGAATGTTCCTACACAAATGTTTCTTTTCATCCCAAGCACTTAGCACAATCTAGCACTTAGAAAGCCCCAAATAAATGCTTGTTGAGAAAACAATATATACAATGACTACAACCATGTAAACAGAAAGAACAATCACAAAAAATCAAAATCAAAGCTTGCAAAATTATAAAGAATAAGCAAAGTCTGAAAGAAATATAAGAAAATACTAGAACTCCACCCCTTTGCAAGACGGAGATGTCTGCAAATGTAGTACTTTTTTACAGGTGTAGTTCATATTTTTAGAGTTTTCAATGAACTGATCAGTTAAACTCATTTTTTTCTCTTCTTTTTCACTTCTAGTCTTGAAAAACAATTTTTGTTATAAGGGATGGCCCTCCCAAAAATTTATTAAATAAAATTTAAATTTCAATACATTAAAATAAAATTAATTTAAATTAATATAATTTAACAATATATTATACATAACTTATAATAATATAAATAAAATTAAATTTTAAATATTAAATAAAATGTTTTAAAATTTATTTAAAAATTTTTTGACTGACAGTCCCCAAAGCCTAGAGATGGATCTCATGATCCAGCTCTCATGAGACAGCTATATGAGGTGTACCTGCTGAGCAGTCTTCCTAACAGACATGGATCACCTTGTCCCCATGGAAGGGGAAGGAGTTTCAGAGGGGAGCTGTATTCCAGGCAGGGAAAGGGCCCTGACTCAAACAACTGGAAATTCAGGGAATGCCCATCCACTGGGGCTGAACAAGTTGTGCCATATGAATGTAATGGAATACTGTTGTGCTGTAAGAAATGATGAGCAGGCAGACTGCAGAAAAACCTGGAAAGACTTGTATGGACTGATGCTGAGTGAAGTGAGCAGAACCAGGAGAACATTGTACACAGTAACAGCCACGTTGTGCAATGACTAACACTGATAGACTTGGCCCTTTTCAGCAATGCAAGGATATAAGACATCTCCAAAGGTCTCACATCCAGAGAAAGAGCCATGGAGTTTGAATGCCAATCAAAGCATACTATTTTTTTCTTCTTTTTATTTAGTTTCCTCTTTCTGATGGTTCCTCCTATTCGTTCTAATTCTTCCTTACAACATCATTAATGTAAAAATATGTTTAATAGGAATGTATATGTATAGCCTATATCAGGTTGCAAGCTGTCTTAGGGAGGGAGGGGGAGAAAAATTTAAAACTCAAAAGCTTATGGAAGTGAATGTTGATAAATCAAAATAAATTAATTAAAAAAAAAAGGAAAAAAAGGGGGGCCCTGAAGTTACAACAGGAAGGTGGAGGCGGCATGCAAAAACCACAGAATTCCAATCCAAGGGATGCAGAGAAAACACTGGGGGCCAAAGCTAAACCGTATGGGTGGCCAGCAAACTTCCTGAAGAACCCCTATTCAATGTTCTCAGATGCAAACCTGAGGAGACAAAAGGGATCCATCCCCATCCTTTACCATTATTCTAGACATCCTGTTTACTGAGCACCGTTTGTGCCTTAAGGGGCCCAGGATTCTCTCCTTCCCCCAGCTTTTCTATGAGCATCCATTCTGGCTTAGACTATGGAAATAGCCTGCTAACAATAATAATGATGAATAGCACTGCCATATTTATTTTTTGAAAATAAAAGCATTTATATAGTGTTTAGCACTTTTAAAATATCACTGTATTTTATCCTCACAAAGGCCCTTGCAGGTATCTGCTCTTATAATGCCATTTTGCAGATATGGAAACTGAGGCAGACAGAAGATAAGACTTGCCCAGAGGCACTCAGTTAGCAAATGCCTGAGCTTGGAATGAAGCTCAGGTTTTCTTGGCCCTAGGCCCAGCCCGCTGTCCTCTCTCAGACTCATGATAACTAGTTTCTTTGCTTCAAGGAAACTTTGCTTCCTATTTTTGATTTCAGACTCAGCATAATGTAGCCCCTTCGTCCTTTTTTTTTTTTTAAATCTTCATACACCTTCCTCAGTGCCAGGCACACTGTGCCCCTTCTCCTGGTCCATCTCTTGGCTCCCCTGGCTGCCCTTAACACTCAGCTCAAACCAGACAATCAGCAGGAGGCCTCTCTTTGGGGGTGATCCTCCACTTCCAAATCCCCAGAACCCTGGCCTCCCAGATTACTGCTTGTCTCTCCCATAAGACTAAGTTCCTTGAGGTCAGGGAATATTTTTGGACTTAAATTTTTATTCAAATTCTCAAAGCATATAACCTACAGACAAGAACAGATATGTATTGAGAGAAGGCCTTCACCTGTACCTCCTCTGTATCTCCAGCACTCAGCACAGTGCCTGGCAACATAGGATGCCCTAAATATTCTTTTTGATAGATGGCTGCCAAATTCTGAGGAATGGAGCTGATGATCCTGGTCCCTTTAAGGAAGGCCAAGGGACAGAAAGGGAGTGGGGTACATTCTCCTGACCATGCTTAGTTGCTGAGCTCAATTCCCTCCTGGGAGTGGGGATGAGGGTGAGGAGGAACTCTGAGAGCCCCTTAGGGTATCAAAGCCCCCATAGTATGGATGTTCCCTCCACCCAGACTGGAAGAGATGTGAAGGAACTCCTTTCTAGGTAGAGCTACTGGGTAGGCCAGTACCATCCTGGAGCTTACCTGGCTCCCAACCAGCTTTTATAGAAACAGCTCAAAGTTGGTATTGGATGAGTTGGAAATAGAGATTGTGTATGTGCGTGTGTGTTGGGAATGATGATGGAAATCAACAAGTTAAGTCAACAAGCATCTATTGATTGCTTACTCTTTGCCAAGCACTGTGCTATGGAAGTGGCTTACTGAGGACATTTTGTCCTTATCATGGAAAGGAGGGAAATGGCATCTCTGGCCACTTGCCTTTAGCACCTGGATGTCTGCACCCCTTCCTGCCCTTTACCAATCACTTTGAGGAGAAAAGAAGCAGCCCCTTTTCTCTATTCATATTCACTCCAATGTACTGTGCCTCAGAGACCAGACATATGATGGCCAGCTCTGCTTGAGTGAGGTGGTTCCCTGGCCCAGGAAGGGTCGTGTTTGGCCAAAAGATAAAGCTGGCAAGAGGAAGTCACTGATTTCCCATGCAAACAATAGAGGGAATCAGGCCTGACTGACCCCTCCCTCTGGTCTGCCCACCTCCCTACCACCCTGTTCAATCTTCACTCTGATGTCTCCAGGCCAAATCGAAGAGGCAAAGGGAACCCACCTCCTTCCTTTCTTCTTACTGTGCCCCATATCGTGCTTGTAGAGTATGTATTCTAAGGAGCCTTGGATCATATCTAGCCTTACCTCCACATACCAATTTGCCTGTCATCAACTCTAGCTTGGACCACTGTAGTAGCTTTCTAATAATAACTAGCATTCATATATTTATACATATAAAGTTATTACATAGCACTTTAAGGTTTGCATAGCACATGGTATTTCATTTTATTTTCTCTCTTTTCTTTTCTTTCTTTTTTTTTTTTTTTGCTTTTTGGTGAGGCAATTGAGGTTAAGTGACTTGCTCAGGGTCATACAGCTAGTAAGTGTCAAGTGTCTGAGGTCATATTTGAATTCGCATCCTTCTCACTCTGAGGCCAGAGCTCTATCCATTGTACCACCTAGCTACCCTCCATTTTATTTTCACAAAAACCATGCAAGTATATGACTTTATAATCATTTCACAGAAATGGAAACTGAGACAGAGAGGTTAAATGAGTTACCCAGGTACACTTATTCTGTAAGCATCTCAATTCAGATTGAAACTCAGGGTTTTCTGGTCTCAGGCCCAGTACTCTATCTCTTTGTGCCACCGAGATGCCTCAAAATAACTGGTTTATCTGCTTCAGGTCTTTCCCCACTTCAACCCATCCTCCAACAGAAGCTCTCTATTATTATCTCCAGGATCAAAAGACAAAAGGCCTCTGAATGGAAAGGTCTTCAGAACCTGGACCCTTGCTACATTTTTACCCTTCATGTGCCCTCCTAGTCTCCATGCACTCCATCATTGAGCTGCACCAGCTGTTCCCTATCCCTGGCACATTTTGCCCTTTCTATTTTTTTTTTTCTGTTTCCCTAGCTGATTTCAAGAGTCAGCTCAAATACAAAATTCTGCAGGAGGCCAGCTGCAGCTCCCCTACCCCTCCAAAACCCACACAGGCTCCAAAATCTCACACATTATTGATTGACCCTCCGATTAGAATGCCAGTTCCTTGAGGGTAAATACTATTTTTCGCTTTCTGTTTTAAATCCCCACAACTTAGCACAGTGCCTGACCAGAGTAAGCACTTAAACACTGCGTTTGACTGACTGAGATCCAAGGCATAGCACAACCTCTCTGGGTCATAAGCAACCCACTAAATCTAAAACCTCTAGACAAGATGCTGGTCTGTTTTGGGAGAAAAACTCACTTGAACCTCCTGTAGATAAGATTATTTCTATGCACCCCCAACTTAGCGCAGTACCTGGCATATAATATGTAAGACCATAAAATAAATGCTTTTTCAGAGATGGTTGCCAACTCCCAGGAAGAGATCTGTTGACACCAGTCCCTTTAATGAGGGCTAAAGTTGAGGAGGTATTGGAGTTTGCTCTCTTGACTAAGGTTCCTGTCTTAACTTAACCCCCTCCTGCCATAGGGAAGGAAGAATTTGAAAGGGCCCTCAGATACCATAGCACAAATTCCATGGATGCCCCCCCCCCTTCAATTGTGAAGGGGGCTTTTTTAAAGGCAGTACCTGTCCTTAGGGTTAGGGACTTCCCTGGCAGGTGCCTGGAAGGTAGCAGTCAGAACATCAGTAGTTTTGGATTAGTTGGAGAGAGAGAGGGTGTGTGTGTGTGTGTGTGTGTGTGTGTGTGTGTGTATGTATGTATGTATTGGGCATGGAGAAATGATGAAGGAAGTCAACAAGGCAATACTAAGCATCTACTATCACAGGCTGGACACTATAGTATGTGATAGAATTGCTGTACAGAGCCTATGTTGTCCCTGAGCAGGAAAGGGGGGGAAATGGTACCTCTGGTCCCTTGCCTGCAGCACTTAAATATGTGCTCTCCTTCAGGAAAAAAGCAGCAGTCCTTTTTTCCATCTCCATTCACCTTTCTGTGTCACCAACCTTTGGTGTGCCTCTGAGGCCAGATGCCCCACACTTACCTTTGCTTCAATGTGGGGTATCCCATGTGGAGACATCAAACTTGGACAGGAAGATGGAGGTTGCATGAGGGAGTCAGTGATTCCCCATCCAAGGAAACAGGGTGGCCTTCCACCTCTAGCTCGATCTGGTCTGCCCACCTTTCCACCACCCTGGTCAACCCCCACACTCTGTAGTCTCCTGGGCAACCTGAGGAGACAAAAGGAGCCCCTCTCCTCTCTTTAACCTCATTATGGCCCAAATCTCTATTTCAGAGTTGTGCTCAGAGGGGCCCTGAACTTCCTCTTCCTGCACTGTCCCCTTCCTCGCTTTTTTCTCTTCAACTCTAGTTTAGACTATTGGAATAGCCTTGGAATATTAATAATAATGAGCATTTGTATGTATTTCCATGTACTTAAAAGCATTTATGTAAAGTACTTAATACATTGCAATATTTTTACATTTTATCCTCACAAAGGTCCCAGCAGGTATCTGTTCATATAACTGCCTATTTTATAGTTATGAAAACTAAAGCAGACAGAGGATAAATAACTTGCCCAGGGTCACTCAGTCACTAAATGTCTGAGACTGAATAGAAGCTCACAGGTTCCTGGTCCCAGGTCAGCACTCTATCCCTGGGGCCACCTAATTCACTCAAAATAACTGGCTTCATTGCCTCAAGTCTCTCTTCATTTCAACCCATCCTCCACTCTATTACCTCCAGGATCAAATAAAAAGGCCTATTTGCCATTGAAAGCTCTTCAAAGCCTGAAAGTTGCCTACCTTTTTAAGCTCCTAACACCCTCCTGGTCTATTTGCACCCTAGGATGGAGCTGCATTGGCTGCCCCCTAGGCTGGGCAAGTTCTGGGCCCTCCATCTCCTAAATTCCCTGGCTTCCTTCAAGGCTCAGCTCATATCCTCCAATCTTCAGAAGGCCTTGGCCTTCCCGATTGCTGACATGACAGGCACAAAGGTCCTGACTGGCATCTGAGAAGGCCTTCACATTTACTTCCCCCATAAATGTTTCTTTGCATCCCCAGAACTCAGTACAGTGCCTAGCACATAGCAAGCCATTGATAAATACTTGTTCAGAAAACAATATACACAGTGATTACAATCGTAAACAGAACAATCACCCAAAAGGTGAACATTGCAAAATTATAAAGAACAAGCATGGCTGGAAAGAAGACATGAGAAGACACTAGGACCGCACCCCTTTTCAGAAGGGGGAGGTCCACACATGTTATACTTTGCAAATATTTTCAGACTTTTTCAAAGTATTGATCATTTTTGCTGATTTTTTCCCCTCTTCTTTTTAGTCTTGAGAAAATATTTGTTATATGGAATGGTTCTGGCAGGAGATGGGGGGCCAGATACAGGGAGGAAATGATAGTGATATAAAAGTTAAAAAGACATCAATAAAAACTTCCTTTTGTTTTTTTAAACATTTATAATTTCTTTCTTTTTATTGTGCCTTTCTTTGATGCACAAATATGAGGTTTTCCAAAAGGAAAGCTTTACTCAGCATATTCCTAAAATGCTCAATTTCACCAAAGATTAATTAAGTGCCTCCTCTGTACAAATCAAGAGGCAGCCCAGCTTAGAGGATACACACAGGCCCCCACAATCAGAAAAAAACTTATTTTTTTGTTTTTTTTTCAAGGCACTTGGGGTTAAGTGACTTGCCCAGGGTCACGCAGTTAGTATCAAATATCTGGTCTGAGACAGAATTTGAACTCAGATCCTCCTGACTTCAGGGCCGGTGCTCTATCCACTGCGCTACCTAGCTGACCCAAAAACTTATTTGTTTTTTTTTTTTTTAATACTTGTTGACTGACGTTTGCCAAATGCCTGGTAACCCATGTCCCTCAGGAGAGGACTATCTGGAAGACAAGAACGATTTAGGCGGGCTTCATAATCAACTTTCCAAAAAGACTTATAGTATGCTCTTCTCTCCAGCTAGGAAAGAAGGGAGGAACTGACAGGGTGCCTTGCTTAGGTGAGGGGATGGGCCTTGTTGGGCACAACAGGAAGGCTGAGTTGACATGCAGAAACCACTGAATTCCAATTCCAGAGATGAGGGGAAGCAAGAGGTGAGGCATGGTCCCCTAGCTTAAAAACTAGGTGCTCTAAAAACCTCCGGATCTAACCCTTCCCAGCAATACAAGGATCTAAGACATCTCCAAAGGCCTCGTGATGGAAAATGCTATCCACATCCAAAGAAAGAACTATGGACTTTGAATGCAGATCCAAGCATACTATTTACTATTTTTTTTTCTTCTGTTGTATTTTGTTTCCTCTTTCTGGTGGTTCCTCCTATTGGTTCTAATTCTTCCTTACAACATGACTAATGTGAAAATATCTTTAATAGGAATGTATATGTGCATATCATTTTGGGGGAGGGAGGAGGAGGGGAAGAAAAATTTAAAACTCAAAAGCTTATGGAAGTGATTGTTGATAATTCAAAATAAATTAATTAAAAATATAAAAAAACCCTCCAGATCAAGCCCAAGCCAATGGTCTTGGGGCAACCAAAAGAGACAAAAGGAAACCCCTGCCTTTCTTTACCACTGTTATAGACCGTCTCCTGTTTGCTGTATTACTGGGGTCTCAGTGGTTAGGGATCATCTCACCAATGCCCTTCTACCTCCCATCTTCCACCTGTATTATTCTCTTTTCAACCTAGATTTGGAATATTGGAATAACCTTCTAATAAAAATAGGATATAATTAAATAACATTCACATTCTGACTTTCTATTGCAAAAAGGACATAATATGATCAGCAGCTTACAAGTACTATTTCATTTTATCTTCACAAATGTCCCTGGAGGTACCCGCTGTTAAAATCCTCACTTGACAGATATGGAAACTGAGGCAGCCTAAGGTTAAATGACTTGGTCACTCAGTCAGACAATGTCTCAGTCTGGAATGAAGCTCAGTCCCAGACTTCCTGGTGCTATATCCAGCTCTCTATCCCTGACTCAAAATAACTGGCTTGTCAGCCTCAAGTCTCTCCCCCATTCAAAGAACTCTCCACCAGCCCCTCCCTCTCCACTAACTCCAGAATTAAACATAAAGGCCTCTTTTTGCCATGTGAAGCGCTTCACAAGTTGGAAGCTGCCTCCATTTTCAGCCTTCATACACTGGCCTGGCATATAGGAGGTACAGAGGTGCTGGGCTTGCTGTCAGGAAAACCTGAGTTCAAATCCAACTTCAGACATATACTAGGTGTATCACTCCGGGCAAGTCACTTAACCTTTGTTTGCCTCACTTTCCTCAAATGTAAAACAGGGATAATAACAGCACTTCCCTCAAAGGACTATTCTGAAGATCAAATAAGAAATATTTAAAGCACTTAGAATAGTGCCTGGCACACAGTATGTGTTTAATAAATGCTTACTCCTTTCCCTTACACTTACAGGTAGCAAAGTAACCAAAGTGACTCCATTTTGTAAAGTCCTTCCATCTTGTCCCTGTTCTTTATCTACTTCAGGGTCCTGCCCCTTTTATAGCCCCAAGAATGTTGCAACAGCCAAAGCTCTTACTAAAAGATGTCTCAACTTCTCCCCAAACAGTGAAATGTTTTCATTGTGTGCCCTTCTGATAATCTTGAGACAGCCTGGAGCCAACTTGAAAGTCCCTCACTTCTTTACCCCTGTATATATAAAAGCCCATCTCCCTGACCCCATAATCCCAGGCAGACTGCCTATGCCCACAAATACTCTGGATGATTGCTATTTGCTGAACTGCATAATAAAGCTGTTCTAATTTCTCTCCAACTTTGGTGTCTAGATTCGACCCTATACCCTCTATGCCCTCTAGGACTGACCTTCACTGACTGTCCTGTATGCCTGGCTTGGCCTCCATGCCACCTTCCCCTCCTCCCCTCCATCTCTTACTTTCCCTTGGCTTCTCCCTGCTGCCAAACCACCAGTTCCTGGGCCTCCCAGATGACCGGTGGGCTCTCCCATTCAAATGTCACTTCTTTGAGGTCAAGGACTATCTTTTGCCTTAATTCTTTATCCTCAGAGTTTAGCACAGTGCCTGTATACAGTAAGTAAGCACTTAATGTTTTTTGAATGGCTGTACATGGTCCAGGGCTCTCCGAGTCCCAGGCAACTCTCCAAGCCTAAGACTTACAGACAAGGGGCTGATCTGCTTCGGGGGAAAGCCTTCACCCCAATCTCACTTACACAGATATTTCTTTGCGTGCCCACATTTTAGGACAGGGCCTGGCACATAGTAAGCCCTTACTAAAAGCTTTGTGATTGACAGTTGCCCAATGCACAGGATGGATCTAGTGAGGCCAATCCCTTTAAGCAGGGCCCAACTTCCTGGAGGTATTGACATGTACTCTTGTGCTCTGCTGACCAAGCTTCATTGCTGACCTCAATCCCTTCTTCCCTTGAACTGTGGAAGAATTTGGAGGAGTCCTTGAGATACCATAGCCCCCATCCCATGGACCCCACAACTCCCTAGCCTGAAAGGGATATAAAAGGGGTCCTTTTTAGCTAGGGCCACTCAGTAGGCCAGGAGGGTAGTGACCCCCTGGAGCATGTCTACCTCCCAATCAGCCATTTTAGGGGTCAACTCGGAGGTAATTTTGAATGCGTGGTGTGTGTGTGTGTGCGTGCATGTGTGGGGGGGGGCATGATAGTGGAAGTCAACAAGTTAATTCAACAAGCATTTATTGATTACCTGCTTTGTGCAAGTCACTGTATTAAGTAAGAGGATTAGTGTGGGGAGGCCATTTTGTCCCTGTTCTGGAAAGACAGGAAATGATGCCTGTGGCCCCTCACCTTTGGCACTCCTCTATGTGTCTACCTCCCTGCCCTTCACCATCTACCTGGAGTAGAAAAGAAGCCTTTTTCCTCTACCCACCTTCACTGCTCTGCATTGCTATGTGTCAGGGGTCAGATATAACACTGTAACCTCTGCTTGGGTATGGTGGTTACCATTCCAGGGAAGGGCCCTGTTTGGAGAGAAGATGGAGAGGACAAGAAGTCACTGATTCTCCATCCAAGGGATGGGAGGAATGGGGCTATATGGCCCCTTTCCTCTGGCACTATATAGTCTGCCCACCTCCCACCATCTTGCCCAACCCTTACTCTGCAGTCTCTAGAACACTCTGAAGAGATAAAGAGAGCTCCTATAACTCCTTTACCCTTAGTACTGCCCTGTCCTCACTGCCTTCCCCCCCTACCCCATCCACTTTTCCATTCACAAAATCTGACTTTGACTATTGTAATACCCTACTAAACTACTAACTACCATTCACAAATTTATTTTATACACACTAAAGTATTTATATAGCACTCTGAGGGTTACAAAGCACTTTTACCAATATTATTTCATTTGATTCTCACAATGACCTTGCAGGTATATGCCTTTATAATCCTTATTTTACACAAATTAAAACTGGGGGAAACATATTTAAATGATTTGCCCAGGGTCACTGAGTCACTCAGTGCCAGAGATTGAATTGGACTAGCTCATGGTTTCCTGGACCCAGGTCCAGCATGCTCTCCCTTGTGCCACCAAAATCACTCAAAATAACTGGTTTGTCTGCCTCAAATTTCTCTTCACCTCAACCAACTCTCCAGCAAAGCATCACTATTACCTCCAGGATCAAATAAAAACACCTCAGTTTGTCAATGAAAGCTCATTATAACCTAGACCTTTGCTACTTTTCTAGGGCACCTAGGTGGGGCAGTGGATAGAGTGCTAGGCCTGGAGTTACAAAGACATATGTTCAAATACAGATACTTCCTACTTATGTGACCTGGGGCAAGTCACTTCACCTTATTTGCCTCAGTTTCCTCATCTGTAAAATAAACTGGAGAAGGAAATGGCAACCTCTCCAGTGTCTTTGCCAAGAAAAACCCCAAAAGGGATCACAGAGAGACAGACACTGAAGCCTTCATTCACCTTTATAACTGAGAACTTTTAAGACAGCTGTACTGGCTGTTCCATATGCCAGCCTGATTCTGGGCCCTCCTTCTGTTAGGTTCCTTGGCTTCCTTCAAGACTCAGCTCAAGGGGCAGCTAGGTGGTGCAGTGGATGGAGTACTGGCCCTGAAGTCAGGAGGACCTGAGTTCAAATGCAGCCTCAGACCAAACACTTGATACTCACTAGCTGTGTGACCCTGGGTAAGTCACTTAACCCCAAATGCAAAAAAAAAAAAAAGGCAAAAAGACAGCTCAAACCTTCCTTTCTGCAGGAGGCCTTTCTGGCTACTCCTCCCAGGAAAGCCTTGACCTCCCATTAGATTGTCAGTTCTTTGAGGTCAGGGACTTTTTTTTTTAAGCCTTTTTATTTAAAAAAAAAATCTCTGAAACTTAGCACAGTGCTTGGCATATACAAATATCTTAATTAATGCTTTTTGAACTGACTTATTAGGTGTAATCTAGTGCAAGTCACAGACTCTCTGGATCCTAAGTAACTCTCTAAGCCCACAACATAGACATGGTACTGCTCAGCATTGGGAGAAGGACCTTACCTTTGCCTCCCATAGAGAGAGGTTTCTTTGCATCTGAAGCACTTAACATAGTGCCTGTCACATAAGACCATAATAAATGCTTTGTAAGACACAGTTGCCAAATTCCAGGAAAAGATCTGGTGACCCCAGTCCCTTTAGGGAGGAGTAATGGTTGAGAGATATTGGGATGTGCTCTTTTGACCAAGGTCCTTGCTGAACTCAATCACCTCCTGCCCTAGGGAAGGAAGAATCTGAAGGGGTCTTTAGGGACTAAAAGCTAATTGATTCCCCATCAAGAGCTCAGATTCCATTCCACGGATGCCCTTTCCCTTCAGATATGAAGGGGCTTTTTTTTTTAAAAAGGTAGTACCTGTCCCTAGGGTTAGGAACTCCCCTGGAAGGTGCCTGGAGGGTGAAAGTAAGTACAGTAGTAGATTTGGATCCCATGGACAGGGGTGTGTGTATGTGTGTGTGTGTGTGTGTGTGTGTGTGTTGGGTATGATGATGGAAGACAACAAGTCAAAAAGCCTATATGGATCATGGACAATGGGCCAGGCACTTTACTAAGTGCTAGAGGTGGTCTGCAGAGGCCATATTGTCCCTGGACTAGGAAAGGGGGGAAAGGGTGCCTCTGGTCTCTTGCCTCTTGCTTAAATATCTGTCCATCTGTCCCCTTTCTACCCTTTTACCATCCATCTCCAGGAGAAAAGAAGTAGCCCTTTTCTTCCACTCACATTCACCCTTCTGTGTCCTCCTTGCTGTCAGAAGCCAGATACAGTACCACTTTTTCTTTAATGTGGGGGGGGCGGGGAGCAGAAGATGGAGGTTGCATGAAGGAATAATTGATCCCCCATCAAGACTCACATGGCCCCATACCGCTGGCACTATATAGTCTGCTCATCTCCCTACCACACTCTGCTACCTCTTGGCCAAACTGATGAGACAAAAGAAGCCTGTCCTCTCTTTAATTTTATTGTGGCCCAAATCCCTATTGCAGAGTCATTGTGCTCTGAGGGCCTTGGACTCAGGGAACCCCTGCAAACCTCCCACACCCCTTTCTTATCTCATCAACTCTGGCTTAGACTACTGGAATAACCTCCTAATAATACAAAGAAAGAGCAACTGTATATTTATTTAACACAATTAAAAGCATTTATATAAAGCGCTTAGCACTTTCCAAATATTATTACATTTTATCATGACGGAGGCCCCAGCAATTGTCAGCTCTTATCCTTGCCATTTAATAGTTATGGAAACTGAAGCAGAGAATAAAGACTTGCCCAGTGCTATTCAGCCTTCATACACCTTCCCTGCACATGGACAAAGGGGGTCTCTGGAACAGCAGAACTGACTCCATTTTCTGCAGTATTTGCTGTTATTCTACTGCATTTCTTTTGTTGGGTGACGCTGAATGTTCAGAATGTCCCCTCAAGTACCTCCCTTCCCAACCACTTAACGACTGTTACAAAGGAAAACTCAGGAATTAGAATCAGTCCCAGGAACTCATCCACCTCTCTTTATTCTATCCCAGAAGGCTCCAGCAAGAAGCTTAACAAATGCTAATTAACTAACTGACTGATAAAGAAGATACTGTCTGATTTGGCCCACAGTAAATGGAGATGCTCAAGACCTTCATAATAGTTTAAATAGCCTTTTTCTTCAGCTAAAAATATGACTTCCTGCCTACGTGCCCTACCTGACCATACTCAAAACAGCTTGCTAAACCTGTGTAAGTGTCCTTCCTCATCTTACCCAAAAGGGCTTTGAGTCGATCAATAAACTGCCATTTACCTGTGAGCAGCCTGTGCAGCTTTGTTCCTGCAGTGGCTAGCAAGGACAATGAAAATTTGTCCAACACAATGACTGCACTAAATTAGCTGTCCTCTGTCCCTGGCACATTATGACCACTTCCCCAAGTCCACCCCTTGGTTACCCTGGCATCTATCAACACTCTGCTCCGGCCGTACAATCTGCAGGAGGCCTCTCCCCCTCTCCCACTCCCAAATCCCCAAAGCCTAGGCCTCATAGATCAACAGGTATCTCCCATAAGATTTTAAGTTCCTATATGTTTAATATGATTGTACATGTATAGCCTATATCAGATTGTTTGCCATCTTGGGGAAAGGGGGGTGGAGGGAAGGAGGGAAAAAAATCTGTAACTCAAAATCTTATAAAAATGAATGTTGGAAACTAAAAAAATAAACAAGCTGAAAAAAATTTTAAATTAAAAAAAAAAGATTGTAAGTTCCTTGAGGTCAGGAAATGTTTTGGGACTTTGATTTCTATCTGTCCTAACTCTCTAAGGGTATACAACCTGCAGACAAGATGTAGATCTATATTGAGAGAAGGCCCTCACCTGAACCTCCCTACACAGATGCACCTCTAGCACTTGGACAGCACCAAGCCAAAGTAAGCACTTAATAAAAGCTTTGTGACTGACTGATGCCAGATCTGCAGAATGATCCCTTTTAGGAAAGGCCAAAGATTAGAGAGGTTTTTCAGGTATACTCTCCTCTCCAAGCTTCTTTGCTGACCTCAATCTCCTTTTGCCCTGGGTCAGGGAGAACTGGACAAGTCCTAGACATATTTATTATAGGCCCCATCCAAAGGTTTCCAGGAAGGCAGTTCCTTTAAAAATAGGGTCACTTTCTAGCCAGGGCTCCCCTTGGAACCTGCCTGGCTCCCAACTGGCCTTTACAGAAGTCAGCTCAGAAGGGATTTGGAAGGGTTGGAGACCTGGACGGGGGGGGGGGGGCATGATGGTAGAAGTCAACAAGTCAAATTAATGAGCAAATACTGGGCATCTGCTATTTACCAGGCACTTTACTAAGGGCTGGGATTGGTGTTTAGAGGGCCATATTGTGCCTCTGGCCCCTTTCCTCAGGTGATCAGATGTCTGCCCCCACCCCCTCCCTGCCCTTCACCATCCACCTGGAAAAGAAGAAAAAGGCATTTTCCTGCACTCACATTTACTCTGAGGTGGGGATGTACCTCAGAGGTCAAATACAACATTACAACCTCTGCTTGCTAAGTTAGTTGCCATTCTGGAGAAGGGCTGTTTGGAGGGAAGATGGAGGCAGCAAGAGGATGTCACTGATATCCCATCCAAAGGATGGTAAGACTGAGTTTCCATGGCTCTCTCCCTACAAGGTCTGCCCACCTCCCCATCCTCCTGCCCAAACCTCACATTGCAGTATCCAGCCCATCCTGAAGAGACAGAGGCAGCCCATATCATTCCTTTACCCTTGGTAACTATGTGCTCATTGCTTGATTACTGTTCCCTAGGCCTTTGACCACCTCTTTCCCCTCTATCCCTTCTATTTCTCATCAAATCCAACTTGGACTCCTGTGATATCCTCCTAAAAATAAAAACCAGCATTCATAAATTTATGCACATAAAAACATTAATACAGCATTCTAAGGTTCGCAAAGCACTTTACCAATATTATATTTTATTATTTTACACAAATCACAATTGAGGGGAACCTATTTAATGATTTGCCCAGGGCCGCTCAGTCATAAAGTGTCTGATACTGAATAGGAGCTGATGGTTTCCTGGTCCCAGGTCCATCACTCTATCCTTGGTGCCACCTGACTCACTCAAAATAACTGGTTAGAGTGCCTCAAGTCTCTCTTCACTTTAACCATGCTCAACCAGAGCATCCCTATTACCTGGAGAATCAAATAAAAAGCCCTCTGTTGGCCACTGCAAACTCCTTCTGACCTAGACTATTGCTACCTTTGAAGCCTGCATTTACCTTCCTGGCTTCCTCCTCAAGACAGCTGCACAGGCTGTTTCTTATGCCTAGTAGGTTCTGGGCCCACCTTCTCTCAGTTTCTTTGGCCTCCTTCATGACTCAGCTAAAATCATCTATTCTGCAGGAGACCTCTGCAAGGACAGCCTAGGCCTCCCAGATTACTGGCTTTCTCTCCCATTAGAAGTCAGTTCCTTGAAGTTAGAATATTTTTTAAAAACCATTTTTTATCATCCCTAGAACTTAGTACAGACACGGGCACAGTAAATACTTAACAAATACTTTTTGCTAACTGTGATCTAGGACAAGTCACAAGCTCTCTGGTTGCCAGGCAACCATCTAAGAAGGAGCAGACTTGGAGTTGATCAGTATTGGGAGGACATCGCCTGAATCTGTTTATTTGTATCTCTAGCACTTAGCACAGTGCATAGCACATACTGAGCCCCTAAGGAAATGCTTGTTCAGAAAAAAAATGTACACAAGGGCTACAATCATATAAACAGAATTAAAAAAATGAATACATAAAACAAAGTAAATACTGCAAAATTATGAAGAATAAGCATGGCTGGAAAGAAGACATATGATATGGGAAGACAGGAGGACCAAGACCTCACCCTTTTACTGAGATGGGAGGTCCACAGGTGGTGTACTTGGCACTTATTTTCAGAATTTTTCAATAGATTGATCAGTATTGCTGAGGTTTTTTCTCTTCTTTTTTTGATCTTGAAATAGATAACATTTACTAGATGGAATGGATCTCTGGGAAAAGATATTGGGGGAAATTATGGTGATGGAAAAATTCAAAAGATATCCCCAAAAACTTATTTCTAAAAAAATGCTTGCTGAGGACAGTTGCCAAATCCTAGAGAAAGATCTGGTGACCCAGGTCCCTCATGTGAGAAAGACATCTTGGGAACACAAGGCACTGAGATTCGCTTGCTGACAAATCTTCCCAGTAACCCTACATCCCCTTTTTCCCAGCTTGAGGGAGGGGAGCAATCCAGAAGGGCACCTTGGCTTGGCTGAGGGGGTCCCTGGCAAGGGATAGGCCCTGTTGGGCACAACAGAAATAAATGCAGAAATGGCATGCAGAAACCATTGAATTAGTATTCAATGGGTGGAGAGAGGGCTGGGAAGCAAGGGTGGGCCATGGCCCTGATGAGGTCTAGAGGTTAGGGGTGCTGGGACCCCGAGATCATGACACGTGGGTCCTGCTCTAAAGAATTCGACCAAAGCAAAAAAAAAGAAAGAAAGAATTCGACCCAAGCCTTCTTCCACATTGGCTAGACTCTTAAGGAATCTGAGTCCCTGTGAGCTAGTGGCTAGATTGTAAAAATCTGAGCAGTGGCTAGATAATAAGACTCCCAGCATCCTAATGGAGACAAGATAGACTTTATATACAGAAAGACTATGGGAGAGATCTAGGAGTGGCCAAGTAGTCTGAGGTAATAGAACTTCAGGGGTGGCCAAGGGAGAATGGAGCCCAGATAGGATTAAGGATGGGAAATGGTAAGACAATGGAGAGCCAGGCTAGGTTAAGGGTAACAGAAATTGGGCATAGCCACAGTGCAAGGCTAGTAGATAGGATTACAGCCTCAGGGGACTTGCCAGGGATTAGGCCATGTGGGGAAGTCCAGGGTTTTTCCTTTTTGGTGCCTAGCTCCCATCCCCATTAGCCCCTTCCCAGTTCAGCAAAGTGATATGCAAACCTCATGCCCAGCCCCTACTCTACAGTCTCCAGGACCACCAGGAGAGACAAAAGGAGTCCATCTCCTTCTTTTATTACCCTCAAAGTCCAAACAGGCTTTGCTGAAGCATATGCCCTCTGGAGGCCTGGAGACTTTCTCCCTCACCTTTTCTTCCCTCATCAACCTAAGCTTGGACTATTGCAGATGGGGTTGGGATCTGAACCCCAGAAAGGAAGAACCCTGGACTTTCCCACTTGGCTAAATCTCTGAGGCTATCATCCCATCAACTGGCCTTCATTGTGGCTATACCCAATCTCCCAATTCTCTTATTACCCTTAACCTTGCCTAGCCCTCTATTGTCTTACCTCCCAGTGGCCCCTGGCCACTTCCCACCCTTAATCCTGGCTAGGCTCCATTCTCCCTTGGCCACATGGTCCAGGTCCCTGGAGTTCTATTACCCCATAGACTACTTGGCCACTCCTAGATCCCTCCCACAGTCTTTCTATACATAAGGTCCATCTTGTCTCCATTAAGGTGCTCTGATTCTTACAATCTATCCAATACCTCACAGACACTCAGATTCCTGAGTCTGACTAATGTGGCAGATCTTTAACAAATGTTGTCTTTGGCTGAAAGAAGGCTTGGGTCGAATTTTTTTGGACAGGACCTGCGTGTTGTGATCTTGGGGTCCCAGCACCCCTAAACTTCATCATTACAATAGCTTGATAATAAAAATATTCATAAAAAGGGCTTAGCCCCTTATAAATACTATCATCCCATTTTATCTTCACAAATGTCCCTGGAGGTACCCGCTGTTAAAATCCTCACTTGACAGATATGGAAACTGAGGCAGCCTAAGGTTAAATGACTTGGTCACTCAGTCAGACAATGTCTCAGTCTGGAATGAAGCTCAGTCCCAGACTTCCTGGTGCTATATCCAGCTCTCTATCCCTGACTCAAAATAACTGGCTTGTCAGCCTCAAGTCTCTCCCCCATTCAAAGAACTCTCCACCAGCCCCTCCCTCTCCACTAACTCCAGAATTAAACATAAAGGCCTCTTTTTGCCATGTGAAGCGCTTCACAAGTTGGAAGCTGCCTCCATTTTCAGCCTTCATACACTGTCCTGGCATATAGGAGGTACAGAGGTGCTGGGCTTGCTGTCAGGAAAACCTGAGTTCAAATCCAACTTCAGACATCTATTAGGTGTGTGACCTTGGACAAGTCACTAACCTTTTGTTTGCCTGACATTCCTCAATTGTCAAATGAGAATAATAGGACCTCCTTCCCAGGGCTGCTGTGAGGATCAAATGGATATGTGTAAATACCTGGCACACAGTAAATGCTAGGTAAACCTTATGCCAGGGGTGGGGAACCTTTGGCCTTAAAGCCCTTAATAAAAGGATTTGTTCTGTAAAGTTTGGATTCAATCAAAGTGCTGTACTTGAGGACCTCTAGGCCACAGGTTCCCCACCCCTGCCTTGCTCTTTCCCTCTATCACTCTAAGATCTAGCTATACTGGCTAATCTGTATGACTGACTTGGCCTCCATGCCCACCTTCCCCTTCTCTCCTCCGTCTCCCTAAAGGCTCTCTCCCAACCTGCCTTTTTAGGAGAGAGAGAGAGAGAGAGAGAGAGAGAGAGAGAGTGTGTGTGTGTGTGTGTGTGTGTGTGTGTGTGTGTCCTCTAGGTCAAAAGAAGGCTCTTTCCTCCATCCTCATTCACCCTTCTGTGTCCCTGTTGTTCTACCTTAATTCAGTGAGAGGCATCTCAGGGAGAGAAGGGGAACTTGAGTTAGAAGCTGGAGGTAGCATGTGGGAGTCACAGATTCCCCATCCAGGAGAACAGGATGATGGCCTCTTACTTCTAGCACTATGAGGTCAAGTCAACTCCCCAGCACTCTGCCCAACCCCAACTCTGAATTCTCTAGGCCAGCCTGAAGAGACCCCTCCACTCTCTTTACCCTCTGCTGCTGCTTTTCAGTCGTATCAGACTCTCTGTGATGCCTTTTGGGGTTTTCTTGGCAAAGATGCTGGAGTGGTTTGCCAATTCCTTCTCCAGCTCATTTTACAGATAAGGAAACTGAGGCAAATAAGGTTAAATAACTTCCCCAGGGTCACACAGCCAGTAAGTGTCTTGAGGACAGATTTGAACTCATAAAGGTGAGTCTTCCTGATTCCAAGCCCAGTGCTCTATCTACTGCAGCACCACAGAGCTGCCCTCTTTACCCTCCATAGTGACATATCTCTATTGCCAAGTCACTGTGATATCAGGGCGCTAGTCCTTTTCCCTCTACAAACATCATCTCCCCCTCTCCCCATTTCTCTTCTCATCAGCTCTGACTTAGACTATTGGTATAGCCTCTTAATAACAATAATAAAGGGCTTATGTATACTTACAAGCAAAAGCATATATATAAAGTGCTCAACAGTTTACAAACATTATTACATTTTATCCTGGCAAAGGCCTGAATAGGTATCTGTTCTTTTACTATAACAGAAAGTGAAGCAGAAAGAAGATAAAAGACTTGCCCAGGTCATTGGGTCAGTAAGTGACTGAGCCTGAAAAGGAACTCAGGTCCTTCACGTCCCAGGGTTGAGGTGTAGGGGCTTAAGGTTGCTGGGACCCCAAAATCACAAGTGGGTCCTGCCTGAAAGAATTCCACCCAAGCCATCTTTCAGCCAAAGACAAGGCTTATTAGAACATCCATCATGTTGAGCAAACACTTACGGAGTCTGAACATTAGTGAGCTATTGGCTAGACTATAAGAATCTGAGCAATGGCTAGATTATAAGAATCTGAGCTCATGGCTAGATTTTAAGAAACAGAACACCTTAATGGAGACAAGATGGACCTTATATACAGAAAGACTGTGGGAGGAATCTAGGAGTGGTCAAGTAGTCTGTGAGGTAATAGAACTCCAGGGACCCCACGTGGCCAAGGGAGAATGGAGTCCAGATAGGATTAAGGGCAGGAAGTGGCCAGGGGCCATCTCGAGGCAAAGAGATTGGGAGTAGCCACAATTAAAGGCCAGTTGATTATAGTTGATGGGAATGCCAGAGATTTGGCCATGTGGGAAAGTCCTGGGTTTTTCCTTTTTGGGGTCTAGATCCCATCCTCATCACCAGGTCCCACTCCACCCTTTCTTGGACTCATAACCATCTTTCCCACTTCAAATCTCTCTTCCCTTCAACCCATCCTCCACCAGATGCTTCCTATAAACTCCAGGTTAAAATGTAAAGACCTCAGTTTTCTATTTAAAACTCAGCAAAATGTAATCTACCTCCAGAGAGAAAACTGATAGAGTACAGACTGAAGCATAATTTTTTCATTTTATTTTTTCTTGCTTTGTTTTTGCAACATGGCTAATATGGAAATGTTTTATATGATTTCAAATGTATAATTGATATTATATTTCTTCCCTTGTCAATGGGTGAGGGAGGAGCATAAGGAATGGGGATAATGTGGAACTCAAAATTTTTTTAATAATACATTTTAAAAAAATAATAAAACTCATAACCTGGACCCTTCCTTTCTAGCCTTCATATACCTTCCTTACATTTGTTTAAAGTGGATTTTTGGAAAAACATTAGCTGACTCCATTTTGTGCTGTATCTGCTGTTATTATATTTCTTTTTCTGGGTGACTTAGAATGTACAACATCTCAAGTACTTTGAACCTTCCACTAATGGCTTTACTGTGGTTAAAAAAGAAACTTCCTAGTAATTTAAAGATTTGCCAAGAATTCACCCACTTCTCTTAGTTCTACCTAAGGAGGCACTTAGTAGGAGCTTAACAAATGCTAAGTACCTACTTAAATGCCTCATAAAGAAGACCCCTTCCAGGGTCCAGTGTAAATGGCCTTGATAAAGAGCCATACAACAGTTTCAGCATCTTTTTTATTTTGCTAAAAATATGCCAATTCCTATTTATGTGACCTATCTCCTCTTACACAAAAAGGCTTTGTAAGCCTGCCAGACTCATCTGATTTTACTCAAACTCGGGGTCAAGAATCTCAGAAGAGATTACATACATGTCATCTGTGGATTGAACCAAACTGGCTGTCCTCTGTCTCTGGCATATGACCACTTCCCCCACTGCACCTCTTGGTTACCCTGGCATCTATCAACACTCTGCTCTAGCCCTACAATCTGCAGGAGGCCTTTCCCCCTCTCTCACTCCCAAATCACCAGAGCCTAGGTCTCACAAACCACTAATTGTCTCACCCATAAGATTATTTAAGTTACTTGAGGTCAGGAAATGTTTTGGGACTTTGATTTCTATCTGTCCTAACTCTCTAAGGGTATACAACCTGCAGACAAGATGTAGATCTATATTGAGAGAAGGCCCTCACCTGAACCTCCCCTACACAGATGCACCTCTAGCACTTAGGACAGCACCAAGCCAAAAGTAAGCACTTAATAAAAGCTTTGTGACTGACTGATGCCAGATCTGCAGAATGGATCCCTTTTAGGAAAGGCCAAAGATTGGAGAGGTTTTCAGGTATACTCTCCTCTCCAAGCTTCTTTGCTGACCTCAATCTCCTTTTGCCCTGGGTCAGGGAGGAACTTGGACAAGTCCTAGACATATTTATTATAGGCCCCATCCAAAGGTTTCCAGGAAGGCAGTTCCTTTAAAAATAGGGTCACTTTCTAGGCCAGGGCTCCCCTTGGAACCTGCCTGGCTCCCAACTGGCCTTTACAGAAGTCAGCTCAGAGGGAGTTTGGATGGGTTGGAGACCTGGACTCTGTGTGTATGTATATATATATGTGTGTGTGTGTGTGTTGGGCATGATCATAGAAGTCAACAAGTCAAGTTAACAAGCAAATACTGAGCATCTGTTATTTACCAGGCACTTTACTAAGGGCTGGGATTGGTGTTTAGAGGGCCATATTGTGCCTCTGGCCCCTTTCCTCAGGTGATCAGATGTCTGCCCCCACCCTCCCTGCCCTTCACCATCCACCCTGAAAAAAAGAAAAAGCCATTTTCCTGTACTCATATTCACAGTTCAGATATAGCACTGCAACCTACCCTTGGTGAGTTGGTTCCCAAACTTAGGAAGGGCCCCATGTGGAAGGAAGATGGAGGGGGAAGGAAGATGAAGGGGGCAAGAAGAAATTACCAAGATTGTTATACAAGGGATGGTAAGACTGAGTTTCCATGGCTCTCTCCCTACAAGGTCTGCCCATCTGTCTATCTCCCCATCCTCCCACCCAACTCTCACTCTTCAGTTTCTAGCCCATCCTGAAGAGATAGAGGCAGCCCATCTTGTTCCTTTACCCTCCTTATGGCCTATGTGCTCACTGCTTGATTACTGTTCCCTGGGCCCTTGGCCACCTCCTTCCCTTCTATTCACTCATCAATTCTGTCTTAGACTCCTGCAATAGCCTGTTAAAAACAAAAACCAGAATTCACAAACTTACTTTATGTTCTTAAAAACATGTAACTTTCTACGGTTTGCAAAGCACTTTACCAATATTATTTCATTTGACTCTCACAATGGTCTTGAAGGGATATGCCATTATAAACTCTATTTTACAGAAATTAAAACTGGGCAAGCCTGATACTAAATGACTTGCCCACGGCCACTCAGAGACTAAGTGTCTGAAACTGAATTGGAGCTCAAGGTTTCTTGGTCCCCAATCCAGTACTCTATCCCTTGTGTGACCTGACTGAAAATAATTGGTTTGTCTGCCCCAAGTCTCCTGCACATATCAATTCATTCTCCACCAAAGGATCCCTATCACCTGGATAATCAAATGAAAAGGCCTCAGTTTGCCATTGCCAGCTCTTCAGAACCTGGACCAGGGGTGTGGAACCTTTGGTTCTGTAAAATTTGGATTCAGTCAAAAGGCCATACTTAAGAATCTAGAAGGCCATGTGTGGCCTCAAGGTCTAAGGTTCCCCACACCTGATGGATGCTTGCTACCTTTTCAAGCTTCATACACCTTTGTGATCTCCATGCAACCTGGTATTGAGCTAAGCTGGCTGTCCCCTATTCAGGGCATGGTCTGGATCCTCCATTCCCTCCTTTCCATCTCTTAATGTCCTGGCTTCCTTCAAGACTCAGCTCAAACCCTCCAATCTGCAGGAGGCTTTTTCAGCTGCCCTGCCCAGGAGCCTTGGCTTCCCAGGGTACTGGCTGGTTCTTCCATTAGAAAGTCAGTTCCTGGAGGACAGGAACTATTTTTTACCTTTTTTTTTTCTTCAATCCCCAGAACTTAACAGAGTGCCAGGCACATACTAAGTGCTTCATAAATGCTTTTTGACAAACTAAGTGTAATCCAGGGCAAGTCATAAGCTCTCTAGTTGCCAGGTAACCCTCTAAGCCTAAAACCTGCAGATTTGGTGCTGATCTGCTTTGGGAGAAAATCATCCCTTGAATCTGTTTATTTGTATGCCTAGCATTTAGTAGACTGCCAGGCATATTCCAAGCATCTTAGAAATGCTAATTCAGAAAAAAATACATATACACAAGGACTACAATCATATAAACAGAAAGAATAATCACCAAAAAGCAAAACCAAAAAAATCCCAATAAAATGAATATTGCAAAATTATAAAGAATAAGCATGGCTGGAAAGAATATGGGAAGACAGGAGTACACCTCTCAGTAGAGGTGGGAGGTCCACAGGAGATGGACTCGGCACTTATTTTCAGAATTTTTCAATGGATTGATCAGCATTGCTGGGGGGGTTTTCTTCATTTTTGAAGAAAATGATATTTAGGGGCAGCTAGGTAGTACAGTGGGTAGAGCACCGGCCCTGGAGTCAGGCAGACTCCAAAAATCCAGCCTCAGACACATAACACTCACTAGCTGAGTGACCCTGGGCAAGTCACTTAACCCCAATTGCCCACAAATAAATAAACAAATAAGTAAGTGAATGAATGAATAGAATAAATAAAGTGAATAAATAGATAAACAAACAAACAAATAGATAAATAGGAAAATAAATAAGTGAATGAATAGATAGATAGATAGATATAGATAGATAGATAAAAAAAGAAGTAGACATTTACTAGATGGAATGGATCTCAGGGAAGAGATACTGGGGGAAATTATGGTGATGGAAAAACTCAAAAGACATCCCCAAAAACTTTAAAAAATGCTTGCTGAGGACAGTTGCCAAATCCTAGAAAAAGATCTGGTGACCCAGGTCCCTCATGTGAGAAAGACATCTTGGGAACACAAGGCACTGAGATTTGCCTGCTGACAAATCTTCCCAGTAACCCTACATCCCCTTTTTCCCAGCTGGAGGGAGGGGAGCAATCCAGAAGGGCACCTTGGCTTGGCTGAGGGGGGTGCCTGGCAGGAGATGGGCCCTGTTGGGCACAACAGAAAGAAATGCAGAAACCATTGAATACTAATCCAAGGGGTGGGGAGAAGGCTGGGAAGCAAGGGTGGGCCATGGCTCCCTCCCAGTTCAGCAAAGTGATATGCAAACCTCCTGCCCAGCCCCTACTCTGCAGTCTCCAGCCCCACCAGGAGAGACAAAAGGAGTTATCTCCTTCATTTATTACCCTTAAAGCCCAAACAGGCTTTGGTGTGCCCTCTGAAGGCCTGGAGCCTTTCTCCCTGACCCTTTCTTCCTCTCATCTACCTAAGCTTGGACTATTGCAATAGCCTAATAATAAAAATATTTACAAAAAAAGCTTAGCCCCTTATAAACACTATCATCCCATTTTATCTTCACAAATGTCCCTGGAGGTACCCGCTCTTAAAATCCTCACTTGACAGATATGGAAACTGAGGCAGCCTAAGGTTAAATGACTTGGTCACTCAGTCAGACAATGTCTCAGTCTGGAATGAAGCTCAGTCCCAGACTTCCTGGTGCTATATCCAGCTCTCTATCCCTGACTCAAAATAACTGGCTTGTCAGCCTCAAGTCTCTCCCCCATTCAAAGAACTCTCCACCAGCCCCTCCCTCTCCACTAACTCCAGAATTAAACATAAAGGCCTCTTTTTGCCATGTGAAGCGCTTCACAAGTTGGAAGCTGCCTCCATTTTCAGCCTTCATACACTGTCCTGGCATATAGGAGGTACAGAGGTGCTGGGCTTGCTGTCAGGAAAACCTGAGTTCAAATACAACTTCAGACATCTATATTAGGTGTGTGACCTCGGACAAGTCACTAACCTTTTGTTTGCCTGACATTCCTCAATTGTCAAATGAGGATAATAATAGGACCTCCTTCCCAGGGCTGAAGTGAGGATCAAATGGATATGTGTAAATACCTGGCACACAGTAAATGCTAGGTAAACCTTATACTTTGCTCTTCTCCTCCATGCCCTCCAGGACTGACTTTCACTTGCTGTCCTGTGTGCTTGACTTGGCCTCCATGCCACCTTCCCCTCTTCCAGTCCACCTCTTGCTTTGCCAGGCTTCTTCTCCCTGCTGCCAAACCACCAGTTCCTGGGCCTCCCAGGTGACTGGTGGGCTCTCCCATTCAAATGTTACTTCCTTGACATCAGGGACTATCTTTTCCCTTAATTCTTTATCCCTAGAAAAAGCACTTAATTGATGCTTTCTGACTGTTATGTGCTCTGAGACAAGTCATGACATCTCTGGGTCGCAGGCAACTCTCTAATAAACCTATGACTTGCAGACAAGGGGCTGATCTGCTTTGGGGGAAGACCCTCATCCCAAGCTCACTTAGATATTCCTTAGCAAGCCCAGATCTTAAGACAGGGCCTGGCACATAGGAAGCACTTACTAAAAGCTTTGTGATTGACAGTTGTCCAATGCACAGGATGGATCTGGTGAGGCCAATCCCTTTAGGGAGGGCCCATGGTCCTGGAGGTACTGACATGTACTCTGCTGACCAAGCTTCATTGCTGATATCAATCCCCTTCTCCCCTCAACTGTAAAAGAATTTGGAGGGGTCCTTGAGATACCATAACCCCCATCCATGGACCCCATAACTCCCTAGCCTTAAAGGGATATGAAGGAGGTACTTTCCATCTATGGCCACTTGGCAGGCCAGGGTTCCCCCTGAAGGCTCTCTCCCAACCTGCCTTTTTAGGAATCTTCTTAGAAATCCTTTTTGATAGAGATATGGGGGAAAGGTTGGGGGGGAGAGGGAGAGGGAGAGGGAGAGAGAGAGAGAGAGAGAGAGAGAGAGAGAGAGAGAGAGAGAGAGAGTGTGTGTGTGTGGGTGTGGGTGGTGTGAGTGTTTGTTGGCCATAACAGTGGAAGTCAACAAATTAAGTCCACAAGCTTTTATTAACTGGCATAAGGGGCATATACAAGCCATTTTGTCCTTGCCCCTGGAAAGGGAGAAATGGTGCCTGTGACTCCTTGGATGCCTGCCCCCTCCCTGCCCTTCACCATCCACCTCTAGGTCAAAAGAAGGAAGCTCTTTCCTCCAACCTCATTCACCCTTCTGTGTCCCTGTTGTTCTCTGTCTTAATTCAGTAAGAGGTGTCCCAAGGAGGGAAGGGAAACTGGTGAGAAGCTGGAGGTGGCATGTGGGAGTCATTGATTCTCCATCCAGGAGAATAGGATGGTCTCTTACTTCTGACACTTTCAGGGCAAGCCAACTCCCCAGCACCCCGCCCAACCCCCACTCTGCAATCTCTAGGCCAGCCTGAAAAGACTAAGGGAGCCCCCTCCACTCTCTTTACCCTCAAGGTGGCCCACATCCTCCTGGCTGCTCACTCTTCTCTGAGGGGCCCTGAACCTTCTCACTCTACAACTTAACCCCTCCCCCTCCAAGTTTCTCTTATCAGCTCAGCCTTGGACTATTGGCACACCCTCATAATAATAACAATAATAAAGAGCATATGTATACTTATAAGCAAAAGCAGGTATATAAAGTGCTCAGCAGTTTACCAGTGTTATACATTTTACCCTGGCAAAGGCCCCAGCTCTTTTACAATGACAAAAAGTGAAGCAGACAGAGGATACAAGACTTGCCCAGGGTCACTCAGTCAGAAAGTGACTGTGCCTAAAAAGGAGCTCAGGTTCTCCTGGTTCCAGGTCCAGCATCCACCCTTTCTTGGACTTTCTTGGACACCCTGGACTATTTTGCCTGCCAGGTCTCCCCTGCCTTCAACCCATCCTCCAGCATAGGAGATATTACCTCCAGAATAAAATGTAAAGGCCCCTGTTTTCCATTAAAAGTCATCATAACCTGGTCCCTTCCTTTCTAGCCTTCATAGAACTAACTGAATTTTTGGGAAAACTTAACTGACTCCATTTTGTATAGTGTTTGCTGTTATTCTATGTCTTTTTCTAAGAGACACTAATGAAAGGAATGTCTCAAGTACCTCCCCCTCAGCTAATCACTTTACTTGGTCACAAAAGAAAACTCCCAGGAATTTGAAAATTAGCCAGAAACACACCCACTTTTTTTTTGTTCCAGCTAAGTAAGCACTTAGTAGGAGCTTAACAAATGCTAATTACCTAACTGCCTGATATGACATGACAAAGAGCTTCTTAATAGTTTAAGCATCCTTTTTCTTCTGCTAAAAATGTGCCTTTTCCTGTTAGCCAGACCTGCCCAATCTCCTGGCATACCTGATATACATCTTGCACCCAAAATGGCTTTGAAAGCTTGCTCTGTGACCTATGTGCTCTCACCCAAACTCTGGGTCACTGAAGCTCAGGAGCAGAGATCTTTGACATATGTACAATTGTGAGCCATAGGCGTCCATTGCTGACTGATGCTGTGTCACACTCTAGTGGATTAACAAACTGCTATTTACCTATTTGTCTGTAACCCATGCTGGCTTATTCCTGCAGTGGCTAACAAGGACCCAGAAAGTTCGTTCAACACATCCAAGGACTGAGCTGCCCTGGCTGTCCTTTATGTCTAGCATGTAGTGACACCATCCCCACTCTTCCCCTGGCTTCCATCAATGCTGAGCTCAAGACCCATTACCTGCAAGAAGTTTTTCTCCCTTCTTTCCCCCGCCCAGATCCTGGAAGCTTGGCATCTCAGATCACTGGCTGTCTCTCCTATAAGAGTCTAAGTTCCTTGAAGTCAGGAAATGTTTTTGGACCCAGGTTTCTTCCTTAGCTCTCTAAACATATAATGTACAAAGTACAGATCTGTATTAATAGAAGTGCCTCATAGGTGCTAGCTCAATCCCCTCTTCCCCTGGATCAGGGAGGAATTTGGAGGGATCCATAAGGTACCACACTCCTAGCCTGTAGATCCGATAGCCCCACACCCTGAAAGGGATGTGAATGTGGTTATTTCTAGGTAGGGCCACTGGGAAGGTCAAGATGCCCCCTGGAACCTGCCTGGCTCCAAACTGGCCTTTTTAGAATCAGCTATGATTTGGTTTTAGATAGGCTAAAGATGGATTGTATGTGTGTTGAGCATAACGGTTGAAGTCAACAAGTTAAATTACCAAGCATATACTGAGTGTCTACTTTGTACCAGACAATCCCATACTGGAATTGGTGAGTAGAGGCAATATTATCTCTCCCCTAGAAAGGGAAGAAATGGAAGCTATGGCCCCTTTCCTCAGGTACTCAGATGTCTGCCCCATCTTCCCTGCCCTTCACCATCTACTTTGAGGAGAAAAAAAGAAAAGCAATTTTTCTCTACTCACATTCACTCCAAAGTTTTGATGTGCCTGAGAAATCTCTCCTTGGTACTGACTTGGTTCCCAGACCTAGGAAAGGCCCTGTTTGGAGGGAAGATAGAAAAGGCAAAAGTTATTGATATTGCATCCAAGGAATGAGAAGAATGAGGTTCTATGGCTCTCTACCTATACGGTCTGCCCACCTCCTCATCACAAGGTCAACCTTCACTCTTCAGTCTCCAGGACATCAGGAAGAGACAAAGGGACCCCGCCTAATTCCTTTATCCCATTAGGGCTCTTTGCTTAATCACTGTCCCCTGAGGGGCCCTTGACTTTCTCCTTCCTTTCTACCCTCCAACTGTCCTCTCAACTCTGACTTGGATTCCTGCAATAACCTGCTAAAAATAATAACCAGCGTTCATAAATTTACTTTATATACACAAAAGTATTTCTATGGCACTCTAAGGTTTGCAAAGCACTGTACCAATATTATTTCATTTAATCTCACAATAGCCTTGCAGATATATGCCATTATAACTCTCCTTTTACAAAAATGGAAACTTGGGGAAAACTACTGAGAGTCACTTAGTAAGTGGAGCTTACAGTTTTCTGGTCTCAAGTCCACAATTCTATCCTTTGGGCCAAGTAAATGACACAAATAATTGGTTTGTCTGCCCCCAGCCTTTCTGTACTTCAACTCATCCTCCATGAGAGCATTCCTACTACCTACAGGATCAAATAAAAAGGCCTCTGTTTGCCATTTAAAATTTGGCGTGACCAGGACCCCCTCCTTTCCAGCTTTCATAGACCTGTGAACTTGTCCAAAGTAGATTTTTGAAGAAAAGAACTGACTCCATTTTGTACAGTATTTGCTATTATTTTATTTCTTTTTCTAGGAGACAGTGAATGTAAAGAATGTCTCCTCAAGAACCTCACCCAATCACTTAACAATGGTTAGAAAAGAAAAGGCTCAGGAATTTCAAGATTTGCCGGAAACTCACTCACTTCTCTGGCTTTTATCTATGGAGGTATGCAGTAGGAGCTTAACAAATGCTAATCACCTAACTGCCTGATAAGCAAGAGATACCATCTTCTATGTACCAGGCCTTTGTAACAGTTTAAGCTAAAGTTTTCTTCTGCTAAAAATGAGCCTTGCCTAATCTTACCCCATAACTTCTTTGTAAGCCTGCCTAAGTACCCTGCCTCATCTTACCCAAAAGGTCTTTGAGTGAATCAATAAACTGCTGTGTACCTGTCTGTAACCTGTGCTGTATTCCTGCAGTGGCTAGCAAGGACCTTGAAAATCCATCACACCCAAGGATTAAGTTCCATAGGTTATCCTCTCTGCCTAGCATTTTGTGAGGCCTTCCCCCACTCCATCCCTTGCTTTCCTGACTTCTACCAACACTTAGCTCAAGCTCTACAATCTGCAAGATGCCTTTTCCCCTTCTTTATCCCCAAATCTCCAATACTTTGGCCTCTCAAATCACTGATTGTCTCTCCCATGAGATTGTAAGCTCCTTGAGGTCAGGAAATGTTTTTGGACTTAGGTTTTTATCTCAACTTTCTAAGGGTATAACCTACATTCAAGGTGTAGATCTGTATTAAGAGAAGACCCTTATTTGTACTTCCCCTACACAGATGCATCCCCAACACTTAGCAGTGTTAGGCATATAAATAGCCGATAATAAAAGCTCTATAATTGATGGTTGCCAAATACAGAGAAACTGGTGACCTGTCTTTTTAGGGAGGGCCAAAGGTCCAGGAGGTTTTGAGGTATACTTTCCTGACCAAGCTTCTTTGCTGACCTCAATCCCCTATTCCCCTGGGTCTGGAAGGAATTTTGAGGAGTCCATAAGGTAGAATAGCTCCCAATCTGCCTGATTCCCAAGTGACCCTTTTAAGAATCACCTCAAAGGTGGTTTTGGATGGATTGGAGACATGGATTGTGTTTGCGTTGGGCATGATGGTGGAAGTCAACAAGTTAAGTTAACAAGCAAGTACTGAGCATCTAGTATGCTCTTTAGTAAGTGCTAGAATTGTTGTGCAGATTCCATATTATTCTTGTCTTGTAAAGGAGCCTGTGGCCCCTTTTCTCAGGCACTCACATGTCTACCCCACCTTCCCAGGCTATCACCATTCACCTAGAGGAGAAAAGAAAGCAGTTTTTCTCTACTCACATTCACTCTGATGTTTTGATGTGCCAGAGATATCAGATAGAGCACTACAGCCTCAGCTTGGCAAGTTGGTTCCCAGTCCTTGGAAAGGCCCTGTTTGGAGGGAAGATGGAGGGGTCAAGAAGTTACTGATATAGCATTCAAGGAATGGAAAGAATGAGGACCCATGGCTCCTTCTCTAAATGGTCTGCCAACCTCCCCACCATCCTGCCCAACCCTCACTTTGCAGACTCCAGGCCATCCTGAAGAGGCAAAGGGACCCTGCCTCATTCCTTTACCTTCATTAAGGCCTACATTCTCATTGCTTAATCAATGTTCCCTGAAGGGCCCTTGACCATCTTTTTCCCTTCTACCCAATCCGTTTGTCCTCTCATCATCTCTGACTTGGACTCCTGCAATAGCCTATTAAAAATAATAACTAGTGTTCATAAAACTTATTTTATATACATGAAAGTATTTCTATAACACTCTAAGGTTTGCAAAGCACTTTACCAATATTGTTTCATTTTATCCTTAACAATGGCCTTGCAGGTATATGCCATTATAACTCTCCTATTACAGAAATGGAAACTGGGGGAAACATATTACTGAGAGTCACTTGTAAGTATCTGAGACTGAATTGAAACTTATAGTTTTCCCATCTCAGGTCTATAACTCCATCCCTTGGGCCACCTAACTGACTCAAAATAATTGGTTTGTCTGCCTCAAGTCCCTCCGTACTTCAACGAATTCTCTACCAGAGGATCCCTATTACCTGGAGGATCAAATAAAAAGGCCTCTGTTTGCCACTGACAGCTCTTCAGAACCTGCACCCTTGCTACCTTTTCAACCTTTGTACACCTTGCAGATCTCCATGCACACTAGAATTTACTGCTGTGGCTGGCAGGTAGGCCTGGCAAAGGCACATATTCTGGGCTCTCTATACCCTCCCTAGGATCTCTTCATTTCCTTCAAGACTCTGCTGGGGTGGAGAATTTGCTTCTATTCTTCCAAAGGCCTTTTTAGCCACCCCCACCCAGAAGAGCCTTGGCCTCCCAGATTACTGACTGTCTTTCCCATTAGAAGAATCTCAGTTCCTTGAGGTCAAGAGTGTGTTTTTTTCACCATTAAAAAAAATCCTTAGAACATATCACAGTGCCAGGGACATAGTACCACTTAAATGCTTTTTGACTGTGATCCAGGATAAGGTACAAGCTCTCTGGTTGCCAGGCAACTCTCTAAGGCACTACAGTCTTGGTGCTGATCTGCTTTGGGAGAAAACCTTCACCAGAATCTCTGTATTTGTATCCCCAGCACTTAATATACTGCTTGGCACATTCTAAGCCCCTAGAAAATGCTTGTTGAGGAAAAAAAAAACATAATGATCACAATCTTGTAAAGTTTCAGATCATTGCCCCTCCTCCCCCCCAAAAAAACCCAACCCAAAGTGAATTCTGCAAAGTTAGAAAGAATAAGAATGGCTAAAGTGTTAGAAGACTGGAGGACCTCAACTCTTTGCAGAGGTCAGAGGTCGGCACATACCGTACTTGGTAAATATTTTCAGAATTTTAAATGTATTGATCAGTTTTGTTGGGTTTTTTTCTCTTTTCAGATCTTTAAATGGATAACATTTAATAGATGGGATGGACCTCTGGGAAAGGGAGGGGTGGAGCAATAGGGGAAATTATAGTGAAGAAAAAATTCAAAAGATATCCCCCCAAACTTATTTTTTTTAAAATGCCTATTGACTGAGGACAATTACCAAATCCTAGGGATAGATCTGGTGACCCAGGTCCCTGAAGAGAGCTATGTGGGCGGGCAGCTAGGTGGTACAGTGGATAGAGCACTGGCCCTGGATTCAGGAGGACCTGAGTTCAAATCTAGCCTCAGACCAAACACTTACTAGCTGTGTGAGCCTGGGCAAGTCACTTAACCCCATTGCCTAGCTCAAAAAAAAATTTTTTTTTTAAAGAGCTATGTGGGGGACACAAAGTACTGAGATTTGCTTGCTGATAAATCTTCCTTGCAGACCTAGATTCCCTTTCCCCAGCTATAAAGGGCTAGGGAAGGAATTGAGAGGGGCACTTTCACTAGAGTGAGGAGTGTCCCTGGCAGGGGATGGGCCAAGTTGGACACAATAGGGAGGTAGTGGCATCAGGCAGAAACCACTGAATTCCAATCTAAGAGAATGGAGAAGCAGGGGTGGGCCATGGACCCCTCCCAGTATGGTTAAGTGGTATGCAACCCTCAGGCCCAACGGCCACACTGAATAGATAAAAGGAGTCCATTTTCTTCATTTACCCTCCTTAAGGCCTAGATGGGCTTTGCTGAATCACTGTGCTCTCAGGAGCCCTGGATCATTTCTCTTCCACCCCTCCCTTTTCTCCACTCATTTATATAAGTTTGGACTATTGCAATAGCCTGTTAATAATGTTACTGCCATTCATATTTTCTATAAATAAAAACTTTTAGGAAATGAGTTTACCACTTTAACAAATATTATTTCACTTTATCTTCACATATGCCCATGGAGTTACCTACTCTTATAATCATCATTTTACAAATACGGTAACCGAGGCAGACAGAGGTTAAATGACTTGGTCACTCAGTCAGTCAGTGTTTGAGTTTGGAGGGAAGCTCAGATTTTCCTGGTCCCAGGTCCAGTCCTCTATCCTTGACTCACAATGTTGTTGTCTGTCCTTCCTTTTTCAAAGAGGACCAATGACATCATGGGGCGATGTCTTGACTTACTTGTGAATTGGATTTAAGTGAGGCAGAGTTGCACAAAATAATCTGCCTCAGGCTTCCTGAGTCATTGAAGTCCAGTGGCAAGGCAAAAATCAGGACAACTGACAAGGCCCCAGGATGTAGTGGATGACCTTGGTGTCTTCCACACCTGACCCAGCTAACAGTACCTGCTTCACATACTTGGGGTAAACATCCCCCTAACTCACCAATGGGTTTGAGGCCTGTTGGTTACTCTCAAACTGGTTTAGCCCATCTGCCAAGACCATTTACCGGGGTGTGGCAGCTGAGAGCTGGGTGAATCAGGTAGACCCCAAAGGTGAATGAGTAGCTCTGAAAAGGGCTTGGTGAAACCTCACAAACAGTTGTTAGTCCTCCTGAACACCCCAATAACTGATTTATGAGCTTCAAGTTTCTCCCCAATTCAAACCATTCTCTTCCACCAACCCCTCTCCGCTAAGTCTAGGATTAAATATAAAGGTCTCTTTTTCCCATCTAAAGTTCTTTACAAGTTGGAAGCTGCCCCCATTTTTAGCCTTCATACACTGTCCTAGCACATAGGTGGTACAGTGGATAGAATGCTGAGCCTGGTATCAAGAAGACCTGAGTTCAAATCCAATTTCAGTCATGTACGAGGTATGTGACCTTGGGCAAGTACTTAACTTTTATTTGCCTCACTTTCCTCAACTGTAAAATGGGAATGTTAAGAGCACCTACCTCCTAGGGTTGCTGAAAGGAACACACAAGACTATATTTATCAAGGGCTTACACACTCCAGGAGCTATATAAACCTTATCCCTTTCCCTTCCCCTCTATCACTCTAAGATCTAGCTATATTGGCTGTCCTGTGTACCTGGCTTGACCTCCATACCACCTTCCCCTCTTCCCCTCTATCTCTTACTTTCCTTGGCTTCTCCCGGCTGCCAAACCGCAAGTTCCTGGGCCTCCCAGGTGACCAGTGGGCTCTCCCATTCAAATCAATTTCACTTATGTAGATGTTTCTTTGCATCCCTAGAATTTAGGATATTGCCTGCACACACAATGGCCTTATTAAAGTTCTGTGATCAAGGGCTGCCGAATGGCAAGGATTTGGTGAGGCCAATCCCTCTGGGGAGGGCCAGAGGTCCTGCATGTACTGACATGGAGAGTACGTGTACTCTCCTGACTAAGCTTCATTGCTGACCTCAATCCCCTCTTTCCTTGAGGCAAGGAAGAATTTGGAGGGGTCCTTGAGATATCATAACCCCCAGTCCCATAGACCCCATAACTCCCTAGCCTTGAAAGGATGTGAAGGGGTTGCTTTTTTAACTAGGGCCACTGAGCAGACCAGACTCCCCTTAGAGCCTACCTGACTCCCAACTAGCCTTTTTAGGAGTCAGCTCAAAGGTGGTTTTGGATGGACTGGTGATGTGGGTTGTGTGTGTATGTGTGTGTTGGGCATGATGGTGGAAGGCAACAAGTGAAGTATGCAAGCATTTATTGAGCAGTTTAATTAGTTTACAGAAGCCATTTTGTTCCTGTCCTGGAAAGGGGAAAAATAGTACCTATGGCCCCTTTCCTTGGATACTGGGATATCTGCTCCCTACCCCCCCATCCCTGCCCTTCACCACCTACCTTGAGGAGAAAAGAAAGTCGTTTTTCTCTACTCAGGTTCACTCTGATGTATGGGTAGGCTTCAGAAAACAGACACAGGTCCTGTTCGGAGAAAAGATGGAGAGGGCAAGAAGAAATTATTGATATTGGTATCCAAAGAATGGGAAAAGTAAGTTGCCATGGCTCTCTCCCTACAAGTCTGCCCAACTCCCCACACCTCCCCACCACCCTGCTCAACCCTCACTCTTCAGTCTCCAGCCCATCCTGAAGAGGTAAAGGGAGCCCACTTCATTCTTTTACCCTCATTATGGCCTATGTGTTCACTGCTTAACCACTGTTTTCTTAGGGGTCCATGACTATCTTCTTTCCCCTCATCCCCTCCATTTCTCCACTCATCAACTGTGACTTAGATTACTGCAATATCCTGCTAAAAATAATAATTAGCATTCATAAACTTATTTTACATATAGTATTTATATAGAACTCTAAGGTTTGTGAAGCACTTTACCAATATTAATTCATTTTATTCTCACAATGACCTTGCAGGTACATGCTGTTATAATCCCCATTTCACAGAAATTAAAGCTGTGCAAGACAGATATTTAAGGACTTGCCCAGGGTCACTCAGTCACTAAGTGTCTGAGACCAAATTGGAGCTCATGGTTTCCTGGTCCCAAGTTTAGCACTCTATCCCTCGTGTCACCTAACTCACTCAAAATAACTGATTTGTCTGCCTCAAGTCTTTCCCTACTTCAACCCCATTCTCCAGCAGAGAATCTCTATGACCTGGAGGATCAAATAAAAAGGCCTCTGCCATTGGCAGCTCTTCAGAACCTGGACCCTTGCCACTTTTTCAGTCTTCACACACCTTCCTGCTCTGCTTGCACTCTAGATTTCCACTTCACTGGCTGTCCCCCTAACCCTGGCATAGGCTCATGCACTGGGTCCTCCCTTCTGTCCAGTCCCCCGCACCTTTGAGTTTCTTTGGCTTCCTTCAAGACCCAGTTCTAACCCTTCTTAGGGTATGAGTTCTTTTCAGCTGCCCCACCCAGGAGAGCCCCGGCCTCCCAGGTGACTGGCTGCTTCTCACGCAGGTCAGGTCCTTGAGGTCAGGCATGGTTTTCAACGTTTTCTTTTTAAATCTCATGACCTTAGCACAGTGCCTGGTATATAGTAAGCCCACAAAAACGTATTTTGAAGGACAACTGACAAATCCCAGGAATAGGTCTGGGGAATGGGGTCCTTTAGAGAGGGGTTAAAGGCAGGCGTCTTTGGCGTGGGGCCGGGGCCACAACGTGCGGTACTACTGGCCCCGGGGAGGACACACACACACACACACACACACACACACACACACACACACTCACTCTCACTCTCTCTCTCTCTCTCCCTCTCTCTCTCTCTCTCTCTTTCTCTCTCGCGTCCCCTCTCGCCCCCCCCCGCTTGACGCCTGCGCACTCCGCACGACCACGACCCACGCACGCGCGTCTGCCACGCCGTCCACCAATGTACATGCTGGGGCTCGTGCTCACGCAGAGCCATCGTCACCTTCGTGGAGCAGAGCCCCATGAGCGGCAGCCTCTGCACTTTGTAACCAACCTAACCAATCCCACCTGCCTACTCGTTCTTGTAGTCCATTCTTGTCACCTAGGTGCTCTAATCCAAGATCAGGAAGCGCGTGTGTGTGTGTGTGTGTGTGTGTGTGTGTGTGTGTGCGCGCGCGCGCGCGCGCGCGCACGCGCACTGCGTATTGTGGTGGAAGTCAACAAGCACGTATTAAGGACCTGCTATGTGCCAGGGAGCAGCTAAGTGATGAAATGCATAGAGCACCAAGCTGGAAGTCAGGAAGACTCATCTTCCTGAGTCCAAATCTGGTCTCAGACACTTGCTATTTGTGTGACCCTGGGCAAGTCACTTCACCGTTTGCCTCAATTTCCTCATCTGTAAAATGAGCTGGAGAAGAGAATGGCAAACCACTCCAATATCTCTGCCAAAAAACCAAACCAAACCCTAAATGGGGTCATGAGAAGCTGGACAAGACTGAAAAATAACTGAACAACAAATTATGTGCCAGGCTTACTTAAAGTGCTGGAAACGATGTACAGATACTATACCGTCCCTGACCTGGAAAGGGGGAAATGGTGCCTCTAGCCCCTTTCCTCTGTTACTGGGGTATCTGTCCCCCTCCCTAGCCCTCACTATCCACCTTGAGCAGAAAAGAAGGAGCCTTTTCCCTCCACCCATATTCATTCTTCTGAGTAGTCGTAGTGCCTCAGAGATCAGATGCTCCACATTCACATTTGTTTCAATGTAAGTGTGCCATGCTGGAGAAGGGAACTTGGGTTGGAAGATAGAGGTGGCATGTGGGAGTCAGTGATTCCCCATCCAAGGGAATGACATGGCCCCTTATCTCTGACACTATATAGTCTGCCCACCTCTCCACCACCCAGCCCAACACCCACTCAGTAGTCTAGGCCAAGCAGAAAAGCAAAGGGACCCCATCTACTTCCTTTAGCCTTATTGTGGCCTATTGCCTCCTTTCAGTCCTTGTGTCCCAAGGGATCCATGGACCATATCAAGCACCATCTCCACACACCATCTTGCCTCTCATCAACTCTAGTTTGGACTATTACAATAGCTTCCTAATATGAATAACTGACATTCTATATTTGGTTTATTATCATAAAAGCATGTATATAGCCTTTAAGCTTTAGAAAGGACTTTACCAATATTATTTCATTTTATTCTCACAAAGGCCCAGGAATTATATGCCTTGGTAAGCCCTGTTTTACAGAAATGGAAACTGAGGCAGATCAAAGTTAAATGACCTGCCAAGGGTCAATCAGTAAGTGTCTGGTTCAAATTGGAGCTCACGGTTTCTTGGTCCTAGGTCCAGCACTGCATCCCTTGTGGTAACCAGATGACTCAAAATAATTGTTTTTTCTTCAAGTCTCTCCTCACTTTCTCTACCAGAAGATCCCTATTACCTGGAGGATCAGATAAAAAGGCCTCTGTTTGCCATTGACAGCTCTTCAGAATCTGGACCCTTGCTACTTTTCCAACCTTCATACGCCTTCATTATCTCCATGCACTCTATTATTGAGCTAAGCTGCCTTCCCCCTATGCATGGCATGGTCTGGGCCCTCCATTACCTCCTTTCCATCTCTTAATTTCCTGGCTTCCTTCAAGACTCAGCTCAGACACTTTATTCTGCAGGAGGCCTTTTCAGCTGCCTCCTCCTCGCCCCAGGAGAGCCTTAGCTTCCCAGGTTACTTGGCTGTCTCTCCCATTAAAAATGTCAGTTCCTTGAGGTCAAGGACTGTTTGTTTGTTTTTTAACCTATTTTTATTTTTAAAAATCCCTGGAACTTAACACAGTGCCAGGCACATAGTAAGTATTTTAAAAATGTTTTTATTTTAATGGATTGATTATGTATAATTCAGAGCAAGTCACAAGCTGTCTCGTTGCCAGGCAACCCTCTAAGCCTATAACCTGCAGACGGTGCTGATCTGCTTTGGGAGAAAATCATCACTTGAATCTGTTTATTTCTATGCCCAGCATTTAGCACACTGCTTGGCACATTCTAAGCTTCTAGGAAATGCTCGTTGAGAAAAAATATATACACAATGATTACAATTATGTAGATCAAAAGAACAATCAAAAAAAAAAAAGCAAAGTGAATACTCCAACATTGTAAAGAATAAGCACGACTGGAAAGAAGAGATATGAGAAGCAAGAAGGGCCTCACCACTTTGCAGGGGGGGGGATAGTTTCAGAATTCTTCAATATATCAACAAGTTTTGCTGGCTTTTTTCTCTTTTTTGATCTTGAAATAGATAATATCTACTAGATGGGATGGACCTCTGGGTGGGGCAGAGGGAAGCGAGACTGGGGAAAATTATGGTGATTAAGAAATTCAAAGGACTTCCCAGAAACCTTATTTTTAAAAAATGCTTGTCGACTGAGGACAGTCGCCAGATCCTAGGGATAGATCTGGTGAGCTAGGTCCCTTCTGAGCGCTATGATGGGGAAAACAAAGTACTGAGATTTGCTTGCTGCCAAATGTCCCTGGTAGACCTTGATCTAGACACAGCTATAAAGGGGGAGGGGAAGAATTGCCAGGGGTACCTTTGCTTGGGTGAGAGAGTGTCTCTGGCAGGGATGGCACTCTTGGGCACAACAGAAAGGTAGAGGTGGCATGCAGAAACCATTGAATACTACTCCCAAGGGTAGAGAGGAGGCTGAGAAGCAAGGGTGGGCCATGGCCCCCTCCTGGTTCAGCTAAGTGATATGCAAACCTCCTGCCCAGCCCCTACACTGTAGTCTCTAGACTCACCAGAATAGACAGAAAGAGTCCATTTCTTTCATTTTTTGCTCTCAAAGTCCTTGTGCCCTCAAAGCCACTGCCCTGAATCAGCTCTTCCAGTCCCTCCCCTTTTGTCTTCTCGTTAGCATTAGTTTGGACTGTTGCTATAACATAATAATAATAATTAACATTCACACGTTTACTTTCTACAAATAAAAACATTTATATAAAATACTTAACACTTTATAAGTATTATTTCATTTAATCTCAAAGGCCTCTGGGGTACCTGCCCTCATAATTCTCATTTTACTGATACAGAAACTGAAGCAGACAAAGGTAAAATGACTTACCCAGGCTCAGTCTAAGCCTCTGAGTCTGGAATGAAGCTCAGGTTTTTCTGGTTCCAAGTCCAGCACTCTATACATCATGCCAACTAGCCCACTCACAATAACTAGTCTGCCTCAATTCTCTCTCCACTTAAAACTCTCCTCTACCAATGGAGCAAATACAAAGTTCTCTCTTTCTGGGAACAAATACAAAGTTTTCTCTCTGCCATTATAGGCTCTTCATAACTTGGACTCTTCTTCCCTTTTTAGCCTTCATACAACTTTCAGGCCTTCTTGTACTCCAAGACTGAGCTATACTTGGCCATCCCCTATATCTGGCATATTCTTGCCCTCTACCCCATTTCTTATTTTCCTTGGTGTCTTTCAACACTTTAAAAAAATTTTTTTAATACTTTTCTTGGCTTCCTCAAACTCCATATTCTGCAGGAGGCCATTCCAGCTCCCCTTCCCCAAAGCCCCCATACCCCTGCCCTCCCAGATTATTGGCTGTCTCTCCCATTAGAATGTCAATTCCTTAAAGTCAAAGACTGTTCTTCCCTCCTCCTTCCCCCTCTCCCCCCCACCCCTATCACTTCAGCACAGTGCCTGGCAAATAGTAAGCCCTTAATATTGTTATTGTGCCCCGTCCTTCATTTTCTTTTTTTTTTTTTTGGCTAGGCAATGGGGTTAAGTGACTTGCCCAGGGTCACACAGCTAGTAAGTGTTATGTGTCTGCACCCAGCTGCCCCACCCTGTCCATCCTTCATTTTCAAAGAGATCCAATGACATCCCAAAGGGATGTCTTGGCTTGATCTTGAGTTGGATTTAAGTGAGGCAGAACTGCACAGAGTTATCAGCCTCACTCTAAGTCTAGTGGCAGGACAAATGTCAACATGACTAACAATGGCCTGGGATACAGTGGATGACCAAGCTCTAAACCCATAGGGCCTGCTTCAGCTGCCTTCATGGCCACTGGAACAAATTGTTCTCATCCGCCCATTCTGCCAGGGGAAGTCTTCACACACTTGTGGTAGACATTCCCCCCAACTCACCGACAGGTTTGAGGCCTCTTGCTTGCCCTCAATGTGGTTTAACTCATCCACAGAGACAGTTTTACCAGTGTGTGGCCACTGCCCATGCTATAGCTTCTTGGAGCCACAGGTGAGACAGTTGGGTGAAAGGTGGACACAAAAGGTAGATAAGCAGCCCAGCAAAGGGCTCAGCAAGCCCTCTCACCAGAGGGGCTAGTCTTTCCTGAACATCCCATATACCCCTTAATAAATGCTTTTTAATTGACTGCTGCCAAATCCCTAGGATGGATCTTGGTACCACGGTCCATTTAGGAAGGGCCAAGTATTGGGAAGGATTGGGATGTATTCTCTTGAGCAACATTCCTTTGTGACCTCAATCCCCTCATCCCTTGGGTGGAAGAGAGGAATTCTGTAGGGCCTCCAGTGGATGAAGGGGCTCTTTTGTAGCTGGTGCTAGAGCCTGCCTGTCTTCCAACTTGTCAGTTTGAGAGTCAGCATGACAGTAGTTTTAGATAGGTTAGCAACAGAGTGTGTGTGTGTGTGTGTGTGTGTGTGTGTGTGTGTGTGTGTGTGTGTGTGTGTTGGGCATGATAGTGGAAGTCAACAAATTAAGTCAACAAGAAATTATTGAGTGCCTACTATGTATCATGCAATGTGGTAAGTGCTAGAAAGAGAAGAAAGGGTACCTGTGGCACCTTGCTTTTAGCACTTCAGTTGTCTGCCCTCCTCTTTGTCTTCTACTATCCACCCAGATGAAAAATGTGGGAGACCCTTGTCCCAGGCCACATTCACCCCAATGGTCAGTTGTGCCTGAGAGGCTAAAAGCCCCTTTTCCAACTCTGCTTGGTTAAGGAGAGCCCAGTCCCTAGCAGAGGAAAGGTCCTGTTTGGCAGGAAGATGGTGAGTACAGTGAGAAGTCTTTCATTCTTCATTTAGGGGATGGATGGAATTAGGCAAAATGGTCCCTTCCCTCTGGCTGTATATGGTGTGTCCCCCCTCTATTCTTCAGTCTCCAGGCCAACCTGAAGAGCCAAAGGGAGCTCATCTCCTTCCTTCACTCTCATTATGGCCCACATCCTCTTTCCTGTGTCACTGTGGCTTGAAAGGCCCTGGACCAGCTCAAGACCTCCCAACCCGCTTTTCTCCCTTTGTAATATATATTTTATGTTCAAAACCATGTTAAAATTTTCAGCATATTATGAATCAAATAAATAATATAGAAAAATAAAATTTAAAAAATTTGCCAACATCAAATGAGGGTCAAATGTAAAATGCTTAGCTGGCTCCGAGTAGGTACTATATAAATGTTGGTCAAAGTCCATGGAGTTTTCTTGGCAAAGATACTGGAATGATTTGCCATTGCCTTCTCCAGTGTGTCCCCATTTCACAGATGAGGAACTGAGGCCAATAGGAGTTAAGTGACTTGCCCTGGGTCACAGACCTGGTAAATGTCTGAGGCTAGATTTGAACTCAGATTTTCCTGATTCCAGGCCCAGCGCTATATCCACTTTGCCACCTAGCTGCCCCATATAAATGCTAGCTATTATTGTTACCATTTTTACTATATAAATAAAGCTCTAAGTTTAGAATTCGAAGACAAACTGCTAATCTGTACTGACAGAAAATCTCAGCTGAACTTTGCCTAGAGACGTTCCTTTGCATCCCCAGCACTTAGCACAGTGCCTATCTGGCAAATAGAAAATCCTTAATAAATGCGTCTTCAAAAGACAATGTACAAAATGATTGCAGCCATGCAAGCAAAAAGAATGATCACAAAACATCAGAAGTGAATGTTGAAAATTACGAAGGAAAGCATGGCTGGAAAGAAGAGATATGAGAAGACACTGGGACTCCCCCCTTTTTCAGAGGGAGAAGCTCCACAAGTGTTGTCATTTTGATTTCTTTTCAGAGTATTTTGATATATTCATTCATCAGTTATGGTGATTTGTTTTTACTTTTTCATCCTTTTTTTTCCTTGAAAAAGACAATATTTATTATTTGGGATGGCTCCCTATGAGGGGGAATGGGAAGAAATACTGGGGGAAATTATGGTGATGTAAAAGTACAAAAAAATCTTAAAAAAATACTTGTTGATTGACAAATTCTAAGCATGGATCTGATTACCCTGGTTCTCTCATGTTTTAGATACAAGGCTCTGAGGCATGCTTCCTAGTAGGTCTAGATCCCTTTCTCTTCAGGCAGGGGAAAGGGAGGAATTAAAACAAGCTGGTCTGCTTGGATGAGGGGTGTCCCTGCTAGGGGAAGGGTCCTGTTGGGTACCACAGGAAGGTGGAGTGGGTATGCAGAAGACACAGAATTCTAATTCAAGGGATGGGGGAAAACAGGAGAGAGCCATGGCCCCCTCCAAGTAACACTAAGTGGTTTGCAAATCTCCAGCCAATCCCCATTCAGTGTTCTCAGATGCAACCTGAAGAGACAAAAGGTGCCCATCTCCCTTCCATTTCCATCATTATGGCCCACATCCTGTTTTCTGAGTCCTTGTGCCTTCTGAGGCCCTGGATCATTTCTTCCACCCCCACATCCCCCACTTCTCTTTTCATTAATTCTGGCTTGAAGTATATCTATTACATATATGTGTGTATGTATAAAATTTCCCCCCACTTACATGTTAAAACAATTTTTAGTATATTTTTTAAAGTTTTGAGTTTCAAATTCTATCCCTCCCCTCTCCCTTCCCTCAGACAGTAAGCAGATAGAGGTTATACATGTGTAATCATGTAAATATTAGTCATTTTATCAATGACCTTCTAATAACAATGCTACTGATATTTACATACATAAAACTATTTATGTCACAGCAAGGTTTGCATAGCACTTTACATATATTATTTCATTTTCTCCTCAGAAAGGCCTCTGGAGGTATCTACCCTTACGATTTATATTTTACAGATATGGAAACTGAGGCAGAAGGATGTTCAAAGGACTTGCCCCGGATTAGTCAGGAATTATCTGTTCTCTCTCTCACCAGAATGTCAATTCCCTGAGGTCAGGGCCTGTTTTTTACTTAAAAAAAAAAAATCCCCAGCACCTAGGTCAGTGCCTGACACATAGTAAGCACTTAATCACTGCTTTTTTTGACTGACTGTGTGTGTGTGTGTGTGTGTGTGTGTGTGTGATCCAGTGCAAGTCACAAGGTCTTTGGGTTCCAGGTAAATCTGAAGATGTTGACCTGCTTTTGGGAGTATGTCCTCACCTGAATCTCCCCGAGATAAGACAGATGTTTCTTTGTGTCCCCAGCACTTAGCTTGGTACCTGGCATATAGCAAGCCCTTGATAAATACTTGTTCAGAAAACAATATACACAATGATTACAACCAAGTAACAGAAAGTACAATCACACACAAAAAAATCAAATGTGGATGTGGCAAATTATAAAGAATAAGCATAGCTGGAAAAGAGAGCTGTTGGAGGACCCCAGCATCCCAGCTTTTTCCTTTACAGAGGCAGCAGGTCCACAAGTGTTGCACTTTCTTCCTATTTTCAGAGTTTTTCAATTACTAATCATTTTTACTGAAGTTTTCCTCTTTTTTTTTAATTTTTAGTCTTGAAAAAGTTTAAATTTGTTATGTGGAATGGCTCTCTGGGAGGGAATGAAGGTGAGATAGAGGTGATGTGAAAGATAAAAAAAAAACAACAAAGAGACTTATTTTTTAAAAACTACTTGTTAAGTGATGAGTGACAAATCCTAGAAATGGATCTGGTGACTGAGATGCTTCATGAGAGGGCTCTCTGGAAAACAGGAGGTATCGTGGTCTGCTTGTTGAATTCATAGGGGCCCCTCTGTTTGGGTGAGGGGTGTCCTTGCCAGGGGAAAGGTCCTGTTGGGTGCCACAGGAAGGTGGAGTGGGCATGCAGAAGCCACAGAATTCTAATTCAAGGGATGGGGGAAAACAGGAGAGGGCCATGGCCCCCTCCCAGTAACACTAAGTGGTTTGCAAATCTCCAGCCAATCCCCATTCAGTGTTCTCAGATGCAACCTGAAGAGACAAAAGGAGCCCATCTCCCTTCCATTTCCATCATTATGGCCCACATCCTGCTTTCTGAGTCCTTGTGCCCTCTGAGGCCCTGCATCATTTCTTCCACCCACCCCCCATCCCCCACTTCCCTTTTCATTAATTCTGTCTTGGAGTATATCAATTGTTGTTATTGTTTGGACTTTTCAGTCATGTCTGAACTCCATTTGGGGTTTTCTTGGCAAAGATTCTGGACTGGTTTTGCCATTCCTTCTCTAGCTCATTTTACAAATGAAGAAACTGAGGCAAGAGAGTTAAGGGACTTACCCAGGGTCACACAGCTAGTAAGTGTCTGAACCTGGATTTGGACTCAGGAAGGTGAGTCTTCCTGATTCCAGGGCAGCTGCCTTATCCACTGCAGCACCAACTAGCTGCCCAGGAGTATATCAATAGCCTTCTGATAATACTCCAGAGGCCTTTCTGAGAATAACATGAAATACTATAGGCAAAGTACTACACACACCTTCAAGTGACATAAATATGTGAATGTTGCTTATTAGTGGTTTATATACATAAAACCATTTATGTCACTTGAAGGTGTGTGTAGTACTTTACCTATAGCATTTCATATTATCCTCAGAAAGGCCTCTGGAGATTCCTACTGCTACAATCTATATTTTTTAGATATGTAAACTGAGGTAGAAAGATGTTCAAAGGATTTGCCCAGGATCAGTCAGGAAATGATTATCTGGTCTCTCTCTCATTAGAATGTCAGTTCCTTGAGGTCAGGGCCTGTTTTTTACTTTAAAAAAAAATGCCCAGCACCTAAGTCAGTGCCTGACACATAGTAAGCACTTAATTACTGCTTCTTGACTGACTGTGTGTGACCCAGGGCAAGTCACAACCCCTCTGGGTCCCAGGCAACTCTTTAAACCTAGAACACGCAAACAAGGTACTGACCTGCTTTGGGTGAAGGTCATCAACTGAACTTCCCCTACAGAGATATTTCTTTGCATCTCCAGCACTTAGCAAAATGTTTTGCACATAGTAAGCCCTTTAGCACATAGTAAGCCCTTTGGCAAATAACAAGTAAGCCCTTAATAAAGGATGGCCAAATCCCTGGGGTGGATCTGGTGACTTGAGTCCCTTTGGAGAGACCCAAAGGTGGGGAAGGCACTGGGGTGTACTCACAGGACCATGCTTTCTTGCTAACTTCAATTCCCTCCTCTCCTGGGGGTGGGGAAAGAATTTGGAGGGGGCCCTGAGAGTATCATAGCCAGTATCTTGTGGGCTCCCCCTCCCAGCAACTTGGAAAGGATGTGAAAGGGCCCCTTTCTTGCCATCTTGCCATCTGGTAGGCCAGGGTCCTGCTGGAGTCTGCCTGGCTCCCAATCTGTCACTTTGGGAATCAACATGGATCCGGTTTGGGAATGTGGTTTGGAGGTGGGTTGTATATGTCATGGGCACTATAATTGAAGTCAATATGTGAAGTCAACAGATATTTACTGAATGTCTACTATGTGTTCATAAGCACTGGAAGTGATGCACAGAGGCTCTTTTGTCCCTTTCCTGGAAACCACAGAAATGGTGGCTGAAGCCCTTTGCCCTCTGAGGTGTACCCCCTCCTATACTTTCTTTACCAGCATTCACCCATTTGTGCCTTTGTGGTTGAAAGGCCAGATGCTTCATAGCCAGCTTTGCTTGGGTGAGAGGGACCCTGGTGGAGGAAGGGCCCTGCTTGGGGGAAAGATAGAGGGGTCAAGAGGAAGACATTAATTCCATATCCAAGGGATGAGGGTAAAGGGTGAGATGGCCCTCTTCCTCTGGCAAAATGTGGTCTGTTCCCCTCTGTCATCTTTGCCATTCCCCAGCTTCCAGGTAAACCTGAAGAAGGGATCCTTTTCCCTTGCTTTACTGTCCTTGAGGCCCACATGGTCTTTGCTACGTCAGTGTGCCCTGTTCTATTTCCTCTTTTCATTCAGCTTTCATTCCCTCTAGCTTGACCTATTACAGCAGATCCCTAATAATAATCATAACTGGCATTTATATATCTATTTAATTTGTATATTTTATGGCAATAAGGGCTTTTTTCAATGTCTTTTTTCATTCCCAAGCCCTTTAACTTAATACCACCCAGGGAGGCAGGTGCTTTTATTATCCCCATTTTATGGATGAGGAAACTGAGGCAGGCAGAAATTAAGTTACTTTCCTAGGCAAACACAGCCAGTAAATGTCTGAGTCCAGACTGGAGCTCAGTTCCAGTTCTAACATTCTACCCCTTGTGCCACCTGACTGACTCAAAATAACTGGTTTGCCTGCCTCAAATCTTTCCCATTTCAGCCTGTCCTTCACCAGAAGATCCCTATTGCTCCAGGAACAGATATAAAGGCCTGTTTGCCATTGAAAGCTCTTATACCTTCCTGTCTACACTCACTCTTCCCATTGACCTGTACTGGCTGCCCTCTTTGCCTGGCATGTTCTGCCCCCTCACCTCCATCTCTGTTTCCCTGGCTTCCTTGAAGATTCAGCTCCAACCCATCTTCTACAAGAGGTCTTTCACATTCTCTCCCACTCCCTCCTCATCCCCCAGTGCCTTTCCCTCCCAGATTACTTTAATTTACTCTGAATATATCTCATATATACCAAGTTATTTACAGGATATCTGATTATGGGGAAGTACTGGGTTTCTGGCCTTTCTTTGTATACTCCACACTTAGTATGGTACCCAGCCCAGAATGAGTCCTTAATAAATAAGAATAAGTCCTTCTTGACTAAAGCTTTCTTACCTCCTCTGATGGTTCTGGTGATCCCATCCCTCATGAGAAGACCATGTGAGGATGAAGTACTACAGGGTGTTTGCCTGAGAAGGGTTCTTTTTGGAGGGTAGGGCAGGTCGGGGAGAAGAGGCTAGATGACTCTTGGCCTAGCTGAGTGACCACGCCTTTCTCCTTGGGCTCCTCCTGGAAGATAGTGTACAGATGAGGAGTTCTGAGTGTTTTCTCTCTATGGACAGCTTCCCCCTTCCACAGCTTTTCTGGAAAGTGTTCCCTGGCAGGCCTCGCCTGAAAGAAGCCTGCAGATGTTTTTCCAGGGGGTGGGGAACCTGCAGGCTCAAGGCCACACGTGGCCCTCTAGGTCCTTAAGTGAGGCCCTTTGACTGAATCCAAACTTCACAGAACAAATCCCCTTAATAAAAGGATTTGTTCTGTAAAACTTCTGGGCTTAGTCAAAAGGCCGTACTCAAGGACCTAGAAGGCCACATGTGGCCTTAAGGCTGCAGGTTCCTGTATCTTGGCTCACTGGCTATTGACTTCCAGACTTCCTCTCCCTTGGGGGGTTCCCCTTCATGGTGAGGTAGAAGAGTTTCTCCCTAATGTACAGGTGTTATGGGAGTCCCTATCAGGTCATTCCCCTACTTTATGAGTTTCTCCCTGCACCCCCCCCCACCCCGTTTCTGACTTCCCTATTCAAGTAGTGGGAATTTGTGGGTTCTGTGGAGTCTGAGTGCTCTGTGTGGTTATGGAGGATGCCTTCCCCATCCTACTCCCTGCCGCCCCCCCCACTTGAGAATGGGTGTTAGTGGTCTGTCTCTTTCCTTATTCCTCTAATGTTGTTGTTATTCCTTGGCACTCCACATTTCTCTAGCACACTTGGATGTCCTCCTCCCCTCTGAGAGGCCAGGGATAAATTCGGTCAGTGTTCTCTGAGTACCATGGCCTCATCTCCCAGCACTCTCCCCTGGAACAGATGTGAAGGGGCTCTGCTCTCTGTGGCAGAATAGTGGTGGTTTTGGGTGCGTTGGAGTGTGTGTGAGTGTGTGTGTGTGTGTGTAAGTGTGTGTGTGTTGGGCTCAAGTCAACAAGCATTTATTGATTACCTACTATGTGCCAGGCACTGTTCTAAGTGTTGGACTTGATGGGTGGAGGCCATTTTGTTCCTGTCTGAGGAACTAGGGAAATGGAAGCTGTGGCCCTTTGTTCTCCTCTGCATCCTTCACCATCCATCCTGAGGAGAAAAGGAATCATTTTTTTTTACTCAAATTTGCCATTTTGTGCTTTTGTGCCTGAGAGGTGCCCCATTGCCAGCTCTGGTTAGGTTAGGGATGTCCTAGTGGGGAAAGGGCCCTGCTAGGTGGGTAGAAGGAGGTGGTAAGAGGAAGTCATTGATTCTCCGTAGAGGGGGGTGGGGGTGGGGTAGAGAAATTGGCAAAATGGCCCCCTCCCTGTCATACTTGGCAATTCACTCACTGCCCTGCCCCCTCCCTGCAGTCTCCAGGTCAACCTGAGGAGACCAGAGGAGCCTCTCTCCTTCTATTACCCTCGCTGGAGCCTACATCCCCTTTGCTGAGTCCTTGTGCTCTGAGGGTCCCACTGCTCTCTCCCCTGCTTCTCTGGCCTCTCACCTCTGTCCTCTGTCCTCTCATAGAGCCAGCACCCCCGTTGAGGTTCTCCTCACCTCTGGCCTGCACACCTATACAGACATTTTAAGTTGTCTCCTTGCCTGTTCTACCACTACAACTCCTCCTCCACTAATGGTTCCCTAAGACTTCCAGGATCAAATATATAAAGTCCTATATTTGCCATTTAAACTTCTGACCCCCTTCTACCTTTCTTAAAAAAATAGGATAGGCTTTATTTAACCTGCCAATAAAATAGATTCATAGCCCAGCCCATAAACACTTCAGATGTCTCCTGGAGGATCACCTCAGGTTTAGGCCTCCCTGCCTCCCCTTAGGGCAAAAGTACTGTAGACAGGAGAGTCTCTCCTCTTTGTGTAGGGACCTGCACAGTCAGTAGAAGTCACAGGACCAATGAAGGCCAAGGTCCAGGTCTGACCCTCCACACTGTTGAGTCATAGAATTATAGACTGAGAGCTGGGAGGCAAGCAGTTCCAGGAGAGCGAACTCTGGCTTTGGAGTTGAGGATCTGAGCTCAAATCTCATCTCCCTTCCCAACGCTGCTCCCACCAACCCCCCCCCCCCAACACACACACATCCACACAGTCATGACCCATGTGGGGTTCCTTGGGTCTCAGTTTCCTTTCTAGCCTTTTTATACCTTCCCCACCCCCGTACACTCTATAACTGAGCTGCACTGGCTGTCCTTTATGCTTGACACATCCTGCCTTCCTCATCTCTGTCCCTTAGCTCTTCTGATTTCCTTGAAGAATCAACTCAAATCTATCCACCCCCACCCCCACCCCCACCCTTCTGCAGGAGGCCTTTCTGCTCTCTAGACCCTAGTGCCTTCTCTTTCCAGATTACATCTACCTATTCTAAATATATCCCCTGTGTGCCAGGTTTGGGGCAGCTAGGTGATGCAATGGATAGAGTGCCTGGAGTCTGGAAGACTCATCTTCCTCAGTTCAAATCTGGCCTCAGACAATTACTGGCTGTGTGACCCTGGGCAAATCACTCTACCCTGTTTGCCTCAGTTTCCTCATCTGTCAAATGAGCTGAGGAAGGAAACGGCAAATCACTTTAGTATCTCTGCCAAGAAAACCCCAAATGGGGTCACAAGGAGTTAGACAGGACTGAATTACAACAATAAAAATGTGCCTAGTTATTTCCCTGTTGCTTCCTCCATTAGAATGTCAGTTTCTTGAGGCTGGTTTTGGCCTTTCTCTTTTAACCACAGGGATTAGCAGAGTGCCTGCCACATTGTATGCACTTATGCACTAAAGAAAAGCTGTTTGACTGACTGTGTGAGATCCAGGGCAAGTCTCTAAATGCAAGCAGCCTGCCACACTCCAACCAGATTGAAATGTAAGTGTCAAATATTTAACAAACAAACAAAAATACAATAAAACCTAGACAATAATACATTTTAAAACTAAGTTAATAGGCAGCCAGCGGGAGTTCTTCTGCATGGATTAGTGGTCCCTTTTTTTATTTGAGTTTGACACCAAAGGTCTCTAAACTAACAACTTTCAGGAAGGTGTGATCTGTTTTGAAAGAAAACCCTCAGGAGTACCTCGTGATCCCAACCTTTGCTTGGCAGGGAGTAAGCCCTTAGGAAGTGGCCAGGTCCCCAGGATGGATCTAAGGGCCCCAGTGCCTCCTGAGAGTGTTATCTGGTCTGTGGCATTGAGTGCTCTGTGCTGGCTGACCAATTTCCCCAACAGACATCAACTCCCCTCCTTCTTTTTGAGGGAGGACCCCTGTGGGTACGGCAGCCCCTCCCCCCACATACCCTTTAAGGATATGAAGAGGCTCTTTTTTTTGGTGGGGGGGGAGACGGGGGGGGGGGCGGGGAGGGGGGAGGCGGCTGTAGACTTTTGCCTCCAGCATGATGCAGGTCTGACCTCCTTCCACTCATGCCCGGGGGAAAAAGGCGCCCCTTTCCTTGGCTACATTCATTCTGCTCTACTGGGGTGAAGGCAGAGCTGGGCCTGACACTGCCTTGCTTGATCTGCTGGGGGGAGGGTTGCTCCTAGCAACAGTGGTGGCCAGAAAGAAAGTCATTGATGCTCCATTGGAGAGTTGCAGAGATGGCCCCGCCCTCTGCAGTCTCTGTGGCTCAGCTCTCTTCATCCAACCCCCACACTCTGCCATCTCCATGGCAACCACATGCGACAAAGGCTGCAGCCCCTTGCCTTTCTTTTCACTCTTTAAGGCTCTTTTCCCTTTTGCTGAGTCATTGTGCCATGAGGGGCCCCTGGCAGTTCCTTCCCCCCACCTTCCTTCGACTCTTCACAGTTATTTTATGTTCATGCATTTATATGGCACTTTACGAAAATGATTCATTTTATCCTCACAGTAACATTGGGAGGTACCTGCTTTTATTAATCCTATTTTATAGATGTGGAAACTGAGGCATACAGAGGTTAAATGACTTACACAGAGTCACTCAGTGTCTCAGCTTAGACTGGAGCTCAGCGTTTCCTGATCTCAGGCCCAGTACTCTATCCCTTGTGCCACTTAGCTGCCTCAGATTTGCCTGCTACAGATCTCTCCCTGCTCCAACCCATTCTCTACCAGAGGCTTCTTATCTCCTCTGAGATCAAATATAAAGTCCTCTGCCTTTGAAAGTTTTTCATAACCTGGCCCTCCTAATTTTTGAGTCTCTATAGACCTTCCTGGCTCCTTGTACTCTTAAGATTGAGCTGCTCCCCCCTTACATCCATCTCAGTTTCCTTGGCTTTCTTCAAGACTCAGCCCCAACCCCCATTCTTCAGGCCTTCCCCATTCCCAGCAAACCCCCAAAGCCTGGGCCTCCCAGATTACTGCTTGTCTTTCCCATTAAAATGTCAGTTCTTAGAGGCCAGGGACTGTTTTTTGCCTTTCTTTTTATCACTATAGTGTAGGCCAGTCCCTGGCACATAGAAAACTCTTAACAAATGCTTTTTGACTGACTGACCAAGGCAAGTAACAACCTGCCTATGTCCCAGGCAACTCTCTAAGCCTTGAAGGGATGTAAATTTCTCTTTTTCTTAGTGCTACATGTCAGTAGGGCCAGGGTTTTCTCTGGAACCTCCCTGACTCCAGACTGGTTGTCTGGACTGTCAGTAGGGTTCCAGGCGAGTTGTAGGTGTGCTTCGGAGTGATGGTGGAAGTCAAGGAGCATTGAGTGAATGCCTACTCTGTGCCAGTTACTGTGCTGAGTAGTGGAGGTAATAGGCAGAGTCCATTTTGTTCCTATCTGAGGAAATGTCTGCCCCCCCTATCCTACCCCCTTGACTTCCACCATCCATCTTGAGGAGAAATGTATTAATTTAACACCCTTTCTCTCACCCACATTCACTCCAGTGGAGAGTTGCGCCTGAAAGACCTGAAGCCCCCTTTCTACCTCTGCTTGGTTGAGGTTTGGCAGATTCTTATTTGGCAGGAAGATGGAGGTGGCATGGGGAAATCATTGATTCCTCATAGGAGAGATGCAGAGAAAGCATCTGAAGATACAGCCTCCTCCCTCTGGTAACTGATGGTCTTTGTACCTTCCCTCTCCACCCCTCCAACCTCCCTCTGTACTCTCCAGGCCAACTTAAGGAGATCAAAAGAGCCTCTTTCCTTCCATTACCCTCATTGGAGCCCACATCTCCTTTGCTGAGTTATTGTACTCTGAGGGTCCCACTGCTGTTTCCCTTGCTTCTCAGACTTCTCACTTCAGTGCCTTTCACTCTTCCCACTGAGCTACTACCCTAGTTCTGGATGCTCAGTACCTCTGGCCTGCACAACTACAAAAGCCTTCTAACTGGCCTCAAGTGTTTCCCCACTTCTACCATCTTCCACCAAAGGCTCTCTATTACTTCCTGCATCAAATGTAAAGTCCTCTGTTTGCCATTAAAATCTTTTTAACACCTGGCCTGAAAGACCTTAAGGTTTACTCCCCACCCCGCCCCCCATCCTCTTGAAAGCAGAAGTACAAGGGATGAGAGTTCCCCCTCTTTATTCAGGGACCTACACCATCTATAGGAGTCACAGGACCAGTGAAGGCCAAGATCTAGGTTTGACCTTCCCCACTGTTGCAGCCATGAAGTTATTATAGATTGAGAGCTGGAGAGGAAGAAGTGTGTTCCAGGAGAATGGACACTGGCTTTGGAGTCAGAAAACTTGGGTTCAAATTCACTCCACTCTGTGATACTGACTCTCTGTGTGACCTTGGAAGCCTTCGGTTTTATTTTCTTCCTAACCTTTTTGTACCTTCCTTGCTTTCTTTCAGGAAGACTCATCTTCGTGAGTTCAAATCTGGCTGTTTGCCTCAGTTTCATTTTCTGCAAAGTTCCTTCATATCATCTGGCTAAGTCCCATATAGATCCAGTCTCTATCAGCATATCTGTTCCTTGAGGACAGGAACTGTTTTTTGCCTTAGCTTAGAACAGTGTCTGGCACATAGCAAGCACTTAATAAATTTTTTTTGACTCTGTGTATGTGTGTGTGTATGCCAATGATCCTGATCCACAACCTCTTTGGATCTGAGGCAGCTTTCTAGGCCTTTAACTTGCAGAAAAGGTACTGATCTGCATTGGGAGAAGGCCTTCATGTGGACTTTCCTACACTGATGCTTTTTTATGTCCCCAGCACCTAGAGAAGTGCCTGGCACAAAGTAAGTCCTTAATAAATGCTTGTTGACTAAGGGTGCCTAAATCCCCAGGATGGATCTGATGACCCCAGTCCACTCTGGAGGGCCATCAATTGTCAAAGTACTGAAGCATGTTTGCCTGACCAAGCAAGCTTCTTTGCAAATCTCTGTACCCCTCCTCTCTTCTGAGGGTGGATGGGAGAAATTCAGAGGGGCCCTCTTGGGTACCATAGCCTCCATCTCCTGGCACCTCCTTTCCTGCAGACTCAAGAGGATGTGAAGAAGGTCTCTTCTAGCTGGAGCCCATTGGTAGTGCTGGGGGACTCCTGGAGACTGCCTGACTCCAGACCTGACTGTTTGGGCATCAGTATGGTGGTGATTTTTTGAGGGGGTAGAGGTGGGTTGTGTATTGGATGAGATGGTGGAAGTCAATAAGGATTTATTGAACACCTACTATGTGTCAGACATTTCCCTAAGTTCTGTAGGTGAAGAATAGAGGCCATTTTGTTCCCATCAGAGGAAAGAATATGAAGGTTGCAATTTTCTTCCTCTGGCACTTAGCTGTCTGCCCATTTTTCAGCCTCCCTAACCTCTACTCCTTGATCTCTGGGTCAATCTGAGGAGACAACGTGAGTCTCTCTTCTTTTTTTACCTTCATTGTGGCCTACATCCCCCTTGCTGAGTTGTGCCCTGAGGGTACCATGGTGACTCCCCTGGCCTCTCCTTTCCCCTGTCCCCTTTTCTCCTCTCACACAGCCACCAGCTTCATTCACACTCTCACCACTTCTGGTGGCACTCCTGTAATAGCCTTCTAACTAGCCTCCCTGCCTCAAGTCTCTCCCCACTTCAATCCATCCTCTCCTCAGCTGCCATTGATTTTCCTAAACCACAGGACTGACCCTGTCACTCCTCTGTTCTCTAAACTCCAGTGTCTCCCTATTTATTCCATAATCAAGGTTACACTCATCCATTTGGTTTTAAAGTTCTTCACAACATATAGTGCCACTTAAATTTCCAGATTCTAAGGTCCTGCTAAGCATACCTGGAAAGCACTGCCTCCTCACCTTTGCTTCTTAGAATTCCTGGTTTCCTCTAGAGCTACCACTTGGCTACCATTCAACCAATAATGCCTGCCCTAGAATTACAATGTTATTTATTTATTTATTTTGGCAGGATCTGTGGTTTCTTTGGTGTGGGCAGTTCTAGGTGAAGAACTTACTTAAATGCAGATCAAGGAAAATGGTCACCTCCTTATTTGAGACTGAAGAGAAGAAGGAAGATAGTAGATGTCTAAATGATGTGAGATGACATTCTCTCCATGAATGGTCTTTTTTTTTTCCAGTGAATTCTAAGGCTAGGTACCCTGTTAATAAAGTAGGTGAGGGTGTTGTGGAACTTTTGAGGAGAGATGGAAAGGTTTGGTACAGCCTTTGGATAGCAAAGTGAGTATGGAGGAATAGAATATCTGCCTTGCTCCATGAAGGGCCCAGTTGAGACTGAACAACATAAATTTGTGGTGGGTCCAGTCAGCATGATTTCATAATTTTCTCCAGGTCTGTTTAACAGCATATGATTTAGTGTAGAGAAAGTAGTAAATCAGAGTTGGGATTTGACCAGGTGTGGTGGTAAGACAAGGGGACAAGGGATTTGAGAGTAGAGGTTCATACCAAGTTGAATTGATTCTCAAGGAGTTGAGCTAGAGAAGGAAGGAGGGTATAGCCAGTGCAGGGGTGATGGCCTGGGAAAGAAGGGATTAAGGGACTGAATTGAAGTCACATAGAATGCTAGGGGTTATTAGGAAGTGGGGAAGATAAGAATGATAAAGGATCAAGATTATGTGAAAGAATTACAATTTATGAGCATGGGAATGGAACCCTCATGGGTGATGGCAAGATCAATGGTGTGACCATCTCTGTGTGTAGCTAAGGTAGAATAGAGCAGTAGATCATAGGAATAGTCTGGAGTAGGTTGAAGAACTTAGATACTGGGCTGCTTGAGTAAGTATCTCTATCTCTATCTATCTATCTATCAGTTCCCTAGTGAGAAGACAGGAGATGGGTAGGAGAGAAAGATCATGATCCAGGCACTGAACTTACTAAGGAAAGAAGGAGACTTTCCTAGTGGTCAGTAAATAATAGCCACCAAGATCTGGATTGGGCAATACATGAACCTTAAAGGAAGAAAGGCTACCTAGTGAAGGTGGTCAAGGAAGAGTCTGGAAGTAGCGATGAAGAGAGAATAGCATTCCAGCTCCACCACTAGGACCAATAAATCAGGGGGTATGAGAGAAAGTTTAAGCAGTGCTTGAAAAGGAAGGGAAGTGGTGTCATTAGGAGGGAACCATGTCTCAGTGAGGCCCAGAATATGGGACGAATGAGAAAGGAAGTTTGTTAATTATGGAGCAGGCATTCCAGAAGGTACAGGGGAAGGGATGGACAGACCTGGAGGGGGCATTGTGCGGATTGGGTTGAAGTGGATGAGCAAAAGGGAGTGGTGAGTTGAGGTTGGGGAAAAGAGGTTTGTATATTGGCACCCAGGGGCTTACAATTACTGGGACGGAGTGTATATAAGGGGATGAAAGTATGAGGAGGGAGTCCAGGAAGAGTATCAGTGATTGGAGAGATGACTAAGGTAAGATGCACAAGATTAGTCTCAAGTCCTTCCTTGACACTCAGCCTCTCAGCAGGAGGTAACATTATATCTTGTACATCACTGCAAGCAAAAGCAGGGGGTGCCGTGCTTATCCTGGAGAAGATCCTGGATGGGGGTGGAGAGCAGAAGATGCACTATAAAACAGAGGATTTGGTAACTGATTTGAGAGGTGATAAGGCGACACTGGAATTTAGTGCATAGGGGAATGACATGGTCAGAACTGGGTTAAGGAAAATCACTTTGGCATCTGTGTGGGGGATGGACTGGAGTTGGGAGAGACTTTAGGAAAGGAGGCTAATTAGGGGCAGTTACAAATTACAATTAAGAGCCCAGACAAGAAGTGAGAAGGCCTAAACTAAGATGGTGCTCATGTGAGGGAAAAGAAGTAGAAAGATTTGCAAGACATTGTCCAGAGAGAGATAACAATACTTGGCAATTGATTGCATAGAGGTATTGACTGAGACTCAGTAGGTATTTGGCTGTTATAAGGTACTTTGAGGAGATATCAATAAAGAGAGTTTTTTGTTTTTTTGTTTTTTTAAAGGATGGGTAGTACTCAGTGGTGTTTTTATGCAGCAGGGATAGAGACAGAAAACTAAAGATAGGGCATAATTGTGGAGGTTAGCTGCTGGAGGAGAAAGGAAAGGATGAGGTCCAGGGCTCTAGCAGAGGACTTGTCCTCAGGGAAGTGAATGACAGCCCCCATGTCTGAGATTAAAGGCAGGACAGAGAGGAACAGGGACCCTGTCAGTGGTTTTAAGGTATTGATGGATGTCCTCTATTTTTTCATTAAAGTAGGAAGCTAGGTCTTCTGCTGAGAGGGATGGGGGAGGTGTTCCATGAGTGCTGTGTGTCCATTACCTCCTTTTATTGATTCTTTCAGCTTCAAACCATTGTGACAGTTCCTTGGCAAATGGAGTGGAGCTGGTTCTAGAGGATAAAGAAGGCAGGAAACACTTCAATTACCTTGGCCTTTAGTGCTTACAAGGGAGGACAGGGCTTCGCCCACTCCCCTGATGGTGTTTAACCTTTAATTGGCAAGTTCTAATGCAAAAGGACTTCCACCCTGCCTTCCACAGGACAGAGTTTGCCCCCTTGGTTGTCTTTAAGAAGTAGTTTTTGCTGGACAGAGGATCTCAAATAAGGGTAAGTTTTGCCCACACCTGTGTGATGTAATTTCCCTGAATTGTAAAGAAAAGAAATAAATTTGCTATCAAAGACTTGCTTTTCACTTACTGGAGAAAATATTTCCTTAAAAATTAGAATGGAGAAATTGGAAGCTACTGACAATTTGAGAAATAAAGGCACTGTAACACTAATCCAAAAGAATGAAAAAATAGAAGAGAATATCTCATTGAAAAAACAACTGACCTGCAAAATAGATCCAGGACAGAGAACTTAAAAAATTATTGGATTATCTGAAAGCCATGATCAAAAACAGAGCCTAGACATCATCTTTCAATAAATTACCAAGGAAAACTGCCCTGATATTTTAGAACCAGAGGGCAAAATAGAAATGGAAAGAATCCACCGATCACCTCCTGAAAGAGATCCACAAAGGAAAACTCCTAGGAATATTGTAGCCAAATTCCAGAGTTCCCAGGTCAAGGAGAAAATATTACAAGCAGCCAGAAAGAAACAATTCAAGTATTGTGGAAACACAATCAGGATGACACAAGATTTAGCAGCTTCTACATAAAAGGACTGCAGGGCATGAAATACAATATTCTGGAGGGCAAAGGAGATATACCCAAGAATCACCTACCCAGCAAAACTGAGTTTATAATCCTTCAGGGTAAAAAATGGTCATTCAATGAAAGAGGGGACTTTTAAGCATTCCTGAGGAAAAGACCAGAGCTGAATAGAAAATTTGACTTTCAAATACAAGACTCTAGTGAAACATGGAAGAGGTAAACAGGAAAGAGAAGTCATAAAAGACTTATTAAGGCTGAACTGTTTACATTCCTGCACGGAAAGATGATATTTGTAACTCATGAGTCCTTTGTCAGTATTAAGGTAGTGGGAGGGGAAAAAAAATTATAAGTATGTATACATAGATAGAGGGCACAGGGTGAGCTGAAGATGAAGGGGTGATATCTGGAAAATAAAATTAAGGGGTGAGAGAGGACTATACTGGGAGAAGGAGAAAGGGAGAAGTAGAATGGAGTATGTTATCTCACATGAAACAGACAAGAAAAGGCTTTTACAGTGGTGGGGAAATGGGGGATGGTGAGAGGGAATGAGTGAATCTTATTCTCATAGGATTTGCCTTAAGGAGGGAATAACATACACAATGGGGTATGGAAATCTATCTTACCCTACAGGAAAATAAGGTGGGAAGGGGACAAGAGAGCAGGGGGTTGATAGAGGGGAGGGCAGACTGGGAGAGGGGATAATCAAAAGCAAATACTTCTGAGGAGGACAGGGTCAAAAGAGAGAATAGAATAAATGGGGAGTAGGATAGGATGAAGGGAAATATACTTAAGTTTTTCACAACATAACTACTATGGAGGTGTTTTGCATGGCTGCACATCTATGACCTGTATCAGGATGCTTGCCTTTTCAGTGAGGGTGGGTAGGGAGGGAGGAAGGGAGAACATCTGTAACCCAAGATTTTAAAAACATGTTAAAATTTTTTTTAAAAAGACTTGCTTTTCAGAACCACGAGAATGTTGTACACAGTAACATCAACATTGTGCGATGATCAGCTATGATAGACTTAGCTCTTCTCAAAAATACAATGATCTAACACAAGTCCAAAAGACTCATTATGGAAAATGCTACCCACTTCCAGAGAAAAAACTATGGAGTCTCAATGCAGATTGAATTGTACTATTTTCACTTCCCCCCCTCCCCAAGGTTTTCCCCTTGTTCTGTTTCTTCTTTTACAACATGACTAATGTGAAAATATGTTTACATGATTGCATATGTATAACCTGTATCAGATTGCTTGCCATCTTGGGGAGGAGGAGGAAGGGAGATAGGGAGAAAAATCAGGAAATCAAAATCTTATAAAAAAAAAAGAATGATGAAAACTATCTTTACATATAATTGGAAAAAGTAAAAAAAAGACTTGCTTTTGCATAATTTCTCTTCTATTTAGCACACATTTGACTAAGTCCTCCTTACTATGTAGAAAGCATGGAGTTTTCTGTGACATTATCTCCAATTATCTCTCACTCTCTTCTAGTCTCTGATGAAAAAGGCCTTGTTGAGGCTGACTTATCTAATTTTTTTTTATTATGTTGTATTATTATTTCTTCTTTTTGGTGAGGCAATTGGCATTAAGTGACTTGCCCAGGGTCACACAGCTTGTGTCAAGTGTCTGAGGCTGGATTTGAACTCAAGTCCTCCTGACTCCAAGGCTGGAGATCTATCCACTGCACCACCTAGCTGGCCCTGCCTTATCTCCTTGAATGCCCAAGCTCTTGGTCCTACAATCAACCCCACTCTTCCATTTTCAGCATCTACTTACCAGTTTCTCAATTAAGTACAAATTTGCCCGTGTCCTTATATAGATGCCAGTTTCAGAAGTCTAGTTAACCCATGAATAGACAAAATGGCCCCTCTTGCCACCTCCTTCAGCTTCTGGTCACCTTTGTGGAACAAGGCAAAGGGATGGTTTGAATCTAAGTTCTCCGACTGTCTACAAGCACCACTGAACTGTTGCTTCTCAATGAAGGATTTCTGTCCAAGCCCCCAGTGTGGTGATGGGATGGGGAGGAACAACATATGACAGAAACATGAAATCCTAGGGCTACAAGGAACATTAGATACCATTGGGTTGGTGTGTGCCCAACCCATATCTGAACCTGAATCCCCTCTACATCCCAGATAAATGGGCATCCGACTGCTGCTTGAAAACTTTCAGGGAGGGGGAGTTCACTCCCTCCCAAGGCAGCCTATTCCATGCTGATACAGCTCTACTAGTGAGGAAGCTTTTCCTGACAAGCCAAAACCCATCTCTCTGAAACTTTGCTTCTAATTCTGTCCTCTAGGAACAAGCAGAACAGGTTGGACCCCTCTTCACCATGATGGCCCTTCTAGTACGTATAGACAAATAACATGTTCTCCTCCTCTGTTCTCTCCCTACCTCCCTCCAACAAGGCTTCTATTCTCCAAGATTCTTCAACTATTTCTCATACAGCTTGACCTCGTGCCCATTCACCAAAGCAGTCCAAGTGGCCTGGACGCTCTCCAGCTTATGGACATCTTTCCTAAAACTGAGCAGCCTACTGTAAGAAGAACTAGAAAGCCTCTGCTGTTCTGAGTGGACCCTCTGTGGCGGACTTATTCGAGTCACAGACTAATGTCAAACATGCAGACTCAATTGAAAGGCCTTCTAATGTGCTCCTGTGGAAGGAGTGCCCATCCCCATGAGATCCCAGCTCCATCTAAAGAAGGATAAAATGGGTGGATCAGTAGAATAAGTTAAGTATGTAAGACACAGTAGTCAATGACTATAGTGATCTATTGTTTGATAAACCCAAAGACCCCAGCTTCTGTGATAAGAACCCACTCTTTGACAAAAACTGCTGGGAAAACTGGAAAAGAGCACGGCAGAAACTAGGCATTGATCAAAATTGCACACCATATACCAAAATAAAGTCAAAATGGATTCATAATTTAGATATGAAGGCTGATACTGTAAGCAAACTGGGAGAGCAAGGAATAGTTTACCTATCAGAACTATGGAGAACAGAAGAATTCATGACCAAACAGGTGATAGAGAACATTACAAAAAGCAAAACAGATAAATTTGATTACATTAAATTGAAAAGTTTTTACACAAACAGAGCCAATGCAACTAAGATTAGAAGGAAGGTAGAAAATTGGGAAAGAATTTTTACAACCAGTCTCTCTGATAAGGGCCTCATTTCTAAAATATAGAGAGAATTAAGTCAAATTTATAAGAATACAAGTCATTCCCCAATTGATAAATGGTCAAAGGATATGAACAGGCAGTTCTCAGATGAAGAAATTAAAGCCATCTATAGTCATATGAAAAAATGCTCTAAATCACTATTGATTAGAGAAATGCAAATCAAAACAACTCTGAGGTACCACATCACACCTATCAGATTGGCCAACATGACAAAACAGGAAAATGATAAATGTTGGAGAAGATGTGGGAAAATTGGAACACTAATGCATTGTTGGTGGAGTTGTGAAATGATCCAACCATTTTGGAGAGCAATTTGGAACTGTACCCAAAGGGCTATAAAAATGTGCATATGCTTTGACCCAGCAATAGCACTTCTAGGGCTATATCCCAAAGAGATCACACAAATGGGAAAAGGACCCACATGTACAAAAATATTCATAGCAGTTCTTTTTGTGGTGGCAAAGAATTGGAAATTGAGAGGATGCCCATCCACTGGGGAATGGCTGAGCAAGTTGTGGTATATGTAATGAAATACTATTGTGCTATAAGAAATGATGAACAGACTGACTTCAGAAAAACCTGGAAAGACTTGTATGGTCTGATGCTGAGTAAACTGAGCAGGACCAAGAGAACGTTGTACACAATAACAGCCACGTTGTGCGATGACTAATATCGATAAACTTAACCCTTCCCAGCAATACAAGGACCTAAGACATCTCCAAAGGCCTCGTGATGGAAAATGCTGTCCACATCCAAAGAAAGAACTATGGAATTTGAATGTAGATTGAAGCACACTATTCGCTATTTTTTCTCTCTACTATTGAGTTTTGTTTCCTCTTTCTGGTGGTTCCTCCTATTGGTTCTAATTCTTACTTACAATATCACTAATGTGAAAATATGTTTAATAGGAATGTATATGTAAAGCCTATATCAGATCGTGTGCCATCTTAGGGAGGGTGATATGGAGGAAGTGGGAGAAAAATTTTAAACTCAAAAGCATATGGAAGTGATTGTTGATAAATCAAAAGAAATTAATAAAAAAAAAAAGAAGGATAAAATGACAACTGTTAAAAAAAAACATCTGATACTGGGTTCAAGATTTAAAAAAATATACAGCAGTGTAAAAGTCTCTCAACCCTAGAAATAAGTCCAATTACATATAAACAATATGCTATGAAATTAAATAATGGGCAAACGGAATCATCATGTGGCACATGCTATTTGGAAAACTGGGGAAAATGCATTTTGATCTACACTTTACATCACACAACACAATCAATTCTATTTTTGTTGGTGTTGTTCAGTCGGTTTGATCTGACTCTCTGTGACCTCATTTGGGGTTTTCTTGGCAAAAATACTGGAGTGGTTTGCCATTTCCTTCTCTAGCTCATTTTTTTTTTGGCTAGGCAATTGGGGTTAAGTGACCTGCCCAGGGTCATACAATTAGTAAGTGTTGTGTGTTATGTGTCTCAGACCGTATTTGAACTCAGGTCCTCCTGCCTCCAAGGCCAGAGCTCTATCCACTGTGCCACCTAGCTGCCCCTTCCAGCTCATTTTACAGATGAGGAAACTGAGGCAAATGGGGTTAAGTGACTTGCCCAGGGTCACATAGCTAGTAAGTATCAATTCTATGTGGAATCTTAAATATAAAAGCCATGAACAAACAAAAACCAGAAGTACATGGAATAGTATTCTCATTCTCAAATGTGGAGAGGAGATAAATTCTTGACTAGCAAAACAAGAAAATAAATTAATCAATGATGAAATAGCTGGATTCCACAATAAAAATTATAAAATAGCAGCAGCAGCAACTTTTGCCAGTCAGAACAATGAGACTGAAATAAAAGAATAGCAGCATTAAGGGAAGAAAACTCTCAGTGCCCCCAAAGGTCATGATTTCATCTGTGTTCATACTCCCTTCACCCTCACAGATTACAATTAAATTCAGTTTAGCAAACATTTATTAAGACTCTACTGTGTGCTCCAAAAGACTCATGATGGAAAATACTATCCACATGCAGAGAAAGAACTTAGGAGCCTGAATTCAGATGGAAGCATACTATTTGTTCTCCTTTTCCTTTGTTGCTTTGTTTTGTGGTTCTTCCCATTAGTTCTAATTCTTCTCTACATCATTACTAATGTGAAAATATGTTTAATATGAATGTATAAGTAGAGCCTATTGCATGCCGTCTTGGAGAGGGAGGGGGAGAAAATTTAAAACTCAAAATCTTATGGAAGTGAATGTTGAAAACTAAAAATAAATTAATTATTAAAAAAAAAAAGATTCTACTGTGTGTAAGGTACTGTGCTAGGTCCTGAAGATTCAAAGATAAAAAAACCAGATGATTTCCTGCCCTCAAAGAGCTTATATTCTACTGGGGAAATAACAGCATGTATGACCATAAGTAAATACAAATGTGCATGTGTAAATAACATACATACATGTCTATCTATACCCACACACACATACTTATATAATTTATATACAATTATCCCTTCCATGTGGCAGGGGTTAGGGGCACAGAGTCCCCTTTCCCCCAATTTGGAAAATTCGGGTAGAATTTCTCAGCCCTGCCTTGGTACCAGAGAAGAAGTCTCCTGGCTTCACAAATTTCCTCCTCTTTTTTCTTGATATTATACAATATTATACATATATTTTATGCGTTTCTGGTTTTCTAAACTTTTCTGTGTTGTCTGCTGGCCTTCTCGTGTTTGCGGTTTCTGCAAAACTCCCCCAAAATTTGGATTTAATTTCTTAGGCAGACCTGTAAGATATTGAAACCAAGATGGGGAATGTTGTGATATGGAAGGGCTAACTGTATATGTTTATGTATATAGATGACTAGAGATAGATAGGTAGCATTTATATAGTGCTTACTATATGCCAGGCATTGTACTAAATGCTATATAAATATTATCTCATTTGATCCTTACAACCACCTTGGGAGGTAGGTGCTATTATGATTCCCATTTTACAGTTGAATTAACTGAGGCAAAGATTATGTGACTTGCCCAGAGTCACACAGCTAGTGAGTGACTGAGTCCAGATTTGAATCAGGTGTTCCTGACTCCAGGCCTAGCCATTTATCCACCGTACCACCTAGCTACCTCACTATACACACATACTCTCTCTCACTCTCTCTCTCTCTCTCTCTCTCTCTCTCTCTCTCTCTCTCTCTCTCTCTGGATCTGTAATTTTATTCATGTAGAGAACTTTCAGTGAGGAAACTCCCTCTACCAATGCAGATGAGTAACTTCTAGTCTTAGAGAGTTGCCTGGGGCACCAGCAGTGAAGTGACTTGCTCAAGGTCTCACAGTCGGGAAGTATTAGAGGCAGGACTTGAGCCTAACCCTTCCTGATTCTGAGTTTGACTCTCTACACAGTGCTGCCTCTCATACAAAATATAGATATGGCAAACACAAGGTAATGCCAGTGGACGGACCATACTAATAACTAGGGGGGAGAGGGCTGGGGAGAAAAGGGGACCAAAGAAAGGCCTCTTAAAGGAATTCACTTGAATTGAGCCTTGAAAGGCACTAGGGATTTCAAGAGGTGGAAGTGATAAGTGAGTGCCATCCAGGCTCAGAGGCAAGAAATAGAATGTCACATATAGGGAACAACAGAGAGGCCAGTTTGGCTGAATGGGGAATGAGTGAGAGGAAGTAATATGAAATCCTTCTGGAAAGATAGGTTAGAATCATAGCATATAGGGCTTTAAATGACACAAAGGCGAATGTGTATTTTATTCTAGGTGCAGCTAGATATCCCTGAAGCTTCCTGAACAGAGCAACGAAATGGTCAGACTTACTTTAGGAATATAGTGTTGCAGCTATATAGAGGATGGATTGGATTGGGGAGAGCCTGGCAGCTGAGCACCCAATCAGCAGACTACTACAGCAGTCAGGTAAAAGGTGAAGAGGCCTGAATGAAGGTAGTGGCCATGTGAGTGGAGAAAAAGGGATAGATGCATGAGAAGTTACGGAAAGAAACTTGACAATTCTTTTTAGAGGATGGAGATGGAGAGTGATAAGGCTAGAATTGGGTCAACCTAAGGATAGTAATGCCCTAAAAAGGCCAAGGGAAGTTAGGGAGATGGTTGGAAAGATGTGGCCATGTTGAATGAAAACCCAGGAAGGAAAGAGTGTCTAGGAACAGAGGGTAGGCAGCATGACCAGATGTTTCAGAGATTCAAGAATGATGGGGTTGGATTGCAGAGCTTCTAAAGTGCTTTTGAATTGGAAATTTAAGATCCTATGTATTGTATACTAGGGTACTGAGAGAATTAGCGGATATGATTATTGAGACTGTCAATGAAGTTTGAAATGTGCCAGGGAGTACCTTCTCTCTCCTTCCCTCAGTTCAGTAGTGCTCATGGTGGAGGCTGCCATCTTTGTCCTCATAGCAACATGGCTGTCCTCAGAGCCCTCAAAAAGCCTAAAATTGTCAAAAAGAGAACCCTAAAGTCCACCAGATTGGACACATGCCTCTATCCTCAACTCACCCCTCCCTCACACCTTTCTAGCTCAACCTCACCTACACCCTGCAATTGACCCCTTCCAGATATGCCTGCCCTTTCCACTGTGTCTGCTGGAATGCCTGCTCCAAAATTAATGAACTTCCTCTCATCCAAAATCTATTCCTTCTTCACTCCTTCCATCTTCTAATCTTCATTGAGACATAACTCCCTTCTGATAAAATCACTTCACTTGCCATTTTTTCCCAGTTCTGGTAAAACTTTTGCTAACACCTAAGACTCATTGGTCATGGTAGAGGAATTGGAATATTCTTTGTCCCCCCTTACCATTTCCAGATTCTCTTTATAGCACTTTGACTAAGTAACTTCTCCTCCTTTGAAGTTTGTATTTCTAAGTCTAAAATCTGAATTTTATTACCCAGTCTAGGTCCTGGAGGCTGTTATCTATTAAACTCATCTGATCTCCCTGCCTCAAGTCTCCCTTCATTTCAACTCATCCTTCACTCAGCTGACAACATGATTTTTCTAAAGTGCGGGTCTGACCATGTCAACTGAACAGTCAATGAACTCTAGTGGCGCCTTATTTTTGTTGTTCAGTTGTTTCATTCTTGTCCAACTCTTCGAGACCCCAGTTGGCGTTTTCTTGGAGTGGTTTGCCATTTCCTTCGCCAACTCATTTTACAGAAGAGGAAACTGAGGCAGACAGATGTTAAGCTAGTAACTGTCTGAGGTCGGATTTGAACTCAGGTCTTCCTGACTCCAAGCCCAACACACTATCCACTGTAGTACCACCTAGCTGCTCCTAGCGGTTCCTTATCACCTTGAGGATTAAACAGTCTTGCATTTGGCATTCCAAGCTCTTTATAACATGACCCCTTCAAATTTTTCCAGTCTTCTTACACTTGGTTCCCTTTCATGTGTTTGGCTGTTCAGTCCCTCTGGTTTCCTTATAGCTCCTCAAGCATGTGACTTCATCTCCTGACTCTGCACTTTAGCACTGAGTGTCCTATATGCCTGGAAATCCATGACCATGCATCTCCATCTGAGTTTCTTTGACTTCCTTTAAGATGCAGCTTCCTTTAAGATGAAGCTCAAATATTACCTTCTGTGAGAAGACATTCTTAAAAGCATATATACAGTATTTTAAGGCTGGCAAAGGTTGGCTTTAGACACATAACTCTTTTTGTCCTCGTAAGAACCCTGGGAGTTAGGTGCTAGCAGTAACCTCAATTTATAGATGAGGAAACTGAGGCAGAGACAAATTAAATTACTTGCCTTGATCAACAGGGTTAGTGTCTGAGGTCAGATTTGAAATCCGGTTTTCCTGACTCCAGCTCCAACATTCTATATGTACTGCGCCACCTAGCTGTATTCCCAGAACCCCCCATCTGCTAGTGCCCTCTCTTTCCATCACGACTTTGTAGATCTCATGTCTTGATTTATTTACATGGTTTTTTACCTGTTAAAATGAGAGCTCCATGAAGGTAGGAACTGTTTTCTGCCTTTTTTTTTTTAAAAATCTCTAGTGCTTAGCACAGTGCCTGGCATGTACTTGGTACTTAACAAATGCTTTCTGACTGTGTGTAATCCAGGGCAAGTCATAAGCTCTGTGCATCCCAAAAGACTCTCTAAGCCTAGAACTTGTAGACAAAGGGATGATCTGCTTTGGGAGAAGGCCTTTACCAGACATTTCTTTCTTTTCCTTTTTTTTTTGGCTAGGCAATGGGGTTAAGTGACTTGCCCAGGGTCACATGGCTAAGGAGTGTTATGTGTCTGAGGCTGGATTTGAACTCACATCCTCCTGACTCCAAGGCTGGTGCTCTATCCACTGCGCCACCTAGCTGCCCCCAGACATTTCTTACAGAGATGTTTCTTTGCATACCCAGCACTTAGTGCCAGTGCCTGGCACAGAATAAGCCCTTAGGAAATATTTGGTGACAAAAGTTAAGATCAGGCAAAAGTGGCATAAACCCCAGAGGCAATGACAGCTGGATGCTCAGATGGTCCAAGGGCCAAATTTGGCTCCCTAATATTAGTTATGAGTAGCTAGCTTGCAGCCAGGAAGTCCTGAGTTCAAATCCGACCTCAGACACTTACTAGCTGTGCGACCCTGGGCAAGTCACTTAACCCTGTTTGCCTCAGTTTCCTCATTTATAAAATTAGCTGGAGAAGGAAATGGCAAATCACTCCAGTATCTTTGCCAAGAAAATCCCAAATGAGGTCACAAAGAGTCAGACACAACTAAAATGAATCAACAACAATATTAGTTATGGAAGTAACGAGAAGACAAAACCCATGCCACACTGTGGATTGATGAACTTGTGGATGCCCAACATCGAAGTGATGAGTCCTTACCATGTAGATATCATTCACTGTCTTTCCTCTGAGAACTATAAAGCCATCTAGATCGTTCATTGGAGGAATGCTTACCTGAGGAGTGAAGAACATTCGTATACTGTTTGGTACATTTGTATTTGCGTTAAGTAAAACATCCAATGACAAAAAGAAAGAAAGAAACTTCTATTTGGCATTCTAAGCGCTTCACAATTTGGCTCCCACTTACCTTTCCCACCTTATTATGCATTACTCCCCTTAGAAGTTTCTATAAGCCAAATGGGTCTCTTCTCTTCCTTACTTGGGGCCTTCTATCTCTCACCTCTGAACCTTGGCACTGGTGGGCTCATATACCTGGAATGCACTCTGTTCTCACTTCTGCCCCAGGATGCCTGATTTTCTTCTAGTTTCAGCTCAAATGCCATCTTTTACGTGAAGGCTTTCTTTCTGTATTTCTATTGAGGGCACAACCAACCTTCTCATCACCTGGATTCACAACCTTGAAGTAGTTCTTGACTTTGTCCCTATGCTTCATGCTTCCCAATAGCCAATCAGTTACAATTATCCATTTCACCTCCACAGTTTCTATCCACATCTTTTGCATGTATCCCTTTCCCCAAACTGCCATGACCTTGTATCTATTTTGTTTACAACTATATGTTACACTTTGTCTCTCATGATAGAATGTAACCCCTCGGGGACGAAGAATATTTTCACTTTTGCTTTGTATCCTCAGTGCTTAGCACAATGAGTTGTACATAATAGGCCCTTATTAAATACTTGTTAATTGGCCCCTATATATAGGCAGGAAGGGAAAGAGACAGTGGATAAGGAGAGGTTGTCAATTAAGAGTGGGGAGTGATTGAAGGATTATGCTCTTAAAGGAGACAGCAGGTGATGAGATGAGACGGAGAAGTAGAGGGATTGACCTGTTGATTTTGGTGAGGAGAAGGGTCAGCATTTCCTCAGAAACTGTAGCAAAAGGGGATGAGATCAAGGGGATCTGAGATCTAGAATTGAGGAAAAGAGGAAGCTCATGATAACCCTTCAATGCTTTACTAGTTTCTCAAATTGTGGTGGCCCAACGCCTACTATCTCTTGGCCTTCATTTTGGTGATGGGCCTTTCTGAAGTGACCTTAGATGGTTTCTAATAGTACCCATAATGCCTCAGCCTGGTGGGACCTGCCAGAGCTTGGGTTTTCCTGACATGGCTAGCAGGAGCTTGGGTTTTCCTGACATGGCTAGCAGGGCCCAAGGTGATCTCCATGTACCCAGCGAAGCATCACAGGAAGAAAGAAGCAGACAGGTTATGATGGTTTGTGAGGGAAAAGACAGAATTAACAGAATTGTCAAAAGCTCGATTTCCAAAATTACCCCTTCAAGATGGAGAATAAGGCAGGATTAGCCCTGCCCCTCTGACTTCTATCACAATACCGTCATCAGACTGTCTCTTAAACTACAAACTAATACAAGTTTGCTAATTTTAATATCTAAGAATGGACAAACCTTTCAAAGGCTATAAAACAGGAAATTATCAAAAGAGAAAAGGCAAAGATCTGAAAAAAACAAACAACTCAAACTCATTAACTTAAAACACAACAATCATAAAGTGCTGCCTCATCTGTATAAACCTACTTGATGCTTTAATAGATCTGTGATTTTATACAAGGACCTCTTGCTACCTCTGTGCGATTCTTAGCTGTGTTTTTCCATAAATCTTCTATAATCCCATAATCAAAAATCTTCAATAGCTCCTCACTGTCAGGAAGATAAGATAAGAACTCCTCAGTGTGGTATTTAATACCTCCATAACCTGGTTCCCATCTACCTTTCCAGGATGATTTCATGTTCCTGCCTTTCATGTACACCAAGTTCTTGTGGACAGGCCTATCTGCTGTTCCCCTGAATCAATAATCTACTTCCTGCTTTCTATGCTTTCACAGAAGCTATTCTCACACCACTGCCCCCCCCCATATACTACCTCCTGCCCTTTGCCACTGAGATCCCTAGGCTCCTTCAAAGCTCAGATCAGGTGCCCTCTCCCTACATCTCCCTGAAGTCTTTCCTAATCACCTTAGTTGTTAGTGCTTCTTTTCTCCTATCTGATACTATCACTCTGTGTCTATTTAGCTATGTGTATGTTATGTTTCCCCTGCTGGAAGGTAACTTCCATGAAGAAAGGGACTGATCCCTGTTTTGTTTTGTTTTGTTTTTGGGTCTTGTCTTTGTAGCTTCAGTATACTGCCTGGCACATAATAGGCATTTAAAAAACTTTTTTTTTTGCTTTTTGGTAAGGCGATTGGGGTGAAGTGACTTGCCCAGGGTCACAGAGCTAGTAAGTATTAAGTGTCTGAGGCTGGATTTGAACTCTGGTCCTCCTGAGTCCAATGCCAGAGCTCTATTCACTGTGCCACCTAGCTGCCCCTAAAAAGCATTTTTTGAACTGAATTGGGGAATAGACAGTATTTCACATACATATAACTGAGGAAAGAGCACCTTGTAATCAGAATCTGAAGATGCCGATTTGATTCTAATGCTTCCAAGTCTGGGGACTCAGGTCCCTTCCAGCTCTGTAAGCCTGTGATTACCAGAAGGCCCCTGATGTTGACAAGGTGAGATTCTTAGGTAATTAATAAAGTACCTTCTAGCTCTGGCTAGCCTGTGACTGTTAAGAGGGTCCCTGATGCTGACAAACTGAGACACCAAGTCCCTTTCAGGTCTGCAGCCTGTGGCTACTGGAGGTGCCTTTCCTTAATTACCAAGGGACTCGGAGGGGGAGGAATTAAGCCCCTGGCTAGGTGGTGAGCTGGTTTGAGCCGCTTTGGACTGCCTCAGATAGTTCATAAAGGGAGGGGGCGCCAAGGAACATTCTAGCAAGGCTGGTCAGGGATGGGGGGGGAGTGGCGGTTGGAAACAGGTGCTGGAGGAAGGAGGAGTTGGGGGAAGGAATAAGATAAAGAAGTAGTCGGGGTGGGGGGTGGGCGCAGCTTTGCCATTAATGGACAGCTGAGTGGGCATTGGGTGGAAAGCGGTGGTGGGGAGGGCGGAGCCCCCAGCCCCTTACTAAGGGGGCCCAAGGGCACCTTGGTGGCCATTTTCAAAGCCGTCAGCAGAGAGATTTGAGAGAGAAAAGGACAATAAAATAGGAGGGGGGGGGGAGTGGCTGATCTACAAAAATTTGCTGGGATAATTGGGGAGAGAAGAAAACTCAAAGATGATTGATAAATGAGAGAATCAATTTCACTAAATGGAAAGAAACGAATTCCAAACCTCCCTGGTGCTCGGACAGTCCGCTGGATCCACGGGGTCCGCCGCAGCTACCACCGCTACCTCGGCGGACCCATAAGAGGTGAACTGGGAATGTGGACCTTTAGAAGCAAGATCATCAAAGGGGTAAGATCAGTTAACCTGGAGAGCTAGAGGGGGAAGAGAAAGGGAGAGAAAGGGGCTCATTTTATTACCATTACCTACTCAAAGCCATTTTCAGTAACCATGCATATCAAACAATGTAACTATTGCTTTTAGAAAGGAAAAGAGAAAAAGAAAGTTACTAATCTAAATCAGAGATACATAAGAAATAATGTGGTGCTTTTGAATACAATGTGAAATTAGTCAGACTTGAGGGTGGTTTTTGCCAAAGCCATTCGATGGGAGGGGGACTTTTCAGAGACAGGAGGAGGGGGGTGCTGCAGTGGCAATTCGATGGGAGGGGGACATTGCAGAGGCGGGAACTGAGGGAGCAGAGGCAGGCAAGCTCCGCCCAAATGCGACAAAGTAGGTGGCGTTTGGTGTCTTTACTAGGGGAAGGATGGCCCTGCGCATGCCCACTCAGAATCCTAGACTTAGCCACGTCAGTTGGGTCCGGGCTGCAGTACGACGTTGGATCGCTACTGGACAAGACGCTTGTAGCAGTTGCTCCGCGAGTGGCGCCATTCCTGGGCCTTCAGGCCTCAGACCTCTGAAGAAAATCCACAGAAAAGATGCCCTCAAGATGCTACCTACCGATGCCAGGCGGAGGCCGAGAAGACCCCTAGATGATCCCAAAGGCGATGCTCAGTAGATGGCAGGCCGATGGCGGCGGATGGTGCTCGGATGGCCCTACGGGCCTGCAGAAGTGGCACAAGCCTGTGGATGCTGCAGAAACCCAGGCCGTGGATGTAGAGGCGGCGAACCCTGCGGTGCTGCGGTGGCGGCTTGACGATACCTTGGCCAGCGGCAGCGGTGAACCTCAGTGGAGAAAAAGCTGTGAATGCCCCGCGCCAGCGGTGGCTGCCCGGCTCTCCCACTCCTGCCACCTGTAGATGCCATTTCATCTACTAAAGGTGCCCGCAGGAACTGCTGTGTACCAGAGAAGGACCAGGACCGTTTTAGAGGCACCTGGAGACAGAGAGGTTAGTGACGGGGGAGCCGTAGTCTCAGTAGGAAAGGTGGGAAGGACCAGGACTATCCCGAATGAAGCAGTAAGAAGGGGGGCGGGTAGAAGAGAGCAGACAGAAAATTTTAAAATTGTTCCAAATGGCAGTTGTTGGGGGGGAGGAGATGGGGAGAGCCAGGCAGCCGAAATTGCCACCCCTTACCCCATGGGATTGCCTCTTGGTCCTCAGAGATGGTGCTGATGCTGGAGATGCAAAACTGAGGTGAGGAAAATTGCGTAGGAGGGCTGGAAAAACTTTCCCCTTTGGATTGCTGGAGGGCAGTGGTTTTGAGGAGAGAATTCCTGGAGGCTTGGGAAGGATTAAATATTGTGGATTGCCACAAGCGGACAGTGGAAGATTGTGGGGCTCGTGGAGCTTGGGGAGAGGGGGGAGGTGGTGGTGGATTGTGAGGAGGGGCGCTAAGGGCAGAAGATTGGAGGAAGTGGGAAGAAGGCGACCTTGGCACTGTGGCGTAGGGGGAGGGCATGCGGCAGTGGCAATGGCGGTGCTGGCGGTGGCAGCAGGGGCAGCGGCTGCAGCCCAGCACAATTATAAGGACAGCCCGAGGAGGATTGCGGGGCGGGGAGGGAGGCCAGCGAGGCTGTGGCAGCAGCTGGGGGGGGGGGTGGCTGCCGCAGGATTTGAGGAGGGGCAAATTGGCCATGGTGGCGTCAGCGGCTTTGGGGGGGATAGCGCAGTGGTAGCTGCGGAGGCGGCGGCGGCGGCGGCGGCGGTGGAGGCAGAAGTGCCTGGCTAGACTGTGAGGAGAGGCGCCTCTGAAGGGGCCTGGGGAAGGTTGCTGAGAGAAGGGGGTCGTGCCTTTCCCACTTAGAAAACAAAGCCCTGAGGGATTTGGCCAGCGACCAGTTAAAGCAGAAGGAGGGAGGCAGGGGGATGGCCAGGCTGCCCTACTGAGTTTTTTGCCTCTTTTCTGCTATCCGAGAGGGTTTCCCCCCTCCCCAATTCCCGCTAAGGCTGAGGTAGGACCTCACCCTCAAAATGGCGCCGATCGCCTTTTTCCAGATCCTTCTGGAAAAAAAAATCTCCCTGGTGCCACTAGGGGGGCTAGGGGAGAGAGGGAGGGACCACTGGAATGAAATTCAAGCCCCCCCTCCCCTTTGGAATGCTGGTGATGTCACCTGGGGGCTGGGCAGCATCTGGCTCACCCTTAGCCCGCCCACCTGCCATCCATTGGCGCACCGAAGATCAGCTCAACCCATCTTCCCCGCCCCTCCAAATTATTTGAATTTAATCTGCCCAGGCAATTCTAGAATGCTATCTTTCCTGTAGCGGGTCCTCTAAACCCCCCTCTCATTTTCTAAATATTTGAGGAACAGTTGCTATCCTCCCAAACATCCTCTGTTTCTAATATTTGTTAATTCTTAGCAGAAAAACTGAGTCTAGCCTCCCTTTCTATTAACTAAACTGCTTCCATTTCTAAATATCTCTGATTCTGAAAAGAGAATTCTAGCCCTCATTCTTACCCCCACTATCCCTCCCTAAGTATATAACTCTAAACTGAAGAAGTGATCATTCTTCCTATCCTGCTTCCTGCATTCCTAAATACCTGTGATTTTGAACAGGAGAGCTGATTTTTTTTTCATATTTCCCAAACACCTGTCATGTCTAAGTATCTTTAATTCAGAAAAAGAGGTGATTCCAGGCCCTCCCCAAACCATCTCCCTTTCTAAATATCTGTTTTTGAACAGAAAACCTAGTTCTAGCCCCCATCCCAGCAACTGAATTTTAAAATATTTGATATTGACTTGAAGAATTATAGCTCCCCACTTACCTACCAAAACTTCTCCATTTCTAAATATCTCTGACCAGACTACCCCCAACCCTCTCCAATTCTAAGTATCTCTGCTTGACCAGATCTGTATCTAATTCTTATATCAGCCTAATTCTGGCTCTTTTTACTATCCCTACCAAACCTTCATTTCTAAATACTTCTGATCTGCAGAGCTGGTTCTACTCCCCCCACCCCTTTCCTATCTCCAAATCCTCTCCACTTACAGGTATCTCTGAGTATGAACAGATGTAATTCTAGCCCCCTTTCCCAACCTGCAAAACTCCAACATTTTAAAGTATCCCTGACCAGCACAGCTGGCACTGCCCCCACCTCTTCTAATCTCCTGAAGTCACCTTCATTTCTAAGCATCTTTAACTAGCAGAGCCAATTCTATATCTTCCTTCCTTTCTCCTCAACCCCCTCCCATTTTTTAAGTGATTACGATGAACAGAACTGGTGCTGCCTCCCTATTCTCATGTCCCCCAAATTCCTCTGTATTTCTTAGTATCTCTAACTAGGACAATTGGCTCAGTCCCCCTTTCCTATCCCCCCCAAGTCCTCACCATTTCTAAGTACTGTCAGTCCTGCTATAACATGACATATGCATTCCTAAAAATCATCTCAGTAAACCAAAGTGAGTAATAATATCCACAGGGCCTATTGGGAAAATGAGACACCCAGCACTCCTAGATTTCATCAGTAACACAAAGATGGGAACCTAATAAAATCAGTGGCACAATTTTATACATGTTAAATGGTTAAGAAACAAAAACCCATAAAAAGTATAATACCTACTGGTGGTGTCCACGGCCTCCATCCCACTCCCACAGGGCCCTGGGCTGGCAAAGTCAGGTGTCTATGCGTAACACAGTGGAGCCTTGGTGGGAAGAAACTGGGGGTGGGGGCATGGGCCTCAGCCTTGGTGGAAGAAGGGGGTAAAGGCAGATCAGCCTTCCTCCTATTGTACCAGAGGATGACAATAAATACTTTACCTTGGAAAAGTAGCTGACTTGTGGAAATAGGTGTCTGAAGGCTGGCAGCAGGCAAGTGAGTTGTTGTGAAGTGCTTCAGTATTCTGTGTTCTCCCTGTTTCTCAAGGATGAAGTTTTGGATTAGCAAAGGAAAGTTGTGTTGTGCCTAAATCTTCCCAAATATGACAATTGTGTTTGAACAGATTGATGTTTTCAAAACTGGTATTATAGCAGAATTGCTGGTATCTCTGACCAGCAGAACAGGTACTACACTATCCACACCCCTGCTTTTTATCTGCGGGGGAACCTCTCCCCCCCCCCTTTGCCCCTTGCACCTCTCCCTGACTAAATATCTCTGACCAGCAGATCTGATCAGAGTTCTGGACTGTTCCCCTACCTCAGCCTCTAAGCCTCCTCTATTTCCAATGATCTCTGACCAGCAGAGAGATTTCTACCCCACTTCCTATTATTCCAAACCCCTTCCAATTAAATGACATAAGATTAGATAAAGCATTTATTAAGTGCTAGACACTGCTTTTAAGAATCTCCTTAGATCTGCTGATTCTAGCCCCGCTCCTATCCCCCAAACACCTTATAATCCTAATATCTTTGTGACTAAGAGACCTGGTTCAAGCCCCCACCTCGTGCTACCCTAAGCCCCTCTATTTCTAAGTATCTCTGACCCGCAGAATTACTTTTTTTTTTCAATTTGGTGAGGCAGTCAGGGTTAAGTGACTTGCCCAGGGTTACACGGCTAGTAAGTGTTAAGTGTCTGAAGCTGTATTTGAACTCAGGTCCTTCTGATTCCAAGGCTGGTGCGCTACCCACTGTGCCACCTAGCTTCCCCTAGCAGAATTATTCTTGCACCCTCTTTCTATTCCTCTAAAACCTTTCCATTCCTATATATCTTTGACTAGCACAGGTAGTTCTGTGCCCCCTCTACCCTGACATCCCCTCAAGCCTTTCATTTCTAAGATCTCTGTCCAGGATAATTGGTTCTTTCCCCTTCATCCTCTCCCCCCAGGTCCCCTTCATTTCTAAGTGTCTCTGACCACAACTGGTTCTGGACCCCTCCACCTTTTTCCCCTAAACTGCCTCAATTTCTAAGTATCTCTCAACAGCAGAGCTATCTCTGCCCCCCCACCTTTTCCCCAAAATTCAATTTCTTTTTTTTTCTTTTTGCAAGGTAAAACTGTCTCTTTTCCCTTCCTTACTGCCCCCATTCTCCTCCATTTCCAAGTATCTCTGACCAGCAGAATTGTCTGTGTCCCCCTTTTTTTTCTCCAAACCCCCTTCATTGATAAGTAGCTGTGAATAGCACAGCTTGTTCTGCCCCCCCCACTTCCTATCACCTCAAACCCCCTTCTATTTCTAAGTATCTCTCTTTTTTTATTTTAATTTTTCTTATTTTAGGCAATTGGGGTTAAATGACTTGCCCAGGGTCACACAGCTAGTAAGTGTCAAGTGTTTGGTCTGAGGCCGGATATCTAAGTATCTCTTGATAGCAGAACTGTTATCCTTCCTTTCTTTCCCCCCATGATACATTCCTAAGTGTCTCTGACCAGCATAGCTCTTTCTGCCCCCCCCTTACTCTGTCCCCAAACTCTCAATTTGTAAGACCTTTGGCCAGAATTGTCTCTGCCCCCTGTTCCTACCCCCTCAAATGCCCTCCATTTCTAAGTATCTCTGACCAGCAGAATTGTTTATTTCTCCTTTCTTCTCTACAGACCCCCTTCGTTGATAAGTATCTCTGACCAGCACAGGTGGTTCTGGACCCCCTCCCCCACCTTTTCCCCAAAGTGCCTCAGTTTCTAAGTATCTCTCAACAGCAGAGCTGTCTCTGCTCCCCACCTTTTCCCTCAAATTTTTTCAATTTCTAAGCTCTCTGAACAGGAGAACTATCCCCCATTTGCCCTCCATTTCTAAGTATTTCTGACCACAGATTTGTCTGTCTCCCCTTTTCTCTCTACAAATCCATTTATTGATAAATATCTGACCCACACAGCTGGTTCTGGTCCCCTGTCCCATCCCCCCAAATTCTCTCAATTTCTAAGTTCTCTGAACAGCAGAACTCTTTCCTCTCCCTTATTCCCACCCCCTATTATCTTCCATTTCCAAGTATCTCTGACCAGCAGAATTATGTCTCCCCTTTCTTTTCTCCAAAGCCCCTTCATTGATATGAAGCTGTGAATAGGACAGCTGGTTCTGGGCCCCTCTACCTATCCTTCCAAACCCCTTCTCTTTTTAAGTATCTCTGACCAACACAGGTGGTTCTGTCCCTCTTACTCTCAATTTCTAAGATCTCTGACCAGAATTGTCTCTGTCCCCCCCATCCCTCCAATTGCCCACCATTTCTAGGTATCTCTGACCAGTAGATTTGTCTGTCTCCCCTTTCCTCTCTACAAATCCACTTGTTGATAAATACCTCTGACCAGCACAGCTGGTTCTGGTTCCCTGCCCCATCCCTCCAAACCCCTTCAATTTCTAAGTATCTCTCAATAGCAGAACTGTCTTTATCCTTCCTTTCTCTCCCCCCAAGATATATTTTTAAGTGTCTCTTTCTGGACCCCTTTATCCTCTCCCCAAACTCTCAGTTTCTAAGATCTCTGACCAGAACTGTTTCTCTTCCCTCTATCTCCTCAAATGCCCTTTCTGTTTCTCAGTCTCTCTGACCAGTAGAACTGTCTGTCTCCTTTTTCTCTCCAAACCTCCTTCATTGATAGGTAGCTCTGACCAGAACAGTTGATTCTGCCCCCCACTTCCTATCACCTCAATCCCCCTTCTATTTCTAAGTATCTGTGATTAGCAGAACTGTGTCTTTATCTTTCCTATCCCCCCAAGATACTTAAGTATCTCTGACCAGCACGGCTCTTTCTGCCCCCCTTACTCTGTCCTCAAACTCTCTCAATTTCTAAGATCTTTGACCTGAATTCTCTGTCCCCTGTTCCTACCTCCTCAAACATCCTCCATTTCTGAGTATCTCTGACCAGTACAGATGGTTCTGACTCCCCCTACACCTTTTTGCCCAAACTACCTCAGTTTCCAAGTATCTCTCAACAGCAGAGCTGTCTCTGTCCTACCCCTCCAGTTTCTCCCCAAACTCTGTTTCTAAGATCTCTGACCAGCAGAAGTGTCTGTCTCCCCTTTCCTCTCTCTACAAGTCCACTTCATTGATAAATATCTCTGTCTAGCACAGCTGGCCCCCTCCCCCGTCTATCTCTCCAACCCCCCCCTCCATTTCTCAGTATCTGACCAGGACAGCTCTTTCTGCCTTTCTTCCTATACCCCCAAACCCTCTTAATTTTTAAGTAACTGATCAGTATAGCTGGTTTTAGCCCACTCCCCCCAACTCCCTCTAACTTCCTCCATTTCTAAGTAGCTCTGCCCAGCATAATTGTCTCTGATGTTACCCCCCTTCCCTTCTCCCCAAGTCCTCTTTAATGATAAATATCTCTGACCTGGTCAGCTGGTTCTGGCTCCCCCTTCCTATCCCCTCAAAGCACCTTCATTTCTAAGTGAGAACTCATGCTTCCCCCATCCAGTCTCATGTTCCCCAAGTCCCCTACATTTCTAAGTAGCTCTGACCAGAAAAATTGTTTCTGTACCTCCACTTCATATCCCCCCCCATATCCTCTCAATTTCTAAGTATCTCTGACCAGCAAAGCTGGTTCTGGCCCTCCCTTCCAATCCCTTCCAACACCCTCCATATCTAAGTTTCTCTGACCAGCACAGGTGGTTCTGGGCACCCTTTCCTTTCCCCTCAAATCATCTCTACTTTAAAGTACCTCTGACTAGCAGAGATTCCACTGACCCCCTTCCTATCCCCTCAAGCCGCTTCTGTTTCTAAGTATCCTTAGTCAGTACAACTGGTTCTGCCCTCCCTTTGCTAACCACCTCCCCTCCCCCAGGCTCCTTAATTTTAAGTATTTCTGACCAGCAGGATTGTCTCAGCCACCCTTCCTCTCTGATCATCACAACTGGTTTTAGCCCCGCCTCCCCTCCCCCTCAAAATCCCTCTATTTCTAAGTATCCCTAAGTAGCAGAGCTGTCTCTATCCTCCCTTTCTATCCCTCCCCAAGCCCCTTCAATTTCTAAGTATCTCTGACCAGCAGAGCTGTCTCTACCCTTCCTTTAAATCCCCCCAAGCCTCCTCCATTTCTAAGCATCTGAGACTAGCAGAGCTAGTTGTGGTCATTTTCCTATCCCACCAAAACTTCCTCACTTTATAAGTATCTCTGATCAGCACAGCTGGTTTTAGCCCCCTTCCTATTCCTCTGAACGCTCTCAATTACCAAATAACTCTGAACAGCAGATCTGGTTCTACTCCACTTGCTAGGACCCTGAACACCTCCCCTTTCTATTAAAGTAGATAAAGTATTTAATGTTTATTGTAACAGGCACCAATTTTAAGAATCTTTGATCCTGCTTAGATTTGTGGATTTTAGCTGCCCTCCTTTTCCCACAAACACCTTACATTTCTAATATCTCTGTGACTAGAATATCTGGTACTAACTACCCCCCCATTCCTCCAAGACACCTCTATTTCTAAGTACCTTTGACCAGCATGGCTATTTTTGCCTCCCCCCATCTCCCCAGACCTGCTCCATTTCTTAGTATCATTGATTCTGAATTGATGATCTAATTATAGCTTTCCTTCCAGGCTCCCCCAAACCTTCCCCATTTCTAAGTAACTTTTTCTGGTCTAGACCAGAAGAGATTCATCAGTCCCCTGCTTTTACTCCCCAAACTCTTTCCTTCCATTCTCTGATTCTCTCTCTCTCTCTCTCTCTCTCTCTTTTTTTAGGCAATTGGGGTTAAGTGACTTGCCCAGGGTCACACAGCTAGCATGTGTCAAGTGTTTGGTCTGAGGTCGGATTTGAACTCAGGTCCCCCCTGACTTCAAGGCCGGTGCTCTATCCACTGTGCCACCTAGCTGCCCCCATTCTCTGATTCTCAAGAGAATTGATTCCAACCCCCTCCCTATCTATCTTCCCTAAACCCTGTTCATGTTTAAGTATTTCTGATTCTTATGTGAAGGCCCAATTATAGTACCCCTTCCTATCCCCCCCAAACTCACTCTATAAATATATCTGACTAAGAAGGGAGGTTCTAGCCTCTAATTGCATCCTCCACCCCCATCTCTCTCCAATTCTTAATATCTCTATGGGTTAGAAGAACTGATTCTATGCCTACTACCTATCCCCCTAAACCCCATCCATATTTAAGTATCTCTGACTGTTACCTGCACAGTTGATTGTAGTCCCTCTTTCAATTGCCCCAAATTCCCTCTATTTCTAAATGTCTCTCATTCTGACATTTAACATGATTATAGCCCCACTTTACTACCCCACCAAAATCCTTTCATTTCTACAGATTGATGATCAGAGGCAGTTTCTAGCCATTCCCCTTTATCCTTCTAAAACCTGTCTATTTCTCAATATCTTTAACTGATCAAAACTGAATTTATTCCATTTCCTATCCCTCTTAACCCTTGCATTTTAAAATATCTGTGATCGGAGCTTAGCCTAGTGTCCTCTTTTTCTAATAGGCTCTCTCCATTTTAGAGGAGCTATGATTCTGAACAGAAAAGCTATTTCTGTTGCCCAGTCCCACAATATTATTGATTTTGAAGAGATGATTTGATTCTAGGTCTCAGCTATCCCTTCAAACCCCCTGAATTTCTAAGGATCTCTGAATCTGACTTGACAACCTGATTATATAGCCCACCCCACCCCCTTCCCATCTCCCAAAGTCTCTCCATTTCTAAATATCTCTTAGATCACAAGAGCTGATTCTGCCCTACTTTGTGAGTCCCAAACCCTTTCCATTTATAGGAATTTCTTGACCAGATCAGCTGACCCTACTTTCTCTTACTTATCCCCCCCAACCCCTAAATTAGTATCTGTGACCATAAGAACTCCTTGGAGACTCCATTTCTATCCCCCCAAACCTCTCCATTTCTAAACATCTCTTGCTGTGAGCTATGGCCCTTACTCTCCCTCCCCCCACCTCCCCAAACCTACTCTATATCTAAATATCTTAGAATCTAAACAGAAGGGATTCTAGTCCACTTTTCAATCCCCCCAATGCCCCTCTATTTTAAATATCTGATTTTGAAGAGCCGATTGCAACCCCATTTCCTATCTCCCCAAACTCTCTTTGTTTATAAATATCTCTGAGATGATTTGGTTCTAGCCTCTTCTGTTCCTCTAAATCCACCTCATTTCAAAGTATCACTGAATTTTACTTGAAGACAGGATAAAAGTTCCCTTTTCTATCCCCCCAACCTCCTATTCTTAGAAATATCTTTAATTCCAAGCCAAAGATCCAAGAAAACCTCTGCACCCTATCCTCCCAAACCCTCTTCATTTCTGTGTCTTTGATCTTGTGATCAGCTAAATCTAGCACATACTCTATTCCCACCTCCCTGCTCCATTCCTAAATGTTTAATCCAAAGCAGAGCTCATTCTAGCCCTCCTAGCTACCTTCCGTATAGGTTCCATTTCAGTGCTATGAATTCTTGTTCTGAGCCGCCCCCCACCCAACGGCCCCTGCATTTCTTTTTTGGCAAGGCAGTTGGGGTTAAGTGACTTGCCCAGGGTCACACAGCTAGTGTCAAGTGTCTGGTCTGAGATGGGATTTGAACTCAGGTCTTCCTGACTCCTAGGCCTGTGCTCTATCAAACTGTGCCACCTAGTTGCCCCTCCCCTCCCTTTTTGCCTGCATTTCTAAATAACTCCAATTTCTGATTTAAAGAGCTGATTGTTGTCATCCTTCCCATCCCCTGAAACCTCCAATTGAAAATATTTTAAACTCAGACCAAAAGAAATGATTTTCCTCTATTTATTCTGTACTCCCCTTAAACCCTATCCTTTTCTAAGAATCTGATCCCATCCAGATCAGCTGATTTCCCCCTTCCTTACTAACCCATCTTTCTCTCCACCCAAACCCCTTACATTTCTAAGTATCTCTTTGACAGAAGAGGTGGTTCCAGCCCTCCTTTCCAATCACTCCCAAATCCTTTCCATTTCAAAACATCTTAAAACTATGAGCAGAGGACATTACTGCAGCCACACATCCTATCTCCCTAAACTTCATCAGTTCTAAATATCTGGGGTCAAAATAGATGGTTCTCTCCCCTCCTGCCACATGCCTACCTCAAACCTCTCCATTTCTATATATCTCTGATTCAGAACAGAAGATGTGATTCTCCTATCCCTGTGATGTTTTATAACTACAGTTATCCCTTCTCCATTGTAGGGTTTAGGGGCATTGTCCATGTAATCTGGGAAATCCACATAAAATTTTTTGGCCTTCCCTTTGAACCAGAGAAGTCTGAATTTTTTTCTTTTATGGGGTGTTTACCTTATTGTAAAATTTGAGTTAAGTATTTGGTCATAGGCTCTGTGTCATCTGTAGCTTCTACACTCCCAAAAAGTTCCTATTTAATTTCTTACACTGACCTGTGAGATAAACTATGATAGTCATGATGTGGGAGGGATAGTTGTACTAGTTATTCTGACTTGAAGCCCTGATTAAAGGCCCCCTTCCCATCTTCTCAAATCCTCTCTATTGCCTAATATCTTTAACTTTGAGTCCAAGAGCCTGATTCTATCCTTCCCTTCCTATGACCTCACACCATTTTAAAGAATCTCTGATCCTGCCCAGATCAGCTGATTCCCCCCCCACTTTTTCCCTCCAAACCCTATTTCTAAATATCTGTGCCCAAAAGTGCTTATTCTAAACCTGCTTCTAATCACCCCATACCCCTCCATTTCTAAGTGTTTCTGATCCTGTCCAGAACAGCTGAATTTATCCTCCTCCCCTGAGCCGCCACCCCCCCTCCCCCAACTGTCTCCATTTCTAAGTATCTCTGACCTGGACAAGAAGAACTGCATCTATCCCCTCCTTTCTTTTATACCTCCATTCTCTGATTCTGAACAGAAGAGCTGATTCTAGCCCTCCTATCTATCCTCCAAGCCTGCTCCATTTCTAAGTATCTCTGATCATGACTTGAAGACCTAATTAAAGCCCCGCTTCCTATTCCCAAACTCCCTTTTTTTCTAAATAACAGATTCTTCCCCCTTGCTATGTTCCTGAACCCTCTTCACTTATACTCTCTGATCTTATCAGATGATTTTACACCCTTCCCTTACTTAGCTCCTCAAATCTCCCTCCATTTCTAAACATTTCTGTGACCATAAGAGCTGTTTCTAACCCTCCTCCCCAACCCTCTCACTTTTTAAAAACCTTGAATTTTAAACAAAGGAGCTGCTTCTAGCTGCTCTTCCTATCTCCCCAACCCCCTCCATTTCTAAGTATCTCTGACCTGAAGAACTCATTCTATGCTCTTCTTCCTATCTCTTCCAAAGCCCCCTCTATTTCTAAATGTCTCTGATTTTGAACAGAAGTGCTGATAGTACTTTATGCCTTTCCCAGGCCCAATCCCTCTGTTTCTGTATGTCTGACTCCAAGAGGCAAATTATTTTTGTGGCTAGTCCCCCTTCATTCTCCAAGGGGACCAATGACAGTTTGAGGGTGATGTCTTGACTCTCTTGTGAACTGGATTTAAGTGAGGCAGAGCTGTGCAAAGGAGGCAGCCTCACTGTCTCCTCCAGAGTCATCAACATCCATTGGCAATTACGAAGGGGGATGGTTGCAAGAGAGGGATACTTAGCCTGAGGCAATTTTTTCATCAAGTCACCTAACATTTAGGGCAATTACTCTCTTACCTGGTGATATGACCACAGACGTTGTAGAAATATAGCCTTCTTACAAATCCACATTCCTGAAATTTCCAGAAAGTACAGCTGTTAGTATAGAAGACAATTTAGAGTCACAGTCCAATCTCTGGCCTAGGCACTGGATTGGGGTGGAGGGGAGGGTAGTGCACATGACTGATGACTAGCATTTAAAATACGCAGAGCTCCTGATTTAAAGGTTGTCTCACATGCTATTCTCAATTTATCTAAGAGAAGGGGTTGGATATGACCTTCACAAAGATCCTAATTGTATTAAATTCTTTGGATGTCCATAGGTAAACCCTTAGCATTCTGGGTGAACCTCCACTGGAGGCCTTTCAGGAGGACATGGATAAACAGCCACATAAGATGAGAAAGGAACCACGCTCTTGGAGAGAAACAGGAATGAGATCCTGCCAGACACTGAGGAACTGAGGCTTTTGAAAGGTAGGTGCAAAGGTGACTGTCAGAGCTGTATAGAAGACACAAAATGTCCTCTCCTTCTAAACAACCCATGAATTAATTTTCTGTGAAGTTCTAAGGCTCTGTCCAACCACTGCCATATTGCCAATTAGGGGGAAAATACTGGCCTTGGGTTGTGGGAAACAAGATTTGAGTGTGTAAAAAAAGAGGAGGACCATGTCATCCATACCATTCAGGGAAATTATGAAACAGGATGGAAAAAATGAAGTATCAGATCTTTGTTACAACTAAGCCTTTTTTGTAGAAGACTTTTCCTATCAAAGTCGAATGGGTAAAATACGCTGCCATGTCCATGTATGTAGCAAGACGGAGGGGAAAGAAATGAGTGAGACCTGGTATCCACCAAACATTAAGCACCGACAAAGCAACTCTGCAAAGCAGCTGCAGCCTCCAGATGGCACCATATTTGGACCAATGAAAGGATTCATCTTGGCCTCAGTTTGGTGTCACAGGTGGTCCAAGTGTTAACATTTGCTTGTAGCAATTCAAAAGTTTCTCTTGGCATCTGGATCCGAGCTCTAGAACTCACCTAGAGCAACCCCAGAGGCCATCTAGTCTGACTCTCTCATTTTAAAAAAGAAATGGAATTCCATGGAGGCTGTGACTTGTTCAAGGCCATATAAGTAGTAAGCATCAGAGATGTAATTTGAACCCATGTCTTATTGAGTCCAGAGCCAGTGAAGTGCTCTTTTCTCAGTAGCACCAGAAAATCGCATGAATTAGCTATGTGGCACAGTGAAGACAGACTTGGACTTGGAGTAAGGACAACCTGAGTTCAGTTCCTGCCTCAGACACTTAGCAGTGTGACCCTAGGCAAGTCACTTAACCTATGACCCTCAGTTTCTTCTTCTGTAATATGGGAATAATGGCACTTAATTCACCAGTATCTTTGTAGGGATCAAATGAGATAACATGTAAAGTGCTTTAGAAACCTCAAGACACTATGTAAATGCTAGCAGTTATTATCAAGTAAAATGTTTTGTCTAGATGCAAATGCTCTTACCATCTAGAAACAGCCCACATTTTCCACATGATGTCTGAGAATTCCAAATGTTCTATTTTGAAGGTGCTAGATGGTAAAATGGAGTATTGGATCTGGAGGCAGGAAGACCTGGAAGTCTAAATGGGTCACGGAAACTTGGGCCTGCCTCAGTTTCTTTACCACATGGGGATAAATAGCATCTGCCTCCCAGGGCTATGAGAATATTTGGAAAGTGCTTTGCAAACCTTTTTTTTTTTTTGTGAGGCAATTGGGGTTAAGTGACTTGCTCAGAGTAACACAGTTAGGAAGTATTATGTGCTGAGGCCGAATTTGAACTCAGGTCCTTCTGACTCCAGGGCTGGTGCTCTATCCACTGCTCCACCTAGCTGCCTCTGCTTTGCAAACCTTAAAAGCACTATTGAAATGCTATTGTTGTTGTTGTTGTCGTTAGTATCATTATGATCAGGAATTCTATTTTTTTTTTCAGTAGACATGGTATTCCAAATTTTAAGTTTGTCTGGCTTTCCAAATTTTATGATTCTAGGTACTAAGTGGATTGTTTTTCTTTAATTTCACATACTGCCTAAAATAAAAAATCTACTTTGAGTGACAAGGTAAATAATTCCACTTAGTATCTAGGATTACATCCTTCCTTGTCTATAACACTAAATTCCTTCTTGGCATCTGAAATTAGAAATTAATTATTTTTGCCTGCAGAAAGGGATGTGCTGAAGCACAAATGTCATCATAGAAACCTAAAGGGCTGTCTAAATGCCCCTTACTAATAACAATGGTTACTATTAACCCACAGTCAGTTGCAAGCCTTCCAGTCTTGATGGTGGTGACTTCATTCCCCATTCCCTGTATTGGACTCCTGCTGAGCTCAAGCAATGTAATCTGCATTAATGACATTTTCAGTGTAGACAATCGAGAAAGCAATAAATCAGATACCTGAAAATTTAACAAACTGGAGGTAAAAATAGACCATTAAAGAGTCCAGAGTCATCTACCATTTTCTGTTTGGCACATGGAATCTTAAATTTTTCAACTCTTTTGACATATTTTTCTTTGAAATGCTATAATGTCCACATGGTTTGTGGAATTCATTTTTCCCTGATCTTCATCTGGTGTTAGTAAGTGTTTTGATTGGTATCTTGGACCTTGACATTTTTCATCTGGCCATTGGAATTAGGATTTGCCTTGGTGTCTGTGACTTGTAAACGTTTTATTTGGCTTCTGGGACCCTGAATTTGCCTCCTTGTATCATAATTACAAATGTTTTTATGGGTGTCTGAATTGCACATTTTTTTGTTTGGTGCTAAGGAATTACACTTTAAAAAAAAAACAGGTATTGAGAGCCCTTCCCACATATTCTACTAGGCAAATAAAAACTTTAAATTGATTGATTTTTGCTTTGGTATAAAAAATTCCCTTTGTATATAAATATAAATACTCCACTGTGTCTTGAGAGGAACAGAATTCCACTGGGCAACTAGAAATTCAAATTTTGCACTTTGTGTTGGGATCATCATAGCATTCCCACTGGAGTTTGGCTATGTATTTCGTTTGGCTGATAAAAAAATAATTCTATTTGGTGTCTACAAAAGCAAATGTTCCACTTGGAGTCCATAATGACAAGTGTTCCACTTAGTGTCAGGGTAACACAATTTTCCATTTGGGTTGTGTTGTGAAATTGATCTTTAGCTATCTGGAGATTATTCCCTTGAGTTTCCAGAGAGGTAAATGTTTCATGTGGTTCTTGACTAGGTAAAGACTGCACAAGAAGTGTGGTGAAAGGAGCCATCCCCTTGATGTCTAGAAGTTGGAAGCATTGGACCTGGAGACTCAGTAATGCCATTGCCAGGACATGCAAATCGTTCTTTTGGGACCTGCCTTCCACTTGGTTTCAGAAAACAAGCTTGCCTGAGGGATCCCAGGGACCAAAGCCCCCGACCAGGAGGCAGAACCTAAGCCTCAAGCTTTTTACCAGGAGGCAAGAGAGACCCAAGCCTCCCACCGGGAGCCACGGGACCCAAGTCTTCCAATGGGAGCCAAGGAACCCCAAGTCTCTCAACGGGATACAAGGGACCCGAGCCTCCCACCGAGAGCCGGGAACCAAGCCTCCCACCGAGAGCCGGGAACCAAGCATCCCACCCGGGAGCCGGGAACCAAGACTCCCACCGGGAGCTGGGAACCACAAAAGTCCCTACCCTTCCCCTGGCAGCCAAGGGACCACTCCGCTGGGAGTCAGAAACCAAGCCTCCCACTAGGACCTAGGAACCAAGCCCCAATCCTTCCACTGGAAGTCAAGGGACTTCCCACTGGGATCCAGGACCCAAGGCTCCAGTCAATAGCCAGGAACCAAGTCTCAAGCCTCTCCTTGGGAGCCAGGCCATAGCTCAAGCCTCAAGACTTCCCCTGGGAACCAAGGGATCCACGTCGGCCACCAGGAGCCAGCACCCAGGCCTTGCACCAGAATCCAGGACCAAGGACCCAGCACCCAGGAGCCAGGTCTTACGCCAAGAATCTGCACCCAGGTCTTCCACCAAGAGCCAGAACCTTGAACCAGGACCAAGGACCTAGCACCCAGGAGCCAGGCCTTCCACTAAGACCCAGGACTCAGCACCCAGGAGCCCTACATTCTACCAGGACCCAGGACCAAGAACCCAGGAGCCAGTCCTTCCACCAGGAAGGACCCAGGCCTTCCACCAGGAGCCAGGCCTTGAACTAGGACCAAGGACCCAGGCCTTCCAGGACCCAGGACCCAGGCCATGCACCAGGAGTCAGCACGCTGGCCTTCTACCAGGACCCAGGACCAGGACCCAGGCCTTGCACCAGGAGCCAGGACCCAGGCCTTCCACCAGGACCAAGAATCCAGGACTCAGGATCCAGGCTCTGCACTGGGACTCAGGACCCAGGCCCTGCACCAGGACTCGGGACCCAGGCCTTGAACCAGGAGCCAGCACCCAGGCCTTGCACTAGGAGCCAGGACCCAGGCCTTGCACCAGGAGCCAGGATCCAGGACCCAGGCCTTGTACCAGAAGACAGGAGTCAGCACCCAGGCCTTGAACCAGGAGCCAGCACCCAGGCCTTCCACTAGGAGCCAGCACCTACAACCGAGGCCTTCCACCAGGAACCAAGACCCAGGACCCAGGAATCTGACCTTGACCTAGGACCCAGGACCCATGCCCTTTCACTGGGAGCCAGGACCCAGGTATTGTACCAGGACCAGGGATTCAGGACCCAGGAACCAGGCCTTGCACCAAGAACACTAGTTAGGACCTATGCCTTCTACCAGGAGCCAGGAGTCAGGACCAAGGCCTTCCACCAGGAGCCAGGAGTCAGTACCAAGGCCTTCCACCAGGAACCAGAACCCAGGAATCTGGCCTTGAACTGGGACCCAGGACCCATGCCCTTTCACCATGAGCAAGACCAAGGACCCAGGACCCAGGTATTGTACCAGGACCAAGGATCCAGGACCCAGGACCCAGGCCTTCCACCAGGAGCCAGGACCCAGGACTCAGGACCCAGGCCTTGCACCAGGAGCCAGGACCCGGGCCTTCCACCAGGACCCAGGAATCTGGCCTCGAACTAGGACCCAGGACCCATGTCCTTTCACCAGGAGCCAGGAGCCAGGACCCAGGTATTGTACCAGCACCCAGGTCTTCCACCAGGAGTCAGCACCCAGGCCTTGCACCAGGAGCCAGGAGTCAAGACCCAGGCCTTCCACTGGGAACCAAGAACCAGGCCCCAGGAATTTGGCCTTGAACTAGGACCCAGTACCCATGCCCTTTCACCAGGAGTCAGGACCAAGGTCACAGGACCCAGAACCCAGGCCTTCCATCATTAGTCAAGACCAAGGCCTTGCACCAGGAGCCAGGAGTCAGATCCAGGCCTTCCATCAGGAGCCAGGAGCCAGGACCCAGGCCTTCCATCAGGAGCCAGGACCCAGGACCCAGGCCTTGCACCAGGAGCCAGGACCTAGAACCCAGGACCCAGGCCTTCCATCAGGAGCCAGGAGTCAGGACCCAGGCCTTGCATCAGGAGCCAGCACCTAGAACCTAGGACCCAGGCCTTCCATCAGGAGCTAAGACTCAGGACCCAGGCCTTCCAACAGGAGCCAGGAGTCAGGACCCAGGCCTTCCATCAGGAGCCAAGACTCAGGACCCAGGCTTCCACCAGGAGCCAGGAGTCAGGATCCACGCCTTCCATCAGGAGCCAGGAGCCAGGAGCCAGGACCCAGGCCTTGCACCAGGAGCCAGGAGCCAGGACCCAGGCCTTGCACCAGGAGCCAGGAGCCAGGACCCAGGCCTTGAGCCAGGACCCAGGCCTTGCACCAGGAGCTAGGAGCCAGGACCCAGGCCTTGCACCAGGAGCCAGGAGCCAGGCCTTGCACCAGGAGCCAGGACCCGGGCCTTCCACCAGGACCCAGGAATCTGGCCTCGAACTAGGACCCAGGACCCATGCCCTTTCACCAGGAGCAAGGACCCAGGACCCAGGACCCAGGTATTGTACCAGCACTCAGGTCTTCCGCCAGGAGTCAGCACCCAGGCCTTGCGCCAGCACCCAGGAATCTGGCCTCGAACTAGGACCCAGGACCCAGACCTTGCACTAGGAGCCAGGAGTCAGGACCCAGGCCTTCCACCAGGACCCAGGAATCTGGCCTCGAACTAGGACCCAGGACCCATGTCCTTTCACCAGGAGCCAGGAGCCAGGACCCAGGTATTGTACCAGCACCCAGGTCTTCCACCAGGAGTCAGCACCCAGGCCTTGCACCAGGAGCCAGGAGTCAAGACCCAGGCCTTCCACTGGGAACCAAGAACCAGGCCCAGGAATTTGGCCTTGAACTAGGACCCAGTACCCATGCCCTTTCACCAGGAGTCAGGACCAAGGTCACAGGACCCAGAACCCAGGCCTTCCATCATTAGTCAAGACCAAGGCCTTGCACCAGGAGCCAGGAGTCAGATCCAGGCCTTCCATCAGGAGCCAGGAGCCAGGACCCAGGCCTTCCATCAGGAGCCAGGACCCAGGCCTTGCACCAGGAGCCAGGACCTAGAACCCAGGACCCAGGCCTTCCATCAGGAGCCAGGAGTCAGGACCAGGCCTTGCATCAGGAGCCAGCACCTAGAACCTAGGACCCAGGCCTTCCATCAGGAGCTAAGACTCAGGACCCAGGCCTTCCAACAGGAGCCAGGAGTCAGGACCCAGGCCTTCCATCAGGAGCCAAGACTCAGGACCCAGGCCCTCCACCAGGAGCCAGGAGTCAGGATCCACGCCTTCCATCAGGAGCCAGGAGCCAGGAGCCAGGGAGCCAGACCCAGGCCTTGCGCACCAGGAGCCAGGAGCCAGGACCCAGGCGCTTGCACCAGGAGCCAGGAGCCAGGACCAGGACCCAGGCCCTTGCACCAGGAGCTAGGAGCCAGGACCCAGGCCTTGCACCAGGAGCAGGAGCCAGGCCTTGCACCAGGAGCCAGGACCCGGGCCTTCCACCAGGACCAGGAATCTGGCCTCGAACTAGGACCCAGGACCCATGCCCTTTCACCAGGAGCAAGGACCCAGGACCCAGGACCCAGGTATTGTACCAGCAACTCAGGTCTTCCGCCAGGAGTCAGCACCCAGGCCTTGCGCCAGCACCAGGAATCTGGCCTCGAACTAGGACCCAGGACCCAGACCTTGCACTAGGAGCCAGGAGTCAGGACCCAGGCCTTCCACCAGGACCCAGGAATCTGGCCTCGAACTAGGACCCAGGACCCATGCCCTTTCACCAGGAGCAAGGACCCAGGACCCAGGACCCAGGTATTGTACCAGCACTCAGGTCTTCCGCCAGGAGTCAGCCCCAGGCCTTGCGCCAGCACCCAGGAATCTGGCTCGAACTAGGACCCAGGACCCAGACCTTGCACTAGGAGCCAGGAGTCAGGACCCAGGCCTTCCACCAGGACCCAGGAATCTGGCCTCGAACTAGGACCCAGGACCCATGTCCTTTCACCAGGAGCCAGGAGCCAGGACCCAGGTATTGTACCAGCACCCAGGTCTTCCACCAGGAGTCAGCACCCAGGCCTTGCACCAGGAGCCAGGAGTCAAGAACCCAGGCCTTCCACTGGGAACCAAGAACCAGGCCGCCCAGGAATTTGGCCTTGAACTAGACCCAGTACCCATGCCCTTTCACCAGGAGTCAGGACCAAGGTCACAGGACCCAGAACCCAGGCCTTCCATCATTAGTCAAGACCAAGGCCTTGCACCAGGAGCCAGGAGTCAGATCCAGGCCTTCCATCAGGAGCCAGGAGCCAGGACCCAGGCCTTCCATCAGGAGCCAGGACCCAGGACCCAGGCCTTGCACCAGGAGCCAGGACCTAGAACCCAGGACCCAGGCCTTCCATCAGGAGCCAGGAGTCAGGACCCAGGCCTTGCATCAGGAGCCAGCACCTAGAACCTAGGACCCAGGCCTTCCATCAGGAGCCAGGACCCAGGATCCACGCCTTCCATCAGGAGCCAGGATCCAGGACCCAGGACTGAGGCCTTCTACCAGGAGTCAGCACCCAGGCCTTGTACCAGGAGCCAAGACTCAGAACGCAGGCCTTGCACCAGGAGCCAGGAGCCAGGACCCGGGCCTTGCACCAGGAGCCAGGACCCGGGCCTTCCACCAGGACCCAGGAATCTGGCCTCGAACTAGGACCCAGGACCCATGCCCTTTCACCAGGAGCAAGGACCCAGGACCCAGGTATTGTACCAGCACTCAGGTCTTCCGCCAGGAGTCAGCACCCAGGCCTTGCGCCAGCACCCAGGAATCTGGCCTCGAACTAGGACCCAGGACCCAGACCTTGCACTAGGAGCCAGGAGTCAGGACCCAGGAGTCTGGCCTCGAACTAGGACCCAGGATCCATGTCCTTTCACCAGGAGCAAGGACCCAGGACCCAGGTATTGTACCAGCACCCAGGTCTTCCACCAGGAGTCAGCACCCAGGCCTTGCACCAGGAGCCAGGAGTCAAGACCCAGGCCTTCCACTGGGAACCAAGAACCAGGCCCCAGGAATTTGGCCTTGAACTAGGACCCAGTACCCATGCCCTTTCACCAGGAGTCAGGACCAAGGTCACAGGACCCAGAACCCAGGCCTTCCATCATTAGTCAAGACCAAGGCCATGCACCAGGAGCCAGGAGTCAGATCCAGGCCTTCCATCAGGAGCCAGGAGCCAGGACCCAGGCCTTCCATCAGGACCCAGGACCCAGGCCTTCCATCAGGAGCCAGGACCCAGGACCCAGGCCTTGCATCTGGAGCCAGGACCCAGGACCCAGGCCTTCCATCAGGAGCCAGGACCCAGGACCCAGGCCTTCCATCAGGAGCCAGGACCCAGGATCCACGCCTTCCATCAGGAGCCAGGATCCAGGACCCAGGACCCAGGCCTTCTACCAGGAGTCGGCACCCAGGCCTTGTACCAGGAGCCAGGAGCCAGGAGCCAGGACCCGGGCCTTCCACCAGGACCCAGGAATCTGGCCTCGAACTAGGACCCAGGACCCATGCCCTTTCACCAGGAGCAAGGACCCAGGACCCAGGACCCAGGTATTGTACCAGCACTCAGGTCTTCCGCCAGGAGTCAGCACCCAGGCCTTGCACCAGCACCCAGGAATCTGGCCTCGAACTAGGACCCAGGACCCAGACCTTGCACTAGGAGCCAGGAGTCAGGACCCAGGCCTTCCACCAGGACCCAGGAATCTGGCCTCGAACTAGGACCCAGGACCCATGTCCTTTCACCAGGAGCCAGGAGCCAGGACCCAGGTATTGTACCAGCACCCAGGTCTTCCACCAGGAGTCAGCACCCAGGCCTTGCACCAGGAGCCAGGAGTCAAGACCCAGGCCTTCCACTGGGAACCAAGAACCAGGCCCCAGGAATTTGGCCTTGAACTAGGACCCAGTACCCATGCCCTTTCACCCGGAGTCAGGACCAAGGTCACAGGACCCAGAACCCAGGCCTTCCATCATTAGTCAAGACCAAGGCCATGCACCAGGAGCCAGGAGTCAGATCCAGGCCTTCCATCAGGAGCCAGGAGCCAGGACCCAGGCCTTCCATCAGGAGCCAGGACCCAGGCCTTGCACCAGGAGCCAGGACCCAGGACCCAGGCCTTGCATCAGGAGCCAGCACCTACAACCCAGGACCCAGGCCTTCCATCAGGAGCCAGGAGTCAGGACCCAGGCCTTGCATCAGGAGCCAGCACCTAGAACCCAGGACCCAGGCCTTGCATCTGGAGCCAGGAGTCAGGACCCAGGCCTTGTACCAGGAGCCAAGACCTAGGACCCAGGACCCAGGCCTCGCACCAGGAGCCAAGAGTCAGCACCCAGACCTTGCACCAGGAGCCAGGCCTTCCATCAGGACCCAGGACCCAGGTGTTGTACCAGGACCAAACACCCAGGAGTCAAGACCCAGGCCTTGCACCAGGAGCCAGGACTCGGGACCTAGGCCTTGTACCAGGACCCAGGCCTTCCACCAGGAGCCAGGAAACAGGACCCAGGAATCTGGCCTTGAACTAGGACCCAGGACCCATGCCCTTTCACCAGGAGCCAGGACCAAGGACCTAGGCATTGTACTAGGACCAAGGATCCAGGACCCAGGACCCAGTCCTTGCACCAGGAGTCAGGACCCAGGCCTTCCAACAGGAACCAGGACCCAAGAATCTGGCCTTGAACTAACTAGGACCCAGGACCCATGCCCTTTCATTAGGACCCAGGTATTGTACCAGGATCCAGGACCCAGGATCCAGGCCTTCCACCTGGAGTCAAGACCCAGGCCTTCCATCAGGAGCCAGGAGTCAGGACCCAGGCCTTGTACCAGGAACAAGGATCCAGGACCTAGGACCAAGGCCTTCATCAGCAGCCAGCACCGAGGACCCATGCCCTTTCACCAGGAGCCAGGACCCAGGACCCAGGACCCATACCCTTTCACCAGGAGCCAGGACCAAGGACCCAGGACCTTTCACCAGGAGCCTGGACCAAGCACCCAGGATCCAGGTCTTGTACCAGGACCAAGGATCCAGGACCCAGGACCAAGGCCTTCATCAGAAGCCAACACCAAGGACCCAGGCTTTGCACCAGCATCCAGGAGCCAGGACCCATGCCCTTTCACCAGGAGGCAGGACCAAGGACCCAGGATCCAGGTATTGTACCAGGACCAAGAATCCAGGATCCAGGAGTCAGGACTCAGGCCTCTCATCGGGAGCCAGGAGTCAGGACCCAGGCCTTCTACCAGGAGCCAGCCCTAGGACCAAGGCCTTCCACCAGGAACCAGGACCCAGCACCTAGGCCCTTTCTCCAGGAGCCAGGACCAAGGACCCAGAATCTAGGCCTTGTACCAGGACCAAGGATCCAGGAGCCAGGAGTCAGGACCCAGACCTTGCATCAGGAGCCAGGACCCAGGATCCAGCCTTTCCACCAGTACTCAGGACCCAGAACCCAGGGCTTCCCACCAGGAGCCAAGACCCAGGATCTAGGCCTTGTAGCAGGACCAAGGACCCAGGACCCAGGACCAAGGCTTTGTACCAGGAGCCAGCACCCAGGAGCCAGGACTCAGGCCTTCCACCAGGAGTCAGGACAAAGTACCTAGGCCTTGTACCAGGAACAAGGATCCAGAACCTAGTACAAGGCCTTCTACCAGGAGCCAGCACCTAGGACCAACGCTTTCCACTAGGAACCAGGACTGAGTAATCTGGTCTTGAACTAGGACCCAGGACCAAGGATCCAGGACCCAGGCCTTCCACCAGGAGCCAGCTCCTAGGACCAAGGCCTTCCACCAGGAACCAGGAACCAGGACCCAGGAATCTGGCCTTGAACTAGGATCCAGGACCCATGCCCTTTCACCAGGAGCCAGGAGTCAGAACCCAGGCCTTGCACCAGGAACTAGGAAGGATGACCTAGGACTCAGGCATTCCACCAGGGGCCAGGACCCAGGATCCATGCCTTCCACCAGGAGGTAGGACAAAGGACCCAGGAACCAAGCCTTCTACCAAGAGCCAGGATGGATGACTTAGGACCCAGGCCTTCCACCAGGAGTCAGGACACAGGAACCTACACCTAGGCCTTCCACCAGGAACTAGAACCTAGGATCCAGGCTCCAGGCATTCTACTAGGTCCCAGGATCCAGGACCCAGAGCTTCCACCAGGACCCAGTACCCAGGCCTTGCACCAGGAGCCAGCACCCAGGCATTGCACCAGGAACCAGGACCCAGGATCCAGGACTCAGACCTTGTACCGGGACCCAGGACCCAGGACCCAGGCCTTGCACCAGGAACCAGGAGTCAGGACCCAAGCCTTGCACCAGGAACCAGGACCCAGGAGCCAGGACTTCCACCAGGAGTCAGAACCTAGGACCGAACCAAGGACTGAGGATCCAGGCCCTTTTACTAGGAGGCAGGACCAAGTACCCAAGATCCAGGACCCAGGACCCAGGTCTTCCAACAGGAGCTAGGAGTCAGTACCCACTAGGAACCAGGAGTCAGGACCCAGGCCTTCTACCAAGAGCCAGCACCCAGGAGCCAGGATGGAGGACCCAGGACCCAGGCTGTCTACCAGGAGCCAAGACCAAGGACCTTCCACTAGGACTCAGGACCTACCATCTAGGCCTTCCACCCGAAGCCAGGACCAAAGACCCAGGCCTTCAACGAGGACCTAGGACCCAGGCCTTCTACTAGGAGCAGGATGGAGAACCCAGGACCCAGGACTTCTACCAAGAGCCAGAATGGATGACCTAGGACCCAGGCCTTCTACCAGGACCCAAGCCCCAGGATCTAAGCCTTAGGACTTCCATAAGCCAGGACCCAGGACCCAAGCTTCAGGCTTTAGGACTTCTACCAGGACACAGGACCCAACATCCCAGCCTCAGGACTTCCACCAGGACCTAAGCCTCAGACCTTCCACTGGGAGCCAGGACCCAGGACCCAAGCCTCAGATCTTTCACTGGGAGCCAGAAGCCAGGACTCAGGCCTTCTAGGAACCAGGAACTAGGACCCCAACCCTCAGGCCTTCCACCAGGAGTCAGGACCCAGGACCCAAGTCTCAGGCTTTCCACCAGGACTCAAGACCCTAGGACCCAAGACCCCATCCTCAGGCCTTCCACCAGGACCCAAGCCTCAGACCTTCCACTGGGAGCCAGGACCCAGGACTCAGGCCTTCTGGAACCGGAACTAGGACCCCAACCCTCAGGCCTTCCACCAGGAGTCAGGACCCAGGACCCAAGTCTCAGGCTTTCTACCAGGACTCAAGACCCTAGGACCCAAGACCCATCCTCAGGCCTTCCACTAGGACCCAGTGCCCAGGACCCCAAGCCTCAGTTTCCACCAGGACTCAAGACCCCATCCTCAGGCCTTCCACCAGGAGTCAGGACCCAGGACCCAAGTCTCAGGCTTTCCATCAGGACTCAAGATCCTAGGACCCAAGAGCCCATCCTCAGGCCTTCCACCAGGATCCAAGCCTCAGACCTTCCACTGGGAGCCAGGACCCAGGACTCAGGCCTTCTAGGAACCAGGAACTAGGACCCCAACCCTCAGGCCTTCCACCAGGAGTCAGGACCCAGGACCCAGGACCCAAGTCTCAGGCTTTCCACCAGGACTCAAGACCCTAGGACCCAAGACCCCATCCTCAGGCCTTCTACTAGGACCCAATGCCCAGGACCCCAACCCTCAGCTTCCACCAGGACTCAAGAGCCTGTCCTCAGGCCTTCCACCAGGAGTCAGGACCCAGGATCCAAGTCTCAGGGTTTCCACCAGGACTCAAGACCCTAGGACCCAAGACCCCATCCTCATGCCTTCCACCAGGACCCAAGTCTCAGACCTTCCACTGGGAGCCAGGACCCAGGACTCAGGCCTTCTGGAACCGGAACTAGGACCCCAACCCTCAGGCCTTCCACCAGGAGTCAGGACCCAGGACCCAAGTCTCAGGCTTTCCATCAGGACTCAAGATCCTAGGACCCAAGAGCCCATCCTCAGGCCTTCCACCAGGACCCAAGCCTCAGACCTTCCACTGGGAGCCAGGACCCAGGACTCAGGCCTTCTAGGAACCAGGAACTAGGACCCCAACCCTCAGGCCTTCCACCAGGAGTCAGGACCCAGGACCGAAGTCTCAGGCTTTCCACCAGGACTCAAGACCCTAGGACCCAAGACCCCATCCTCAGGCCTTCCACTAGGACCCAGTGCCCAGGACCCCAAGCCTCAGCTTCCACCAGGACTCAAGACCCCATCCTCAGGCCTTCCACCAGGAGTCAGGACCCAGGACCTAAGTCTCAGGCTTTCCATCAGGACTCAAGATCCTAGGACCCAAGACCCCATCCTCAGGCCTTCTACCAGGACCCAAGCCCCAGACCTTCCACTGGGAGCAAGGACCCAGGACTCAGGCCTTCTAGGAACCAGGAACTAGGACCCCAACCCTCAGGCCTTCCACCAGGAGTCAGGACCCAGGACCGAAGTCTCAGGCTTTCCACCAGGACTCAAGACCCTAGGACCCAAGACCCCATCCTCAGGCCTTCCACTAGGACCCAATGCCCAGGACCGCAAGCCTCAGCTTCCACCAGGACTCAAGAGCCCGTCCTCAGGCCTTCCACCAGGAGTCAGGACCCAGGACCCAAGTCTCAGGCTTTCCACCAGGACTCAAGACCCTAGGACCCAAGACCCCATCCTCAGGCCTTCCACCAGGAGTCAGGACCCAGGACCCAAGTCTCAGGCTTTCCACCAGGACTCAAGACCCTAGGACCCAAGACCCCATCCTCAGGCCTTCCACTAGGACCCAATGCCCAGGACCGCAAGCCTCAGCTTCCACCAGGACTCAAGAGCCCGTCCTCAGGCCTTCCACCAGGAGTTAGGACCCAGGGCCCAAGTCTCAGGCTTTCCACCAGGAATCAAGATCCTAGGACCTAAGACCCCATCCTCAGGCCTTCCACTAGGACCCAATTCCCAGGACACCAAGCCTCAGCTTCCACCAGGACTCAAGAGCCCATCCTCAGGCCTTCCACCAGGAGCCAAGCCTCAGACCTTCCACTGGGAGCCAGGACCCAGGACTCAGGCCTTCTAGGAACCAGGAACTAGGACCCCAACCCTCAGGCCTTCCACCAGGAGTCAGGACCCAGGACCGAAGTCTCAGGCTTTCCACCAGGACTCAAGACCCTAGGACCCAAGACCCTAGCCTCAGGCCTTCCACTAGGACCCAATACCCAGGACCCCAACCCTCAGCTTCCACTAGGACCCAATGCCCAGGACTGCAAGCCTCAGCTTCCACCAGGACTCAAGACCCCAACCTCAGGCTTTCCACCAGGAATCAGGACCCAGAACCCAAGTCTCAGGCTTTCCACCAGGACTCAAGATCCTAGGATCCAAGACCCCATCCTCAGGCCTTCTACCAGGAGTCAGGACCCAGGACCCAAGTCTCAGGCTTTCCACCAGGACTCAAGACCCTAGGACCCAAGACCCCATCCTCAGGCCTTCCACTAGGACCCAATGCCCAGGACCCAAACCCTCAGCTTCCACTAGGACCCAATGCCCAGGACCGCAAGCCTCAGCTTCCACCAGGACTCAAGACCCCAACCTCAGGCTCTCCACCAGGAGTCAGGACCCAGGACCCAAGTCTCAGGCTTTCCACCAGGAATCAAGACCCTAGGACCCAAGACCCCATCCTCAGGCCTTCCACTAGGACCCAATGCCCAGGACCCCAAGCCTCAGCTTCCACCAGGACTCAAGACCCCACCTCAGGCCTGGCCCTTCCACCCAAGGAGTCAGGACCAGAGCACCAGGAGTCTAGGCTTTCCACCAGGACTCAAGACCCTAGGACCAAGACCCATCCTCAGGCCTTCCACTAGGACCCAATGCCCAGGACCCAAACCCTCAGCTTCCACTAGGACCCAATGCCCAGGACCGCAAGCCTCAGCTTCCACCAGGACTCAAGAGCCCATCCTCAGGCCTTCCACCAGGACCCAAGCCTCAGACCTTCCACTGGGAGCCAGGACCCAGGACTCAGGCCTTCTAGGAACCAGGAACTAGGACCCCAACCTCAGGCCTTCCACCAGGAGTCAGGACCCAGGACCGAAGTCTCAGGCTTTCCACCAGGACTCAAGACCTAGGACCCAAGACCTAGCCTCAGGCCTTCCACTAGGACCCAATACCCAGGACCCAACCTCAGCTTCCACTAGGACCCAATGCCCAGGACTGCAAGCCTCAGCTTCCACCAGGACTCAAGACCCCAACCTCAGGCTTTCCACCAGGAATCAGGACCCAGGACCCAAGTCTCAGGCTTTCCACCAGGACTCAAGATCCTAGGATCCAAGACCCCATCCTCAGGCCTCCTACCAGGAGTCAGGACCCAGGACCCAAGTCTCAGGCTTTCCACCAGGACTCAAGACCCTAGGACCCAAGACCCCATCCTCAGGCCTTCCACTAGGACCCAATGCCCAGGACCCAAACCCTCAGCTTCCACTAGGACCCAATGCCCAGGACCGCAAGCCTCAGCTTCCACCAGGACTCAAGACCCCAACCTCAGGCTCTCCACCAGGAGTCAGGACCCAGGACCCAAGTCTCAGGCTTTCCACCAGGAATCAAGACCCTAGGACCCAAGACCCCATCCTCAGGCCTTCCACTAGGACCCAATGCCCAGGACCCCAAGCCTCAGCTTCCACCAGGACTCAAGACCCCAACCTCAGGCTCTCCACCAGGAGTCAGGACCCAGGACCCAAGTCTCAGGCTTTCCACCAGGAATCAAGACCCTAGGACCCAAGATCCCAGCCTCAAGCCTTCCACTGGGACCCAATACCCAGGACCCAAGCCTCAGGCTTTCTACCAGGACTCAAGACCCTAGGACCCAAGACCCCATCCTCAGGCCTTCCACTAGGAGCCAGGACCCTGAACCCAAGCCCCAGGTCTTTCACCAGGAACCAGAAGTCAGGACCCAAGCTTTAGGCCTTGCCCCTGGAGCCAATACCCAGGACCCAAGCCTCAGGAGGCCTTCTACCAGGAGCCAGCACCCATGCCACAAAAGTTACACCTGGACCGAAGTGACAGAAGCCTTTACCTTGGAGTTAGTTGCAGTGAGAATTTCCTGGGAATCAGGATACATGAGTTCTACTTGCACTCCACATAGACCCCAGGACCTGAAATCAAGGACTGCACTGGTAAGTAGAGTGTGCATACTTCAAACTTGGAGTCCAGATACAACACAATCCACTGGGTGTCAGGAGAGACTAGCATCCTATTCAGAGTCTCAGGTAGCAATCATTCAACTTGGAATCAAGAAACACAAGTCCTCCATTTAATCAAGAGCAACAAGCTTTCTACAATAAGTCAAGACACAAAAATCCCACTTCAAGTCAGGGGCAATGTCTGGTGAGTATCCTTCTTGGTAAGTATTATTTAAATATCTCCCTTGTTTGCATACTAGTATTCTATTTAATTACAGGAGTTTCAAGGAGGCAGAAGCATCACACTTGAAGACAGGACACAAGCATTCTTCTTGGTGCTATGAGGCTCAAGGCTCCATTCCCCTTTCCTCTTGGTTCTTGCCTTTTGTGGGTGGTGAAGCCAACACCTGTGCTTATCTAGAAGCAGATGTTGCCCATTGTCTCCAGAAACACTCGTTTCCTTCTGTTCCTGGAGAATTGGGGATTCCCTTAAGATGCAAGTGCTGACCTGTACCTGGAGACAGAAGCCTTCCATTGGAATCAGGATCAGAAAACATTCCCTTGGAATTAGGAGACTCAGTCATACTCACGGAGATCAGTGAACATTCCACTTGAAGTTAGAAGATACAAGCCTTATATTTAGTGGAGCAGGAAATATTCCACTCGGATCCAAATCTTCCCTTGGGAGTCTGGAGCTGGAAACATTCCACATGGAGCCAGGACACGTCTTCTACTAGAATCAGGAGGAGGTAGCACTCCACCCGCATTCAGGATCACTAAGCATTGCTTCTGGAGTTAAGAAAGAAATCTTCCACTGGGAGTCAGGATCACCAAGAAACGCTTGGAGGTAAGAGAAACAACTTCCACTGGGAGTGAGCAACAGGAAATAGTCTGCTTGGATACCAGATCAGCAAGCATTGTGTCTGAAGTCAAGAGACCCAAGCCTTCCACCTGGTATCAAGATAAGCATTCCCTTTGAGTGTGGATACAAGTCTTTTGCTGGAGGTCAAGAGACACAAAAATCCAATCCAATTCCAAAGAATCTCAAAGGCAGAACCCAAGTATTTCTGTGACCCTAGAGACCCAAGTACTCTCTTTCAGCAGAAGCACACATTCTCCCAGTGCCTGTACACTCAAGCATGTACCTTTTGGAGATGTAAGCATTTTTTTTGAAGACTTTTTAAAAAATTTTAATTTATTTTGAATTATCAACAATCACTTCCTTAAGCTTTTGAGTTTTAATTTTTTCTCTCCCTTCCTCTCCACCTCCCTCCCCAAGATGGCAAGCAATCTGATATAGGCTATCCATATACGTTCCTATTAAACATATTTTCACATTAGTGATGTTGTAAGGAAGAATTAGAACCAATAGGAGGAACCATGAGAAAGAGGAAACAAAACACAACAGAAGAAATAAAATAGCAAATAGTACTGTCCTGTGCCTAGAGAAGTATTTCTTTTGAAACAGAGGTATTACCTTAGGCCTAGAGACAGAAGGATTCCTCTTGGTGCTTTTGTGCTTGGAGACCTGAGTTTTGTCTTATTTCTACAGAAGAAAGTATTGGCCTGTTCCTGGAAAAGCAAGTATTTCTCTTTGGTATAGTCAGAAACATGCATTCTTTTTGGTGCCAGGACGCTCAAAGATTCCCCTGGGTCCCTGGAGATGTAATTATTGCCCTCCACCTGTGAAGAAAAGGATTCTGTTGTTTTGCAAGAGCAACCCCCTAAATTAGTTTTAGAAAAAAATTTATTAGGGCATTTGGTAGAAAGCCACAAAGAAGATGGGGGTGGTGACTTCTTAGCCAAGTCTTTTGTGAGGTTACTTTTAGAGTTCAGACAAAGGCTGAAGGACATTTACCTAATTGGCTTCACCTAGGCAGTAGGTAGTCTCCAAGAGAAGGGCAATTTGATATGTACCTCGGCAGTTAAGTCAATCTATTTTGGAGAACCCAAAACAAGAGCTGAGGGGACCCGAAACAAACACTGGCTGGGATCTAACCAGTTCTCACAATCATTTGCCTCTCTGAGGTCAACCTGACCTCTACAGTAAGATTTTTGGGTTAGATGATGTTTTAGCCCCATAAAGATAGGTTCAAACATTAATAGATGATAAATAATAATTCACAATTGCGTTGGTACATAGGGAGAAGATGTTTCCTCTTGGTGCCTGGAGGAAAGAAAAAGATTCCTCTCACTTGGAGGGAAAAAAAAGGATTCCTCTTGGTGCCTAAAGGAAAAAAGGATCCCTCTTCATCCCTCAACAAAGAAAAAGGATTCCTCTTGGTGCCTAAAGGAAAAAAGCATTCCTCTTCATCCCTCAACAAAGAAAAAGGATTCCTCTAGGTATCTGTGGAGGGGGAAAAATTCCTCCTGATGCCTTGAAGGAAAAAAAAATATTCCTTTTAGTACTTGGAAGGAGAGGAGATTCTTCTTGGTGCCTGGAGAATTTAAAAAAAAAAAAGAGAGATAATAAGCATTCTTCCTGATCCCCGGAGGAAAAAAAAGATTTCTCTTGGTACCTGGAGGTGAAAGAAAAAATGATTGCTCTAAGGGGAAAAAAGGAGTCCTTTTGGTGCCTGGAGGGGAAAAAAGGAATATTCTGTTTCTGAAGGGGAAAAAAAAGACTCATCTTGGTACCTGAAGGGAAAAAAGAATCCTTCTTGGTGCCTAGAGGAAAAAAAAGTATTCCTCTGGGTGCTTGAAGGGAGATTCCTCTTTATGCCTGGAGAGACAAGTATTACCCTGTGTCTGGAGATTCCTCTGTGTCTACAGAAGCATGCATTACCCTTGGTATCTGGAGACTCGGGAATTCTCAATGGTCCACAGAGATGTAAGTAATGTCCTATGTTTTGTTTTGTTTTGTTTTTAGGCAATTGGGGTAAAGTGACTGGCCCAGAGTCACACAGCTAGTGAGTGTTATATATCTGAGGCTGGATTTGAACTCAGGTCCTCCTGACTTGAGGGCCAGTGCTCTATCCACTGAGCCACCCAACTGCCCCTTAAGTATTGTCCTATGCTTAGTGAAATCAGTATTCTTGGGCTCTCAAGAGGCACATGTGTTATATATCCTGTGCCTGGAGACAAGGATTTCTTTTGGTGCCTGGAGAATATAAGAGGATTCCTCTTGGTGCCTAAAGAAAAAAAGGATTCTTCGTGGTAACTAGAGGGCAAAATAAGATTCCTCTTGGTGCCTAGAGAGGCAAGCATTACCCTGTGTCTGGAGACCCCTCTATGTGTACAGAAGTATGCATTACCGTTGGCACTTGCAGACTCAAGGATTTTCAATGATCCACAGAGAGGTAAGTATTGTCCTATGCCTACTGAAGTCAGTATTCTTCTTGGCCTCACCAGAGGCAGATGGTTTTATCTTGTTCCTGGAGACAAGGATTTCTTTTGTTGCCTTGAGAAAAGAAAAGGATTCCTCTTAATGCTTAAAGAAAAAAGATCCTTGTTGGCACCTGGAGGGAAAAAAAAAACATTCCTCTTAGTGCCTAAGGAGAAAAGGATTCCTTTTGGTACCTAAAGAAAAAAAAGGATTCCTCTTGGTACTTAGGGAGAAAAGGATTCTTCTTGGTACCTAAAGAAAAAAAGGATTCCTCTTGGTGCTTAGGAAGAAAAGGATTCTTCTTGGTAACTAAAGAAAAAAAGGATTCCTCCTGGTGCCTAAAGAGAAAAGGATTCCTCTTGATGCCTAAAGAAAAAAAAGATTCCTCCTGGTGCCTTAAGGAGAAAAGGATTCCTCTTGATGTCTAAAGAAAAAAAGGATTCCTCTTGGTATGTGGAGGGAAAAAAACAGATTCTTCTTGGTGCTGAGGGAGAAAAGAATTCTTCTTGATGCCTAAAGAAAACAAGGATTCCTCTTGGTATGTGGAGGGAAAAAAAAAGATTCTTCTTGGTGCTGAGGGAGAAAAGAATTCTTCTTGATGCCTAAAGAAAAAAAGGGATTCCTCTTGGTACCTGGAGGGGAAAGAAACAATTCCTCTTGGTGCTTAGGGAGAAAAGGATTCTTCTTGATGCCTAAAGACAAAAAGCACTCCTCTTGGTACCTGGAGGGGAAAAAAAAAGATTCCTCTTGGTGCTTAGGGAGAAAAGGATTCTTCTTGCTACCTAAAGGAAAAAAAGGATTCCTTCTGGTACCTAGGGAGAAAAGGATTCCTCTTGATGCCTAAAGAAAAAAAGGGATTCCTCTTGGTACCTGGAGGGGAAAAAAAAAATTTCTTTTGGTGCCTGGAGGAGGAAAAAAAAATTCCTCTTGGTGACTGGAGAGGCAAGTACTACCCTGTGTCTGGACATCTCTCTATATCTACAGAAACATGCATTGCCCTTGGTACCTGGGGAGACTCAACGATTCTCAATGGTCCATGGAGATGCAAGTATTGTCCTATGCCTAGTGAAGTCAGTATTGTTTTTGGGCTGTCCAGGGGCAGATGTTTTATCTTATCCCTGGAAACAAAAGGATTTCTTTTGGTGCCTGGAGAAAAGAAAAGGATTCTTCTTGGTACCTAAAGAAAAAAAGGATTCTTCTTGATGCCTAAAGAAAAAAAGGATTTCTCTTGGTGCTGAGGGAGAAAAGGATTCTTCTTGGTACCTAAAGAAAAAAAGGATTCCTCCTGGTGCCTAAGGAGAAAAAGATTCCTCTTGATGCCTAAAGAAAAAAAGGGATTCCTCTTGGTACCTGGAGGGGAAAAAAACAATTCCTCTTGGTGCTTACAGAGAAAAGGATTCTTCTTGGTACCTGAAGAAAAAAAGGATTCCTCTTGGTGCTTAGGGAGAAAAGGATTCTTCTTGGTACCTAAAGAAAAAAAAGATTTCTCTTGGTGCCTAAGGAGAAAAGGATTCCTCTTGATGCCTAAAGAAAAAAAAAGGATTCCTCTTGGTGTTTAGGGAGAAAAGGAATCTTCTTGGTACCTAAAGGAAAAAAAGGATCCCTCCTGGTGCCTAAGGAGAAAAGGATTCCTCTTGATGCCTAAAGGAAAAAAGGGATTCCTCTTGGTATCTGGAGGGGGGAAAAAGATTTCTTTTGGTGCCTGGAGGAGGAAAAAAAAATTCCTCTTGGTGACTGAAGAGGCAAGTACTACTCTGTGTCTGGAGATCCCTCTGTATCTACAGAAACATGCATTGCCCATGGTACCTGGGGAGACTCAAGGATTCTCAATGGTCCATGGAGATGCAAGTATTGTCCTATGCCTAGTGAAGTCAGTATTGTTTTTGGGCTGTCCAGGGGCAGATGTTTTATCTTATCCCTGGAAACAAAAGGATTTCTTTTGGTGCCTGGAGAAAAGAAAAGGATTCTTTCTTGGTACCTAAAGAAAAAAAGGATTCCTCTTGGTGCCTAAAGACAAAAAGGACTCCTCTTGGTACCTGGAAGGGAAAAAAGATTCCTCTTGGTGCTTAGGAGAAAAGGATTCTTCTTGGTACCTAAAGGAGAAAAGGATTCCTCCTGGTGCCTAAGGAGAAAAGGATTCCTCCTGGTGCCTAAGGAGAAAAGGATTCTTCTTGGTATCTAAAGAAAAAAAAGTTTCTTCTTGGTACATAGAAAAAAAGGATTCCTCTTGGTATCTGGAGGGGGAAAAAAAGATTCCTCTTGGTACCTAGAGGGGAAAAAAAAAGATTTCTTTTGGTGCCTGGAGGAGGTTAAAAAAAAAAAAGAATTCTTCTTGGTGACTGGATCAGTATTCTTCTTGGGCTCCCAAGAGGCAGATGTGTTATCTATCCTGTGCCTGGAGACAAAAGGATTTCTTTTGGTGCCTGGAGAAAAGAAAAGGATTCCTCTTGGTGCCTAAGGAAAAAAAAGATTCTTGGTGCCAAAGAAAAAATGGATTTCTCTTGGTGCCTAAGGAGAAAAGGATTCTTCTTGGTGCCTAAAGAAAAAAAGGATTCTTCTTGGTGCCTAAAGAAAAGAACAATTCCTCTTGGTACCTGGAGGGAAAAAAAAGATTTGTTTTGCTTCCTGGAGGAGTTAAAAAAAAATTCCTCTTGGTTCCTGGAGAGGCAAGCATTACCCTGTGTCTGGAGATCCCTTTATGTCTACAGAAGCATGCATTACCCTTGGTACCTGGAGACTCAAGGATTCTCAATGGTCCATGGAGATGCATGTATTGTTCTATGCTCTTGGGCTGGCCAGAGGCAGATGTGTTATCCTATGCCTGGAAACAAAAGGATTCCTCTTGATGCCTAAGGAACAAATAGGATTTCTTTTGCTGCCTAAGACAAAAAAAAAGGATTCCTTTTGGCACCTAAAGAAAAAACGGATTCCTCTTGGTGCCTAAGGAAAAAAAGGATTCCTCTTGGTACCTGGAGGAGGTTAAAAAAAAAAAAAGAATTCCTCTTGGTGACTGGATCAGTATTCTTCTTGGGCTCCCAAGAGGCAGATGTGTTATCTATCCTGTGCCTGGAGACAAAAGGATTTCTTTTGGTGCCTGGAGAAAAGAAAAGGATTCCTCTTGGTGCCTAAGGAAAAAAAGATTCTTCTAGGTACGTAAGGAGAAAAGGATTCTTCTTGGTGCCTAAAGAAAAAAAGGATTTCTCTTGGTGCCTAAGGAGAAAAGGATTCTTCTTGGTACCTAAATTAAAAAAAAGAGTCTTCTTGGTGCCTAAAGATAAAAAGGATTCCTCTTGGTCCCTGGAGGGAAAAACAGGATTCCTCTCAGTACCTGGAGGGGAAAAAAAGATTTCTTTTGGTGCCTGGAGGAGTTAAAAAAAAATTCCTCTTGGTTCCTGGAGAGGCAAGCATTATCCTGTGTCTGGAGATCCTTTTATGTCTACAGAAGCATGCATTACCCTTGGTACCTGGAGACTCAGGATTCTCAATGGTCCATGGAGATACAAGTATTGTTCTATGCCTAGTGAAGTCAGTATTCTTCTTGGGCTGGCCAGAGGCAGATGTGTTATCCTATGCCTGGAAACAAAAGGATTCCTCTTGATGCCTAAGGAACAAATAGGATTTCTTTTGCTGCCTAAGACAAAAAAAGGGATTCCTTTTGGCACCTAAAGAAAAAATGGATTCCTCTTGGTGCCTAAGGAAAAAAAGATTCTTCTTGGTGCCTAAGGAGAAAAGGATTCTTCTTGGTACCTGGAGAGAAAAAAAAAAGATTTATTTTGGTGCCTAGAGGAGGTAAAAAAAGAAAAAGAATTCTCCTTGGTGACTGGAGAGGCAAGTATTGCCCTGTGTCTGAAGATCCCTCTATGTCTACAGAAGCATGCATTACCCTTGGTTCCTGGAGACTCAAAGATTCTCAGTGGTCCATAGTGATGTAAGTATTGTCTTATGCCTAGTGAAGTAAGTATTCTTCTTGGGCTCTGCGAGGCTAATGTGAAAAATGATTACTGCCCTTTTGGTCCTTGGTGATAAAGTTATTCAACTATTCCCCTTGATGCCATGTGATGTCTACGTTCCTCTTGATGTACCCAAACCAGATTTCCCTTGATGCCAAGAGATGCCTTTTGTGACTAGAGATGCCATCCTAAAAATGTGATGACTCAATATGGAATCATTTCCTTTATGAATGAAGATATAATCAAATTACACTATTTCCCTTGATGCAAATATCTCAGTGATTTTCTGGAAAATCAGATATTCTACTTGTTTTACAGAGTCACAGATTTATGGAGAGCAAAAAAGACTTCTTGCTTTCGGAAGAGGTTCCCTTGCTTTCCAGACAGGCAAGCATTCCAGTTGGTGTCCAGATTCCAGGAGATTACAGTATTTCACTTGATGCAAGTATTCCAGTCATTTTCTGGAGAATCAAATATTCTATTTGTTTTACGGGAGTCTGAGGCAAAAAGTCTCATTGCCTTCTGGAGAGGTTGATGAGAACTTCCACTTGGCATCCGGAAATGTCAATATTCCAGGAAATTACAATATTTCCCTTGATGCAAGTATTCCAATCATTTACTGGAGAATCAAAGATTCTACTTGTTTTATGGGAGTCAGTGGTGTTTGAAGAGGTAAAAAGTGAAAAAAAAAACCCTTGTAGAGAGGCATGCATCCACTTGTCTGGAAATGCAAATATTCTAGGAAATTTTTTGTTTTATGGAGTCAGAGGCAAAAAGTCTCATTGCATTCTGGAAAGGCAAGCATTCCATTTGGTGTTCAGAAATACAAATATTCTAGGCAATTCCAGTATTTCCTTTGATGCAAGTATTCCAATCATTTTCTGGAGAATCAAATATTCTATTTCTTTTATGGGAATCACAGATGTTGGGAAAGGCAAAAAGTCTCCTTGCCTTCTGGAGAGGCAAACATTCCACTTGGTATCTGGAAATGCAAATATTCTAGGAAATTACAATATTTCCCTTGGTGCAAGTATTCTAATCATTTTCTGAAGAATCAAACATTCCACTTGTTTTATGGGAGTCACAGGTGTTTGGAGAGGTAAAAAAGAAAAAAAAACTTGTCTTCTGAAGAGGCATACATCCACTTGTCTGGAAATGCAAATATTCTAGGAAATTCCAATATTTCCTTTGATGCAAGTATTTCATCATTTTCTGCAGAGTCAAATATTCTACTTGTTTTATGAAGTCAGAGATAAAAAGTCTCATTGCATTCTGGGAAGGCAAACATTCCACTTGGTGTCTGGAAATGCAAATATTCTAGGAAATTCCAATGTTCCCCTTGGTGAAAGCATTCCAATTATTGTCAGGAGAATCAAATATTCTACTTGTTTTATGAGAGTCAGAGGAAAAAAGTCTCATTGCCTTCTGAAGATGCAAGCATTCCACTTGGTGTCTGGAAAGGCAAATATTCTAGGAAATTCCAATACTTCTCTTAATGCAAGTATTTTGATCATTTTCTGGAGAATCAAATATTCTACTTGTTTTATGGAGTCAGAGGCAAAAAGTCTCATCACATTCTAGAGAGGCAAGCATCATTCTAGGTGATTCCAGTATTTCCCTTGATGCAAGTATTTCAATCTTTTTCTGGAGAATCAAATATTCTACTCTTATGGGAGTCACAGGTGTTTGGAAAGGCAAAAAGTCACCTTGCCTTCTGGAGATGCAAGCATTTCACTTGGTGTCCGGAAATACAAATATTCTGGGAAATTGTAGTATTTTCCTTGATGCAAGTATTTTAGTCATTTTCTGATGAATCAAATATTCTACTTGTTTTATGGGAGTCAGAGGCAAAAAATATCTCATTGCCTTCTGGAGAGGCAAGCATTTCACTTGATGTTGAGAAATCCAAATGTTATAGGAAATTAGTGTCCAGACAGGTAAGTATTCTGGAAATTTGGCATCCAGAGAAGAAAATATATTTTGCCTGGTTTTTGAAGACTCAATTTTATCCCCACTTGGTTCATGGGATCACAATTTTTTTTTTCTTGCATGGTTTCTGGAATCCACAATGTACATGGAGTTCCATGTATACATTTTACGTGGAATCTACAATCTTATAAACCCACTCAGGTTCCAGAATATAATTCCCGCCTTCTCTGATTGACTTCTAGAATTTTTTTCCCCTCCATTTGGTTTCTGACATTGTTGTCCCTCCCTTGGGTTTCTAGAATATAAGTTGTATTTATTGTGCCTGGTTTCTGGAATCTATAAATTTTTTCCCCTATGCTTGGTTTCTGGAGCACACACCCACACACACACTCTCATGTTTTTTTCCTCCCTAGTAGGAGTTGGCGGATTTCCCCCCCCCCGCTTTGTTTCTGGAATTTTGTCCTGTGCTTGATTTCTGGAATATTAATTTTTCCCTGCCTGGTTTTTAAAATCTACAGTTTTGTCCTGTGCTTGGTTTCTGGAATTTTTTTTCCCTGCCTGGTTTCTGGAATCTCCTTTTTTTTAACCTGTTTTTTTTTCCAAATCTACAATTTTGTGTTGTGCTTGGTTTTTGGAATATAAATGTTTTTCTCCTTTATTTCTGGAATATAATTTTTCCCCCACCTGGTTTTTGAAATTTACAAGTTTATGTTATGCTTAATTTCTGGAAATATTTTTTCATGCTTGGGTTCTGGAATCGTCAATTTTTTTCCTGTGCTTAGTTTCTTCAATTTTCTTTTTTCCTGCGTGGTTTCCAGAATCTGCACATTTTTTTCCCTGTGTTTGGTTTTTGGAGTCTGATTCTTGTGTTTTTTCCCTAGTTTCTTGAATTTTTTCATCAGTTTTTCTCCCTGGAAGCTAAAATAAAAGTTCCCTCTCCACCATACTTGGTTTAATGGGATGTGGATTTTCTCCCCTTATTGTTTTTTTTTTTTTTGGAATCTGCTTTTTCCACTTGATGGCCATAAGTACAGATTCTTAATTTTCTGTTGGTAAGTATTGATTGGTAAGTATAATACAAATTTGTAATTTTTTTTTGTGGCTTTGGTAAGTGCCACTTTTTCTCTAGGTACTGATCACAACATTTTTATGTGCCTTCTGGGAAATGAAGTCTTCTTCACGTTTTGTGGAATACAAATTATTTGGCTGCTGGGAGACCCAACCCATCCTCCTTGGTTTTATGGAATACAAGTTTTTTTCAAAAATTTGTGGAATGCAAACTTGTCTATCAGCTCAGACATCCAATCATTCCCTTATTTCTTGTGGAATACAAGCTTTCTTAAAAATTTGACAGCTAGGCACTCTAATCCTCCCTCCTTGGTTTCTGGAATTAATGGTTTTGTTTTATTGGTGACTCTGGGATCCAATTCCCCTTGATCTGTGGAATACAAATTTTTGAAAATTGGTGACTGGAAGAGCCAATCGCCTTTTTTATCTGTGGAATACAAATTTTTAAAATTTTCCAGCTGGTAGATCCAGTCATCCTCCTTGATCTAGGAAATGTAAATGTTTTTGAATTGGCATTTGAAAGATCCAGTCATCCCTTTGATCTGTGGAATACAAGTTTATAACTGGCAGCTGGGCAACATAATTGTCCTTTTTGGTTTTGTAATACAATTTTTTAAAAAATTGGCTGATAAGATTTAATCAACCACCTTTGTGGAATACAAATTTTTTCTTTTTGATTTGGTATCTGGGAGATCAAATACAATTGTTAGTTTTGTTTTCTTTTGTTTTAATTTGGCAGCTAGGAGATCCAGTCAACCTCTTTGATTTGTGGAATACAAATTTTTTAAATTTGGCAGCTGGGAGAACTAATCATTTTCCCTGCTTTCTGCAATAAGATTTCCTCTCCCCCCGCCCCAATTTGGCAGTTGGGAGATCTCTTTTAGTTTGTAGAATAGAAGTGTTGGGTTTTGGGGAGGGGGGTTTTGTTTTTGTTTTTCATTTCATAGCTAGGAGAGCCAATCATCCTCCTTGATTTGTGGAATACAAAATTTTAAAATGTGGCAGCCGGGACATACATCATCCTGCTTCATTTGTGGAATACAAGTGTTGGGTTGAAAATGAAATTGGCCATTAGGAGATCCAATCATCCTCCTTGATTTGTGGAATACGATAATTTTAAAATTTGGCAGCTGGGAGATCTCAACGTTCCCCTTCATTTGTGGAATACCAAGTGTTGGTTTTTGTTTTTTGTTCCTTGTTTTTTCTTTCAATTTGGCAGCTGGGAGATCTCAACGTTCCCCTTCATTTGTGGAACACAAATGTTGGTTTTATAGAAAATTGGCAGCTAAAAGATCCAATCATGTTCCTTGATTTGTGGAATACAATTTTAAGATTTGTCAACTGGGAGATCTAATCACCCCCCTTCATTTGTGGAATACAAATTTGGTTGTTCTGTTTTGCAGCTTGGAGATCTATTAGTCCCCTCTTATTTGTGGAATATAATTTTTAAAAATTGGCAGCTGGTTGATATAATCTTGTTTTGTGGAATACGAGGTTTTTTGTTTTCCTTTTATTTTTCATCTGAGAGATCTAATTATCTGGTGTTTTGTGGAATACAGGGTTTTTTCCATTGGTATCTGGGAGATCTAATCTGTTTTGTGGAATACGAGGCAATTTTTTTCCACTTTGGCATCTGGGAAATATAATCTATTGTGGAATACAAGGTTTTTTCCTATTTGGCATCTGGGAGATCTAGTCCTCTCATTTTGTGGAATATAAATTTTTGTTTTAGTTATTACATTTGGCATCTGGGAGGCTCTAATCTGTTGTTTTGTGGAATACAAGGTGTTTGTTTTTTTCCATTTGGCATCTGGGAGAGGTAATCATTCCTCGTTGGTTTTGGAATATAAGTGTTTTGTTGGGTTTTTTTCCTCCACTTGGCAGCTGGAAGTTCTAATCACCTTTTATTCATGGAATATATTTTTTAATTTGGCAGCTGGGAGATCTCATCGCCTTTCTTGTCATGTGCAATATAAAGTTTTTAAAATTTGGCTACTTTGAGATGTAATCAATGTCACTGGTTTGTGTAACAGAAGTGTTATGTTTTTGGTTTTTTTAATTTGGCAAGGAATGTTTTCGTTGATTTTGGTGGCTGGTCTTTCTAAATATATACCTTGGTTTTTAGAATAAAAGTTTATAAATTGGCAGCTGGGTGATCTCTTTGGTTTATGAAATATAAATTTTTACAGTTTAGTAGCTAGGATTAGACTATTGACTCCTTTTCCCCTATCCTTTGGGTTTGCTTGTTAAATGCAAACGTTTAAAATTTGGCTCCTGGGAGATACAATTGAACCCTATTTCCTTGGTTTATGAAATTCAAGTTGTTCTTTTGGGTAACTCTGCAAATTACCCTTTTAGATTACAAAATGGTCTGTTATTTATTTTAGTTGGCTGTTGGGAGAACCAGTCAACTCCATTGGCTTATGCAATACAAGTTTTTGGTGCTTCAGTTGGTATCTAGGAGATCTAATCAATCCCCTTGGATTATGTAATACTAGTTGTTTTAATTGGCAGCTGGGAGATCCAGTTGATTTCCTTGCTTTATGCAATAAAAGTTGTTGCTGTTTTAATTGGCAGCTGGGAGATCTAGTCAACTCCCACGGTTTATGTAATATCCGCAAGATAAGTTGTTGCTCTTAATTGGCTACTGTAAGATCTAATGAATCCTCTTGGATTGTGTTATTATACGAATTGTTTTCATATGCTGCTGGGAGATCAGTGACCCACCTAATTTAAGCAATACAGTTTTTTGTTGGTTTAATTGGCAGTTGGAACATCCAGTCATGCCCTTTGCTTCATGGAAGAAAAGTAGTGTGTGTTTTTGGTTTGTCTTTATTTTAGAAGCTGGTAGATCCCCTTGGTTTGTGTGACAGGAGTAGTCCTTAAACTATTGGTCTGGATTTCCAGGTGTCCCCTTTGGTTTTTGTTTTTTTAATTTGGCTGGAAGCTCCAATTTTCCTTTTTGATTTGCTATGAGATCCAATCAGCCATCTTGGTTTGTGGAATATGCTAATGGTTTGTGGAATATGTTATTGGTTTGTGGAATATGTTATTTTCTTTGGCAGCTGGGAGATACAACCATCTCACTTATTGTGGAATACAAGTTCTTATCCTTGTGGAATACAAAATTTCCTTTGGCACCCTGGAGATCCAATCGTTGTGGAATACAAATTTCTTTTTTGGTCGCTGGGAGAATTATTCATCTCCCTCTTTGTGGAATACAAAGTTTTTTATTTCGCAGTTGGAAGATCTGTTGGCCCCTTTTTGTTTTTTTGCTGGCTGGAAGAGTGAACCATCCTCCTTGGTTTGTGGAATACAAGTTTTTTTGGGTTTGTTTGATTTTTTTTGGGGGGGTGTTTTTCTTTTGGGGGTGGCTCCCTGGAAGGATCTCATCATCATCCTTGGTTTGGAATACAAAATTTATTGTTCCTGTTCATTTGTGGAATACAAGATTTTTGGGGGGTTTTGGTGCTTGGAAGAAATCATCATCATCCTTGATTTGGAATACAAAATATCCTCTTCATTTGTGGAATACAAATTTTTTTGGTGGTTTCTTTGGTGCTTCGAAGATCTCATCATCCTCCTTGGTTTGTGGAATACAAAATTTCTCATTCTTCATTTGTGGAATACAAAGTCTCTCGGGGGGGGTTTGTTTGGCGCTTGGAAGATCTCATTATCCTCCTTGGTTTGGAATATAAAATTTATTGTTCTTTGTGGAATACAAGGGAATTTTTTTTTATTTTTATTTTTTGGTGCTTGGGAAGATTTCATCATCCTTGGTCTGGAATACAAAATTTATATAAGGTCTCTCGGTGGGGTTTGTTTGGTGCTTGGAAGATATCATCGTCCTTGGTTTGTGGAATACAACTCATTTGTGGAATACAAGTTTTCTGGGCTGTTTTTTGGTGGTTTTTTTTTTTTTTTGGTTTGCTTGTTTGTGGTTTTTTTTTTTTTATGGTGCTTGGAAGATATCCTCCTTGGTTTGTGGAATACAATTCATTTGTGGAATACAAGTTCTCTGGGTTGTTTTTTGGTGGGATTTTTTTTTTTGGTTCATTTGTTTGGTTGATGTTTTGTTTTTTTTTTATGGTACTTAGAAGATCTTATCCCGCTTGGTTTAGAATACAATTTTTTTTGGCTTTGTTTTCTTTCTTTTTTTTTTTCCTTGGAAGATTTCCTCATCATGGTTTCATCACATTTGGAATACAAAAATTCATCGTTCCTCATTAGTGGAATATAAGGATTTCTTTCTTGTTGTTTATTTATTTATTTATTTTTAGTGCTTGGAAGATCTCAGCCTCCCTGGTTTGGAATACAGTTTTTTTTTTTTGCGGAATATATGTTTTTTGGTTTTTATTTTTTGTGCTTTGGGTTTTTTTGGTGCTCGAAGATCTCAGAGACTCCCTGGTTTGGAATACAATTTTTTTCTCTCTGTGGAATACAAGTATTTTGGTTTTTATTTTTTGTGCTTTGGGTTTTTTTGGTGCTGGAAGATCTCATCCTCCTCCTTGGTTGGAATACAAAATTTACTGTTTGTGGAATACAAGTTTTTTTGGGGTGTTTTTGTTTGGTGCTTGGAAGATCTCATCATTTTTCAGGGTGTGGAATACCTTTGTGGAATACAAGCTTTTTGGGTTTGTATGATGCTTGGAAGATCTAATCCTTTTTGGTTTGTGGAATACAAATGTTTTTTGGGGGGTTTTTTTGGTGGCTGGCATTGGTAAGTGGAATTGGTGTTGGTAAGTGGGAACATCCTACTTCATTTAGGTAAGTCCCAATTTTTCTCTTGATATTTGGAATATGTAAATATTCTAGAGTATCCCTGGGCAGGGTAGGGCGAAGGAATACCACATCTGTCTACAAGACAGAAGTCTCCACTTAGCGGAAACTATTGCAGAGTAAGAGGAAAATTATACTTAAGGCATTATTCCCCATCCTTTTTTATAAAGCTGAAAGTAATAGTACTGGATTTGGAATCAGGTGGAATGAAGATGCTCTTGGTTTGAATCTCTACTCTGTCACCTGGACAGTGTCTACATGACAAGTAGTCTCCACTTAGGGGAAAGTATATTGCAAAGTAAGAGGAAAAATGTTATACTCAGAACATGACTTCACCCACCTTTATAAAGCTGAAAGTAACATTACAGTATTTTGAATCAGGTAGAAAGTCCTTGCTTTAATTCTCTGGTCTGTCATTTTTCTCTAGACCTCCATTTACTCATTTTTAACACGAGTTGAGATTTAGTTGACCTTTGAGGTCCCTTCCACCTCAATTCTGTGAATGTCAAACTTTCAGCAGTCTACAGTAAAAGACATGTTTAAATATAAAAATAGCCTTTCCAGCCCTTATGACTGTGTATTAATATGTATAATTTGTTTTCTAGGTGTGGTGCAAGCCCTGCATGGAAGCACTCAAGCAGCCCTCCAGGTCATTGGTTGGATCCTTTCATTGTGGACTTCTGGACCAGAATCATCCATGTTGAAGGTATAGGTCTTTTCTGTATCTTTAAGGGAATGTCTCATGTACATGCGATTTCGGGTCCTTTAAATAATCAGTGTGCATCTAAAACTCTGTGGGGGCCATTATTTTCATTCTCTATGTTCCTTACTTATCATTCTCTGCATCATGGAATGCAGTGGGCCATTCTGTAGTCTGTTTAGCCATTTCCCAAAGAGTTTGTTTCCAGGTTTTCTTTTTTACAAATATCTTTAGCAATAAGCACCATGAGGAAGTTTCCCCCTTGTTGCTAATGAGTTCCTTCAAGCATATTCCCTGTAGTGGCATTGCATTTAAAGGATATAGCCAAATTAATGATGCATTTGTAGTATGTGTGATTGTGCTCCAAAGATTGTGCCCCTTCTCGTTGTCACCATGCTGTTGTGAGTACGACCGTTTCCACACAACCCTTAGTTTTGTCATTTCCATTTTGCTGATTGACTGGGCTGATGGTATATTTGCACCTATTTACTTATATTCTGTGCTTCTGTGAATTGTGTCAGACAGTCCTTTGAACATTTATAGTGTCAGTGGATGCTGGATATCCCCCAGATGTTGTCTGACTTATTTCTATTTTCCTCTTCAATGAAAAAGAGCCAATATTGGAATTATAAACTGAGGGCCTGTTGGCCAGCAGCATAGGGGAACAGCTGACCTGGCACAGAGCTTAAGACCTTCCAATCAGGTCTGTGACATTTCAGAATAACAGGATGTACATTCCTCGTCTCAGATTCAAAAGCAAAGCACTGCTCACCCAAAATAATGGCTGTATCATAGCCTTATATAAAGTTTGTTGAACACACCAGGGTCCTTGCTCTATAGAAGAATCATGAGATTTAGAATTCCAATGGATCTTAGAGATCCCTGAGACCATTCATTTCATTTTACAGAGGAGGCAACTGAGAGCTTGAGAGGGAAAGGGATTTGATACTGTTTTTAAAAGGATATCATGCTTACAAGTACTTACAAGTGTCTTTTTTTTTTTCTTCATTCCCATACCAGTCACAACCCAGACCCACTGCTGAGGACACCTACCACACCTTGCTGCCCCGTGACCAGAGAAGAATACGGAGAAGATGACTTTTCACCAAGAAAACCTTTTGTTAATTAATTTCTTCAATAATTATATGTCTTTTATCATAACTACAAATCACCTCCAAAGACTGTAAGCTTCAAGAGGGCAGGCTATTTATTAATCTCTGAATTTGGACCACATTTTGTTAGTTTCCCCTCCTTCCTTGTTTATATCATGCTTTTGTGAACTCCCTTGGTGCTTCAGCAGAACCACCACTTGCTGCTTTCCTCACCTTTCCCCCCAGATCATGTACCCTGAATAAATGGTTTCTTTTTAAAAAAACTTTCTTGGTATTGAAAATGATTTCATGAGGGGAACTGGAACACAAGTAATCAGGAATCAGACTTTGTTTTTAATTCTGAAACTGTCAGTTGCAAGGCAAGAGTTTCCTCTTCTTGGCTCTAGGAAGATAACACATGTTGGGGTGGAGTCAGCCCTGGGACCTTGCATCTAAGATCAGAGAAATCATTCAAACTCACTATCAGTAAATAAGCTCCTTGGTCAGTGGGACCCTGGAAAGAGAACCAGAGCTGATTGACCAACTCACCCAACTGTCTTGGCTACAATATCCTTTGCAAAACGAGCTGGTTTGTCTAGATCCCACCTCTGAATCTCTGATTCTGCATCTAGGTTTAATTAAGCTCATTCTTTTCTTTGCCTCAGTTTCAGCCGATATCAGCTTGACATGGCACCATCCGATGGTGGAAATTCAGCCTAACAGAGTCAAGACCTTGTTAGCCTGACAGATGATTTCAATTTTAACACTGAGGCACTTGGGAAACCTGGATTTGAGCTACACCTATGATTTTTAGGGATAACCTCTGCTTTGTTTATTTATGCCAGTGGTTCCACACACCTGAGCTTAAAAATTCTCAAGCTTTCTACCAACTCTATTCACCTCTCATCCCCATACCCCCTCCGACCCCCAGTAGTTAATGATTTGTAAACAAACACCTATCTAACATTTAACTGGCCCTCTTTATAAGGCCCAATAATAATCCTTTGGTAATTCCCAGAATTCATCATTTCCATTTTTGTAGGGATATCTATATAGTAAGCACGACCAACTTTACTTGGTGGGAGGTGGGGAAGAGGAGTGTCTTACCAGTATATAATAATCCTGCTTCCTGGGCAGGCCTCTTTCTTTACATTAAATACCTTGAGACAAGTACATTCTACCTCCAGTCTTGGCTAATTCTCAAGGTATGAATTGGAAATGGGACTCATCTTGTTTGAAAGTCATTCGAATCCCATTTCTCTTATTCTTCCCCTCATCTCCTTGGTGGTGGGGTTTTATCCAACATTTAGAAAAGAGAGTTCTTCACCTAGGGTCCATGAAGTTGGATGCAGAAAAACAAATTCATCTTTATTTTCACTAACCTCTCATTGAAATACAACATATCTTTTAGTGATTTAAGGATATTCCAAGAAAGTCTGCCTTCAGCAGACTCTCAAGAGATCCATAACACAGAACCCCTGCTTTAGAAGAATTGAAAACATAGCCAAGTAATTTGCAAGGTGGTCGCAGAACAGGCCTGCTGGTCCTGTGAATCACAGCTGCTGCTACATTACAGGTTTTTTCAGTTTGGGAGGGTTTTTGGCATCAGTTGGAAAGGGGAACGGGAATGATAAAAATCTCCAAGCAATATTTATTCCACAGTTAGCCAGCACTCTGAGGGCAGAGTTAGGGATCTGATGGAATCAAGTCCACAAAGGAAGCTGCCAGGCCTCACTCCTACACTCTATCACCTCATCTTACTCCCCAGGAAGAGGATCTAGAAATCACTGAGACCCCACCTTGGCCTCCCAGCTCCCTAAACCCATCCTGCCCCACCCTTACTGGTGGCTCTGGACCCTTCATCAAGCCAGGACTTTTATCTGACAGCTCTTAGTAGGAAAAGGACCCTATTCTAGCTCGCTAGGGTTTGAGGAAATGAGCTGCCTGGAGGGTGGAGGCAGAGAGGAAAACCAGGTCTGCCAATAAGAGTGAGTCTCTTACTAGATGGCAGCATACAGCAGACAACCCATTGGCTTTTTTCCAGCACCTCAAGTTTGGGGGTGTAGGGGGGAGCCAGTCTAGACAATTGGTTAAGTGAAAGAAAGGCACTTCCTTCCCCTGCTCCATCCCGGGGACTAGGGGAGTCGAGTCCTCCACCTACCTTCAGCCTGGCCTCTAGAACAGACTTCCAGCAGGAACAGAAAAAGCCTGGAGATTCCGGACAAGTTGGAGCAGGTTCCTGCTTTCAGTAACGTAGGCAGTATCATGCCTGAGAGCCCAGAGAGACCCTGGACTTCAGAGAGGTGGGGTTAGGGGAGAATGTTAATTGCTCAGACAATGCGCTCAGGTGCAGGCTAAGCCCTGCTCCACCCCCCTCCCTTCAGGTTCTTTAGGTTCATTGGTTCTTCCACCTGTCATTCCTCTTCTCCAAATCTAGAATAAAGGATCAAGCAAGTCCCTTAGCTTGGAATTTCCTACCTCTCCAGCCATCCCTTTCCCTCTATACCTCATCTCAGCCATTCTCACTCGTCCTGATTTATATCTTGCCACTGGACCCAGATGGCTCCAGAAGAGAAAGTGCAGCTGGTAACTTTCCACAGCCCTCCCTCATTGAAATCCAATTCAGTTGCATGTCATGACATCACCTTCCTGATGCCATGGTCCTCCTGTTCGAGAAGGAAGGACAAACCACAACAGGGCCTGGTTTCTTCTAAAGCCAGGTCGAAGGGAAGACTCATCCTTTCACTGTGATCCTAAGTAGGCTTCTCATAGGAGGCACTCAGAAACAAACGGTCCCTTTCCATATCTAAGCCTCGCTTTTCTCAGTAAAGTTAGGGAGTCAGACCAGATAACCTCCAAGAGTCCTTTCTAGCTCTGACTTATGGTCCTAGGAATTTTCCTGGTCTATTTCCATCACTCAGTTATTTAGTGAGATCCTATGAGTGGGAAATCCAATAATCATGGAGAGGTAGACAGAACTTGGGGTATAGAGATAAGGCTTGCTCCCTCATGACTCCTAAAACCCCTATTTATTGACTTTTTAATGGATAAATGAAATAGTGGACATACCTGTACCAGTTGCTTGTGTGAAAGGGAAGAAAATATATGATATAGAGTAGAGCTTTATAATAAGACATCTATTCCTAGAACAAATTCAATACCTATTGTGTGCAAGGTACTAAAAGCACGAGGAGAAGGGGCTGATTCCAAGTTTAGTTAAGATAGTCTTAGGTGTCTCGGAGTTCCAAGTCTAGTGAATGTATTTTCTAAAAAGCCAGTTATCTTTGGGAGGAATTTGGGTGAACTCCTTGTCCTGCATCCCCTTCATCTATGCCTGTCCTCTCTCTGCCTTTCCCTAGGTATTGTGGCTGGAATATGTCTCTCACCTTCTTCAAAGCCTCTGAGGAATCCCTCCATTTGATCATGTGCTAGTAAAGCCCAGCCTTGTTTAACTTCTAAAATAATGGCTCCTGCCTGGAATGTTCCCTCCTTTCCTTCCACTCTTCATCTCAGCCTTTTTAGAGCTGATCGAACCTTCAAGGCCACTACAGATCACAAGTTTCCACACTGACTCTTCCTAGGTTAGTCCTCCATCAGCCTTTATTTCCACAGCTATAACATTTCTATTTCTCTCCTTACCCTTCCTTCATTCTTCCACCCCCCAGCTCTACTGACCCTGCTTCTATCTTCAGGTTCACATGTTTCCACATGCTTTATATTTTCTTGAGATAAAAAAGGTTCCATTAAGGTGCTCCTTGGATTCTGGCATCGAGGGTCTTAATCATTCCAGCTGAACAAAATTCTAGCTGGGCATACCATCTTAATGTAGGTGGGAGAAGGGACCTCCGTGAACACAGTTCCTTTGCTTACTAATGTCTATAGTGCTAATCCCCCAACCTTTCTGATTAGGCCTGTTCCTCCTGAACAGACCATGCTCTTTCACCCCTTTGCTACATCCCAGTTTGTGACTACTTCCTCAAGTCAGTTTATTTTCCATATTCTGTGCATTGGGTAGAACATGATCTAAAAGCATGTAAGGCTGTACCCACCCCAGCTCCTAATATTGTCTCTATTGTATTACTAGCTAGCCCTTGAATCCTCATGCATTTTCTTGTTAATATTTGTCCTCTGGGGTATATAGTTGCATAGTTTCTTGAGGACATTTTCTTGGTGCCCATCAAATTCTGTTTAAAACCACCTTGTTCACGTTGGTGAGCCTCCCTCTTGCCAATCATCATCCCTTGTGAGATGCACTCTGTGCCAAGCCAGAAGCTTGTTACTTGGGTATTATAAGGCATGGCCCTGCTCCTGGACACCATCTAGCTGTTACTTTTCTCTTTCCAAATCCCAGTCTTCAAGTGGAAAAAGAGATGACCACAGCACCTGTGTCCCTAAGTCTTTCAGTTTGGTATGCAAAGCTTTAAAGCAATGAGAAACATCCTGGATTCTTTTTGAGCCAAGTATTTGGTCTCAAATGAATCAGACGTGGTCAGCAGTAAGCAATTTTGATGAGCCTTGGGAGGTTCTCCATCACATCTCAGATCCATGCTGACCATAGAGAAGGTGGGATGCAAATACCATTAGCCATTCTGCCTCCAAGCCTGTTAATGAGAACAGGGCTGGTCTGGGAATTTGGGGCATTGCTGAACCTGCTGGTGTGATTACTTTAACTCCTGAGGTTAGAAGGGCGGGAAGCTGGCAGGTCATTCATTACACCCTGAAGAAGGCTCTGAAAAAATGGGAACCATATCTGATACCACTAATGGTAGGATTGCCTCCCCACTCCCACCCCCCTCACCCCTCTGACAGAAAGATATGAGCTATTAGTGAAAACAGAAAGGGTTTGGCATTCTGTGAACTGGGAGTTAGGTTTGATGACCCCTGAGGTCCCCTCCTTCCACCTTCACTGTTCTCTACTTTTATGCCCTATAATTAAACCCATCTGACCATTCCTGTTTCTAGAGAGATGTATAGACATCCATCCAGCTAGTCACTTCTTTGGCCCTACAATTTCAGAGTTAATTTCTGGTCAGCAAAAGTAGTCGTAGTACTCTACCGTCCTTGGTTAGTAGGCTAGCAAGCTAAATGTGACCTTTTTGAGGTGAGTGATTTTCCGAAACACTATTCCTTCGTCTATAGGCAAACCCTTCAGAATGCTATTGGAAAATGAACCTTAATTAAAAAACATAAACTTCAGAATCTAGTGACTGTGTAGGGAAAATTATGCCACAAATGGGGCCGGGGAAGATACTCAGTGCCTGGCACAAAATAGGTGCATTACAAACATGAGACTCAGCTCTCTGGTCACCAAACTCTACTGTCTAGTAGGAGTTCTTACCATGGTGGGGCATGACTTGTTAATACCTGGATAACTTTCAACATAACTATTTCTTTATGTTTTATTTTAGTCTTTTAAAAACCTTCTTCTGAGAGGGAGTCCACAGGCTTCTCCACGCTGCTGAAGGAGTCCTAGTGGGATGGGAGAATTCTCTAGGCAGGATGAAAAGACCCCACAGGCCCATCCTCACCTTGCTGCTGCTGCTGCTAGTGCTTGATTCAATTTTCCTGGTGCTTTGATACCAGGAAGAGGGTGCTCAGAGTGGCATGTACCTGTGTGCTGCCTCTAACCTTCCTGATTGCCTTCTGTTAAAGGGGACACCATCCTCCCAATCACCCAGGCTCCTAATCTAAGTGTCCTCTGATCACTCTGACCTTCCAGATCCAATCTCTTGCTACATCTTATCAATTCTACTTCCCACCCTCATCACCTCACATTTGGGCTATTGCTGCCCACTGGTTGATCTGTCTCCTCCAAGTTTCTCTTCACTTCATCCTCCATTCAAGCTATGGAATTGATCTTCCTTAAGCCCAAGTACCTTGGCACATCATTCCCACCCCACCCCCCATTCAATAAACTCTGGTATTTGCCCCCAGGATGAAAAAAAAATTACACACACACACACACACACACACACACACACACACACATTATCCTCTGGCTTTTAAAGCCCTTCATAACCTGGTCCCTTCCTACTTTTCCATTTTTCTTATTGCATCTTATTGCTCCTCCACCTACTTGTGGCAGTGGCCTCCTGGCCATTCCTCCCACTTGCACATCTCCAGAATCTGGCCATTTCCACTGGCTGTCCTCATTCCCTGGGATTCTTTCTCTCCTCATCTCTGCCTCCTCTTTCCACCTTCTTAACCTAGTGACTTCCCTCTGAGATTACCTCCCAATTTACCTTTGTTCGCTTCCCCATTAAATGATGAGCTCCCGGAGGGCAGAGATGGTTTTTGTTGACTCTATGAATTCCTGTTGTGTGATCCGGTTCCTTGGAAGAAGGTCAATCATTCCTCAAGAGAGCTTGTTCATGAAATCACTGCATGTGTATATCTGACGATGGCCCCACCAGGTGGCATAAAGGCTCAGAGCAGCATTCAACTACCCCCCTGCTTGAAACCAGAGCTATTTCAGAGCCTCGTGACACTAGGGGACAGAAACCCTTCCTTTGTATATTGGTGTATACATGTCCTATCTCCCACATCCTTGAGGGCAGGGAGTCTGCCCCATTCTTCATCTTCTTTCCCAGCTTTGAGTCCAGAGCTTGGCATACAGCAGGTGCTTAATAAATTGAAAAGAAACTTATTTATTTATCCTCCTGACAATCATTAGAATGGGTCAGTCCCACTCTGAGTTCAAAAAGCAGATGAAATGGTGTCTCTCCCAAACGCCCGACGCACCTATGTGGTGTTGCTTTATTCTGATGTCACCTACAGAGATTCCCCCCGCTCCCCCCCCCGCCGGGCTCTTATTCGTTTATAGAAAGCCCCCCTACCCCATATAAAGTGCTTGGAAAGGGGGCTGTGAGTTTAGAGACTATGGATCTGGGTTTTAGCCTTTGTTCCACCATTTGCTTGCTGTGGGGCCTTGGGAAGCCCTTTCCCCTCTCTGTGCCTCAGTCTCCTCCTCTGTACAATAGGAGGGGTCGAAGTAGAAGACCCCCAAAGTCTCTCAAACTTAGGTTCCTGAGCAGCAAAATACCAGCACACTTCTCCTTTTCGGACACCAGGTGGCAGGCTTTGACTAGAAATGGGGGGGGGGGAGGGGTGCACGCAGCAGCACTAGACACAAGGGGGAGCTCCAGCTATTGGTTGACACCGCGGAGCCGTGCTCTGCCGTGGCCGGCGCGGAGCAGATGTGCCCCGGGGAGCTTAGGAAGGCCTGTGGTGGCCGACGGTGATCAGGGCCGGTTAGAGGGGCGGCCGAGGCCCACACGAGGCTCGGCGAACGAGCGCATTCGGCCTAGATTAGCCGGGAGAAGCGGAGGCGGCGCAGAGTCGGGCAGCCTCTTTTATAGTTCCAGCCCCGTGCTCGGCCCCGCTGTCTGCCACTCGCTTAAGATACGTGACCTTGTGACAGAGCCCCTTCTTTTCTCTATGCCTGAGCGTCTTTCTCTGTAAAATGCAGGAAAATGCATTCAGTCGGTTCCGCAAAAGCCCTTCTACCCCCCGCCTTCTGAAACCTGAGACACCAAGCACAAGACCTTACCCTGCTCTGACATGAGATGGCGCGCCTCGACTACAAACAATTGACCCTGCCCACCGCGCATACACCCTGCCCCCAGCACTAGGTGGCGCTCCTCGACTAGAAATCATCAGCCCTGGCGCCCTGCGCAGACGCAGTCGGTTCACCTGGTCACCTAGGGGTGCTTGACTTCACGGCGCAAATGCAGGAGGAGAGGACGAGAAGCTGGGCCACAAGTCAGCTTATCCGACCTGCATTTTCGTCAGGAGCTGCCAGAAGGGACCCAACCACCTCAATTCACAAATCTGGAAACTGAGGCTCGGGGAGAAGCTACTAAACCCAATCATGACGTGGCAAGGCCTAACTCAGGGTCCGTGTGTGGGGCTATTTCCGGTCTCGTACAGGATGGAGTTGCCCTAGGCCTTAAATTTACCTGAGGCCACCGTGGCTGGTACTCGGGCGACAGAGGCACTGAATGTCCACTGGCAGAGGAGCAGGTCCACCTTGGTGAAAACTGCCACGACGGCCGGGGACCCCGGGGTCCGAGCCTACGAAGCCCATCAAATCCTGTTGGCATGAAAAGTGCTTCGGACAAAACCGAGGTATGGTATTATTACCAGTTAGAAATTGATCAAGGTCTTAAAAGGACAGACCACGTTTTTTGGGTTATGCCCACCCCAAAATCAGCCTTCCTAACATAATGAAAAGCAGTTACCCAAAAGAAAGCAGCACACTGGCCTGGTCTAAGAGTGTCTCTGTACCCAGAGTCCACCACTTCTCTACCAAGAGGGAGGGAGGTTTTTTCATCCTAAGCACTGGAGAGATAAGCCTGGACATTTCATTTTTCTTAGTTCTGGCCTCGTTTGTGGTTATCCTAATCATTGCATATTTTTCTCTTGGTTCTATTGGTCATACATCTATGTAGACAACAAACTCTGGCCTATGTCTGTTAATTGTTCATATTCGTCTTTTCACCATTTATCTGTTTGGTCAAGCCCCAAACACTCAGTTTGCTTCTACCTTTTTGCTACCTCAAAAAGCACCTTAGTACACATATATGGGGGCTTGCTTGATCTTTTGTGTTTTAGTAGTGGGATCACTGGGTCAGAAGATGTGAACTCAAGAGTTTTATCACCTTTCCAGTAGCTTTCCAAAAAGTCTTAGAGAACAGTGGAGCCAGTTGTTGGCTGCTGTCCTCCCAGCATTAAACATTTTCATCTTTTTTATCTTTGCCAATTTGCTGGGCATGGAGTTAATCTCAGTTCCTTTAATTTGCATGTCCCTATTTATTAATGATTTGGGGCATGTTTTCATATGGATAATAGCTTTAATTTAAAAAAAAATTATCCTTTGCTAATCTCTGGGCTTGGTCATCTATATATTTATTAGTTCTGAATATTTCTTGGATATCTGCCTTATAGATTTTATTTTTATTGGCGATGAGGCAATTAGGGTTAGGTGACTTGTGCCCAGGGTCACACGGCTAGTAAGTGTCAAATGTCTAGCCTTATAGGTTTTGATATAAGAGTTTGCTCCCCCCCAAAAAAAAATACTTTCCCGTATTTCTTAGAATGATTGTGCAAAAGGGTTTTCAATTTTATGTCATCAGCATTATTTTGTTTTGTGGCCTCTTTTAGCGCATGATTGTGAATTTTCCTTAAAACCAAAGCTGTAGAAGATACTACTGTTAATCTGAATAATTTAACCTTTTGCCTTAAAGTTGCTGATAGTTTCGCAGCTTCTTTTGGCATATGGTATGTCGGTTCAAGCTCTCCCACCAGTGCTCACTGAACTAAAATGTAGTCTCAGAGTACCTGACCCTGGCTGATCACCTTCTGTCCTCTCTTCTACACTGTGGGCAATTGGAACACTGCTTGTTCTTGGTTCTAGGCTAGCCTGACAGCTCCTTCTGTCTTCTTTGCTGACCTGCATCCTGGTCATAACCACTAGCTGGTGGTGTCCTCATGGTGTGATGAGCTCCCATGTCCTCTCTTTAGGCAGCCCCAGTCTCTCTTGAGTCCCCATATCCCAACTGTCAGGTGGACAACTCAATCTTAATCAGCTTAGTTCAGGTCCTTGTCACCTCAAGCCTGGCCTAGAGCCTCCTAAAAAGGCTTCCTTTCCTGCCTCAAGCCTCTCCTTTCTTCAATACATACCCCTTATTCTCTCCCCCTTCCATTTACTCTAGCTCTTGTTTCCTTGTTGAGTTTAATGTCTTTTTGCATCAAATTTTGTGTTCAACCCTCTTTGGTCCACTTCGGTTGAGTGAACTCCTAATGCCCACTCCCCTCACCTCTTCCTCCATACTTGTAATTTTTCTTTACACTCCAATTATGAGAAATAGCAAGTTCTAGCCCCCCTTCTTACTTTCTACACATGTCTTCCTCTTAGCCTCTTCTCTTTTTCCCTCCTCAAACCCAGAATAGAATCAATCCACCCCCAGGTTCTCTGTTTTTTTATTTAGCTGTTTTTAAAACTTTGAAGACATTAAAATTCTATACACTGTTTTAATTCAGCTACTCAAAGAAATTTATTTTCCTAGATTTCTTTGGCCTTGTATTTTTTCCCCTCACAGCTTTGGTCTTTTCAGATACTTTAAAATTTTCTCTTCTACTAAGGCCCATTTTCTCCCTTGCAAGATTATAACTACCTTGCAGGGAAAGTTGTAAGCCTATCCCTTTACCTTTTGGAATAGTATATCGCAAGACTTCGAAATTTATCACTAGATCTGAACAGTCCTCTCTGATGCCCCATTCTCCCCCCCTCCCCCCAACAAGAACATCATGTTCCAATTCTGTAATCTAGGCCAATTGTTCTGGGCCTGACTCAGCCAATTCCATAGTAGTTTATGTAAAATACTGAAACAAAATGAAACACTCATACTAACTCAAAAGTTAACAAAAGCTGTAGAAAGACATTGAAAATATCTGGAGAACACTTTGAGTTGATTTGCAGGCAAAGCCTGTGCCCACTAGCAGCCACCAACACCAGAAAGGGGGGCCTGGAGCTCCTACTGGATGTTTTTGTATTCAGGAGACCAGGAATCGGTCAGACTGAGCCAACCAAGTCTTGAGGATGGTCTCAAAATATTTTAAGGAAAAATGAGCCTACATTGCAGTGGGATATGGATTTGTTAGAATATTGTTCTGACCACACGCCCTAATTCAAGTGCTTCTCACCTTCCACCTGGACTAGTAATATAGGCTCCTAACCGATCTCCCATCTCCAGTCTACCTTTGGCCCAGCATATATACTCAAAGCACATATTCAAAATCATGAGCCACTATTGTTTGTGATGTTTTCCTGTACAAACAGGTATAAGGCAAGGATGCTCTCTCCCCCCGCTATTATTTAACAGAATTCTGCAACTGCAAGTGTAGCAGGAAAAGAACAAAATGAAAGGTACAAACATCAGCAACAAGGACACAAAATTGTCCCTATTTGCAGATCACAAGATGGGCCACTAGGAAAACCCCAGAAAATCCCTCAGGAAACTAAAGTAAATACCTTTAGCCATGTAGCAGAATACAAAAAAATCAGCCATCAGAAATCACTATCATTTCTCTAACAGTACTAATAAATAAGCCAGTAGAAAAATTCCACTCAAAGTAACTTCGAAATGTGTAAAATAACTTTTGAAGTAAAATAACTTCTGTTGCTGCACAAGATTCATATCAACACAACTATAAGACACTCTCAAGCTTTATAGCAATTGCCATGTAGGTACTTATGAAAAATAATAAAAATTCATTTGGAAGAACAAATGGTCTAGAATCTCAAAGGAATCAATGAGAAAATGTATGAATAAAAGAGGCAGAGCTTATTTAGAAATGCTACTCATCTAAAACAACTTGATACTGTTTAAAAAAAACCCCAACAGAAAAGCACATCAGTAGAGGAGATGAGATAAATGACACAGAGGCAATAAAAAATAGTATCCTACTGTTTGATAAACATAAGAACAGAGATTACCAAAGGAATAGCTCCATTAATTTTTTTAAAGTAAAATGGGAAAGCAATTTGGCAGAAATGAAGTTTAGATCAGCTTCTTATGCCATATATATGTCTGTATATATAATACACACACACACAGATTTTCATACACATGAATACTACATCAGCTGGAAATGTATAGAGTACTGAGGAATTTAAGTGGTCAAACTATGATTCTAGAAGAGCCAGAACTCGCCCTCAGGCAGGGAGATGGACTTAAGAGTACAGACTGAGATACACACACACACACAAACACACTTGAACACGGACAATGTAGGGATTAATTATACTTGAAAATCTCTTATTTGTTATAGGGTTTTCTTTTTCAGTGTGGGGGTGGGGCAGATAAGAGGAAGAGAAAATAGATTTTTGTTAATTTAATTTTTAAAAATTAAGGGGAAAATTCTTAAGCATAGAGATCATAAAAGATAAAAGACCACTAACTATGGCTACTAAAAACTTAGATAAAACTCTGATATCCAAGCATTTAGAGAATTGACAGAAATAGATAACTTTCCAATAGCTGAGTGGTCAAAGGATAGTTTTTGAAAGAATTAAAGGACCTATGATCCATCTGAAAACTCTCTGACAAACTAATAAAAAATTCAAATTAAACCTCTGAGGCTTTACCTCACCAGCTGCAAATGGGCACAAGAGGAAAAAAAAAATGGGAACACAAAATGTGGAAAGGGATTTCTGTAACCAGCACACTAACTACACTGTTGGAACTGGACGCTGGTTCATTCATTCGATATCAATTAAGAATTACACAAGAAAAGTGACTCAGTGTTTATACCCTTTGACCCAGTAATCCCTCTATTAGGCATGTACCCCAAAGAAGGGAGAGAAACCAAAGGTCTGTTAAATACTAAAATTCATGGCAACACTCCAGCAGAGAACTATAAACCAAAATTCTGTCATGTCAATGTAATGGAATATTAAGGAATGATGAATAAAGACTTTGGAATTCATGAGAGCTGCATGAACTACTAGAGAGTGAAATAAGTGCTAAGAGAGAACATGCAAAAACAATGACATCACAAATTAAATGAAGTGATCCCTAAAGGAAGTCAAACTGAAATGGTCTTAGAGACACATAGTGACTACACTGTACATACTGTCAGGTGCCATCACTGTAGTGGATATTTTTGCTTAACTTTTTCATAAGTTAAGGTTCAGTCTGGAGGAAGGGGCTGAAATGACTGATGTAAAAGACAAAAGTCAATCTTTTTTTTTTTTAAAGAGACAGCCTTTATTTTAAGCATTTTGCATTATAGATTTCAAAAGTAAAATGTCCAGAATGTCAATTCATCTTTAAAAGAAAACTACTTTTGACTGGCGAGCACAGAAAGGAAATAATTTGTAAGAGTGGGACAGACAGCTCAGCGAACTTTTTTTTGGCTTTTCGTTCTATTGCCCATCTCAATAAAATTAATTCTTTGATTCCATTTTAACCCTGTTAGCAACAATAACCAAAGTTGTTGAAATAATAATGTAATTCCAGGAGATAGATAGGGTTATCATAAAATAATCAAACCTCTTGGATTCTGTAACAGAACTGGAACAGATATTGAAATTGACTGCTCCCTCTTTGACACCGAAAAGGTGTTAACTAACAATATTCAATCACTTCTCTGCATTTTCATTAACATATAAAATTAAATTACCAATTTAAAAAATCAATATATCCTCTTTAAACATCTCTTACATTCACAATACTTTAACTATTTCAATTCAGTGTCGGTGTGGTTTAAGTAATTTCCCATTCATAAGTCAAACAGCAATTCAAGCAATACAACCCACCCAGGGGTAGTGATAGTCTCTTTAGGTTTTGTAGTGCAAATGAAACAGCAATCAGAACTGCAGCAACTGTTTGACATTCCTAAAATATAAAACAGACAAGATACAGTACATGCAAAAAGCTCTAATAAGCAGATGGTCACAGGGCTGAAACATTGGACAAATTTAGCTGGTGGTCCAGAGGTGAAGTTGATGGGTTTCCCCAAAGTGTTTCAAAGCTTCTCTGCACACCAAGTTGCATCTCATGCTTTGTACTTGTCTTTGCCAGTCTCACTAATGACACAGACATGCTGAGGAAAGAAAAGCCGGAAGGAGATGTTAGGAACCAGGATGATTGATCTCGGAGGCAAGAATCAATTGCACATTCTAAGAAGCAAGACAAGATTTGTGTTTTATGTTCAACTTGGCGTTTTCCCCTCATCTCCTCCAACTCTTTTCACAAAGGTATCTGTGTGACTCTTGCCATTGGGAGGGTGGGATTCTGACATCTTAAGGGGGAATGAATGAAACCTCTCTTTAAGTTTAGTTTCTCATGGACAAATAACAAGAGAAAGTTGTTCAAGGGCTCCAATCAGCAGGAGCCTTCCCTGGCCTGGTCAGGCGCCAGCTGCAAGAATGTCTGTTCTGGACAGGAGCTTAATGTGCCTAATGGGAATTACCAGACTGTTTAAATTATGAGGCATAGAGAAGCAAAACAATTTTCTTTCTGAAATGTTATGAAAAACGAGAGCATTACTTACGTTTAAGTCCCTGAAGTATTCGTTGTAGTCAAGGGCATATCCAACGACAAATTTGTCTGGAATTTCGAATCCAACAACTGAAAAGAATCACAATTTATGACTAAGATAAAGAAAACATAATGTGGAGAAATCAAATGCTTGCCAATGAATCTTCCCTACACAGTTTTAAGTCTCTTTATGTCATTTTATCTATTAAAAATTTTTAGGCTAAAATTCATGAAACTGAAAAGCAATTTACTTACAGTCAGGCCTGTATCCTACACTTCGAGGTGTTCTTTTCACCAGCAAGCTGTTAAAAAAGTAAATTACAGATACACAGATGAAAGACAAGAGATGCTCAAGCATGTTGGAACTGGAGACAAGTTCTATTCTCCCCTTGTACCGAACCTTGGAAATCCAATAGACAGGTCTGAGTGCAAACTTTCAAAATTAAGTCAAATTATGGAGGGTGTGGGGGAGGGGACTACTACAAAGAGGCCCCTTCAGTCTAGAAAGATGAATAAACAAAAAGGATAGATAAGCAATAGCTGTGTGATCATAGAATGCACGGAGATGATAAACATGAACTCATTTATCAGGTCCTGGAGCTCATTTAAATGAGCTTTTTTTTAAAATATAAATTTATTTATTTTTAGTTTTCAACATTCATCCACAAGTTTTTGAGTTCCAAATTTCTCACCCCTCCCCCCACCCCAAGATGGCATGCATTCTGAATACCCTTCCCCTAGTCTGCCTTCTCTTCTATCTCTCCCCCCTCCCTTCTCTTATCCCCTTCCCTTTCTATTTTCCTGTAGAGCAGGATAGACTTCTGTACCCCATTTCCTGTTTAAATGAGCTTCTTGAAAGCTTAAAGGCTAACAAAAACTACTATACAGCAACTGCTGAACCAAAACTCAAAGGACTTTTTTTTTTTTACACATTTCAAATTAAAAACTGATTTACTATCAGGATGACGTACCTGGCTACCTTCACCATCTTTGGATTATACTGCTTGACCAGAGAAAGCAAAGTCTGCATCGTTTTACCCGTGTCAATTATGTCCTGATCATAAAAAAGAAGAACATATTAAAACGGCAAAGGAAACTAGCACACCTTCAACCCGTGGAGCAACTTGTTGTAGACAAGAAACAGCAATGGAAGATGAGCAGATGGCCAAACAAGTCTGTTACCACCACAAATGGTAACACTAGGCAGTCATTTATATGATGTCTCCATGAGGCCTTTCTCTGCATTCTTGGGACAGAGGCAAAGGCAGTGGGTCCTCAGGCCTCCTGATGGGGTTTTGGGGATACCTGGAGCTCAGTGATACCTCACGTTTCAGATTGCAGTCATGCACATCTGCATTTCATTATTTAAAAATATTAAGTGCTCCAAAGACCTCATAGTTCAGCTTCTCGTGAATTAGACATAGTAAGTTTTTATTGTGAAGTACAGATTATTAAGTAATAAAACCCACTTCCACAAGTCAAGTATGCTAATCCTGGATATGCATGAAAGTAGGAGGGTACTCCATGGGACAGGGGGAAAAGTGTTGGTGCTGAAACTAGAGTACCTGGTTTTGGCCTGGTACAGCCAGAAGTTAAATCTTGGTTTTCTGACTCCAAACCTAGCATTTTTTCTACTCTGTCATATTTCTTTAACTTGTTTACATGGTAATGGGAAACCATCTTTTGGAGAAAAGAGTATATGACCATTTCATGTGACTGCAGTTATGACTATAGGACCATACTTTCAAAAGGTTTTGCTGTTAATTGATTATAGGATCAATAATTTTGAGTAGAAAAACCTTTGAGGTTAGCTTAGTCCAAACCCCTCAATTAGAATTTGGGAAAGAGAAGCCCATCCCTGCCTGCCTCAGTGGCCATCAACCCCCCCCCAATCTGAAGGTGTTACAGGCTCTGCCTCCTTCAGCAATCACCTACTGAAGACCTGGAAAGGAAAATCCTCAAAACCAAAGTCTTTGACACTGGTAAATTGTTCAAAATCAGGAACAGATATGACTTTATCAGTGGACATGACACTAAAGAATATACATTACTATCTACCTGGCTGCTGCTCCCTAAGATCCATGGGGCCTTTCCATCTGAAACCTTAACTTTCTTTTTTTCATTCATCACTTAAGACCATACAGATTGGAAGTGGCAGAGCCAGAATTTGAATTGTGGCTTCCTTTGATTCCAAAGCTAATGGGACTTGGGTTCAAATCCCAGCACTGTCTGGCCTTGTGCAAGTCACACAGCTTCTTGGGGTTCAGTTTCCTAAATTCAAAACAAGAGGGTTGAACTAAGATGACCCTGAAGGTCTCAATCTTTGATCCTAAGATCAATAGGTACACGACATTTCTTAAACATGGTCCTGTGGTTCAATGCAGAAACACAATCCCATAAAATTGTCAACATCCTTTTCTTCTTTCTACCAATCAGAAAAGGATTCTCATCTGGGAGGATGTAAAGTAATGTGGTACTATGAAAAGGAGCAGAGCAGCTTAGGCTGTGCCCCATAGCACCTGCGTGGCTTGCGTGGCCTAGCGCTGGTCACTCGGCCTCTCTGGGTGTCAGTTTCCTCCTTTGTAAAAGAAGAGAGTTGGGACGGGATGGCCTCTAAGGTACCTCCTAGCTCTAAGTCTCTATGCTATGTCTGTCACTTGAATATGTATTTTTTTTTTTTAGAAATAAGTTAGTTTGCAACTGCTGGCTGACAAGGCTAACGTGTAACCATTTTACTTCAAACAATCAGGGAACACTTTACATCGTACTGGACTGACGTTCATGTTAAAAAACTGCACGTGAACAGTTTTAGTTATTTCCAATTAAGACTGCTTTTAAACATAGTTGTAACTGAATTCCAGCACTGGGAAATGGGGTTACATATCACATTAGAAACATGTATAAGCCCCACTTAAATAAAAACAAACAGGGATATGGGCTTGAATCCCATGTTCTTCCATTATACTAATATCTCCTGGTAAGAAATAAATCAAGTACACAGCAGCAAATATATTTAAGAACTGTCAACTATTAGTTGCCAAGAGGGATCACTTCATTCAATTAAAAAAAGTTCTGGGGCTGTACAAAGTACAGATTCCCATCATTCTGTGTGACACCTGGAACTCTTGCCTCCAGGTTGCAAATGTTTGTCCTCTTAGGGTGGCTCTGATCTGGGTTAACAGCCCTAAGTCATGGAGAGACACACAAAAGTAGCCTGGGAGCCAAGAGGCGAGGCCAGGTCCACCCTAGCTAGAGGGACTTTGGCTGAGTCAGTTAGCCACTAGGAAGGCCTCTGTAAAGGCAGGTTAATGATAACCTCCCCTGGCTGTTGTGAGTAAAGTGGGTGTAAATCTGAGTTTTCCATAATATACTAACAGCAGCTGTAACTCTAGCTTGAGGCAGTTGAGTTAGTGAAGAGATAGCCAGCTCTGAAGCCTGGCAGGGACCTGAATTTGAGTCCCTCATTGGACACACACACTGGCCCTGCCTTTGGGAGAGCCACATGGTTTACCTCCAACTCCATTACAGGAAGTTCCCGTGCCTGCACATTGAATGAAATCACAGGCCCATTCCCCATCTCTATAATTATGGTCACTGGAGTAAAGTGTCATAAATAAGGTCAAGCAGCGGAAGAAGAGGAGCCATTTTTGTGAAAAGGGACTTTGAAATAGTAACACTCAGTTGGCTATTTAAGTTCTTGAACACTTACATCTTCAAAAAGCCTCACTACTTCACATTTGCACCACTTCAATGGGCCCCCTGACGAGATGGCTCAGGTTCCAAGAATCCATTCTTTTTCTATTTTTACCTCTAAAGGTGTTTTAAGTTATAAATGTCTCCAGAATCCTCTTCTGCCTCCTTGCCTATTGCATTTGCACTCTGAGAAACGTCTGCTCTGAGGCTCTCCTCTCCTAACCGGCTGACTCCACCCCCACTGGCCCCATGGGGAATAAGCTACTTCCTCCCGCCTCCCCTCTCTTCAGCCCCCATTAGACTATCAACTCCTTGAGGGGAGGGACTAGCTTGCTTGTATTCCTAGTGCTTAGCACAGTACCTAATAAACATTGGCACTATTCCATTTAAATCAATCACAAGAAAAAATTCAAACAGAATCATAGTACTTACTTCAACAATCAAGACGTTCTAGAAAAAAGGAAAGAAGGTGAAGTCATTCTTCAGTTCAAGTCAGAAAGTGAATGTTTTCAATTCCCAACCCCATCCCATCACTAGGGTAATGCTTTCCAAACCTTGAGCTAGAGGCCCACATGGATGGGGCTCTAACTCTATGTGCATAGAGTTTAAACATCCCTTCAAGTAGACAGACTGCCTCACACATACATGTATTCATTTTCCCAATGTATATAGACACTGTTGTAATCAATAAGACACATTCAAAGTGCTACTGGATTCACAAGAACTTTTTTTCATCAAGCACCAAGTATTTATTTTCCTCATCAGTAGATACGAAGTGTCCTATCCAATAGTAGACTCCTATTATGTAGGGAGCTGTGAAATTTCTTGATGCTACAAGGGGTCCTCAAATTTGAAAAGCTCTATGCAACTGTGCTTATGGAACATTGTTTAAAATAAGTGGTCCATCAATATGGAAAAATTCAATATAATGGAGTTAGAATAAGCTCTTGGGGCCTTAGGTCCCTTCCAGCTTTACATTTATGATTCTAAGCCTGTTCATCTCCCTGGGCCTGTTTCTTCCACAGTAAAAAGGGAGGAGGTTGGACTAGGCCTTAGAGGTCTCTTCCATCTCTCTACATCCAGAATCCAGGCTATGGAAAGTCAGAGTTGCAATTCTGGGCCACAAGTTATACTACATTGGTTTCTGCTAATATAATCTTGTACCTTCAAACAACTACGCCTTAGGAAAATCACTGGAGCATCTATGTGGAGGATGAATCGGAGAGGGGAGAGACCAATTAGAAACCAGTTCCAAAAATCTCAGCAAAAGGCGATGAGGGTCGTGAGTGCAAAGAAGCTGGAATGGAACTAAGAGGTTTTGGAAAGATGGAATTGGTTGTCTGTGGAGAGTGAAGGAAAGGCATGAGGCCAAGGAATACTCCAAAGTTGTGAACCTGGGTGACTGGAATGATAGAGGTAACTCTTGAGAGAAATAGGGAGGTTAGGATGGAGTCAGTCTGGGCAGGGTGGGGTCAACAGAGCAAATTTTGTTTGAACACCAAGTTTGAGATGCTATACATCTATCTCAAAGCTGTCTGGGTGGCAAATATTCTTTAAAATGTGTTTGCAAGCCCTGAAGATATCCCTGAAGTCCTATGTTGTCTTAAGCTTTATTGAGCTTATATGCACCCATACATATAAAATTAAAGAACTCTACATTTCCTAACAGGTAATAAGACTCCACAGTGTCTGGACAAAGCCATGGTAGCATCAACTATAACGAGTCTTTTAACACACAATGCTCTTTCTTTCTAATTCAATATACAAACCTTTCCAGTTAAAGTTGAGAGATCATCTCCACCAATCACTTTTATGTCCCCTGTTGACTGGTCATTCTGATTGAAAAGAAAAAGTATTTCCAACACTCCAATTATGACAGAAGAACCAATGAGAGGATTTCAGAAGGTAGCTCTCCATGCCACTGGGACATTACGACATATATAGTTAGATAGAAGGATGAAGGGAACAAATTCCTAGTAATTGTTAACTGGGGAGTCACAGGAAATGTTTCTTAGTACCTAGGGGGTTGGCACGAAGGTGGGAGTAAGAATACAGGTATAGGAAAATGCTGTTGGGACCCTGGCCTGCAACAGCAGCTTGCCATAACACGGGCAGCATACTCTGGCAGTGTTTAGCACGCTGCTAAGCTGCTAGACATCTTAAACTCTTTCTTGCTAACCAAAAGAATTTCAACTTAGTATCTGGGGGTTATTTTTTCTGTGATTGCATCTCCAGCTTTTTAGTGGGAGTCTAGGGATAAATAGGATTCAGAAATGTAGGTAGATAAGAAAAAAAAATTAAATTTGTAAATAGCTGCTTTTTGCAGCCAGGATTAACTAAACAGGCAACATACACTTAATTGTTTGTTTATTTGTTTCTCTCAATGCTCTTGAGAGTGGTGGCCTGGTTTAGTGGAGAGAGGGTTAGCCTTAGAATTAAATCAAACCAACCAGCCAACCCAGTCCTACCTCTGATAACAAGCAAATCACTTATTAAAGCATCAGGCAACTCTTAAGTCTAGATAGTTACAGCTGAGCTGCTGATGGACTACCATCAGTGGAGGAAGTCCCCACACTGATGGATGGACCCCCCTCCCCCAATTTTATTAAAATGCTGAATTTATTTCACTTCCCTTTGTCTGACTGCCATCCCTACTCTCTTCTGTCATATCATTCCAAATATATGTACCCAATAAATGAATCCAAGGGAAGAAGTGCACTGTTAAAAACTAATGGACAACATATTCTTGGCAAAGTATTCTGGATGACATCTATCAGATTCAGTGGGAAAAGTTTTCATTCTGCATTATAAAAAGGACAGCTAAATATCAACTATTACTGAAATAAGATGTTGGGAAATTTTTTTAAACAAATTTAAAATTATTTTCTAAGAAAGATTTCAATAGGTTGAGATGTTGAATAGCCTCTGGATTGAACATCCTGAAGCAATTCTTTAGCGTTGTGCAATTTGCCTTCTACTTCGGGAAAAGAATAAACTACCCTTTTCTATGCTTGCCTGAATGTTTTCTTTAATATCCTCAGGAGAGCTAGCTTCTTGGGGACTTAGAGGAGTCTTTTCCTCACTTTCGAAGGACTCCTGGCTTTTTGATTTGGGTGTAACCGGCTCGGAATCTGTCGTCTCCTCCTCTGTGTTGGGCGTTTGTCCATTCTGTGTTGGACTATCAGGATCAGACTTGTTCTCTACAGGATTATTATTTTCAACGTCCTCCTCTTCCTCCTCCTCTTCCTCCTCCTCTTCTTCCTCCTCTTCCTCCTCCTCCTCTTCCTCCTCCTCCTCTTCCTCCTCTTCCTCCTCTTCTTCCTCCTCCTCCTCCTCCTCTTCAATCTCCTCTACCTCCTCCTCATCCTCCACCTCCACCTCCTCCTCATCCTCATCCACCTCTTCTATTTCTTCCTCATCCTCTGCCTCATCATCATCTTCTTCCTCCTCTTCCTCTTTTTCCTCCTCTTCTTCGTCTTCCTCATCTTCTTCAGACAGTTTTACCTTTTTCAGTGGAATCTTGTCATCAATTTCAGAAGCAGCTCTCTTGGCAGGAAGATTTACAAGTTTCACATTATTTTCTTCTACTTCTTCCTCTAGCGCGACTAGGTGCTGGCCACTAATGTACACAGGCCCAGAACCACATTTTAGACGTAAAACAACCGGTGGGGTAATCTCAAAGCCACCAAGTGAAACTGTGGGCTGCACAGACAATTTCAGTGATGCCAGGGTGACTGTAGTTGGGCTGCCTTCGAAATTCAGGGCCTCGGCTTCAACGACATGCAGTTCATCCTTGGCACTAGCTCCTAAGCTCACTGTCCTCAACGAAAGCTGCTGTTCAGTTTGCTCATTCACCACCTTGAAGTGGAAATCTTTGTCTGCCTTGAGTTCACAACCGAAGAGGAAGCTTTGCGCCCGGATGTGGTTCACATCCATATCTGTGTTCTCCGAGGGGCAGCTGTATGAAAGGCAGCGAGCAATTGGGGTGGGGTGAGCAACGGGTGGCTGCTGGACTCTGTCTTCCGTGGGGTTCTGCTCAGGATGGAATCACACAGAAGAAAAAAAGCAGGAAAGTATATTCTTTCAGGCCATTAGGACAGTGCTTTCCAAATATTTTCAGTCTACCTGTTAACTTGTTGAGAAGCATTCATTTCCCCTGCAGCCAGCTAGTCAGAGAACCAAACATGTCTTCCTCCACCTTTTATAACCCTTGACCACATTCTATGCATGTATATATTACATACATACAAAAATGTCTACAGAGCATACAGCTCAAGGATCTGTCAGCGCAGGCACCTCTTCCCATTGACACAAACTGTGACCTTTCCATGACTTCAGAGGGTCCTTAAGAGTTGCTGTGACCAAAAAATTCATCACCATGTGGCCAGCCTGGTAGTATAAGCCTTTCCACACTTAGCTGGCCTGGTTTTAGAACAGACATACAGACTATAACCAACCAGGCCTATACCTGAAGCCTTTCCAACTTGGTAGAACCCTGCTAGGGCCTGGAGAACTCTGGCTTATCCTCCAAGGACCCAAGTTCAACTTCACATTATAATGAGGCATCAGAACAAGACTTAAGTGCGTGTACCTATAGCTTATGATATACATGCATACATTTATACATGTATTACACAGATATACATGTGTACAACACACAGATGCCACACACATTACACATATACCTGCACATGTGTATACATACGTATATGTATGTATGTGTATGCATGCACAGAGACATACATACATTCTAGCCATACTCCCTTTCCTCCGTTCAAATCTTAGGAAAGGGATGTGAGAAGATAAATCTACAAATATAAGGGACTGGGATAACAACAAATCTTTATTAAGCACTTACTATGTGCCAGGCACTGTGCTGGCATTTAATACCACATAGTACCGTCAACTGCTACTCTGGGGCACACAGTCTTCAGATCTGTTTAGTCTGTGGAACCTTTTGTTCTTTTCTTTTTGGGAAATGCCAGAATCCTGGGTTGGGGCCAGGGCTTAATACTGGTGAAGGCACAAATTAAACACATTCACCACAACCACACTTTCTTTCTTGGAGTCTTCATTAAATCCTGAAAACTGAGTTCTATGGACCACAGACTGAAAAACTACCACCTACAGCTCCAAAGGAATGAATAGGTCTGCCTAAAACGTTGTCTAGGCACCCAAGTAATTGGGAAAGGGCCACACCCCATGTCTGCGGGCACTGGTCTTTGAGTTGGTTTTAATGGTTTCCTTATTACCATCACAGGTAGTACCTATGCCCATTCCTAATCATTTAAATCAAGTGGGTTTTCTTGCTCTGCCCTTTGGTGCAGTCTTGAATTATATTTGCTTTTTATATGTTTATAGAAGATAAGCTTCAAGCAATCTAATGTCAAGATGTATAGCACTATTTAACCTCAGAGTTAGTGACTACATACACATGCACACAAAGGTCAAGCTGAAAAGCTACAACAAAAAGGACTAGAAGAAAACACATTGTGAACCACAATTATCTTTTCCCACTCTGGTCAGATCACAATCTGAGGTATTGTGTTCAGGTCTGGGTGCCACATTTGAGGAAGGACATTGCCAAGCTGGAGCAGCTCCAGAATAGGGTGACCAGGAGGCCAAGGGAACTGAAGGTCATGTGATACAAAGATCAGTTGAAAGACCTAGGGATGTTTAGCCTGGGAAGAGAAGACCTGGGGGTAGGGTGGGAGGAGGGTGGATGATTTGAAGTGCTTAAAAGGCTACTATGGGGAAGAGGTATTGGACTTATTAGGCCCCAGAAGGGAGAACTAGGAGCAACAGGTAAAGGTTTGGCCTCAATGTAAGAAACAACTTCTTAGCAATCAATGGAATGGGCTGCCCTGGGAGGTAGTAGGGTCCCCATCACCGGAGTTCTTCAAGTGGAAGCTGATGACCACTTATTCAGACATGAATTGGAATAGACGACCAATTGTCCTTTCCAACTCTGAGATTCTTATGGTTTTTCTAAGTATTATCAGCCATCAAATGGCAACTTTTACACTGATGTTTGTGTGTATGAAATAAACTTTGAAACATCCATATCTGCAGAGCTCTCCTCCAATGCTTTACTGTGGCACAGGGGTAGCAATAGTTGTTCAAGCTCTGGCAGGCTCTACTACGCTGTAAAGGCTTTGAATAGGTCTTGGCAACAGACCAAGTCTGCTTTCCAAGGATCAGCCTAGCTAATTATGGGGAAGCTCATCGCCAGTAAGTTAGCCACTTGGTAACGAATTCTTTGGCCATGGCAACCCCAGAACAAAGAAAAATACAAAATGGCCAGCATTTCTCCATCTGCTACTGGACTGATGAGGATTAAGTGGTGAAGGGGGCAAAGGGTGATCTGTATGAAGCTAAAGATTAAGGTGAAACATAGGGTCAGGTTCAAATACAATCCTTTATTTGCCCTGTACTTCTTTGTCTATGGAAATGTTGACAAGTTTATAAAAAAATTGGAAAAAAAAGATTAAATTGGCCTTTGGTGCTCTAAACTTGAGATCTTTCTTTGTCCAGGGAATGAGGGGACATATTACTAGAGGAATGAAATCCTGTCGATCTCAATACTCTTGCTATAAATGAGCCCAGAAGAGAAGAGGAAGCTGCAATATATTACCAGCCAAGAATTGTGGAGAAGTGGTATAAAGGATGTCACCAGAGAGATGCAGAACCGGAAAGGAAGGTGGGTCAGTCATGTAGTGAGAGCAAGGGACAACAGATGGACAAGCCGTACACTCCAATGGTATCCGTGCGTTGTCAAGAGATCTAGAGGAAGGCTCCTATCCCAGCACGTTGGGTGGACTCCCTGTGGAGGATCTACAGGAGGACATGGACAAGAGGCGCACAGGATAAGAAGGCGTGATTGGCGTTGCGGATCTGCATCGCTGGAAGGAATGCCCGGATCAAGGAGATCACAGATCTATCCAAGTGCCTATAAAGTCATTTTAATCTTGAAGCAGGAAGCAGCTGCTTATTCGTGACCCATAGCAAGTGAGTGTCACTGAAGACTGACGGTTGTGACTTGGCTGTAATGAATGAGGAATGCTGCTGTAAGAGGCGAAAATGAATAGCTGATTTTCAACCAGAAATCTCTACTAATATGGAATGAAGAAAGAAATAGGGCATGATACCCAAGGGAGGTGTGAACATTTGTCAACAGATCATAATTCTTAAGTTTCCCATGTGGTGTGAGATTTCAAACTCTTCACAGATTTTTTTTTTAAATGGGAAAGAAGAAATTGGGGCAGAAGGGAGGGAGAGGCAGGAGAAAATAGCAATATCAGAAAGGAATACATTTTGTTTTTAAAGGAGAGGAGTTTAGAAAACACTTTCTTTAACATCACTCATGGTCAGACTGATCTTGTTTTAGGCACATAACAGCTCATTTTAATTTTCCCTTTGATTATTGACTATGACACAAAAATGGCAAATGCCTATCACCCTTACCTGTCATGAACAGAGAGCCGGGGCAAACTCTCCTACTGTTCAGACTTTATTGCCCTCACAAAATACTTTAATACAAAATTTATTATAGACTGTGAAATGAAATCAAAATTAAAAAGGAAATGACACTTGCACGATGCATCAGTAGTGTTCTTTATTTCTTTGCATGGTAAGAAAATTCAATAACTTACAGAAAGTTTCATGATTAGTATGGATTAGCTAGCTTACAATTCACTGTTTTAAAATAACTTTAAAACAAGTGGTCAGAGATCAGCATGTGAATTCATTTTTTCCTCCTCCCATTAATGTTAGCTGATCCCATAAACAATTTTAATCTCCATTTCATGGCTTTATGAAATTAAGCTTCCAATTTTTAAAACTTTCCACTACCTTTCCCCATGTATATACTTGAAATACACTCTTTCATGATTCACTGCCCTCTTCCCAAATTTTTTCTAATTATTTCTGGAAACAAATGTTTTTCAACAGCAGATTTTTTTTAAAAGTGCAAGTTAAAAGATTCACATGGATAGCCACAAGACAGAAATTAGTTAATTAGCATTTTTAAAAAGAATTATTTTTGCCTCCACTAAAGTCCTATGCCTCAATGTGATGTGGTAGGTACCCTGGATTTTCTAAACCTATACCAGTGGAGCACGTGCTCCAACAGGTCCTACCAAGCTGGAAAGGCTTCGAATACAGGCCCTGTGATGTCTGTCATTTGAAGAGAATTCCAAGTTTGGAGAGGGCAGAAGGGGAACGAATGACATTTTTAGCTACAGCAACTCTGTGCCAACCAAGTTACAGAAGGGTTGAGATCTGCATCAATGGAGAGGATATCCATTCTAATGAAATTACAGATCCCGAAAGTCCTCAAGAATTTTGGCTGGCAGGGGAACATTCGAAGAATTTGATTTTCCCCTTGTTTTCAATTTTTAAGACAGTTTTAGGCAGAGTCTGCTCCAATTTCTTAAATAAAATTCTATAGGAAAATCGGAGTAGAAAAATCTGCTTCTCTTTTTAAATAGTAAAAAACTAGACATTTTTAAAACTGCAAGTTTTTCATTAATCTAGTTCACCTTAATAATCCTTTAGGATCTAAACACAACCTAAGTAACTTTAATGTGAATAAAAATCTTAAAAACAATTAAATCTTAAGATATGCACATGCCCTTCCTTGAAGTGCAGCTATTAAGAACATCAGAAAAGAATATTTAATTCTTAACACTTCCTAGTTCAAAATAAATAGATTTCATTCAGTACAATTATTTCTGACATCTACTATTCTCTGCTCTGTTAAAGGAAAAAGTTCTCTGTCCAATTTCCTAGGCATATGAGTTCTGGTCATAAAAAAACAATTCCAATTTTCTCAGGTGGCTAGTGGAAGAGGCATGGACCCCCTCATAATGGAGACATATTGCAACAAGTTTTAACTTGCAACAGCTGCAACCTCGAGGTCAGTTGGCCTTGCCACCAACAGCTGCGGCTAATGAATGGGGGTGAGTGTTGTTTTGCTTGCTCACAAAAAAAAAGGAAAAAATGAATGACCCTTATTTAGCACAAAGATTCTCAAATTTTGTGTGCAGTTAAACAAATGTGCAAGTGAAACATCTGGCATGTTACAAGAAGCTTTTGGGATGGAGTAACGTCTGGCCAGAGCTTGAGTTGGCACAAAAACCTGTAAGATGGTGGTGGGGAAGACAACATTCACACTAAATGGTTTGGCCTATTGCCAACAGAGATAAGTACCAAAGGATTAGTTCCTTCAAACAAGCAAACCATTGTGCGAATGAGGCCGACTCCCACACCCCAGTTCAAATTGAAAGAGAAAGCATTCTCAAAGAAAACCCACATGTGAGGAGTTTCTGTGCCACCCATTCTAAGTAAAGAACAGAAATAGTGAATATGACATTGGCTCTGATCTTTTGAGTGAAGTGAGAAAAAATAACAGGCTTTTTTGAGGAAGCAAGTAATCAGGATGAAAATAAAGAGTGTTTCCAGCATGATGATTTGGGGGGGGGAAGGTGCTCAATTCTACAGTGGAAAATTACAGGAGTCCCAAGACACCCAAAAGTGTATATATTCAATCACAAATGGACACAGCACTCTCATTGTTCATACAGAATTCATCCCCATGACAATTAAACAATTACTTCTGCAGAAATTCAGAAGCAATAGAGAACTTTCTGTGGGAAGCAAAAAACAAAAACAAAATCTGATTGGTTTCTTCATCATAGCTCAGACAGTTGCTCAGACCATAAGTTACTGATTGGGAAACAGGTTTTTATCAAAAAATTATATTATGTAACCTACCTTATTGAGGCTCAGCTCCAAGCAGCATTTGGCTTTTACTCAAAATCCAATATATCCTCTGAGGACATATACTTACCTCAAGTGCAGGCATGTTACAAATGCCAAAGGCAGTTTTTTAAAGCCACAACTTACTTAAATTCATGTCATAGATTTACTTTTGTCTTGAAAGCAAACTAAATGAAATTGAAAACCATAGAATTTAGTACTTCAGAGAACCAGTGGCTCAAGCTTTACAGAAAATGGACAGAAAACCTCCAGTTCCCATGTAAAAACACATTCCTAACAATCCTTCCACAGTGGGCTCTGCAATCACCTTAAACAACCTTGAATATACTTACACAGTAGCTCTTCAATCTGATAAAATCTACCGTCATAGGAATTGATTTATCACTATTCCTGTTCAGTGCCTTGATATAATCCAGCAAATCAGCAAAGAATTTATAGCCACCCTTGAGGACACAGAGGGCAACGATATGGTGGCCTCCCATCTCTTTCATCACATCTCGTGCCAAACGTTCGGTCCTAATTAGAAAAAACCCAAAAATTTAATAGAATGTGTTTAATATTGAACACTCTTCCCTAAAACTCTCTGAGCCTGAGTCTTGAACTGTATTAATCTACCCCACCCCTTACTGCCCCCCCACAAAGAATTCTCATTTTATTAGGGTAAAAAGCAATTCACTAGAAAGCCAAGCATACAGGGAGACACATACAGTATCCAACAATCAATTTCTTCCGTGCAACTTGTTGCACAGAAGACATGACACCATTTATTTTTAGAAGAATGTCTGCATACTCCAGATGCACAGCCTAATTTGGTCCATTGCTCAGTAATGAGAAGGCAAATATACAACTCTAGAACTTTCACAGAAGTGTTCCCCATGCTCCCCAGCATCTCACCTGGGGTTCTACTTCTCCAGTTCTATAATACTCATCACTATAGATCTTCACTATCCAATGAGGTTTTTAAATTTTGAAATAGTTTCCTGGATACTTTTGTTTTTCACAGTCATTTTCCAACACAATTAAACAAAGGAAATTATCTCTACTGGGATCCCATCTGATGGTGTATGGACACTCTGTATCTGTAGTCTACCACCTGAATCATCCAAGGAGAGAGGTATGTGTTTGTTTCATCATCAGCCTTTTGGTTTTTGGTTTTGTTTTTTTTTTTTAAGTGAAGAGGATTTTAAAATATGAAGAAGTATAAGAAAGGTAGCATAACACAATGGCAAGAGAACTAGACCCGGATTCAGATGACCAGGGTCCAAATCTCAGCTGTTTAATTTCTTTAGGCCCCAAACAATCATAGAGGTAAAACTGGAATGGACCTGGGGGCCAATTTGTCCAATCCTCTTATCTTACAGGTGACAGGACTAAGGACTAGATAGGTTAAATGTCTTGCCTATTATCACAGAGCTAACAACTGTCAGATTTTGAACCCAGATTTTCAGTATTCTATCTAAGTTCAATACTCTACTTTCATCATGCCAATTTCCTGATGAGACTTGATTGGACTTGATGGTCTAGTTTTAACACCTAAGTCCTATCTATATCCAACATGCCTTTAGTTGTAACAAATAAAGTTTTCAAACCTTTTACATACATTAGTAACCAACATTTTTTTTAAAATCACATCAGTTTTGTGATTAAAAAATAAATTATGGGGGCAGCTAGGTGGCGCAGTGGATACAGCACTGGCCCTGGATTCAGGAGGACGTGAGTTCAAATCCAGCCTCAGACACATAACATTTACTAGCTGTGTGACCCTGGAGAAGTCACTTAACCCCATTGCCTAGCCCCCCAAAAAATTACAATTGTAAAGACTTGACGTTTGCATCAATTTAAAGTCTCACTGACCTGTCCATGATAAGTCCATGAGGAATGAATACTCTTTCCAGATCTTGAGCATAATGCTTAGGGATGCAGAATAAGTCCAGGTCATAGCCTGGTTCGTCATCTTCAATCTGAAAAAGAAAGTTTCCCAAAAATAAGAGGGCTTCACTAGAAATAGTACAGGCTGCTGACCCTAATCTGGGAATATCAGATCTTAGGCTAACAGTTACATGTCAAGCCACAAGAGTAACAAGAGACTGCAGTTCCCCCAAGGTCCTAACTTATCAGTCTACAGACAAATAAGAAGAAGCACAGTTGAGGCCTGAGCTTAAGTCTAATCGCCAGAAATTTGAAACTAAAGCATCTGCTGAACATTCATGTTGCCCATAATTGATTCCTCTACTGCAACTTGGAAAGAATGGAGTTGCAAAGTCATTGTCCTAAAACAATGGAAAATGAATTACAAAGAACAAGCTTGTCTTTAAAGAAGAGACCTCTGTCCTACCACCCTTCATAGAGTTAGGGGGTATAGAACATTACCTATAATGTCCTCCCCCCCCCAACATTTGATCAGTTTTGCTTAAAAAAAATTTTTTTCCTTCCCCCTTTAAAACAATTTTTTGCTCTGCAAGAAGGTTCCCTGGGAGGAGGACAAGGGAATGATACAGAGGGAAGGAAAATTTAGATGGTATAAAAATGAAATATATCAAATGTCCCATTTGGTTGTCTTTCACAGCCATTTGTACTCACAAAATCCCAGAATGTCAAATCTGACTTTCCCCATTTCCCTGGTCTGGGTAGGCTCCTAGGCCCTTACTGTTTCTGCCAATAATATCAACCACAGCAAAGGCTCCCCTCCAGCTCTGAAACAGGAAGGGCAGAGCTTTTCTTGGAAGGCACAAGGTTAGGGAAGTAAGGGACCATGAGTGATTGGCCACAGAGCAATCTCAGGAAATTAGGAAGCTACATTTCAAGCTAACAAAATTGCAGAATCTGTCTCTGAAGAGATCCCATAGACCATCTTGTCTAAGCTGAACAAGAATCCATTCTACAACATACCCAATTAAGAAGTGACCACTAGCCTCTGTTTGAAGACTTTTACTGAAGGGGAAACTATTATCGTCCCAGTTAGCCCCTCCCGTTTTTGGAAACCTCTATTAATAAGTTTTCCCCAAATTCAACCTGAAACCTGCCTCTTTTTTCAACTTAGGCTCATAAACCTAAACTGGAGAAAGAGTGTCAGAGGTCATTTGGTCCATCCAACCTCCCCGTCATGATGCTGCCTACAGCCCAGCACAGGCCCTTCTCACCTCACCTGGACTATTCCAATAGCCTGCTGCTTGGTCTTCCCGCCTTAAGTCTCTCCCCACTCCAGTCTACCCTCCATCCCCTAGCTGTCAAATTAATCTTCCTAAGGCATAGGTCTGACCATGTTATACTACCCTCATCCTACAAAAAAAGTCCAGTGACTCCCTAACACTTCCAGGATCAACTATAAAATCCTGTTTGGCATTCAAAACCTTTAATGTAACTTGGCCTCTCCCAGCTGTACAATCTTATGGTTTACTCATTGCAACATACTCTGGAATCCAGTGACACTGACCCCCTTACTGTTCCTCCCACATAATATACTCCATCTCTGACTGAATTTTTACTGGCTATCCCCTTATGGCTCTCTCTCCTGGCTCCCCTGGCTGCCTTCGAGTTCCAGATAAAACCTCACCTACACTAAGCATTTCCCAATTCCCATTAATGCTAAGTTCCTTTCTTCTGTTGGTTTTATCTATTTATCCTGTATGTATCTTGTTTATATGTAATTGTTTGCATACTGTCTTCTCTATTAGACTATAAGCTCATTGAGAGCAGGGACTGTCTTTTGCCTGTCTTTGTCTTCCTAGCTCTTAGCACTGTGTCAGGTACCTATGACAGGTACTTAATGAATGCTTGTTGACCAACTGACTGGATGGAGTGCTAGATTTGGAGTCATGAAGATTAGAGCTGAAATCCTACTTCCCATAGCTACTTCCCCTTACAAAGAGTGATTAAACAACAACGGGCAATCTGGTTCAGTAACAAGGCACCGACACAAGACTCTACCCCCTCCCGGTTTAATTTTCCAACCAAATTAAATTTCCTCCCTCTCTACTTGTGAATTCACCTTTGGTGATGAAACTTCGGGCATCTAATTATAACTTAATTTATATATTGATTTAAGCCCACTCTCTGCAATGCCATGAGGTATATATATAGTAAAAGGTTTACCCTCTGAATTTTACAGGGTGATAAAGAAGGCTCAAGAGTTTGTGACCTCTGCAGCCACACAACTAATGGTACCAGAGCCAGAATTGGAACACAGGTGTTTCCTAATACCAAGCCCAACCCTCTCTCCAGGACTATGCCGCCTCTGTAGAATATGAGGAGCCTGCTTAGACCAACCATTGATTAAGGGCCAACTACGAGCCAGGGACTTTTGAAGGTGCTGAGGATACAAAGACAAAACCCAAACTAGTCCCTGCCCTCAAGGAGCTTCTATTCCATCGACGGGAAAATGTACATTTAAAATTCAATATAAAACACAGGAAGTTAAGAAAATAGGAAATGTACGAGTATTACATCAGAGTGGGGATACCTTTTATGTATGGGATGGGCTAGATGGCCCAAGGTCCCTTCCAATTAAAATTCTGTCATTTTATGGTCAGATCTGTGCTTCCTCAGTACAGAGAAGCCCAAGTTTGAAGAGAGGCAGTGGGGGGGGGGGGAGGTTGGGGAAAGAAGACTGGATTTGGAATGAAAATAACCGAGTTCAAATGCCACCTGTCCGACATCTTAAGTGTGTGCACAGGTGCGCATGCTCGAGAGTAGCTGGGCAAACTGCTTAACTTCTCGGAGCTCCAGGTACTCTGTTTATAAAATGGAGATAAAGATGGGCCAAAAAATGAGATGAGAGCTATGAATGCATTTCACTAACTGCAAGGTGCTATACAAAATAAATGTTATTAATTAATTAATATCATCTATAATTTTGTAAATGTTAATTAGCATTTGGGATTATGTTCTTTACAATTTTGTTAATGTTTCAAGGAACCAATGAGATAATGATATAAATGCATTCCATTAACTACTGCACAGTGCCACACAAAATAAAAGAGCATTGTTAGCAATTTATTAATATCATCCTTAACAACAATGTTAACAATAATAAGTAGTTTACAGGACTGCTTTGAGGAGCAAATGAGAAAATGGCTATGAATGCATTACATTAACTGCAAGCTACTATACAAAATAAAATAACGTTGTTATTAGTTCATTAATATTGTCCATACAATTTTGTCAATGTTAAGAACTAGAAATTAAGATTGCAATCTTTACAATTTTGTTAATCTGAAGAGCACATGATAGAATTAATTTTATTAACTGCAAGGTTCCATACAAAATAAAATAGGATTGTCATTAATTGTTAATATTATTACTATTAAAATGTTGTTAAGGTGTTTTTACCTTTACAATTCTGTTAACATTAAAATTAGTTTATTTGTGTTTTTTTTTAACAATTAGTTTACAGAATTGCTGTGAAGAACAAATCAGACATTGGCCATGAAGGCATGTTGTGAACAGCAAAGTCTTAATATCTTTGTGATTTTGTTCATGTTAATACCATTTGGGATTATGCTCACTAGCTGCAAGGTGATATACAAAACAAAATGGCATTGCTATTACTTTCTTAAGCCAATAAACTTTTGTTAATAATTATAACATTTATGGTAGGGCTCTATAATGTAAAGTTACAAAGGATATAGGATTGTGGCGAGGTAATGTGGTGAGATAATAGCCAGGAATACATTTCACTAACTGCAAAGTGCTAAATAAAATATTAACATGGTTATTAAAATTATCTTTTAAATTTTGTTAATGTTAATAACTAGTATTTTGGACTGTGATGTTTACCACTTTAAGGTGAAGAGCACATGAGATAACAACATGAATTCATTTCATTAATTACAAAGTGCTACACAAAATAAAATGGCATCATTAATTTATTAATATTATCCATAATTTTGTTTCTGTAAATAATTAGTATTGTGCTCTTTATAGTGTTGCTAACATTAACAATTGCTTTATAGTATCTCAGTGAAAGGCAAATGAGATAATGGCCACAAATGCATTTCATTAACTGCCAAGTGCTAAAACAAAATAACAGCATTATTATCACTATCTTTGTGATTTTGTTTACATTAATAATTAATACTTAGGATGGTGATCTTTTCAGTTTTGTTAATGCAAAGAGCACACAATATAATGATATGAATGCATTTCATTAACTGGAAGGTGCTATACAAAACAGCACCATTAACATCTTTATAATTTTGTTAATGTTAGTAACTAGTATTTGGGATTGAAATAGCTTTACAATTTTATTAATAATGACATGAATCCACTTTATTAATTGCAAGGTGATATTCAAAATAAACCAGGATTGTCATTTAATTTATTAATACAATTTTAAATAATCTTATTAATGTTAATAATTAACATTTAGGATTGATCTTTACAATGATGTTTATAAGATCACTGTGAAAAGCAAACAAGATAATGGCCACGAATGCATTTCATTAACAGCAAAGTCTTAATAGCTTTGTGATTTTGTCAATGTTAATAACTCATATTTAGGATTGTGATCTTTACCATTTTGTTTAGAGATGATGATATGAATTCAGTTCATTAACTGCAAGGTGCTACACAAATAAAGTGGTGTTATTAGTATAATTTTGTTAATGTCAGCTAGAAATTAAGATTGTGATTTTTACATTTTGTTAATGTCAAGAGTAAATGTGATAATATACATTTATTTCATTAACTGCTAGGTGTTATACAAAATAACATGGCATTGTTATTAACTTATTATTCTTATTTTTATCAAAATTTTGTTAATGTATTTTTACCTTTACAACAGTATTAACATTAACAATTAGTTTACATGACTGTTATGAGGAAGAAATGAGACAATGGCCATTTCATTAACTATAAGGTGCCATACAAAATAAAATGGCATTATTATTAACTTATTAATATTACCTTATAATTTTGTGAATGTTAATAACCAGTATTTAGGACTGTGATCTTTACCACTTTGCTAATGTTATGAGGAGCAAATGAAATAGCAGCTTTCAACTCATTTTATTAACTGCCTGGTGCTATACAAATTATTCATATTATTTCTGTTAGAATTTTGTTAAGGTATTTTTACCTTTACAATTCTGTTAACATTTACAATTAGTTTATAAGATTGTGAGGAGAAAATGAGATAATGGCCATGAGCGCATTTCATTTATTGTAAGGTGCTATACAAAATAATAGCATTTTTATTAAATTATCTTTATAATTTTTGTAAATACTAATAATTAATATTTAGGATTATGATCTTTGGTTTCGTTAATGTAAAGAGCAAACGAGATATTGATATGACTACATTTCATTAAGTGCAAGGTGTTATACAAAATAAAATAGCACTGTCATCAATTTATTTTTATCTTTATATGTGTTAATTTAAGTAATTAAGTTTGTGGGTTTGGTTGTTTTTTGTTTTTGTTTTATTTTTTTTAGCAATAATAATAAAGCTGCCAGCATCCAATGCACCATTAAATGTGTAAATAATACTTGATACTCAAGGCAGGTAGGTGGGGCAGTGGATAGAGCACAGGCCCTGGAGTCAGGAGGACCTGAGCTCAAATATGGCCTCAGACACTTAACACTCACTAGCTGCGTGACTCTGGGCAAGTCACTTAACCTCAATTGCCTCACAAAATGATGATGATGATGATGATGATGATGATGATGATGATGATGATGATGATGATGATGATGATGATACCTGATACTCAAACAATCAGCCCAAAATGTGTTCAGTCCCTACCTTTCCTTCTGGTTTGACTCCCATTCACCATGGTTCTTGCCGGGATGTATGAGTGTTCCACTGACACTCTCTGAGCAGCACTACGGCCTGAACACTGAGGTCACAGACCAGCTTGGTTGAACCCTGAGATCTTAACAGGGAGCATCTTGCAGAAAACTGGCACTGAAACCACTTGCATAGATAACACTCTGATTGACCAAGTAAAAGAAAACTTGGGCAAGAAGGGCAGTATTTCCACTGAGAAGGTGGCAGACACAGGTGTAACACAGGGCTAGGTGGTTGGGATGCAAAAAGCATAGCCAGGGGCAGCTAGGTGGATAGAGCACCAGCCCTGAAGTCAGGAGAACCTGAGTTCAAATCTGGCCTCAGAACAAGCACTTGACACTTCCAGCTGTGTGACCCTGCACAAGTCACTTAACCCCAATTGCCTAAAAATTAAAAAAAAAAAAGCATAGCCCCTGCCAGCGAGAAGCTTACATTCTAATTAACAGAATAGGAGAATTAGTAATTCTAATTAATAGCATATAATGGACAGTGGTAACCAAGGAGGATTATTTTGGTCAGGGAAACCACAGGGATGGCATCCAATTTTGAAGGTTTATTAAGCAATGACAGCATTCTACTTTCTCTATGGACACAAGCCATGTCTGGCTTCTCAAACAGTTCAATCAGTGCCCACTGAAGCAATCTTCAGCAAATGGCTAAGGAGGCTCATCCAAACTGGCAAAGATGGCTGCCTGAATGGGAGCCAAACCATGGAGCTCCCATATACTCCAGCAAAATACTGAAATTTGTACCAGTTTGAATGATTTTTTAAAAATCACATTAAAAACCTGAGCGATTTCTTCTACCCTAGACCTGCACAAAAACCCATCCAGAAGTTCTGCCCCCAGAATAGGAAAAGAGGCCACCCTTCCCCCAGCTAAACCAGTAAAACCACCTACCAGCCCAACCAGAGAAATTACCAGGGTGAGTTCATTAGAAGGCTCCAAGGAGCAGGGCAGCGGCCAGGCCACTGGAGCACTCAGACCAGGACAGCAGGAGTCCCTAGGAGTCCCTATTCTTCCATCCCTGAAGATCCAGTGCTCTGAACTTCAAAGATGGGTGGGGAGCATGCCCTAACTCTGGGAGGTGAAGTTCAGCACAAGAACACGGAGCAAGAGCATCCCACCCAAAAGCCAAGTGCAGAAGGAGGTGGAATCTTTCCCTAACACAAAGCCCCAATTCAGGAACTCAAACAGGAGCAAATCAGACACTGACCTGTATACAAAACTAATGCAAATTTTGATATTCCTCCAAAAGAAGGAAAGAGAAACAAGCTTTTATCAAGCACCTACAATGTGAAAGAAGGGCAGCTAGGTGGCACATTGGATAGAGTTCTGGGCCTGGAGTCTGGAAAACCCCAAAAGGTGTCAGAAAGAGTCAGACATGACTGAAAAATGATTGCAGTATGTGAAAGAAAACAGTAAAACAGTAAACAGAAACTCAGACGAAAAAGGATGGTCCACAGGGACTGCATGAATACCTAGAAAAAAAAAACCAAGCAAGAGATTTTTTTAAAATGTAATTAAAGCCTTGGGGGAAAGAAATGTGCCAAATAGCTTAGATAGGAAAGTAGCAAATCTAACCCAAGAAATGGACTCCCTGAAAACAATATTAAAACAAAATCAAGATAAAAAAGAAAAAACTGGAATACAATGTAAGGGATCTGACAGCAAAAACAACTGACCTGGAAAATGGGTCAAGGGGAGATAATTTAAGAGTCTTTTGCCTTTCCCAAACCCATGATTAAAAAAAAAGCCTAGGCACTATTTTTTTCCTTCTTTTTAACACAAAAAATTATGGTTTACTGTAGCAGCATTTGGAAGGAATTGGAAGCTTTTCAAAGTAATAAAAATGTAACTGAACAATATTCCACAAAAAACAAATTGTAATAATTTTTATCTAAATAACTGAGTTGTATAATACTGCCTATCAGTTATAGCAACAGCCAAAGTCAAGTAAAAATGAATCACTAAATCACATATTTATTTTTTAGCCTTTTTTTTAGTGTTTTATTTTTCCCCAGTTACATATAAAAACAATTTTTAACATTCATTTTTGAAACTTTGAGTTCCAAATTAGGAATCCTAAGATCTACTAGAATCAGAGGACAGAAGAAAGGACCCCAAAAGGAAATGTCCCAGGAATGTCAGTCAAAATCCACAGTCCCCACAAAATACTGCAAAATCCAGAAAGAAGCAGTTCAAGTACCAAGAACTCCAGCTGAGCACACAAGATCTGGCAGATTCTTCTAGAAACAAGGAGATCTTGCAATATACTTTCTGAAAGGAAAAAGAGATAGGCTTGCAGCCAAGAGTAACTTGTCCTGCAAAGCTGAGTATAATCTCTCACAAGGAGGAAAAAAATGTACTTTTAACAGAATATAGGACTTACAAGCATTCTTGATAAAAAGACCAGAGCTAAGGAGGAACTTTGAAATGCAAACATAAGAAATCAGAGAAACTCTGAAAGGTAAATTTATTTGAATAACTGGAAGTTGTACTATGATGTAGTGCTAACAGTCTCTCATAGGGGAGAGAACAAACAAGCGTCCTTTCAGAAGTTTAGTATCTTCAAAGGATATTAAAGGAGTTAAGATAAGGAAAAACAGAAGAGGAAAGGGAGATTGGTTCTGTTTTGTGAGTTTTTAAGAGAGGAAAAAGGGAAGTTAAAAGGAATGCATTATTGTAGAAAGGAAGAGGGGGGTGAGTAAAAAGAAAAGCATACAGAGGTACCCTTCCTTTGGGAAATGACTAAATAAACTGGAGTAACTGGATGTAACAGAATTATTATTTTGCCCTAAGAAATGGGCAATTTTAGAGTTAGCTGGTAAGAGCTCTGAACAAATTTACAGCAAAGTGAACAGAACTAGAACAATCTATACAACAACAATATAAAGAAAAACAGCTTTGAAGGCCTTCGATGGAAACCTGATCAATCTAATGAAAAGTCCAAAAGAATGAAGATGGTAAGAGATGAACTTAAAAATGCAGAAACGGACATACATTTTCAGATGTGGCTAACGTGGGAATATGTTTTGCTAGCTTATGCAGCGAGAGCTTTATCTCTCCAGTTTCTTAAAAAAATTGCTCAATGGTAGGGGTACAGGAAGGGACAGATTTATAAAAATTATTGCCAATTGATAAATTAAAACTTAATAGTTATACAGGGTAGGTCTGGTCACAAGCACACAGGCGCAGAACAACAAAGAACTAGAATCTAAAGAGATGGGGGTGTGCTGAGCTTGTCTTAGATAAAACTTTTTGGTCTCAGGATCTCAATTATTGAGGACCCAAAGAGCTTTTGTCTCTATAGGGTATGTTTATTTACATTAGAAATTAAAACAGATAAATTTTAAAAAGAAAAATAAATCTGTTCTGTGTTAAATAACTATTTCCCAAAACAAAATAATTTTAGTGAGAAGAATGGTATTGTTTTATGTATTTCTGCAAATCTCTTTAATGACTGGCTTAATAGAAGACATTCTTCTCCTACTGTCTATTGTGATACGTGATTTTGGTTTTAGTTTAAGAAACAATTCTGGCGTCACAGATAATGTAATTTGAAAAGGGAGGAGTAATTAAATTGGCAGTATTTTATATTTTAGTATTATGAAAATAGTTTTGATCTTTCAGATCCTCTCAAATGGTCTCAGGAACCCCTCAGGAGTCTGCAGAGCTAATATGTGGATCTGAAAGTCAGGTCTTCCTGACTCCAGGTCCATCACTCTGTCCATTTGAGCCACACCAGCCAAACAAATTGTGGTACATGGATGTGGCAGGTTGTTACACCACAGGAAATGACAAAACCGATGATTTCAGAGAATACTGATGCAGAATGAAGTGAGCAGAACCAGGAGAACAATTTAAACCAGGACAACAACAATGTAAAGAAAAAGAGCTTTCAAAGCCCTCTAATCAATTCAATGACCAACAGTATCTTCAGAGAACTATGAGGAAGCCAGAAGAATGGACAAAAAGTATAGAGACAGACCTTTTTACACATGGCCACTGGAGACTCATTTTTTGCTCAACTGTATTTATTTCTTTCTCTTAGTTTTTAGCGGGGGTTGGGGAGAAATCATGGGGAGGGATTTAGTAGCACTGCCAAAACAAGGAATTGTAAAAAAAAAGTTCTTTAATGCTCAAAAGAACAGAAGGAAGCCCAGACCAGTAGGATGGTTTTGAATGTATAGAATTAATTATATAATTTTAAAAAATCAGCCAACAGTCCAAAACAGAGATCCATAGTGTCATATAGGGATTCCTCTATATCTTTTGTTGCGTGTGTGGAAATTTTTTTTTTGGTGTTTTAGAATTAAAAAAAAAAAATCCCCAAACAAAAAACAAAGAAGCCCAAGGATTAATCAAGGCTCATTCTCTCAAAATCTTGTTTGAGAGTGAAAAATCAGAGAGAGAATGTTCAAAAATGAGTGGAACATTTGTCCAGATCCCACCCTCCCACCCCAAGTCCCATATCTGGAAGTCAGTCTAACAGCTTCCCATTGCCACCAAGTATTCACCCAGGCACTAGAAATATGATTGCAGCTCTCTTTTCCAAAACAAATTCAAAAATTTCAAACTCTAACCTACCTGAGCAAATAGTCAACAAATCCTCAGTCACTTAAATACAGATAAAAGTGAAATTTAGCAATAAAAAAGCAAAATATTAATATTTTACATTTATAACACAGCCAAAGCTAATAAACCCAAACAATTAATTGAAATTCAGCCTAAAATTCAAGGATATGTGCTTTAGTTTGTCATGGAAGATATGAAAATACCTTTTATTTTCCAATAAAACAAGCATAACACATCTTCAATAATTTTGTGATTCACCTACATAATCGATGGTCTACAGAAGATTTATGTATGTGTACAGCTCATGCCTGATGTAAAATAATCTTCTTTCTGAGCAACCTTGACAGGAAACAAGGAAATGAAGCAGTCTGCACTTACCCCATCAATTCACCATTTGGGACTGCTGATCGCTAAATACCATGGTCAAAAGATGGCAACAGGATTAACACTGAGGCCCCAAACAAGAAGACAAGAATGGCAGCAAAGAGTAGCCCCAGGGTGAAGAGAAGGACAGTCTTTAATACAAATAAGCTGGTCTATGTTACTAATATCTAGCAATGCTTTCCAACCTTTTAGAATTGTGACATATTCTTATTTCTTTGATTTCAAGAGATCCTCACTGTGCAAAAGGCACTCTATGGCAGATTTCCCTTGTACATTAAAGGGAATTAAAATGCACAAAATATTCTCATGAAATTAATTTTGATAACCCTTTGAAATCATCTGAGACAGCCCAGAGCTTCATTAGGCTGTTAGTAACTACTGAGCTACATAATCTTAAATATTAATTAAATTTATGGACACTTTCATAATTTTATTTTATAATAAGCCTCGCAAATTAGTACTATTTATACGTTTGTATTTTAATATTTTTACTATCAAAATCTTCCTCTTTCTTCAAGGCCCAGCTCGGGATCACCTCCTCCATGAAGCCTCCCTACTCTTCCTTTTGCTTTTCTATTTCAAGCACATACCACAACGACTAGCAAAGAATAGGAGCTTAGTAAATGCTTCTTGATCGATTCCCATGGTTGTTAGTGATCTGTCCCCTCTTCAATTTATCACAGGATCATAGAGAGTTGAAAGGGAACTTAGAGGTCAATGAATCAACCCCCTCAATTTTACAGATTTACTGGGTCCCAGAGAAACTGTAAGATCACACAGCTAATAAGGCTCTAAGGTGAGATTCAAACCCAGATCTTCCTGATTCCAAGGTCAGACTTCATCTACAATCTCCCATTGCCTTTTCAAATTTACTTTGGGGACTTGATGCTTATTTGTGGGCCTGTGACTTTCATTTTTGTCTTTGTATGTCCTGTGCCTAGCACACAGTAGGTACTTAATAAAGGCTGACTTTTTAAAAATAATTTATCTTATTTTCCCCCAATTACAAGTAAAACAATTTTAATGTTCTTTTGTTTCTTTCAAATTTTGAGTTCCAAATTCTCTCCTTCTCCCCTTCACTGAGAAGGCAAGCAATTTGACATAAGTTCTACATGTATAGTCATGCAAAATACTAAACTGACTTATTAAATCATCTTATCCTGCTATCATTTACCCCAAAGAAACTGTAGTCATATATGTGGTACTAAAATACTTCATAGATAACTACAAGTTTTTGCCTAAGACACTTACTAGCTATGTGATCCTGGGCAAGTCAGTTCACCCTGCTTGCCTCATTTTCCTCACCTGAAAAATGAGCTGGAGAAGGAAATGGCAAACCACTCCAGTATCTTTGCCAACAAAACCCCCAATGGGGGTCACAAAGAGTTGGACTCGACTGAAAAACGACTCACTCATCAACTAGAATTCTTCAAGTATTTGATGGGGGGGAAGGTTTAATTCCTTCCCCTAATGCATAAGAAGATCTTTCTATGGCTTAGGATATGGGTCCTTGGAAGCAATTTTGAAAAATTAAATGTGGTCAGGAAACTCGGCCCTTAAGAAAGCAAGTAAAATGATTAAAATTAGCTTTTTTTTTTGTTGCTTTTTTGGTGACAGAATAGGGGTTAAATGACTTGCCCAGGGTCACACAGCCAGTAAGTGTCAAGTAAAATCAGCATTCTTAACAGGCCAGTAGTCCCTGGCCCCAGGAAACAGCATCACTGACTTGTCCCACCCTCTCTCCACTTTTTTTTTTTTTGGCCTTGGAGCCCTTCTGATAAGCCTCTCAGACTTCAGACAGTTAAGGTCCTGGACGGTAGGGCCTATTTCTGTTTTGTTTTTTTTTCTTTTTTGTCCTTAGCATGTGACTGAATGGAGCCTAGCTAAACTGGTCTTCAGGTGTTAGATACACAGGTCTGTCTTCAGGCAAAACTTGAAAGCCTTTTAAGCTAGGTAAAACCTGATGGAAGCTTGGGCTGGGTTGGCATTGCCTGGGAGACCATAGGGTGCCCTCCACACTAGGATGAGGCATGGGTGGCCTTGAGGAGGGGTGAGGGAGAAGGAAGGGGTAAACAAATGTTTACCTAATTCAAAGGCTTTTATGTGGCTTCCCAGATTAAAAATCATTAAATTTACCACACGAATACAAAACAGTCAAGGAGGCAGCCTGATGCAGAAGAACTGAAGGGGGTCCCCTGAATTTAGATCCCAGCCCTGCCACTTACTGTCCATCTGATCTTGGGTTAATCATTTAACCTTTCTGAGCTCAGTTTCCATATCCGTAAAATGGGAAGGGGGGGGGTTCCAGATAACTAGGCCATCAAAGGTCTTTTTCAGCTTGAAGTCTATGATCCTAGGATACTGTTAAAATTATAACCGTGTCATGTCTCCAGACTAAATAGGTAGCCAAGGGCAGGAGGGTATGTTTGACTATTTTCTTTATTTCTGATTTTTACTGTCGATCTGCCAGGCTAACCATCATTTTGATGTTAACATTAAAAAAAATGGCAGCTGCTGCTTTTATTTGTATTTTAGTGAAACAAAGAAAGAGAAATCAAGCTCCTGTGGTCTTTTAATGTCCATAAAATAAAGCATGTAGGTAGGAAGAGAAGGGGATATATTAGCAGGATGACTGCCATCATGTCTGCATCATGGAAAAAAAAATCCGCAGTCCAGTTTCTGCCTAGCAAACCCCAGGTACTGAAAAGCAAAGCAACAGATTCCCCCCCCCTCCTCTTTTGGATTATGGTAGGCTCCATCTTCCTGCCTTCCATTCTGCCTAGGGTTCCCACCTGCATTATCCAGATAAATACTGTATGATTAATCATATAACATAGAATGAAGACATACAGTGGGAGTGGCAAACCATTCTAATTTCTCAAAATAAAAATGCATATATTCTTAGTTGAACACATTAAAGCATATTTTTGAACATCTACAGTCTAATTTCTGATCCTTGCCAGCACAGCTGCTGGACTCTAGGTGAGAAAAGACACATTTAATAGCTCAACAAACCCTATTGCCAAGGTGAAATTCAATTCTAGCACAGGGATTAACATACCAGTAATAACAGATTTCAAATTAAGAGAACAACTGCACATATCACATTATCTATGCACCTTCTATAGTACATATAACACCCAAAGCACTTATTAATTTCATACAAATAAATAAAAATGCACCCTCTCACCCTTGCTGCATAAATCGTCTTTTAGTTAGAATTTATCATTTTATTTTTTTAAGGTACACATCATTCCTAGGTAGCCAAGGAAACAGATATGGCAGACAAAGCATGATGGGATTACCCATATAAAAACATCTCATGATGAGCAAAATTTTGATTATCATCCATTTAAAATCATGTAATACAACAAATCATGAGCACCAAATCTTATTCAATTGCAGGCATCCTCTATACATCAGTACTTAGAAAACGGATGAAAATTAATAAAATACACTTAAATTGAATTTCTTCAATGTGCAATCCTTCTAATATAATACATAAGAAAAAACCTTCTCATAAGTTTAAATTGATTAATGTTTTCCGGTCTCAAATCCAAAAAAAAAGATATGTACATTTCAAGCTTTTAAAAGGTGAATATAGCTCTTAGTGAGGAGGGGCCATGTTTGGAAAAATTCAGTTCAGTATCCCACCTGGTGTTATGTGCATAGTGGGAGCTTCAATAGAATTTCAGTTCCCTGGGGGCAGAATACAAAAGTATTACCCCCTCCTCCCCCGTGCCTAGGACAGTACCTTTACACGAAGCATACCTTAATATTTAAATAATATTTTATTGAACTAAATTGATGAAACAGTTGAATTTTATTAAAAAAAATTTCCCCAATTTTCCCCAAGATCACTTTTTTTGGTAGGATTAGTTGGTTCATTCTTTCCTGGTTTAATTGCCTGGTTCAGGTGATTCATGCCTTCTCAAATCCAAAAAGAATAATTCATCTTAAACTACTAGAAGCTGAATCTAGCCCTGCAGGGATGGGGCTGGGGGGGGGGTTGTGTTTATGTGTGTGTGTGTGTGTGTGTCTGTGTGTGTGTAATAGGTCTGATCAAACGTTATATTCCACTGGGTATTTTAAGCATAGTGGAAATTCAACAGAAGCTCCCAGAGGGTAATTTTGGTCAGTGCAGCTGTGGTGGGTTCCTCTCCCCGGGTGCCTAGTACAGGGTGCCTTGCTTGCATTTGGTGGGCATTTAAAAACTCCTTTTGCTGGATCATACTTAATGAACGAAGGGGGGAAAAAAGCTTTCCTCCTTCCCTGCTTATTTGGCTCCGCCCTCACTTTTTTGGGGGACCCTCCACTCATCCATACTGCACCCCTTGCCTATCAAGCCTAAAAGAAGTCCGGGAGCAAACGTGGGTGCCTGGCTCACTCCTGAAGCCCGCCAGCCTGGTGGCCGCATATGCCCCCCCCCAACATGGCTGGTGACCATCTCTCTCATAACCCGCATTTTGGAGCGCAACCCCCCTCCCTCCTTTCTAGCTCCTTCGACCGCCCCCCTCCCTTTCCCTCAGCCGCCCACGTTGCGAAGTCGAGCTGGGCAGCGCGCGCGCCCCCCCCCTCCGTCTAGTCTAGTCTGGTCTAGCCCAGTCTATGCCAGCCCAGCCCCCTCCTCCCAAGGATCGCTCCCCCAGACCTGCTGGACGCCCAGACGGGGGTCTTCGGGCAGAGGGGTAGGGTAGCGGGCGGGAGTGGGGGGAGAGAAGGGGGAAGGAGAGGGCAGGGACGGCGGGGTCAGCTCACCACGATGCTGGGGCTCAGGTTCGCCATGACGGTGAGGGAGGCTCGACGGCGGCGGCCGGGCAGCAGCAGGAGGAGGAGAGGAGAGGAGGAGGAGAAGGAGAAACAAGCAGTGGAGAAGGAGGAAGAAAAGTACGAGGAGGAAGAGGAGGCGGCACCCAGGGAGCGAGGGAGCGATCGAGACGCAACCGTGCCAGCCCCAGCTCTGAGCTGAAATGGCGCAGACTCCGCCCGCCAACCCTGCAAGCCACCTCCTCTGCGGCCCCGCCCCTTCCCTCCTCCCCCCTTCTCAGTCTACTTTTCCGCGCCCCCCTCCCTTCCCCCACTTCGACTCAGCTCGCCCCCGCCCGCCCCGCGGCAGGCAGGCACGCGCCGTGCCACACACTCACATACACTCACACAGGTACTGTCTCCCGCCTTTATTTTATTTCAGGATGCAACTCAATCCATTAAAA